>NC_059160.1:4992239-6242239 GCF_019923935.1 Bubalus bubalis | reverse complement strand
CGGGCTCCAGGGCCCAGCTATCTGTGAACCCAGACCTGCCTATGGGCCATGCAGGTCCTGAATCCCAGTCACGTCCCCGAGGCACCTCCACCTGCATCTCAGAACTGCCTGTTCTGATCCAGCTTCACCACCAATCCTTCTGCACACCGTGAGAGTGCACCTGACCCTGCCAAGGGGCTGCTGCGGCTGAGCAGCTGGGACGTGCCCAAAACTCTGTTGCTGCCTTTGCTGAGGTGTTCCCCAGGTCACACATGCCTCTCTGGCTACTGAGACTGAGCTCCAGCCCGGATCCCCACCAGGAAGGTAGCTGAGGAACAGGGACTCAGGCGGTCATACTTCCCATGGGAACTCACAGGGCCTAGCACACAGTAGGTGGTCAATAAACACTGACTTCCAATAAAATAAAGTAGGCAGCTAAGAGGCAATGATGGCCTTTCCCCCAATACACAGAGAAGAAAAGTGCTCAGAGAAGTTTGAGTTGGGCTCCTGTGATCACTTGTCTGTGTTAAGGCTGTAATATTGACAGTATTTGATGTTAGACAAAATCGCACATCTAATTAATCTAAGTTAACAGAACTCTGTGCTTGTCTCCGGCAAACCACAGGCTCCACCATGGGGCTCTGCAGCACTTGGGCCTTTTGTCTCAGGAAAGCATCACAGGGCTCCGATGTTGCCATTCTTGTCTCATGGTGGCAGCCTCCCTTGAAGACCAGTGCCATCATCCCTCTTAGGGCTGAAAACACTGCAGCTCAGATCAGTCAAGCAACTTGCCCAAGGTCACACATATAGCTAGTAATGGCGCAACTGGGATCAGAACCTGCAGCTTTCCAACTACAAAGCCAGTGCTCTTTCCACTAAGCCCACAGCTGCTGGGATGGTTCCAGGGGTTTTGACACATGTTTAGTTGCTAAGTCATGTCCAACTCTTTTGTGACCCCATGGACTGTAGCCCGCCCAGGCTCCTCTGTCCATAGGATTTCCCAGGCAAGAATACTGAAGTGAGTTGCCATTTCCTTTTCCAGGGATCTTCCCCACCCAAGAATCGAACTCGCATCTCCTGCATTGGAAGCTGGATTCTTTACCACTGAGCTACCTGGGAAGCCCAAGTAGCCACATAAACAAGATTTCATGGACTCTGTTTTATCCAGCAGGTAAGAAGTAAGTGCCCAGTGGCTCAGCAGTAAAGAATCTGCCTGCCAGTGCAGGAGATGTGGGGAAGATCCCTGGGTCGGGAAGATCCCTTGGAGAAGGAAATGGCAACTCACTCCAATACTGTTGCCTGGGAAGTCCCATGGACAGAGGAGCCTGGCAAGCCATGGGGTCACAAAGAGTCAGACATGACTGAGCGACAAAATAACAACAAAGAAATAAGTGGGACTCAGTAAGAATGATCTCCACTCAAAAACAAAAACAAAAAACCCAAGCCACAACATAATCTGATTAGGAAAGGAATTCGTCGCAGGCACAGACAAGAAGATGCTCCAAGAAGTCCAAGGGCAATTTGTTCAGCTTCCTGGCCACTTGTCTGCGTTGCCCAAAGTGGTGTCACATCACTACCACCCATTTTTCTACAAAACTCAAGAGTAATGCCGCTACTGAGACCAAGCCTGGTAATCAGTATATGTCATTTCAAGTCACAGGAGGGTTGAGCATGGAAAGGAAGCTATGAGAATGGACAAACTGATTAGACCTTAATGAACATCTCTAACCTCTTCTGTTATCAAACTTTTCTAGCAAGGTAAGTTTACCATCCTCACAGAGAGCTAGGCCATACTCGCTGCCACTTAGATTGGAGGTCTGGCTGGTTCTGGTGTATGGTCGTCTCATCACCCCAGCCCCAGTCAATAAAGAGGGGTGTCGGGCACTACTGGCTTGGTCTCTGCATTCATCCAGAAGAAAGCATGGGCATTACCTCCCAGAAGCTGTCGCTGGACACTTCGACTCCAACAGAATCATCGTAAGTGACAGACATCTTTCCAAAGGGTGAGGGAGCAGCAGGGAGTGCTTAAATTAGAGGTCCGCTTCAGATGCTCAAAATCTGGGGACACACCTATAAAACAAAAAACACAACATTGCAGCTTTTAAATTCCCAATGTAAAGAAGCAAGCTGTCTCCATTTCACAACTTCCATTTCCATGACTGCCTTCAATGCAGCACAGTCGACAATGTCTCCTTCAGTGGAAGAAAGTCAAACACTCCAAACTCGGCACTGACATACATGTGTGTGTTATATGTGTGGTGTGTATTTCACATTAACAAATAAACCTTTGCAACATCTTACTGAAGACTTCGAAAAGCTTTCTGAAGAACAGTCTGCACACTTAAATCAACAGGCTGATACACTTAACACCTCATCCCTTGGAGAAAGCGGCAGAGACCCTGCGAGGAGAACAGGCAAAAGCAGAGTCGCTGCATCTCTGGGCTCGCCCTGTTCCAGCCTGTCCTACTCATCTCACACGACGAGGACCTGGGGCAAAATGTGAGTGGAAATAATCCATCTTTCACACCTGACTCCACTCTCCAGTTCCCACCAGGCTTTGCTTGTTGGGGGCTGTTTCCCTCTTCCCATGACTGGCTCATCTCAGCCACTGAGGCCCCGGATTCAGACCAGTTTATTCTGACACAGTCTGTGTGAGGGTCAGCTAGAAGTAGTAAAGACAAACAAGCGAAAGTGATCGTCTCTGAGCAATGATTCAATGATCTAAATCCAAGTGAGGGCAATGGGGTGATAATTTCCCCTGCTAGAAGGAAGAAGTTAAAGGACTCCAGCTATGTTCACAAGCACAAATCACACTGATGGAATGACCCATCCACAGCCCCATGAGATTCCCTGACTTCTCAGTGACAGAGTGAGACTCGAGTCTCCTTCACAGCACCCTGCACTGAGATCTCACAGCCAGAGATCTGAAACGCTCCTACCACAGTCAGGAGACAGCTGAGACATGGGAGGGAGAAGGCAGAGTGATCTACACTGTTACACCTACAGGTGCAAGACTGTTCTAGGTGCCTTTCCATGCTATAATCCTGGGATTCCCTGTGAGACAGTCTACAAGCACAGTAAGGAACACGAGCTGCCTGGGTGCTACTAATTAGCCAGGCAACAGTGGGTAAGGTACCTAACCTCTCTGTGCCTCGATGGCCTTATCTTGTCAACAAGAGACAATAATGTAACTTAGACAATAATGTATCACAGAATTACTGTGAAGGTCCAACACGGCCAGACATACCAGGAGAAGAGTACATGGTCCCCAGTAAGTGACACATACTAAGTCACAATGCGATTATTATTAGATAGCAGGTATAATCACTTTCATCTATACTTTGAGGTGATAAAACTGAGGTTAAGGGAGGCTAGGTAACTGGTCCATGGTCACCCAAGCAGGACACCAACTGTGCCTGCTTACGAAGGTACTATTCTCTATCATACTAAGATGTTTTCTAGAAACAATCTCAAGTTTAAATAAATTAGGTGTCTTATAACCTAAGATCTAACTGTGGATTAAAAGGTTTAATCTGATGGATTTCCAGCTTCCAAACTTGAACACAGCCCCCTATTCTCAATACATTTAAAGAGCAAGTTATGGTCCCTTGCGGCCAAGCACCCCACACGCATGCACTCCGTAAGCAGGCAGAGTGGTCCGAGTGCCGCACATTCATTCTACCTGGCAGCACACCACAGAGGCAGCGTGTCCTCCTGACCCTGGATATCGCAATGGCTGGGCAGGCTTTGCAGGCCAGGGCCCTGGTGCTGCATCTCACACCATCCTCTTCTGGTGGGATCCCATGCTCTGAGCCAAGGCTCTCCCAGAAGCACCCCAGCGCACGACTGCAGCAGCAGAGAGTTTTCTAACTACAGCAGCTGGTCTCTGTTTCAGGCTTCTCAGGGAATATCTGAGCTCTGGCTCAGGCGAGTCTCAAAGTGGCCAAATCAAGCCACTGGCAAAGCTGCCTGGCCAGCCCCAGGGAGCAGCTGCAGGGAGCAGGTGCAGGGGAGAGTGGTGCTTGCTCTGGGCAGAGAAGCAACTTGACACCTGAAAAGTTCACTTTCAGGAAGTCACTTTTTGCTTGGGTTCAGTCCTGGCTTAGACACTAATAGAAGATCAGTTCTGCACAAGATCGATTAAGAGCCTGTGAAGTGCCAGCATATTAAAAAGCAGAGACATCACTTTGCTGACAAAGGTCCATATAATAAAAGTTATGATTTTTCCAGTAGTAATGTATGGATGTGAGACTTGGACCATAAAGAAGGCTGAGCGCCAAAGAAGTGATATGTTCGAATTGTGGTGCTGGAGAAGACCCTTGAGAGTCCCTTGGACTTCAAGGAGATCAAACCAGTCAATCCTAAAGGAAATCAACCCTGAATATTCATTGGAAGGACTGAGGCTGAAGCTCTAATACTTTGGCCACCTGATGCAAAGAGCTGACTCAGTAGGAAAAACCCTGATGCTGGGAAGGATTGAAGGTGGGAGGAGAACGGGGCGACAGAGGATGAGATGGTTGGATGGCATCACCAACTCGATGGACAAGAGTTTGAGCAAGCTCCAGGAATTGGTGATAGACAGGGAAACCTGGCGTGCTGCAATCCATGGGGTGGTAAAGAGTTGGACATGACTGAGCGACTGAACTGAGCTGTCCTGGGACTTTATCTTCCCATCAAAAGTGTATAAAAAACAAATTGAGACTTGAGAACAAGAAAATCCTAAGGTAAAGATGTACAAATCATCGGCCCTCTCCTCCCACTGCTGATAAGCACATCCGTGGTCCCCCTCAGAAGACGACTGCTGAATACATTCTAAGAGACTTTCTTCAGGAATACAGGCATGACCGAGGTGGGGGAAAAAGTTCCCAGATCTCTGGGTTCCAGTGACTTCAGCTGCTGATGGATGTAAACACTGTGAGTCAGTACGTACTAAGTTGCTTTAGTCATGTCTGACTTTTTGCAACTCTATGGGTCATAGCTCACCAGGCTCCTCTGTCCATGAGATTCTCCAGGCAAGGATACTGGAGTGGGTGTCATGCCTCCTCCAGGGATCTTCCCAACCCAGGGATTGAATCCGCATCTCTTATGTCTCTTAGCAGACGGGTTTTATACCACTAGCGCCACCTGGGAAGCCCCTAGTCAGAGCCATTCTTAAAATGGTGGGCAGAATCTCAAAGGTTAACGGAGGCTGCCAAGGGTGCCCTTGGTCCAATCTGGGAGCTGGCATAACTTCTCTCCTCCCATCTGGGCCTGATAAAAGTATCAGGTAAGTAATGGTATACTTTACATAAGTACATTCAGCTCCCCCTTAATGCCCTTAATTTGTTCCAAGAAAAAGAAACAGAACAGGTCATTAGGTCAAAAGGCAAGAACATTCTGTGAAAAGGCGCATGTAGCTTGCACGTGCATACTAAATCACTCAGTCGTGTCTGACTCTTTGCGGCCCCATGGACTGTAACCCACCAGGCTCCTCTGCCCATGGGATTCTCCAGGCAAGAATACTAGAGTGGGTTGCCATGCCCTCCTCCAGGGGATCTTCCTGACCCAGAGATTGAACCCATGACTCATGTCTCCCACATTGGCAGACAGGTTCTTTACCATTAGCGCCTCATCTACCCTCAAAGTCAGCCTTGGAGAAGCCACCTCTAATCCTCGGTGACTTCAGAAGGCAGAAGAGAAGGGAGGCATCCTCACTGCTGCCCACACACAACACTAGCCTGGCCTGTGCTGCCCTGCAGGCCTGGCTGTGAGCATATGCTGGGTCTAGGGTTTGTTCCTCCCTCCTTGTCCAGGGTGGGAGATTCTTCATAGATTAATGAAGTACCTACAGTTTCTTCTAAGCCACTCTCTGGCCCAGAGTGAGGGGAGAATCATTCCTTCAGTAAGGAGTGGATCTCCCATTCATTCTACACACCGATGTTTGAGAACTTACTACATGCCGGTCACTCAGAGTCCCACGGATGGAGCAATGCGCAGGACTGACACAGGCCCTGTACGCGCAGGCCAGGTGTCCGAGCAGGGCAGACTGACACACAGTAAGGTGAAAACAGCTGCGAGTGTGAACAGGGCTAGAACAGAGATAAATGAGGTGCTGTGAGTGAGTGGAGGGAAGCTCTTGTGGAGGCAGAATGGTCCTGCCTCTCTGAGGACCCAAGGTGGAGAGCAAGTGGGCGTGAAGTGTGTAAAGGACAGGGGAGGGGCCTTTCCAGCAGGGGGCGGAGCCCACAGACTTGCCTGAGGCGTCACTGAGGACTCCAGGGAGGAATGGAGCTGCATGGCAACTCAGATCTTCTATCTGCTAACTGATAAAAATTCAAGCCTCAAGTAGCTGTAAGATGCACTACTGAAAATCAAGCACCCATATGCATGGTCTTCCATACCTGTCCTTACCTGCGCTGCCTCTCAACATGCGATATATATGACAAAAAAGAAACACCCAACCTTTGATCCAACTAGTTCTTCTAAAACTTTTCCTACTGATAAACTCACCCAAAGGTCAGGTAGGTAGGAATTCACAGTGATACTGATTTTAATAGCAGGAAGAATAAGATACCGAAAGCCACCTCACTGTGCATCAAGAATCAAAAGTGCTGATACAGCCCCGAAGTGGAACACAGGCAGCCAGAGGAGAAAGGGCAGGGGACTGTGTGTACAGCCGTGGATGAAGGACGCAACAGTGTTCCTGTATATCAAGTGGAATCAAGTCTGACACCATAGATACAGTCTGATCCCACTGGTATTAAAACACAATCAGGGGACTTCCCTGGTGGTCCAGAGGTTAAGACTCTGCACTCCCGATGCAAGGTGCCCAGGTTTGATCCCTGGTAAGGGAACTGCTGCTGCTGCTGCTGCTAAGTTGCTTCAGTCATGTCCGACTCTGTGTGACCCCATAGACGGCAGCCCACCAGGCTCCTCCGTTCCTGGGATTCTCCAGGCAAGAACACTGGAGTGGGTTGCCATTTCCTTCTCCGATGCATTTAATTGAAAACTGATAGTGAAGTCGCTCAGTAAGTGTCCAACTCTTTGAGACCCCATGGACTGCAGCCTACTAGGCTCCTCCGTCCATGGGATTTTCCAGGCAAGAGTACTGGAGTGGGGTGCCATCGCCTTCTCCTGGTAAGGGAACTAGATCCCATATACCAGAGCTAAGACCTAGTGCAGCCAAAAAAAACCCCCAAAGTATGTCAATGTGCAGAAAGTCCCAGTGAGTCTCAAACTTGTGGCAGTGTGGAGCAAACTTGCATATTTTACCTCATCACCTTCTAAATTATTTGAAAATTTTGACTATCACCACGTAATATTTTTAGGATACAAAAACCATTAATGAAAATACCTCACTTTGTTTTGTCAGTGGCCTGTCCAGGAATGAAGGTGTGGCCCTCTGAGCCACGTGACTGCACCACAGCTTCGAAAAAGGACCGACCGGCCCCTCTTGAAACCCCAACAGCTCTGCCGGCCGGAAGCACCTCTCCGCTGCAAGATTGCAGTCACCTCCCCATGGTGTCCTGGCTTGCCCTGCCTTTCAGTTTATTCTCAACACAGAGACCCTTTCAAAACTCAAGTCAGAAGACCACAGAGCAGTCACTCAATAAAAACTTGCTAGATGGATTCAGGATGAGAAAAGTTGAAGTGAAAAGTCTGGGCAATTTTGATTCATACAGACTGAAGATCAACTGATGGGAAATAATTGGGGCATTTATGTGAAGATGTTTTGGCTCCAGTGGTTAGAATTCTTCTATAAACACTACTGCACACGTTAAACTAAACCGCAACTGGTTTAGCAACCACAGTGGGGGCTGTGTGGCTCAGGGCCAGGCTGTCTACCACCAGCCACACAGGAAGCCCTTCTCCTGCTCAGCCCCGGGGGCCGGCCACCAGCAGGGCCCACAAGCTGCTGGGAACCCTCTGCCTCCAGCCTCAGTTCAGGCTCTCCCTGTATGTCCAGTCAGTTCCTCCTAAGAAAGAATGGGGTTGCCTGCTTTTCTTTAGCCCTCAAGCCACCTCCCACACGGGGGCTGCTCAGAGAGTAAGACCTGAGGTAATACACTGCTTTACACAACCGACAAAGCACTTTTTTTTTCCTTTAATGGCTCAAATGTGCAGCACAGCCTATTTTGTTTCCAATGATTTCATCTGGAAAACTGAACATTCCTCAAAGGAAGAGATAGAGATCAGCAAATAAAGTGACTTATATCTCTGGAACATTGTGTAGTGCGCATACCTCAACCATGGAAAACAGCTCCGTCTGAGGGAAACACACCGAGGCCATGGCTCGGCAAGCCCCACACCCGGATGGGGTGGGGAGGGTCCTCCAGAAGCACATACGGGGTGGGGTGGGGTGTGCAGAGTGGGCCAAACACACTCAAAAGTACTTCCAGAGATTAACAAGGCTGTCAGCCTCTCTCAAAGACAGAGCTTGGTGTTGCCGAGAAAATCACCTCCTGAAACTCGGGACCGTCTCATTTTGTCTAGTCAACACTACAGGGCCTCTTTTTCTGACAGAAAACAATCGTGTTGGGTTAGGTGAGAGATAAACAAATTTTTCTAAACAGGGACGCTATTCCCACTGTCAGACGTGGCACTGCTTTTGCACAGCACGGCACCAGTTCCAAAGCAGGTGCGTTCCCACCCAGCCGTGACGACCTGGCTCCCAGAGGTTTGCTCATTTGACTCACCTTATACTGCTGAGGAGAAGGCAATGGCACCCCACTCCAGTACTCTTGCCTGGAAAATCCCATGGACGGAGGAGCCTGGTGGGCTGCAGTCCATGGGGTCGCTCAGAGTCAGACACGACTGAGCAACTTCCCTTTCACTTTTCACTTTCATGCACTGGAGAAGGAAATGGCAACCCACTCCAGTGTTCTTGCCTGGAGAATCCCAGGGACGGGGGAGCCTGGTGGGCTGCCATCTATGGGGTCGCACAGAGTCAGACATGACTAAAGAGACTTAGCAGCAGCAGCATACTGCTGAACCTGTGACAGTTTCAAGTCCAAATGTCTATTCCTTCGGCTACCGCAGGGCTGTCAAAACCAATGAGGGCTCCTCTCAGTGGGGCTCAGTTCCGCCAGCTGCATTCTCATTACTCAGCCCTTTCCTCTGCCATCTACAGTCTGTCTCTGCTGCAATCACAGCAAACACGCCATCCTGCAGTTGGCTTTTTTCAGTTGCATAATGAGCATTTCCCCTGTTGTCCGTGCTGTCTCCCCGTCGCTCTGAACAGCTACATGACATCACGTCTTGGCCCACATCGCACCGGGCCCCCATCGTCAGTAACCTTGGGGGTCTGGGTCTTTCCCAGTCAGCACCAAAACTGGGGGAAGGTCACAGTACGCACAGCTTCCCACCCTGTCCTGTTACTTCACCGGGGGCTCTGGGCTCATGCATTCTAACGATATTTGGTTAACCTCTCAAATGCAATTCAAAAAGCAAGAGTTTGATCCGACATCCTCAACCTACATGTACAGGGGAGATTACGCACTCAAGAAAGATACCTTGAGAGGCATAGGAGAAAAAATGACTCAAAAACACACCATGGTCTTTGGGGACTTGCTTGTTTCACACGATGAATCTGAGGACATTTTAGAAGATGAAATAGCACTGACAATATTACACATGAATAAGAAACAGAAAAGGGAAAAGAAAAGAATAAGCGCCTGTAAAAAGGAGACTTCAGCTGCAGGGGAGACAAGGGAGCCTCATCACAGCTTCTAATTTCTCACTTGGTAAATACAGAGATCAGACTTCCTGGGGTTTTTTGTTTGATTTTAAAAGCTTCCAGTAAACAAACATTTATGAGAGGGACTTCCCTGGTGGTCCAGTGGCTAAGACTCCTAGCTCCCAATGCCAGGGGCCCAGGTTCAATTCCTGATGAGGGAACTAGATTCCACACACCCCAACTAAAGACCCCACATCCCACAGGGAAGATCAAAGATGCCATGCGCCACAACTAAGACTTGGCACAGCCAAACAAATGATTTTTTTAAATTTTTGAAGCTTTACATATGAAATTCCTTTGATGTACACATTTTCAGAATGTTCAGGACTCACTCCATTCAACCTTTCCCGGACACAGCCATTCACACTTGGGTATCCTGGTGGGCTGATGTCCCTTCACCTAGAGGGAGGTTCTCAATGCCTGTACACAACTAATTCCCCCTAAGAGGCAGCGATGGGAGTGGTTCATCTGTCTGGTTTAGGGTATCACTGGGTATACATTGCTAGGAATGCCAATTTTTAAACAAAAATACACATTAGATATTCATATACCTCAAATAAACAAACCCAATAAAGCTACACTGATCATATTTACTTTTTGATGATTCAAAAGTCATTTTTCACTCTTATGAAGGGCTCTCACAGCCAAAATTTGGAAGGCTCCCTCCAAATTTGCCACACAAACAGCTGTGGGACCTTGGGCATTTTCTCAACATCCCACTACCTTTAATTAAAGAGTGTGAGATGAAGCAAACTCTTAAATTTCTCTGAGTTTAAAATGTTTTAGAAGAGCCTCCTACTGGCAAGAGATGATAAGAGAATTTGAGTGGACTCAAGCCAAGTCATCCTAAGAGTAAGGTCATTTGCAATAACCTTCACTGCTAAGACTTTCCTGGTGGTCCAGTGGTTAAGACTCTGCACTTTCACTGCAAGGGGCGCAGGTTTGATTGATCCCTGGTTGGGGAACTAAGATTCCATATACCACATGGTGTGGCCAAAAAGTTAAAAAAAAAGAAAAAAGAAAAAGAGAGAGAGAAGAATGAACAGCATGCTGACAAAAACAAAAAAACACCTCCATGATTTGGGTCATCCAGTTTTTCTATCTGGTTTGAGCCAATGGGAAAATTTAAGAACTACAAAATGACAGCTTCTGACAGCTCAGGTTCAAAAGTAAATTTATCATTCTAAGTCAAGTCAGAGAAATACAAATATCATATGATATCACTTATATGTAGAATCTTAAAAACTGATGCAAATTAACTTATTTACAAAACAGAAAGAGACTCACAGACTTAGAAAACAAACTTCTGATTACCAAAGGAGAAAGGGAGGGATAGCAATTAAGTAGGAGGTTGGGATTAACATACACACACTTCTGCTGCTGCTAAGTTGCTTCAGTCATGTCGGACTCTGTGTGACCCTATAGACGGCAGCCCACCAGGCTCCCCCGTCCCTGGGATTCTCCAGTCAAGAACACTGGAGTGAGTTGCCATTTCCTTCTCCAATGCATGAAAGTGGAAAGTGAAAGTGAAGTCGCTCAGTCGTGTCCAACTCTTAGCGACCCCATGGACTGCAGCCCTACCAGGCTCCTCCATCCATGGGATTTTCCAGCCAAGAGTACTGGAGTGGGGTGCCATCGCCTTCTCCGAACATACACACACTACTATATATCAAATAATCAAAAAAGACCTACTGCAGAGTACAGAGACCTCTACTCAATACTCTATAATAATCTACATGGGGAAAGATTCTAAAAAAGAAAGAAGAAAAGATATATGTATAACTGAAGTACTTTACTATACACCTGAAACGCAACATTGTAAATCAATTATACTCCAATATAAAATAAAAATTAAAAAAACAAAAGTAAATCTAACCTTGAAGTACCTGCACTTTTTTCTTACTGATATTCCTAATCTTAGAGATAGATGCTAAATGTATAGTGTGATGATTACTAATGAGATGTTAGACAAGTTTGAATAATTTGAATTAACATTCAAGCTCCTGGTATATTCTTTATGACTTAAATGTCTTTACATGTGCTTCCTTGATTAAAAGAATGAAAATATTAAGCAAATGAAAGTAATAAACTGAGAAACCTCACTACTACAGCTGCAGCAGATGCAGCATTTGGGCAAAAAGTAGGTGATGAGGGGCCATTTCAGTTATCAGTCACTATGGCTGACAGGGGCACTGGCAACACACGAGCTGATATAGTAATTTGCTGGACTCAAACATCAAGTCTGATAGGGACCAAATGGGTAGAAGGGAGACGCCAAGTAGGGCAAAACAGGAAACCTGTCAAGCCTAGGACAGCAGGGGGAAAGACCAGGGGAAAAAAGGGGCCGAAAGCTGGCCATGGTTCAGGCAGGCCTGCCCCTCACTGGGGTCTTACCTGGTCAGCATCCACATACCCCATGGCCATCAGACGTGTATCAGCGAGGGTGGAACTCTAACCTGGATAGTCCAGGACTGTCTCCCACCTTTTCTTCCCTCAGCCCACGTTTACAAGCCCTAATCAATTTGCAGACACCAGTGAGAGTGGTGAGGTGTTCACATTTGCCTTCAGAGTGGTATGGGACACAGTCTCTGTCCTCAGCAGATGGCAGAATTAACAAGTCAATATTTATTGAGCACTTTCTAGGTGCTAGGTACCATTCATTCTCAGAACAGCACTACCAGGAAGCTACTATCACCCTCATTTTACAGATGAAGAAATAAGGCACGAAAGCACTTCAATAACTTGATCAAGGCCACAGAGCTAGGAAGTAGCAGAACAGTGAAAGTGCTGGTCACTCAGTCGTGTCCAACTCTTTGTGACCCCAGGGAGTATAGCCCGCTAGGTTCCTCTATCCATGGAATTCTCCAGGCAAGAATACTGGGGTGGGTTTCCATGCCCCCCGCTCCAGTGGAAGTCGTAGAGCTGGGATTCAAACCCAGGCCAGGAGCCCCAGAGCTGTCCCCTGCACCAGGCCACGCTTCCTCCTATGACACGGGCGATGGAAGATGAAGGAGAGGAGAGGTTAGGAATGTAAGCATGACTCCAACAAAACAAAAGATGGGGGGCTTGATAGGATAGCACTCCAACCAAAGCTCCAATAAGGGCAGGCTGCTGGCATTCATTCATTCATTCTGCACTCACCAAGCACCTGTGGAGGAGCCCTGCTCTGGAAGCATGCTTGCTCAAGAGCTCAGGTGGCTGGGGAGGGAGATAAACACATAGCCCACACCTGCCTCACTCATGGATGAATTCTGGAGGTGGGCACAGTGCCCAGCATGACAAGGCAGTAATGAGAGAATGAATGAACAATGAATGAATCCCTGTGGCACACTAGCAACATAACTATGGGCAAGTTTCTTAACCTCTCTGAGCCTGTTTCCTCATCTAGAAAATAAAACCAATACTTCCTATTACTCCTTGGGATTATTACACAGATGAAATACCTCAGTCAAGGGTGGAAACAGCTGCTGTCCATTATGGTGCTGAGGAAGGCAGGAATAGGATGTCCAGAGCAGGCACTTTCCCAGCCTGGGGATGTCAAGCTGAATCCTGGGAGCCAATGGGAAGCAGGCGGGTGTACACACACAGGGGCAGGGTGTTCTAGACAGAAGAATCCCTGGGGAGAGGTGGGGGTAGACAGGGGGCACAGGACACCCAGACTTCAAGGGTTAGACAGCAAGGTGGGTGCACACCCTGAAACCGGAGCAGTGAGGCGGGAAGGAGGAACTGGTGTCACACGTCTATACAGAAATCCCCATGTGGTTTAACTTGATGAGTTTCTCGTAACTTGTAATCTTCCAGCTGCTGGCTATGCTGAGAACTATTTTACACACTATTAACTACATGTTTTAATTGACAGGATCACACAGAGACAATTTTATTATAATTATTATTAACAACCAGAGTGCACTTATTTACACAATAGCTCTCCTCAAAAAGAGCCCAGAAAACCTGACAGAATCCCAAATCACTAGGAAGGCAGGCGGTATTAATTACTCTAAAATGTCAAAGACAAAATGAAAACAAAAGTTTAATGGTTTTCCAAGTCACGCCAATATTAGGTAGAACAGAAAATCCACCCTCACTTTCAATTTCTAGTCTCCTCAGGACCACCTTTCAAAATACTAAAATCACGTCACTTCCCTGCTCCAAACCCCTCACACTCAGAGCTCAACCCTAAGCCCTCAGCTTGGCCACAGTCCCGTTGTGCTCTGGCCTTGCAGGCCCCTCTGGCTGACTTCCCTCCCTGGCTGACCCTGCTCTGCCTCAGCCACAATTATCTTCCCACTGCTTCTTGAACACACTGGGCTCATCTCTACCACAAAGCTTTTGTAATTGCCACTCCTTCTCCTTAGAATGCTGCTCTTCCTTGGAGTGAGTGCCTGGCTAGCTGGCCAACACCACAGGAGCCTCTGCCCAGAGATCCACAGAAGAGCTTCCCTGACGATTCCCTCTCAGCCAGCCCTGCCTCCCACCCCCACCTCTGTAAGATCTGTCTGATTTTAACAATAATATACTGTTGTGAGCAATTTCTTTCATGAAGCCGTGTAGTGACATCTCTTGGATGACACAGAGAAAAGACTAGTCACTCAGATTATTAACTACAAATGTTTCTCGAGCGGAAAGCAAAACATTTTCAGTGATTCTTTAAAAGTCAATTATTCCACAATGGCCAGCTTGTACAGTCACTCAGTTGGAAGACCTTCCCACCTGGAGCCTCCTAGGCAGCCTCTAGAGCACCCAGAAGCAGTTTTTACTTTGTTTTTGTTGTTCAAAAGGGTTCTCTCTGAATCAGTGGAAGCAGTTGTGTTAGTAACCAAAGGTCCAGTCAGTAATACCACACTTTAAATTCTCAAGTATTACAAATTGCTCTGTCGTTGAGTCAACACTTATATTTACAGCAGAATTTGAGAATGTTTGGCCGGATGAGTCCCCTACAACAAGTCCCAGGCATAGGCCCAGAACCTAGTCTGTTACTAGGACAACCTGGTTATCCCTGAAAAAGTGGAAGAGGTCAAAAACTTTAAGAGACTGGAAACAAACTACCTATACAATTCCATATTGCTCTCAGACTTTCTCTAGATCCTGAACAGTCCTTTAAGAAATACACATTTCTCAAAGCAATGAAATGCAGAAAAGTATCCCCTTGAACAGTCCCAAACAGTGGGAAGAGAGGACAAGGCAAACTTTGCCACTGACTGCCAGACCAGCACTGTTTTCCTTCTGAGTGCAGCATCTTAAAACAAGAGACCTTCCCGAAGTGAAAGCTTCACTCAAGCCCAAAAATACATGAACAAACAAGTAAGAGTGAGAGAACCACACACATTCTTGCTACAGAGAACCAAGTCTGCTGAGTGTCCGGACCAAAACACCCAGGGCCATCACTTCCCAGCAAAGGTGGCAGCCTGTCCACCCGTTAGGTCCCCTCACCTTGGGGGAGATGCCACCCCAGTCCCCTGCTTGGACAGCTGATGGGAGCCCCCTAATCATCTCCACCCACCACTAACTGCATGGTCCTCCACAGAACCAAACCTCCTCTCTCCCCAACATCTGTAGTGGGGGAAACAGCTAACTCTTCCAATTTGGGAGAAAATGCTGCAGTTGGAGAAACATTCTTGGATATCGTGAATAAGATGTTCTGATTCCAAGGAATTGTAAATTTGATACTAAAGTGTGTGAAAGTATGAACAAGCAGATTTGAGGAAATATTATGGAGCCATAGTAACAGAAACCACGGAAGAAACTCTGGTTGCACAGAACTGTTTAAAAATAAACCGGATACTAAAATACCAGCAAAGAGCTACAATGACTCACACTGTTCTCCTCAAATACTTATGAGAACAGACAGTTCTTTGACAGTCTTCCAGGCTTTTTCCCCATTGGAGAAACGTGAGACAAAGAAAGTGAAAAGCAGCTTTGAGATTTTTCTCTAATTTTACCAGCAACTTGATATGAATAGGACCCCATAGGTTGTAAAGTTTGATGGGGGTATGGAAATGTACATTCATGCAGAGAGAACTGCTTTGAGGCTTTTCATAAAAGCCAAACTAATTCAAAAATAGCCAAAGCCCCAGAGTATGTGACACCAAGTGCTCAAATACTAGTTAATGTGGCAAAGAACCTCAGCACAGTTTCCATCATTGATGGACAACCTTCCGAGGCATTCTGTGTGTGTGTGACCACCTTCTCTCTTGCTCTGCCTGCATGAACACTCCACCCTCCTCTTCTGGCCCCCCTCTCCACTGAATGTCCTCTAACTACACACACACACCTTTTAACGTGGCAGCGCCGCACAGGGCACCATCTTGGGCCCACATACAGAATAAACCCACAGGTCTCAGGCCTGGGGCCCACACATGCAGCACTCTGCTCCCCCAGACCGCCCTTCCCATCCACTCCTACTCATCCTGCAAGGGCCAGTTTGAGTGTCCTCTCCTCTGTGGAGCCCCTCAACCATGCAATGACCCTCTGCCTACCACTGTCCTGGTATAATTCCCCCATAGAGGATATCCCTGGGCTGCTATAACTCATTCTCCACAACCAGAATGTTAACTCCTGTGGGCACCCTGGTGCCTATCACAGTACCTGTGGTGACAGGTGACAATCACTGAAGGAAGAACTGGAGTCAGGGAATGAATGATCTCTCAGGAAAGCAGAGTCCTGGCATGTCTGCGCCATCTTTCTCATTAATCAAGGCCTAGTTCCTCCCTGTTCCCCCTTTCCCAGCCCTATTCACGCTATCTCTTCTCTTCTTCTCCCACGAAAATAATTGTTCTCCTGGGCAACATGCCACCCCTTCACATGCCCAAAGACCTGTTTTGGACATACTGCCTATGCACCAACAACTCTGTCTGTAGCCAGAGCACCAGAAAAACTTGTCTGTGAAACAGCTTTGCACCAGTTGGTAAACAGCTTCAGTGGAGTAACTGTACTTAGGTGATCCCTTATATATTTTTTTTGTTTAGGGAAGACTTTTAAAATCTTTTGCAACACAAATTATTAATCAAGTCCCATAATTACCACTACCATTTCAATTTGGTTTAATACCAAAAGCCCAAAAGAATCGCCCAAACACACCCGGGCTCTGAGCCATGGAAAGTGTTACCCAAAGAGACAAAGGTCAACTTGAGAACAAGCTCACGGTAAGAAAGCAGAACACCCTGAGCCAATGGAAACATGGGAGACCGACCAGCAGCAGCAAACCCACCAGGTATGGAGAGCCAGCTCAGACACGCCCACCACAGCCGAGGAGGGGGCTCCTTGTGCGTCCCATGAGGGGCTTCAGGGGTGTCTCTGACAGCTCCGGCTAGGAACAGGGCTGGCGCATCCATCCAGGTCGTCTAGTCGTGCACACCTAGCAAATCACATTACTGCTCTGCGCTTCTAGTTTTCCATTCATAAAACAAAGAGGGGTGACGACGCACGCCCTGCAGACTTCTCAACGAGGATTAGCTTAGAAAATGCAACAAGTACCTATTTCTCATGTGGCAAACAATAAATGTTGATTCCTTTCCCTGGCTCTGGTTGCAAATCTAATGAGATGGAACAGAATGACCTTGGTCTCAGCACATGACTCCTTGGGCCTTAGATTTCCTTGTTCATGCAGTAGGTGATCTGTGAGTTCTGTGTAAACTCTAACATGCAAAGTGGAGCCTGGGTATACAGGCAAAGGATGGACGGGGCTGGCATTGGCTCAAAGTTTCTAGTGAAAATGAGTACTATGCATTTTGTTTCAAAATAAGAAATGAAGAAAGATGACTTTTTTAAAAAAATAAATAAATCAAAGTAACAAAAGGAGGTTAGTTTTAATTAAATTAGCATATATCCATTGGGACTACATTGATAATCTATCCACCCTACTGCTTTTATTTTCCATTTTTTCTAATCTAAAGGAGCTGGAGCAGGCAAAAATCTCTCCACCCTCACAGTTTATGCTCTAGTGCAGAGGACTGACAGAGAAAATGAATCACACAGTAGCAGCTATGCAGAGAAATAAAGCAAGGAAGAAGGATGAGGGGGGCAGCAGAAAGGAGCCGGTCTCCCTGAAAAAGTGACATCTGAGACAAAATGGGAAGGAGGAGCCACGAGGAGCTCCAGGGGAAAGGCCGATGCCAAAAGGAAGATCACCCATGACGGCACAGAAGGTCTGTCTGGCATGTCCAAGAAACAGTGAAACAGCTACTGAAGTGTTTCCCAGGGAGAAACGATGGTGGCTGAGACCACAAAGACAGCAGGAGAAACAATGACACGTGAGTTTTGAAAGAATACTGAGGATAAAACAAAATGCCCTCATTCTTTAAACTTCCATCCACCCAGACTTCCTGACTCCCAGGCTCAAGCGTTCAACAAACCTGTGCCCAGCAGCAATCATGTCCTGTGTGTCGCTGAGCTCAGCTCCGCCTGACCCAGACTTTCTCAAGACCCACTGTGGACAAGGAGCAGAGATGTGCGCCCCGAGCCCTTTCTGTGCAGCCGTGGTTCCGAGAAGGAGGAGAGCCCAGTACCCCACGTCTGGGAAAGCAGCTGTGCAGACGGGAACCAGGGCAGCTTCTCCTCCCCACCAAGCAGTCCCGCACCCCCATCTCTCAGGAGGCTCTCAGCCTTCCACATGGTGACTTCAGCGAGAGAACAGCCGTCTGCTCTGCACAGCAGACTTCGCAAGGTCACTTCCTTACCACCCTTACCCACATGTGCATAGAGCGAAACAAAATCCTCTTGCTGAATGCTTGATTCAAGCCGACAATCCTAAAAACCAAGGCCATTTAAACTGAGCAGAATGCAAAATGTTTCTGAAGCACACCAGTCACTTCAGGTTAAGGTTAGAGAAAATCTGAAAGCACTCACTCTGGATCTGCAGGTGAGGTTTAATTTCTAAATTGCTTTCTGGACTCAGGAAGAGGCAGAAGATATGACTAGACAATACTCAGCAGTGAATTCCTAAGGTCTGAGAATGAAAATGATGATGGTTCTGTAGATCCAGAGAAAGGTGTGTCTGTTTATTTTTACAATGAACCTGAAGAAGAAAAGAAAAGTCCCAGATGCAGAAAATGCTTAATAACACCTCCACCTTTGGGATTTGCAAGGAGGTGTTAAAAGGCTTGACCTTTCCTTTCTAATTATCTTACAGGAAATGAACTCAAATCTTAAAATGAGACCTTTGATGGCATGCACAGCAGGCTTCAAAAGCAGTCAGGGAAGTTCTTTCTCTTGGGAAAGTCTCACCGAGTTGTACTGTGTTAAAGACCAAACCACGTAGAGGGTGTATCAACATGCATGGCCCCAAACAGGCCACTGGGCAACTTGCCAGGGTCCCTTAGGCTCAGCCGTTTCCTCCAGACAGGCTGGTCGAGTCAGCACTCCTGCCACGCACCACCTGCGCAGCCTCACAGAAGTCTGTCTCCTACTTCATCTGGAATTCCACAGGGGAAGGACTCTGCCCTCTGTATCTATGCATACCAAAACAGGGGCTCCAGAAATGAGACAGGACCACCACGTGGAGGGTAGGGAAGGGGAAAGTGGAGGTGCTACATTAGTTGAGTCTTAAAGGTCAGCAAAGGTGACAGACTTTCTATGCAAGAAATTAGTATTAAAAAATACTAAATACCGTTAAGATGACAACGTTTTGCCCCTGTATCTTTTACATCCTAATAGCTAAAAGGAAACAAGTGGTGGCCCAGCCCCATGGTCATTTTCTGATGGCTTTTCATGTTCTGGGTAATAACTGTGTTAGGTTATAGAGAATTGGCAGTGAAGGCAGGATGAGACACCAAGTCACCTGGCTTCAGCCCAGCCCATCAACTGTCCGTCCACCCACGTGACTTGAGGAGGAGATGGAGCAAACAGAATTTAGACATGTTCCCCCAAATAATTTTTCTCATGTAACAGAAACATGTCAGCTGACAGGTCCACGCCTGGGACTGATTTTTGCTGTGATGTTTTTAGGCCTCTGGTTGGCACGTACCCTGGGAACGTGCAGACTTGGGCCAAAGATCTCACCAAGCTAAATACTCAGTTGATGCTCCATAGGTTTAAAAATAGAAAAAGTTACTTTCAAAGGACAGAAGTGACACATTTTCAAATCTACTCTCTTCGCCAAAGTTTCTAAAGGGGGCCAACCCCACAGTGGGAATGGGACACACCCCTACAGGGCAATATTTTGAGAGAAATACACCATGCTTTTAAGATTGGGGTGGGACTGGGCTGCAGAGAGAGATGACAGAGCCAGGAGACCTGGGTTCTAGTGCGTGCTCTGGCTTTTACCTGCACAGGTTACTTCCCAGCCAGCCTGGGTTTCCTCACTTACTAAAATAGACACATTGCCCGCCCAGCCTAGCTCTCAGGTAATGGAAGGATGGTTAGAAATCACTGCATAAACAGTCTCCCTGCATCCTGCGGTTGGTCCCTCTGGTCATTCACTTATTTGCCAAGTAACATATCTTGAGCACCTACTATGTTTGGGTTCAGGAAATCACACAAGCAAGATAAAGTCTCTGATTTTTGGGGGCCTGTATTTAAGTGGGATATCCCAGGCCTTTGACAAACTGGTGAATTTAGAACACTTCACCTGGCACCAGACTCAATTACTAGCTGTCTAAAGTTGGAGTTTTCCCTGGCCCACTGCACAAGTGCAGCCCTCTACAGAGCAGCTCCTTGGAGAGTGAGTGGTGAGGCTCAAGTAGGACAATGATTAACATCAGCCTAACAAATGTTATCTATTACAATTATTACACAGTCAGCCATTAAAGAACAAAAACTACAACTAAGTGAAAATAAAGTTGGAGTAAAACCTCAAATTCCTTCTTAACTACTTGGCAATTAGGATAGCATTTTATTCCAAAAATAGATTTTTATACTCTATGCAGCAAAAGGAAAGAAACCCATGGCAAAGTAAGTAGACTGTGATCCACTCAAGGCAAGTCCATGTCATCTTCATCTCGGCATCTGCACATGGCAGAGGAGCACTATGTGTCTACTGCTGACTAAGCCACCACAGTCGGCAAGAGTGAAGGTTAGAGCAGAGCCTGCGGTGCTCCACGACTGCTCACACTCTCTTTAATGTCCACTTGTCCTTCCACAGACTTAGAAGCTGAGTCACCACAGTCAGCGGGTTCAGCAGAAGTGGTGTCACCAGAATGGAGCCCTGCACTAGGGACGAGGAGACCAAGGCGGCCTGGAGATGCAGACCCCTGTTCCCGTCGCTCCCCTTCAAGCCGGCAGCCCTCACCTCCCTCCTCCAGCTCCTCTCTTACTATGGGGTTCTGTGCTTGATCCTTCCTGCATGTCACAGTTTAGGAGGTTCAAAAAATTTTTTGTTTCTGTGAATGAAAAATATCTGAACACATCTCAAGAAAGGACAAAGGAATAGTATTATTTGCCAGGAGGGGGTGTGTGAGGGTTGATGGTTTAAGTAACTGAAACTCTGCCATTTTTTCAATACCTTTATTGAGACATAATTCATACACAATTCACCCATTTGACATATATACAGTGATTTTTTAGCGTGTTTAGCATTGTGTATCATGACCACAGTCAATTCTGTCACTCCCAAAAGGAACTCTGTTCCCCCCCTTCTCTCCTTCAGTGCCTGGCAACCACTAATCTGTTTCTGTCTCCATAAATCTGACTATTCTGGACTATTCCATCTCATATAAATAGAATCATGCAACAGAATCTTTTGTGGTCATATGTGTTATGCCTTGCCTCTTTCACTTGGCACGATGTTTTCAGCCATGGTAGAGCACATATCAGTAACTCATTCCCTTTTATTGCTAAGTAATATTCCATTGTATAGATATACCACAATTTGGGTCTGTCTGAAGAAGCTGAGTCACCAAAGTCAGTGGGTTCAGAAGAAGTGGTGTCCGCTTTTTTGGCTATTCTGAATGATGCGGCTGTGAGAATTTGGGTTCGAGTCTTTGTGTGGACCTATGTTTTCATGCTTTTCAGGTACTAGGTGTGGAATTGCCAGGTCATACAATAACTCTATGTTTAACCTTTTGAGGAGCTGTTTTCCCAAAGTGAGTTGTTCCCAACAGTCAGCAAGACTGTTTTCCAAGCAGTTTTTCTGTCTATCCCCACCAGCAGGATATGATGGTTCCAACTTCTCCGCATACTAAAATTTGACACTATATACTTGGATGAGCTTGAAGTGTCTTATGGAGCTAAATAAAAATCTATTTTAGACAACTCAAAGAAAATAGCTTATTTTTTGGCTTTTAGAAAATTTGTGATGTATAAGAACAAAAGACATCAAAGAAAAACATGGATGTGCCCCAAACTTATTATTTAAACCTTTGCACAATAAATTGTAATGTGGAAAGCAAAGAAAAATGGAGTTGACACAACTGATAATCTTATTACCTAAAGTATACTATTAATAAAGACTGATATGAAGACTGAGGATTCAATTCTACTGCACAAAGAAGTTGTCAAAGATGAATATCCAGGAAAGAAGACAGCTGGGGCACAGACAGGAGTGCATACAGAAGCCCTCTCTGCTAAAGCAGGCCACGTGGCTAGTGAAAAGCCTGTGCAGAGCCCCTGACCTTCTCCTGTCTCCCAGTCATCCGCCGAGGAAGCCTGCACTGCAGCTACAGGAGAGCAGACTCCTGAGTCTGCCTGGCCCCAGAGTGACTGTGTAGACTTGCGCCCCAGTGCCCCACAAGCAACCTGCAGAGCAAGCAAGGAAGACATTTTGTTATGTGAACCTCTGAGATTCAGAGTTAGCTTGTTACCGTAGCTTATCCTAGCTAAATCTACTCCTATAAATTAACATGTAGGGGAAAAGTACAACCTTCCTTTAAAAACAGAAGTAACTGGACTCCCCTGGTGGTTCAATGGTTGAGAATCTGCCTGTCAATGCAGGGGACACAGGTTCGATCCCTGGTGCTGGAAGATTCCACGTGCCACGAGGCAACTAAGCCTGTCCATCACAACAGCTGAGCCCGGGCTCTGGAGCCCATGGTCCACAAGAGAAGCCACTACAGTGAGATGCCCGGGCATCACCACTAGAGTAGCTTCCACTCGCCGCAACTGAAGAAGCCCGCATGCGGCAACAAAGACCTGGCACAGCCAGAAATAAACAAACAAAAACAACTGCTTTTAAAAATGGAAATAACTTGAGAAAATTAAAATGATAACCCCAGTGGGGCCACAGAAAAATAGGAATGAACTCTAACATTGCTGACAGACTTCATGGAAAAATCTGGAAACAGAACAAGGCAGATGACAGTTACTAACCTCTGACCCTGTGGGCCCACTCTGGGGAATATGACCCAACCAAATAAATTCAAAGAAAAAAGAACTTGAACAAAATGTTCATCCCAGTAATATTTATAACAGCAGAGACTGGAGAACAAGTCAAATGCTCACAAACTGAGACATCAGTGACTTGACAGAGTGGACACTACACAGCCATTATAAAAGAGAAGCAAGGGAACCACTTTATATCCAAAATTGGGCATAAGCAAAAAATAAAATAGTGGACAGACCTTTATTACACACAAACGTTCAAAGGCAAGGATTATGTATTTTCTTCTTTGTAACCCCAGTGCTTAGCATGAAGTAGACACTCAAATATTTGCTAAATGACTGGATGTCTGACCAGAAAGTAACCATGTCGGGGTTACTTTGGAGGAGACTCTGGAGATGAAGTTGTGTGCTCCTTATTTCTGTAACATGATTTCAGTGTGTACATTTTAAGATGCATATATCTGAATTAGCAAAAGGGAAACAACATTCTTCTTTCATGTAATAAAGCTAGTTTAACGTTTCAAGGGCATGGGTCATGACTTCACCCAAAGAAAAACTCACTAACAGTTAACTCACCCCAGGTTTCCTCACATGAATGGGGAGGAGGCTGGAGCCATTCACAGATCTGTCCCACTCACCCTCCTGACACTTGGTTTTCCCTTCTCCACAATGCGGGGGTGCGCTAAAGGATAAGGGTCTTTGCAGTTCTGGTTTCAACCATTCCAAATGGAAAGGGGGGACAAACCATGGTTACTAGAATCTCAGGAAAGTAGCTATCATCTGTGATTAAACACATTCAACAGATGTGGCTTCTTCTGTCCCCAAAATGTAAGCATCCTGTGATGATCATCCAGGCAGTCCCACTCAACAAAGACAGGTTTTACACCTCCAAAGAACAAGTGCTCATTGATCTGCCACCATGTCAACCCGGCAAGGAGCCCCAGTGACACTACAGCACGTAAAGCTGCCTGCCAAAGACTGAAGCAGTGTTATTCTAACATAACCTTAGAATGCCTTCACACAAGTGGCATCTCACACACACACACACACACACACACACACACCCTTCCTGGAAATTCGCTGCTCCTCTCTCATGTCCGGCTGGTGGTCAGGGGCAGGGAGCAAGCACAAGAGGATGCACTGGCCCATCACTGCCACGGCCTCCCCATTCACATCAGGTGTCCTCAGCCTAACAGAGTACCTGACAACTGGCAGATGGTAACAGACACAAGAGACATGTATGACAAAGTTACAGGGAACTGGGCTATGGATTCAGGCACTTCATGTTCTCTTTATTCCTTGAAATTCTCTGTGCAGCACCACCTCTCCTTTGCCAGTCTTTGAGGAGCACCGCCAGAGACAGTTATTAAGCTTTTTACCTAACTTGCTGAACAGTCCTTTTCTCAGTGAGAAGCTCCCGCCCAGTCGGATACTTCTTCCTTGAGCTGCAAGGTTTCCACCTCAAGAGACATAATCAAACACTAAAGAAGAAAAGTCAGATGAGACAGAAAGACTCTTCTGGCAAAAGTCAAAGGAAAAAGTATAGAATGGGTCAGGAGGTTGCCCTTTGTTCAGACAAGAAAATGGGGGTATTCAACACGGGCAGATGTGATAGGGAAAGAGGGGGAGAGAAATGCTGACCACTGAGAGCGGGCACTTATGGGGGTGCCCTCCGAGCTCTGTTAAAGCAGGTTCCCAAGATTCGACAAAGGACATTATTAACAACATGCGTGAGTCACAGTGGCCCCAGGTCAAGCACTTCAGCTTCTTTCAAGCCCTCCACTCTGAGGCGGCCCCTTTTAGAAGCAGACTTCCTGTCACACAAAGGGCCTCTGTGGGCAGTTCCTCGGCCTCTTTTCCTGTGCAGCGGCACTTTTGGAGGCTCTTCCCCCCTTCAAAGTCTGACTGAGTGCTGAGCACTCTAGAGGGGCTGCAGCTCGGCTGAAGGGGTGACACTCACCCACCCTGCAAACTAGACACAGAGAGAGAATACCACCAAAGAACATGGCACCCCTGGATGCATACATCTAGAACTGAAAACTAGCCTCTGAAATCTGCATCAGTGATGCTTCACAAACACACAGGGGTAATCCCTTGATGGCTTCGTCACCTCAGGCAAAAAACTCAAGAGGTCTGTGATTGGCATGGCCCATTTGCAAAATGGAAAAAAGGAATCCAATCTGCCTTAGCAGTTACGCAGATCAAATGACATTTGTCCTGGGCCTGGCACAGCGCCAGTATGGGGGCCTCCAGGGTGATGGTGACCATGGGCTATCCTCAGTCAAACAAGCCAGGCGCCATCACTGAGGCATTCTCCTTCCCAAGGGAAGCTTGAAGGACACTTGAACCTCCTCCTCAAACACAGAGCCAGGGCCTAGGGGAGAACACGCTATGGGAACAGGAGGGCTCATAATGGGCCTATGGGGCTGACACTTCAGTGGGAATTCATCAGCTGGAGAAGCAAGGAGGGGCATTCCAGGAGAGGGAACTGCATGGCAAAGAGAAGGTGGGATAAACCAGTACAGTGGAGGCTCACACAGATCTTGATGGCAAGCCCTGGGAAGTGGCTATGGCTTTTAAGGAAAGAGGAAAGAGAATTTACAAGGGCCAGGGTGCTGATGGTCATGCCATCAGCCTGAGTCACTCATTATGCTGCAAGAAGAGTGACTTCTGCTCTGTCCACCCATCAGCCTTAAAAAGTAGCACCTCCTGAAAAGAGCTTGTCATGAGAAGGCTAGGAAACCATTGACAAGACTTCACACCCATCAGAGCTCTGTCAGGAAATGAACTGTTCAAGTACTTCTCAAGCCGTGCTGTAAATATGTGCTGTTGAAGTTTAAAAAAAAAAAAAGTCATGTAACCACAAAAGGGTTTGGGTTTAATTTTGTAGCTATTATGCACCTAACTATGGGGACACTTTCTCAAGACACTATTTTTTTTGTTCAAATGTACAAGCTGGAGCCAAAGCATTCTGTTCTAAGGAAGGAAAGACACAGGGCCAGTGTGGACCTCAAGTGATAAACTGACAACTGCATTCTAACTTGACGATGATTTTATTTTTTAACAAGTTCCCATAACCTGACAGAGAAGGCAGTGGCACCCCACTCCAGTACTCTTGCCTGGAAAATCCTATGGACTGAGGAGCCTGGTAGGCTGCAGTCCATGGGGTCTCGAAGAGTTGGACATGACTCAGTGACTTCACTTTCACTTTTCACTTTCATGCATTGGAGAAGGAAATGGCAACCCACCCCGGTGTTCTTGCCTGGAGAATCCCAGGGACAGGGGAACCTGGTGGGCTGCCGTGTATGGGGTCACACAGAGTCCGACATGACTGAAGCGACTTAGCAGCAGCAGCATAACCTGAAGGACTATCCAGTAATTTGGAAAAAAGAGCAGGGAACCCACTTATCCAGCAACAATCTGAAGCTAATGAGATAAATAGTTTCCCTTACGTGGGGAAGAGAGAGCAGGGCTCGTACTAGCAGTGGGTGCTATGACAGGGGCAAGCTTTAACTTCTAAGCCTCATTCTTCTCACCTGGAAATGAGCATAAACATGGCTGATCTACTTCAGTGGGAAGTAAGGAGAAATTTAAATACCACCTTATATGTGAGTGCCTGCCCACACGAGGCACTCAGCAAATGTCCCTCCCTGCCGCCTGTCCCTAGTACAACTTCTCAGGTCCCTGGATCTCGCTGGCCTTGCCCCACCCGGGGGCGCGGATATCACTTGAGCAAGCGGATATACATGCCCATTCCTCAGTTGTGTCACTGAAAACTCTAGGAACGTAAAACAAAAATCTGCAATGTTAAGCCATTTATATATGTATATACACATGTTTTTATGATGTTATCTGCCTAATAAAACACTTCCAGTTACCAGTTTACAAAGCAGAAAAATGACTGGAACTTCTGTTTATGATAAAATGCCTAATTACTATGCAAGCATACCTCAGAGATCTTGCAAGTTTGGCTCCAGACCACCTCAATAAAGTAAATACTGCAATAAAGTAAATCACACAAAGTTTTGGGCTTCCCAGTGCATGTAAAAGTTAGGTTTACCCTGTAGTGTATTAAGTGTACAACATATAGCATCATGTCTAAAAAACAATGTACCTTAATCTTAAAGTCCTTTATTGCTAAAAAATACTAACCATTATCTGAGCCTTCAGTGACTTGTAATCTTTTGGCAATAAGTAACATCAAAGATCAGTGATCACAGGACTTCCCTGGTGGTCCAGAGGTTAAGAGATCACCTGCTAATGTAGGGAACACAGGTTTGATCCCTGGTCCAGGAGGATCCCACATGCCACAGAGCAACTAAGCCCACGAGCCACAACTACTGAACCTGTGCACACTAGAGCCGATGCTCCCCAACAAGAGAAGCCACTGCAGCGAGAAGCCTGCAATCAGAGGAGCCCCAACTTGACGCCACTAGAGAAAGCCCACATGCAGCAATGGAGACCCAATGCAGCCATAAATTAATTTTAAAAAGGCATGCACACACACACGCATGCACACACAGAAGAACTGTAGCAAACAGAAGGCACAGGAATAAGAAAGGCCACATCTCTTCGGGTGTACTTCTATTCAAACTGTACTGGAGGACTAGCCAAAACAACAAGAAAAGTAAGAAAACAGTATAAGAATTAGAAAAGAAGAATGAAAACATTATTTGTAGAGGATACTGTTTTAGCAAGGTGGATAGACCCTAATGATAACCGTCTAGATGGACAGCCTCAACTATGCCTTAAGGGCTGTCGCATTAAGGACAATGCTGGGGGCTCTGCGCATGTGGTTTCATTCCACAGGAAAGAAAGCATCATAATCTTTATTGTACAGAAGAAACCGAGAGTCAGAGAGGTTAAATATCTTGCTCAGAGCCACAGGGCAAGTAAATGGTTAGTTTTGAAACTGAGTCTATCTGTCCCCAAAGCTTAGCCACTCCACCTGCCGCAGGATGATAGACAAACGCCAGCAGCATGTGATAAGGACCATCTGCGCTCTCACAGGGGCGCATACGGTGGGTGGTCACAAGGACTGGAGTGTAATGAGGAGATTAACCTGAAGAAAGCCAGTGAAGGGCGCCTGAGCTAGGTCTGAAGTGTGCAGGAGAATGCACGGACAGTGAGCGGTATTCTGGAGAGAGAGAGAGGTTAAAAGGTATGAAAGAATGGAGAATGTGGTGGCAGGGGAGCAAACAGGGAGGAGCTGAATACAAGGCAAGACAGGTACCACTAGGCCCAGGGGCTTGAAGGTCACACTGGGAATCTGAAAAGTTATGAGAAGGGACCTGACCAAAAGCCCGTCAAAGAAAGTTCCCTTGGACAGAAAGCAGAGAACAGATCATCAAGCCTGTAGAGCTGGGCCGTCCAGTATGGCAGCCACTAGCAACTGAAGCCTTAAAATGCAGCTGGTGCAACTGGGGATTGACTTTCTTGTATTTACTTTTAATTCATTTTAATACAAATAGCCACACATGATTACCAACTACCATATTGGATGGTGCTGCTCCTAGAGATTGGAGACTGGAGAAGGACAAAGGGTTAGGAGACCAAGAAAGAGGACTGATATTCAAGAGAAGAATAGATGAAGTTGGCATTGCTCATCTGTAAAATGGAATCCAATCTGCTTTAGCGGTTGTGCAGATCAAATGACATTTGTCCTGGGCCTGGCACAGCACCAGCATGGGGGCCTCCAGGGTGATGGCGACCTCTGAATGGGGGGCAGAAGGGAACAAGGATTAAAAGTGCCTGATTTTGAGAATGGGGATACAAGTAGACGGATGGCTGAGTCCCTTTGCTGTTCACCTGAAACTATCACAACATGGTTAATCAGCTTTGTTGAAAGTGTTAGTTGCTGAACAGTGCCTGACTGTGACCCCATGGACTGTAGCCCACCAGGCTCCTTGGTCCATGGCATTTCCCAGGCAAGAATACTGGAGTGGGTTGCCATGCCCTCCTCCAGGGGATCTTCCCGATCAGGGATGGAACTTGGGTCTCCTGCATTGCAGGCAGATTCATTACTGTCTGAGCCACCAAGGAAGCTCTAATACAAAATAAAAAGTTCAAAAGGGAAAAAAAGGAAGGAGAACCCTTAAAAATATATATTCTTGATTTTGGAGGCAAGGTAGCTGGTGGTGCCACAAAGAGAAAAAGAAAATTCAGACGAACGGGGTTAGGATGGAAAACACTGGCCCGGGCCTGATAAACCTGAGGTTATCAGGTTTATCGAAGCCTGCTGTGTACATACTACCATCAGCCACATCCAACTCCTGAACACAGCATGTTCTCTCAGACCTCCTTGCCTTCGAGTATGTATTTCCCTCTGCTTCTCTCATCCACCTGACAAATCTCTCTCTCAAAACATACCACCAAACTGAGGTTTTCCCTGACCTCCCCCATTCTTCACAGCAGATAAGGTACCACTGTGAGGAGACTCCTCACCCTGGAGTTTAGAAGTCTCTTTACCTGTCTGGACTGGGGCTTCTTGGGGGCAAGAACTCAATCTGAACCATCACGGATCCCAGGGCCTACCAGCACCATGCCTGACACAAACTGAGCACACAACAAACTCTGCCAAGCAGGTAAGCTGAACACATGCGTGCCTGAAACAAGTGATCCAGCCAACCAGCATTCAGATGGACTGTCCCTCCAGGTAGTGGCCTAACGGAGGCTGGAAATAAGCAGAGAGCTGGCTCAGGTGCCTGCACAGCTATTAACAAAAGTAGTCAGGTGCTGAACAAGCAGAGTTACATAAGCCTCACATCATGACTTTTCATCATTATGACAACCTTTGCCCATCCCAAATTCAAACTCTTCAGCCTTACAAGTCTACTGGATGTGCCGAAGATACATTAATGCCTTAGAAGTTAACATTAAATATGCAATGATTTTGCCTCAAAACAAAAAAGTGGTCCTGAGACTTCTCTGCATGGCCTTGTGGTCTTGATGTGTAACATTCCTCCTGCATAATAAGGGTCGAGAATAAAGTGAACCTGAACTGAACACCCTCAGTTGCTAAATTAACAAAATGTTCTGTTTTCCAAGTCAACAGATACTAGGTCATCAATCCACTGTGCCCTGCGCTATGTTTCCCTTTTGTGTCAGCTGATAACAGAAAAGAACCACAAAGAGATCGCTTCATTGTCTCCATATTGCCCTGGGCTTCATTGAGTTTGCTAAACAAGCACTACTAATGTGTTAGGAATGTGAGAATCAAAGGGAATTCCAAATTGGTAAGCTCAACATTTTAGCCCTGTTAATTTCATCAATAACATCTTGCCAGATAAGCATTTTCCTGCAAAATCATTCTCCCTGATCTCCTTCAAGGACTGCAGAACAAATCTCCATGGGAAACAAGATGGTATAAAATGTGTAGCACAGCCTTCACGTTATCAGTAAGAAATTTTAATTACATACTATTGTGATGGCCACGGGCACACATTTCAAATTCAAGACACCTTCTGTCGGATTCTTTAAGTTATCCAAAAATAGAACATTAAGCTTGTGAGTCTACATAGAGATTCATGTCTTATGATTCATGTATGACAGTCTAATGAGGGGAAAAAAAAAAAATTAGGCCAGATTCCCAGGGCTGTTGGAGATGCTAGACACCTAGTCTGTCACTTGACATCAAGGCAGAACTGAGGTGCAAACACATTAGACCAGCTCAGTGAAACACAACTCCAGTGCCTTCAATCTCTATGGGAAGGAGACCGCTGCAACCCTTTCATTCATTCACTCGTTCATTCAAATTAATGGCCCATATTTTCCATTGATACTATCCATCCCCAACCCCAACACACACACAGTTCTCTTCACGTGCCTCTAGTGCCTGGGATCTACTTGGGCTACCAGAAGTTTCTTCAACGCCTCAGAGGAGATTCTAAGGCCACAACTAGAAGCAGGTCTGAAGAGAAGCCTCAAGCAGAGAAGTGAAGACGGCCCAGACAACCCAACCTCTCACACCCTCTGGGACTTCTGGGCCAAGAACAGCCTCAGGGGCTACCTTTAAAGCCCTCCTCAGGCTGCAGCAAAGCCAGCACCCCGTATCCCCTTTCACGTCTTTAAACTCCACAAGCAGAATCGGAATTTACCCTACTGTAGGCAATAGTTAGGGGCAAGGAGGAATGTCAAATATTACTTTTTACTGACTAGGATCGTTATATATTAATTACATGTTTTGAGCGCCGAAAAATTGACGCTTTTGAACTGTGGTGTTGGAGAAGACTCTTGAGAGTCCCTTGGACTGCAAGGAGATCCAACCAGTCCATTCTGAAGGAGATCAGCCCTCGGATTTCTTTGGAGGGAATGATGCTAAAGCTGAAACTCCAGTACTTTGGCCACCTCATGCGAAGAGTTGACTCATTGGAAAAGACTCTGATGCTGGGAGGGATTGGGGGCAGGAGAAGAAGGGGACGACAGAGGATGAGATGGCTGGATGGCATCATGGACTCGATGGACGTGAGTCTGAGTGAACTCTGGGAGTTGGTGATGGACAGGGAGGCCTGGCGTGCTGCGATTCATGGGGTCGCAAAGAGTCGGACACGACTAAGCGACTGAACTGAACTGATACATGTATAATTATATATATATACACACACATCAAGAAGGCCAATTACATATTAAGAAAAGGAAGCCATTTAAGATATTCTATATTTAATATGTACTAAAATGTAACAGTCCCAAAGAAAGGCAATGCCAAAGAATGCTCAAACTACCCCACAATTGCACTCATCTCACACGCTAGTAAAGTAATGCTCAAAATTCTCCAAGCCAGGCTTCAGCAATACGTGAACCGTGAACTTCCTGATGTTCAAGCTGGTTTTAGAAAAGGCAGAGGAACCAGAGATCAAATTGCCAACATCTGCTGGATCATGGAAAAAGCAAGAGAGTTCCAGAAAAACATCTATCTCTGCTTTATTGACTATGCCAAAGCCTTTGACTGTGTGGATCACAATAAACTGTGGAAAATTCTGAAAGAGATGGGAATACCAGACCACCTGATCTGCCTCTTGAGAAATCTGTATGCAGGTCAGGAAGCAACAGTTACAACTGGACACGGAACAACAGACTGGTTTCAAATAGGAAAAGGAGTTCGTCAAGGCTGTATATTGTCACCCTGTTTATTTAACTTATATGCAGAGTACACATTCGTGAGAAACGCTGGACTGGAAGAAACACAAGCTGGAATCAAGATTGCCGGGAGAAATCTCAATCACCTCAGATATGCAGATGACACCACCCTTATGGCAGAAAGTGAAGAGGAACTAAAAAGCCTCTTGATGAAAGTGAAAGTGGAGAGTGAACAAGTTGGCTTAAAGCTCAACATTCAGAAGATCATGGCATCCGGTCCCATTACTTCATGGGAAAGAGATGGGGAAACAGTGGAAACAGTGTCAGACTTTCTTTTTCTGGGCTCCAAAATCACTGCAGATGGTGACTGCAGCCATGAAATTAAAAGACGCTTACTCCTTGGAAGGAAAGTTATGACCAACCTAGATAGCATATTCAAAAGCAGAGACATTACTTTGCCAACAAAGGTTCGTCTAGTCAAGGCTATGGTTTTTCCTGTGGTCATGTATGGATGTGAGAGTTGGACTGTGAAGAAGGCTGAGCACCGAAGAATTGATGCTTTTGAAGTGTGGTGTTGGAGAAGACTCTTGAGAGTCCCTTGGACTGCAAGGAGATCCAACCAGTCCATTCTGAAGGAGATCAGCCCTCGGATTCCTTTGGAGGGAATGATGCTAAAGCTGAAACTCCAGTACTTTGGCCACCTCATGTGAAGAGCTGACTCACTGGAAAAGACTCTGATGCTGGGAGGGATTGGGGGCAGGAGGAGAAGGGGACGACAGAGGATGAGATGGCGGGATGGCATCATGGACTCGATGGACGTGAGTCTGAGTGAACTCCGGGAGTTGGTGATGGACAGGGAGGCCTGGCGTGCGGCGATTCATGGGGTCGCAAAGAGTCGGACAGGACTGAGCGACTGAACTGAACTGAACTGAAAATGTAACAGTACATATAAAATGCGAAGTGGGGAAGAAAGGTAACTAAATTATGGGAGAAGTGAACTAAACCACTCCCTGAAGCAGGCTTCACCCTTTCTTTAACCCCCGCGGTGTGGTCATCTGGCTCAGCAACTGCAAGCCGCAGCTTCTTCAGGACAGTGACAAAAAGATGGCTACCAGAACACAAGGGAAGACACAGCCCTGACCTAATACAGAAAAACAGTGCTCATGTAACTTACTTCATTCCCAGGTTTTATAAATTAAGATAGGTATAAAGCTATCGACTACCATTTCAAGTACAGTTAAAATATTTATGAAAATGCCTATTTCCCTATAGTGTTTTTGTTTCAGAAATTCTCCGTAACATATACTCTAAATACTTCAGAAAATACAAATAAGTGCTATTCTGTAACCTCTCCAGGGCATCTTAAGGTGACTCTGGGCAGAGTGGGAGCCACATCAAGGGCTGAGAACAGTCACACACTGTTCTCACTATGCCTCTATTTGCATCTAATTCCCATACTTGAATTTCAGAGGATCCAAATTCAATATTTAGGAGAGACTATTTTTAAATGTTTCTGGAAGGTTGTGGGTAAATTTCATCTTTATAAATTCAATCATTACCCCACTTTACTTATGATTTAATGTATTGTTTTAAAGTGTATCTATTCCAAAACCCAGTTACTCCAGGCTGAGAGGCAGCAAGACAGAGCTGTCAGTATTCCTTCCCAGGGGCCATAAAGTTCCCCTCGAGTTCAGGGTTCTCCTTTCACATCCTGAAGAATCCTCTTTTCAAAGAAGAATCATGTACTTCAGTCAGTTTCTTTAAATTAATTATGATGTTATTAAGTTTGGATTTCTCATCTAGCAGATAATCATATAATGAGGTTTTCTTATAACAGTATCAATTGAGTAAGACCTAGTTTAGGGGAGAGGAAGAAAAACTTTATAAAATAGAGAACTCTTTGTTTTTAAGAAAAATCTCTCAGAGGGAATAATGTCAACACTGTGCTGGAGGTAATGCATTGCGCACCTATGCCAAACGGTACTCAGGGAAATTGTTGAATAAAAGCTGAGTATTTGAAAATAGACTCATCAGAGGAAAAAAGTCAGCACTGGCCAATTTATCTTGATATAATATACGGAGAAAGCAAATAAAGGAAAGGCCAATGGCCCAGAAATTGGGAGACCTAGGGTCCAGACTCACTCAGCCACCAACAAGCCAAGTGACCTTGAACAAGTCAGCAGGGCATTTCATCTCTTGGTCTTAATTCCTTGTTTAAAAAAATAAAGGGGCCTGACTGTGACGACTTCAAGAGCTATTACAACTCTAAAGATCATGTTCCCACTTTTTAATTATGCCACCTCCTAAATAATAGAATTATATGGGTGAGCAAAACAGAAGACTAACAATGTATGGGAGGGGAGCTCATTTTTACTACTGGCATAAATCTCAGGCCTCTAAGACATGCTTCGTTTTGAAGCTAGGATACTTGTTTATTATTTTCATAAATGCAGCATTAAAATTCACCTAGAATTAGGTAAGATATCACATTATGAAGACAGAAGGGTTTTGAGGAGATATTCTAAGAGCAAGGGTGAAACCTGATCAAGGTCTGAGAGAAATATATGTTGGGTGGGGGAGGATTCTAGAAAATAGGAAATATGCAATCCTGAAAGTATTAGAAATACATACCTCACACTAGGAATGACCTAACAAGAAGACGTGCTTCTCTGCACGGCACAGACTGCACTAACATGGCACTATTTGGAGAACAGAGGACACCACCTTTCTAATGTTCACAGCAATAGGTAACCCAAGAAATACATTCACTTAGTGATGAATCACTTAGGTATCAGGAATTAAAAAAAAAAATCTTCTAACTAGAATTACAGTACTGCATAAACAAAGGAAAGAGAGAGGGGGTCAATACGTTTTAATTCCAGAATATGACTTCCAAGATAAGAAACAAATATGTATGTAAAGCTGCTCAGCTATTGAAACCATAAAACTTTAACATTTTACTATCCAATAAAAATGAAAACAAAGTGTCCAGTGATAGCAATGGATGGGGACGAGGGCATAGGGTCCAGCTGAGAAGAAAATTAAGAACTGATGAGGAGAAAGATGGAGGAGGGACCTTGGAGCAAGCCACAAGCTGATGGGATTCTGGAAAAGACGGTCATGAAACAGCAATTACAGTCAACTGGAAAAGCTAATTTGTTCATTTTCTCTCACACATCCCAGTTACATGTTTGCAGATTAGATTTGGCTGTTAAGAAAGGAAATGGCAGCATGTGATAAACATAATGCCTGACAGTAGGGGGGAAAAAACCAACTGTTTATTAACAGCTAATTCAAGTAATTCATTCAGCTACTCAGTAAGAAAAACATACAGCTAGAGGTATGCAAGCTTTCTAAAACATGCAAAAGTTTTTAATTTACTCTTTAATTATTATTTATTATTTAATCTATTTTGAAATGAAGCATGCACATATGTTCTAAAACCAGAGTAGAAATTATAAAGCATAGACCTTCATTTAGTTTCGGTCAAAATGTATTCATCAAGAAAATAAAACATTTACTCTGACATTTTCTCAAAGTGTTTTGGATAGAACACTCCACACTCTTCAGCTGATATTGAACTGCGTAAGCATTTCCATTAAGAAGCTCTAAACAAGGTGTGCTTAAAAGTAAGAGTTCTGGTACATCAATCACTCAGGAAAAAAAAAAAAGATCAATGAAAATTTTACTTTCAAAAGGTCTCTCTTAAAGGAAAAGCAGGTTCTAAATAGCACACTCACGTTTTCTTGTCGAAGGCAGGAGCTTCAACTGCATAACTTTGCAGATCCGCTTCCGTACCTGCCTCCTCCGACCCTGCTGGTATGTCTGACCTCGGCTCCCAGCAGAATTCTCCCAGCACATTTCATCATTTCCTGTTGGCTGCTGACTCCTTGCAGCCGCGATAAGGCCATTCCCCTTCGATGCTGCATTCACCCTACAGGCACCAGGTTCCCAGACCGCTGCTGTGAGCCTGCTAGCACCATCATAGCAGAGCTTCCTTTTTTTTTTTTTTTTCAGAAAGTAGAAATCTCGGTATTCATGGAAAATCAGAGAGACGGAGAACAAAAGTCATATCATCCCCCCCCAAATCAACTTGCGTATGAACTAACTTATACTGTATGTGATCGTCTTGGAATCTCTTCCTGTATTCAGGATCCTTCCACTTACAAGGTCAAAAAGACCCACTCCGTATCTCAGGAGCCACGAGTTAATGTGACAGGGATTTATGCGCATGGCATAATCTTCCATTTCCCCTACATGTAGAACGCCACTTCTCTCTGCGCCTCCACACGTTAGGGCACAGCAGTGTGACCGGGGGCCACGCAGGGAAACCGGGCGTGGGCTCAGGCTGCACACAGGCGGGGGCCCCGACCTCAGCAGCACGGCTGCCTCCCAGGAACCAGGGCACTCAGACACGCAAGTGTAATTCCCTAGAAGTCAACATCAAACACAAAGCACCTTACTTCCGAGAGTTTGACAAAGAACTGAAAGTGAAGGAAGAAAAGAAAAATATAACTTGAGGTGAGAAGGAAGAGGTCCTGTCTCATTTAAAAATGTATGTGCCCACAAGAACATCCTGTATAATTCTTGTGAGATAAAGAGGCGGCACGACTCTGCCGAGTGACAGGGCAGAGGGGAAAGGAAGAGGTCACCAGGAACGCTCTGAGCAACACTCTGATTTTTGAGCTGTTATGGGTGTGATGACTTGTGAAAATCCATTGGTATACACACTTATAATTTGTGCACTTTTATGTGTACATATATATTTATACCTGAATAAAAAGTGTTTTAAAAAACCTATGCAACAACATCAAAAATATAAACACTACAGGAAAGAGAAGATTCAAAGTAATCCGTAAAAAGAGACAAAAACAAATCCTTCAAGGGCTCAGTGTCCCTAAAATATTTTCTCAGAAAATATGTAATTGACCAAAGAATATACAAGGGAAAATTATGCTAAGTGGATATACATTACTACCCATTTTCATTCAAAAATGTTTAGTTAAAAACAGACATCTAAGTCTGACCTTATAACACAGAACAGAATTGGTTAAAAATCTCTTCCCAAAATCTCATGTTTAGAAAGTCCTTAATGGAAAAACACCAATAAAGCAAAGACAGTATCAACAATAGCCTCAATTATTTAACATACGATAATAATTCACACTACTCAGAAAACTATACCACCTTCCCCTCACCCTCCCCACACAACAACAACAAAAGAGAAGCACTGACTTAAAAAATTCAGTCGAAAAGTTGACAGTTATGTGACATCTCGTTTACTGATGTAAATATTCCATTTCTCAGAAGTCAACCCAACACAGATTTCACTGTGCTCTGCAGCCAGCTGAGTTAGGTCAATTACACCCTTACAAAGGTATGCACACCAGAGTAGCACCCTCTGGTCTGCAGGGAGGCTGGCCACTTCATCACGGGGTTTGCTGGGGGTCAGGCAGCATCAGGAACTGAGGGTTTAATGCCCTTCATGTCCAGTGATGGACATGAAGGCTGGATAAGGCTGAGCAAGATGAAAAATGTTTCTAGAAATGATTTCAGCATACTTGACCACACCAAGATAGGCTTTCTAAAACTAATGGCAGTTGTTTCAGAGCATGTGCAGCTAAGTTTAGGCAGCATAAAACCCTGGTCACCAAAGCCCTTTTCTGGGGATATTTTCTTCCACTAAGAAGCATAAGTACTTGAGTTTCAGCAAAGCAAGCCGACTGTGTACCTTGCCTTGCTATCAAGTAGCATGACAGAATTCTCTTCTTTGTCCCAGAGCCCCACGTAGCACTCTTGGCTAGAGGGGCAATCATAGCAAAATTTAAAAGCCTCATCCTCTTTATTTTTGTAAATCCAACAAACACTGGCTGCTCAATAAGCATTTATACACTGCTTACTTTATGTGTGGTTAATCATGAAAATAGCCCTATGAGGGTAACCGTTGTTGTCGCTGTTCAGTCGCCCAGTCGTATCCGACTCTCTGTGACCCCATGGACTGCAGCATGCCAGGCTTCCCTGTCCTTCACCATCTCCCGGAGTTTACCTAAAATTCACGTCCATTGAATCAGTGATGCCATCCAACCATCTCATCCTCTGTTGCCCTTTTCTCCTTCTGCCTCATTTTCCTCCATTTTCCAGGTGGGATAACTGAGGCACAGAGAGCTTACGCTACATACCCTGTGCCCTGGAGCTGACACATGGCAGGGCAGGAATGAACCCCAGGGGTCAGCCTCCAGAGTCCATTTGTTACCCACTGCACACACTGCCTCTCCATCTCGGCTTCCCCAAAGGATCAGAACTGGGTCCTGGCTACAGCTGCTGCTTAGTGCAAATTTCATAGGAACCGAGTAAGAACACTGATAGCAGCAGGACTATGAGGTAATGAGACCAGCTCTCCAGTGTGGCCAGAGAACTCTCTCCCTCCCCACAGCTCCGGCCACCCTGCACCAGCGGCTTCCTTGCAGGAGGGAAGCTCTCCCAGTCCTCTGGCAGCTCCCCCATCCTGGGGCAGGGTGCAGCTCTTTGAACTGGTGCTGGGACAGAAACACTGCTCCAGGAAAACCCACTGCTAACCTCCAGCACATGGTGCCTAAACTGGTATTTCCAGTTCCAATCTCGTTTGTCACCAGACTTAAAACCATTGGGCATTCATTCAACAAACATTAGCGCCATGCACAGTGCTTAGGGCCTCGGGGCCCCATAACTGAAAAGCCGAGGTCCCTGCCCTGCATTGCTCACAGCGTATGGGCAGGACAGAAGTATAAATAACTAAAATGGCACGAGCTGATAAATGCTGGAACCAGCGTGCCTCAAGGGCTGAGGGATCAGTGTGAAGGGAGCAGTGACCCAGTGGGAAGACTTCATGAAGCAGGGAACATGAGTGGGTTATCCAAGAGCTTATCATCAACCTACTCAAACCATGTGGATTAAAGCAGAAAAAAATTCAGAAGCAGAGAGTCCAGCAAATTAGCTGACCTCTGCCATTGTGAACAACCACATCAGCAGGGGGATTCAAGTGAACAGTCATTAACTGAGCACAGCTCACAGACATCAGAACATCTGACCATGCTACCTCTTCCACCTGATACCCCTGCTATATGACTGTCACATGCTGAAAATGGCTGCGCCTGCCAAGCTCTTTTAAAAGACTCCATAACATAGGTACCTCTGCTGCTGCTGCTAAGTCGCTTCAGTCGTGTCCAACTCTGTGTGACCCCATGCCTTCTCCATAGGTACCTCTAGTCCCTTTTTATCAGAGAAAGCAATGGCACCCCACTCTAGTACTCTTGCCTGGAAAATCCCATGGACAGAGGAGCCTGGTAGGCTGCAGTCCATGGGGTCGCTAAGGGTCGGACATGACTGAGTGACTTCACTTTCACTTTTCACTTTCATGCATTGGAGAAGGAAATGGCAACCCACTCCAGTGTTCTTGCCTGGAGAATCCCAGGGACGGGGGAGCCTGGTGGGCTGCCGTCTATGGGGTCGCACAGAGTCGGACACGACTGAAGCAACTTAGCAGCAGCAGCAGTCCCTTTTTATGGCGAGGAAACCACCACAGAGATGTTAATCAATTTGCCCAGCTAACAACAGCCAGATGGGGATTCAAACTCAGGTTCACCTGACACTTTGAAGTCCATCCCCTTCCAACCACACTCATACACACACCCCTACCCCACCCCATGGAACTAGGGCTGTGAAGAAAACTAGGATATTTAGCAACAGGTCACATCATATGCCAAAAGAATAAAATTTCTGTGATGTCAGTTCCCCCCATTCATCAACTGGTCTGTCCTGGCTCTAATACCACACTTTGAAAAATGGTATCCGAGACATAATTCGGATACCATACCATTCAGCCATTTAAAGCATACAACTCAGTGGGTTTCAGTATATTCACAGGTATGGCTACCATTACCCGTGGCTTAGGACAGTTTCATCACCTCAAATAGAAACCCCATACCCTTCAGCCATCACCCCTCTCCCCGCCACCCCCCACCCCCGTATGGTGCTTTCTCCTGAGGCCTAAGTGCCCACTGCCTCTCACAAGGTGACTCCTAACAGGGTTATAGGCACAGTAATTGGGTTGTTAATAGAGCAGTGCAAATACACTTCTGTGCTTCATTCCTCCCAACTGGGTTAGAGCTAACAGCTAAGCCGGGACAGAGCACCACAGCAGCTAGACAACTCCCACGCCGAGGCTGTGGTGAGGGGGGGGGGGGGGGAGGCGCGCGGGCGGGGTGTGCCTGGCGGCCACACACCACATGAGCTTCCCAGCTCATATGTCTCTGAACTTGGCCTCGGCCGAGTGCCAGCAGGGATGGCGGAAGTCATGCAGAAGACCTAGAGCAGTCTTGCTGGTCACAAGACCTTAAACTACTAGGAATGCCCATCCCCTTATCTCTAGAAAGACAAGCACCAAGATCATACTGGCTGCCACAAGCTGAAGATAACCAGAAAAGCATTCTGAGAAGCCCAACACATAGACTAGCAAGACTCAAGGCTCTGAGTGTGAAAAGGTGACACTCCCCCTCCCCCCGCCCCCTCCCCCACACAGAACTCCGTTTGTCTTCTGGCTCTTCCTCTCAGCCTTCCTCCAGTGCTGGGGAAAGCTGGGAGGAGGGGGGATTACAGACAGCCTATGCGTGTACCCCTCCGGAGCCCTGATTTCTCTGCTGCACTTCTCCATACAGGACATCAGGACCCGACAGTGCGCAGCACCATCAACTCTCCGTGGAAAACTCCTTGGCATTTAAAAGGCAAGAGCCATCGACAGATGCAGTGTGAATGAATCACGAAAATACCACGGTGAGCAGGAAACCAGATGCGAAAGGTACATACTGTGTGTCTCATATGAAACTGTAAACCAGGCAAACTCACCTAGGGTGACAGGTCAGAGTGTGCCTGGGACTGGGGACTGGGGTGCTGCCTGCACAGGGGCACAGGGGACTCCCTGAAGTGTTGGAAATGTCCTATGTCCTGATAAGGACAATGGTCGCACAGGCATACCCATCTGTCACAGCCTCTAAGTGAGGGCATGCAGCTGTATGTAAAATAGTATCTCCGTAAACAGAAAAGGCAGAGGGAAGAATAAGGAAGGGAGAAGACAGGACAGGAGAGGAGGAAGAAAGAGAGGAGGGACGGAGCCCGCTACAGAACTTGGAAAGCACAAGTTCCTCCTGCTCCCAGCATTGGCATCAGTGGCGACTGGCATTCGCCAGGGATTGCACGGCAAGGTCCTCTGGTGCAGAGGCTAAATAAAGTAAGTTCTGTGTAATGGCAACACTCAGTGTATTTTATCAGGTCTCAATCCTTAGGATAACTGATCCTCTAACACACACAAATGACTCTGAGGAGCCCGAATGGTCCACTTTCTAACCAGGTTAGCTCGGTTCTCTCTGTCATCACTGCAGTAAAAATGTGATCGCACCAGTCAGCATCAGGAACGGCAGCACTGTGACAGGTGTCAATGGCTGTTTGACAGTCAGTAAACAAGTAAAATCTAATACGATAATTACAGGTATTCAGTTTTCTCTTTTTTTCAAATGATAAGTAAATCTTAAATTCTATAACTCTACCATGCTCATAAATAGGTTATGTAAAAACAGTCCAATCTTTTTTGTTGTCTTTTTTGGTTTGGTTTGATTTGGTTGGTTTGGTTGGGGAGAGGGTAGTGGCTATGTTCAAATCCTACCCGTCAGCCTTTCATATTGTTCGTGAACTAAGATGTAAATAGAGCCATCTCACCTTTACTCTTCTCACCTATGTACATAAAAAGGAATAAACCAAGCCAAATTTCTAACATTCTCTATCAAAGAAGGTGCCAGGACAAGCTGAACTAAGTACCAGTTCTATCTTTGGCGAAGTAAAAAAAAAATTAAAACCTTTTATGTAAGCTTCTTTGCTTCTCTGGCACTTAACCAAAGGTTTTAAAAAAGGAAAAGAAAGAAAGGGAAAACAAGAAAGAAAATATGAAGCCAGACTAATTAAAGCAGACAGCCCAATTAAGAAAAACTTCAAAGCACCAATGTGATAGGGAAAAGAATGCAAATATCTTTCCTTATGCATTTTATAAAATGCTGTGAGAAGCAACACCTAGGCCTCTAACACACCATCTCGGTGGCTAAGCTGTCACGCAGCTTCCCCCACTGCCCCCCAGTCCCAGGAACGCCTTGAGCCTTCTTTGGGCAACTACCCAAAGAAGATGGTCTGAATTCAAGAGAGGCAAGCAAAGTTTGTGGCGAGTTTGGGGGTATTTTCAGGAATGGAGTTAGAGACACTGTGTTAAGGTTTTATTGGAGGCTTATTGGTGTGATTTTACCATTTGCTCATTTATATGGACCCCCCTCTCTGCTAGAGTCTTGAAGTCACAAGCTAAATAATTCATCACACTTTTCCTTAAGCTGCTTAGAGGGCAGCATGGTAGACAGGCAAGCTCCCAGAGCCACACAGTGTGACAAGTGGCCCGTGCCGTTGGGCCGCCAACCTAAGGCGTGAAGCAGGGGAGGCTGGGAGGAGGTGCTGGAAGACTCCCCAGGAGAGGGGACCCTGAGCCGAGTCAGGTAAGCAAGAGCTGGCCCACTCTGCACCTCTGGCTATGGCTTCCTCTTCCCCAGGGGAGTGCACAGGGCACTGGAGGATAGCTCCCAACTTCACTGACCAGCACCTTTCATCAAGGGTATGTGAACTAAAATATAGCCTGTCGTATCAGTAAACAAAGGGTGTTGCAGCCATCAAGCCACCATATTACAACCGCCAGATAGCGAGCGCAGAAGAAACTCAGGAAAGAAACAAGATGCCCGCCATCTACAGTCTGCTGCCTCAGCCAATCCTGACCTTACTAAATCCTTTGTGAAACAAGGTGGGGTATAAATATGTAAATAAATGAAGTCATGATCCTAAGCACTCCAGAATGCTATCATTGCCTTCTCCTTTGTCCTTCCCCATTGTGGACCTGTGTTAGGGATCTGATCACGGGAACGATGGTAAAGACCAAGAACTCCATGGGCCAAAAAACAAGAAACATCTGAATGCCTGTTCAAGATTTTCAATATTATACTTCAATTTGGCACATAATAAAAAGACATTAAGTGTTTAATAAATGAATGAATCTAAAGCTTGTGGGCATTATTGAGTGTTATGTAAATCCAATTTAAAAGACATGGTCTCTAACCTCTAAAAGCTTCCATTCTCAGTCTGAAATATGATTTTAAATATAATACCAATTACAAACTCAAAAATGTGTCTTGTTTTACAAATTTTATGTTTTTATTCTACTTCCACCATTTACAATCAAAGCTACTATACTAAAGAGTCTTTTAACACCATGTGCCCAGTCATACTCTGGCATGTGTGAAGACACAGACCAGGTAACATTAGATGCTGGTCCCCTAGAGGGCCCTCCCTAGGCTTCTGCGTGGGAAAAACAGCACTGAGTGGGGTCAGGCAACAGAGAGGGGCAGAGGTGAGCAGATGCAGACCTTGGCAAGTCTGTAAGCTTCCTGTTCCTCTACCTGTAATATGAAGACAGCCTCAGTAACCACCTCAGGGCTTGGGAAGATTGAGGGGATAAGGTATACCTATGTGTTTAGCAATGGTAGCCATGGAGACCACCTCCTGATGACCACCTCCTAATCTGGAAGCTCCAGAGGGTCTAAGTCAGGGGAGGGTCAAGGGGGCCTCTCCAAGGCGTAGGGCTGAAACAAAGGAGGTGCACACTCAGGGAGCAGCACCACAGGGTTGACCCCCAGGAAGTTCAGACAGCAGGCGGTCAGTAAATCAGTGACCAGGGAAATCAGTGAATCAATGCCACAACAATCCAGATGGAAACAAATTCACAATGACCACAGGAACGAGGTATGGATACGGACAGGCTGGTTCAGAAGGTCTCATGAAAGAAGATAAAGTGAGGGGACCTTGCTAAGAGGCCGACAGGGCTGAGTACCTGAGAGTGTCCAGCCCAGCATGGCTTAAGGACACGCTGCAGGCAACCTGGCAGGAGCCACAGGGAGAAAACGAGCTGCTCAGTGTGGCAGCAGTCACTCTGCACTTGTGTTGTTGTATAGCAGAAACCAACACATCATCGTAGAGCAACAAACTGTAATGGGAGGAAAATTGCTTTCCAATGTTGGCTTCTGCCATACAACACAAATCGGCCATAATTACACATACATCACCTCCCTCAGGAGCCTCCCTCCCCTCCCCCTGTCCTACCTCTGTAGGTCATCACAGAGTGCCAGGCTGGGCTCCCCTGAGGAAGAACCAAATGTATTTAAGAAGAGTAACAAACCTGAACAACTCTGGCAACAACCAACATCACAACGCCTACACTATCAAAACAACCTGGGATTCATTACATCTGTAGACTGGAAATGTTTTTCTCTTTATTTTTTATGGAAAATGTTAAACATATAAAAAAGAGATTAGAACAACAACCCCTAGTTTCAACAATTATCAGACACATGGTCAACCTTTTAGTTCATCTGTGATCATGAAAAGTGCTAAAGGCTCACAGAAGCATGCAACTCAAATATGTCTTCACATGACCTGGTAGGTCCACAGCACGCGTCCCCATGCAGGGAAGGGGCACAAAGCAAGCAGAGCAGGGGTCTTAGGCTGAAAGAACTAGCGACCCAGTGGGGAGGCAGAGCCACATAAAGTGAAAGTCTCAGCTGCTCAGCCGTGTCAGACTCTCTGAGACCCCATGGACCGTGGAATTCTCCAGACAAGAATACTGAAGTGGGTTGCCATTTCCTTCTCCAGGGGGTCATCCCAACCCAGGGATCGAACCTGGGTCTCCTGCATTGCAGGCAGATTCTTTACCGTCTGAGCCACCAGGGAAGCCCAGAGCCACATAAAACATGTGTCAAATCAAGGAATAAGAATACTAAGCCTGCTAGGTGAACCTCTGCAATGACATGCCATGCTGATATCACCATACCCCGACAGGACGCAAAGAGGATAGCACTTCACCTCAGCATGTTCTTCCCCCAAACTTATAAGCTGGTCTAACACTGTGAAAAATGCCAGGCAGACCCAAAGTGAGGACCCCTCCACACCAGGTGATCGGTGGCAGCATGCTGCTGGACATGGAGCCTTGCCTGTGATCGTGAACTGCTGAGAGCCAGAAGAGACCTCCTCATGGTGAGGGTGCCCTGCCTGCTCTCCCCACTCCACCCAGAGCCATGCTGGTCAGGCATCAACCCAGTCTCCTTAAGCTGTCCCCAGTTCCCCCAAGTCCTCTCCCTGCCAGCCCCCGCTCACAGCACCTCTCTTCATTCATGCAGCAATCTCTGAGGGGCTGCAGGTTACCACTAAGCTGAAAGCAATAGAAGGAGGAGGTATTACACACTACTATATAATAGCCCCATTTAAAAAAACAGCAGTTTATATGTTTCTAGAGAAGGGCTGAACTGCCTTCAGAACTGAGCACCAGGAGACCTGAAGCTGCCGCACTCAACGAGGGGGTGCTGGGAGCAGCAGAGCAGTATTCTACCTTTGGTCGTTCTGACCAGGAGACCATGCTTGGAACAACCAAGCCTGCGAGAGCTCACTGGTGCTTTTAAACAGCTTTGTGTGTGCTTCTTTATAACAGCATGTCCTACATTTGAAACGGGACACAGTTCCAGAAACAAAAGCACAGACCTGGATTTTCAAACTATGAACAGTACGTGGGGGTTTCGTGCATTCTGAGCCAGATTTAAGATGACTTTTGTGGCTGCGGGCAATGCCAAAGCAAGCACCTGTGGTAGAGCAGCCGGACGCCTGCCTTCATACAGGAGCAAACATGTCATGTGCTTGTATGTCAGCCCAAAGAACAATCTATGTGACAGACTCCTGTCCAAAATGCCCTGCAACAAAATCACTGAAAGACAGAGAGACCCAGCACTGATGTTTTTAAAATAAGCTTTAAAAAAGACGACAATCTAAAATGGTTGTGCTTGTTCTCAGTAACAACCATTTAAAAACGGATCGGACCTGCATGTTTCCCATCGATGAGGCAGTCAATCCATCCTGAGCAACTTCATTCCTTCTGCTTACCCCCATCCCTGAAGAGTGTCTTACAACATCCTGGGCAAAACCTCCCCAGTGCTCTGAAGTGCACAACTGGGAGCTGCATGGAGCGCCGCTGCCCTCGCCCGGCCTCCACGGAGGCTCCACCCTTTAATGGCACATTAAGAAAAAGTCTGCATAGGCTTTCCCCATTTCTTTCTTTAACTTTTTCTTAAACTAGAAACTTTCCAAATATACCTTCGACTTTACACATCTGTCAGTTCTACAGGGCTCGAGGGCAAGCTCTCGGGCCACATGCCTGGGCTCCAGCAGGTCTGACAGGCCCCACACCAGTGCCAGGCACAGCCCCCTTCCCAGTGGGGTGGGTGCTCCCCTCTTCGAGCTGCTGTGGAACCAGGCTGTTGTACTCCATCCAATCTGAGGGCTGTGCCTGTCTCCCCATCCTTCCCCAACCTGCCTCACAGCCCTTGTTTCCTTGGCACCGAGAACAGCGCTTAGCACCTAGGGGCACAGCACCTATCAAAAGAAGGGGAGAAAAATCCATGAGAGAAATGGCAGCCTGGCCCTTGGGCACATGCAGCTCAGGTGTGAATGCCAAGCCTCCACTTGCAGCCGAGAACAAACCCCAACTCACCACCTGCCAGCCATGGCATCACGAGCTCATTTCACTCCGTGTCAGTCTGCTCGACTGCAGGAAAGAAGGTCAGCACTCCCGCCTCTCTCCTCCCCACCCCACATGACACAAGGCGGCCTCCGGAGCAAGCGTGCCGGCTCTGCAGACCCTGACCTCTGTGGAGGCTGTGCCAAAGCCCGGCACGACGGTCAGGGAGGATTAGCAAGTCCACTGGTGAGCGCTGTGTATGAGCTAGGTCACACCACATCCACCGGGCCTGTTACAAAGGTGCTGTTTTGGTCACGCTCTGACTCTCTCACAGGTCCGAACCTGAGTGAGATGGACTTACACACTCTCTCAAGCCCAACGCCAATGCTCAATTATTAACATTTATTAAGCTCCCACCATATGCCCACCGCAAAGTTAAGTGCTTTCAAGGGATACAGAGATCCTTTCTATCAAGTCCTCTTTCTTGTGATTTACTCATCAGGAAGATAAAACTAAAATAATTCTATTTAAAAGCAGAACAGAGGAAGGGAGGGTTGCCTATTCTTGTGCTGTATTAACCAGGTATGGACTAGAAATAGACCCACAGGTAGCGGGAGAAAGGAGGGGAGAGTTCTCATTTAGTGGGGACAGAGATTCAGTTTGGAAAGATGAAAAAATTCTGGAGATAGATGCATGGATGGATGATGGTGGTGGCTGCACAAAAATGTGGATGTACTTAATGCCACAAAATTATATATTAAAATACTCAAAATGGTGAATTTTATGTTATGCATATTTTACCAAACAGAAAAAAAGTTTTAATTTACAAAAAGACACAGTCACACAAATTTCTTGATTCCCTAGGTGACAGAGGCAGAGTCCCAGGGTGTAGAAGGGCAATTCAGTAGTGATGCTGACTCAATCGAACATCCACTCAGAAGAAAAGAAAACTAGATTTTTACCTCACACCAAACCCCAAAATCAGTTACAAATCAACTCCAGAAAGACTAAGGGTTAAATATGAAAAGCAAAAACTTAAAACTGTTAAAAGAAAATACAGAATATCTTTATAACTTCCAAGAAGGAAAGGGTTTCTTTTTCAAAGTCCTTAAAAATACCAATCATGTTAAAAAAAAAATAATAATAATAATGTCAACTACATTGGAAATTTAAATGTTTAACAAAAGACAACATATGAAAGTAAAAAGATGTGCCCAAACTAGGAGACGATTCCGTACCTCATAGAACCAATAAACTGATTGGTATTTGTAGAATGTATAGAGCTTCCCTGATAGCTCAGTTTGGTAAAGAATCTGTCTGCAGTGAGGGAGATCTGGGTTTGATCCCTGGGTTGGGTTGTAGAATGTGTAAACCATACAAATCAATAAGAAAACTACAGACAATCCAAGAGAAAAATGGGAAAAGACCTAATCATGTCACCAATAGAACCCATGAACTGCTAATAGAAAGTGAAGTCGCTCAGTCATGTCCAACTCTTTGTGACCCCATGGGCTGTAGCCTGCCAGGCTCCTTCATCCACGGGATTCTCCAGGCAAGAATACTGGAGTGGTTTGCCATTTCCTTCTTCAGGGAATCTTCCCGAACCCAGGTCTCCTTCACTGCAGGCAGACTCTTCACCATCTGAGCCACCAGGGAAACCCAAATTGCTAATATCCAAGTGGAAACAGGCTCATCCCCCTAGTAAATAGGTTAAGTTCCAGCCAGAATGAAATAACATTTGACATCCTCTGTGTGGGTATGATTATGAAGTGTGACAATTAGCCCAACTGGGCTAGGATGTGGGCAACGGGAACTCCTGGGCCAGGTCAGAGAGGAAACTGGCACGCTGCTTGGAGAAGGCATTTCTGCATGCTGAGCACACTCACCCCAGAAGCAACAAGTCTACTCCTATATAAACCTTAGAGAAACTGAGTCCACAAAGAGACCTTTACAAAAAAGGTTCATAACCAGAGTACTCCTACGGGTCAAAGAAAAAAGAAAAAGAAGCAACCCAATACCTGCTGAGAGGAGGATGATAAATCGTCATCTATGCATGTGATGGTTAAGTTTGCATGTCATGAAACGGCATGGATATTTCATCAAACATTATTCTGGGTGTTTCTGCAAGGGTGTTTTCAGTTAAAATTAACGTTTTAATTAGTAAAGTAGATTGCCCTCCATAATGCTGGTGAGTACCAATCCAATCACTTGAGGCCTGGATAGAACCAAAAAGCCAACCCTCCCCAAGTAAGAGGGAATTTTCCACCTGCCAGCCTTCTGTCTTCATCTGCACCATCACCTCCCTCGGGTCCCTTGGGCTGCCAGCCTTTGCAGGGAAGAAGAACTGCACTATCAGCTCTCCTGGCCCGAGCTTGCCCGCCTGCGATGCACATGTGGGCTCGCCAGTCTCCATAATCACGGAAGCCAATTCCTCAACATGAATCTCTTTCTGTACATACAGAGATCCTATTGATTCTGTTTCTCTGAAGAACCCTACTACGATACACACAACAGAATACTCTTCAGGAGTAAAAATGAAATGTTCAGATTACTTGATTCCCTTTTGATAAAGCTCATAAACAAGAACTGAATATATTATTTATAGATACATATACCTTTTTTTTTTTTAACTGTGGTGTTGGAGAAGACTCTTGAGAGTCCCTTGGACTGCAAGGAGATCCAACCAGTCCATCCTAAAGGAAATCAGTCCTGAGTATTCATTGGAAGGACTGGTGCTGAAGCTGAAACTCCAATACTTTGGCCACCTGATGGGAAGAACTGAGTCATTGGAAAAGACCCTGATGCCGGGAAAGATTGAAGGCAGAAGGAGAAGGGGACGACAGAGGATGAGATGGTTGGATGGCATCACCAACTTGATGGACATGAGCTTGAGCAAGCTCTGGGAGTTGGTGATGGACAGGGTGGCCTGGCGTGCTGCAGTCCATGGGGTCACAAAGAGTCGGACACGACCGAGTGACTGAACTGACTGACTGATATATGTGTTTAAGTGTTCTCTTTTTAAAAGAGCAAGAGAATGATCAAATATCCTGGAATACCTTTGCCCTTGGCAGGAAGCCCCAAATAAGAGCCTCCCTGTGGAACACAATGGTTTCAATCTGGGAGACTGATTTCAAGGTTTTTATAATTACGTTTCAGAACTTACATACCCATCACCCACTGTTTACATGAATTTTAAGTCATCTAATAAAACCTTCCTAAACTAGAAGTGGGCTTCCCTGGTGGCTCAGCTGGTAAAGAATCTGAAGAAAAGTGTCATAAGAAAGACAAGGAATAAAACACAAAGAAAGTGAAAGTGAAGTCACTCGGTCGTGTCCGACTCTTTGCGACCCCATGGGCTACAGCTTACCAGGCTCCTCTGTCCATGGGATTTTACAGGCAATAGTCCTGGGGTGGATTGCCATTTCCTTCTCCAGGGGATCTTCCCAACCCAGGGATTGAACCCCGGGTCTCCCGCATTGTAGACAGACGCTTTACCAAATGCCAGGTTAAGATCAGACCAATGCTGAGACTCACCCCTCCCACCAAGGCTTTCCGAGCCAATCAGGAAGGTTGGCTAATCTGACCAAAGCCCTCCAGGGTTCAGATCATTCAGGCCCTCCCTCCCTCTCTTATTTTTAGCACACTGGTCCACTTATTTATTGAGTGCAGAAGAGGACGGGGAAGTTTAAGAATTATGACTGGGCTAATTTCTTGCAGAGAGAAGTCACCTGGCAGGCTCACCCATCTGGTGCTGACCTTCAGTGTCCTAGATGTGACACTTGGTTCCCAGGGCTCCTACCATTACAACTGCTCCCCTGGCCATTTTGAAGTGGCTTATTACTTTTACAATCCACTTCCCCACTCGACCTCAGGAATTTATTCCTGGCTCCTGTAGAGTGAAACCAGAAGCCACACCCATGGTACAATGGGAAAGGCCGGCCTTAGGGACAGGTGGTCACAAGCTGTAGACAGAGAGGAAGAGAAACACAGGGCCAGCTCAGGCTGGACTGACACTGCTCCTGCAGCCCCTCTCCCCACGAGCCTGTCAAGTCCACAGCATCATCTGGGGATTCACAGACATGGGGGCCTCCTTGTCACACCTGGAGCTTAATGAACTGGCCACTTAACTTGCTGGCTGCTGGGTTCTGGTAAATATTTCTGCACTCCTTCTATGACCACTTAGATTTTTATAAGGATTTTATAATATGCTTTTCAAGCATCTGCTGATATAGTCAACATAAGTTTTCTTTTTGCATAGTGAATTGCAATCCATGACATTAATTGAGCACTTACTATGTACCAAGCCCTGCTTTAACCACTTTGCATGTTATCATTTCATCCAGTCCTGATATCAATTCTGTGTGATGGCATTCTTGTCCTGCTAATTTTACAGATGAGGAAACTGAAGCTCAGGGAGGTTAAACAATCTGGCCAGAGTCAGAGTGAGTACATGGCAGGGCTAGGGTATACCCTGGGCAAGAACTTCCTCCAGCCACCAAAATTCTTCATGTGATGCCCCTTGTACTTCTGGAATATACCTTGCTTGGTCATAGAGAATTAGTCTTTTAGTACAATACTATGTTCAAGTTACTTTTTATTTAGAAATATATTTAGAAATGTTGTAGATACACATATAAACATATATATGCACACATACAGAGGATAGGTCTATAGTTTTCTGTAGATCATGGATGGAAGAGGAAACCTAAACGCTATAAAGATTTAGACATATTTTGTTGTTGTTTAGTCACTAAGTTGTGTCCAACTCTTCTGCAACTCCATGGATAGTGGCACACCAGGATCCTCTGTCCATGGGATTCTCCAGACAAGAACACTAGAGTGGACTGCCATTTCCTTCCCTAGGGGATCTTCCCAGATCAAGGATTGAACCTGCATCTCCTATACTGGCAGGCAGATTCTTTTCCATTGAGCCACCTGGGAAGCCCTAGACATATTTGACTACATAAAAATCTTTAAATTTTATGGAAAAAGACAGCCAAACAAAGGAAAAAGAAATTATAGACACAATAGCAAGGGAGGCTGTTGTATCTGTAATACAAACAACAAAGGATTTACAGCCCAATATACAAAAAGCTCCTAAAAACTGAAAAGAAAAACAGTTCAATGCAAGGTTGGGGGAGGGAGCACAGATATAGAATTCACAGAAGAAATACTGATGGCCAAAAAACATGTCAAAACTATGGTTTTTCCAGTAGTCATGTATGGATGTGACAGTTGGACTATAAAGAAAGCTGAGCACCAAAGAATTGATGCTTTTGAACCGTGGTGTTGGAGAAGATTCTTGAGAGTCCCTTGGACTGCAAGGAGATCCAACCAGTCCATTCTCAAGGAAATCAGTCCTGAATATTCACTGGAAGGACTGATGTTGAAGCTGAAACTCCAATACTTTGGCCACCTGATGCAAAGAACTGACTCATTGGAAAAGACCCTGATGCTGGCAAAGATTGAAGGCTGAAGAAGGGGATGACAGAGGATGAGATGGTTGGATGGCATCACCAACTCAATGAACATGATGACTTTGGGTAAACTCCAGGAGTTGGTGATGGACAGGGAGGCCTGGCATGCTGCAGTCCTAAGAGTCGGTCGACAAAGAGTCTGATACGAATGAGCGACTGAACTGACTGAAGCTCAACTTCACTAGTACTTAGGAAAGTATAAATTAAAATAACAGTGGGAGCAGCATTCGCTTTCACTATCAGGTTGGGAACTAAGATTCCGCGATCGGCTCAATGCAGCCAAATAAATAACAATAGGATATGATTTTTACCCATCAGATTAGCAAAAAAAAAAAAACAACAAAAAAAAACCACCCATCTAGTGCTGGTGGAAATGCCCAGGAAAGGGTGTCCTTATATGCTGCTGGTGAGAAAGTATGTCCTACAGAAAGGCTGAAGCAACTTAATCTGGCCTAACTTCCAGAAACTACTGACCTGGAGAGATACCCAGAGCACAGCATTCATTGCTTCACTCAACAATGAACACCTGCCACACGCAGAGCACTTCTTTAGATTTTTGTTCTCAGAGTTTAAAATCAGGAGCGTGAAAGCCAAAGGGAAGTGAAAACAGCAAGTTGCTGAGTGATGCCCACAGCCTTCTTCCTTTTACTAAAATACACGCTAGTGTGTGTGAGAGCCTGGGGGAAGCTGTGGAGGCCCCGCAACACTGCAGGGGTCAATGCTGGTTCATCTCAGAGAGTTGGGGCGGGAGGTCTATTACCATCTTTCTGTGTATACATCTTTTTTTTGTTTCTCTTGGCATGAGTGTATGGTAACAAATGCAATAGCCTGTAACTCTGAGAAATCTAATAAAGAATATTGCAAACAGCTGTGGCTGCATACCACAAAGAGGAGCACAAGGTCCACACCACGCTGGCAAAGAGCCACGGGCCCGCCCTCTGCCCGGCTGGCTGACCGCACAGCTGGGCTCCTTGCCCCTAGACGATGCCGCTTCTCCTCACTTGAGCTCATCCACCCCCGCAGGACAGAACTCAGGACGGCTGTTCTGCTCACCCGGACAGTAAGTTGCAGGCAGCCGTCTGGCAGCATTTCTTGGATTTAAGAGAACCACCTATTTCTTGAGTTCCTATGGAGGCTGTGTTGTTCTTTAGCCTCTAGAAGTTCAGGTGGACTCATTTGAGATAATACAGAAGTGCATTTGCCACCGGGCTGCCTCCTGGTCCTTGGTTAATGTGTTATCCATTTCATGGGCACTCCACAAAGCATTTCCAAACAGGCTTTTCCTTGCCCAGCACCCATTCCTTCTCCTCTGGCAATGGCATTGTAACTGGGCTTGCAGAACCCCCCACCCCTTGGAAACAGCCGTCCCTCCCCTGACTCCTCTGCAGGGACTCAGTGAGTCTGTGAGGCCGCCTCGTCCACCATCTCCCAAGGCAGCGCTTTATGAGCTCAGGTTAGCTTAGGGTTGCAGGGCTGGGGCCGGCACGCTGTTTCCCAATGGAAAGGATGCTGTCCCTCTTGGCTGACCCCTACAACAGGGGCATTATGACACTTTGTCACTTAAGAGAAATAGCAAGTGATTCTACAAAGGCTAGACACAGAAATCTCAAAAACACTTCAGATGTTCTCACCACTGCCCAAGGCCCAGTGATAGTCACATTTGTTTATACCTCTATTTACAGAAAAATATTCAACTGAAGACAGAAAGAAATGGCCCAGGTCAAATACTGCTTCTCCACGAATTTTCTGATCCCTTCCTGCTGGGAGTACCCACTCTCTCTGAAGTCATCTGCCACTTTCTAGCTTGTGCTACAGATTCTGAAGTACAGAAACTTCCCCCATAAGGCTGGAGGCTTCCTGAGATCAGAATCCCTGTCTAATTTACTAAAAGACTTCCCTGGCACTGTGGCCACATGGGGCAAACAGAACTATATGTTGCCCCGAGTGTTAAACAAGTGTTTGTCCCCAAACACATTCATGCCAATGGTACACATAAATGCATATGTATTTATAAATATTGGGTTGGCCAAAGAGTTTGTTTGGGTTTTCTGTAACATCTTACCCAACATATATGGAAATGTATAGTGAATGTATGTGTGTGTATGTGTTATATATATATCAGTTCAGTTTAGTTGCTCAGTCGTATCCGACTCTTTGTGACCCCATGGACTGCAGCATGCCACGCCTCCGTCTATCACCAACTCCCGGAGTTTACTCAGACTCACGTCCATCGAGTCAGTGATGCCATCCCAACCATCTCATCCTCTGTTGTCCCCTTCTCCTACCTTCAATCTTTCCCAGCATCAGGGTCTTTTCAAATATAATATAATATATAGAGAGTTTTGTCAAGAAAATGCACTGGTCATAACAAACACCCTCTTCCAACAACACAAGAGAAGACTCTATACATGGACATCACCAGATGGTCAACACCGAAATCAGATTGATTATATTCTTTGCAGCCAAAGATGGAGAAGCTCTATACAGTCAGCAAAAACAAGACCAAGAGCTGACTGTGGCTCAGACCATGAACTCCTTATTGCCATATTCAGACTTAAATTGAAGAAAGTAGGGAAAACCACTAGACCATTCAGGTATGACCTAAATCAAATCCCTTATGATTATACAGTGGAAGTGAGAAATAGATTTAAGGGCCTAGATCTGATAGATAGAGTGCCTGATGAACTATGGAATGAGGTTCGTGACATTGTACAGGAGACAGGGATCAAGATCATCCCCATGGAAAAGAAATGCAAAAAAGCAAAATGGCTGTCTGGGGAGGCCTTACAAATAGCTGTGAAAAGAAGAGAAGTGAAAAGCAAAGGAGAAAAGGAAAGATATAAACATCTGAATGCAGAGTTCCAAAGAATAGCAAGAAGAGATAAGAAAGCCTTTTTCAGCGATCAATGCAAAGAAATAGAGGAAAACAACAGAATGGGAAAGACTAGGGATCTCTTCAAGAAAATCAGAGATATCAAAGGAACATTTCATGCAAAGATGAGCTCAATAAAGGACAGAAATGGTATGGACCTATCAGAAGCAGAAGATATTAAGAACAGATGGCAAGAATACACAGAAGAACTGTACAAAAAAGATCTTCACGACCCAGATAATCACGATGGTGTGATCACTGACCTAGAGCCAGACATCCTGGAATGTGAAGTCAAGTGGGCCTTAGAAAGCATCACTACGAACAAAGCTAGTGGAGATGATGGAATTCCAGTTGAGCTATTCCAAATCCTGGAAGATGATGCTGTGAAAGTACTGCACTCAATATGCCAGCAAATTTGGAAAACTCAGCAGTGGCCACAGGACTGGAAAAGGTCAGTTTTCATTCCAATCCCAAAGAAAGGCAATGCCAAAGAATGCTCAAACTACCCCACAATTGCACTCATCTCACATGCTAGTAAAGTAATGCTCAAAATTCTCCAAGCCAGGCTTCAGCAATACGTGAACCGTGAACTTCCTGATGTTCAAGCTGGTTTTAGAAAAGGCAGAGGAACCAGAGATCAAATTGCCAACATCTGCTGGATCATGGAAAAAGCAAGAGAGTTCCAGAAAAACATCTATCTCTGCTTTATTGACTATGCCAAAGCCTTTGACTGTGTGGATCACAATAAACTGCGGAAAATTCTGAAAGAGATGGGAATGCCAGACCACCTGATCTGCCTCTTGAGAAATCTGTATGCAGGTCAGGAAGCAACAGTTACAACTGGACATGGAACAACAGACTGGTTCCAATAGGAAAAGGAGTTCGTCAAGGCTGTATATTGTCACCCTGTTTATTTAACTTATATGCAGAGTACATCATGAGAAACGCTGGACTGGAAGAAACACAAGCTGGAATCAAGATTGCCGGGAGAAATCTCAATCACCTCAGATATGCAGATGACACCACCCTTATGGCAGAAAGTGAAGAGGAACTAAAAAGCCTCTTGATGAAAGTGAAAGTGGAGAGTGAACAAGTTGGCTTAAAGCTCAATATTCAGAAAATGAAGATCATGGCATCCGGTCCCACCACTTCATGGGAAATAGATAGGGAAACAGTGGAAACAGTGTCAGACTTTCTTTTTCTGGGCTCCAAAATCACTGCAGATGGTGACTGCAGCCATGAAATTAAAAGACGCTTACTCCTTGGAAGGAAAGTTATGACCAACCTAGATATATTGAAAAGCAGAGACATTACTTTGCCAACAAAGGTTCATCTAGTCAAGGCTATGGTTTTTCCTGTGGTCATGTATGGATGTGAGAGTTGGACTGTGAAGAAGGCTGAGCACCGAAGAATTAATGCTTTTGAAGTGTGGTGTTGGAGAAGACTCTTGAGAGTCCCTTGGACTGCAAGGAAATCCAACCAGTCCATTCTGAAGGAGATCAGCCCTGGGATTTCCTTGGAAGGAATGATGCTAAAGCTGAAACTCCAGTACTTTGGCCACCTCATGCGAAGAGCTGACTCATTGGAAAAGACTCTGATGCTGGGAGGGATTGGGGGCAGGAGGAGAAGGGGACGACAGAGGATGAGACGGCTGGATGGCATCACTGACTCGATGGATGTGAGTCTCAGTGAACTCTGGGAGTTGGTGATGGACAGGGAGGCCTGGTGTGCTGCGATTCATGGGGTCGCAAAGAGTCGGACACGACTGAGCAACTGATCTGATCTGATCTCTGATCTGATATATTATATATATATATATACACACACTTCCATATATTCACAATTAACTATATAATATGAAATAAGTATACAGTTGCTAACATTTTTAAAAACTTTAAAAACCGTAACTAAATTATAGGTGTGTGTTAAGACAAGTGTAAAGGATTGGGTGAAAATTTGTAAAATCTAGGATTGAGCAACTCAAGTTGCTTCATGCATCTAAGTTCTATATCCTTCTCAGGCAAAAACTGAATATCAAACACAAATAACAGGCATGGTTTATGGAAGAAAACAATTGACAACTCAGATCAGAAGATTCAAAGTAAAAGAAAGGGTCAGTGAAAGACTAGTACATGAAATATAATTTTTTAAGTTAGAAATAAAATGCCTAAACTGTGTATGTTTTTAACGATTCTTGCTTTATCTAACTTTTTCAGCGAGCTGACTGCTGGCCAGTCCCAGTCCCATGAAACAAAGGCTAAGTGACCACTGGTCAGGGGTCATGTCAAGTACTGGGGACAGCACTGCCCTGTAATGAATAAATTAGTGTAACAGTTGGAGCTATGCACAGGCTATGAGGCACCTCACTTAGCATGGCATTAAAACCGTTCTTCCTTGCCATCAGTGTAAACAGAACAGCTATATACTTTGCTTCAAGGTCGGGCAAATTAATAAAATACCTAATTCAGAAGTCTCAATTTCCAATCTAAAAGAAAAAGCCCCAGGAAATTCCCTAGCAGTCCAGCGATTTGGACTTGGTGCTTTCACTGCTTGTGGGCCCAGGTTCAATCCCTGGTCGGGAAACCAGGCTCTCACAAGCTGCGCAGTGTGGCCAGAAAGTAAAATGAATAAAAGAAAAAGGTCCAGGCTTTCCTGAAGGTGCTCCGACATTGCTATGTTAACCTAACAGAACCCTGCTCTCCCCGGCACTCACCCACCTCCCCAGACTGAGCCTGGAGACAACATGAAACCCATCTGCCAGGGACAGAAGCATGGTGTGGGGACCAGGACTGCTGGTGAGCTATGCCTGACGCGAAGACAGCTCCAAGTGGGAAAACATTCCCTTTATTTGGTGCGTCAGGACATCTGGGGATAACGGGCAAAGCAAACCAGAAGGAAATGGAAATTAAATTTGCCTCACTTCACCTGTGCCAAAATTACAACGCATTGACCTATCTGCTACAAGATTCACTTAGCCTGGGGAAGCGCTGAACACCCCCCCATTATGGAGAAACAGACGGTCTCCTCCCACCAATTTCATAACGATGGGATCGAGAAGTCAAGCTGTTGTGACTAGCTACACCAAAATAGGCAAGTGCTTGCCCCCCAAAAGCAGCGGGGTGGGGGGATGGCTGGAAAACAGAAATGGGGCCCATACTTAAATTTTTCTTATTCTAAATTAAACCCTAGAGATGGATATCTATTGGTTTGTTTGTTCTGTTTGATAGCCAAAGGTCAGGAAAGCCAGATGCTTCCTATAAAAAATGATATCAGGAAGTGTGCAGGGATGACGTGACCACAGAGACCCTTCCCTGCAGCTGCGTACCTTGCAGGATGGGGTGCTCACCCCGAGAGACTGGCTGGCTACCCTAGGCTGCTCCTGTTGGGCTCCATACCCTGTCCACTAGAGCCAGCAGATGGGTGTGCTCAGGGGCTCCGTGGTGGTCCCAGCCTCCCACACACCCCTGGCTTCCCTTCCTTCTACACCCAGACCCAGCTCCAGGGCTCAGTAGGGTTACCGGTTACCAACCAGAACCCCCATCCGATCACACACACCACCCCTCAGTGAACCGCCCTGAAGGGCCTGTTGAAACACTTGCTATCAGAGAGAACAGCATCAAGAATAGCGCCCCCTCTCATGCCACGCCCCCCCCCCCCACATGCCTGCCATCCAGTCTCAGGTGGTATCAACCCCCGCCTCTCCACCACAGCACATGCTGAAAGAAGGGGTCAAGTCTGGAAAAGACCTTGAAATTTGACAAGTGCTCTCCACCCAGAAATGACTGAGTAAACCCACATTCTCACCGCAGGCTCCACAGCCGTATCTCCACTTGGAGCCATTCACCCGCCTCCAGGCCCACCATGTCCTCCCATGCCGACTGCAGGGTTCCTGTTCATTGTGGGTTCATAAAGAGCCACTAGACATCTGTCCTCACCCTCACACCACCCACACAAAGGACAGATCAAGGTCATCTTGACTGAGCCTAGAGTCTGGCCCACCGCAAAAGCCCAGAATCAGGAAGCTCAAACTTTAATTTCAAAATCCACAATTCCCTTGCTCTACATAGCATTGGTCAAACAACCCCAAGTTGATTTCCCTTTCCCCAGAGTTAACACAGAAAAAAAACGAGCATCAGACAAGGGAGAAACATGGAAAGGGAGACCAGAAGCTTCACTGGGAGACTTAAAAGAGGGCAATAATAGCTAGCAAAAGAAAACTTGCTCAACAGGAAAGGAAAAGCGATCCAAACTAAACAAAATGATGCTGCTGTCCTAAGCCACAAAGCTCAGCAACAGAAGTGGTCAGCACTTCTGGCAAACATCCCAGCTGTTTAGGAAAGAGCAGTGGCCACCCAACTGGAACATCCACAAGTATAGTCAAGGGCAGGATTCATCTGGTTAAACAAAGTTGAAAAGAATGAAAAGAAAGCCCCTCTCCCCTTTCCAGCCATGCTACCACCAGACCAGCTCCAACCCACCTGAGATCTCACACCCCAACTGCTCGTTCACACCACATGTTCATCAGGGCCTGGCGAGGCCCGGCACTGTTCTGAGAGGAGAGAGTAGTAAACAGGTCATGGCCTGGGTGATGGTCTACTAGAGAGAGATGGAGGCCCATGTGGGAGCACGTCATACAACAGACAGCAGGACAGGAAGCAAATTTAGACTGAGGAGTAAGGGAAAGCACAGTGAGGAGGCGGCTTTGGTGCTATAACTGGAAGGAAGTGGGAACCACAAGAGCAAAGACCCTAAGAAGGGGCAGTTGCTATTGGATCAAAGATTTGCCTCTCTACATCCAAACCCTTTTCTATCCATTTCAGATAACTTTCCTGAAACCCAGGTCTGATCTTATTCCACTCTTCTGATTTAAAAACTTCATTGATTCCCAACGCCTATAAAGTCCCTAAATTTCTAATGAATTTTATTGTATGGAAATTATACAGACCTCTACACATAGAGATACATCTCCACTGCCTCCATGAAGCTTCCCCTGACTACCACCTGCTGGCTGCATCCACAGCACTGTCCCCTCATACCATCCTGACTGTAGAGTCTACCACTCCCCACACTTGATTAAGAAGACATTTCCCATGGCTGGGGCATGTCCACATCTCTGCCCCACCAACAGACCAGGATAGAGCCCTGCATCTCACAGCACTGAGATGGACACAGGACAGACATCACCACTGATGCCCCAGCGCAGAGCTGTGTATGAGCAGAGACCACATGCTCACATCCCCAGCTGTCCTAACTGTTCTCTGCAGCTGGACACTGAGAGAAGAGGCTAAGGAGCTCACTTACCAGCCCCATGTTACAGGGGAAAGACCAAGACAGACCTGGCTTCAAACCTTGGCTCTGCACTTGCTAGAGGCATAATACTGAATGAGTATCTTAGTTACTTCTGAACAGGTTTCCTTTATGTATATAAAGGAGACAATAGTATTAGCCTGGAAGCACTGTGGTGAGGGCTGGATATAAGGCATGTGACGTACCTCCCATCTGGCAGGTGTTGGAACATTGATCTCTACTGTCAGCATTCAAGCTGGTTAGCTCTCGATGGAGGAGAATTCTATCTCAAGCCCCTAGACAACACCCCTAAACACAGCTGGCTCTTCCCCTCAGGGACATCCCTGGCCACCCACCACGGTGGTTCAAAACCGCCCACTCTGAGTTCAGGAGGAAAGACTGCACACACTGGCACCATGTTCTGAAGTCAGACGTGTGCTGAGCAGGGATGGACTGTCACCAAATAAAACTGAAACCCATGTTCACAAAGATATAATTCAACCTTCTGTTCCTCTTACCTCCTTTCCCCCCACCACACACACTATTAAGAAAGTAGACAGGAGAAACTGATTAATCCTGCCTCTTAGTAATTAAAGCAAAAAAATACATTATGCAATGAACTGAAACTAATTCAAAAGTTCATATCTCAACAACCCAGGGGAGTCCAGCTTCAGAGTCCATCAGCCAAAAGTCTAAAAGTCCTTGAACTAAAGCAGCTCAGGGGTAAAACTCACAGTCATGAGCATGTGGACTACAGTGAAATGCAGCAGAACATCTCTAAGCAGCTCTCTGTACTTAAACACAGTCAACATTTCTTGCCAAACTTCTTTCTCCTTCAGAAAGAGACATCAGATTAAACACAGTCAACATTTCTTGCCAAACTTCTTTCTCCTTCAGAAAGAGACATCAGATTAAACTTGATCCATTCTAATCAATCCATGCTGGCCCCAACATTGCCAAGAAAATTTCAAAAATTATTTATTGAGTTTGCTACAAAAATTACAATGGCATCACACCCATTTGTGAAAATATAGAAACTTAAATTTATGATCTAAAAGATGGTCAAATTTATGATCTAAAAGATGGGTTTTCCAGGTGTTGCTAGCTGTACAGAATCCACCTGCCAATGCAAGAGATGCAACAGACACAAGTTCAATCCCTAGGTCGGGAAGATCCCCTGGAGGAGGGCATGACAACCCACTCTAGTATTCTTGCCTGGAGAATTCCATGGACAGAGGAGCCTGGCAGGCTACAGTCCATAGAATTGCAAAGACTCGGACACGACTGAAGCGACAGCACGCAGAAGCACAGCAAGCACTTAAAAGATGGTCAAAGAAATAGTATATGCATTTTTAACACAATAGAAGAACTCATTCTCAGAGAAGGGGGAAAAAGATCTATGTAAGCCTCATTCAGGATGGAAAGGAATCACTGAATAATGCTTTTTAAATGCATCAACATAATTTCCCCCATGAAGGCTGCCCTGGGCACTTGCAGTGATGGATGATGACAAACTAACAGGCCCGAGACCTGAGGGTCCTCCTATCATTCATGTCACATTCATTCATTCCACAAATGTTTGCCTTCTATTATATGCCATTACCAAGCTGGTGGTGGTGGTGGTTCAGTCACTAAGTCATGTCTAACTCTTGTGACCTGATGGTCCGCAGCCTGCCAGGCTCCTCTGTCCAAAGGATTTCCCAGGTTAAGAATACTGGGGTGTGTGCCAATTGCCATTTTCCAAGAGATATTCCCTACAAACGGATCAAACCCACATCTCCTACCCTGCAGGTGGTCTCTTGCATTGCAGGTGGATTCTTTACCAATTACCAAGCTAAGAACAGTGAATTCCAAGGTACAAGGCAGTCCCTGCCCTCCACCTCACCTGGCCCAGTGGGAAACCAGCAGACAGTAGGCCAATCACACCAGACCTGAGATGCACCAGTACAAGTGTGGATCTTGCACTCTGCAGGCCCAGGGACAGGACGCCTTAAGTCGAGGAGAAGGGGGTAAAACTAGAACTGGGTTTTGAAGGATAAGTAGGAGTTCAGCAGGCTCAGATGGGAAGAAAGGGCATCTACAGCCAATGTAACAGGGTTTGTGGAAGATACAGGTGAGGAGGGAAACCCGCAAAAGTTCAGTGTGGCAAGAGATGAGGCTGAGGAGGTAAGCAGGGGCCAGATTACAAGTTTGGAGTTTATTGGGAGCCACTAAAGAATCTTAATCTGATCAAATGGTTCAACTGCTCCCCACTGCTGATAAGGAAATGAAGACTTAGAAGAGAGAGCCCCATAAACCACTATCTCTATTTTGTTTCATGCGAGTTAATGATCAATGTTAAATGAAGTCCCTTCTCCAACACTGAATAATGGAAAGCACAGCCAAAAGACTTCTGACATCTGGTCTTCTCTGTACCTTCGTTTCCTCATCTGTAAAATGTAGCCACCCCATAGCACTGTTGTGAGGACTAAATGGATAATACAGGAAAAGGGCTTAGAGCAGAGGAAAGGCTCCACTGCTTCCAGGTGCTGGTGATGTACTCACTGTGCTAGTACTCGTGCGACCAGCAGTGTGTGAGCCAAGAGCACTCCACACAGGTCAAAGAGCAGACACAAATTTTACTGCCCCTGTGAAGCTGCTGGGTAGTGTACAAAAGTGGGGGCCTCTCGGACCGCTGTGTGACTGAAGAGAAAAGAAGAATGAATACCCATTCCCTCACAGACAGTCATAAAGCTGGGCTGAGGGGGGACCAGGAGCCCAGAATGGGGCCATGTTTCCTCAGGCTGATGACAGGTCACACTGCTGCCAGGACACACAGATGAGAATGCCCCGCCGCCCCCCTCCCCCCAACCCCTCCCCCGCCCCCGACTTCCTCAACGGCAGCCACACCCCCAGCCTGGGTGCATCCCCACCCACCCAGGCACAGAAGGCGTATTGTCCCTGCACCTCCCTGTACCTGGCAGGCCTCCACAGTCACCTCCGGAAAAGAGGCATTGCCTGGAACCCACCCACCAGGAAGATCTTTCAGGCTTTGTGCCCAGACCTCTGGAAGGCCCAGAGTTGAGGACGAGACCACACAGGATCACGGCAGGCATCTCCCAGCCCCTTACTCACACACTGCCCAGCGACAGCACCTCTGCCATCAAGGGGCTTAAGACACACACAAAATACAGAGAAAGCCAGACTATGTGAAAACTGATGAGAACAGGAAACAGTCATGAAAGGGACAAGATTTGTGTGTCTAGAACCCAAACTCCCAGATTTTTGGATTTCACTGACTAAAAACTAACCCCCTGCAAAATTTGGAGGAATTTTCAACAAGTAGTACTAAAACAACTGGACATCCATGGGCAAAAAAATAAACTTCATCCATACCTTATTCCATACACACAAAAATACTCAAAATGGATCATAGACTTGAATGTAAAAACTAAAACTACAAAACCTCTACAATAAAACACATGACCTTGGTTAGGCAGATTTCAGCTATGACACCAACCAAAAATGCACAAACCATAGAAGAACAGACTTTATTAATTTTTTTTTAACTTCTGCTCCTCAAAAAACACCACCAAGAGAATGAAGACAAGACAAGCTACAGACTGAGACAAAATATTTGTAAATCATAAATTTCACAAGGACTTGTATCCTGAATATACAAAAGAAATCTCAAAACTAATTAATAAAATAAACAACCCAACTTTTTAAATGGGCAAATGATTTGAATAGGCAGTTCACCAAGGAAGATATTCAGACAGCAAACAAACACTTGAAAAGATGCTCAACATCACTAGTCATCAGGGAAATGCAAATTAAAACCACAGTGAGACACTACTACAGGCCTATTAAAATGGCAAAAATTAAAAAGATGACCATATCATGTATTGGCAAGGACATGGAGGAACTGGAACTCTCACTCACTGCTCGTGAGAATGTAGCATAGTACAGCACTTTAGAAATAGAGAATATTTAGGCAGTGTTTTAAAAAGTTAAACCAACACTGCCATCATCAAGGTGTACCACTCTAGTATTCACCCAAGAGCTGTGAAAGCATGCCTGGACACAGACGGATACACAAATGTTCATAACAGCTTTATCTGTAATACCCCTAACTACAAACAGCCCAAAGGTCCATCAATAGGTGAATGAGGGACTTTCCTGGTGGCTCTGTAGATAAGAATCCACCTGCCAATGCAGGGATATGGGCTCAATCCCTGGTCTGGGAAAATCCTACGTACCACGGAGCAGCTAAGTCCGTCGGCCACCACTGAGCTCAGGTGCCGCAACTACTGAAGCCAGCGTACCGAGGGCTGGCTCCACAGCAAGAGGCCACCGCAGTGAGAAGCCCACGCATCGCAACGAAAAGGTAGCCCCTGCTCGCCACAACTAGAGAAAGCCTGTGCCAAGCAATGCAGACCCAGAGCAGCCAAAAATAAGTTAAAATTTTACAAAATAAAGTTATTTTTTTAAGATACTAAAAAAAAAAAAAAAAAGGTGAACAAATAAACAAAGTGTGGCATATCTATACACTGGATTAAAAAGAATGAAATATTGATATATGTTACCACAGGGATGAATCTCAAAATAATTTATAAGAAGTGTAGGAAGCCAGACTAAAAAAAAAAGGATACAGTGTATGATTCTACTTATTTAAATTGTAGAAAGTGCAAGCTAATCTATAGTGACAGAAAGCAGACCAACATCCATCTGGGAGTAGTGAGGGGCAGGCAGAAGGAGCTATAGGGGCTCAGGGAAACTTTGGGGGGTGATAGACATGTTCATTATCTTGCACGTGGTGATGGTTTAACGGACGTGCTCATGTGTCAAACCTCATCACACTATACTTTACATATGTGCAACTGATAGTCCGAGTTATACCAAAATCCTTTATAGACTTTTGGAGGCAAATTACAGAAGGCTGCTAACTTTATTTTGTCAAGTAAGTATACTCTTTAAAACACTACCAGCTCATACCACCACCACCAAAAGAAAAGACATTTTCAGACTAAGAGATACAAAGGTCACCATCTTATACCAAAAGATTCCTGCCCAAGAAAAGACAGTTGCTAACCTTAACACAGGAAAACTACCAAGTCTTTATTTTTCTCTCTTTGTGAGGACACGGTTTCAGACCAGCTCTAGTGACTCTCTGAGCTGGGGACACACTGAAGGCTCCACAGTCCTCGGGCCCCACGCTCATCTCCATCTCCAACCGGAGGGGCACTTCAGCCCCAGCAGCCCTGGGACGGTCATAGGTACTGGGCAACACCGCGGCTGGCAAGTGACTGAGACACGGGGTCCCTCCCCTCCCAGAGGACAAGAAGGCACAAGAAGAATGTGCCCTGAAAGGTCCTTGTAAACGCTGCTTTGCTGCTGCTGAAGTGAACTGACTTGTTTCTAGAAGAGCTATTTACCCCCGAGCCAAAGTATCTGTGCTATGCTGCAAGTTAAAGTTCTATACGACAGTATTAAAGTTGTTTACTGAATCTTCCAGGCTAGAGAGGAAATAAAATGTGAGCTCTAAAAAAGAACATGATGTAGACTGGAATCCTTCTGATACTGTGCCAGAATGCTAACAAAATCCCAAAGACCTCCATCAGCTTAGCCCGAGAAGCAGGTTTTGCGTAAATGGCACAGTGCAAGCAATCCTCCTTTGGTGTGGCTGGATTAACGCTAAGAACAGCTGAGTAGGAAACAGGCCTGATATCGAACCCACCTCCCCAAGTCCCAGCTGTCAGATAGGGAGGGACACCTTCAAGCTCTGCACATTGCCATAAGCAGCAGAGATGGTGTGGGACAAGCACACTCAATAACTAAGCATGGACTTTGTCATTTACAGAGGTCAAATAAACAATGAATCCTGTACCACAAGGACCCCCAGTGTACTTGTGGGGCACCCCAGCCCCATCTACACATACACACCCTGTACACAGCCACCATTTGGTCACGTCTCAGCCTGAGGTGATGGCACCTCACCACGGTCCACCCTCTGTGGAACACAGCCAGGGAAGAGGCCCAAACATGTCTCAAAATCATGCTGGGGTTACTGGGACAGGGAATTCCAGGGCCTCTGTCCCTGTGCATGGTTGAGAAGGGGAAGCCAAGGAAAGAAGCCACAACAGCTGCCTTGTCCATCCCATCCTGCTCAGAAATCCTACAGGTTCTGTCTTGTCCACCACCCTATCCCCTCATTCCCCAATCTCCATTCTATTGGGCTTTCAGACCTAGACTCCTCCAAACCTGCCTCACCCTTTAGACTGAAAGTTCCACTTAGAATACCTTCTGGACTCTCTCAGGACTGGACTTCTAACAAGCACCCCTTGGTCAGATAACAAAGGGACAACTTCCCCCTCCGAGTCTCAGAGCTTCTCCAAACCCAAAAATCCCAGGAAGAATGGCTGGACACTGCAGCATTTAAGTAACACTGAGCCAGACCCACAGTCCAGCTGCTCCTCCATGAGATGAGATGGCTATAGAGAAACTTCACCCTGGCACTTAGTCATGTTTCAAAATAACTCCAGAGGTGCAGTTCTGCATATGACATGAAGCTGCAGCAAGCCGTAGAAGAAAGCTGAGATATGAAGTTATTAAATGCAAATAAGATATGAAGTTATTAAATATTTAAGGAACTAACAGCTGCTAATGCCAGGGCAATGGCAGCTTGCAAATTTCCAGTCAGAATAATGATTCTGTTATGTCAGGAGCTGAGTCAAAAGCACAAACCCTGTTTTATTCCACCCTCTGCAGAGGATACAAAGTTTTTCTCAAAGCAACTTTTCAGGAAGTTAGTCTGTTCATTGGGTAGTGCCTTAAAAAATTGAAACAAGAAAACAACTGTCTCTCTATATATATCTGGTAACTCCAAGTGTCTATAACACCCACCATATAGAGGCCTGAAAGCATGTTCCACTCATGTTTCCATTCTTGAGCAAGGCAATTTGATGTGACAGTCAGGTAAAAATTAAATATCTGACTACTAAAGGAACCAGTCAGAGAATGGACATGTCCAGGGCAAAATGGTCACATTAAATTTTTGGCTGCCATTTCTGATGAATTCCACAATCCTAAACTGCACACTGATCGTAAGCACCACCCTTCCTAGCTATGAGACCTGTCACCTAACCTCTCTTAAGGCCAGTTTTCTACCTCAAAACAAAGTTGTCACAAGAATAAGTATAATCATGCATGGAAAGGTATAGGCTCAAAATAAGCCTCAATAAATATTAAATCTTCTAAAATCTTTATGACAATGATGATAACCTCAAAAACCAATTCAGGAGGGTGAAAGGGAACCGGGAGATTGGCAAAGAGCCTAGCCCTAAGCAGGGGGATGAGGCCTGGAGGCTCCAGCCCCCGAGGCCGGCCTTCCCTCCGTATGGGACACGAGCTGTCTAACCATATTCTGTCTCCCCCAACTAAAATAAGGCCTGGTCTACTGAGTTCCTGCTGTGACCCCCAGAGCCTAGAACTGTGCCTTGCACATGACAGAAGTTCAACTATTTGTTCAAAACATGAATGGGGACTTAGGAATCTCTTGGAATTGCATGCAAAAAATGTTTGAGCCCCTTAGTGGGGTGGGAAGGTGGCATGGAATCTATTTTCATGAAATTCTGAAGGAGAACTGAGACCCAAATACAGGTCAAAAATCATAGTGCTGAGTTTCAAGCACATATATCAGAACACTAATGACCAAGGTTAGGTGAGCAGGGCAGTAAAATTACAGAGCAAAATCTAACAAAGAGGAGGGCTCTCCTAGAAGAGAAAAGGCCTCTCAGGGCGGCCACCATGCAATAGGCAGCTTCACCGGGGGCAGGCCCTAGCCTTTAAGTCCATGGTTTGGGTTCAGGAATGTATTCTGCAAACTAGAGCCTCAGAGGAGGGAGCAGGAATTCACTGAATTTTATATATATGCTGTTCAGTCACGTCCGACTCTTTGTGACCCCATGGGCTGCAACATGCCAGGCTTCTCTGACCATCACCAACTGCCAGAGCTTACTCAAACTCATGTCCAATGAGTCGGTGATGCCATCCAACCATCTTATCCTCTGTCATCCCCTTCACTTCCTGCCTTCAATCTTTCCCAGCATCAGGGTCTTTTCTAAGAGTCGGCTCTTGGCATCAGGTGGCCAAAGGATTGGAGCTTCAGCTTCAGATCAATCCTTCCAATGAATATTCAGGACTGATTTCCTTTAGGATGGACTGGTTGGATCTCCTGGTCCAGGGGACTCTCAAGAGTCTTCTCCAACACCACAGTTCAAAAGCATCAATTCTTCAGCACTCAGCCTTCTTTATGGTCCAACTCTCACATCCATACATGACTACTGGAAAAACCATAGTTATGACTAGACAGACCTTTGTCAGCAAAGTAATGTCTCTGCTTTTTACTATGCTGTCTAGGTTGATCACAGCTTTTCTTCCAAGGAGCAAGTGTCTTTTAATTTCATGGCTGCAGTCACCATCTGCAGTGATACTGGAGCCCAAGAAAATAAAGTCTATCACTGTTTCCCCATCTATCTGCCATGAAGTGATGGGACCAGATGCCATGATCTTCGCTTTTTGAATGTTTAGTTTTAAGCCCAGTGGTCCTTGAGAAGGCATTCAAATGCCAGATATACAGAAGGACATACAGGGCAAGAAAAGGGCAACAACAGTTACTGAATTCTCCCCACAAAAGGATGCTTTGTTTTAAGACTAACAAGGTCCTGAGATTCCTAAACGATAGTACTTTTTGATTCAATGATTCAGGAAATCAAGATGACAAAAGACTACAATAAATTCAAGCTTTAAAATGAATTGTTATTTTATTAATCATAATCATAGCATCATTTTTATACAGTAACATATAAATATTTTGTTTGTCTGTGTGTCTTTGTGTGTGTACAAGGGCAGTTAAAAAAAAAAACCCATCTACAAAGTACACCTGGTAGGTACAGTCCTCTGTAACTATCCTCTAATGCCCTAGAGAACCAGGGTCCCTGTGGGGAACCACCAATGCACTGGAGAGAGAACTTTAAGGTGGATCTGGGTCTGAGGAGTTACTAAGCTTCTGTGAGCCTCTTTCCTCACTGCAAAGTCAGAATCAAAAAGTCACAGGGCAGGACAGTTGGGAGGCTTAAAGGCACGCAATGGCCACACTAAACAGGGCTCTCAAAGTGCAACACTGTCCCAGGCAAGTACACAACACATACTTATTCATCCTGCCCTCACAACAATCCTCCCATTATGCCCATTTTAGAAGTGAGGTAACTGAGGCACAGAAAGATCAGGAAATTCCCAAGGACCCACAATAAACTGCAGAACTGGGATTCAAGCCCTGGCAATAAACTCGCGACATACACCTGCAGCACAGAACACTGGGCTGGCCCACGACCATTACTCAGCAGGGCTTGTCCCACTGCTCCAAGAAGGCCCTCCTACACCAGAGAGCAACCTGAGATGAAAAGTCAGGGCCCCATCAACAGCAGGAGCCTGCAGAGGGACCAGAAGCAGTGCTTCACAGCCTCTGGGTACTGGAATCTTCCACCTCCACCCCATGGAGGGAAAGCTCCTTCCTCTTACCCACTCCCCAGGAGTTCGGGGCGGGGCAGGGGTGCTGACAGAGTTTGCTTCTTGAGAGTGGGCCTCCCCCTCTTCCAGTCACACCACTAACATTAAGTTTTTGTAAGGCAAGGCTTTAAAGGTTTGGGGTTTTCTTCCCCCTGCCTTTTTACTTATAAGTTAAGAGGGCATGCTATTTTTAACTATTTCCAAATTTCACGAACCTGCAAGTTCCTAGTGGAAGTTGTAGACAAACTAGCACAGGTACAAAATAGCAATTCTGGAGATTTGTTCCAATTATGGAAACAAATTTGTCTAGCTTTAAAGGGAGGTAATGAGACAGCCCAGTCCAATCCCAACTAAGCAACTTCAGACTTACACCTGCAAGACCAAGAAAGAAAGAAAGAAATCTAAAAGGCAAAATAACAAAAGTCTTGAATTTACTGTACCAACTACTTCACTACATTTTCATAAAAGGAGGCATACTGCAGCACTCCAATCATCCAATCACATTTTTTTTCCATGACCTCTGCATGGCCAGACTACCAGCTCTGGCCCCACTTCAAGGCCCCTTTTCTGTGAGACTATCAGGTAAGGCCTAACTCTGGGCTCCAGTCACCCGTCCCAGTTCTAAAAAGCAGAAGAAACTTGATGGAACAATGTCAACCTGTCCAACCCAGAATAAAGCTGGGGCTAAGGGCTGCTGAGGAATCATGCCTCATGGTTCAAAGGTCCATGTCCTGAAATAGTCACCCCATTCCATTCCGTGCCACACCCTGCCAAGCTGGGGCAGTTGGGCAGAGCTTTCTCAGGAAATAAAACAGGAAATGTGGAAAGGACAAAGGGAAGTTATGACCGTGTACCTCTGGAGCTTAGTGGTTACCATCTAGCTTGGTTGAGAAGCCATAGGAAGCCTTAGGGCTTCCATCCAGCCACTACCAGCATCTTCACCTTACAAACAAACCACACCTCAGCCAGCTGACCAGGCAACAGCCACCAGACATGTTTAGGCATCTGTGGAAACCAGGGCAAAGTACAATTTCCATGTGTGTAATAAAAACACAGACTACCAAGCACAGCACAAAGCATTACTCTAAAATTTGGGCTTACTGACTGAACAAACAGGTGGGAAAGGGAAGCAGAAGCCAGGCGGCACCAGCTGCGCCAGTGCAGTAACACAGGCCCACAGCACTGGCAGCAAGAACTCACCTGTGCCTGAGAAGCAAAGCTCTTGTCATGCTTCTGTGTAGTTGGTGATTATTTCCTCTTATTTCTGCCTTAATATGTAGTGATGTTTTGTTGTGTTGTGAACATCAGACTTTCTTAGCTAGGATAAGAGGAACCAAGAATAGAGGAGTTTTTGCCCAGGACAAGGCCAGAGAACTAAAGAAGAAACAGCAATAGAGGCGAGCAGCAGGCATCCAGGGGCGGGGACTCGAGGGTGAGGGCTGAGGTCTGGCCGCTGCTCCCCACCCAGGGCCCTCCTGTCCTTGCTAAGCAGTTTTTCCTTTGCAGGCCCTGAGAAATGAGCCACCAGGAAAGAAAACAGGACTCCGCTCAATCTGCAGGTGAACACCTAAGAACATTGGAATGTGAAAAGCTAAGCCAATCCACGGTAAAGGACAAGGTGACTTCAGAAGGAAAAAACAAACAAGCCAAAAAGAAAGAAAAGAAAAAGAGTAAACACCAACAGTATGAACATCCCAGTACTTCTCTGGAATGTTTGCCTCTAGTAATGGCAGAGATAGGAATGTCCCTCAGAGCTACACGGGAGAAATGCAAAGGATGGCGACATCCCCCAGGCTGTCCTGGTGGAGATGACAGCAGCAGAAACAATCTTGCATGGTCTTTCCCAATATGCGTATTACAAGTGAGGAAAAGAAAACCAGAACAAGTTCTGAGTCAGACCTTGGTTCAGAGCATCATGACAGCTGAATTAATCAAAGAATGCAATCACAAATATTTACCACTAAGGGAATGTAGAACATTAGCTCAGGTGATTAATAAAGAAAGTAGTAAGGACTTTTTCAAAGACTGCTTCTTGCTTATGAAGTAAAATATCTCATTCAAGTAAAATTATATCCAGAAACTTGGGAGGAAATATGACTCATTTAAGAAACCTCACAAAAGTTTATCTCACATATACTTGAAAGTTCTAAAGGCCAAAGTAATTTAAAGAGGAAAAAAAAAAAAATCTCTATTTTTTTCTCTTAAAAATCAGAAATATAAACCCAGAAGTGACAGAGCAGGCTTTCAAACAAAACACTCTAAGATGTTCATATCCTTTAATCCAAGAATTCTAGTTCTGGGAATTTATACCCAGGAACTAATTATACAAATGAAAAAAAGAAAAATGAAATTGTCAACTGCAAATGCATCTACAATAAAGCAAAAAAAAAAAAAAAAGTGGAAATAACATAAAATGTTCATTATCAGAGGAATGTTTTAATCTCATTACATCAACAGGCTTACACACCCATTAAAAATCTTTTTAAGAACAATGATAACATGGAAAAATATTTGATAAAATATTTAAGGAGATCTGAATAACACAACTGTAACAGTGAAGACTGATGAAGAGAGACAGGGACATGAAGCCAGGCAGTGGGTGTGTGTGCTCAGTCATGTCCTATTCTTCGAGACTCTATGGACTGTAGCCTGCCAGGCTCCTCTGTCCATGGGATTCTCCTAGCAAGAAATACTGGAGTAGGTTGCCATTTCCTTCTCAGGGGATCTTCCCAACCCAGGAATCAAATCTCCATCGCCTGCATTGCAGGCGGATTCTTTACCACTGGTAAAATTTCAGTTTACCAGGAATCTCTCTCTCCCTCAACACAACGTAGCCAGTGCAGGCTTCAAACTCTCTCCCCTGTCTACAACCCTGGGGACCTTGGGCTCAGCACATGGTCTCACTACCTGCAGTACCCTCATGTTCGAACTGGCAACCTGGGAGTCTCGAGTGTCTGTGAGGACAGACAGGGGTAACGCAGCTCTCCAGCCTCTTCTGAAGCTGGGAACAAAGCAGTCAGTTAGTAGGTGCAGCTACTGCTTCTAAGATAACTTTAAACCGCAAAGCATATGGAAAGTAGAACACAAAGAGTTCTTTATTCAAAAGAAATCTATTTTCTATGTTGTGCCTTCAATTTTTAAAAGACCAGAAAGCAAAGAAAGTCTTTTGACATAAAAGTGACTGATATTTACAAGCATAAAAACAAACATCTGCTGTAATTTACCTGTACAAATGATCTTCCCTTGCTGTCACGCCAATGAAATGGAAATGTGACGTTCTTCTGCAATTTCACGCAGTGTAGTGCAAATGGACGCTTGACAGAAATACAATTTCTTCTCCCCTAAGTGAGTGCTTTTTCAATCTCATACAGCACCTTTCAGAAAGCAGCTAGTGGAAGATGAGGCAGGAGCACTCCCACCGAAGCCAGGAGCTCTGAAGTCCCAGCTCAGCTGTTCAAAAGCCTCTCTCTTTATGCCGTATCTCCCCACTGCATACATTAGTGCAAACTCTTGGATTATCTTTATCAAGTTAGTTGTAGGCAGAGATCCTGTCTTAAACAAAAGACTACATAACTTGCCTCTTTTCTGTGTTTCCAAGAGGTGGGGAAGGAAGATTAACTTACAGATTTTTTTCATATTTGAGGACAAGTGACTCAGAAGGCACCTATTCAAGACAGCAGATAAGCATGGCTTCAGAGTCAGGCCGAGGGCCAGCTCTGCTGGTGACCCTGTGAAGGTCACTTCATCTCAGAGCTTTGGTTTACTCTTGTGTAAAGTGGAGTTAACTCCATCTGTAGCAAAAACTGAATGAGCGGGAGTGTAAAGTTTCCTGTAGGGTCCCCCATGAGCCCCCACAGCCAGAGGCCTGTCCCAGACGGCAAACAGCCTCTGCTCTGCCCTCCTCACTGGCTGTCAGGCTCCTTAATTGATGACACCTTCACTGGTGCAGAGGGCACAATCACTTCATTAATTAAAACATCATCATGTCTCAGCTAAACAGCGCCCAGGTAGGCCCGCTCCCTCCTCCAGAAATCAGCCAGCTACAGAACCCACTAATAGCAGGTCTGGAGGTCCACATGGGCTGCGGAGCCTGCTCTGTGGTTCTTCTGAAGATCACAGCTCACACTTGGCACACTTAGTTGGCGACAACATAATTGGATACCATGGAACACAAGCACTGTTTAAAATATGAAAATGTTCACAAACTATGGTTTGGGTATCACTTTACAATAATAAAATCTCATGTATTCAGTAGGAAACTTCAAAGCACTAGCCACAGTTTATTCTCTATGTTAAAGACCACCCTGTAGGTTGCAGCAGAGACCCCCATAACTGGGCTCTCTAAGAACTATGTATTCAGGCTGAGGTCCACATGGGGTCCTGGCTGGCCAGCCTCAGGCAAAACCACTGACCCTCCAGACCTCCCTCTTATCCTCCTCTGGAAAATGAAGAGGGGAGCAGACCAACAAGGCTGTTTTGAAAACAAAATGAGGACTATGGGAAGATTCCTGGTGAACTGAAAATGCCTATGCAACCAAGCTGTTTATTTATTTTAATTATAGAGTCAACTTATTGCTTAAATGTTAATTTTTAAAGTAAAAAGGCAATGTAACAGTGCGGAAATCAAGAAACTTTCCATTATTCTACAACCTTAACTACAGTCACTGTATATTGTTTTAATATTTTACACGTGATGAGTGTACCTATTGCTTTACAATTTGCTTTTTCAAGTCTTTATATTTTTCATTACCTGAGTATGAGCTATTGTCACCATCAAACAGGGTCCCTTCCAACTCTGAGTCACTAAAGCTAGTCACAACACCAAAGGTCAGGCTTTCTAATAGCCTATGTAATGCTCAACTCGAGCACAGAATCACCAGCCCAGATGGGAACAAGGCCTCTGTGTGGCAGGGCTGCCCTCAAAATCCAGGGAGAGATCGCCTTCAGGCCTTCACCCCAAGGGGGTCCCCAAGGGGACAGAATCAGAGAGAAGCTTAGAGGAAGAGAACAGAAAAGACAGGCCTTGTCCGTGGCAGGATGGGAGGGTATTCCAAGCAGGGTTGGAAACCTCATCCACATCAACCACCCCAACAGCATCCCTGTCAAGTAAAGGTCTGAGTATACGGAATAGACTTAGGCTGAGAAAAGAATACTGCATCTTAGGATTTTCAGTAGAACTGGATAGTGTAACATCAGTTTGAGACCTTTAAAGGTGTATTTTCTCTTAATTAGCCAACTCACTCAGTAGGCACTGCACTTCGAGGGATACCAACATTACTGAGTTGGCATCACAGACCAGGCACAGGTGCTGAGCTCAGGGTCTACAGTCCATTCCCACACATTACCCTCCTCAGGTCATATGAGGAGGGGCTGTCAGTACCCTGGTTTGGGAGATGTTGAAGCATTTGGCCAAGGAAATTGCCTAGTAGTGGAGCTGGAACTCAAATTCAGGGCTATGTGGCTCTGAAGCCATGCTACCTGCTGTATCTACTGCAATATTACTTTTTTTTTTTTTTTTTGCAGGAACTGGCAGTGAAAGATACACACTAACTGTGTGGATCTGTGAGCATAAGCCGTATGAAAAGAGAAGCAGGACCCAGGCAGCTGCTGTATTACCAACGTAAATACAGGCAAAGAAATTGAGTCAAGACTGATGCCAATCCCACTGTGGAAGTCCCTCTCATTAGAGATTAGCACTGCTTCCTAAGAATTTCCATGGAAATCCCTGAGCATCCCGGGACGTAAGTGACTTTTGTTAAAATGAGCCATTTGAAACACCCCTTGCCCATCTGCATCCCTGACATCTCACCTGACGTCTCACTCCTGTGCAGAGCCTCAACCTGCTGTGTCTGCTACCCCAAAACGGCTCCTCCATCCTCCAGAAGGAGGTCCAAATCCTTGCCTGGCCTACAAGGCAGGTCACACAAAATGAAGCCCGCCCGCCCACCCTCGGGGGCCCCTCTCACACCTCCACATTCTTTACAACTCCATACCTCTGCCTGGGATTCTTTTTCCAGTCATCATCTGCCTGGAGAGTAAAACCACTGCAAGGTCACCTCCCTGAAGGTCAGCTCTCTGCAGTGTCCCGAAGGCAGTCAGCTCCACCCTCCTCTGTCTGCCCTTCCTTTGTACAGACTCCCATCTGCTCCTGTCACAAAGATGGGATCGCTTCTAAGCTCACCTCCTGACCAACAGTCACCTGAATCTCAGTATCTGAGAACCGCGAGTAGAGCCAAGCATCAGGGGCACTACACACACACAGTGGCCAGGAAGGCTCCCTTCAACCCAACCTGCACACTTCCCCTCATCAGGGCACACTCCCTTCAAACAGCTCAGGAAATGAAATTTAAATAAAAAGCAGAACTTTGACACAGCAGCCTAAAGGAGTTCCCAGCTCACTACTAACAACTCTGCTACTCTATCAATATTTAAATCACGGACCGGCCCCTGGAAGAAAAGAGCCAACAGATGCAAGTTTCCTGGCCATGGTGTGTGTGCATCATAGCATGCGTGTGCTCAGTTGTGTCCAACTCTTTGTGACCCTGTGGACTGTAACTCACCAGGCTCCTCTGTCCACGGGATTTTCCAAGCAAGAATACTGGAGCTAGTTGCCATTTCCTTCTCCAGGGGATCTTCCGGACCCAGGTCAGAGGAGGGCCCATAAACACTAGCAGAGTTCACAGCATGCAGTATAGTTAACTGGATGCCACCTCTGTCCAGTGGCAGCTGCCTGGAGTTTACCCTTCATCACCAGCCTTGCCCTCTGACAGCTTCACCTCACCACTGCCTCTTGCGAGCAATTCCCAGGAAGCTGACACATGACATCAGGCTTTATGTTGGACTTCAGTGAGGCTGTGCATGTCTGCCTCAGTCTCTCCAGTATTCTAAAGAAATGCACTATGAAATGAGCAAATAACCCTTTTCCATGCCTGGAGAGTTGGCCAGTCTCCTTACAGGTATCAGGCGTAACAGAACACATACGTATACTACATTTGAGAGATATGTACTGTAGACCATCTTAGTTCCTCCAAGTCTGATTCTTCAACACATCTTCATTATGATGAGTCTTTTCATCAGTAATAAACCACTTAATATCTGTGAGGCTTTAAACTTTAGTATACTTTTGCATACACAACTTCTTTACATAGCTGATACTCTGTACTCTGTTAATAAACTGAAAAAAAAAAAAAAAAAAGTCCCTAAAATATTCAGAATCTGATCAGAGGGCCACAGGAAGCCCTGTGGATAGTCATGGTGATTGGCACAATCCACACCTGACTCTCAAACACCCTCCCTACCCCACCTCTACCCACCCACCCAGTGGCTCTGGGCTTAGGGAGGCGCCTCTCAGGCTGCAGGACAAGTCTCATCTGTGAGGACATATTTGCCAGAACAAGTCAAATGTTAGGAATTTTCTCTTAACATTTATTTCACAAGTTTCTCAAGTGCCGTGCAACTGGAAAGTAATAATTTCAATATACTCTTTAATCAATAAACATTAAACAAGTATGCTCAAAACACTCAAGTCCTACAAACGTTTCCCAGGGAAAAGTATGGCATAAAAAAATAACAAAAACATAATAAGTAACCTTTTGACAGTCAAGAAAGGTGTTTAGTGATCCAAATTCAAACCAAAAAAAACAAAAAACAAAAAACAAAGCAGTCCTCTCAGCAGATGAACAAATATTTCCTCTGTAAGTGACACACTCTGAGATATTTACACTGCCAAACATAACTCATAATGACAACCACCAAGGAAGCTAAACCTAATGGAAAAACCCCAGGCTGGCAATCAGGAGCCCTGACTCTGGTCCTAGGACAGGCTGCTGGCTATGTAATCCTACTAAAGTGGTGGCCAGGCCTGGTACCCCTCTCTCTAGGGGAGAAGAATACTCCTACCCTAAGAAGGAGTATCCATCACCACCCACACTGCTCAGAAATGTTTGGGGGACTAAAAAAAAAAAAAGAGATGAAAATGCTCTGGAGTGTCTTCCATAAATACGAGGCATTATTATTATTAGCTCAAAGATGACCAGGAAAATAGGATTATAGAATATCAGAGGTGAGAGGGAGCTTAGAGGTGAGATGATCAAGGAGTTCCTCATCTGGGGTCCAGGCCTCCGATGCTGTCCACAGGTGTGCTTTCTGGGAAGAGGTCTGTACTTGTTAACTGTTTCCCAAACAGTTAAGAACCTCTCAGGCTCTCCTTTTACAAACATGAAAACTGAGACCCTAAGGTATATGGTTGTCCTGGGCTCAGGACTAGTCAGGAAGAGGTTGGACCAAGCCCAGGGCTCCTTGTCTCCATCTACACTCTACAATCCCACATTCAAGGGAGGGAAAAAGTCACATAAATCTCATACAGCCATCAGATCAGATCAGATCAGATCAGATCAGTCGCTCAGTCGTGTCCGACTCTTTGCGACCCCATGAATCGCAGCACGCCAGGCCTCCCTGTCCATCACAAACTCCAGGAGTTCACTCGGACTCAGGTCCATCGAGTCCGTGATGCCTTCCAGCCATCTCATCCTCTGTCGTCCCCTTCTCCTCCTGCCCCCAATCCCTCCCAGCATCAGAGTCTTTTCCAATGAGTCAACTCTTCACATGAGGTGGCCAAAGTACTGGAGTTTCAGCTTTAGCATCATTCCTTCCAAGGAAATCCCAGGGCTGATCTCCTTCAGAATGGACTGGTTGGATCTCCTTGCAGTCCAAGGGACTCTCAAGAGTCTTCTCCAACACCACACTTCAAAAGCATTAATTCTTCGGTGCTCAGCCTTCTTCACAGTCCAACTCTCACATCCATACATGACCACAGGAAAAACCATAGCCTTGACTAGACGAACCTTTGTTGGCAAAGTAATGTCTCTGCTTTTCAATATGCTATCTAGGTTGGTCATAACTTTCCTTCCAAGGAGTAAGCGTCTTTTAATTTCATGGCTGCAGTCACCATCTGCAGTGATTTTGGAGCCCAGAAAAAGAAAGTCTGACACTGTTTCCACTGTTTCCCCATCTATCTCCCACAAAGCGATGGGACCGGATGCCATGATCTTCGTTTTCTGAATATTGAGCTTTAAGCCAACTTGTTCACTCTCCACTTTCACTTTCATCAAGAGGCTTTTGAGTTCCTCTTTACTTTCTGCCATAAGGGTGGTGTCATCTGCATATCTGAGGTTATTGAGATTTCTCCCAGCAATCTTGATTCCAGCTTGTGTTTCTTCCAGTCCAGCGTTTCTCATGATGTACTCTGCACATAAATTAAATAAACAGGGTGACAATATACAGCCTTTACGTACTCCTTTTCCTATTGGAACCAGTCTGTTGTTCCATGTCCAGTTCTAACTGTTGCTTCCTGACCTGCATACAGATTTCTCAAGAGGCAGATCAGGTGGTCTGGCATTCCCATCTCTTTCAGAATTTTCCGCAGTTTATTGTGATCCACACAGTCAAAGGCTTTGGCATAGTCAATAAAGCAGAGATAGATGTTTTTCTGGAACTCTCTTGCTTTTTCCATGATCCAGCAGATGTTGGCAATTTGATCTCTGGTTCCTCTGCCTTTTCTAAAACCAGCTTGAACATCAGGAAGTTCACGGTTCACGTATTGCTGAAGCCTGGCTTGGAGAATTTTGAGCATTACTTTACTAGCGTGTGAGATGAGTGCAATTGTGGGGTAGTTTGAGCATTCTTTGGCATTGCCTTTCTTTGGGATTGGAATGAAAACTGACCTTTTCCAGTCCTGTGGCCACTGCTGAGTTTTCCAAATTTGCTGGCATATTGAGTGCAGTACTTTCACAGCATCATCTTCCAGGATTTGGAATAGCTCAACTGGAATTCCATCATCTCCACTAGCTTTGTTCGTAGTGATGCTTTCTAAGGCCCACTTGACTTCACATTCCAGGATGTCTGGCTCTAGGTCAGTGATCACACCATTGTGATTATCTGGGTCGTGAAGATCTTTTTTGTACAGTTCTTCTGTGTATTCTTGCCATCTGTTCTTAATATCTTCTGCTTCTGATAGGTCCATACCATTTCTGTCCTTTATTGAGCTCATCTTTGCATGAAATGTTCCTTTGATATCTCTGATTTTCTTGAAGAGATCCCTAGTCTTTCCCATTCTGTTGTTTTCCTCTATTTCTTTGCATTGATCAGCCATAGAGCACATTAATATTATACAAACCACTGCATATGTTCTTTCTAAAGTTACAGCAAAATTTCCCTCCTTTCATTTTCCTAAGCTTCTTGCTGAGGCCTTTGATCACTGAGACAGCATTTTATTCATTTCTACACTCTCATATCTTGTTCTTTCAGTGCCTAATGTCAGGACACTCTCAAATGACATTTTAATATTGAAACTAAAGCTTTTATTCTAGGAAACAAGAAAACTAGAATCCATGATGTTCAGTTTTACCAAGCAAACAGATAAACATACAATCATGGGAATAAATGCAAGATAATATATTAAAGTAAGGCATTTTTGTCATGTTGTGTCTTTAATCAAAATACTAAAGCTTGTGCTCTTAGATGGCCATTGTCCTTGAAATAGTTACCTTTGGAACTACATGTATGCCAGGAATGTTGCATTGCACAGAATGCTTTGAGTTCTTCTTTAAAGATCATCTCCAGTTGGCAGAGCACAATCGTTTGAATACAAAAATCTGAAGGAATTCATACACAGCCATCCCAGGGACAGAACTGAGCCCATCAGCAACCAGGTTTCAGGCACTGACATGCCTTCAGGTATGTGAAAGATCCCAGCCAGGGCCATAAAGAAAGGTCTCTATGGATGGAATGCAAACTGACTTCCTAAGGAAGGCACTGCTGTGCTGCCTTCAGGTATGCAGCTGCACTTCCAAACAATCTTAATTGGAAAAAAAAAAAAACAGTGCCAGCACCATCACTCACATGAATGTGGTCATTACAAAAATAATCTACAGGGTGGCCTTCACAAAGCCACCAGCACAATCCGATGGCAGATAAGGCAGGCCTGAGTCAGATGAGAGGTCCAGGTGAGGGTGGCCAGAGAGCACTTGGTAAAAACTATCATGATCTCTAAACACAAGCTGCTCTTACTATTATTAAGGAATCTATGCCATCTTTTTGATATTCCATAACATTGTGGAATCAACTGTGACCCAGTCAGAGGAAGGAAACCTGAGCATGAGGCACTTGTCTGAACAGACTTCCAAGTGGATAAACAAATGAGAAAATTTAAAGACAAATGCCCCTCAGCTCCCACCCCAGAAACTGCCTGGCCATCAGAAATCTGGACTGGGCATCCAGGACTGGGGAAAGCCAGCTATATGTTTCAGCAACAAGCTGTGTTCAAAACCCAGATATTGCTTTTATACATACTTACTTTTAGATTATTTAAATCTTATGACCTATATCTTACATACTTGAGGCTAAAAATAATAAAGTTCCAGTTCCCCAATAGTGTGAGTTAAGAATGACATTTCCATTCAAATGAGTTTTCATTCTTCTCCCAAATAGTGAATTCGGAGTACAGACCTAATCTCTCATCTGTTCTTCTGTGCTTCGTTCCTTTCCCATGTAATAAATATCATCAGCCTCATGCAGTTTCTTTAAAGCTCTCAGACAATTGTCAAGAGAAAAACACAGCACAGCAAAGTTTTTGATGTAGTGGTCTCATATCTCAACTAACATAACCTCACCAAGGAGATTGTGAAACTTTAGAATTAAGTGCACACAGATTATTGTTTCCCACATGACTCTAGAGGAATCCCAGTTGTAGTGGCTCCCCTTCAATGACTTTATGGGGAGGCTGCCGGCAGGCTGGTGATTCAAGTGGAGTAAGACATTTCAGACAGGAAGGGGAAGGCCAGCATTCAACAGGGACCACCTGGTTGGTTCCCTTGCCCGGGGCTCCAACCTACCCATCCTTCAGCATAGGGAATACTGGGGACCAAGGAACCGCAGAGAAAGGAGAAAACTAGTGTGAGCTCACCGCTTGTAGCCCAGGTTTAAAATCTCTGAGCTGGCCTCCTGATTTTCATCAAGACAGCCAGGGAGTGTTTGGTAAATAGCATAATGAGTAGCTGTGGAGACTCAGAGTAGCCAACCCTTCTTAACCACAGAAATTCAGGACAACTGGGGTAAAGGAGAGAAAGGGAAGACCCAGGAATGGTGCACAGACCCCACCTGAAGGCCATCTTCCCTCAGGCGCCTAACCCTCGAAGGCTCAGCTGTGTGGGACCCGAGGAGACAGAGCTCGCTCCCCCTCACCAACTCCGTCTGAAAAGAAAGCCAACCTCCTCCGGTGGAAGCTGAAACTTAAAGAGCCGCTGAAACGGAGCGGCAGAAATCACTACCTCTCCAATCCCAGGCCTCTCCGGATGCCCCAACCCCAGAGGAGGGAGGGAGCTCCCGTTTCTAAAAAGTACGATCAGGGAAGACTCCTTGGACCAACGGGGCAAACATCCCCAGCCTCTCTCCTGCCTGTCCCCCAGCCCTAGGACCTGCTCACAAGGAAGGGCTTGCACCCCACGCCGCCCCTCCGCCCACCCCATGTAGAGCCGGGTGAGGGACAGGGAGGGTGGGGAGGAAGGAAATGGAGGACGGTCTTCAAAGCGCCCCGAGCCAGCGTATCCGCATAAGTGTCCCGCCTGCTCTGGCCGCCCCTCCCCTCCAGGACACCCGAGGACCGGGCCCTGCCTTCTAAGTGACGCCGACCAGCCCGCCGCCTCCTCCTGCGCTCCCCACCGCCCCCCGCCCGAGGGAACCCCCGCACCCCTCGGCATCCTCGCCTCCCCTCGCTAAGTCCCTCAGAGAGTCTTCCGTCCCGCTACGGCAGCAGCACCTTGACCTCCACGGGTCCCGCTCCGCAACTTCTGTCTCAGCCGAGCCGAGGAGGACTCGTCCGCACCCCTGTGGCGCCCCCCGCTTCCCGCCCAGACCCCGCACCCCACCTCGAAACCCGGCCCCCGCGCGCCCTCCGGAGGCCCCTCTACGTCCCCTCCGGCGCTCCCCTCGGCCCCCGGACGCCGCTCAACACCGGCCCCCCACCCCCTCTCCCTCAGCGACTCGCCCCCGGACGCCCCTCAACACCGCTCCCCCACCCCCAGCTCCCTCAGCGACTCGCCCCCGGACGCCCTTCAACACCCCCTACCCCGCCCCCGGCTCCCTCAGCTACAGGAAGTTCGCGCGCGGGCGACGCGGCCCCAGAGGCTGCCCTCAGGCGCGGAGCGCGGCCGCGGCCTGACAGGGCGCGGGCCCGGCTGCCAACAAGCACCCCGCGTCCGTCCCCCCCACCCCCACACCCCGCGGAGCCCCAACCGTCGCGGCGCGTCCCTCACCTGGGCCGCCGCTCCTCTCCCGGCACTCTGCGTGCCCCTCTCCTGCCGCGACTGCTTCTCCAAGCCCCGGCTCCGGCTCCGGCTCCGGCTCCGGCCACAGCTCCCGCCCTCACTCCGGCCGCGCTGTCCCGGCCCTGCCCTAACCCTGTGGCGGCCGCTCCTGCCGCCAGCCCCGAACGCCCCGCCCCCCCGCGCCCGCTGTGCTCTTCCCATTGGCTGCTGAGCGTCGGGCACCGCCCCCAAGGCACCTTCGGCTCCCCTGAATGGGCCGGAGGAGAGCCGAGGCGGCACGCCCCCTAGCGAGCCAAAGGGACCTCCCCTGGGCCTCATTGGCGACTTCGCCTGTCCATCAAAGGATGGGGCGTGCCTACCTAGCAGATGCGAGGGCGGTTGGGGTCACTTTCCCCGAGTCGCTCCAAAACTGTGGGTCTATGAGACTTTCTCCCAGGAGCTAGGAGTGTTTCAGCTTTGCGGGCGCGCCGAGATGGAGGCCGAGGGAGGGTGGGCACCGCGCTTAATGGGAATTCAGGGAAGGTAGTCTTTCTGAAAGTTTCCTTTCCAGCGGCACTCACAGACGCGTGTCATCAGGGCTTCTTAGATTCATAGATTCACTTGAGCCGGCTTAGTTTTTAAAAGCAGGACAGAGAACGGTGTGTGGTCGCGCGCGCGTGTACAGAGCTCACGCGAAGGTTTGGGGATCCCAGGCCAAGTAACTTCCTAGGGAGGCAACGACCCGGGGTAAACAGTAAATAAACGGCAGAAGCAGGGTCAGCCGTATCCCAGGCCTACCCCAGGCCTGTACTGGTTCCAAATCAACCGCCTTGAAATTCAGCAGGACGATGGTGCTGCAATATGGAAAAACGCTTAAACTAAAATGTTAAAAGGAAAAGCCGGATAGGAAATGGCGGGGACTCTTAAAACTGCTACTGTGTTTGCACAAGGACTAGAAGAGAAGTGGACAGAAACAAAGTGGGTTTTTTCCCCTTTCTAAAGTATTTGTTCGGTTGCAATGTGCTTGTGATAATAATCATTGAGAAAGAGGGAAAGAAAGGCCACCACCATGCTGTGCCAGATCCAGCTACTGTCAAGAAGTCCCAGCCATTCTCCAGGACTCAGCCCATAGGGGCCACTCTGCCACCCAGAATACCTCTGGATCGTGTGTACAGAACCCAGTCATCACCTGAGGTCTCCCAGGCCTCTGAGATCTGGGTAAATTGCGGTTTGCACAGCTTTTCCTGTGAGGATCCAGTGTCATTGCCATGGTTTCTCAACAAGTCCCCATCACCCCTCCGTCCAGCCTCCCGCTCTTTCCCACGTGCCCGCTGGTCCTTGCCATCATCCCGTCTCCAACTGCACACACTCACACAGTCCCCCATCACACCAAGCACTGGGGAGGCCAGCAGGGGTTCCTGCAGCCCAGACCCCACATGGAGGCATCAAGCCTGGCACTGCTTGGCAACACAAGACACCTCTTGAGCCCTTTTGGCCTCTTGACCCTGAGGCCACTACCTGGCCACCTGACCAAGGCAGGTCTCTGGCCTCTGGCTCCCTTCTCTTCTCTCTCCTTTCTTCTAAAGACAAAAACAAAATTCCTATCATTTCTTTCCCCAGCAGTTTGATGCTGATCAGCTCTTTGAGTCTCACCTCTGTCCCTACAGCTTACCAGAGGATTTTTCCCAAGAGAGCTTCCCTTTCCATGCTGTGAGCATTCCAACTCTGACCCCCACAGAAATTTCACAATGTTGCATCCAGTCCCCTACTATCAGATCCAAACAGCCCTGAAGCTCCATCCTGCCTCTGCTCCTCGAGCAAGTCACTGCCATTCTCTGTACCTCTGTGTCTCATTTTTTAGCATGTGGGAGACGACAGGGCCCACACAGGGTGAGCAGTAACTGGGGCAAATCAGGTGAAAGCGAGGGGAGCCACTCTGGATGTGCAGGTGTGGGTGCTTGATATCTGATCAGTTAATGTAGTTGCCCTCTGTCACCGTCATTTGGCTCCCCCTTCTCGAAAAACATGCTCATTACCTAAGTCTGGAGCAAAGGCTGACGGGTCCTTTATTAGCCATTTCCCACTAAACAACTGGGATAAACAGGCAGCCCAAGTTAAAACATACTTTCACAGGGACTTCCCTGGTGGTTCAGTGGCTAAGACTTTGCACTGCCAATGCAGGGGACCCAGGTTCAATCCCTGGTCGGGGAACTAAATCCCACATGTTGCAACTAAGATCTGGTGCAGTCAAATAAACGGTGCTCAGTTGCTACAGTCGTGTCTGACTCTTTGCGACCCCATGGACTGTAGCCCACCAGGATCCTCTGTCCATTGGATACTCCAGGCAAGAATACTGGAGTGGGTTGCCAAGCCCTCCTCCAGAGGATCTTCTTGGCCCAGGGATCCAAACTGTATCTCTTGCGTCCCCTGCATTGGCAGATGGATTCCCTACCACTGTGCCCAATCAAATGAATAAAATTTTAAAAATAGTTTCACAGAGAATAAAACAGTCTCCAAAAAAAATGAAAATATCCAGATACAGTTATGGTACAGTGGTACAGGTACATCTTCCAAGAAAAAAAATTCAAAATCTGTTATAGATACTTATTTGATTGGTAATTACAATATTTAGAGAATGTGCAGCACAGGGGATAGGGTGGATTCAGGGTGGGATGGACTTGAGTCCTGTCTTGCTTCCAGGAAGACTCAGCAAGGATATTAAACCTAGAAAAGGCCTCCCAGTGATCCCCAGAGGGTCACCATATTGAGTGTGTGAGTGTTCAGGTGCTCAGTCATGTCCAGCTCTTTGCGACCCCTTGGACTGTAGCCCACAAGGCTCCTCTGTCCATGGGATTTCCCAGGCAAGAATACTATAAATGGGTTGCCATTTCCTTCTGCAGGAGATCTTCCTAGCCCAGGGATTGAACCTGACTCTCCTGTGTCTCCTGTAATGCAGACAGATTCTTTACTACTGAGCCACTGGGGAAGCCCTGCCATATTGAAGGCAGTGATATTTAACTGAGCCAAGGTGAATGGAAAGGATGAGCAAAGGCCCAGAGGCAAGAGATCCTGCTGTCCAGGGAGACAGGTGGGTTCTTCTTGGCTGGAGCACGCAGCTGAGCAGCGAGTAGCCATGCAGTTCTGGCAATCTGTTTTGCCACTCCAGGTCTCAGTTTTCAGCTGTAAAATGGGCATAATCACAGAGTCTAGTATTTAGAGAAATTGCCAGGATTCTTGAGGTCACTCCTGTGATGCTCTTAGGACATAGCTGGTACAGTCAGTGGCTGTTAAGGGTTTTACAAGGACCTCTTTGCAGTTTGTAAAAGTATTCTTTTTAAAAATTTGTGATTGGCCTATCAGCAGCTGAGAAGTTAAGCAGATGGCCTGGAGGAGGACTTCAGATTTCATCGTCCTCCCAGCATTTTGACCCTCTACCGAAGCCCCTGGCTAAAATGATGTGAACCCAGAAAAAAAAAAAAAAAAAAATGTGATTGGGACTTGCTTGGTGGTGCAGTGGTTAAGACTGTGCTTCCGCTGCAGGGGTTGAAGGTTTGATCCCTGACCTGGAAACTGAGATCCCTCAAGCCAAGCTCACTGCAAAAAAAAAAAAAAAAAAAAGATTAAAAAACAAAACAGAAGGAGAACATGTACTGTGCACCAACTGTTAATACTCTGGAGACATCAGAGTGTTAACTGTTGGGGCCAGAGGAATACATCTCTGGATACACCTTGGAATGAAGTGCTCCCTGCCAAGTGGTGTAAAGACCTGAATTCCTTATAAATGTGTCATTAACTAGGAGGCAACTACCCCAGCCTTTCTTCTTTTGAATAGTTTTGCTCCGTGCTGGCCTGCACAAATCTGCTCACATAAAGCTGTACCAGCAAGTACAGGGCTCCCCTCATACTTACTGCACTCAAGCGGGCACCACTGGGCAAGACACCTGGGCCTGGAAACCACTCAGTTCCAAAGTCAGCAGGATATTGGCAGCATCATCTGGATAGCATTTCCCAAAGTGGGTATCTCCAGGATGCTCTGCGTTGGGATCTCCCCATTTTCCATAAGTTCCTCAGTTGATTCTTCTGCCTCACACAGTCTGAAGCACTATTCTGGGTGCTGACTGATAACTCTAACTTTTTCTAAGTGGACAGGGTTACATTGTTGCCATTGGTGGAGAAAGTATCAACAATGAAACCAATACTTTCAAGTTGGATGTTTTGAAACTCTGACTGAAGACCTGTCCTGCCCAGACTTCATATGTGATACATTGTAGTCTTTTCTACCATGTGCTAAAGATTTGAACTCCCTCAGGAACTCCTTCCTTGAGTCCCTGCATTTCAGGAGGATGAGGTCTTGAACACCACAGTGATGCCATTCTGAATGCAAAGTATCATCTTATGCCTTTCAGGCTCCTGGATCAGATAAACTGAAAGTCACTCTGTGATTTACGATCTTATCATGCTTATCTACTAATGTGAATCCAGATTTCCTTGATACAAAATAAAACTAGATACTGAAACTGTTTTTAAAAAACTGGAGCAGTCTCAAAATGCATATTCTTCAAAAAAAAGCGTCATTTGTGGGACTCCCTTAGTCCAGTGGCTAAGACTCTGGGCTTCCAATGCAAGGAGCCCAGGTTCGATCCCTGGTCAAGGAACTAGATCCTGCACACCACAACAAAGATAGAAGATCCAGTGTGCTGCAACTAAGACCAGGCACAGTCCAATCAATCCATCAATACATAATTCTTTTTATTTGAAGTGACATTGCTCTTGTTGGTTAATTTTGTAACAAATACCTAAATGTTACAAACTTGAACTGGTAAAAGAAGTTGTACCAATACTTATAAAATAAATGTACAGCAATAAAATGCTGCTGTTGCTTACATATAGGATGTTATGGAAAGACTCCCACCATTAAAAACATAAAGAGGGTTTGAAATCACAGTTGGAGACAGTGGGGAGCCATCAAGGGCTGTTCTTGGCTCCCAGACCAGCTATTACCAAAGGTTCTGCTGACCAGAAGTGACCTTCATCCATGTGTCTGTGCCTGACTTGCTGAATTACCATCCGGGAACGCTAGACAGGGGCTCTGCCTTGGAGGTGTCTGCATCTGCCTGGGAGGGCATGGGCACTTCCAGGTGGGCTGGACTTGGGCTCCCTCCCCAGCCAGGGCTTGGGATTGTTCGTAATTCTATGTCACAGTCACGGCAGTGGTACAAAAAGTAGCACTGCAGTCGGGCTCCCACCCCAACTCTGCTTAAACATTTAATTGGGTCCCAGTCCCTTCCTGGTGGCAGAGGAAAAGAGGAGAGGTCTGAGCACCACAGGTCTAGTTTTATCTTTTGCTAAAAAAGGATTCCACCCCCCACCCCCAGCAATTAATCAAGCCTAGGACTCAGTCAAAGGCTCAGGGGTTCATGGTTCTTTTTTGCTTTGTTTTTGCAGCATTTTTTCTTTCTTTTCTTTTTTTTTTAAAGCAGGTTTAGGTTTACAGGTTTGGGCATGTCACCTCACTTCCCAGCCTCAGTGTCCTCGTCTGGACAGAGAAACAGTAGGGTGGGAGGGGTAGAGGAATTAAACATCTTAATAGATGGAAAAGATTTGCATGGTGCCCAGTGCAACAGAGGCACTCACCCAACCAATGATGCTGCTTGCATCAGGTCACACGGTCAGGTCAGGCACATCCTCATCTGTAAAGGGGAGGGAGGAGCCTGGCAGGACCCAGCAGGCATGCCAGCTCCCTCTCCTTCTTCTGCACTCCCTGCCCCACAAGGAACAGAGCCACGGGTGCTGCTCTTGAGAGTGGACACGATGCAGGGAAGGCGGACTTCCTGCCCAGGTGAGTGCCAGGCCCACTGGCATTATTACCCACGAAGGAATGCGGGCACCATCCCTCCAGATCACAGGCCACCCCACTCTGCTGCCCTGTTCCCACTCCCACGGCCCTCTGCTCCTCCCTGGGCCCCATTCCTGCCCCTGCCTCACCTCCTGTCCACCCCTCTCACTCGGTGGGAGCCTCCAACAAAGTCTGAGACCTGCCAGAAAGCCACCCTCCAATCCAGACAGCCCCACTGGGGGCAGGGGGTGGGAGAGGCCACCTCCAGGTCAAGTTCAACCAGTTCCTATGCCCAGTGGACTGCCCGTGTTCACCTACTTTCTCTGAGTCTGGGCAGCAAATGGTCAATCCACACCAGAGCTTGCCAGAGTGGATCCTGGATGGGTTTTGAGCTCTCTGAGCTGGAGCTGTGTATGCCGCGAGGCAGGAATGTGTGATGAAGGACTTTTCCTTTTCTTCTCTAGAAGAATAAACTGATGGACAGCAGCTCAGAGTGTGTGGTCAGCCGGGTAACAGGCAGAGGGGCAATGATTTCACACTGAAGTGCAGTATTGGGCAAGGATTGGGGTGGGTGGGAGAGATTGGCAGGAGGAGGCTGCTTTGGGGATCACAGAACATCAAAGCTGGAAGACCCTGAAGGATGAGCAAGAGAGTCTTGCTAAGGTGAGGAGGCAGAGGCCCAGGGAAGCCAGGTGAGCTGCTGGAGGTTTTCCATCCATCAGGGCCAGAGACCCTCTCAAACCTGGGCTTTCTGACTCTTTCCTTTCTTCCCTACATCAAGTCTTTCTCTCCCTCCGACACAGCAGACATGGGATACCAGGTACCGAGCTGGACATGAATGAAAAATAAAATTTTCTCCACTTTCCAGCAACTCATGCTAGTGGGTACCAGAGGGGGCAGCCTGTGAACAGTGATCTTGAAGGGTCCAAGCAGTGCCCTGGGGGTCCCGGAGGGCTCCCAAGAAAAGCAGCATTTCAGCAGACTGAAAGATAGGCAGGGCAGGGCTTGGAAGGACACGTCTGAAGGGCAAGTCATGGGAGCCGTGGGTGCAGGGTTGTCAGCCTGAGGTGGTGGAGCACAGGCAGATCCTTAGAGGTGGGAGGGAAACGTCCTTCCCAACAGTTCAAGACCAAGGTCAGGGGTATCCAGCCAAGGGTCTGCTCCTGGGGGTTGTCCTCTGAGTATATGGGTCCTGGCACCTCCTGGTTAGCCTGGGGTATAAGACAGCAGAGCCAACGCCCCTCCCACTGTCCCTCTGAACACACCCTTCCTATTGTGACAACTCTGTTCTCTGTGTAACTGGTTCCAGCCCGTGGCTTGGGTTTCAGATTTCACCCGAGCACTCATTGAGGCTGATGGAAGTATCATTTGGGCCCTGGGGACAGCCAGCCCGCCAAGCCCAGCCCTGCTAATTACAGGTCACAGCTTTCTTGTTAGGTGCCCAGACAGCAGGCACCCTAAGCCAGGCCCTCCCAGGGACCAGGCCTGGGAGACTGTTATCGCTCCCTCATTCAGGCAGTCTTCACTCTGCACCCGCTGGGACACACCACCTGCTGGGTGCCCGGGGAGGACCCGAGGGGCTGGAGTGGCCCTGACTTCTCCCAACCCTCAATACCAATCACAGCTGCCACCCAAAGGACCCCTTCCCATGGGGACAGCCCCGTGATGGTGCTTTATATACGAGAACTCCTGCTTCCTTATACCAGCTCCACTTTGCACTTGGGGAAACTGAGGCTCAGGGGGGTAAAATGACTTGGTCAAGGTCATAGGCTTAAGCTGGCTTAAAACTCAACATTCAAAAAACTGAGATCATAGCACCCAGTCCCATCACTTCATGGCACATAGAAGGGGAAAAGGTGGAAACAGTGACAGATTTTATCTTCATGGGCTCCAGAATCACTGCAGATGGTGACTGCAGCCATGAAATTAAAAGACGCTTGCTTCTTGGGAGGAAAACTATGGCAAACTGAGACAATGTATTAAAAAGCAGAGATATCAGTTTGCTGACAAAGGTCCATCTAGTCAAAGCTACGGTTTTCCAAGTAGTCATGTACAGATGCGAGAGTTGGATCATAAAGAAGGCTGAGTACTGAAGAATTGATGCTTTTGAACTATCGTGCTGGAGAAGTCCAAGGGACTTCTTCAGAGTCCCTTGGACAGCAAGGAAATCAAACCAGTCAATCCTAAAGGAAATCAACCCTGAGTATTCATTAGAAAGACTGATGCTGAAGCTGAAGCTCTAATACTTTGGCCACCTGATGTGAAGACATGACTCATTGGGAAAGGCCCTGATGCTGGGAGAGATTGAGGGTAGGAAGAGAAGTGGATGACAGAGGATGAGATGATTGGTTAGCATCACTGACTCAATGGACATGAATTTGAGCCAACTCTGGGAGACAGTGAAGAACAGAGGAACCTGGTGTGCTGCAGACCATGGGGTCACAGAGTCGGACACAACTGAATGACCAAACAGCAAGAACAAGCTCTCATTTGGGGAAATATCAAGGAATGGTGATTTTTTTTCCCCCCAGTAAAGAATTGTTTTGTATTTACAGGCTTTGGTGTCATTGAGCTCTGAAATCAGAAAAAGCATCTATGAGAAATTTGGATAAACATGTGAGGAGTTATATGAAAATGTTTGAGGCCACCAGACTCATACTCAAGCTGGGGGAAAAGGGCAGGATGATTTACTGAGAGGAGAGAGAGGTGAGAGTGAGTTAAGTGTGAACTGAAAAATCGAGGGCAGGCAGATGAGAGTGGCAGGCGCCGGACCAGAAGATGGTTTAAAGTCTCAAGGACATGGAGCTTTAACTGGGTCTCAGGAATGGGCAGGATTTCGATGGGTGGGGATAGGGAGGAGAGGATGTCAGGTTGTAGGATCACCACTGTGGTCCCCAGGCAGAGCTGTGAGGCTGGGACAGGACCTGAATGGCTGAGGAAGAAGGATGCCCAGAGGTTTCCTACCATATCTGCAAGTAGGAAACCCACTCCAGCCAAGGGACAGGCCTTTCCAGGTGCTGGCGCTGGTGTTCCAAAGGTGCTTTCAGGCTGAAGGGATTCCTGGGCCACTGTTCATTAAAATTTTCCATTCATCCATCCTCCGGTTTCCTTGCTTTCTCAAAGCCTTTCTGTTTGGGCTCAGTCGCCTGGAGGCATGAGACACAGCACCCTCCTGTCAGGAAGTGAATGTAATGTCACAGTGACACCCCCCTCCCCCAGTTCTTAAGGCTGTGACTCAGCTTTCACCCAACCCCAGCCTCTGCCCGGTCAGCCTCCCCTGGCACTCACCCATGTTCCCTGCTCTCCAGCTCGCCTCTGCAAGCCCCCGGGTAGGGTCTGGAGCCTGCTGCCCTGGAGACAGTGGGAACAGAGGCGGCAGATCCAAGAACAAAGCTGTGTGATCATCATCACTGCTAAAAATAGCCCAACAGCCACCAGGGCCGCCAGGCCCAGGTGCACAAGCTCAGGCACAGCCTCTTTTCACCTGACAAGGAAGGACGGCCTTCACCCTCATGCCATCAGGCATGCTACAAAGACAAGGAAACAGACTCAGAGACAGGAAGGAGCAGACCCACGGTCATATAGCCAGTCAGTGGGCAGGGCTCCCTTCCGCCCCCAGACTCAGATTCCAGAGTCAGGCTTTGAAGTCAAAGACTTATTTAGCACCTACTACCCACTGGCCACTGTTCTGGGTACTGTGCTGAATGAGATGGCAAGCCCCTCTGGGGAGAGGGACACTCACAACTCAGCCAGTGAACAGAGGATGAGCTCTCAGCGCCCTGGAGCCTGGCCTGTCCTCTCCCCACCAGCCGTGCCGGGCTGGCACAGGCACCTTGCTCTCTTCCCTCCCCAGGCCCTGAAGTGACTTCCCCAGAAATGGGTGTGCATGCTCAGTTGCTCAGTTGTGCTGGACTCTGTGACCACATGAACTGTAGCCCTCTAGGCTCCTCTTTCCATGGTATTCTCTACGTGCCATACCGATCGGGCCAGGGCTGTTTTGCCCTTGCGGAATTGATAGTTTTGTGATGGAGAAAGGAAAAAAGCAAGGAAATACCTAAGATAACCTGGCCTAGTAATCGGTGCCTTGAAAAAAGTAAAAAAAGATGGTAAGAGACTGATAATCAGGAAAGTTTCTCTGAGAAAATGCTCCACATGATCAGATGGAACTGCTCCCATGGAGATCAAGGGGAAGGTAATTCCAGGTAGAGGGGCCTGCCAGTGCTAATGCCCGGAGGCAGGGGTGAACGTGAAATCCTCAAAGGTCACTACAGCTCCTGCGAAAGGGCAGAAGGGAGAGCATGGTGGGAAACGAGACTGGAGCTTGAGTTTATTTTAAGTTACAGGGGAAGTTTTCTGGGAGGGCCTGAAGCCTCAGATATGCTCTGACTTTTGCTTAAAATTTAAGAGAAAGGGAAGACCAGTGTAGACAAGAGAATCAGAGAAGTTTTCATGGAAGAGTCAACAGAACTTTCTTACCACAGAATCATAAAAGTCCAATCTCCTAGGGGGAATGGAAAATTCACCTCTTTAAAACCGTTTCTACCAAGAAAACAGAGGAAGGGTTGGTCCATCAGCACATGAAAAGATGCTCAACATCATTAGTTTTCAGGGAAAGGCAAATCAAAGCCATAATGAGAAATAATAAAAAGAGAAATATTATGTGTTATTCAGGATGTGGAGAAACTGGAACCCTCACACACTGCTGGTAGGAATGTAAACTGGTGCGATTGCTTTGGAAAATAGTTTGGCAGTTTCCCAAAAAGTTAAACATACATTTACTTATGGCCTGGGCTTCCCTGGTGGCTCAGATGGTAAAGAATTTGCCTGCAGTTTGGGAGACCTGAGTTTGATCCCTGGGTCTGGAAGATCCGCTGGAGAATGGAATGGCTACCCACTCCAGTATTCTTGCCTGGAAAATTTCATGAACAGAGGAGCCAGGCAGGCTACAGTCCATGGTGTCACAAAGAGTCAGACACAACTTAGCAACTAACACACACACACACATACACACCTATGACTTAGCAGCCTACATATACACCCAAGAGAAATGAAAACACTTGTCCATATAAAAACTTGTACACAAATGGTCACAGCATCATTACTCACAGTGACTAAGAAATGAAAGCAACTCAAATGTCATCTACTTGGTAATGGGTAAATGTGGTGTGATGAAATATCAGTTCAGTTCAGTCGCTCAGTCATGTCCGACTCTTTGCAACCCCATGAATTGCAGCACGCCAGGCCTCCCTGTCCATCACAAACTCCAGGAGTTCACTGAGACTCGTGTCCATTGAGTCGGTGATGCCATCCAGCCATCTCATCCTCTGTCGTCCCCTTCTTCTCCTGCCCCCAATCCCTCCCAGCATCAGAGTCTTTTCCAATGAGTCAACTCTTCGCATGAGGTGGCCAAAGTACTGGAGTTTCAGCCTTAGCATCATTCCTTCCAAAGAACACCCAGGGCTGATCTCCTTCAGAATGGACTGGTTAGATCTCCTTGCAGTCCAAGGGACTCTCAGGAGTCTTCTCCAATACCACAGTTCAAAAGCATCAATTCTTCAGCGCTCAGCTTTCTTCACAGTCCAACTCTTACATCCATACATGACCACTGGAAAAACCACAGCCTTGACTAGACACACCTTTGTTGGCAAAGTAATGTCTCTGCTTTTCAATATGCTATCTAGGTTAGTCATAACTTTTCTTTTTATTCATGATGAAATATCATTCATGAATAAAAAGAAATGAAATTCTGAGATACACTGCAACATGCATGGACCTCAAAAATGTGATGCTAAGGGGGAAGAAACAAGATGAAGCAAACAAACCAACCGAAATCCCACATATTATAAGAGTCCATTTATATTAAATGTTCAGAAAAGACAAGTCTGTAGAAACAGAAAGTAGATTAGTGGTTGCTAGAAGTACAAGTAATGAGTTATTGCAAATGGGCCTGAGAGGTCTTGTTGGGGGTGATGAAGATGTTGTTAAACTGGATTCTGATGATCGCTGTACAACTCTGTAAATTTGCTAGAGATCATTGAATTATACACTTAAAATGAATGTGTGGGAGACCTGGCTTCGATCCCTGGATCAGGAAGATCCCCTGAAGGAAAGAAAGGCAACCCACTCCAGTACTCTTGCCTGGAGAATCCTATGGACAGAGGAGCCTGGTGGGCTACAATCCATGGGGTCACAAAGAGTTGGACATGACTGAGCGACTAAACACAAGTACATAATATGGAAATTGTTGTTATTGTTGTTTAGTCGCTAAGTCGTGTCTGACTCTTTGCTACCCCATGGACTGTAGCCTGCCAGGCTCTTCTGTCCAAGGGATTCTCCAGGCAAGAATACTGGAGTGGGTTGCGATTTCCTTCTCTGGGGGCTTCGCCTGACTAAGGGATGGAACATGGGTCTTCTGCATTAGCAGGTGGATTCTTTTCCACTGAGTCACCAAGGAAGCCCTTGTATGAAAATTAGACCTCAATAAAACTGTTCAAGAAAGACGCTTTCTCCTCTAGCACTGACTGGATTTTATGTTCCATGATAACCAGGACTGACCCATCTTGTTTAGCAAAGTGTCCCCAGGACCTCAAACAGCTAAGTTACACAGTGAGCACCCAATGGGTGGAATGGGAGAAGGAAGGAAGGAAGCCTATAAAAAGTCATAGTCTTCAGCTGGGGGCACAACCTTTCGAAGCCTCCCTCTCCCACTTCTCTCCCTAACACCCCTGCTTGGAAGATTTGCCTTCACGGCTGATCCACTTCCTCTCAGATTTCCCTGCCGCACTTTGACCCCGCTGTCACCAGGCCCATCACAGCCCCTGCTTGTGAAGTCCCAGAGCCCCTCTCAAGACTGAGCTCAATGATCGCATGAAGCTCTGGTCACTCATTCCTGCATCCTGGCTTTCCTGAGATGCTGAGCCTTCCATGAGAGGCCTCGGTCCTCTGCCTGCTCCTTCCCACCCTCTTCCTGTTGTTCCTTGGGGTCCCCACCCTCGGACAATTTCCGGGAGCATCCCTCCCCACCTGCTTGCTATGGGTCCTCGATTCTATGTCACTGTGCAACTGCAGATCCTGAGGGCCAACCTGACATCCTGCTGGAGTGTCCCCAAGATTCCTCAAGCTCAACTTCTCTAAAACTAAAGTCATCATCTTCCCTTCAGCCCTGCATGAACAATACCTCCTTCCAGAAACCTGAGTTCTCACGTCGCCTCCTCACTCATCCTCCCCGCCAGGTCCTGCCAATGTTCCTTCCAAACACCTCTTTTCTTACCCAAACACTACCAGCTATCGTCTGGATGACCCTTCTCCCATCTGTTCTCCAGACTGTAACCTGAGTGAACTTGTGCGGGTTAAAATTCTTTGAACTGCAGCCAACCACGTGTAGCTGACTAAAATTAGTAGTGGAGTCATAGGAAGGAGACAAGCGGTGTTTCATGCAATCAAAGGAAGAACTGAAATGTCAAGACTAAGGGAAGAAAGTGACCAGACAGCCCCCAGCTTCAGCCTCTGAAGCTCTTGGTTCTTAAAAAAAAAAAAATTCACTGATTCTGCTGCGCCAGCCTTAGCCGTGGCACATGGGCTCTTTCATTGCCACATGCAGGATCTTCGTCACAGGAAAAGAGATCTTTTATTTACCGCATGCAGGAATCTAGTTCCCTGACCAGGGTTTGAACCCAGGCCCCCTGTATCGGGCACGGAGTCTTAGCCACTGGACCACCAGGGAAGTCCCTCATGGTTCTTTTTGCTGAAACACATCTTCAAGGGTTTCCACTGGGCCAGCTTGTGGTGAGGGGCCCAGCCTGACCTGAGCAGCCCAGACATGTCGCCAAGACCCACTTTGGGGATTGAGCTCCTTCCAGACCAGGAGAAATCCCCTGTGCCCAGCAACCAGCCCTCCCATCCCCCCAGCAGATCATATTGGCCCTGTAATCCTGAGCATCTCTATTCAGACACAACCCAGAGAGCCAGCTCTCTCGACCACTGCCTCCCACCCATCCAAAAACCCCTGCAGGGTCACAGTCAGCTCTTTCTAGGCTCTTCGTGGCCCCTCCGAGGGTCCACCGGAGCAGCCTGCCCTTTGAGCTCACCCACCTCTGAGAATATTCCTTTTTCATCTCTCTCAAACTGAACTCTGCAGGGCAAAGACTTACTTCCCTGTCTTGCTCAGCGGTGTGACCCAGCACCCGGTGCTGTCAAACCACTAATGCTCCTTCAATATTGGGTGACTTAATGGAAACTTTCTTCCCTGGTAGCTCAGTCTGTAAAGAATCTGCCTGCAATGCAGGAGACTGGGGTTCCATCCTGGTTAATGGAAAAGCAACTCAATGGACATGAGTTTGAGCAAAGTCTGGGAGACAGTGAAGGACAGGGAAGCCTGGAATGTTACAGTTCATGGGGTCACAGAGTTGGACGTGACCTAGCGACTGAACAACAGTGGAAAAGCAGGGGAATTCTGGGTGCAGTGGAGACATTTCTGCCTGGGGGAAGATTGTGTAAGAGAAGAGTTTGCCTATAAGTCTGGTACAATTATTTTCTTCTTAACAAATATTTACTTATATCTATTTGGCTGTGCTGGGTCTTAGTTGAAGCATGTGGGATCTAGTTCCATGACCAGAGATCAGACTGGGTCCCCTGCAATAGGAGCATGGAGTCTTAGCCACTGGACCATCTGGGAAGTCCAGAATTATTTTCATTCTTATTCTGAGTACAAGATTCAGGAACTGAAGCAAACCAGTGACTTTCTCAATACACAGCTGTTACATGGAAACAGTATTATTTCATAGCCATGAACGATATGACCTCACTGAACAGCTCTTGGAAAAATACTTTAGTTAACATAACTTGGCAAGGTTTACTCACTTCTGCTTTAAAGGTTCAATCCCCTTTTGCACATGCGCCCCCTGCTGGTCAACTGAGAATTGCTCCTGGCTCTCAAGACCTACTACCCAATGAATCCACCTCTTTCCCCAGTCCTTCCACCCCGCATATTCTCTTTAGTTCACACCCTCAGCTCTTCCCTTCTGTGCTTCCCTGCAGCCTCTTCCCACCTCGATCATCTTCTGAACCACCCCTTAGAGTCACATCTGTAAGAACATCTCCCTTGTCACACTGTTCCTCAAAAACATTCAATGGCTCCCTAATGCCAAATTCTTGAGCCTGGCATCCAAGATCCTTCATAATTTGGCCCTGAATCCTTTTTCTGAAATCATCTCTCATTATCCCCCTCCCCCCTCCCCCATCCAGTGTCCACTCATTCTTCAAGACACCTCAAGGATGGAGTAGGAAATGGCAACCCACTCCAGTATTCTTGCCTGGAAAATCACATGGTCAGAGGAGCCTGGCAGGCTACAGTCCATGGGGTTGCCAAAGAGCTGGACATGCCTTATTGACTGAGCCTGCATACATGCAATGTATAATACATACTTTCTATTGCTGTGTAAAGCAATTAAAGATCTTTCTCCAAAGAAAAAAAAGACACCTCAAGGAAATGACCCAGGTCATCCCACCCACTGGGGCAAGCGTTATCTATGCTACTTCTCTGGCACTGAGCCTAAGCTGCCTCTTTCATTGTTCTTACAAGAAACAGTCTGTGAACTCCTAGAGGGCAGGCCCCAGGTCTTGAAACTAAAGTGACAGCAAAAACTGTTAACTAATGCTGACATGAATTTGAGCAAACTCTGGGAGATAGTGGAGGACAGAAGGGCCTGGTGTGCTACAGTCCATGAGGGCGCAGAGTCGGACCCGACAACAACTGAGTCTGAACAACAATACGGATTTGGCACTTTTGGAATCCTCATCTTCCCTTCTTCCGATGGCTTTGTGAGCTAGATGGGGCTGAGATTTTAATCTCCACCATGCAGATGAGAAAGCAAAACTCAGAGTCACACAGCAAGCAAGCAGCCAAGCAGGGAGCGGGCGCGGGTCTTCTGATACCAGATTCTGTCCATGCCGTTACCCTCTGCACTCTCCTTGGTGCACCTTCCAATTTCCCCAAACTTTTTTTTTCTTGTTTACTTTTATTTATTTGACTGTGCCGGGTCTTTAACTGCAGCATATGGGATCTAATTCCCATACCATGATCGAATCTGGGCCCCCTGCACTGGAAGCGAGGAGTCTTAGCCTCTGGACCACCAGGGAAGTTCCCCCAAGCCTTCTGAATGGCAAGTGACAACCAGTGTCTGTTGATTTTATAAGCCTCCAGTTTCAACCCCTGAATCCCATAGTGACCTGGTATTCCCCTGCCTTTTCCACAGGAGACAGCATGGGGGGGCATTGTGAAGAGCTAGATGAGAAGTCACGGGCACCAGGTCCCAGCGAGCCTCTGCCCTTCCATGGCTGTGTGACCTTGAGGAGTCACCTCCTCCGACCAGGAAGGACTGGGCAGCAAGCACTCTGTTTCTCAAGTTAGAGGCTGGCTTTTTGTCCTTGCTGCTGTTTGTTTTTAATTTAGTAGGCCCTTAAGGCTCTGTGGGAAATGTAATTTGAAAAAGTTGAAGAACTATACTGCTGTCCCCAGCTGCACCTGGGCCTACCTGGGTTTCTCCTCCCCTTACCTGCCAGTAAGGGAGGTGGCTGCATTCCTGGGCAGGGACACCAGAGGCCAGCTTCCTTCCTAAGCTGGTGCGGTGGCAGGGGAGGGGTCCTCTGCTACTGCCTCCCGACTCACATTGCCTGCGGCACCATCTAAAGAGATAAATGTGTTTATCTGTTTCTAAGACTGAACAGGGCTTCTGCCAGCCTTGGGGAAGGAGCCAATCTTTCTTAAAACCCAGCCACGCCAAAACTGGGACTTCCCTGGTGGCTCAGATGGTAAAGCGTCTGCCTACCATGCGGGAGACCCGGTTCAATCCCTGGGTCGGGAAGATCTCTTGGAGAAGGAAATGGCAACCCACTCCAGTATTCTTGCCATGGAAAATCCCATGGATGGAGGAAGCTGGTAGGCTACAGCCATGGGGTCACAAAGAGTTGGACACAATTGAGTGACTTCAGTCACTCATTCACGTCAAAACTAGTGAAATCCCCCATGCTAAATCATTAAAGATTCTCATAGTCTTACGTTCTTCAGTCAAAGACCAGGAACAACGCCCCCATGGGGGACAGGTGGGTGAATTGCTTGTTGCCTAGGAGAATGGCCTGGGACGTCAGGGCTTGTGGGAGGGAGGGTGTTGCTGGCTGACAGGTGGGTCTGGGGAGGTGGGCTTTGCCCTGGATTGGCTGCTCTGAGGAAGGGCAGGCGATTTTGTGACCAGGTGTCTCAATAAACCTTGTCTATGGTGGTGGTCATTGGGGGAGCTCAGGACAGATGAGAATGGTGACTGGGGGAAGTCAGTTCTGTGGCCAGGACAGGGTAGGGGAAGCGTGGTCATCCTTCCGCTTGGGTGATGTGGATGCTGCTCTTCGGGTTCAAATGCAGTGGTGGACGGGCTCTCTCTTGATGGTTGGTCACACGGTGGCCTGGTCTGAGGCTGCCCGTCTGTGTGATTATTTATGTTCCACAGGAGAACACCAAGCTCTGAGGGCCAGGCCCACTCCTGGCTCTCGGGACTGGTTTTTCTTCCTCGGGAACAATGTCAGCAGATGAAACTCAGCGCGTGAGGTCTCTCCAACTAGACCAACCTCAGGTGCCCCTGTGGAGCCCCTCCTTTATTTACTTATATGTTTGGCGGCTCCAGGTCTTTGTTGCAGCACGTGAGATCTTCGAGCTTCATCGTGGCACATGAACAATCAGTCGTGGCACGTGGGATCTGGCCCCCCGACCAGAGAGGGAACCCAGGACCCCTGCACTGGGATCATGGAGTCTCAGCCCCTGGACCACCTGGGAAGCCCCTGTGGGCCCCTTTTATGGTGCCTTTTCTCGCCCCGCACCATCTGCCGTCCAGCCTAAGTCTTGGGACAGAAGGTGAACGGGGAACCACAGCTCTCGCTCTGGGGCTGGGCACGTAGGAGGCCACCTGGAGCCCTGTGACAGCCTGGCCCACGCTTCCAGCCAGAATGGGAATCGGATCCCGAGGCATGAGCTGTCTGGTGTGCTTGGCCATGGCAGAGACCCTCGGCAGGAGGGAGCCCTTGAAGTCACTTCTCTGCAGCCCACCCTCACCCCTGGAGGAGCCGCAGCTGCATCTAAAACATCAGAAAGGCAGCTCCTGGGGTGGGGGAGCAGGGAGGCGCTGACCGCAGTTGGGGGGAAGAGGCATGGTGGAATAAACGGGAACAGTGGTGACAGAGGGGGGCCAAATTCAGGAGGCGGAACTCCCAAAGACTCAGTTCCCAATGGGAATGAAAAGGTGAGGGAGAGGAGCGTGGAGAACGGCTCTGAATGAGACACCCGAACCAGGACAGCCTCGGGGGCACCTGGGCTTGTATCAACAGAAATGCCAGGTCAGTGCCTTTACTGTCCTTTAGGCAAGAGAGTCACCCCCAACCTACATCAGCGATTGTGTCCACAGAAACACCTCGTCTGCCTAATGAGAAACAGGAAGCAAAATCTGATGGTGTTCCTGTTGCCCCGCAGGGATCCTGAAATGCCCCAGGGCACCCCACTTGGACGTAGTTCCTGGTAAGTGACACAAAAGGACACCCTGTGGGCACTGGCCGCTGGGCAGGGTCCCTGCAGCAGATGCTCACCCGCCTCCCTGGACCACAGGAGGCTGATGGCCTGAGGCTGGGGAGACCAGGGAAGCACCTCCCCTGGCTGGCTGGAGAGGCCGCCGAGCTGGAAAATGGACCTGGAGGGAGAACGCACCCTGCCAGTGTCCTGGAGGAAGGCTGACCCCGGCAGAGATGAGTCAGGTGAGTTTGGAGCTGGTGAATACCATGTATGGAGGGCTTCCAGGTTCTTCCAAGCACGGGAGGCTTTATGGGGTGCACTGAAGAACCGCCCTGTGCTGGGGGAAATGGCCACAGGTCAGGAAAATCCTCTGGGCTGGAGGGTGCAGCCCGATTGTACGGGAGGGGGCTGAGGGCCGAGTTCAGTGGGGCTCGAGCAGTGGTCCACGTGGGAGGTCCATTGAGGAGCCTGCCACCAGGTTTGGGGACTGCTGTGCTGGGAGGGGGGGACAGGTGGGAGGACTCCTTCATTTTGGGCTTGAGCACCTGCTGAAAAATACTGGGGGAGCAGCCCATGCAGGAAGCAGGCAAATGATGAGTTTCCTCTGGGAAAAATCAAATAGAATCATCCTGAAATTGATCAGATGCTACGGCCTTCAGACTTGGGGACCTGTCCTTCACCCCTCAACCTTATCAAACAGAAAAAAGTAATGGGAGCTGATAAGAAAACAGAAGTTGTTAACCCAGACGATTGCAAAGGGGGACACCACGGCTGGAGGCCTGGCCCAGTGACCTCACAGTCTGTTTACAGCCTGACGGTTTGCCAAGGCCTGCTTCAGACACCACGTACTTCCTCCCCGTGCGTGTACTGGAACTATCCAGAGGAAACATCTGCTCTAGAACATGACATCACTCATGTCACTGTCAATATTTGATATAAATATATTTAACAGGCATTTGCTCTCGCTTAGCAACCTGGTCACGGGCTTGCTGACTTCTCCCCTCGGTGAATCAACTTCCCCCATGCTCAGGCTGTGGGCTCATTCCCAGCTGGGGACTCCACCCTTTCCAAAACCAGGCAGCATAACAGAGAACCTGGATTGGAAGAACTGGTGGGTGGAAAAGCTGTGATCAGAAGTGGAGGGTGGAAGCCCCCAGCTGCGTGGAGGATTAGGCCCCCTCCTGGGGAAGAAAACATGGTCAGAGCTGGAGCAAGAACCAGCTGGGGTGGGCGGTAGCACTTCTTATTTCTGAGGCAAATAAAATCAATCCCCTTTTTATCCACTAGGAAGCAAAGGTCCAAGGAACACACTAATAAATGGCAGAGCCGGGCCTCAAGCCCAGGTCTGACTCAGAGGCTCAAAGCCACACCCACCATCCACACCAGGCCTGAATGTCAGGGAATACACAAAGCACGCCGATCAATAAGCTGAGGCCATTTCAGGCTTAACGTGAACGCAGCAGACAAGTTCCTACAAATTGCAATTTGTTTGAATTTGGTACTACGTTTCACTCATTCTGTATTGAAATAGGAGAAGGCAATGGCACCCCACTCCAGGCCTCTTGCCTGGAAAATCCCATGGATGGAGGAGCCTGGTAGACTGCAGTCCATGGGGTTGCAAGAGTCGGACACGACTAAGCAACTTCACTTTCACTTTTCACTTTCATGCATTGGAGAAGGAAATGGCAACCCACTCCAGTACTCTTGCCTGGAAAATCCCAGGGACGGGGGAGCCTGGTGGGCTGCCGTCTATGGGGTCGCACAGAGTCGGACATGACTGAAGTGACTTAGCAGCAGCAGCAGGGGCTTCCCTGGTGGCTCAGTAGTGGAGAATCTGCCTGCAATGTGAGGGATGCAGGAGACGCAGGTTTGATTCCTGGGCAGGGAGGATCCCCTGGAGGAGGAAATGGCAACCTGCTCCAGTATTCTTGCGTGGAAAATCCCACAGAGGAGCCTGGCGGGCCACGTATAGTCGTCCATGAGGTTGCAAAGAATCGGACATGACTGAGCGAGTGAGCACACAGCACACATATTGAACTGCTGCTGCTACTGCTAAGTCACTTCAGTCGTGTCTGACTCTGTGTGACCCCATAGACAGCAGCCCACCAGGCTCCCCCGTCCCTGGGATTCTCCAGGCAAGAACACTGGAGTGGGTTGCCATTTCCTTCTCCAATGCATGGAAGTGAAAAGTGAAAGTGAAGTTGCTCAGTTGTATCCGACTCTTAGCGACCCATGGACTGCAGCCTACCAGGCTCCTCTGTCCATGGGATTTTCCAGGCAAGAGTACTGGAGTGTGGTGCCATTGCCTTCTCCACATATTGAACTAGATCCATGTTTTATATTCTTTTTAAAATTTATTTTATTTTTGGCTGCGCTAGGTCTTCACTGGTGCTCTTTGGCTTTCTCTAGTTGCAGCGAGAGGGGGCTACTCCGTCGTTGCAGTGCCTGGGTCTCTCATTGCAGCGGCTTCTCTTATTGCAGGGCAAGGGCCCTAGGGCACACAGGCTTCAGCAGTTGCCCCATGGCACGTGGGATCTTCCGGGGCCAGGAATCGAACCCGTGTCCCCTGCACTGGCAGGCGGATTCCTATTCACTGAACCACCAGGGAAGAAGCCCTCTATGTCCTTGGCACAATTACATAACAAGAAAATCTTATTCCTAACATTGTAATGGCACATAGGTGGGGAGTTGAAAGAGAAACTCAGGACAATGAGTGAAGCATTAGTGAACAGGTGTCAAATGTGACAATAAAATGTTCTAATAAGAGAACATCCCCAGGGGTGATTCAGATGCATCGATCGCTCTACAGAGGTACGTGGGTTGCCTCCCTGTATGTCTCTGTGGGTCACGGGAGTCCAGGCTGGCTTGCTGTAAACACATCATGTCAAGAGCTTATCCTGCCGCCAGTGACTTGCCAGCTGCGCTTACCTCTGCGTCTGCGGCAAGCCCGGAGGCTGATGTCATGTAAGCCACATGGCGGGAATTGTCTGGGCTTATCTGACCGACAGGCTCACCTACAAAACCCAGTGCGTCTCCTCAGAGCACCAAGACAAGGGCCTTTGTAATGATAAATGCTGAGGTGCTAATATTTCTAGTTGCCTGTTTTCCTCTAGATCACAGTCGAGTTGAGAGGAATGAAACCAAAAGTAGTTGTCGGATGAAATACTTTGCTTTCTCACAGCAGCATGGTTCTGTAAGATATTCAGGTTTGGGTTTGGGTTTGAACTTAGTGCCAAATTTTAAAAATGTGACCTACCTTATAATAAACTAAATCACATTCTGAAGCTTTTCCTTTCTGTCCAAAGGGCTCATCTTATACATTCGTGAATTAGTTATTCAGCCTTAATGAAATAGATTGTGATACTGTGATTTTTAGGAAATATGTATTTGGTCTCCATCCCCTTTCCCAGCATACAAAACCTTTGTAATTTTCTTTCTAAGAGCTACAGGGACATCTGTTATATTTAGTTTTGTTTCCAGTTCCTGAAACTGCTACTGAGCAGAAAGGTGAAATGCGTATCTTTTGTTATTCCTAACAAGTCCCTTTCAAGCAAACCAGTTTGTGCTACGTCTGGTGGCTGGGGCTCCTGGATGGCCTTGGACATGAACTGGCTGCCTGGGGAACCAAGGCGTACCCCTCAACCTCCAAGGAAGAGAGGGGGCTGGAGGTGGAGTCAGTCGCCAATGGCCAGTGATTTAATTAATCATTGCCATGCACTGGGGCTTCCCAGGTGGCGCGAGTGGTAAAGAACTCACCTGCCAATGCAGGAGACATAAGAGACGCGGGGTTGATCCCTGGTTCAGGAAGATCCCCTGGAGGAAGGCATGGCAACTCACTCCAGTATTCTTGCCTGGAGAATCTCATGGACAGAGGAGCCTGGGGGCTAACAGTTGATAGGGTTGCCAAGAGTCAGACATGACTGAAGCGACTTAGCATGCACGCAGGCATGCCCATGTAATGAGGCTTCCATAAATAGCCCCAGACTATGGAATTGGAAGAGCTTCCAGGCTGCTGAGCACATGGACGCGCTGGGAGGGTGATGCTCCCAGAGTGAGCACAGGAGCTCTGTGTCCCTTCATCCATACGTTGCCCTGTGCCTCTCTGCCATCTGGCTTTTCCTGAGTTGCATCCTTTATGTAAACTGGCAATGGAGTTAGTAAACTGTTCCCCTGAATTTTGCAAGTCCCATTCACTAATTAATTGAACTCAAGGATAGGGTTGTGGTAACCTCTGACTTGGAGCCAGTTGGTAGGAAGCAGTTAACAACTGGAATTGTGATTGGCGCCTGAAGTTGTGAGTGTGGCGGGCAGTCTTGTGGGGTTGAGCCCTTACCTGTGGGATCTGACTCCATCTCCAGGTGTCTGAACAGAGTTAACCGCAGGACAGTGGTACCCACCCTTTTTGGCATCAGGGACCCGTTTCATGGAAGACAGTTTTTCCACAGATCAGGAGGTGAGGGGTGGTTTCGGGTTGACTCAAGGGCATTACGCTTATTGTGCACTTTATTTCTATTATTATTACATCAGATCCACCTCGAACCATCAGGCATTAGGAGGATGGGGAATCCCTGCCTCCAGGGGTAGGACACCTGGGACCACAGCAGAATTGCTTGGTGTGGGAAAAATCCTGATAGCTTGGAGCCAGAAGTATGGTGAGGATGGGAGTGACAGAGAAACAGGGACGTTCCCCCAATAACAGACTTCCTTAACCTTTCAAAGAAGTGCCTTTATTTATTTACAGGGTTTAGGAAAGGGAAAAAAAAAAGGTCTAGAAAAAGGAAATTCCAAAATAGGTGTCTTCGGCAAGGGTTGGGCGCAGTGATAGGTTTTGACCGGGTCCGGGCTGTAAGTCTCACTCTTGCCGGTGGTCACTTCCAGGTGGTGAGGACGGTCCTCCCGGCATCTCTCAATCGGCTCCCTTTGGGCCCCAGCGACTGGCCCGGCCGACTTCTCAGCTCTCGTTCAGCCCCGTCACCCTGCGCCAGCTCCTCGTCATACCTAGAGACAGAGGGCCATCTCCAGGGTTCCCGCGGCGTCGCCATGGCAACCAGAGAAGCAGCCTGCGTGCCTCCAAACTCACCTGCCCAGCAGGTGGCCTTGGCAGTCCACCAAGGGCCATCCCAGGCCACAGAACACATGAGCACAACCTTGTTAAACTGTCACTGTGGACGGGTCCCACACCCTGCAGTTGATGTTTTTATACAGGCCACCAGACAGAGTCTGGCAATGGCCTCAGGGAAAGGCATGACATACCAGGGTAGCCAAGGAGACAAGCGATGTCTGAAAATACATTACACTCAGCACCTCGCTCAGCATCTGTGGGGCGAGGATGACTAACCCTGGTCCAGACAGGGCACGGGGTGTGAGTGACCAGCCCAGGAGGCGGTAGCCAGGACAGGGAGAGGCCAGTTTCACCTCCACCAGCCATGATCTACCCACCCCTCCCCATCGACGCTCCTGCATCGGGCTTGTGCAATGCTAAAGCACAGCCCGGGGGGGACGTACAGCTAGCACTTTTAAACCAGAAAGAACCTAGAACCTCAGCGACCCTGACCATAAGGCATCTGGTGACCTTTTCTTGCTGGGGTGGGGCCCCCATGAGAGGGGTGAAATCCACAGGCCCTGTTTCCGGCCCTGGCACTGTGGACCTCCATGGACAGGGTCTCCTATCCCTCCCGGGGCTTCCATCACCCTCCTGACTCAGATTCGTAGGCATCATGAGTCCCACTTCCTGTTGGAGGAAACTGGGGCTCAGAGAGGTTTATTCGGTGGGCTAAGGTCACACAGCTGATACGTGGCAGAGGTAGGGTTAAATAAAACCCAGGACTTCAGATTCTTGGAGAAGGAAATGGCAACCCACTCCAGTATTCTTGCCTGGAAAATCCCATGGATGGAGGAGCCTGGCAGGCTACAGTCCCTGGGGTCACAAAGAGTTGGACATGACTGAGCAACTTCACTTCACTTAGGATTCTTAATTTGGAACTTTTTACCCTGCGGCTCAGAGTGTGAAGCTTCTGTCCACTGTTCTAATGTGTGTGTGGGTGTCACTGCTGACCACACCCTGGCTGAGCACCCACCAAGATGTCCACATCAAATGCGAAAGGTACTAAGACGCTCAGTGATGCTGCTTTAACTACGTTCTGCTGACCTCTGGAAGAGGGTGTGTTTCCATTAAAGCTTATTCCCAGAATCACCACGTGTGGGTTGAGGGTGGGCTGGGCTAGAGATTTCTGAGGATGAAGGATGCATTTTCCGCACTGGGGGTGAAAGGGGAGGGTGGGGAGGAGGGAGGCCAGAAGAGTGTCATCTTCATGGCAGACACAACGAGGTTTCCCTCTGCTGGACACGGGGAGGTCAGACCACAACCTGTGGGTCCCTCCCGTTCCTGTCTCCCCAAGGAGAGACGATGCTGGACAGAGGACTCCCCAGGGATGCTGGTGGATCCGCCTGTGTGTGGGGGGGTCTCCCAGGAGGCGCATTGGCCCCTCTTCCCACCAGGGGCTCCTGCTCATACGTTATCACTCTATTCACTTGTGTCGTGTCTACCTTACCGACCAAAGGGCTGGAGTGACCACCCCTTCTGTCTGGCTCATCCCCAGCACCCCTCTAGTGGGGAGCGTGTGTGCAGTAAGAACCTGCTGAATAAGCAGAGGGGAGACACACAGGTGGGCTTCCAGTTTCCCTGGGCATTGGTGCTGGTCTGTGCAGCTTAAACACCAACGGGAACAAGCGCTTGGCGAGCAGCTGCCGTCTGGGATGGGTGACTCCTGGGGGTGGTGTGCCCAACGATGGGGTGAGCGTGGAGGAGGGTCAGAGACCAGATGGCCCTTCTCAGGCCCCTCCTGGGCTGGCGGGCTGCTCTCTGGGGCTTTTCACAGGCAGGATCCACTCACAGGAGTCAGAACAGTCATTTTTAGAAGACTGTAAAAGCAGACCCGGCATCTTCTGAGCTGGGCCCTGGACGGAGCAGATGCAAAGTGCCAGGCCCTGCAGCTCCGAGGCCGGGACGGAGAGCTGGGGTGGCAGCAAGAGTGTCTACGTTCAGGTGGCACACCAGGGTTGTGGCCACGGGCAAGTGAGCCGGCCCCCGCTGGGACACCTGAAGGGCTCTTGAGGGCACCCAGTAGAAAGCAGAGTGCCTGGCATGGCAGGACAGGACAGAGCCTGTGATGTTGGGGGCCTGTCTGCCCCCCTCACCCAGACCCATCCTCCCCGATCCCCCAGCACCTCGGCTGCAAGCCCACAGAGACTCTGACGGGTCACTGAAGCACTGGGGAGCAAGCCCTGAATGGAAGGACCCAGCACCATAGGCTCTGAGGTGGAACCTTTTCTTACTACTTCACCCGGGGAGAGGGTCGCTGAATGCATTGCAAGGAAGGCCACCTTTTTGTCTCTCCAACTGGAAGCACTGAGGCTTCTGACCATGCGTCTTACTGGAAACGGGGCATCTGCCCACACCCTCAAGGGGGCAATGGGTTGATGGCGGGCAAAGGGCCCCATAGGCTCCCTAGAGCCCACTTCCACGACCTCCCCAGCACCCTCAGCTTGATGAAGGGGGGCTCACCCAGGGCCCCCTCGCCTGTCTCAGGGCTGTCAGGACGGAGCCCACAAGGCCCTGCATCGTGGTTGTCACCCTGCACTGCCCACAGTGCCAACCCCGGGAGGTTCTGGACGTGCCCCCACCCGGCCCCACCCCCAAACTCTTCCTCTGTACCAAGGACTCTCTGTCCGTTGTTAGCAATGGACAGAGCCTCCCTCGTCCTCCGCCTCATCCTGGAAGGTCCCCATCACCTTCCTGCTCTGAACCTGGCTTCCCCTCCTGCCCCTCGAGTGGGCCTGTCTTCTCTCCCACTGACCATGCCCCTGGGTCTGCAGGGGAACCCCCCCTCCCCCTGCAACTTCTCTCCAAAGCCTCCTTCCCAGGTCAGCAGAGTCCACCAGCCTTCCCTGCCGTGTCGGTCACCTCTAATCTTCCAGGTCACTGACCCTAATTCCTTAAGATTCAGGCTCTCGGCTCACTGCTGCTGGTGACCTCAGTGACCAAACAGATGAGACCCTGATCCCCTGACCTACCGCCCTCTCGGATGACCTCCACCCCAGCTCAGCCCCACCTCTGGGGCACCCGACCTCTTCATGTTCGGTGACTGCACCCCTTGCGGAACCTCAGCCGCCAGCCACACCCTGACCTCTGCCCCTTGACCTCTGCCCCTTCTCTTCCCAGCTCAATGTCTGACAGCCCCCCGCCCACCCTCTCCCTGTCCTCAGCTGCTCAGACCTGCTGCTTCCCTGTCCTGCCCCCTCACCTGGCAAGCACCCCACCCAGGGCACTTCCACGCTCTGCCTACTCTATGCCTTGTCTGGATAGCAGATGTGCTAGAAGATACAACCAACCAGCCAGCTGGTCACCCTTCAGGCTTGTGACCACCCTCCCTGGGCCCCTAGTGCTGCTCTCATGGACTCACCTCCCACGCTCCCGGGGCTGCACACTTATATCCACAGAGCAGCGGCACTACCCGCCAGGGGCCTGGGATCAGTGCACGGGTGTAAAGTTCACAACTATTTCACTGTTTTCAAATGTTAAGTGAGGGGCTTCCCTGGTGGCTTAGTGGTGGGGAATCTGCCCGCCAATGCCAGGAATGCAGGTTTGATCCCTGCTCCAAGAAGATCCCACATGCCACAGGGTAACTAAGCCTGTGGGCCACAACTACGGAGCCTGAGCTCTAGAGCCCGGGAGCTGTAACCACTGAGCCCACGAGCCGTGACTACTGAATCCCAAGCACCCTAGAGCCTGTGCTCCACAAGAGAAGCCACCACAGTGTGAAGTCCGAGCACCTTGCAGCTAGATAGTAGCCCCCATGTGCAACTGGAGAAAAGCCCGGTCAGCAGTGAGGATCCAGCACAGCCATAGATAAATAAAAATATTTTTTAAAAATTAAAGAAATGAAATTGTTAAATGTACGTTTTGACTTTACAGAAATAGTTAATGCGAACCTAACAGCTTCAGTCCTTGGGCTTGAGTGCTATTTCCCTCTTTTCTTAGCCCCCCTTCCCCAGCCCACAGCTTCTGCAGCAGTGGTGCCCGTGACAACCCCCTATGGAGTGTCCCTCCACACTTCCTGCCCTGTCCACTCTCGGACCAGCCGCCACATGCGGAAATGCCGGCCACACCAGGGAGGTGTGGGCACGGCGACCACCGCCCATGTCACACGGATCACACTGCACACCATTCCTGCAGCTCCTCCCCCGGCCTTCTGGCCCCCAGCACAGCCCCACCCCTGTCCTTCCAACGTCCACTCACCCTTCCACAGTGAGAACAAGTCAGACCCGCTCAGCCACTGCCCTTCTGATGGGTTCTCACCTTCCCCCACTTTATGTCACTATCAGGGTACCACGTAACCCTCTGAGCCTTTGTTTCCATATGTGTGTAAAACGGAGCCAGCGACGACCCTCACCTCACGAGGCTGCTGGGCAACGAGCTGTGAAGACGGGTGTCAGGCCCTAAATGCTGCGTGCCCTCCTCTCAGCTGTATTATCCCCATCGAAAGGTGTGCACCAGGTTCCCTTGGGGCTCAGGCAGTAAAGAACCTGCCTGCAATGCAGGAGACCCAGGTTCAAATTCTGGGTAGGGAAGATCTCCTGGGGAAGGGAATGGTAAAACGCTCCAGTATTCTTGCCTGGAGAATCCCCTGGACAGAGGAGCCTGGTGGGCTACAGTCCACAGGGTCTCAAAGAGTTGGACACGGCTGAGCAAGTAACACTTTCAAAGGTGTGCAGACTGAGCTCCTCGGTGTCACATGGGTCTCAGGGGTGGGCCAGGCGTGGCTGGTCACTGCTCCATGGTGAGTGACTAGCTCCGCCCTGACAGCTCACCTGGCCAATGCTCTAATATTTCCCATGCACTAGACAGAGACTAGACAGAGGCCTGGTTTAGCACCCAGCACTCATCGGCAATAAGATCTCTCCCATAACATCAAAGGGCAAAATACTCTACCTGATAAGGTGAGTTCACATGCGCCTAGAAAATCTGGGTTGGGCCCTGGCACACCCCCCACCCCCCGTGCCCCAATCTGACACTCACGCGGCCAGCGGCACAGACCCACAAACTCACAGGATTTCATAATTGCCGAGGACTTCCTTTGGGGGTGACTTGTTCCATTTACAGTCTGGAATTTCACCGTTAGGGACCGCGATGTTGAGGGTGTCATTGATCAGATTGTACTTAAGGATTCGGTCGTTGGCAGTGCTGGAGGTGAGGGACGGGGACGCGTTTACCTGCAAGAGGAGAGGAGACAGACCACGCCCTTCAGCTGGGTCACCTTCCCACCCTGGAGCACGGGTGAGCAGGGCAGATGCAAACACTGGCCACCCCACAGAGCAGGTAAGGTGGTTGCTTTACACTGTCACACCTAATACCTTCAGGAAGCACTTTCTGATCTATTTCCTTAGGTGGAATATAACTTAGGGAATTCTTTGGCAGTCCAGTGGTTAGGACCTGGCACTTTCACGGCTGGGATCCCAGGTCAGGGAACTAAGATCCCACAAGCTGAGCGGCTTGGCCAAAAAAAAGAAAATAATAATCATAATACTATTTAAAGACAGGATTAGGAACAGAACCTACAAATCAGTCACCATACAAATAAAAATCTTAGGTCAACGTCCACCACAAACATAACTTCAGTGTCTACCTGTGTGGTGAGCTCCACCCTCAGCATGGAGAGCTGCCCAGAGCTTTGCTGGAATCAGTGACCCAGTGACCCTGACCAAGCAGCATCGTAGTCTGAAGTAAAAGGAAGTGCACCCATGTGCTGCCTGACCAGCAAAGCAACCTTCTGAGCAGAGGAGAAGCCTGTCCAGCAAGTGGAAAGTTAGTCCCAGAGGCCTCTGGGAAGGTAAGCAAAGTCACCAAGCACAGACATTCACTCTGTGGAGAGTCCCATGGGCCCTCGGTCAGCGCCTATTGACTCTTACTTTGCACACAGTTGTGACGACCTTGGCGGGCTGCTTTCTCAGGCCTGGGAGGGAAGAGGCAGCAAATCTGAAAGTTGTTCAGGTTCCTCCCCCAAATGGTCAGACCGTGTGTCTGTGCTGCCAGCGAGGCAGCTGATGTGTACAGTGGCAGGGGAGGTGCAGACCTCGGGTGCCCTAGAAATTACCACTGTGCTTTATCAGGCCATCCTGCGATTCTCGTTACAAACATGCTACAGTTCAGAGCTGTTATATTATCTTAGCAATAACCTTCACATTAAGATTCTAGTTCATCAAGGAAAACTTGACTTCCATTGAAGTTACATAAAATGGAGAAACTTCATGTCGACAGACATGAGTTTGAGCAAGCTCTGGGAGTTGGTGATGGACAGGGAAGTCTAGCATGCTGCAGTCCACGGGGTCGCAAAGAGTCAGACACGACTGAGCGACTGAAATGAAGATGAAGGAAAAGAAAATATAAATTATTTTATGTCTGTAGATAAGACTGACTTAGCTATTTTTCTGCAGGTGTGTTAAGTTGCTTCAGTCTGACTCTTTGTGATCCCGTGGATTGTAGCCCACCAGGATCCTCTGTCTGTGGGATTCTCCAGGCAAGAATACTGGAGTGGGTAGCCATGCCCTCCTCCAGGAGATCTTCCCAAACCAGGGATCAAACCTGCCCCTCTTACATCTCCTGCATTGGCAGGCAAGATCTTTACCACTAGCGCCACCTGGGAAGCCCAGCTATCTCTCTACATGTACCTATGTCTACACACACACACACACACACACACACACACACACCACTTTCTCCTATAACCTGGCTCTCCTGGCAGCTTCTCGTGAGGTCCTCACTTTCCCTGCAAGGACCACTCATGATGACTTGCTCCAGAGACTCAGCTTTGGCTGGAAACAGCCTGAGCTAAAGGGCATGAGCTGCACCCACCTGGTGGGTCACACAAGGCTCACACAAGGAGATGAGTGGGCAGAGCGGACGCCTGCACTCTCACTGCCCGCCTGGCCCCACGGCCCTCTCCCTGGCAGCAGAGCAAAGCAGGACCACCCAGCAAGGTGGGCTCTGTGTCTGGGCCTTGATGGACATGCCAGCCCCTCCCCCACCACCGCTGTCATCAGGAAAAGGGCACACACACCCCTCTTTCTAGAACTGCCATCACTACCTCCTGCTGCGCCTTCAGATGGGCAGATAAGTCCACTTCCAAACTATGCCTTTGTCCCCAGAGTATGGTGTTCCTTATCTCTGGACAGAACACTGTTGCCTCCCAGGACTTCCGGGGCTGTAAGCTCCCTTCCTGAACGGGAATAGTGTCCCCCAAGAGGATGTTTGGGGCCTCTGGAGCTGGACTCACCCAGAAGGACACATCTGGAAGGGGGACAAAAATTAAAAAAAAATAAAGTACTTCTGGGGAATTCCCTGGTGGCCCAGTGGTTAGGACTCCGAGCTTCCACAGGTTCGATCCCTGGTCAGGGAACAAAGATCCCTGCAAGCTGCACAGTATGGTCAAAAAAAACAAACAAACCCCAAAATGGAAGTGGAACCACAGGGTCTAGCACTGTGGGCTGGGCTTGCAGGAGGTGATTGACGGCAGTGTGCACATTTCCCGGCCATCAGCAAACCCTCAGACCTGAGCATCTGTCCTCGTCCTTCTGCCCTCCTCTCCACCCACTCTGGCCTGGAGCCTCAGATTTGGGGCCAGGCAGGAGCGCAGGGAGGCCGTGAGGTGACCAGGCACAAGGTCGTGGGACACAGGTACCTCGATCAGCCAGGGCTTCAGCTTGTCATCGATGATGATGTCGTAGCCGTAGCACTCAAAGCAGTGCTTGTCGTTGTTCATCACGGGCTGCGGGGAGAGGACCGTGGTTAGAGCCAGGGTCGGGGGGCCTGGCTGAGACCCCTGACGCTGTGGACACGTGGCACGTCACGGCAGCAGGGCCCTGAGCATGGGACCAGCAGCTGAGACCAGCGGCTGGACCACTTCTCTGCCTCCCTCTTCTCTGCCCCACTCCCTCTCCCTGCTCCTCCCGTGGGGCTCCAGGGTGGACATTCCCCTCAACCTCAGATAGGGCATTCGGGAAGCAACCACTATGTCTCTTCATCAGAGGCTCAACAACCAGCAATGAAGGTCTCCACCGGCACAAGACTGTCCTGACACACGCACACATGCACACCCACAGACACACACACACTCGCACACACATGCACACACACATACATGCATGCAGACACACACACATGCACATGCACACACAGAGAGACACATACACACACATACACACATGCATGGACACATACACATTATACTCACATGCACACACACATACACACATAGACACACACAGATGCACACACGCACACACATACACACGTGCATGCAAACACACACATATACCCACACGCACACACACAGAGATGCACACACACAGAGACACATACACACACAGACACATACATGCATACATGCATGCACACACAGACACACACACACACATATACACAGACATGCACGCACACACGCACAGGGCCCACCAGGCTGCCAGTCCCTTCACAGGCCCCTTGGGATGCAGCTTATGAACCTCTGTTCTCTCTGACTAAAGTCAAATCCGTTTACTTAACATTTTTGGATCCTCCTCTCAGTTATTAATTCCACTTCATAAACTATTCTCCAAGTGTATAAGAAACCCACCAGCTGCTTGCTTACAACACAGACTCTATGCTGCCTCAATGAGACCCTCTGGGAGAAGGCCAGCAAACAGTGGTGCTCCCCGGGGTTGTCTCTGCACCGCACAGCGAGGGAGAAACACAGACACGACCGTGAGGACTCTGAGGGCTTCTTATGTGGCAGTGGGTGCCTGGACTCTACTTAGTACGCTCGATTCAGAACAGGAAATGAAGCCCAGTGCAGCCCCACTTGTTGGAGGAGAACCAGGCTGGGGGGCGGGCTGTTTCATCACATGGAAATCTAGTGGAACCACTGCATTTCAGCTGAGTTCTGGTGTCCTGACCGGGATACTGCCCACACCACAGTCACAAAAAGCCTCTGCAGAACAGGAAGTCACAACCCTCTGTCATCTCCCAGCCCTGCTGTCTCTGGCCCTCCGAACATCCTGCCCTCAAGCTGTGGCTCCCAGCTTCTCCATCATGTCCCATGTCCCATGTCCTGGGTCTGGGTCCCCTGCGTGGTCCTTGACCCCGCACCACGCCCTTCTCACAAGGTACTGCAGCCATCCGTGTCCCTATCTCTCCCCTAAATTCCCGGAAGGCAACACACTTGGTAAAAACAAGGAGACATCCTAAATGAATAAAAATGGAATAAATGAATCCCTGCTCCCCAAACCCTCAGAGCCTTGGAAATGCCACAGCTTTTCAGCTCTGGAGCCCAAAGTGCAGGAGGAGACCCTCAGGCACCTGCCAGGGGAGCTGGCTGACCACCCGGGGCCAGGGCACAGGAGTTCTTGATCAGACAGCCAACGATTTCTCAGAGCTCTGCCAACCAGGGGGACTGAAGCCGGCCAGGAAGGAGGTGGAGGAAGCTGGTTAACCAGGTACTAAGGCGCCCGCATCACCTGTGTTACAGCCTGGCTTGAAATCTGAGTCCAGGACTCCACACACATCCCCACCGTGACCCCCACCCAAGTGTCGAAGTTCAAGACGTGGCTTCTGTGGGGTAAGAGACGGGGAACGTGGCCCCTGAGATGTCTTTCTCCGACAGTTAACTAGACCAACTAGACCCTGCCTTCTCCCCTGTCGAGTCCGCCCTGTGAGCCCGAGATGCAGACAGGAGGAGCTGGCAGGGCTCTGGAGCGCTTGGTGAAACAGGAAGAGCTCAATTCAAGACATGGGAAAGCCAGGGTGTCCACCAGAAGCGCCATTTTTCCATCCATAATTTTCTTTACCAGGCTGTTTCAACAAAGCTTTCCACACATAGGGGAAACAGTATAAACTGTTATTTTCTGAGATAAAATGGGAGTCGGGGGTCTTCCCTGATGGTCCAGCAGTGCTCCCAATGCAGGCGGCCCAGGATCGATCCCTGGTCAGGGAAGGACAGCCCACGTGCCACAACTAAACGATCTTGCCTGATGCAGCTAACACCCAGCCCAGCCAAACAGATATATTTTGCTTTAAAGAAAAAAATGAGAGAGGGGATTCCCTGGTGGTCCAGTAGTAAGGACTCGGTGCTTTCACTGCCGTGGGCCTGGGTTCAGTCCCTGGCTGGAGAACTAAGATCTCACAGGTCCTGTGCCCTGGCCAAAAAAAAACAGGGGGTGGGGGAAGACCTTACTCTTCCACTGAAAAGATTGCACATATGTATTTTCACACACATCCACCTCGCTGCCAAGCCCATATCCCACTTCCCCCAAGAGCTCGTCTCCCCACGTTTCCGAGTCCGGGGAGTGAAGCTCTGTCCACGGCCCCTCAACCCCCAGTGTGTGGGCGCATACTCGCTTGCCCACCGGCTTCTACAGTAGAACTAGCGGCCTGCGCGCTGGTGCTCCAAGGTGTATTCTTTACTTTTCCTTGGAAAACAGATGTGCACCTGTCTTAGGACAGTAAAACAAAACACAAAAACTGCAAACCAGCCAACAGATAAGGAGACATGAGTGAAAAGAAGAGGGGACTCTCTCCCACCCTAAATGTCTATGAAACAGCAGAGCAGGAGGCCTAAAAACAAGGAGGCTGCTGAAAAGTCTATCTCCAAAGCTTCAGCTTGTGACAAAGGCTCGCTCTCCACTCAGGGGGAACAGAAGAGCCAAGGGTGATGGACGCCAAGGGGACCTGACCCGTCTGGGGAGGTCCCAAGGCCGTGGCTGCAGGAGGTAAGGCCATAAAAACCGGTGTTTTTAGCGAAAGAGCCACAAGTACCCCCCAATCCCAAACCATTCCCGGGTTTGCGCTATCTCCTTGCTCTCTCTGCTCCTGGGGCTCCCGCCCACCCCCCGGCGCAGGGCTCACCGCCACGGCCTTCAGGGACTGCACGATGATCCAGTGGATCTCGTCGAACAGCTTGCTGGTCACCTCCTTGCCTCGGGTGCTCTCCAGGTAGAGCCGCAGGTTGTTCACAGTCCACTTGCCCCCGTGGATGTGGTTGTAGTCCTCCTGGTCACGGAAATGAGGGGGTGGGGTGGCACCCAGGGGAACCCAGCGCTTGTTCTCACCCTTGAGCATTTCCTGGGGCCCTCCCCTGTGGGGGGTGGGCACATAGGGACAAGGCACATGGGCTGTGCCCCTTGGGGATCTGGGATGCGTGTTCTTAAAACACAGTCATCCCTGGGTATCCGCAGGGGATGGGTTCCAGGGCTCACTCAGAGTCCAAAATCCCTGGATGCCTAAATCCCTTACACGAAATGGCACAGCATTTGCATGTAACCTACATACATCCTCCCCATCTCCGTGTCCTTTAAATCACCTCTAGATTACACATCGGGCTTCCTTGGTGGCTCAGGGGTAAAGAATCCACCTGCCAATGCAGGAGACACGGATTTGGTCCCCAGGAAGATCCCCTGGAGAAGGAAATGGCTACATAGTCCAGTATTCTTGCCTGGGAAATCCCCCGGACAGAGGAGCTTGGTGGGCTATACAGTCCATAGGGTCAAAAAGAGTCAGACATGACTAACAACAACATCCCTAAGAGAAATCATAGGAAAAACTAGGCCAACTGTCCAGAAGTACCTTTCCTTTCCCAGGCACAGATTCTTTTTACCATTGAGAAAAATGTGCTTACTTAAAAAAAAATTCTAGAGGCCTGAAGTATACACTTTATACAAAGCACTGACATATGCACAGATAAATAAAACATGAGTACACATCTGTTTGGGGGCCTGTAGGAATGTTATTTTATCAGAATGATCTCATAGCACTGTTTTCCTATCAACTTGCAAAACTGTGCATTTCAGGACCTGGCCCTGGTCTCTGATCTCCTTCTCCTGCTCATCCTCCACCATGGGAAACCCTCCAGCAATCAGGATGAATCTAGCCTCCTGGTGGGCACTCCCAGGGCAGCTCCGAGGTCTCCTGACCTTCAGTTACAGGCAGTCCTTTGCAGTCCCCCCTCTGGCTGGATTCTGAGCCTCCCGAGAGCAGGGATTGTATTGCCACCCTGGTACGGAGTGCAGGGTGGCACTCTGCACCCAGGGGCCCCCGGTGGACAGGCAGACACACTGCCTCATTCGCAGCCTTTCTGTGTTCCATATAACATCAGTTCTCTGCAGTGCTAAACTAGAGCCATGCAAGGCTGAAACCGAGGTTTCTCGGAGTGAGCACTTTTTTACGTTAAAAAGCAAAGCACTGACAATTAGGATCAATGCGGCAAGTACTGCTGCGTCTGGACGTGGAGAGACGCCAGACTGACTGTACTGCCTCCGCTCTCTTCTTCTGCCATTTTAAACGAATGGTTTCTGGGGACCTCCCTGGCAGTCCAGTGGTTAAGACTGCGCGCTTCCATTGAAAGGGATGCAGGTTCGACCCCTGGTCGGGAAACTAAGATCCCGCATGCCAGGTGGTGGAGCCATAAGAAAAAAAAAAGAATCATTTCTGTTTCTTATTGACGGACATAGTGAACTAGTGACTGATGTCCTGAGAAGGCTCATCAGATGAGACCACCCTCCCAATTTCAGTCTGGTACCCCCAGGTTGAGATGGCTTTGTAGGTCAGCCACTGTGCGCTGTCCTAGGACATAAAACGGACAAGAGGTGAGTCACTGTCATTCCCCAGCTCCGCCCAGACCTCAGGGAACGTGCTACTTGGCTACGAAGGGTCTGTCGTTGTTTAGCTGTCCCCCAGATGCTCGTAAGTTCTGTGCTGTGTCACCTGAAAGGTCCCTTTCCCCTTCTTGTGAGTGTGACATCTTGGCCGTGTCACCCCACCTCCTCTGTGAGCCTTGTAACGATGCTGCGCTTGGAAAAACCTGATGGGCAGGTGACGTGGGGTTGGTCTCACATGGAAGCCACTTGCCACCCTCAGGGACAGGTGGCCGTGGTCACATCATTTCACGACCAGCAAGGTAAAAACCAGGGCTGCTGTTTGACAGCGAGGCTGGGTGACTTGCCCAGGTCACACAGTGGGTGAGTGACGGACATTGGATTGAGCCCAAGCGGGTCTGACCAAGTTCTTCAGTAGGGTTACTCAGAAAAACTTGTTTTCGATCAATATTTACCCTCTTTCTGCTCCAGTTACAGAAAAAGATCAGGGTATTCAGGTTTCCATTCAAGCAAGATACAAGTAGAAGAGGGTCTTTCATAGGGAAATGAGACCTTTGGGGCTTGTTTGCCAGGACTGGGTCAGAGCCTGGGTATAGTGCCCCGTGTCCCAGCCTTCACTGGCCACTCCAGGGCCCTCTCTCACCAGCACCCTCGCTCGGGGCTCCAGCGGCCTTGACCACTTTCAGCTCCTGCAATGCTCCTTCCACACAGGCTGTGCCCTCTGCTAGAATGTTCTTTCTGCACGTCCACCTGGGGAACTCCTGGCTCAGACTTCAGGTGTCTGCTCAAGCCTGCTTCTGCACAGCAGCCTCTGGCCAGCTGGCCTCCGGGATCCTTCATTCCAAGCTCCTCCAGCTCTGAGTCTCTACCTTCAGAGCACGCAAACTGTCTGTGACACATTCCTCCACACGATTACTGGACAACTATCTCCCCTGCAGGCTCTGGGCTCCATGAGAGCAGAGATCAAGGGAATTTTATCCCTTGTGTGAGTGTGTGCTCAGTCGCGTCCAACTCTTTTTGACCCCGTGGACTGTAGCCTACAGGGCTCTTCTGTCCATGGGATTCTCCAGGCAAGAATACTGGAGTGGGTTGCCATTTCCTCCTCCAGGGAATCTTCCCGACCCACAGGATTTGATCCACATCTCCTGCCTTGCAGGCGAATTCTTTACCGCTTGAGCCAGCAGGGAAACGTATAGAGACAAGGCCAGCTGGTGGTTGTGTAAGACCCGGAGCTCTGTGGGCAAACTATAGGTTTAGGTTTTTGTTAAGGTGGTGGTGGTGGTGGTGGTGGTGGCGGTTTAGTCACTAAATTGTGTCTGACTCCTGTAACCCCGTGCACTGGAGCCCACCACGCTCCACTGTTCATGGGATTTCCCAGGCAAGAATACTGGAGTGGGTTGCCATTTCCTTCTCCAGGGGATCTTCTGGGCCCAGGGATCAAACCCACCTGTTTTGCATCTTCTGCATTGGCAGGTGGAATCTTTACCCCTGAGCTGCCTGGGAATACTGCCCATCACTGTAGCCCTTAGCATGGGGCCAACCCAGGGAGGTGCTCAGTGGGTGAATGACCATGCATGAATCCTCTCCTATAATCCTCCCAACAGCCATAAGGTGATAATATTATCTCCTTTTACAGCTGGAGAGACTGGGGCTCTGACACTCAGTTAACTTGCCCCCAAGGTCACAGAACTAGAAAGACAGGGCTTGGACAAGGGATTTTCTTTCTCCAAGTCCCCCACCCTGACACGGGCTGGCACTCGGCTTAGGCAACCAAACTGGATACCCGGGGCTCCCTCTCATCAGTGCCGGGGCATCTTGACTCCAACTCTTCTACCCACCCACCCTGTCCTGCAAAGAGAAAAAACAAAGAAACCCACGAAATCACTCCATTTCCTTAAGCTTAGTTGAAAAGAAACACTTACCCCGTGTTTCTGGATGGCGACATTGGTGAGATGGACAAACATGTTGTCCAGCTCACTGGTGCTCGGGGTGTACTTCACAGTACAGAAGCGGCAAAATCCAAGTTTATACCTAGGCGGGAATTCGGATTAACTCAATGCTCTGAGGACAAGCATAAACAAAATATCACACTTTTTTGTCTTAAAAGAGCTGCCAACATGGATGTACCTAGAGATGGTCATACTGAGTGAAGTTAAGTCAGACAGAGAAGGAGAAATATCGTATGACATCCCTTATATGTGGAATCTGAAAAGAAATGATACAAATGAACTTACTTACAAGACATAAAGAGACTCGCAGACTCAAGAGAAGCAACTTATGGTTGTCAGGGGTCGGGGGAAGGATGGGGGAAGGGATAGTTAGGAGATTTCAGATGGACATGTACACGTTGCTATATTTAAAATGGATAATCAATAAGGACCTACGGTATAGCACAGGGGACTCTGCTCAAATGTTATGTGGCAGCCTGGATGGGAGGGGTGTTTGGGGGAGAATGGATACATGTATCTGTATGGCTGAGTCCCTTCACTGTTTACCGGAAACCATTACAGCATTATTAATCGGCTATGCTCCCATAAAAATAAAAAGTTTAAAATAAATAAACATATAAATAAAGACCAAAAAATTGCAAAAAAAAAAAAAAAAAGAGTTGCTTTTTGTTTTGACCTTTTAGAAGAGTTGCCTTGTGAAATTTTTATGGTTCTTTGTATATAAGGGGTTTATTAAGATATAATTTATATGCCATAAGACTTATCCACTTAAAGTGCACAACTCAACGTTTTTGCGGATATTCAGAGTTGTGCAACAATCAGCACTACACTCCAAAAGGAGTGTCACTGCGTCACTCCAGAAGGAAGCCCTGTGACCCTCCGCAGTCACTTCCCAATCCCAGGGCTGGGCAAACGCCAAGCTACTTTCTGTTCCTACAGTTCTGCCTATTCTGGGCATGTTGCAGAGACGGAATTGTACAACACGTGGCCTTCTGTGTCTGGTTTCTTTCTCTGAGTATGTTTGCAAGGTTGCAAAGAGTTGCTTCTAATTTTCAGGATTCACATTACTGTCAAAGTCACCATCTTACTCAACATGGACCATGTGCCAGGCACTGCAAGTTTGGGGAACTTGACCAATGACCAACCTAACAACCCTTGCCAGGGTCCTGAGGAGTAGGAGGTGTCGTGTCAAATCGGTCTTTTTTTTTTTGGCCACACCTCGTGGCTTGCAGGATCTTAATCCCTGACCAGGGATCGAACCCAGGTCCCCTGCAGTGGAAGCACTGAGCCCTAAGCAGGGGACTGCCAGGGAATTCCCAAAGCACAGTTTTAAGCAGGGAAGCAACCCCCCAGCTCTTACATGTAGCAGCGCAGCGGGCGGTACGTAGACACCAGAACGTACAGGCGCAGGTCGAACTTCCTGCCGCCGATTAGTAGGGGGTTGTTAATGTACAGAGAGATCACGTAGGCTTCCTTGGTGGACTGAGTCACGAACCTGGGTGCGGCAGAGAAGGCTGGACTTAGATGCAAACACCAGAGGGCTTTAACAGGGAACAGACCTGAGGGTGCCAAGGGGTGGGGGGTCGGGGGGGATGGATGGCGAGCTTGGCATCGGCAGTGGCATTAATATTATGCACAGAATGGATAAACAAGGTGCTACTGTAGCACAGGGGACTGTAGTCTATAGCCTGTGATAAACCATCGTGGAAAAGAATATGAAAAAGGATATATATAACTCAGTCACTTTGCTGAACAGCAGAAATTAACACAGCATTATAAATCTGCCTTACCGCAATAAAATAAATTTTAAAAGACCAGAGACCTTTAGTTGGCTGGTGACAAGCTTGCTGCCTGTCATCAAGTGAGAGGCTGGTTTGTGGGGAGAAAACAGGGGCTGGGGGGTGGGGGCAGTATCCATGGAGGAACCCCCGGGGGCTGGCACTATGCAGTCAGACTTCAACGCAGGACATGAGGCGGCGTCCCTGCCATTCCTGGGAAATCCTGACATCGCCCACCCCTAAAGGATGGCACCCACGGTCCAGGCATTCCCCAGCAGTGAAGAACCTCACAGAGGCAAGGAGTGAGGCTCAACCTAAATCTCCTGGGGTCCTCTGCTCCATGGAGCCCCCAACCCAGGGAGGAGGCCTGACCTGACCCTGCCCAGGTCTTCTCTCACCCTGGCTGCACACACTGCCCAGTGCTTGGGTCCATCTCCAACTCGCCCCCGTGAGGCTGGTGCCACTGTGTCCCCAGTTTACCCGGATGAAAAGCCCGAGAGTCTATACAACAAAACTGATTCAGGCGGTGAGTGTCAGACAGGGGGGCAAGCCCAGGCACCCAGGAGTTAAGCACGTGCTTTGCCAGCTCAGAAGCACCAGGACTGGATGGGTCTCCCCCCAACTTTCAGAACAAAGAGCAGCTGGCAAGGCTCCCTGCTCCTGTGCCCTTACCCTGCTTTACACACTTCTCTCCAGGTGAGATTCTATGCCTGGTGATGCTGCTGTGGCCACAGGGCCTTGCCCTGCCGCCAGGTGTTCACATGCACAATTGCTGCACGCCTGGGAAAGCAAGCAAGCCCCCCAGCCATTCCCCCCCAGCCCGCCAGCCCGTGGCCAAAAGCGTAATGACGTGAGACAGCTGCTGCAAAGCGCACGGGACGCCCGTCCACTTACGAAGATGTTTTGCTGTCCCGGGACCACTTTTTGATCTGCGAGAGCTTGTTGATCAGGAAGATGCCCTTTCCCTGGGCTTTGCCACAGGGTTTCATAATCCAGGTACTCGAGGGGCTTTTCCGGAACTCCTCCACAAACAGGTTGTAGTCGGCGGGCAGCATGTAGGTGACGGGAACAAAGTCTGAGGACGGGAGAGGGGACAGTGAGTGAGTCAGCCCAACAGGGGCCATGGACAGAAAAACATCACCACTGCCTTTCCAGGGCCTGTGCCGTTACCTTGCGCCCCCTGCCCAGCATCTGATGGAGCAAGGACTTCTGCCGTTCAATCCATGTGAGACAGGTATGGCTTGCTTTATTGCGCTTCACAGATAATGTGTTTTTTAACAAAATGAAGGTTTGTGGCAACCCGGCATGTAGCAAGTCTGTTGGCGCTATTTTTCCAACAGCTGGCTCAGTTTGTGTTTCTGTGTTCCCTTTTGGTAATTCTCACACTATTTCCAACTTTTTCATTATTATGTTTGCTATTATGTTTGATGAACTATGATAAGTAATCTTGATGCTACTGGGCGGGCTGAGACTTACGGAAAAACCCAAGGGAACTTTCTGGCCAAGCCAATACTACTGCAAAAAAAAAAGACAACTCACTGAAGGTTCAGATGATGGTTAGCATTTCTAAGTAATAAAGTATCTTTAAATGAAGGTATGTGCATTGTTTTTTTGAGATATAATGCTATGGCACATTCGACAGACTACAGTTTAGTGTAAAGATAACTTTCACATGCAGTGCGAAACCAAAAAAAATCATGTGACTTGCTTTATAGCAATATTCGCTTCATTTATTTTTTATAATTTTGTTCTTTTTATTTATTTTTGGTGGCACCGCACGGCTTGTGGGATTTTAGTTCCCTGACCAGGGATTAAACCCAGGTCCCTGGCAGTGGAAGCACGGAGTCCTAACCACTGGACCGCCAGCGAATTCCCACTGTGGTACTTGCTTTATTGCGGTGTTCTTGAACTGAACCCACCGTCTCTCCGAGGTTTGCCTATAATGAGTTCTCTTTTGGCTGTGTGCCGGTTACTTTGTAAATCTGTACCATTTAATCCCCACGGCAACCTCTGAGCTCGGCATTGTTATTATTCCCATTTATCAGATAAGGACCCTGAGGCCCAGAGAAGTCACATATTATTTTCCCCAAGTGTGCAAAGGGATTCTGAAACTTTCCGCCAGGCCAGCTTTTCTCACAGGATGCTGCCTGGACACACCGCTCTCTCCGGGCCTTCCCAGACACAGGATTTACCCCTCCCAGCAGTCTGCAGCCCACGGAGTGGCCCCTGCCCTCCTGAGCACATTTCCAAGGCACTGACACAAACTCAAGATTCCAAAGCTGAAGCCCTCCCTGCCCCCTGCCCTGCTCCTCCATACCCTGTAAACACTCGGAAAGAAAGAGGTGCTCACAACTCGTACAAAAACACTCATCCCGCAGAGCCAACAGCTGCCATCCCCATGCCACGTGCCGATGGGGGAAAAAACACCACGGCTATTTATTTAAAAGGTGAAGCCGGTAGAAAGGACACAAACCCAGGTAGAGGTACTTTCCGCTTTCGTCCTTCTCTGCCAGCGGGCTCCCTTCCTTCTCCAGCTCCTTCCTGTATCTCTTGATGTTTTTCACCATCAGGTCCTTCCGCGTCAGCTCATAGTGGTTCGGGAAATGGTTGACTATTTGATCATCCGAGAGCCGGTAGCCAGTTTCGACACTAAAGACATTGCGGATGGTCTGCACGCTCATCCTGAAAGAGAAGCGAAGAAGGGACGTGCGGGACAAAAGCTCAGGGTGTATCCAGGTGGAAGGAGGACTCATTAAGGCCCAGGAACCTCCACCCAGGAAGCATGTTCCTCAGAGCTTACCTGCCCCCAGCCCGCACCCGAGCCCAGAGGGGTCCAGCCTATGGCAGCAGGATGTGTGTCTGTGACTATACCTGAACAGTCTGGGGCTGTTCTGAGAACAGGCTGTTCTGAGTCTGTGCCCTGAATGGCTGCACTCTCTGGCACAGAGTAGACACTCAATAAATGTTTCTCCGCTAATGATAACATTGATTATCGATATTACACGAGACAGATCCTTTCTGAGTATGAAGCCAAGAAATTCATTGACTCAATATCTGCACCCCAAGTCAGGAAGGACAGGGACCCCTTAAAACCAAAGCCCCAGAGGCTTCCTTCGCGGTTGTCAGGGAAGTCAAAACGGAAGCAGTCTTGTTCAGGCTTCAGAAGCCTAGGGCAGGCCTCTGACCTCTGACTCCTCACCCTGCCTGGATTACACGCCTGCCTGCAGCACACCCAGCTGCTACCAGCAAGTCAAGTGGCACTTTGGATAAGAGAGGGAGAGGACCCTGGATTTTCTCTTGAGCCCCTGGAGGCCTGGCCAGCCCTCTTGGGTCAGGGAAATCCTGTATCTCACAAGGTTTGAGACACACAGGATTGTGAAAGTGAAAGTAAAACCAGAGCTGCATTTCTGAAGTTTACGCAAACTGCTGATAATAGCCGCCCCAAACTGCAGCATGAAGCCTCACCTGTGGGGTGGGCAGGCCATCCGGGACCTTTACCCAGCTGAGACTCCAGACACTAAGGAACGTGCCAGTGCCGGTCAAGCCTGCTGTCGGTCGGCCCGATTTGGAAATGCGCCTGCTGTTACTTTCCTCTGCTGTCCCTATTTTTCTTCCTTTAATGACTGTACGTTGAAATTAAGCCGAGTAATCCTCTATTAAAGACTGGAACTGTTTGTGTATACTGCTTCTTTTGTTAATGAATACTTCGAACCTAAAAGTGACCAGGGATCCCCCCTGCATTGGGAGCATGGAGTCTTAGCCATTGGATCCTCAAGAACTCCTTTTTATGTTATATGATATCCTATTTTACACTGTTACCACAACGAGAAGGAAAAAAAAAAGCAGCCGTAATTCCTGAATACTGTCAAATGTTACTCAGCGTTCAAATCACCCCAGTAGTCCGATAAATACTTTTCACAGCTTTTGCAAATAAGAAGCCAGGCCTTCTCAGTAGTTGCTCTCTCTCACATGTCTTTAAATCTATACTTTCTCTCCCACCTTCCTTAAATTTTTTTTTCTAGGCAATTTATGTGTTGAAGACACTGGGGTGCCTGTTCTGCAGGGGTTCTCACAGCTTCCTTGTTTACCATGCTCCCCGGGGCCCTGCACTTCCTATAAACTGGGGGTCCGACCAGGCGGACAGGGAGCTGTGTCCTGGGCAGTGCGTGCTCCCACGGGCCGGCACATCCAGCCTGGAGCCTTTCCCCTCAGGATGTCCGTGACTAATCAGCAGCTCCACCCAAGAGAAATACAATGTGACCCACGTAGTCATATGGTGAACTTTCTAGTGAGCACATTAAACCAGAAGTTAAAGAGGCAAGAATTTTAATCTGACTCATTGGAAAAGACCCTGATGTTGGGAAAGTTTGAGGGCAGGAGGAGGAGAAGGGGGCGATAGACGATGAGATGGTTGGATGGCATCACCGACTCAACGGACACGAGCTGGGGCAAACTCTGGGAGACCGTGAAGAACAGGGAAGCCTGCCATGCTGCAGTCCGCGGGGCTGCAAAGAGTCGGACACAACTCAACGACTGAACAACAAACAACAGTCCAACATCTTATCATCTCAACATATAATCAACATAGAAATTAGCGGTGAGGGATTTTACATTCGTTTCTCCGTGCTAGAACCGGGAGTGTACACCACACTCAGGCACAGACATCTTGGTTTGCATCAGCCACACGCAAGTGCCCTCTTGCCCTGTGGTCAGCGGCTTCTGTCCTGCACAGACATAGATCCTTATTTCGTGAGGGGTTACAAAATGGTGAAAATTCTCCTTTCTCATTCATCCTTCATTTATTGGCAGGAATGTTTCTATGAGGAGAAATTTTCTTTCATGGACAATTCAGACAGCCCGTGAAGGGTTGCTCCAGGGAAGACTGAGTGACTTTTTTCCTGCATCAGTTTTCAAATGGTGAGCTGGCTCCCCGCCCTCCCCCGCCCCGACCCAAGGACGTGTGACGAGTTGTGTTGGGCCCCTATCACTGCAGAACAAACGACCCAACGTTCGCTACCTAAGATAACCACCATGGTATGTTATCTCTAGGTTCTGTGGGGTCAAGAATTTGGGCAGGGTGCGGCTGAGCGCTCTGTCCCACGTGGCACTGAGGTCACTCAGGGGGATTCAGACAGCTGGTCTGGGGGCCCGAGCAGGCTTTGTCCACAGCTGGCACCTTGTGGGGGTGGGTTCTCCCACACGACAGTCCTGGGACGGGCAGGCTTCTCATCTGACAGCTTGCGGCTCCCGCTGGGGCTTCCCACACAGGAAGTAGAAGCTGCCGGCTTCTTAAGGTCTGGGCCCCGAAAAAGAACACACTGACTGTGTCCCACTGCTCAAAGCAGTCACAGAGCCCACCCAAGGTCAGGAGAAGGGGACAAGACCCTTCTCCCACCTCCAGAGGGAGGTAGTATCAAAAACACGGCTATTTGTAGAGGGGGGTGAGGCTACACAGCACATCTTATGAGATCTCAGTTCCCCGGCCAGAGACTGGACCTGGGCCACAGCAGTGAAAAATGCCGAGCCCTAACCACTAGGCAACCAGGGAGCTCCCCACTGTGGCCATTTCAAATGTGTCACAAATTATGCGGGCGGTAAAGAATCTGCCTGCCATTGCAGGAGATGCGAGAGACACAGGTTTGATCCCTGGGTCGGGAAGATCCCCTGGAGAAGGAAATGGCAACCCACGCCAGTATTCTTGCCTGGAAAATCCCATGGACATAGGAGCCTGGTGGGCTACAGTCCATAGAGTTGCAAAGAGTTGGATATGACTGAGCAGCAGGCATGGTGTTTGGTTTCAGTTCTTTTGGCGGCATGTTTATGAACTCATAGATTCAAACAGGCATCATGAATTTCAATCTGTTTCAGTTATTCTTACTGCAGCTCTAGTTCTCCTTATTTTGGGCAGAAGGAACTCTCTAAGTTGCCTTCTGAGTCTTATTAACGTGACTCTAGTAGTCCTCGACCATGTCTCTGCTTTCCCACAAGACAAGCTATTCTGAGCTCACCTTGTACAAGTCTTCCTGAGGCCTGGCGACAGGCACTTCTGCAAGGAGCAAGGGAAACATTCACCTGCTGTGTAGCCTGACTGTTAAAGGGTCCCAATGCTCCACCCTCCTTGTTCCATATCCTGTGTCCCTTTGTAGCAAATCCCTTCTGGAGGTAAAATAAATTTCCCCTTGAATTTGAGCCAACCCAATGCAGTTCTTCAGAGAAGGCAATGGCGATCCCCTCCAGTCCTCTTGCCTGGAAAATCCCATGGACAGAGGAGCCTGGTGGGCTGCAGTCCATGGGGTCACTGAGTCGGACACGACTGAGCAACTTCACTTTCACTTTTTACTTTCATGCACTGGAGAAGGAAATGGCAACCCACTCCATTGTTCTTGCCTGGAGAATCCCAGGGATGGGGGAGCCTGGTGGGCTGCTGTCTATGGGGTCACGCAGAGTCGGACACAACTGAAGCGACTCAGCAGCAATGTAGTTCTTTGGGCTTCCCTGATAGCTCAGTTGGTAAAGAATCTGCCTGCAATGCAGGAGACCCTGGTTTGATTCCTGGGTTGGGAAGATCCACTGGAGAAGGGATAGGCTACCCACTCCAGTATTCTTGGGCTTCCCTTGTGGCTCAGCTGGTAAATAATTTGCTTGCAATGTGGGAGACCTGGGTTTGACCTCTGCGTTGGGAAGATTCCCTGGAGAAGGGAACGGCTACCCACTCCAGAAGAATCGGACACGACTGAGCGACTTTCACTTTGCTTCAATCCAGTTCTTTGGCCAAAAATAACGGCAGAAGTGATGGTGTGCCATTTCTGAGACTGGCCCTTAATGGCCTTGAGAGCTGCCACCTCTCTCTTGGGCCCCCGACACCCCACAAGCCCAGACTAGCTGGCTGGAGGGATGTGAGAGCTTTGTGGAGAGGAGCCCTTGTTGTCCTGGCCAAGGGCATTCTAGACCAGCCAGGTCCCGGATGACCCGCCAGGTGACAGCGGACGCTGCGTGAGCCCAGGCAGGGTCAGTGAAGCAGGCCAGACCAAGAGAACCGCTCCACCAAACCGACAAACTCATGTTAACAAAAAAGTGGTTGTTTCGAGCCCCTAAGTTTTGTTTTTTAATATTTATTTATTTGGCTGCCCTGGGTCTTAGTTGTGACACACGTGATCTTCCAACATTCGTTGCGGCGTTTGGGATAGTTAGTTGAGGCATGTGGGATCTAGTTCCATGACCAGGGATCGAACCTGGGCCCCTTGCACTGGGAGTGCAGAGTCTTAGCCACTGGACCGCCAGGGAAGTCCCCAGACCCCTAGGTTTTCTGGTGCTTGTTACTCGCTGTCTGGCAATGAATAACCCATACACTCCCTCCAGCACGGTCACTGTTTACCTGTTTCACACTCCGTCTGCTTCCTGCCCACGTGTAAAGTGTTTTTGCACAGGTGTTGTCAGGATACAAATACAATTTCATAATATGTTTTTCTTCTCATTTATTGTTGTTCAGTTTCCCAAACTGCTTTACGATCATCACGGTATTTTAATGGCTGTGCCTTAATCTGCTTGGTTACTGTATTTACCTTTCTCCGACTGGTTAATATTTAGCTGTTTTCAGTAATTTTCCCTAACAGATTTCCAAGACCTGACCGGGGCGCTCAGTGCTTAAAGCATGAGCTCTCAACATCTCCAAATATCCAGCTCCTATCAAACTGGTCAGCCCTTCCCTCCTCTCACTCTTTGGCTCAGGAGAGCTCCACTCTGCTCAGTGCTATGTCATCCTCAGCCTGGATGGGAGGAGAGTTTGGGGGAGGACGGATACACGTATGTGTACGGCTGAGTCCCTTCGCTGTTCACCTGAAACTGTCACAACATTGTTAATGGGTTATGCTCTGATACAAAACAAAAAGTTTAAAAAAAAAATAAAAGCGATCCAAAACCCTTCTCGGCGTGAAGACGGCAGCACTGAACTCCCCCTCACCCCACCCCGGCATGAGAAGCCGAAAGCACACACTGAGTCCTGCTGGGTCCACAGCCCCAGGCAGCGGGACACGAGACAGCGAGTACTCAACGCGGCCGTGCTGAGCCTTCCGTTCAGAGCTCCCGTGAAGCAGGGTTCTGGATAAATGACGTCACTTTACCTCTGAGAGGTGAACCATATGCAGATGCTGACCCACTTCACAAATGCCCTCCCTGCCTGCCGGCCCCGCTCCTGCAGGGGCAAATCAGGTTTAAAGAGCAGGTGACTTCAGTGTTGTCGGGAGCACAGCTCGTGTCATCCCTCCGTCCACTGCCGGAGCCGGGGGCTGGGGGTTGCCCGCTGTGCCCGGGGCCCAGCCAGGCTCTGGGGAGGCTGAGAGAAGCCAGGCCGGGTCCTCAATTTTCCAGGCTTCGCAGGGACACCGACAGAGGGGACAGGCGGGGAATCACAGACTTGGCGTTTGCTGCCACCTGAGGAGAGCAGCCCAGGAGGGCCCGCAGGGTAGAGCTGACTTCCAGGGCACATGCGCTGGTGCGTGAGGGAGGTGCCGGTGGGGCTCCCGCCCCGCGCCAGCACCGCCTCACACTCCGTGCTCCCTGAAACCTCAAACAACCGAACCTGGGAAGACAGGTCAAGGCCTCCGTGAACAGTGGGGTGGAGGCGCCAGGGCTGAAGCCACGCGCGGTTCGGGCTCCAGGGTCTGGACGTTTAACCCCCAGGTGCGCTGTCTCTGGAGGGTGGGCTGAGGAGAGGCAGGAAGCACAACGTGTACAAAAGTGCAAAAGAAAGACAGCGTTCTCAGTGGGTCAGTGGGGAAAATATGCAGCCTGCTGCACTGGCGGGGGAATAGCGGGGAAGGGAAGGGGCTGGAGAGGCCGAGGACCATCTCTCAGGGCAGCGGCAGGGGGAGTGAGTCCTGGGTGGCAGCAGGGGAGAGTGAGGGTGGAAAGGCCCCTGCAGGTCCTGACGTGCTCCCCCACCGACCCCCCATCCCCCCAAAGCCTCACTCCCACGCTCTGCACCCAGGAGCTGCTGCGGCTTGGGGAAGCCTTCTGGTGGGTAACCCAGGTGTGTGGATGCTGTCCCGAGGGAGGGAGCAGCCCAGGCCTGGACCAAGCAGGACAGGGGAGCTCACCCAGAGGAAGTGGGAGGAGGCGAGGCGGCATGAGGAGTCCAGGAAGACTCCAGGGCTCCCAGCTGGGCCAGGCACCACCTGGGACTGAGTGCCGAAATGCTACCTTTCCAGCCTAACTGGCCTTTCCGGGGTTTCTCAGTCAGTCCGGCCAGCACCCTGCTGGCCTAATGACGGAGTGAAAGGGAGCAGGGAACCCTCCAACAGTCCTTCCCACCCCCACAGTCCTCCCCACCCCCCATGCCACCCCACAGCCCGCCCCACCCCCCATGCCACCCCACAGGACGCTAACTTCCCCGAGGGAACCCCAAGGTCCAGGCAACAGGGCGCCACTGTGAGCAGCACCGGCCCTGGGGCGGGGGCTCCTGTTTCTCACCCAGACGCACACCGTGCAACCACACTCACGGGGCTGAGACGCCCCCGGGCCTCTTGACAGCCATGTCACTCAAGCACGTGCACTACCCCAGGGCTGCCTGTACGTGCGCACAGAGGGCCCGGGACGAGAGCGCGTGCAGCGGGGGCGGCACAGGGCGTGGGGGGGGCCTTCGCAGGACACTGCCCCCCGGACACGCCGCCATCACCCTCGTGAACAGGCTCGGACGGCAAGAGAAGCCCACCTTCCATACTCACCAGTAGAAATTCCAGTCCTCGTTTTCTGTCACTTGGACCCATCCTCTCTTCTCAAAGTTATTTATCAGCACCGACTTCTCGATGTCAGTGACCCACTTCACTTTTCCTGCCATAATCCTGGAAGACAGTGCCTCATGAGAGCCATAAACATCGACGCCTCACCTCCCACTCGCCTGAAGGAGTCCTCTGCGTGCCGTGAACAGACCGCCCCGCCCCGAGCTCCATCTCCCCTACAGAGGCTCTCAGCCTGGGCGAGGTCCCCCCAACACGCCCCTGGGGGACCCTGCCACATCTGAAGGCATCTCGCTCATCAGGACCGACCGGGGTTCAGGGGAGGCTCTGGCACCTTATGAGCAGAGACCGGAGATGCTGCTTGACACCCCCCGACATACAGGATGCCTACTCACGCCCGCACAACAAATCGCCCAGTCCCAAATACCAGCTGTGCTGAGCCTGAGAGTCTGCTCAAGCAGGAAATAAAGGCTATACACGTTGAACAGCAGCTGTGACAGGTGCCACGAGGGGATGTGCCTGGGCTGTGGGAGCTGGGTCAGTGGGTGGGAGGGTATCCTGGGCAGGGGACCCTGGAGCTGACTCTGACGGGCAGAGATGAGAGTACCAGCTCTAATCCGTGCACCACCCCTCACCTGGCCCCTCAAGTCCTGCCTATATTTTCCCTGCTGCCTCCCTGCCCTACACCAGTGCACTCCTTCACAGTGGGTGATCTCAGCGTCTGTCTGACCACGTTGCTCCTGTTTAACAACCAACGTGACTCCCACTGCCCCTAAAATGTGCAGCGCCCTGTTCCTCTCCTGCTTTTCCAGGTGTGTCACGTGCCACCGTCTTGCTCACCCACTGTTCTGGCCACACGGGACTCCCATCTACCTCAGGACCTTGGCACGTGCTCTGCCTGCAGCACTCCAGCCTCCCTTCTGCCCAGTTAAGCTACTGCCCACTCGTCTGCAGGCAGAAGTGAGTGTCACTTCCCGCAGAGCCTCTCTGACTCTCCAGACCAGCTGCCCGGCCCCTCAGCACCTGCAGTTCTGTTCCTGCTTGGGGGGCAGGAGTCGCCTCTTTTCCGTCCCCACTTCGTGCCCAGGGTCTGGCGTGTGCCTGGCATGCGGCAGACCATCACTTCAGGGAGAACGAGCGACCGTGGTCCCAGGCCTGGCAGTGCCACCGTGGGACTCTGAGCAAGTTACAGGACCTTTCTGCACCTAGTTCCTCCTCTGAATTTGTGGTTTTCGAGCTGCTCAAGCAGCCCAGGGTTCCAGGCTCCCCCCAGACCAAGGCTGCCTCGTTACACTCCTGGGGACAGGAGGGGAAGGGCTTTCCCAGCCCAGGCTCGAAGCCCTGGGGCCCTATGAACGTCGAGGGCCTTTTATGAAGGAGACACATCTCTCTTGTCATGGCTTCACGTTTGGAGCAATGTCACCAGGCAGAAAAAAGCATAGGATGTAGAGGTGGGGACTTGGGTATGTGCTGCCTGGGAGAGGAAATGGGAAGGCAGTCTCTAAGAGCATCCACCAGGTGCAGCTCGGGGCGCTTCTACACAGGGCAGCCCACACCCTCTGCGGGGTGCCCAGCAAGGCGTGGCTGTGGGCAAGCTCAGCCTGTGGAGCTCGAGGCCCAGCTCTGCCACGCACTTGCTATGTGACGCTGGGCAAGTCACCGACCTCTCTGAACTTGTTTCCTCATCTGCGGGACTGGGGGTGAGGACAGTGCTGACCCGCGTGGCAGGTGAGAGTAAGAAGTAAACGAGTGACACCGTCAAGCACTGAGAAGGGCGCCTGGCACATAAGGAATCACGGTCGTCACCCTGTTTACGGGTGAGGAAGCCACGGCTCTTAAGAGCCGGTGTAAGAAAGGACCAAAGGACGCGATGGTGGCTTGAGTGAGGCTCAGGGTGACCCTACTCTAACTTCGCTGCTTCTTCCACAGCCCATCACCCCTTCCCTCTGTGAACACGGCTTCCTCAGGACAACGCCAGCGCCCACAAGGTCAAAGTGAGGGGTAAACGGGAACCATTCTCTGCAAACGCTAAGTGTCCCGTAACTGCCACGTGAGGCTGCTAACCTGTCAGTCATGGTCCGCGTGAAGGTCAGCAGCCACTGCCTCGGGGTGACGCCAGAAGCTCCGTGAGTCCCCCACCTGCTGGCGGCTCAGTCCGCACCCGAGCAAACCCCACCGCCCCGGCCCCCCTCGCGGTGTCGAGGCCGACTTGGGGGGGGGGTGTGCTTTTCTACTACAGGCAATTTGCAGGCACTGTTTTGTTTTGTTTTTTATACACACCAAAGGTTTGGGGCAACCCTGCATGGGGCAAGTCTACGAGCACCATTTTTCCAACAGCGTCTGCTCACTTTCTGTCTCTGTGTCACAGTATTCTTACCATATTTCAAACGTCTTCATTATTACCTTTTACTTATTTATTTTGATCGTACCATGAAGCATGTGGCATCTTAGTTCCCTGACCGGGTGTTGAACCTGCGCCCCCTGCACTGGAAGTGCAGAGTCTTAAGCACTGGACTGCCAAGAAGTCCCTCGTTATTATCTGTTTGCTACAGTGATCTGTGATCTTTGGTGTTACTACCACGACTCCCTGAAGGCTCAGGTGATGATTAACATTTTTTAGAAATAAGGTGAAAGTCACTCAGTCGTGTCCGGCTCTTTGGGACCCCATGGACTATACAGTTTATGGAATTCTCCAGGCCAAGAATACTGGAGTGGGTAGCCGTTCCCTTCTCCAGGGGATCTTCCCAACCCAGGGATTGAACCCAGGTGTCCTGCATTGCAGGCAGATTCTTTACCACTGAGCCATTTTTAAATCAGGGAAGCCCTAATTTAAAAATACCTTATTGCTAAAAGGCTTCCCTGGTAGCTCAGCTGGTAAAGAATCCACCTGAATGCAGGACACCTGGGTTCGATCCCTAGGTTGGGAAGATCCCCTGGAGAAGGGAACGGCTACCCACTCCAGTATTCTTGGCCTGGAGAATTCCATAAACTGTATAGTCCATGGGGTCCCAAAGAGCCGGACACGACTGAGTGACTTTCACCTTATTTCTAAAAAATGTTAATCATCACCTGAGCCTTCAGGGAGTCGTGGTAGTAACACCAAAGATCACAGATCACTGTAGCAAACAGATAATAACGAGGGACTTCTTGGCAGTCCAGTGCTTAAGACTCTGCACTTCCAGTGCAGGGGGCGCAGGTTCAACACCCGGTCAGGGAACTAAGATGCCACATGCTTCATGGTACGATCAAAATAAATAAGTAAAAGGTAATAATGAAGACGTTTGAAATATGGTAAGAATACTGTGACACAGAGACAGAAAGTGAGCAGACGCTGTTGGAAAAATGGTGCTCGTAGACTTGCCCCATGCAGGGTTGCCCCAAACCTTTGGTGTGTATAAAAAACAAAACAAAACAGTGCCTGCAAATTGCCTGTAGTAGAAAAGCACACCCCCCCCCCCCAAGTCGGCCTCGACACCGCGAGGGGGGCCGGGGCGGTGGGGTTTGCTCGGGTGCGGAGTGAGCCGCCAGCAGGTGGGGGACTCACGGAGCTTCTGGCGTCACCCCGAGGCAGTGGCTGCTGACCTTCACGCGGACCATGACTGACAGGTTAGCAGCCTCACGTGGCAGTTACGGGACACTTAGCGTTTGCAGAGAACGGTTCCCGTTTACCCCTCACTTTGACCTTGTGGGCGCTGGCGTTGTCCTGAGGAAGCCATGTTCACAGAGGGAAGGGGTGATGGGCTGTGGAAGAAGCAGCGAAGTTAGAGTAGGGTCACCCTGAGCCTCACTCAAGCCACCATCGCGTCCTTTGGTCCTTTCTTACACCGGCTCTTAAGAGCCGTGGCTTCCTCACCCGTAAACAGGGTGACGACCGTGATTCCTTATGTGCCAGGCGCCCTTCTCAGTGCTTGACGGTGTCACTCGTTTACTTCTTACTCTCACCTGCCACGCGGGTCAGCACTGTCCTCACCCCCAGTCCCGCAGATGAGGAAACAAGTTCAGAGAGGTCGGTGACTTGCCCAGCGTCACATAGCAAGTGCGTGGCAGAGCTGGGCCTCGAGCTCCACAGGCTGAGCTTGCCCACAGCCGCGCCTTGCTGGGCACCCCGCGGAGGGTGTGGGCTGCCCTGTGTAGAAGCGCCCCGAGCCGCACCTGGTGGACGCTCTCAGAGCCTGCCTTCCCGTTTCCTCTCCCAGGCAGCACATACCCAAGTCCCCACCTCCACATCCCATGCTAGAGTCCCCATGGACAGAGGAGTCTGGCGGGCTGCAGTCTATATGGTTGCAAAGAGTCAGACATGACTGAAGTAACTCAGCAGCAGCAACATTTTTTAATTAAGGCCATGTCATGTACACAGTTTTATAAAAGTAGCTAATGCCTAGTACAGTCTGTAGTATGGTATAAAGTTAACTATTATACCCCAGGGAAACTAAAACATTTGTGTGACTTGCTTTCTTGCAATATTCACTTTACTGGGGTAGTCTGGGCAGTAATCTGCAGTATCTGGGAGGCCAGCCTGTAATCTGACTTCACCCTGAACAGCCCTGCCTCCTTGAGGGATCCTGTTCTGACTCTGCCCCCTAGAGCCCAACTGCAGACACAGGATTTGGGTGAAAACCAACCCTGCAGCCAGGCAGGGCCCACACCACACCCCACGCCCTGCACTTCAAACATCAGCCTTCCTGGGCAACCTCACCCCCGTCACGGGTGTCCACCTGGAGATGACGTAGAAGTAAGAGCAGAAACATAACGCAGTAGCATGGGCAGCTGTTTATATCCACACTGTGCTCCAGTCACAAAACAGGCAGAAGATGCTTCCAGGGGCACGACCCCAAACCCAGGAAGCCGGATGGGGCAAATGTTCCTGCCTTCACTTGAGTACTGCTCGGTACTCTTAGTCGTTCTGTCGTGTCCGACTCTTTGTGACCTCATGGATCGTAGCCCACCAGGCTCCTCTGTCCATGGGGACTCTCCAGGCAAGAATATTGGAGTGGGTTGCCATTCCCTTCTTCAGGGGATCTTCCCCACCCAGGGATTGAACCCAGGTCTCCCACATTGCAGGCAGATTCTTTACCATCTGAGCTACAGGGAAGCCCCATCCTCACTTTACAGCAGTAAGTGGAGCCTCCAAGGAGGGCGGTTTCCTCCCGGCCCCCTGCACTTTCCTTTAGTCACCTGGACAGGCGGTCACCAAGGGAAACACCTCACGCCTGACCTACCATAGGTATTTATGGAGCCAACAGGAACATCCAATTTCTCTTCAGTTTCCCTGACTCTTGCCTCGGGTTCTTGCCTAAAACAAAATGAATACACAAATGATTGGCACAAAAACAGACACAAGGATCAATGGAATAGAGCAGACAGCCCGGAAATAAACCCCACAACCTACAGCCAATTAATCTCTGACAAAGGAGGCAAGAATGTACGGCGGTGAAAAGACAGTCTCTTCAGCAAGTGGTGCTGGGAAAGCTGGCCAGTTATGTGTAAACCAACAGAGTTAGAACACACTCTCACACCGTGCACAAAAAGAAACTCAAAACGCCTTAAAGACTTAAATGCAAGAGACGACACCATAAAACCCCTAGAAGAGAATACAGGCAAAACATCCTGACATAAACGGTACCAATGTTTTCTTAGGTCAGTCTCCCAAGGAAATAGAAATAAAAGCAAGCATAAACAAATGGGACCTAATCAACTTATTGACTTTAGTACAGCAGAGGAACTCATAAACAAAATGAAAAGACAACCTACGGGCGGGGAGAAAACAATTGCAAATCATGTGACTGACAAGGGCTCAATTTCCAGCCAAATAAATAACTGTTCTCAAAAAAAGATGAGGTCATTCAGGTCAGCCTTAATCCAACGACAGATACTCTTACGAGATGGAAAGCTGGACACAGAGACACACAGGGCAGACAACACCCTGAGAAGACAGACAGATACAGAGGGAGCATGGCCGTGGGAAGACGGAGGCGGAGATTACAGAGTTATGCTGCCACGATGCCTGGGGCTCCCAGAAACTGGATGCTGTGAGCACGCCCTCCCCTGGAATCTTTCAAGAGAGCACACCTCTGCCAACCCCCCAGATTCCAGGCTCCTGCCTCATGGAGCTGTCCAGTTTGTGGCACTTTGACACTGCAGGCCTAGGAAAGCAACACAAGACACAACCATCCTAAACACTAGGAGAAAAAGAAGAAATTCACACACAAGGAGCTGCATGCATACGAATTTTGGAAACAGAGCATGGTATAAAGTGCTGAGCAAGAAGACAGTCATTCATGGTTAAAAAAGGAAAGAAAGAAGTAAGGCCCCCTCTCCTTTAAAAGAACCTCTTTTCAGAAATACACCAAATTGACGTGGACTCCACCACCGAGAGCTGATGCAAAGGCACCTTGAGAAGAGCGAGGAGGGATGGAGGCGCCCTCCACACCCGAGGCTCAGAGACCCGGTTCACTCCCGCACGGAAATGTCTGAGCCACGGGTCCTGGCAAGTCCTCGGGGCCTCAGCCTCCCGGGTGAAATAAATGAAAAAAGAAAGTGACAGCCCCTCAGCGGCACCGCAGGGGTCACTGCAAGGTCAGGTGGGCGTGGCCCTGGCACGCGGCAGGCTCTCCCAACAGTCAACCGGGTTTGAATCTAGTGCCTCAGGCGAAAAGAGTTTCCCTGTGAAGCTGCCCCTGATTTGGTCCCGCACACTCCCGCCGCTGGGCTCCGGAGACCAGCCCGCCTCGTGCAGGAAGTGATGACATGTCTCTGTCATCACTGAAACGACAGCCACCACTCACGAAGCACCAGAATGCGCCGGGCTCCGGGCTGGGCAGTCTGTGCAGATCCTTGTCTACTGAGCACACCATTACAGCTCACCTGACACCCGGAGGCAGGTACTGTCCCCACTTACAGCCGGGAGAGTGGGGCTCGAAGAGTAAGAGGGAACGCACACGGCCTCCCTCCCACATGGGATGTCAACCCTCAGTTTACAGGCAGCCCCCTTGTCAGGCATCATCGACCTCCCACAGGGCAGCAGGTGGTCCCCCAGCACCCAGCCAGGGCCAGTAAGGGGGATCAGGAATCGTCTTAGTACAAAGGAGCCATCAGCCAGTCCCCACGGCACAGAAGCCAGACTCCTCCCCAAACCTGAGAAATCCTTTTCCTTAGAAAAGTAAATAAATACCTGATTGTCATATTGTTTTCCTGTGACTTCCTCTTAAAATAGAAAAAAAATTAAAAACCAAGCAGGATTGTGGTATTGTGTAACGAACTTGACACATCACCTCTCTACTGGTTCATAGGAACTGACGCCTCAGACTTTCAAGCCACAAGGTCACCTACTTTCAAAACGGAGCATCATAAAAACCTCACAAGGAAAAGCAGAGACTGGTGAGATACCCCTCATGCTGATCACAGCTCGAAGTCAGAGCCGGCTGTCACCACCTGAGGTATGTCAGCCATCCCGAATCCAGAGAGCTGATGGTTATTTAAGGGTCCTGCTCCTGGGGCAAATGGGCAGGATGTGCTCAAGCTTGAGAACTGGTTTCCCCAGGGACACCCCTGGGCGTCGGGGCCACCAAGAGTCTAGTTTCTCATCTGTCTAGTCTCACTCGGCATTGACAGCCACTCTGTGTCAGACGGGTGACAAGAGACATGGAGCTGCCTGGGACCAGGTGCTCCTGGACAGTCCTGATCCAGGGGACGCAAGAGATGCATTCAGGGACTTGCCCGGCAGTCCAGTGGTTAAGACTCCACACTGCCAGTGCAGGGGGCATGGTTTGATCCCTGGTCAGGAAACTAAGATCCCACATGCCACGAGGTATGGCCAAAAAAAGGGAAGTGTGTTCAAAGTACTTTAAGAGCCCAACAAAATTCAACTGCAATCCTGGGGAGAAAGTGACCATCGATCCAGGACAGTGGCAAATCATGCCCACTCCTCCCAAAAGATTCCACATTCAGAGACTTCCCCAGTGTCCCCACAATCAGGGACACCCACAGCAGGCCCAATGACGGGCTTCCTTGGCCCCACTGTCACCCCTCTGCAGCCATCCTTCACCCAGCAGCAGACTAATCTTTTTACACACACAAAGCAAACCTTGTCACTCTGCTCACAAGCCTGCGAGCAGCTGCCCGCTGTGCTGAGATTAAAGCTCGCAGTCTACCTGCAGCCCCCCATGCCTCTCAGGTCTTGTCCCCCAGCATCCTTCCACCCGCCTTCCCTCTCCAGGCTCCAGCCTTTTTCAGCCCTCTCACCCACCAAGTGACATCACTCTTAAGCCTTTGCTCGTCCCCCAAATCTGGCCCTTTCTCAAAGGCCAACCCCTCACAGCAGCCTTCCCAAGCCCATCTCAGTCCTCCCCATTTGCCAAGTTGTCACTTCTCTATGGCGATCGTGGTGTACACAACTGTTTAATCCGGTGCCGACTCAAAGCATGATCTGTGAGTCCGCAGCATCGGCATCACGACCTGGTGCTCGTTAGAAACACAAATCCTCCACGCCAACCCACGCACATGCAGTAGGATAATGCATTCAGATCTCTGGGAGTGGGCCCCAGGAATCTGTGTTTTAAGTTCTCAGGGCATTCCTGAGCGCTCAAGTTTGAAAAGACCTGGTCTAGTTCACGTATTTGGTCCCTTGGTGACCACCTGTCTTCAATACACATATGTCACCATGGGAGCAGGAATGCTGCTCCATCTTATCTCTGCTGAACCCCCAGCACCCAGAACAGCATCTGGTAACAGCAGGCTGTCAGTCAGTATTTGATGACTTAAGAAAAGAAGACACGAGGGACTTCCCTGGTGGGCCAGTGGCTGAGACTCTGTGCTCCCAATACAGGGGCCCCAAGTTCTATCCCTGGTCAGGGAACCAGATCGCACATGCCACAACTAAAGATCCCCAATGCCACAGTGAAGACCAAGGAGCCCATGTGCTGCAATAAGAAAAAAAAGACACGAATTCCCGCCACACACAAATGAGTGCCAAGCAGTGAAGCAGGAGCAGCCTAGCCCTACAGGGGCCATCAGCCTCGCAGGGGAGACACCCAGGAAACGGTCATCCGTAAACACTTCTACAGATTTATCCGGGCGAGAAGTAGGAGGCCGGGAGGGAGTCCAGCTGATTTCTGCTGAACAGTGGAACGTCTCGGGGAATCTCTGTGCCCAGGAAGACAGAACTCTGCCAAGAGGCCTCCACCTCCTGTTGTTACGACTATTCCCAGACAAAAGCCTGAACAACCTCTCAGGAGAAACAGCAGATTGTGGGCAGAACCCACATTCGTGGGAGTCATTTCACTTTTCCAGCTATAGGACCATGGACGCACTCTCTGCCCTGCCCTCATCCCACTCTCCCAGTCAGTCTGATCACTATCAGTTTCAATAAAGTCCCAGCTCCGCCAGGATCCCAGGACATATGCATCCCTTTTTAGCGTGTCTTTTTTGGGAAAAAAAAAAAAAAAAAAAGAGCCACCTAGAAATAAAATCATAATACAAACGCCGACTTCACGTGGGCGCAGTGCATCGGGTTGCAGTTGTGTCGCCTGTCAGTCTCCTCATTCCCACTGCTCCTCGCACGTGCTTACCGGCGCATGTAACTCCCTGAGAGCAGGGCAGGGCCAATCTTACGCTTCTGAATATTCCCTGAACGAAGAACTGCTCTGCAAACCCCAAACGGCTTACAACCATAAGATAGTTTTAGTTCCAGAATGAATCCCCCTATGCCTCGGCTACTGTAAGGGGGTATGTCTACCCCACCCCCTCTAATGATGGGAAAACAGGGAGGGAGAAGAGGGGAAACGCCGACGTTCAGACCCCCAGAGAGAGGCGAGCAGAGCAGGAGGACACTCATCTCCTGTCTCCCGTCCAGAGCGCTAGCCACAGGTACACTGCGCCCTGCAAGATGCCAACAGAAACAATACAGATTGCAAATGAATGAAAAAGCCTAGGCACAATTAAATTCTGGAATAACCGATAAGAGGAATGCAATTACAAGGATCGAGAGGCACAAGTCATAGGAACTCGGAGGAAGAAAAGGAGCACAATGATGAGCGCGGGCTTCCCCCCAGGACTGCGAGTCCGGGCAGCAGCATCTAAACCGCGGAGACAAGCGCCCACAACCGCTCGCGCATGCGCACTCGCCCACCCAGCACAGCCACACCCTCGGTCCCGGACGCTGCGGCGCCGGCGGCGGGGCCTCACCTGTGGGCGCAGAGCGCTAAGAAGCGCTCGGGAGCGCGGAGCACGGCGGCCCCGCGCCGCGGCCCGGCCCCGCCTCCAGCCCCACTCGGCGATCGCTGGAGGACACGGCCCGCTTACCCAGCGCGGACCGGCCCTCCGCCCGCCGCGCTCTACTTCCGGGGCGGCGCCCTGGCAACCGGAGACGCGGCGTTGCCGGCGCCGCGACTGCTTCCGGGGTTAGACTGGCCACTCCTCTGCAGCTGCGCCTCCAACCTGCACAGCCCGCTACGCACGGGGGCTGACGTAAAACTCAACATCGAGAAAACTCAGATCGTGGCATCCGGTCCCATCACTTCATAGCAAATAGATGGGGAAACAATGGAAACAGTGACAGACTTTATTTGGGGGGGGGGGGTAGGGCTCCAAAACCACTGCAGATGGTGACTGCAGCCATAAAATTAAAAGACGCTTGCTTCTTGGAAGAAAAGCTATGACCAACCTAGACAGCATTTTAAAAAGAAGAGATATTACTTTGCCGACAAAGGTCCGTCTAGTCAAGCTATGGTTTTTCTGGTAGTCATATATGGATGTGAGAGTTGGACTGTAAAGAAAGCTGAGCGCCAAAGAATGGATGCTTTTGAACTGTGGTGTTGGAGAAGACTCTTGAAGAGTCCCTTGGACTGCAAGGAGATTCAACCAGTCCATCCTGGGGGAGATCAGTCCTGGATCATTGAAAGGACTGATGCTGAAGCTGAAACTCCAATAGTTTGGTCACCTGATGCAAAGAACTGACTCCTTAGAAAAGACCCTGATGCTGGGAAAGACTGAAGGCGGGAGGAGAAGGAGACAACAGAGGATGAGATGGTTGGATGGCATCACGGACTCGATGGACATGAGTTTGAGTAAGCTCTGGAAATTGGCTATGGACAGGGAGGCCTGGTGTGCTTCAGTCCATGGGGTTGCAAAGAATCGGACACGACTGAGCGACTGAACTGACTGACTGACTGATTGACTGATGTCCTGCGAGGAACCACCCAGGCCACCATCCCCAGGGGTCTCGAAACCTTCGGGGGCCCGGAAATGAGATTGCAAGGGATCGGGACCCAGGATCCAGCCTGATAGTGGCAGGTAGAGCAGTATGATGGCTGGGGCCCTGGGCTGTAGTCCCTCTCTTCATCTCCTCTGTTGCTCAGCTTCGGTATCTGTAAAACTAGGACTGTTCATAGCACCAACTACGTAGGGTTTGTCATAGGGATAACATACAAGTTGCGCTCAGCAAGTAGTAGTAAGTGGCCTACTCAAAGGTCACCTCATTTATGAAGTGTTCCCTGAGCATGGGACAGGTATAGTTTCTCAAACTAGATTTTTAAAACTCCTGTTCTGTTCAGTTCAGTTCAGTTGGTCAGTCATGTCCAACTCTTTGTGACCCCATGGACTGCAGCACGCCAGGCTTCCCTGACCATCACCAACTCCTGGAGCTTGCTCAAACTCATGTTCATCGAGGCAGTGATGCCATCCAACCATCTCATCCTCTGTTGTCTCCTTCTCCTCCCGCCTTCAGTCTTTCCCAGCATCAGGGTCTTTTCCAATGAGTCAGTTCTTTGCATCAGGTGGCCAAGGTATTGGAGTTTCAGCTTCAGCATCAGTCCTTCCAATTAATATTCAGGACTGAATGTACACGGTCCTTTAGGATTGACTGGATTGATCTCCTTGCAGTCCAAGGGACTCTCAAGGGTCTTTTCCAACACCACAGTTCAAAGGTATCAATTCTTCAGCTCTCAGCTTGCTTTATGGTTCAACTCTCACATCCATACATGATTACTGGAAAAACCGTAGCTTTGACTAGATGGACCTTTGTCGGCAAAGTAATGTCTCTGCTTTTTAAAATGCTGTCTAGGTTGGTCATAGCTTTTCTTCCAAGAAGCAAGCATCTTTTAATTTCATGGCTGCAGTCACCATCTGCAGTGATTTTGGAGCCTAAAACAATAAAGTCTCTCACTGTTTCCACTGTTTCCCCGTCTATTTGCCATGAAGTGATGGGACCATATGCCATGATCTTAGTTTTTTGAATGTTGAGTTTTAAGCCAGCTTTTCCACTCTCCTCTTTCACTCTCATCAAGAGGCTCTTTAGTTGCTCTTCGCTTTCTGCCATAGGGTGGTGTCATCTGCATACCTGAGGTTATTGCTATTTCTCCGGAAAATCTTGATTCCAGCTTGTGCTTCATCCAGCCTGGCATTTTGCATGATGTACTCTGCTTATAAGTTAAATAAGCAAGGGGACAGTATAAGCCTTGACATACTCCTTTCCCAATTGGGAAACAGTCTGTTGTTCCATATCCAGTTTTAACTGTTGCTTCTTGACCTGCATACAGATCTCTCAGGAAGCAGGTAAGGTGGTCTGGTATTCCCATCTGTGGTATTCCCATTCTTGAAGAATTTTCCACAGTTTGTTGTGATCCACACAAAGGGTTTGGTGTAGTCAATAAAGCAGAAGTAGATGTTTTTCTGGAACTTTCGTGCTATTTTGATGATCTAGCAGATATTGGCAATTTGATCTCTGGTTCCTCTGCCTTTTCTAAATCCAGCTTGAACATCTGGAAGTTCATGGTTCACATATTGTTGAAGCCTGGCTTGGAGAATTTTGACCATTACTTTGCTAGCATGTGAGATGAGTGCAATTATGCGGTAGTTTGAACATTCTTTGGCATTGCCTCTCTGGGATTGGAATGAAAACTGACCTTTTCCAGTCCTGTGGCCACTGCTGAGTTTTCCAAATTTGCTGGCATATTGAGTGCAGCACTTTCACAGCATCATCTTTTAGGATTTGAAATAGTTCAACTGGAATTCCATCACCTCCACTAGCTTTGTTTGTAGTGATGATTTCTAAGGCCCACTTGACTTCACATTCCAGGATGTCTGGCTCTAGGTGAGTGACCTGGGTCATGAAGATCTTTTTTGTATAGTTCTGTGTATTCTTGCCACCTCTTCTTAATATCTTCTGCTTCTGTAGGGTCCAAACCGTTTCTGTCCTTCATTGTGCCCAACTTTGCATGAAAAGTTTTAAAACTCCATCTGTTAGGAAATGGCAACCTGGCTAGTGAGAAATTTAAAACTGAAGCCAGGTCTAGATTGAATCCTCACTTCCGAATGCACTAGCTTTGTGGCTTGTGTTAGGTCATGTCACTTGTCTGAGCCTCAGTTTCTTATTCATAAACGGAGACAATAGCACCTACATTGAAGGGTTGTTGGGAAGATTAGTTTTAAAAAAATTTAAAAAGGTGCTTCAGTATAGCACACACTAGTTGCTCAAATATTTGTTGAATTAATACACAATAAAACAGCATGTGCCCCAGACATCTGTCAGCCATGAATCTGTATTTGCAGGCAGCGTGAAAAGAGGAGCAGCAATTTACAAACCTGCTCTGTTACATTCTAGGTGTCTGGGCATAGGACAATTGCAGTCTCTCTCTCTCTTTTTTTTTTTACCTTCCTTTTAGCGTTTGTTCCCGAAAGAGTAATTCATTATTTATAACACACAAAATGCATTAATGTTTCTCACTCTTCTGAATTTTTTAATCACCAACATCATGTATTACAGGGCACAGATCTGCAACGGCTGTGTGTATCATTCTGCAGCAGTTTACTGCTTATAATGTGCTTCCCTGATGGCTCAGACGGTAAAGCGTCTGTCTGCAATGCAGGAGACCGGGGTTCGATCCCTGGGTTGGGAAGATCCCCTGGAGAAGGAAATGGCAGCCCACTCCGGTATTCTTGCCTGGAAAATCCCATGGACGGCGGAGCCTGGTAGGCTATTGTCCATGGGGTTGCAAAGAGTTGGACATGACTGAGCGACTTCACTTCATAATTAGTGCACATGTAGGTTTAGACATCAGAAAACAAACCTTTAATTGGAAAAAACAAACAATGCCAAGGAAACAGAGTCTAAGCGCACACTGCTTGTCACATGACCGGCCAATAAGCCCAGTAGATTGAGAGACAGGTTTTGGGAGCAAGGAATAATGACTTTATTGAAAAAGCCAACTAACCAAGAAGATGGTAGGCACGTGTCCTAAAGAACCATCTTGCCTGAGTTAGAATTCAGACTCCTTCTATACTAAAAGGGGAAGGGAGTAAAGTCATACACTTCTTGGTTTCTGTCAACCTTCAGAGGGGATTTGTTAATTTCTCCCTCCTGCCACCATTCACAGGTGGACCTGGTCAGGAGGTTTCCTATGAGCTAAACAAAGGTATTTTAGCTTAATGCTCTTTACTGGGAGAGCAGGATTCCCAGAGATGGGCCGTTATGTATAACTTAAATTTATAGGCAGCATCCCTTCAGTGATTAACTTGTAATAGAATACAAAAATGTTCTTCCCTATTACATTAACACAGTTAATACACAAGATCAAGAGTCAGCAAAGCATCGGTCAAATCCAGCCCACTACCTGCTCCAGAAAGCTAAGAATGCTGGTTCCTTGTGACCACTTGCAACTGATTTGATGATAGCGAACACACTAACTTTGTACCCCAAATAAGTGAAATTATCTCCCCTCCTGCCCCCAAAGAAATCCATTCTTCTCATTCGTAGATCTCAATTGTTATTTAAAAATTGTGAATTTTTAAAAAAGTAATGAAAAGCTAATGAGACTATAAAACTTACATTAAGCAAGGAAAATAAAGTTTTAAGTTGTGAAAATGTGTGGAACTTTTAAGTGGCAGAGTCTGGATTTGAACCTACGAAGGCTGATGGTTCACACCTCTGCCTCCTGAAAAGCAAAGAGCCACCTTCCTGAGAGATGGGTGCGCTTTCAAGGTGATGCTCTGAGCTTTGTTTGCAGGCTTCCTGAGGCCTCCGCACCACCTTGCCCAGGCTGGGGGAGTGCTTTGGGTCCACCATCATTTATGTTTGGCGCCATCTAGTGGATCCATAGCTAATATGCACCCCGCTGCTGCCCCTGCCCCTCCTTGGTTCCCGCCTCAGCCCTTTAACCCCAGGAGGTGATGAGAACCAGAAGGTCACAGATGATGTGCTTACTGCTGGCTTGTAGCAGGTGTTCAATAAACACTGTTTCCTGGATGAGACGTCCCTGCACTGGCTGGTTTCTGAGGCTGGTTCCTCGGGGTCATATTCTGCCAAGGGAGTCTTGAAATACCAGCAAGGAATGGGATCAGCTCCAATACTTTGGCCACCTGATGTGAAGAGCCAACTCATTGGAAAAGATCTTGATTCTGGGAGAGATTGAGGGCAGTGGGAGAAGGGGGAGACAAAGGATGAGCTGGTTAGATAGCATCAGTGACTCGATGGACATGAATTTGAGCACACGCCAAGAGATAGTAAGAGTCAGAGGAACCTGGCGTGCTGCAGTCCATAGAATCACAAAGAGTCAGACACAACTTAGCGACTGAACAACATCATGGAGTCAAGACCCCATCATGGGGTGATCTGGCCCAGCCCCTTCCCGGCCTCTGCTGTCTATGGCCCTCTCCTTCCTTGGCAGGTGGTCCCGCTGCCCCTCCCCGTCCCCAGGCAGGGGTACTGTCTTCATGTGGCCCCCACACCCTTCTCCACCCTGAACACGGCACATCCTTCACCCAGCTCATCCCAACAAGGTTGATGACAAAGTCTGTGCCGGTGTCTTGACTGAGGGCCAGAACTCTCAGTTATGTCATTTTGCGGTTCAATGCAAAATGAAAATGTGGCAACTCGTGTTCAAAAATTATTAGGAATTTCAAAACAACTACGGCAGCATTAACCATGTGAGGGGCCAATCTGAGCATGGGCGCCCTGGGCGGCTGCCCAGGTGGCCAGCCCATGAAGCCCGCCCTCCTGTGTACAGGACACCACCCTAAGATCTTAGCCAGAACTCCCCTCATTACACCCTCTCAAGGACCCTACCTGGTGAGTGGTTTTTTTTTTTTAATGTGGTAAAATATTAATACATGCAAAAGAAAATATACTATCAATCAGTCAGTTCAGTCACTCAGTCGTGTTCCACTCCGTGCAACCCCATGGACTGCAGCACGCCAGGCTTCCCTGTCCTTCCCTGTCCATCATCAACTCCCGGAGCTTGCTCACACTCATGTCCATCGAGTCCATGATGCCATCCAACCATCCTCTGTCATCCCCTTCTCCTCCTGTATTCAGTCTTGCCCAGCATCAGGGTCTTTTCCAATGAGTCAGTTCTTCGCATCAGGTGGCCAAAGTATTGGAGCTTCAGCTTCAGCATCAGTCCTTCCAATGAATAGTCAGCACTGATTTCCTATATTAACCATTTTAAAGTGTTCAGTTCAGTGTTGTGATCCAGTATGTCCATGGGTAACCAATCTCTAGAACTTTGTTATCTTGCAAAACTGAAACTTTTCCCACTAAACACTAATTCCCGCTCTCCTCCCCCAGCCCTAGTGACCACCATTCTACTTTCTGTCTCTATGAATCTTACTCCTCCAGGTGTTTCACCCAAGTGAAAACATTTAGAATCTGTCTTTTTGTGACTGGCTTATTTCACTTAGCATAATATTCTCACGTTTCATCCCTGTTGTAGCCTGCGTGGGAACGTTTATTTTTCTTTTTAAGATTGAGTAATATTCCACTGTATGTATTTACCATGCTGTTTATTCATTCATCAGTCAGTGGACATGGATTTGAGTTGTGAATAACATTTTGACCATTGTGAATAACTCTGAACATGAGTGTTCAAATATCTGTTCAAGGGTCTGCTTCAATTTCTTTTGGGTATATTCTCAAAATATGGGCTTTCTGGGTCCTTTGACAATTCTGTGCATCATTTTTTTTTTTTTTTTTGAGGGACTGCCATACTGCTTTCTACAGTGGCTACAACTTTTTTTAAGTTTTGACGCACATCATTATAAAAAGCTGGTGTGTGAGTGTGTGCTTAGTTGTTCAGTCATGTCTGACTCTTTTCGACCCCATGGACCGCAGCCCACCAGGCTCCTCTGTCCATGGAGATTCTCCAGGCAAGGATACTGGAGTGGGTTGCCATGCCCTCTTCCAGGGGATCTTCCTGACCCAGGGATCGAACCTAGGTCTCCAGCATTGCAGGAGGATTCTTTACCATCTGAGCCACCAGGGAAGCCCAAAAAGCTGGTACATAAATGCATAAGAACTTCAAATTCACCATACAGGAACTCCCTGGCAGTCCAGTGGTTAGGACTCCACACTTTCACTGTGGAGGGCCTGATTTCAATCTCTGATTGGGGAACAAAGATATTACAAACTGTGCAGCTTGGTCAAAAAAAAAAATTTCATCATACATTTACTTCATGTTTTGACTTGACCCTCTAGTAAATCTTTAGCATCGATTTTCGACTGCTGTGTGAGGAGATTCTCCCTTGTATTTGTGACTTACAGGCATAATTCATTGATAAACATTGCTTATTGTTCCTTATCGGCAGTAAGACTCACAGCCGGTTCTAGTGCTGGTTCCCGTTTTGTCATTTGGGTTCAAGCCCACCTCTGTCATAGCTGCCACGGAAGGCACATTTTGGTAGACTTTTAAACACTTGTTTTGCTCGAGGTTCCATATGCTTCCTAACTTGAGTGGAGGCATAAAACGGCCTGCAAGTCCTGCAGCAGGAGTGACCAGTCCAGCAGCTCCCACTCTACTGGCCGTGGGTCCTGCCCAGCTCCCCTGCCTGCACCCTGAGCCTGGTTCATCCCAGCCCAGAGGCCACAGCCACCGATTCCACACCTTGACCACCCTGGCTACAGCATTTATTTTTTTCTTAGTTGCAGCATATGGGGTCTAGTTCCCTGACCAGGGCTCGAACCTGGACCCCCTGCATTGGGAACTCAGAATCTTAGTCATTGGACCACCAAGAAAGTCCCATTTTACATTCCCTCCAACAAGGCACAAGGGTTCCAATCTCTTCACATCCTCATCAACACGTATTTCCTGTTGTTAGGTTTATTTATTTATTTATTTCAGTAGCAAGGATGATATGGTATGATTTCCCTACTCTTTAAATATGGTATCTGAAAAAAAAAAAAGGAACCTGAAGCTTGGAGGCAGGAAATAGCTTGCCCAAGGCCATGAAGTCCATTCGTATCATCAGTCCAGCTGTGACGGTCACTGATTGCCCTGACCGACTCATGCTGCTCCGGAGGAGGCCAGCCTGCCATTGTCAAGGTGCCAGCCAGAACCACTCGAGGGTTCTGATGGAGTCCCAGCTCAGTTCCCTGAGGCCATGACGAACCTCCAGGGGTGCCCAGTGTTGCTTGACAACCAGCACAAGCCACCACCCTGCTTAGACTCAGGGCAGCCGGCACACCCGGCCCTGCAGGCACACGGCCCTCAGCTACACAGCCGCCCCACTTGCCCCCCACCAGTGCTCTCCCGCCCCCTCAAAGCCTCCTACAGCTTCAGTGCCACGCTCAGGCCCTGGTGTAGCCAGGTCCTCAGCACCCTCACTCTGAGCCCCTGCTGTGTGGAGGCCAGAAGGCCAGAACCAAGATCCAGACCGAGCATCCTCTAAGACAGGGGTCCCCAGCCTCCAGGATTTTATGCCTGATGATCTGAGATGATGCTGATGTAATAATAAGAAGAACAAAGTGTCCAATGAATACAATGTGCTTCAATCATCCTGAAGCCATATCTTCCACAAAACTGGTCCCTGGTGCCCAAAAGGTTGGGGACCACTGCTCTAAGGACTGAGGAGGGGGCTGGGCTCCGGTGCCGGCCCTGGCTCTGTCACACCCGTTTTTGACCCACAGTGGGAGTCGGGGGAGAGAGCTGTCTGGTCTGGAGCCAAAGGAGCAGAGTTCCTGTGAGCTCAGACATGAGTGACTGGGGACGTCCCTGGCGGTCGCGGGGTTAGGACTCTCTGCTTTCACTGCTAAGGGCCTGGGCTCAATCCCTGGTTGGGGAGCTAGGATCCCATAAGCTGCACAGCACGGCCAGAAAAAGAAAGAAATGGGTGAGAACAGAAATGGGGAGGGAATCACGACCTGGAGCCCCTTGGGAAAACCCCTCAGGAATAGCTTATTTCTTGACACTGTGGTTGCCCAAGAGTGGGTTGTGAGCTCTGTTTAGAGGGCAGGACCAGCATTAGAAAGCACACAGTTCATTTGAAACATAAGTTGCTGGGTCCTCACCCTGTGAGTGGGCTTCCCAGGTGGTGCTAGTGGTAAAGAGTCCACCTGCCAATTCAGGAGACACAAGAGATGTGGGTTCGATCCCTGGGTTGGGAAGATCCCCTGGAGGAGGGCATGGCAATCCACTCCAGTATTCTTGCCTGGAGAATCCCCATGGACAGAGGAGCCTGGCGGGCCACAGTCCATGGGGTCACAAAGAGTTGGACATGACTGAGTGACTAAGCAGCGGCTGATGAATTAACACGCCGCCCCCCACCGGCCCCATTCATGCCGCAATCTCTGCATCACACCTCCATGGCTGCAAAGGCTGACACCATTTCCCTGTTCAGCACAGCATGGGGGCAAGGAGGCTGGCCCAGGCCCCACAGTTCTTCTTTAAAAAAAAAAAAACTTAAAAAAAATAGTTTATTTATCAGGCTGTGTCGGGTCTTAGTTGTGGCATGCAGGCTTAGTTGCTCGGCAGCATGTGGGATCAGAGATGCCTGACCAGAGATGGAACCCACAAGCCCCACATTGCAAGGCAGACTCTAACCACTGGACCACCGGGAAGCCCCAGGCCCCATGGTTCTCCCGGGGCCCATGTAGACCTGGCCCAGGCCCCGCAAAAGATTCGCAGGGGCGGATGTTTGGTCCTGACGGGGCTGCAAGGGGCTTTGCGTCTTCCCTCAGAATCAATAGTCCCACCTCACAGACGCTGGGTATCAGAGGACTCAGACCTCTACACGGTCGGCTGAATAGATTTTCCCAAACCCAACCACCCGTCTAGACGCTGAGGCCCCCAAGGGCAGGGGCTTTGGACGCCCTGTGTTGTCTCCAGAGTCAGGCTGCTCAGGGGAGACGCCAAGGGCAGGCTGGGAGTGAACAGGTGAGGGACTCTGAAGCTGGGAGTTGGTCCTATCCGAGTTCCAGTTGGGGCTTTGGCCTGCCAGCTTCCTCGTCTGTGAGTTGGGCTCCTAAAGCGTGCCTCTCCGGATTAGAGAGAAGAGAATTCCGTGCTGCAAGGGCTTCTCGGGCTGTGGGCAGCAGCTCAGCACAGGTGGCTACGCATCTGTTTCCAGACCCTGATTCTGGGCAAGACTGCGGGCAGGAGAAGAAGGGGGCAACAGAGGATGAGATGGTTGGATGGCATCATGGACTCAATGAACATGAGTTTGAGCAAACTCCGGGAGACGGTGAAGGACAGGAAAGCCTGGCACGCTGCAGTTCATGGGGTCGCAGAGTTGGACACGACTGAACCATTGAACAACAACACCACCACCAGGTTTCAAGCCAGGGCCTCCTCTCCAGAATTCTCCTTCTCTGGAAGCATGGTCCACTCAGGGGGGCTCAGCCCAGTCCCTTCACCTGCTGGGTGAGCAGCTCCCTTCCTTCCAAGTCAAACGTCCACACTTGAGCTTCTAGCCCCCACACCTTTGCTCACATTACCCTCCGGCCCAGAATGTTCCCCCGTGAATGATCGGGGTCAGAGAACGTGCATTTGGCATGTTTTGAGACACCTCCGTGTGTTCCCAGTACAGCTGCCCAAGAAGACAGGGCTTCTGCAGCTCTGCCCGTGTGGGGTGTTATCAACGGCTCACACGTTGGGTGGTATCAGTATTGTTTTATGTGCGTTTCTTTCGTTATTCATGGGGATATACGCTTCTTCAGAAAAAAGGACAAAACCGCAGAACTTTGTTGTGTGTTTTTTTTTTTTTTTTGCTGCTCTGTGAGGCTTCAGTTCAGTTCAGTTCAGTCACTCAGTTGTGTCCGATTCTTTGCGACCCCATGGACTGTAGCATGCCAGGCTTCCCTGCCCATCACCAACTCCCGGAGCTTGTTCAAACTCATCTCCATTGAGTTGGTGAAGACATCCAATCATCTCATCCTCTGTTGTTCCCTTCTCCTCCCACCTTCAATTCCTCCCAGCATCAGGGTCTTTTCCAGTGAGTTTGGGGGAATCTTAGTTCCCAGACTGGGGCTTGAACCCACACCCTCAGCAGTGAAACTGCCAACTCCTAACCACTGGACTGCCAGGGAATTTCCCCCTGCAGAACTTCAAATAAAATGAAATTATTTCCTGGGAGTTCCTCGGCAATCCGGGGGTTAGGACTCCGCACTCTCACTGCCAAGGACCAGGGTTTGATCCCTAGTTGGGGAGGCCATAAATAAATAAACAATTCCTATGAGAGAAAACAGCCCTGAACACTGTGGTTTCCCAGCCCTCATCATTCTTCCAGGCAGGGGAAGGGGAGTTGAGATAGCCATGATCAGCAGTCGTGAGATGAGGAAACCCCAGGACCTGGAATGAGAAAACGGGTCCTGATTCACATGCACCTCATCACCTGCGGGCCTCAGTTTCCTCCTCTGTAAAATGGGAGCTACAGGTTTCCTCCTAGAGGGCTGTTGTGGATGATGAAATGGGATGGAAGGCCTTCCCTGGTGGTCCAGGGGTTAAGAATCCTCCTGCCAGTGCAGGGGACGCAGGCTCGACCCTCAGTCTGGGGAGTTTCCACATGCCCAAACCCACACACTCTGCGGCCGTGCTCCACAGCGAGAGAAACCACTGCAATGAGAAGCCTGCCCATCGCAAGGAAGAGTAGCCCCCCACTCGCCCCAACTAGAGAAAGCCCACATGCCGTGACGAAGACCCAGCGCAGCCAGAAATAAATAGAGAGGTGTGTACATGTAAAAATAAACAAATAAAATAAAGATGAAAACCAGGGTGGCAAAGGGGAAATTCACTCATCTGTGAAACAGACGTCTACCGAGGGCTCATCACGCGGGGTGCAGAGGGGTGAATGCATACACGGCCTCCCCTCCGGGGGTTTACAGACAGGGCCTTCCTGGAGCAGAGGCGTGGACAGCAGCGGCTGCCGACACCATGGCCAGTCATCCCTGCTGAGTGTGGGCCGAGGGAGCCGCTAGGACCTCTGTTATTGTTTTGAAAAAATCTGCTATCGTGCTGATAAACTCGGCTGTCAGGAGGGATGTTATTTCTGGGTGAAGGGAGGTTCTGCGGGACCGGGGCTCCTTCCTGCCGGCACCCACGTGGGTCTCGTCCCTCCCGCCAGACCCGACTTGAGCGATAACCTGGGGCCTTGAGCCTGCTCCTGGCAGGGGACACTGGTGGCCGTCGCTGCAGGATGTCCACAGTCGGCTGCCCAGGGCCTCCACAGTGTTTCAGGAGCAGATATCACCCCCTCCCTGACCCCAGATTCCTGGAATTGTCTGACAGAGTGGAGGCCTGGTCTCCGTCCCCCTGACAGGTTGCAGGAGATTAGGTTATTTTGGTCACACCGGCCATTTCGGTTTTTGGCTGGAGCGCGTGTCTATTAAATTGTCCTGGCTCTGAACAGAGTGGCCTGGCTGGTTAAGCCTCGTAATCTGCTCTGAAACGTGCTGGTTCTGTTTTCAACTGTGATAGTCCCCCTGTCACCAGGACCGCTGGCCTCTCCTCGGTTCCACCATAGGCTCAGCTAGCCAAGTACCCCCTGGCAGCCAGGAATCTGGATCTCAAGTAAATCCTCACTCTTGGCTATCTCAGGTCTGATTCACTGGGCTTTGTTTTATTGCATTTTAATTTGTATCAAGCTTTATTTTACAAACCCCAAAGTGCACAAATCTGAAGCATTCAGCTCAGTGCAATGAGACCCAGGTTTGATCCCTGGGTCCAGAAGATCCCCTGGAGGAGGGCCTGGGAACCCACTCCAGGATTCTTGCCTGGAGAATCCCATGGACAGAGGAGCCTGATGGGCTACAGTCCATGGGGTCACACAGAGTCGGACACAATTGGAACGACTGAGCGCGCACACACATACCCCTCCGACCACCATGTAGGACAGAAATCCCCAGAAATCTCCTTTCTGCCCCTTTCCAGCCAACACCCACCCACCTTGAGAGGCGGCTGTTGGCGCTTTGCCTGCTCTCCACCTTCATACAAACCGAATCATACAGTGTGTCCTCTCTTGTGTCTTCTTCCACCTTCTTTCCCTCTCACCATAATGTCTGTTGAAAACTTACTGTTGAGGGGCCTTCCCTGGTGGCTCAGCGGTGAAGCTCAGTGAATCAGCCTGCCATTGCAGGAGACACGGGTTCGATCCCTGATCTGGGAAGATCCCACACCCCGTGGAGCAACTAAGCCCCGAGTGCCACGACTACTGAGCCCTCACTCTGGAGCTTGAGAACCCTGGAGCTCATACACTGCAATAAGAAAAGCCACCGCAATGAAAGTCTGCTCCTCGCACCTAGAAAAAAGCCCTCACGGCCATGAAGACCCAGCGCAGCCAAAAATAAAACGAATAAATAAATATATATATATTTTTAAAAATTAGTGTTTGGGGAATTCAGCATGATGTAGGTGATGGAGAAACCCAAACGCTGTTACTGAAGACAAGGTTTAAGAACCGAAGATGCCGAAAGCTGCATGGTACAGTCAAAAATTTTTATTTAAAAAAGTTACTGTTTCATGACTAGAAACATAATACAAACATGTGTAGCAAAAGTTACAAATACTGTACGAGAGAAAGAAAAGACCACTGAGTGATCCCCACACCTGTTACCCGATCTTGACCTTCTGGTACGTTCCTTACACAAGTTTCAGTGAAAGTCGCTCCATGTCCGACACTTTGCGACTCCATGGATACAGTCCATGGAATTCTCCAGGCCAGAATACTGGCGTGGGTAGCCTTTCCCTTCTCCAGGGGATCTTCCCAACTCAGGGATCAAACCCAGGTCTCCCATATTGCAGGCAGATTCTTTACCAGCTGAGCCACACAACTTTCAAGGCAAATGAAAAATAGTCTTCTATGGGAATCGACTCATTTAAGACTTATTCTACAGCCTTTGAATCTCAGTTGAGACGGCGCAGGTACAGATGTCTTTCTGAGTTAGTGTATGTGGGTCGACCTCAGACTTTCACATTATGTTCCTTAGAAACCGGTCCCCAGATTTGGGAAAGCTGGAACATGGGAGAAAGAGGAGCTGAAAACAATTCCAAAGTCTTTGCCTGGAGTGCCTGGAAGGCCAGAGTGGCCGTTGGCTGAGATGGGAAGACTGGGTGAGTTGTAAGCTGGTGGGGTGTGAGTTTCATTTGGCTGCACGGGGCTGAAGAGCCCCCAGATCGGGCGGGGAGATGGAGGAGTTTATTTGCCGTCTAGGACTTGCCCACGTCTGTTCTCCACTCCATTTCCTGGGGGCGGGGGGTGGTGGTCTTAGCCCTCTGTTTTCAGGCCTGGGTGTCCCCACTCCCTGTGGCGTTCTGGCCCTAGGCAAGCCAGCGCTGTGGCCTCCCTCCAAGGCCAGAGGCTGTCTTGCGTCAGGTGCCCCCCATGCTCCCCAAGCCAGCTCCTCACGCTCAGAGGCCCTGGTTGAGCAGAGCGGGCTGAGGCTCCAAGGGGCCCAGGAGTTCAGTTCCAGGGAGCCTGGGCTGGACCGGCTCATTTCCAGGGGTTCGCAACACGTGGGAGATTCTAGGGGGCCGCAGAGGGCAGAAATCCATCTGCACGTGTCTTCAGGGCTGTGAGGAGGCTCCTGCCAAAGCTTCGGGGGAGAGTTGAGGGAAATGGCGGTGGGGGCCACTCCCTCCTCTGGGCTTCCCAGGTGTCATTCAGGCTGCCAAGGACCAGCCTTGACCTTCAAAAAGAAGCTCACTGCCGCAGACTCGTGTCCCCAGAGGCCTCTCCGCAGAACCTGGAGAAGTATCTGGTTCCAGGCGGGCACCCAGGGCTCTCAACCCACCTCCAACTTCCTCTCCATCTCCACTGGCCCCCGGCCGGAGACCCACCACACGGCGGGGTCCCAGCCCTGTGTCTTGATCTCAGTCAGCCCCGCAGTCCCTGGGAGTTCTCAGAGTGCCCTCAGCTGCCACACAGCCTGGACTCCAGACCCCAAAGCCCGGGGTGCTGCTGCTACACAGGTCACACAGCCAGGTCTTTGCAGAGTCAGCCTACACCAGCCTGGCAGCAAGTCCAGGTGGGGCTGGCCTAGCCCAGGCTCTGAGCCCAAGGCCCAGGGGGCACTGCCCATGCACACGTTCAACTCTCCCAGCCTGGACCACCATCACCGGACTCGAGAGAGACCGATCCCCATGGGCTCCTCATGAATACCCACCCCTTCCTTTCCCCACAGCTCCAGGGATGACCATGGAAGTGTTACACACACACCCCTCACATGGGGTCTTAGCCCAGGACTGAATTTCCTTCCAGAATTTTCTGTATGGATTTCCAGTATATGTTGGACTATACTGTACACACTGATTTGTGAAGCGTATTTCATTAAATACATGATGTACCTCCAAGATAACAGTTTCTTTGTGAACATGTCAAACTCTTCATCAGTTTTTTTTGTCGTTGTTTGTTTTTTAATTTGGCCACACCATGCAGCTTGTGCAATCCTCATTCCTGACCAGGGGTTGAACCCACGCCCTCGACAGTGAAAGCGTGGAGTCCTAACCAGTGGACCACCAGGGGATTCTCTCAAACTCTTCATCAGTTCTTAAACCCTGTCTTCAATAACATCCTCTGGGTTTATCCATCGCCTACTATGTATTGGGCATCATGCTGAGAGCTTCCTGTGAGTTCACCCTCACAGCAGCTCTGAGAGGTGGGGACTTCACAGAGGATGGGCTCAGAAAGGCCCAATTGCTATCTGAGGCCACACAAGTTATAACTGGCAGAGTCAGGATTCTAACTAAGGGCTGTGTGACCCGGAGTCCCAGCCCTTGCCGACCAGGCTGCAGCTTCCTGATTCAGAAAATGCTTTTACCCAAGATTGAGGACAGAAGGAGAAGGGGACGACAGAGGATGAGATGGTTGGATGGCATCACCAACTCAAATAGACATGAGTTTGATCAAATTCTGGGAGATGCTGAAGGACAGGGAAGCCTGGAGTGCTGCAGTCCACGAGGTCACAAAGAGTTGGACATAACTGGGTGGGGTGACTGAAGAACAAAGGGGGTTCATAGACTTCCCAAAGCTTAGCTACAGACCCCCAGGTCAGACAGGTCAGAGAGACCTGGGTTCAAGCCCCAGCCCTCCAGTCTCTTGGCTGTGTGGCTGTGGACCCATCAGTACCCCTCTTTGAGGCTCAGTTTCTCCATCTGTGCAAAGGGGTGATCCACCCTGCAGGGGGCCATCCAGGCAAGACACCCAGCCCAACAGGCTCTCAATAGCCTCTCATCCTGGGAAGGTGCCCCCACAAAACATCCACCAGGCGGGCATGAGTGGAACAACACTGTGAGAAGCTGGTCATTCTAGCTCCTGGCAAGGAGCTCAGGCCCAGCTCAGGAGAGAGCCCTGAAACCCTTCGATGGGTCTCTCCCGATATTACAGCGTCTCTGTCAAAGCTGGAGGATTTTCCCGACAAGGTTCCCAGTCAGTTCAGTTTAGTTGCTCAGTCGTGTCTGACTCTGCTACCCCACGGACCGCAGCACACCAAGCCTCCCTGTCCATCACCAACTCCTGGAGCCTACTCAAACTCATGTCTTTCAAGTCGGTGATGCCATCCAAGCATCTCATCCTCTGTCGTCCCCTTCTCCTCCTGCCTTCTCCACCCAGCATCATGGTCTTCTCCAGGGAGTCAGTTCTTCACATCAGGTGGCCAAAGTATTCGAGTTTCAGCTTCAGCATCAGTCCTTCCAATGAATATTGCGTTGATTTCCTTTAGAATGGACTGGTTTGATCTCCTTGCAGTCCAAGGGGCTCTCAAGAGGTTCCCAACGCTGGGACAAAAGTCTGGGATGGCACATGGAGAGACAGCCATTTACAACCTGCTTTGGGGGCATCTCCAATGGTCCAATGATTAAGACTCCATGCTTCCGATGCAGAAGGCGCGGGTTTGACCCCTCATGATGGAATTAAGATCCCACATGTCTCATGGCATGTAAAGAAAAGAAGTAAAGAAAAATAAAATGAAATAAAACCTGCTCTGACCCCTGGGTCCCCCGGGTGGGCCCTGGATGCCGAGGCCAGCGCGTGGCAAACATGCTTGGTCAACCTTCTCCCTGGGGTTCCCAGCTGCCCTCTCCTCCTGTCCCGGGCCTTGGACATGAGAATGTCCTCGCGTCTCTCAAGTCTTTTCAGGAAAACTGCATCCTCACTGAGGCTTCCCTTGACATCCTGGCTAAAGGACCCACCCCTCCCCCACTCTCCTCGCACTCCCTGGCTTTACTCCTCTGCCTTGCATGCTTGCTGTGTACGCAGCTGCCCAGAGCTCTATTTTCTGGTCAGCTGGTTTCTCCTCCACTGTGTCCCACACTTGGCACTGAGCCCTGTATCACTGCCATGAACGAGTCATCTCTAGATCGCCATCACCCACACCACAGCCAGGCATATGGTAGGTGTCAATCAATATTTGCTAAATGAATGATCAAAGCAAATCACAGTAAGAACAAAACTCAACCCTAAGTTGGCACAGAGGGTTTGCTGGCCCATGGATCCCTGAATTGCAGAGAGATGTAGTCATGGCCCCAGCAGGAGGGGCTTACCTAGGGCTGGGGGGGATCCACAGAGTCTTTGGGAGGGAGGCTCCCAGGCAAGGAAGGGACTCCCTGTCCACTGGCCCTGGGACAGGCCAGCAAATCTCAATGGGGAAAGGGAAGCTGAGGCCAGCTATGGTGGGTGGAAAAGACACTGTGGCTGAGTAGGGAGACTCAGGCTTGAATCTGCCTCTGCTGTTCATGCGTTGGTTGGTCTCTGACAAGTGGCTGGCCTTCTTTTCCAGAGCCTCAGTTTTCTGATCTGTAAGATGGGGCCACCAGGATTCTCTGGCCTGTACTGATACATAGACTGTTCATATGCACCAGTGTCTGTAACATGGGACAGAGGTAAGGATTGCAGGCAATAATAGAAAATGCTTGGTAGTAGGATCGAGGGATCTGAATGGATCATGGCAGCTACTATTGTTATTGTTATTGCTATTATCATATGCCATCTGATCCTTTTTTGGACAGGAAGCCAAGGCCTTCTACAGGCCCAATTCCTATTCCAATGGTTTTTGCTTCCTCCTATCCATTTAATCTGCATATTACTTGGGAACCTTGCAAGGCAAATATTTTCACCCAGCCCTTCCTTGGGCACTTCTATCCCCTATCTGTCCCTAAACTGTCCTTTCTCCTCCATCTGTTCTGCTAATGTTCGTTGTTGTTCTTCAGTTGCTAAGTTGTGTCTGACCTTTTGTGACCCCAGGGACTGCACAGCACACCAGGCTGCTCTGTTCTCCACTATCTCCCAGAATTTGCTCAAACTCATGTCGATGATGCCATCCAACCATCTCATCCTCTGTCATCCCCTTCTTCTCCTGCCTTCAATCTTTCCCAGCATCACGGTCTTTTCCAATGAGTCAGTTCCTCGAATCAGGTGGCCAAACTATTGGAGCTTCAGCTTCAGCATCAGTCCTTCCAATGAATATTTAAGATTGATTTCCTTTAGGATTGACTAGTTTGATCTCCTTGCAGTCCAAGGGATTCTCAAGAGTCTTCTCCAACACCACAATTCCAAAGCATCAATTTTTCAGCCCTCAGCCTTCTTTATGGTCCAACTCTCACATCTGTACATAACCACTGGAAAAACCATAGCTTTGACTGCTGTTTCTCTCTTAGAAGAGGCAGCAGGAAGGAGGCAGGCAAGCCTGTCATGTTCCTGGGACAACAGTTACTTTGTAATCCTGGTGCTCTGCCCTACCTTCCTCTACCTCCACACACTCCAGGCTAGGAACTCAATATCAGGCTGGGAACTCAAGATCCTACTCCTCCCTAACCCGTCCCAGGGCTGGGGACCACCCCTCCTGGAATTTTTCTGATGTCTCCTCTCTCCTGGGAGGTTTCAGGGGCCCTTCTCTACCACCCATTTCCCCCCAGACCCAGGAGCACCAGAGCAGCGGGGGGCTGTCCTCACCATGGCAATAGGAACACAGGTGAGGTGGATGGTACAGCTGGAAGGATAGGGGGTGGGAGGAAGCGGGGACAGGAAGACCCTTGGCTTTGGTAGGATGCTGCTGAGGCTGTTTCTACAAAGCTAGAGTCTGACTTTTCATATCTGTGAAAAAGACTTAAAAATACCTAAAGCCTGGACTTCCCTGGTGGTCCACTGGTTAAGAATCCACCTGCTGGGACTTCCCTAATGGTCCAATGGCTAAGGCTCTGAGATCCCAGTGCACGGAGCCTGGGGTTCGATTCCTGGTCAGGGAACTAAGATCCCGCATGCTGCAACTCCGGGAGCTGGTGATGGACAGGGAGGCCTGCCGTGCTGCAGTCCATGGGGTCGCAAACAGTCAGACACGACTGAGCGACTGAACTGAACTGGTGCTGCAACTAAGACCTGGCACAGCCAAATAAAGAAAGAAAGAAAGAATCCGCCTGCCAGTGGAGGGGACACAAGTTCCATCCCTGGTCGGGGAAGATCCCACATGCCTCAGAGGAACGAAGCCCCTGCGGCACAACTACTGAGTCCACTTGCAGAGCCCTTGCTCCACAGCAAGAGAAGCAACTGCAGGGAGAAGCGCAGACAACCAGAAAAAGTCCGCAGGGAGCAACACGAAGGCGCAGCACAGCCATAAATAAATAAATTGAAAAAAAAAAAAAAAGAGCCTAACGCCTGATGGCTGCAGGGCCTGGGGGAGGGAGGAGGAGTTACTGTTTAGCAGGTGTTTTCAAACATGGGAAGTTATGGAGATGGATGGTAGTGATGGTCGAATGTGCTTTGCCTTTTCATACTGCTCATGGGGCTCTCAAGGCAAGAATACTGAAATGCTTTGCCATTCCCTTCTCCAGCGGACCACGTTTTGTCAGAACTCTTCACCATGACGCTTAAAGAGCTGACTCATTGGAAAAGACTCTGATGCTGGGAAAGATTGAGAGCAGGAGGCAAAGGGGCAACAGAAGATTAGATGGTTGGATGGTATCACTGACTCAATGGACATGAGTTGAGCAAACGCCGAGAGATAGTGGAGGACCGGGAAGCCTGGCGTGCTGTAGTCCATGGGGTTGCAAAGAGTCGGACATGACTTTAGGGACTGAAGAACAACATGAATACCACTACACAGCGCACTTCCAAATAGTAAAGATGGTACATTTTGTTTTGTGCATTTTCACGAAATTAAAAAAAAAAAAGTTGAAGAAAAAAACAAACTCAAACAAAACTTAACTCCTGAAGCTGCCAGCACAGAGAGCTGGGATATTTGAGCACTGAAGTCACGCTGTCATTTAGCAGGTCGTTAAGTTCTCTTTCTTGCATGTGCATGAAAAAAAAAAAAAGCATCAAGCAGCCCTAAGGACTTCTTTGAGGCCATCCATGTCAAGACCCTGGATCACCCACCCCAATGCAGTCAGGGGGATTCATCCGGACAGTTCTACGGAGCGAACCACAAACTTGCAGAGCGCAGGAGGCAGAGAGACACTATCCGAGTAAACAGATCACCCCCTAGCAGTTCTGTTGCCTTTTGGACCCCGCTAGGTCCTGGAGTCGGGCGGGGAGGCGGCCCTGGGGGCGGGCCGGGGCGGGGCCGGCGGTTGACACCCTGGCGCACGCGGGCCCCTCGCAGCAGACAATACGCCTCGCGGCTCGAGCCCTGTGGACGCCGCCGCCGTCACCACCCGCCGCCACTGCCACCGCCGGACGCGAGGTGAGCCCTCCCGCCCTTGCTGTGACCCTCGCTCCGCTGCCGGCCACCCCTCCGCCCAGCCCGAGCCCGGCAGGTGAGCGCCCTGGGGCTGCCCTGGGCGCCCGCTGGAAGGTAGAGAGGCCAGTGGCCCCAGATTTTCCTGTCCCGGCTGGATTACTTACTTGCGGGCGGCGTCTGGGGACCCTGGCTCCGAAACACCCCTCTCGCTGGCCGGGGTGGGGGGGGGGGCGGGGCTCCAGTTCTCCGGTGGGCGATCTTGGCATCCGCGGACCCTGGGGGCCTCAGTCTCCGCATCTGTGCAATGGGGGCGGCCCGTCTGCGCCGCGCCCGGGGGACCCGGCGCCCGATCGCCCTTCTCCTCCCTCCGAGGCCAGACTCCCAGGTCCTCTGGGCATAGGACCCGAGCGCAGGGCTGCCAGCCCAGGGCCGCGACGGCGCGGTCCCCCCAAAAAGAAAAAGGATGGGGGCGGGGGAGGAAGATGGCGTCGGGAACCGGTCCCCGCCGGCCCCGGGGTGCCCGGGCGCCGCGCACCGGCCAGGGGGCCCGAGCCCGGCCGGACGCGGGACGCGGGGAAGTCCGGAACAGGAACTGCGCGCCGGGCGGGCGCGGCGCCCTCTGCCTGCCCACGCCCGGGGCAGGTGCGCCCCGCGGGGAAGGCGCCCTGGCCGCTGGTGCAAAGCAGGGACCGCCGGGCGCGCCCCATCCGGGGACCGCGAGGCGTCCCGCCGCCAGCCTCGCGCGGCCAGGACCGGCCCTGAGGGGCTCCGGGCTTCCCACCTCCTGGGTGTGAGTCGTTTGTAAACCGTTAATTGTTACTATAGTTTTCGCCAGGACGTTGTTGTTCTTGCCGCTGCTGCTATTGTAGCGTTTTCCAAGCACCTATGCGGCCTGGTTTCCTTCCTAAGCTTCGCTGCAGCTCCCCGGGAAGGGAGGGTTATGGCTTTATCCTACCACGTTAGGGAGGGCTCTGTGCTGGCCGGCCTCCAAGGACGGAAGGCCTCCTTGTACGGTTGGAGAAACTGAGCCTGAGTTCAGGAGGCATTATAAATGCTGTCTAGCCAAAAAGCCCAGAGCTGTTTCCTAGAAGCCAAGCCAAGCTCTCCACTCAGCCACTTTCTGGCTGTGTTGTCTTCGTTGGGTTCTGGCACCCCTGAGCCTCAGTTGCTCATTCTGTAAAATGGGTCCATGAGGTTTCCCACCAGGGCTGGAGGAACACCACCGCTGAGTGTTGGTGGCCGTTAGTGACTTCTCCGGAGTCAGCTCTTTAACTCTATTCTACTTATTCTGGGCTGCCCTTGAAATGAGTTCTTAGGAGGAGCAGCACACTTGGGGCGATTGGCACCTGATGCTGCAGTGGCCGGGATCCCGGTCTTAGCACTGGGCTGGTGGTGCTGGTCTTGCGCATGGTCTCATCTCCCCTCCCTTCTCAGTCCAGGATTTGGGGATTTCCCACCGTCTTAACCTCAGGGTCACTGTGGCTTCTCCAGCCTTACCAACATTAGCTTGTACAAGTTTACTTTTGCTTGTGTTTGGTTTGGGAGGAGTGGAGTCTGGGGAGAGGGGCTTCTGGGGGGCAGTGCCTTGGAATGTCCTTCAGGGCAGGAAACAGTTTTAACTTACCCTCTAAGATGGCTGCCAGGTGACTTTATTTTTTTTTTGGTGGGAACTATATCAGCAGGAATATTTCTCTAAGCACCAGAGGTTCTGTGCAGCCTTCCATGGGAGCGGGTGAGGCCTAAAATAAGTGGAGTGATGTACTTTGGCACCACCCCTGTGGATGCCAGACTCCCTATCGCAATTGCTTCTCCTCTGAGAAGTCTTCTGTGAATACCTGATCTGGAGCCGCAGCCCTCCCACTGTTCCTGGGGGTTCCTCTGCCCTAAAGCTCTCTCTCTCTCTCTCTTTTTTTTTTTTTGATAAGTAAGAAGTGAATTTATTTAGAGAGATACACATACCATAGACAGAATAGAGTCTGTCTCAGCGAGAACGGCCTTGGGAGAAGTATACTCTATTGACGGTGTGGGCTGGCCTAGGATTTTACTTTATTGTTTTCAGGACTCTCAAGACAGTGTGGAAATTACACGTGCTCACTTAGTATGATTTACACAAGCCTGTAGCTCCACTGGAACAGGAATTTATTTATTTATTTTTTCTTTTTGGCCATGCCACACAGCTTGTGGGATCTTAGTTCCCCGACCAGGGATCAAACCTGGGCCCCTTGACACTGGAAGCGCAGAGTCTTAACCACTGGACCGCCAGGGAAGTCCTAGAACAGGAGTTGAGAAAGATCACACTAGAGTATCCCCCGTGCCCATCACAACCTGGGCACTCTGGGAAAAAGCTAGTTAGAGCTTCTAAACATAGCTGGTTGTATGTATCAATATGTTTATTGAAAGTTTTATTAGGTGGTCTATAGGTGTAGAAACTGGGTTTCCCTGGTGGCTCAGACGGTAAAGAATCTGCCTGCAATGCGGGAGACCTGAGTTCCTTCCCTGAGTTGGGAAGATCCCCTGGAGGGGAGGGCATGGCAACCCCCTAAAGTCTTCTTGCCTGGAGAATCCCCATGGACAGAGGAGCCTGGCGGGCTACAGTCCACTGGGTCACAGAGTCAGACGCAACTGAGCGACTGAGCACAAGCACAGATACAGAAATTGAGCTGCAAAGAAAGGAGAGAGCAGTGGTCGTCCGTTTTCTCACGTCTGGTCGTCTAGGAAATGGACGGGGGTCCTCGGTGAACGGTTCCATCCACCAGTGAGTCTTGACCCTGACCTCCGAGGTGTTTCCCCCTCTCCCTGGAAAGCATCCTGTTTTTAGTGATCCCATTAAGTTTGTAGACAATTAATGGTTTCTGGCTTCCCCTCCCGTGACCGTAGTGGATCCCACGAGAGTCGGGCTGTTTTTCTCTTGGCCCAGAACAATTCTTCGGTGTTTCAAGGAAGTTCCCGGCACGCTTGGGTTTTGTTGTCGGCAGCCACCAGGAAGCCTGCGGCGGGTCTGAGTGGACCTGTGCGGCCGGCGCTTTGTCCTGCCGTGGGTTGGTTGGGGCTGGGCCCTGGGCGAAATACAGAATGTAAGCAAATAAGTCCGCGGCCCGAGTCCCTCGCTGGCCTGGAGGCGGGCAGGAGAGGCTGGACCTGGTGGTCAGGGCCCTGGGCGGGCTTGGGGAGGGCAGCTGATTTCCCTAGTGTCAATATTGGGCTGTGACAACAGAAAACACCCTCCGGGCCTTGCCAGGCGCTGCCTGGTAAACCTGTTTTTCTGGAGGTGGGAGAAGACCTGGGGTCCCCCAGAGTCTGAGAGGAGAGGCAGGCTCGGGGCCGGAGTGGGCAGCCCACATGGCTCTCTGGGCAGAGGCACTGGGTCTGGCATGGAACTCAGCGGAGGCTCGGAGGCCGGCCAGAGAGATGGGCGGATTTCCCATTTGCAGACAATGACGCATCCGGGAAATCCCAGCGGTGAACTGGGTGGGCGTGCACCGCGGCGGAGCTCCAAGTTCACGGACCAAGAGCCTCCCGTTAGTGAGCACTGACTGTATACCAGCGGTCCCCAACCCTTTTGACACTAGCAATCAGTTTCCGCAGACTTGTGCGGAGGGGATGGTTTGGGGATGATTCAAGCACGCTGCACTGATCATGCTCTTTTTCTGTTATTATTACATTGTGATATGGAATGAAATAATTATATAGCTCACCATCATGCAGAATCAGTGGGAGCCCCGAGCTTGTTTTCCTGAGCTCAGGTGGTCATGCGGGCGTCGGGGAGTGGCTGTAGGTACGGATGAGGCTTTGCTCGTTCACCTGCCGCTCACCTCCTGCTGTGTGGCTGGGTTGCTAACAGGCCGTGCACCCATCCAGGTTTTCGGCCCAGGGGTTGGGACCCTGCTGACCTCTGCCTCCTCTCAAAAGCTGAGCGTGTCCGGTCCAGCGTGCCCTGGCCAGGAGTTGACTGTCCTGTGAGCCCAGTCCCTTCATTCTGTTGGACCTTGTATTATCTGGTTCCCTTGGGCTGTCCTCATTCACTAGTTCCTGCTCTGAGCCAGGGCAGACAGACAGGTAAACATTTAATGAGACTGTCATGGGCTGTGTGCCTAATCCAGGTCTGTTTACACAAGGTGCTGGGTTAGGAGCAATTAATTCTGTCCTGGGAGGAAGTAAGTTCTGAGCCTGGAGGAAGACGCAGGTCCCTGATGCCAACCTGGGGAGGTAGCAGGAGGTGTAAAGGTGGGCTTGAGGGTGTGGAAAGAGAGGAGTAGGCAGCCTAGGATCTGTCCCCGGGAAGGGGAGCCCCCAAGGCTGCTGATTGGAGGGGTCCGTGTCCAGATCTGGTAAGTGGTTGAGACCCCGCAGCGCTGGGGAGACCCAAAACTGTCTGGAAGGAAGGAGACCATGAGAGCCACATCTCTCTGAGCCCCTAGTGTCTGGACCCAGGAGCACATAGTCCTTCATGTAAATTCTTACAAACTTTAATTGAACTATATTTGATTTACAGTATGTGTTACTTTCAGGTATACAACAGAGTGATCTGGATATCTGTATATATATGTATATAGATATAATCTTTTCTATTAGGTTATCACAGGACACTGAATGTGGTGTCCTGTGCTATATAGTAAGTCCTTGTTTGTTTTATATATGGTAGTGTAGATCTCTTAATCTGACACTCCTGATTTATACTCCCTCTTTCCCCATTGGTAAACATAAATTTTCTATGCCTGAGTCTCTTTAGTAAATAAATTTATTTGTTCTGTTTTAGATTTCACATATAAGTGATATCAGTTGTCTTTCTCTGTTTGAGAATGATAATCTCTAGGTTCATACATGTTGCTGCAAATGGCAATAGTTCATTCTTTTTGAAAAAAAAGTGAAAGTTGGTCACTCAGTCGTGTGTGGCTCTTTGCAATCCCGTGGACTGTAGCCTACCAGGCTCCTCTGTCCATGGAATTCTCCAGTCAAGAATACTGGAGTGGGTTGCCAATTCATTCTCCAGGGGATCTTCCCAACCCAGTGACTGAACCTGGGTCTCCTGCATTGCAGGCAGATTCTTTACTGTTTGAGCCACAGGGAAGCCCTCATTCATATTATAACTGAGTAATATTTCATGTGTGTGTGTGTTTGGGCGGGGGGGATTTCCCAGGTGTGTGTGGGGGGTTCTCAGGTGGCTCAAAGTAAAAGAATCCACCTGCAATGCAGGAGATGGGGGTTTGATCCATGACTCGAGAAGATCCCCTGGAGAAGGTAATGGCAACCCAGCCCACTCGGATATGACTTCACAACAGAACAACAGCAACACACACACACACACACACACCCCCTACATCTTAAACTAATCATCTGTTGGTGGGCACTTGGATTGTTTCCATGTCCTGGCTGTTGGAAATAGCACTACTGCGAACGTGAGTTTCATCTTTTCCAGATATGTGTCTAGAGTGGGGCTGCTGGATCGTGTGGTAGCTCTGTTTTCAGTTTTTTAAGGACCCTCCACACTGTTGTGCATGGTGTCTGTACCAGTTTACATTCCCACCGACAGTGTAGGAGGATTCCCTATCCCCATGCCCTCTTCAGCATTTATTGTTTGACATACAGCCTTTTTAAACGTATGCAGCAGACCCAAGCAGTACCTTGCCACTGTTCTTTTTCTAATGGAGATGGACGCCCGGGGCCCCTTTTAGGTGGCCACAAGGACGCGGCCCACTGGGACCCCCTGCAGACCGGCCGTGCAAGGCCTCCTCACCGTGATCCCCGCCTGGTTCCTCCTCACTTCATGACGTGTGTATTCTAACGGACACCGTAGTCTGGGTGGTTCATAAGCCACAGATACTTACCTCTCACTGTTCTGGATGCTTGAAGGCCAAGGTCAGGGTGCCACAGACTTCCTGTGTCCCCAGTGGAGGATGTGAAGAGAGCACTCCTGGGCCTGGTTTAGCAGAGTCCTAACCCATTAGCAGAGCCCTCGGGATCTCCTTGCCTCCCTGGGCCCTCCCCTCCTTTTTCCATCCATGGGCATTAGGTTTTCCACAGAGGAATTTGGGGCGGGGCAGAAACTTTCAGATCTCAGCCAACTGGTTTAAAGCCAATTTCATAATCAGTTGTCAAGAGAATTATTCATCTGTTACGCTTCAGTTTTTTTTTTTTTAATGGATATTTGAGCGGGAAAGAACAGAAAAGAATCTGTCCCCAGTGCTTGTTTAGTAAGTGAAGAATTAGGGGGTCCAGCGGGGCTTTTGGCTAAGATCGAGTGTAGTGTGGGAATTTCCTGGTGGCTCAGTGGTAAAGAATTCACCTGTCAATGCAGGAGATGAAAGAGAAGCAGATTGGATCCCTGGGTTGGGAAGATCCCCCTGGAGGAAGAAATGGCAACCCGATCCAGTATTCTTGCCTGGGAAATCCCATGGACAGAGGAGCCTGGTGGGCTACAGTCCAGGGGGTCGCAAAGAGTCAGACACGACTGAGCGACTGAGCACAGGGGCTAAGGAATTTGTCCAGAGTACCACAGCCAAGCTGGATCAGAACCCAGGTGTGCTTGCAGCCCAGGGCCCCTCGGCTCAGCGTTTTCCTTCATAAATAATGTGTAACCAGTGAGATGTAAACACAGCCCAGAGCAGGTTCCATGTCTTGGTCCTGTCGATCACAGCTAACCATGACTTCTTCCCATGATACGCGGAGGCCCACCTCCTTCCATTTTAGAGGGAGGAGAAGGGGGCGCTGGTTTTGCATCACTCTTTCCACTGACATTCCTGAGATCCTTGGGCCAGGCCCTGGGGACCTGGAGCCCAGTCATCTCACAGCAGCTCTGGCCAAGAATGTGTCCTGGAGTTGGGGCCGGATGTCATGGAGCTCCTCTGCTTAAGTGGGCGACAGACCCGTCACTGTTCGTTCTTGTTTGTTTGTTTTAGCTCCACTCAGAATATTCTTTTAAATTAAATTTTGGCTGCACTGGAGTTGCTTGGGCTTAATCGCCCTGAGGTATGTAGGATCTTCCCAGACCAGGAATCGAACCCATGTCCCCCTGCACTGGCAGGTGGCTTCTTATCCACCAGGGAAGTCCAGAATATTTTTAATAATGCACATTTCTTAAAAAAAAAAAAAAATTCATCTTACAAATTGTCCTGCAATCCAAATATACAGTAGCTTGGAAAATAATGTTTAGAAAACAAAAACCAATGTAAAAGACGGATTAAAACAGCTAGAACAGTCCAGGCTTTATATGGCTCTGATTTTACGGTTTTCTTATTGCATCATCAGTGTCAGAAATCTGTTCCTTCAGCTGGCTCCATTGCTCAGGATTTAAAGAAGTACCTTTTCTTCCTGGTTTTATTTTACCTTCCAGATCCATCTAATAGTCTCAGCCCTTCACTGTTCTAACCCTTAGGAGGCTGGACTCAGTAGATGCAAATCAAAAGTGTGTGGGGTTACTGAGCTTTAAACTACAGGACCAGAGAGGGCAAGCCTTTGCCCGAGGCCACCCCAGCTGGAAGCCAGTTGGATTTCTCACTCTCTCTTTTGTTTAATATATTTTATTCTTATTTAATTATTTGACTGCGCCGGGTCTTGGCATGTGGGATCTGGTTCCCTGATCCTGGATCGAACCCAGGCCCTCTGCATCGGGAGCTCGAAGTCTTAGCCCCTAGACCCCCAGGGCAGTCCCGAGGTTGGATCTCTTGCAGTGTCTGCACCTGGTTCAAGGTGGCCCACGTCAGCACCTGCACCAGGCTTCAAGGCAGAGCGCTGAGATGCTGGTGCAGTGGTAGGGCTGAGGAAGCCTGTTTCAAGCTGTGCTTAGTGGCTCAGTCGTGTCCGACTCTCTGCAACCCCGTGCACTGTAGCACCGCCAGGCTGCTCTGTCCATGGGGATTCTCCAGGCAAGACTACTGGAGCGGGCTATCACGCTGCTGGCTTCCAGCTCCTACGTTGAATTTCAAGCCTTTTGCTTAAAATACCTTTCCCTCCTCTTACCTTCTTCTCGGCTCCCCCGCCCACCTTCCCCACCCCCTCTCACCCCGTTGTTTCTCCATCACTTAAAGGAAGTGAGCCCCGCCCACCTGAGACCAGCTGCTTCGGGCATCTGCAGGTTCCTAAGTCTGGCCTCCCCTGCCAGGTGGGGAGGGCGTGGGTGGGGTGGGGGCTGGGACGGGTTGGATGCTCGATTCCTGAAATAGACCTTGAAGACAAACATCACCCTTTCAGACAAACATCATCCTTTCAGAACGAAAATTCAGGTGATGAACTGGAAACAATTATTTTTGCTCAATTTTTTGAATCAGTGAGACTAACACCAATATTCAGGAAGACAGAAACATGCAGAGTTAAAAAAAAATTTAAGTCTCCTTCTTACCTTTGTCCCGGAGAGGCCCCTTCCCCTCTTTCCTGATCTTCTTTCTCTTTTGGGAGATGGATCTGTGCAGATAGAGGTGTTTGTCTATTTTTTTTTTTTTAATATGTGTGCAGCACAGAAGACAAAAGCAGAAGGGGACGACAGGATGAGATGGTTGGATGGCATCACGGACTCAATGGACACGAGTTTGAGCAAACTCCGGGAGATAGTGAAGGACAGAGGAGCCTGGCAGAGGAGCCACGGGGTGGCAGGGAGTCAGCCACCGTAGCCACTGAACAGTAATAACACAGCACAGTTCATCTGCGTTCCCCGCTGTGTTCACGCGCCTTCAAGATCTTGGCGCAGGGGTACCTGCCAGGTACATGCAGGCCTGCACGGAGGATGCATTTCTAGAAATCAAAGGGCTTGTGTGCTTGTGACTTTGATCAGATCAGATCAGTCACTCAGTCGTGTCCAACTCTTTGCGACCCCATGAATCGCAGCACGCCAGGCCTCCCTGTCCATCACCAACTCCCGGAGTTCACTCAGACTCACGTCCATCAAGTCAGTGATGCCATCCAGCCATCTCATCCTCTGTTGTCCCCTTCTCCTCCTGCCCCCAATCCCTCCCAGCATCAGAGTCTTTTCCAATGAATCAACTCTTCGCATGAGGTGGCCAAAGTACTGGAGTTTCAGCTTTAGCATCATTCCCTCCAAAGAAATCCCAGGGCTGATCTCCTTCAGAATGGACTGGTTGGATCTCCTTGCAGTCCAAGGGACTCTCAAGAGTCTTCTCCAACACCACAGTTCAAAAGCATCAATTCTTCGGCGCTCAGCCTTCTTCACAGTCCAACTCTCACATCCATACATGACCACAGGAAAAAACATAGCCTTGACTAGACGAACCTTTGTTGGCAAAGTAATTTCTCTGCTTTTGAATATGCTATCTAGGTTGGTCATAACTTTCCTTCCAAGGAGCAAGCGTCTTTTAATTTCATGGCTGCAGTCACCATCTGTAGTGATTTTGGAGCCCAGAAAAATAAAGTCTGACACTGTTTCCACTGTTTCCCCATCTATTTCCCATGAAGTGATGGGACCGGATGCCATGATCTTCGTTTTCTGAATGTTGAGCTTTAAGCCAACTTGTTCACTCTCCACTTTCACTTTCATCAAGAGGCTTTTGAGTTCCTCTTCACTTTCTGCCATAAGGGTGGTGTCATCTGCATATCTGAGGTTATTGATATTTCTCCTGGCAATCTTGATTCCAGCTTGTGTTTCTTCCAGTCCAGCGTTTCTCATGATGTACTCTGCACATAAATTAAATAAACAGGGTGACAATATACAGCCTTGACGAACTCCTTTTCCTATTTGGAACCAGTCTGTTGTTCCATGTCCAGTTCTAACTGTTGCTTCCTGACCTGCATACAAATTTCTCAAGAGGCAGATCAGGTGGTCCAGTATTCCCATCTCTTTCAGAATTTTCCACAGTTTATTGTGATCCACATAGTCAAAGGCTTTGGCATAGTCAATAAAGCAGAAATAGATGTTTTTCTGGAACTCTCTTGCTTTTTCCATGATCCAGCGGATGTTGGCAATTTGGTCTCTGGTTCCTCTGCCTTTTCTAAAACCAGCTTGAACATCAGGAATTTCACGGTTGGCATATTGCTGAAGCCTGGCTTGGAGAATTTTGAGCATTACTTTACTAGCGTGTGAGATGAGTGCAATTGTGCGATAGTTTGAGCATTCTTTGGCATTGCCTTTCTTTGGGATTGGAATGAAAACGGACCTTTTCCAGACCTGTGGCCACTGCTGAGTTTTCCAAATTTGCTGGCATATTGAGTGCAGCACTTTCACAGCATCATCTTCCAGGATGGAATAGCTCAACTGGAATTCCATCACCTCCACTAGCTTTGTTCGTAGTGATGCTTTCTAAGGCCCACTTGACTTCACATTCCAGGATGTCTGGCTCTAGGTCAGTGATCACACCATCGTGATTATCTGGGTCGTGAAGATCTTTTTTGTACAGTTCTTCTGTGTATTCTTGCCATCTCTTCTTAATATCTTCTGTTTCTGTTGATAGACACTGTCAAACTGACCCCCAGAGAAGTAGGGACTAGCGGTCTCTCACTCCCTTCTGGATCTGTTGATTCCTTAACCAGCTATGGAGCTCCCTACTCCCGCGAGGTGGCAGAAAATGGGCAACCGTTGTATCTTTTGATGCTCTTTGCAACCCTGGAGACTGTGCTGCTTCTGTGCAGAAGAACTCTCTCTGAGCTGGGTGACTCTGAGTTAGGTGACTGCTCCTGGTCTCACGGCAGTGACAGGGCTGGGACAGGAACCTGCATCTGTCCTGCCCAAGTCAGGGCTTTTCTGCTTGATGCTGTGGGCACTGAGTGCTTTGTATGCCAGGGCCTTGGGGAGACATGTGTGTGTGTGGGCCCCCGAAGGAAAAGACTGGGGGCCAGGGCTTTGCATCTGGGTCCAGAGCATCCACTGGCCTGGCCCCGAGGACTCACTTACCAGAGGGGGCCTCACCTGTTCTTGCTTTGCTGCAAGGCCCTCAGGGACATGGGGAAGGTTGGGCTGGGGGGCAACTCAGGGTTCACCCCCTCTACAAGGCAGGGGCAGCTGTTTCCATCCCAGGGTGTGTGTGGAAGAGGCACACCCGTGACATTGCAGCCTGGCTGGTCCAGAGCTGACGCCCCCTCCTTCCAAGCCCCACAGGCGTCCTCGTGACTGTGGGGGCTGCTGCTGAGAGGTTCGATTTGCATCCTGAGATCCAGCGGAAAATGGGTTTCCACTGCGTGTGTAGGAGGGTGAGCGTGGGCTGCCGCCTGCGTGGGTGTGCCTTCCTTTCCACCAAAGAAGAGTTTTAAACTCCTCCTTTGCAAATACACTGGGGAAAAAAAATAGACGCTTGAAACCAGTCCAGGCTCCTGAATCTGCAGCTGCAGTGATGTCAGTTCTCGCCCCCCTGTTTAGCGACTCGACAAGCATTTATCTGCCCGGTGCTGTGGGCTGGGAAGCAGGGATTAATAACGATAGTGACAACAGTTCCTTTTTTTTTTTTTAACTTTTGTTTGGCTGCACCACAGGGCTCGCAGGATCTTAGCTCCCCAGCTAGGGATGGAACCCCGGGCCCCCTGCAGGGTAAGCTCCGAGTCCTAACCACTGGACCACTAGGGAAGTCCCAGCTCCTGGTTGTCCCCCGTGGAATGGCTCTTGCTGGTGTCCTCATTGAGGAGTGAGGGAGCTGGGCACAAGGGTTGTCCCCCAGGACACCCAGCGGGGGCCAACAGGGGTGTCAGAGGAGAGCGGGAATGGCCAGCAGCACTGCCCAGGCGAAGACTGGAGGCCTGACATGTCTGAGCACGCACTCTTTAGTGTGGTGGGAGCCGGGTTAGGATTGGGGCAGCAGGGCTGAGGTGACCAGAGGGAGAAGCAGCTCCTGGTAGTGTCCCCTGAGGGGCCTGGGGAGTGATGGAGCAGGTGGAGGGGTCAAATCTGAGGCTGCTGCGTGGAGGTCAGATTGGAGGCCCCCAGCAGGAGACACACCAGACAGGATGGGCCCAGCCCTCAGCCTCCGCTGGAGTGAGGGGGCCGCTGGGAGGGACCAGCTCTGGGGGACTGCTGCAAGGCCCCTGCTCCCACTGTCCTCTCGCTCAGATCTAGAGCCCAAGGCCAGCCTAGGTCTGCTTGTTGATTCTCCTCTGTTAGTACCAGCCAGAACCATTGCACTGACTGGGGCAAGAAGGCTAAGGACTTGAATTTCTTCACTTCTTTCATTGATAGATACGGGGTTAAGTGGTGAGCATTTTCATCCACGTACAGGGCTTAAATCAGTGCTTGACAATAGTTGATACCCAAACATCAGCCAGGATTATAAGACAGTTAGTGTTAGTTCTTTTTTAAGAACACATTCTTTATTTGGCTGCACTGGGTCCTGTGGCATGTGGAATTTTTAGTCCCCTGACCAGGGAACCTGGGCCCCCTGCATTGGGGGTGCAGAGTCTTAGCCACTGGACCCCCAGGGAAGTCTCTAGTGCTGGCTCTTGCCCGGAAAAGGAACCCTATTAGCATGGGACCATTATGCCTATTTAGCAGATAAGGAAACTGAGGGTCTTGCCCAAGATCTCACTGCAAGTGAGTGGTTGGTTAGGATGTCAGTTCAATATCCCCCCACCTGTTTTGGAGCATCAGGGCAGGGCTCAGATGATGATCAAGGGAAGAGGAGAGTCTGGTGTCTATCCCAGGCCAGCTCTGATCAGAGAGGTCCAGAAGGGTCTGGGGACCCGCATGAAGGTGCAGAAGGGGCAGGCCCTGCCCCCAGACAGTTGAGTTCACTTGGGGAGGCACCACTCATGATGCTCAGCCACCTCAAAGCTGGTCACATGCAGTGCAGGCCTCACGCCCGTGCTGCCAGTCATCGCTGTCCCAGGTCAGGCGCCGGCCCCGTAGGACTCAGGGACCCTCATCCTTTGGTACCCAAGGTGCCCAAGGATTCTAGGCACGTCTACTGGGAACCGAGGGATATTGGGATAGTGGCTCAAGGTGAAGCTTGAGCCACGTGCCCGATGAAGTCCCCAGCTGCTGCTGCTGCTAAGTCACTTCAATCATGTCCGACTCTGTGCGACCCCAGAGACGGCAGCCCACCAGGCTCCTCCATCCCTGGGATTCTCCAGGCAAGAATACTGGGGTGGGTTGCCATTTCCTTCTCCAATGCATGAAACTGAAAAGTGAAAGTGAAGTTGCTCAGTTGTGCCCAACTCTTAGCGATCCCATGGACTGCAGCCTACCAGGCTCCTCCGTCCATGGGATGTTCCAGGCAAGAGTACTGGAGTGGGGTATGAAGTCCCCTGGTGACCCCTTACCAGAGGGGCAAGGGTGTCCATGGGAGCACAAGCCATCTCTGGGAAGAGAACAGCCCCGTGCAGAGGGGCTTGGAGGGGGAGTGAGGGGCTAAGGGAGCAGAGACAGATGCAAATAAGGGCTGGGCCAGCTTTCCCTTGAAAATGGCTATTTGCATAGACACTCTGTGGCCTGGTGCCTGAGGGCAGCGAGAGCTCCTGGTCCGAGTTCCTGAAATGCTGGCCTAACACGAGGTCAAGTTCACTGGGCTTTGAATCTGTTTAATGTTAAAACCTGTTTCCATTTATCTGGATCTTTTAAGTCCTTTAATGGAATTTGTATTTATCCATAAAGGCATTTTTTTGGGGGGTCACCCCCCCTGCATTGCACAGTGTGCGGGATCCTAATTACCCAACCAGGGAATGGAACCCTAACCCCTGCAGTGGAAGCTGGGAGTCTCAACCACTGGATCGCCATGGAAGTTCTTGTCCATACAGATTTTAAGCACCCTTTCTTAGATTAAAAAAACCTTATATTTCCTGATCAGAAACCTTATCTTTCCACAGTTGTATTTCCTGTCTACAGTATTTTCAGGTTGTCTTGTAGGAATGCTCTTGAGTTTTCTGTGTTGATCTAGCTTGTTAAGACTCATTTACAGGACTTCCTGGGCAGTCCAGTGGTTAACACTCATGGCCCAAAAAAGAAAGAAAGAAGAAGTTTGTTGTTATCATTCTTTAGTAAGTTGTGTCCAGCTCTTCGTGACCGCACGGACTGTAGCCCGCCAAGCTTCTCTGTCCATGGCATTTCCCAGGCAAGGCTGCTAGAGTGGGTTGCCATTTCTTCCTCCAGAGTGTCTTCCCCATCCAGGGATCAAACCTGAGTCTCCTGCGTTGGCAGGCAGGTTCTTTACCACTGAGCCGCCAGGGAAGCCCCAAAGAAAAGACTCATTTACCATTTTCCCTATAAATCTAACTTAAGTCCACTCCCCTCCCCGACCATGGCATCAGTGCCCCTCCTTCCAGGGGCGTTGACCTGGGAGCAGGGTCTGTGACCCTGGTTCAGCATCTCCTAATCATAAGGGGGAGGGATAGTAGTCATCCCTGGCTACAGAAGTGGCTTCAAACCGCACTAGTTATGTCATCTACTCTTTCGGGCCGTGTGGCAGGTGGCTCTAGACTCACTCCATAGCTTTTAACTGACAGACCCCAGAACGAATGGGTGAGGATTTAGGCACCCGGAGTGGCCCCTGCGCTGGGTGTCTGTGTTGCTAACAGCCTTTTAGGGGTCTTAGAGACGTCCCCGGGACCCTCCCTGTCTGTGTGTGCGGGCCTGCTGGTAGCGGGGTTGGGGTGGGGTCGCTGGCGGCAGGGGCAGCCTGCTTTTAACACTTTGGCTGCAGGTGCCCTCGGCAGGTGGCTGCGCCCTTCCCCTCACCCCGCCTTGGGTGCCAGGGGCCACCCTCCTGGCTCCACCCACCAGGCCTGACCTGACAGAGCCTTTCAGCCCTCGGGGGAAGGGGCTGTCCTGACAGGTGCGGGTGGCATCTGTCAGACTGGGGCTCTTTTGTGGCCCCTGTGGCTGTGTGTACACCTCAGCTCCCTCCAGCCCCAGTGCCCGCGACCTGCCTTTCACATCGCGCTTTCATCTGGAACAGATGTAAAACTGTTTCTCTCCCAGGAAACTGAAGCAGCCCGCTCGCTCCCTTTGATGCAGACTCTGTGGAACAATGCTGTCCTTATGCGATTTCTTTCTCAAAGGCCAGGGTGCCCCAGACACCCAGATACCTGTGTGCGCCATCAGATGACGTCATGTCCATCTCTGCGTGCAGCTTGGTTGCATTGTTGAGAATGACTTGTCTAGACTCGCCCGGCAGCACCTGGAGGACCCAGGAAACTTACCTGCCTGCCCACGAGCCCCTGCCCTGTCTTTGCGTTTCCTTTAGCGCTGAGAGCACGAGTGCGCTCTGGGTGTGGCTCTGCATCCCTGTGCTTGTGTACCTCTTAGCCGCAGTCAGGAATGAACATTGGTCCACCCTGGCCTGGGAAGCAGGAGGCCCGGGTGTAAAGCAGGTGATTGTTGATACAATTAATTTTTTTTGGGGGGGTGCCACAGCCATGGCATGTGGGATCTTAGTTCCCTGACCAGCAGTGGAACTGGTGCCCCCTGCCCTGGAAGCACAGAGTCCTAGCCACGGGACTCCAGGGAAGTCCCTACCGTTAATTATTATTGAAAGAATAGTGGATTGAGATACAGAGGTCATAACAGTGCTGCTCCCCACCAGGCTGTGCTCAAAGTATTAGTACCTGGGATGCCCCTGATGGTCCAGAGGTTAGGAATCTGCCTTGCAGTGCAGGGGATGGACGTTCATACCCTGGTCGGGGAACTAAGATTCCACATACCTTGGAGCAACTAAATGGGCGCGTCACAACTAGAGAGTCGGAGCACTGGAACGAAAGGTCCCACATGATACATTGACACCCAACACTGAGCCAAATAAGTGGATCAATGTTTTCAAAACTGTTTTGACACTTAAAGGAGGTTCCTTCATCCCCCAGCAGCCTAGCTGGGGGGCTCCTGATCCCTTACCTATGAGAAAACTGTGACATCACACAGCCCCTGAGTGGAAGAGCTGGGATTTGAACTCGGGCCCTTTGGCTCTTCACTGTGTTCTGGAGCGAAGGCTGTTTGATACAGTGTAGGGTAAATTCTGGTGAGCACTGTCATAGGCCTAACCACCTGTCACACATGATGATGTAAACAGAGCTGCCCAGTCTGTGTCTGCTCCCTTTCAACCCCCAGGTCAGACTGAGACCTCATTGACCGGAAGTGGGTTACAGGCCCACCACTAGCTTCAAGGCATGCCGGGGAAAGTGAGAACAGAAGCATTGGAACTGGTGAACACACGTCAGGGCCACCCCAGTGAAAGCTAGACTTATTAGCAAGGAGCCCGGGAGTGGAGAGCTGAGACAGTCAAGTGGAGAAAGGAGGTTATAAAATACTGGGGAAGGAGTGATCCCATTTTTTTTTTTTTTTAGGTTCTCATTAGTTATCTGTTTAATACATTTTGTTGTTCAGTCACTAAGTGGTGTCCAACTCTTTTCAACCCCATGGACTGCAGCACGCCAGGCTTCCTTGTCCTTCATCATCTCCCAGAGTTTGCTCAAACTCATGTCCATTGAGTCAGTGATGCCATCCAACCTTCTCATCCTCTGTCATCCCCTTCTCCTCTGCCTTCAGTCTTTCCCAGCATCAGGGTCTTTTCCAATGAGGTCAGTTCTTCGCATCAGGTGGCCAAAGGATTGGAGTTTCAGTTTCAGCATCAGTCCTTCCAATGAATATTTAGGGTTGATTTCCTTTAGGATTGACTGGTTGATCTCCTTGCAGTCCAAGGGACTCTCAAGAGTCTGCTCCAGCACCACAATCCAAAAGCATAAGTTCTTTGGCTCTCAGCCTTCTTTATGGTCCAACTCTCACATCCATACATGACTACTGGAAAAACCACGGCTTTGATATATGTCAGTCCCAATCTCCCAGTTCATCCAACCCCACTCCTAGGCATGATCCCGGTTTTGAAAACGTGTGTGCTATGCTGTGCATGTGTTTAAAAACTGACAGTATCTCTCTGGGAGTTGGGATTGGGAATGACTTTTCTTTGCTTAGCCTGTGATATTTGCCTCTTTCTGCTTAGGGGGAGTAGCAGTAGGAATCTGGCAGAACCCAAGGAATTGGCACTCTGGATGGAGCCCAGCCTTAGTCCACTATGACACCAGACATTTGGGATTTTTTGTTTGACTATAGGCCTTTTGGGGATAGCATCAGAGCCTTGCACTTATAGTCTGGTTTTCTCTTTTTTGGGGGGCCACACCGTATGACTTGCGGGATCTTAGTTCCCCGACCAAGAATTGAACCCGGGCCGCAGCAGTGAGAGTGTCCAGTCCTAACCACTGGGCCGCCAGGGAAGAAGCCCCTGATTCTCTTTCCACAAAGGAAGAAGGCAAGACCCCTTATAAATCTTCTCCAAATCCCCGAGAGATGGATGAGAGAGAACAGAGAGGCATGGTGACCCTCCCAGAGGCTCAGAGCAGAATTCATGCCAGGGGGAGCCGGGATAGAGGTAAGGTGCTAGTAAATGATACCCCAGATTGCACACATCTGAGCATCTAGTCCTTGTCTTTTTCTTCCAGAGAAGAAATGTATCAAGCAAGACCCCTCTCTAGGAACCTCTTTTTGTACACCTTCCTCCAAAACCATGGCCCAGGCTTCCTGGACGACCAAGACTCAGGGCTTCCCGGTGTGACCAGTATCTTGGAGTTCCACCCCATCTCCCCCTACAGGTAGGGGTAACCTTGGGCCCGGCCCACCCTCATTCCTGGTCAATGACTGTGGCAGGTGGTTAGCAGAGCCCTCTGCGTTCTCCGGGCAGGGCTGCAGCGTGGAAATTCCCCGGGCGTGGTCACGGAGGCAAGCGCCCTGGGCAGAGCTGCTCACAAAGGAACCCCTCCAAGCACCCAGCATAGTCAGTCCCAGGACCGCCCTGCAGTGCTGGCCATCAGAATGACTCAAGCTCGTGGCCTTGACGGAGTGCCTCCTGGCCCTTCTGACCACAGTCATATCAAGGTCTCATAAGAGATGGATTTGGTTTTAGAGTACCGGAAGGAGGTGGTTTCAGATGCAGTTCCCAACCCTGGCGATCAAGGCAGGGAGGGGGAGACTGTCCCAGCATCAGTGCCAGGCTTCTAGAGGCTTCCCTCCTGCTTCAGGCCTCGGAAAACTCTTAGCCATTAGGCCTTGGGCTTGGGCTTGGGGCTGGTCGGAATCTTAGGGATGGAGGGACTTGGAAACCTGCCCCCTTCCCCTCCGTGTAGATGGAGTTGGGGGCAGTGTCGTCCTGACTTTAGCCTGCCACCTGATTGTCCGCCAGCCCTCCCTAGCATCACCGTCCCCTCCTCCTCTCCTTCCCCCACCTCCCCGCCCAGACTGGGCAGGTGGCCGGAGCTAGGCTGGGAGGGACTTGGAGTCCGGGGAATTTCCAGCCAAGTCACCGGGTTGGAATGTGGGCAGCCCCCTGGGAGCAAGGCTGAAGCCAGCCCAGGTGCCCAGGGTGTGAATGTGAGCATCTCCGTTTCCATCAGGGAGTCAGTGGTGGGGGAGGGCCAGGTAGCCCCTCCTTTCTCAGAAGGGGTGGTGACATCAGAGGTGGGTTCGAGATTAGGGGCTGGGAAACATGTCCCAGGGTGCCTCCCTGGACTCTCTGGGGCACTCGGATTACCTTGGAGGGGAAGGGAGGCTAGCTGTTGTCACAGGCATTGAGTGTCTCCCTGCCCTCCCACAAGACAGGGTGGGGGCAGGCTCCACTGGGGCAGCCCCCTCCCCAGGGTCCAGCATCTGTGCTCCAGGGACCTCCCTTGGGGATGGGACCTCACTGGCTTCTTCTGAAGCAAAGTAGGAGCCAGAGGAGGGGGCGTGCGAGGGTTCCCTGCCCCCACCTTGGTGGATCTGGAAGTGGATCTGGGGGTCTGGGGGCGTGGGGTCACCAGCCCAACCACCCCAGGTCCCTTTCCTTGCCTCCCCGCAGTGACAGTCCACACTACCTGGCCATGCAGCTGGCCTCTATTGCCGATGAAATGGAGCTGAGGTTGCTGCTTCCCCAGTTCGTTGAGCCCTTCTGGATGACCATGTACAGGTGACAAGCCCCACTGGGCCAAGGACGCCCGTAGACCAGGGCTGGCCCCCCGCAGCTCCACTCCCGGTGGGGGGGCAGCCCAGAGCCCAGAGCCACCTAGTCCCTGGAGCTGTCCTGGGCCGCAGACCCCAGTGCCCTCCTCTCCCCGCTATCTTCAAGCCAAGATAGCCCCTTTCCAGAAGAGTCTTGACTGAAGACAACAGGAAGTGCTCAGGGAGCCGGGATGGAGCTCCGTGCCCAGCGTTATGGGCAGAGCCTTCTGCATGGGGGTGGGTGCCCTTGCAGGAGGACTTAGCTGCCAGCATTTGCCAGCTTCCCTGTGGGTTCTCAGAACCTCACAGACTTGCCCGGGTGAGACCAGAGAGAGCCTTGACTACCGAAGACCAGGATGCAAGCTGGCAGGGTGTCTTGGTGTCCAGGGAAGCAGCCTGCCTTAGAGGGGCCCGGGTCTCTCTCGGAACACGACTCCTCTCGCACCGGCCTCTGGGAGCCCATGAGCGGTGGGGCGTTGCCCAGCTCCCAGGACGCAAGTCCAGATCCCCACCGGGGTGAATTTAGAACCAGAGGGCTGGGTGACAGTGGGTGGGAGGGGACAGGCCCTCTTCCCCCCAGTGGTCCCCTGTGGGCCACCTCTTGCCCCTGCTCCTGTGTAACGGCCCTGCCCCCTTTTCTGTCTTGCAGCTTGTTTTTCCCCTACAGCCATGTAGGGCTCAGGGATGTTCTGAGAAGCTTTATGGCTGCTTTCACCAACCTTAGGGAGAACCGAAGGCTCTGGAGCTTCCTGACTCTCAGGGACCGGGTAAGCGAGCCTTGAACTCCTGACCTTGATTTCCATCCGGTGAGTGGTGACTGCTCTGGAGCGGCTGCTTGGGGCTCACCCTCTCTGGATGTCACTCCCGACTGTCTTGTCTGGCCTGCTCCCCGCATCTTCTGCCACTGCCTGGTCTCCAGGGGCCTCTGGGTTTGAGGCTGTGGCTCATGGGCTGGATGCACGCATCTGCTTCCTCATCTGGGCTGTGTTTTTCCCCCTCTGCCAGGAATTGCCTTCATCAGGCAGACCGGCTGCTCACAGTTGCCTCTTGTCCTGGCGAGCAGCTTTCCGGACCCCTCCCCTTCCCTCCCCATCAGTGCCCCAGTCCATTCTGTCAATATCACACGGGTTTTCCTGGCAGACCAGCAGCCCTCAGTGGGCCGGCCTCTTCTCCTGCCGCCTCCTCAGGGCCACGGTCCTCTCCTGCCCCTCCCGTGTTTCCTATCTTTCTGTTCACCCTGTCCCAGACCCCCCCAGTTCTTCCTGCAGCCCCCACGTTACCTGATGACTCCCCGCACCACCCCCGTTCCCACCCTTGCCTGGCTGGCTCCCCGTGTTCCCAGGGCGGGGGGTTGAACGGGCGGGCCTCCTGCCAACTTGAGGTCCTCACCTGTCGCCACCTTCATCCCACAGGTGTCGCCCAGCCTGTGGCCCGAGCTGGCGCTGTCCCTGCTGGTGGTGGCGATGCTCAGCTGGGGATGCCGCCTCCACTGACCGCACTGCTGGTCAGTGTGGGGGTGGGGCTGGCCCCCCCTCTCGACCACCACCCTGGCGGTGGCCCTGTTTTGGTGGTGTTGTCTTTTAACTGTTTTCTGATGATGCTTTTTTTTTTTTTAATTTAAACTCTGAGTGCTGGGACACTGAGGTTCATACTAGTTTTTTTTCTTTTTTTTTTTTGTAAGAGAAATGAATTTATTATACCTCTGGGGTCGTTACTGGTTAATGACCTGCTCTCCCGGCGCCAGCCCGCTCTGCGGTGGCCTGTCCTGGGACGGAGCCTCCCTTTCACGGGTTGGTCGAACAGGGGGCGGCGGGGGGAGTGCTGGTCACACCCCCGTGTCTGGGATGCCCGTGGCACAGAGAATCTGCTGGAATAGATTTCTGCGGGGCGAGGAGAGCTCAATAAAATGTTGGTTTCCAGCCAGTCTCTGGTCCTCTCTGGGGTTGGTGGGCTGCACCCTGCCGGTGGGGTGTGGGGGAAGGCAGGGCGTGCTCCGGGTCACCAGGGCACCTGCGGCTCCACCCAGCTCCCAGCTCCTTCCTGCACCTGCCACGGCTGGCGTGCTGTTTGGCCTGCACGAGCTGGATCACTCCCTCATCACGTCTTGGTGCTTGAAGCCTGCCGTTAGGGATACCTTCCTCTGGGCTGTCAGTGCCTCTTACAATGGGGCCGTCTGCCCTCCTTGTGTCTGCTCATCCAGGGCTCCCTGCTGGGATCGTCACACCCGCGGGGTGCAGAGAGGGGGCTGGGCAGGGGCACCCGGGGCAGAAAGCCAGGCCCCCACCCTGCGGGCTCAGCCCACACCAGACCTGACCCAGGGCAGCTTCTAAACCCTGAGAGGTGGGCCCTCTTTCCTCTGGTGCTGTCTCTCCCCACCCCTCGTGCCAGCCCTGGGCTGGGGTGAGCCACCTTCCAGCTCCCCCACCCCCGTTCCATTCCCCAGCCCTCAGCATCTTTTGCAGTCTCATCCTCCACCCCCGCCAGGACTCAGGGATGGTGAGTCTTTCTTGACCCCCACTCAGCCCTGGAGCTGACCCAGCAGGTGCAGCTACCCCCCGCCTTCCAGCAGGCTGGTCAGACCACACCTTCCAACCCTCACGGCTAAGGGACCGCCACGCCCCCAAGTCTTATGCTGCAGCTCCCCAGGGTCTGGCCCTCCACGGCTTTGAGGCCTTTCACTCCCTTTCCTATGAGGGGTCACCATGTCAGGCCCCGAGAACCTCATGGTGGGGCTGGGGAGTGGAGCCCAGAATCTCCCAGTTCCCAGGCAATGGCTGGGATGCCCCATCTGTGCAGCTGGCTTTGTCTGGAGAGCTCACTCTCCATCCCAGACTGGTACCACATTCCCACCAAGCTTGTAGACCCGGGAGTGACCGGAGGGCTCAACCTGTGTGATCTACTGACTCCAAGGCCCAGGGACCCACTGTAGAATGGCTAAGGATGTGGCAAGGCCAAATCCAGAGGTGCCTCTTCCAGGAAGTCCTCCCGGCTTGCTCCATCTTGAGCTCTCAGGACAAACTGCCCATCCAGCTGTGTAACCCATGTGGATGCCCATGGCTTTCCAAGGAGTTTGGGGCTCCTCAGAGAGAGGAGCCGGAAACATCGTATGGAGCCTCTGGATGTGGCTGATGCTAGCTGGGGTGTGACTTTTCCCTGCGCGAATTCAGGGATACCGTTTGCCAGGGTCATCCTGTCCTGGGGTTTGCAACACTCTTTCCACCCGTGGCACCAGGAGCCCCCACTGCACTACATCAGCCGCTGGTGTAGGTCCTGGGGATGTAAAGAAGGCACGGGTCTCTGGCTCAGATTTCACAGTCTCTTTACAGAAGAAAAAGCAGCACATCCATCAGCTAAGAGTATTGTCCAGTGCGTGCTGAGGGCACCAGGAGACTGAGAAAACGCCGGGGCCTGCAGAAAGTGAGACGAGCCCTCTCCGAGGAGGGGCTGGGGGAGCTGGACTGCAGTACAAAGGCCCTGAGGCGGGGCCAGGCCGGGGCGCGGAGGCAGACTGGCCAGTGTCGGCCCCACTGTCTCCTGGTTCACACCAGCCTAGGCCTGCCTGCCACAGCTCTAGCTCCCACGCGGCACTTGACCTTCTGAGCTGATGCAGATCCAGCTGTGGAGGGCCAGCACATCACTCCCGTCCACCTGGACAAGCCCCCCTGATGGGGGAAACTGAGGCTCAGAGGCAGGGGACTTGACTGAGGTGGCCCAGACTTCCATCACCCCAGGATCCTCCAATCCAGTCAGACTGGGATCCAGAGTGAAATCCGTTCTGGCTGCTCCACGTGCCAGAGCTGAAACCGGTCTCAATCTTGAGTCCACAGCAACATCAGAGATGACTCTCCAGTGTCCAAAAGGGAGAGCCAGAGGCTTGTCCCAGTCAGGCAGAGGGCAGGGGTGACATGTGGTCACCCACGGGCCACATGACTCCTCGGGAATTTCCGCACAAAACCTCCTGCCCCCCATCTCCTGCGGCAGGTCTCTGGCCGGCCCCAGGGCACCGCTGCACGCGCAGTGGACACGCAGACCACCGAGGGCATGGTGCCCCTTCCCAGGCAGATCCGGGGAGTCAGGTGGCTGGAAAGAGAAGCGCTCCAAGCTTCTCCACTGACGTGGGGTCCAGAGAGGTGGTGGCAGGTGCGAGTCCCACCTCAGGGTGAGCGAGAGCCCTCAGACCAAGGACAGCGCTGGTATCGTCCCCATGGGGGCAGGAGCTGGCCAAGGTCCTGCCGAGAAACAGGATGCAGGACCCACCGTGGTCCTGGGCCCTCACCCCAGGACGACTCCTGTAGCTCCCCGCACAATCTGCCATCTCTGCAGGATTCAGCTGGAGGTTGGTGGGGTGGGCAGGGAGAGGGCCCACCCACCCGCAACCCAGGGCTCCTGGAGTAGAGGTGGAGCCCAGCCCACTGCGCCTGTGGTGGGGGAAATGGGCCCAGAGGCAGGGGACTTGACAGAGGTGGCCCAGACTTCCATCACCCCAGGATCCTCCAATCCAGTCAGACTGACATCCAGAGTGAAACCTGCTCTGGCCGCTCCACGTGGCAGTTTCCACAGGAGCAGAGGAGCTGAAACCGGCCTCAATCTCGTGTCCACAGCAACACCAGAGATGACTCTCCAGTGTCCAAAAGCGAGAGCCAGAGGCTTGTCCCTGTCAGGCAGAGGGCAGGGGTGACGTGGTCACCCACTGGCCACGTGACTCCTACTGGGCGGCCCCTGAGACAGACAGTTGCGCCCAGAGGAGCAGTGAGGCCTGCAGCCTGGATGGCCCGCCCTCCACCGCCCACCTGTGGGGCTGTGCTCCTCAGAGCTGCCCGAGGCACAGCCAGATGCCTGCGCCTGGACTGGACTGCGGAGACGGCATGGTCTCCCAGGCTGCCTGTTACTGAAAGCTGTCAGCCAAGGGGGTTCCAGCAGACTCAGCAATTGTTTACAAAGTAACGAGGGCTTCCCTGGGGGCTCAGTGGGAAAGAATCCGCCTGCCAGTGCAGGAGATGGGTTCCATCTCTGCTCCAGGAAGATCCCATGTGCCACAACTCCTGAGCCCACGCCCTGTATCTTAGAGCCTGAGCTCCCCAACAAGAGAAGCCCCTGCAGTGAGAAGCCCGCACACCGCAACTAGAGAGTAGCTCCTTTCACGGTAACTAGAGAAAGCCTGGGCAGCAAGGAAGACCCTGCACAGCCAAAAATAAAATACATAAAATACAAACTTAACAAAGTTCTTTGTGAAGATTCAAAATTCTCTAACAAAACAAAGGAGATCCAACCAGTCCATCCTAAGGGAAATCAGTCTTGAATATTCATTGGAAGGACTGATGCTGAAGCTGAAACTCCAATCCTTTGGTCACCTGATGTGAAGAACTGATTCTTTGGAAAAGACCCTGATGCTGGGAAAAATTGAAGGCAGGAGGAGAAGGGGACGACAGAGGATGAGATGGTTGGATGGCGTCACTGACTCAATGGACATGAGTTTGAGTGAACTCTGGGAACTGGTGATGGACAGGGAGGCCTGGCGTGCTGCAGTCCATGGGGTTGCAAAGAGTCGGCCGTGACTGAGCGACTGAACTGAACTGAAGAAAACAAAGTTTGAAGAAACAGTTCTTCATTGTGCTCCAAAGAGCATGCAAACCGAGGCCTCGGTGAAACGAGGGTCTGTGGCAGGGATTCTCAGCCGTGGGAGGGCTGTGGGCTGAGGACACAGGTGGGCGTGTCTGGGGTCACAATCCCCAGAAATGCGACTGCTGTGGAATCGCTAGGGGCCAGGACAGCGGCCCACGAGCACGCGACTGTCCCACACAGTGAAGACTGGTTCTGCTCAAAGGCCAACGGCACTCTAGCTGAGAAACAGAACTAAAAATGAGAGACCCTTCGGAGCCTGGGGTTCGCAGATACAAAGTACTACACGTAAGATAGGTAAACTACAAGATCATACTGTACAGCACAAGGAGCAATGTTCAGTTATCCTGCGATTAAACCATAATGGAGAGGAGTATGAAAAAGGATGTATATATATTAAAATATGTAACCGAATCACTTTGCTGTACACCAGAAATTAATACAACAATGTAGATTAACTAGACTTCAATTAATTAAAAAAGAGACACCCTACCCAGGGTTTGACGTATGCCTACACAACGGTGATGTTTAAAGACAAGCTCAGACATTTCATCCCCAGTGAGATTTTCCCAGTATCACTGTGTAATGAAAAAACCATCCCAGAAGGTGAGAACTGATCACATTTAATACTGAATTAGAAGCGGGCCCTGCGCTGTGCTCCGGTGTGGAGCAGGCTAAGGATAAGCTCGGTGGGCAGGCCCGAGCCGGACTCGGCTCTGGGCACACAGCAGGCACTCGGTGACTGCAGTCAGACGTGGGTGTGGGGGAGGACGCAGGGCCACCCTCCCCACGCTGCTCCCGCCTTGCTAAAGGGCCTTTTTCCCCTCCAAGGCAGAGGCCACTTGCTCCCTGGCATACAGTAGGCATTCGCTGCTTTCTGTTGGGTAAGTAAACATACGGGGCACAGTCTCCCAACTGTTGAGTGATGGGGACCGAATGTCTGCCAAGGCCAGCTGGGTCCTAAAGACCTTTGGATTCAGGGGCAAAGGAGCTAAGGTTTTGGCCACATCGTGTCCAGAGGAGGCTGGGCTAGCAGAGGAGGGAGTTTGGCGCTGGCCTCAAGCCATGGCCCACAGCGCCCACACGGCAGCAGGCCAGGCCTTCCCGGGCCTCAGAACACTCCTGCCTACGGAGCAACCACCTGAGCCCTGGGGAGGCAATGTGAGCTGCCCAGGAGGCGGGGGTGGAACCCACAGGTCTTCACAGAATCAGCACAGCCGCAGGTCCCCAGCACTCAGACATGCTGGGGAGAGACGGACCCTGGTGTGTGAAGAAACACTCGTTTCTAGTGCTTTCCACAGGGCATTCGAAGCACATTACCCTCCTGCTCACGTGGAGGCAGCGGCCTGCCAGGACGGTCAGGCTGGGCTCAGCCCCCCGGAGCCCGAGTCCTCCTCGGCCGTGGCCCGTCCACGCCAGGGCCCGCGGGAGGCCCTACAGCGGCTCCTCTGGGTCCTCGCCGGCCTCCAGCACCTCCACGTGGCTGTAGGACCTCCAGGCCTGCAGGTTACAGCTCCTCAGGATGGCGCCCAGCTGCTTCCCAGGCCCCACCTCGAACGTCTGGGGGAACGCGGTGCCCTTCCTCCTCTCGTATATGGCGTGCATCGTCTGCTCCCACTTCACCGGCGAGACCACCTGCTGCGCCAGCAGCTTCTGGATGTGTTTGGGATGCATGTATCTGTTCCCATCGACGTTCGAGTGCACGGACACCAGGGGCTTCTTGACATCAATTGCCTTTAACACTTGCACCAGGGGCTCCACGGCCGGCTCCATGAGGCGGGTGTGGAACCCACCGCTAACCGGCAACATCCTGGTGCGTCTGAAGTGATACTTAGAGGAATTCTTCTGGAGAAACTGCAGAGCCTGGAAGAAAGAAGGGAGGTTTAAGCCAGCGAATCTCAGGGGAAGAAACGCACACGAGGGGGTCACCTCTGACTGATGCCGTCAGTCCTCCGTAGAGAATATGCATCTCTCTACACATCCGCGTGTGTATTTCACCCCGCGCAGTTGCAAAGTCGGTGTCCCGGAAGCCCTTCTGGCCATTCGCATGCCCCGCCTGGGCAGGTGACCACCCTATGCCTGAAAGAGAGCCAAGGCCAGGAAACGCGGTCCTGTCCCAGCTCCGTCACCCAGCTTGGTGGCCCCAGGCAAGTCCTTGAACTTCTTTTATTCCATCTGTGAAATGAGCACAATTTCACCTACCTCGTAAGACTGCTGGGAAGTGACCAGACAGGAGTTATGAAGGGGTCTGATACACGAAAAAGCGCTATCTAATCCTGCTACTCCTCGTAACTGTTTAAGCTTGTTTCCTTGTTACTCCGTAAACTTCAAGATGACAATTCAGGAGGCTCCAAGTCTCATCTCACAATCCAGGATCTGAAAGCTCTCATTTGGTGTTTCTCTGGAGAAGACCAAAACTCTCCTTCCCTGCAGCCCGAAGCCACTCCCTGAAGGCTCCTCCGTCCAGAGGGGCCTCTGGGACTAACAGGCCCAGACTCAGAACCACAACATACTCGGCAAATATCTTTAAAACGGTGTATATTCTTAAAGAGATCCTGCACCCTCAGGACACAGCCCAAGGCCTACGACCCTGACAGCCCTTCCCTGGGATCCAGCAAAGGGCTTCCTAGGCACTAACCCGTCTGCTGTGTCCCTCCAACCTGATGCCACCCATGGCCTGCTCAGAAGCTGGGCCAGCTGCTCCTGAAGACTCAAGGAAAGTCACAGTAGCTGAGTGACCTTGGGAAATTTTGCTTTACTTTTCTCTGCCTCAGTTTCCTCACCTGTAAAAATGGGGATAACAACAATAGTTATCTCAGGACTATGATAAGAACTATGCCTGGTATACAAGCTCTACAGAAGGGTTAGCAACTACCGCCTTCTTACAAAGCCCTGGGATTGGTAACATCAAAAGTATAGCAGGGTAGCTCTCTGTGCCCCCAGAGGGTAGGAGGGGTTAATAGTTAATGTTTTTGGTTGGATGGTGCTCGTTCGGCCTGCTCCGAGGGCCCTGCCCCGCAGGAGTGCAGCCTCTGGCTCATCAGAGGTCACCAGCCTGTGCCCTGAGCCTGTCTATTCCACACCAAGGTCACTTAGCTGTCTGAGCCCTGGGGCAAAGCCACGTGGAGCAGAGACCAGTACAGCGAGCTGTCACGGAGGGTGGCCCACGCGTGTGGGCGGCACAGCGGGGTCTGGCCCTCACTGCAGCAGAGTCCGGCCTGACCTGGAGCTCCCAAGACCATGCTCCGTCTGTCTCCATCACCCCGAGGGACAAGCCTCTGGTGCCTCCCCACAGAGGCCTCTTGGACTCCACAGCCCAAGCCCTTCCCCCCTCGCCTGCAGCTGTCTGATCACCGGCCTCTATGGAGACAGCTACTCAGCGGCACCTCCTGCATCACTGCTGGGGTCTACGTCTTTCCAGGGGAAGTCTCTGGACTCAGCCCACTCCAGCTGCAGCAGGAGTCAAGGCCACAGTCCCAGGGTCCAGAGGGTCCTGCGGCTGGCGCTCAGCCCAGGCCCGGGTCTAGCAGAGGACAAGCTGTTCCACATCCACCGCTGGGAAGGGCTCCACTGCCCAGGTGACCTGCCCACACCTGAGCTCTTTGCTACAGCACTTCCCGCGGCACCAAAAGGCTGAACCCGGGGAGTGCAGGAGTCGCCACCTGGACTGATGCCCGCCCACCTGTCTGGGAGCCTGAGAGGGAGATGCCTGCCCCTCCTGGCCCATTCCGGGCTTTCTTCCAAGGTTACCCATGGGAATGAACAGCCAGCTCCGTGATGAGCTTGGGGCCACTGCAGCTGGTCTTCCCATCATCTCAGAACGGCCCCAGGAGGGACCCGCTGGCTCTCCCCGGTTCAGAGGAGATACAGAAGGACCCCTGTACACCAACCGGCAAGGCCTTACCGAGGGGAGGAGCCTAGGGCGGTCGAGAGGAGAACGGACGTGAGCCCTCCTCCCGCCTCCACCATCACGGGCGCTGGCCTCTCTGCCTCAGCTTCCTGCAGCTGAGCCGCCCTGCTCAGAGCACAGGACTGGCCGCGAGGACTGGATGGGCTGAGCGAGGACAGGGCAGCACTGGCCTGACTTCTGCACCCCTCAGGCCCCAGCCAGGCGCATGGCACAGAGCTGCCCCTGCTGCTCGGGGCGCCTCTCGGCCTGGGGCGCCCCTGCTCTTGGCAACACCATCCTCTGCGCAGTGCCTCCTGGGCCGCCTCCTTGGCCCATCTAGTAGCCAGCCTGACCCCTACGGTGCCCCGAAACCTGGAGTCTTCCGTTCACAGCTGCCTTCCTTTGACGGCAGGAACCCTGGCTGATCCCTCTGTGTGTCCTCTGCCCGAGAAAGGATGTCGGCAGTGAGTGGAGGATGGACAGAGCAAAGTGTGCAAAAACAGACACCTCAGGAAAAGCAGAGCAACCCAGCAGGAGGCAGCTGCTCCTCTGAGGAAGCGAGGGGACGAGAGGCCGCGAGGAGGCCAGAGCATATCACAGGGAGGCCCTGGAGATGACCTGGTTCAGCCCCTTTACCTTCCACGTTGGCTGGGGATTTGCCCGGGGTCCTGTCGTCCCTCATCACGGGAGCACGTGGCAGAGTGGGGACAGTACCCAGCCTCCCTCTGGAGCGCTCGCCCCACCACAGACATGCTGGCCCTCAAACACTTTCCAAGACCAGGGCTGAGCAGAGCACCCGTTAGGCTTGGCGGGCTCCCGGCAGTAAGTCCCATGTTCTGCACCGGACTGGGTTCTAGGAAGGCTGCTCCCGCCAACACCAACCTCCAGGTGTCCCGAGATCACCCTGCAGTCAGGAAAGAGGTAGTTGGACACCTCGCACACGGGGTTCTCTATGCCCTGAGTCTTGCAGTGTTCCTGGGCTTCCAGACAGGCGATGGCGAACTTGGACTGACGCTGGCCGAGGACGGACAACATGCCACTGGGCACGGCTTCCGAGGCTTCCTGCATGGCCTCAGCTCGAATTTTCACTGCGTACAGACCTATGCAGAGAGAAGTGCATTTGGAAAAATCAGGGCACGTGATCGAGAAGGGAAGTCCAGAGCTGAGAAACAAAGCACAAATTCCACAAACACTGGAGACACTGGTACTGGTATCCATCACCAGTCCACAAGCCGCCGCTCTAAGGATCCGAGCTGCACAGAGATGGCCCCCCAATCATCAGAGAGCAAGGCACAGTCCCTGGCACAGTACAATGAACCCACGGAGCTTCCTGCCTTAGAGCTGGCTGGTGCAGGATGGTGGTTCTTAACCAGGGTGATTTTACCCCCAGGGCGGTATCTGGAAACAGCTTTTGATCATCAGGGGGGTGGTGGGTGCTACTGGCATCTGGTGGGCACAGGCCAGGGATGCTGTTCAACAGCCTACAATAAACAGCCCCCCAAGTAAGAATCATCTGGTCCAAAACGTAATAGTGCTGTTGAGAAACCCTGGCACAGAGTGGAAAGGAAGAGACTTTGAGCTGAAGTCATGACCTCCTTCCAGGTCAAATTTTTAGCTAGTACAATGAAGATAATAATTATAGCCTGCCTGAACTGTAGTGAAAACTGAGAACTACAAATTATTTCAGAGAAATGGTGCTGAACAAGGAAAATAATTAAGAACCTCTAGATGCCTGGAATGATGTACAAACAAGCATATGAATTTTAATAACATAATTGTCGTAAATCAAGCATGACTGCCTTCACTGGAGAGCTGGACGCTGGCAAGGCAGATGAGCTAGAGAGCAGGGCTCCCGGCTCAGTGCGGCTCCAGTGTGAAGTGGGAGGACGGGGCTGTGTGCCGAGAGGCACCTGCCGCGGCCATGACATGAGAACGGACTGCACACAGTTCATGATAGCCAGGACACGGAGACAGCCTCAGTGTCCACAAGGGAGTGGGTCAAGAAGGCGTGCACATATATACAAGGGAATACCACTCAGCCGTGAAAAGCAATGAACGCAAAGCCATCTGCAGCAACATGGATGGACCTAGAGATTATCACGCCAAGTGAAGTAAGTCAGAAAGACAAATACCATATGATATCAGTTACACGTGGAATCTAAAATATGACACAGGGGGACTTCTCTGCTGACCCAGTGGATAGGCACTCGCCTTCCAATGCCGGGGACGCAGGTTTGAGCCCTGGTAGGGGAACTAGGATTCCACATGCCGAGGGGCGACTAAGCCACAACTAGAGAGAAGCCCATGTGCTATAACAAAGAGCCGACACAGCCAAAAATAAGTAAAATATGAAAACAACAACTAAAAAAACCCCCAACACCAATAACATGCTTCAGATATGGACTCAGATACAAAGCAGACTATTTGCGGCTGCCAGGAGGAGGGGAGGTGGGGGAGCAGGTGATTGGGTGTTTGGGATTCGCAGATGCCAACTATCATGCACGAGGATATATACTCAATATCCTGTGATAAGCCATAACGTAGATGAAGATGCAAAGGTATATAGTAACGGAATCAGTTCACTCAAGAGCAGAAATTGACAGAACGTTGTAAGTTCACTATACGTCAGTAAAACGTGAAGAAAAAAGACTGGACCGGATTCGGGCTACTGGACAGCACCGCCCTGGTCCTGGGCCTGCTCGCTGGCGGGGAGGAGATGACCAGACCAAGAAGCAGGTAAGGGACGAGTCCGGGGTTTGACGGACGACAGGGTCAGAGGAACAAACCCTGCGCCCTTTCTCTCAACACACCTTCCTTCACCCAGCACTGAGTCTGTCTGTGCTGGAGTTTCAGCCCCTTACACAAGCAGAACTATGGAGCAAACACATTAAGAGCCTGTGTTAGGAGGCAGGAGAGAGCACACAGCAATGTGGAGACCCTCCCAAGTAGGCATTAAATAACTGCAAATTGTCAACCGAAAAAACACGTCAATAATTCTGCAAATTATGTATACATTAAACTATGTTTCTATAAAATATCTTTATTAGGATGTAGAAATATGAAAATTTTTTTCACTTTCTTGACCAGGCTTTCTTTCTATAATGCTTTTTAAAAAAAGAGGTGAAATTCACATAAAATATAACGAGTTTTAAGTGCATAAATGCAGCAATATTTGTTGTATTCAGAACGTACAGGACTTTCCTGGTGGTCAAGTGGTTAAGAATCCACCAGCAAATGCTGGGACACAGGTTCAACCCCTGGTCTGGGAAGATTCCACTTGCTGTCAGGCAGCTAGGCTTGTACGCAACAACTCCAGAGCCGGTGCTCTGCCCCATGAGAAGCCTGTGCGCCCCACCTAGGGAGTAGCCCCTGCTTGCCATACCTGGGGAGAAGCCCGTGGGCAGCAACAAAGACCCAGTACGGCCAAAAAAACCCTTTCCATCAGCCCACAAAACACCCCATACCCACTGAGCAATCACTCTCCATTTCTCCCTCCCTCCACCCCCAGTAACCTCTAATCAGCTGTCTCTATGAAAGTACGTATTCCGGACATTTCACAGAAAAATAAGTGAGCTCTGTGTCTGGCTTCTGTCACCTAGCATGTTTCTGATGTTCATCCATGCTGCCACGTCAGTATTTTATTTCTTTTTATGGTTGAAATAATATCCCACTGGGTCGATCTACCACAATTTGTTTATCCACTCATCTGATTATGGACCTTTGGATCATTTCTACCTTTTGGAAATGAATACAAACACCGCTGTTACAAATATCTGTGTGCAAATGTTCCAGTGTGGACATGTGTTTTCCTCTCTTAGGTACAGACCTGTGAGCAGGACGACCGGGTCACACGGCAACTCCATGTTTAACCTGAGGACCCACCAAACTGTTTCCACAGCGGCGTTGCTGCTTTATATTTCATCAGGGTGTGAGGTTCCTACATCCTTGCCAACACTTACTGTTTTCCTCTTGTTTTTTAAATTAAAGCCATCCTGGTGGGCATGAAGTGGTACCTCACTGTGCTTTTGATTTGTATTTCCCTAATGGTTGGTGGTCTGGTATTCCCATCTCTTTACGAATTTTCCACAGTTTGTGGTGATCCACACAGTCAAAGGCTTTGGCATAGTCAATAAAACAGAAGTACTTGTTTTTCTGGAACTCTCTCGCTTTTTCAATGATCCAACAGATGTTGGCAATTTGATCTCTGGTTCCTCTGCTTTTTCTAAGTCCAGCTTGAGCATCTGGAAGTTCATGGTTCATGTACTGCTGAAGCCTGGCATGAAGAATTTTAAGCATTACTTTACTAGCATGTGAGATGAGTGCAATTGTGTGGTAGTTTGAGCATTATTTGGCATTGCCTCTCTTTGGGATTGGAATGAAAACTGACCTTTTCCAGTCCTGTGGGCACTGCTGAATTTTCCAAATTTGCTGGCGTATTGAGTGCAGCACTTTCACAGCATCATCTTTTAGGATTTGAAAGAGCTCAGCTGGAATTCCATCACCTCCACTAGCTTTGTTCATAGTGATGCTTCCTAAGGGCCACTTGACCTCACATTCCAGGATGTCAGGCTCTAGCTGAGTGATCTCACTATCGTGGTTATCTGGGTCATGAAGATCTTTTTTGTATAGTTCTTCTGTGTATTCTTGCCACCTCTTCTTAATATCTTTTGCTTCTGTCAGGTCCATACCATTTCTGTCCTTTATTGTGCCCATCTTTGCATAAAATGTTCCCTTGGTATCTCTAATTTTCTTGAAGGGATCTCTAGTCTTTCCAACAAACTGTGGACAATTCTTAAAGAAACAGGAATACCAGACCACCTGACCTGCCTCCTGAGAAATCTGTATGCAGGTCAAGCAGCAACAGTTAGAACTGGACATTGAATAACAGACTGGTTCCAAATTGGGAAAGGAGTATGTCAAGGCTTATATTGTCCCCTTGCTTCTTTAACTTATATGCAGAGTACATCATGCGAAATGCCAAGCTGGATGAAGTACAAGCTGGAATCAAGATTGCCGGGAGAAATAGCAATAACCTCAGATATGCATATGACACCACACTTATGGCAGAAAGTGAAAAAGAACTAAAGAGCCTCTTGATGAAAAGTGAAGAAGGAAAGTAAAAAAGTTGGCTTAAAACTCAACATTCAGAAAACTAAGATCATGGCACCTGGTCCATCACTTCATGGCAAATAGATAGGGAAACAATGGAAACAGTGTCAGACTTTATTTTTTTGGACTCCAAAATCACTGAAGATGGTGACTGCAGCCATGAAATTAAAAGACACTTGCTCCTTGGAAGAAAAGCGATGACCAACCTAGATAGCATATTCAAAAGCAGAGACACTACTTTGCCAACAAAGGTTCGTCTAGTCAATGCTATGGTTTTTCCAGTAGTCATACATGGATGTGACAGCTGGACTATAAAGAAAAATGAGCGCCGAAGAATGGATGCTTTTGAACTGTGGTGTTGGAGAAGACTCTTGAGAGTCCCTTGGACTGCAAGGAGATCCAACCAGTCCATTCTGAAGGAGATCAGCCCTGAATATTCACTGGAAGGACTGATGTTGAAGCTGAAACTCCAATCCTTTGGTCACCTGATGCGAAGAGCTGACTCATTTGAAAAGACCGTGATGCTGGGAAAGACTGAAAGCAGAGGAAGGGGACGACAGAGGATGAGATGGTTGGATGGGATCACCGACTCAATGGACATGAGTTTGAGTTTGAGTAAGCTCCAGGAGTTCATGATGAACAGGGAAGCCTGGCGTGCTGCAGTCCATGGGGTCGCAAAGAGTCGGACACGACTGAGCGACTGAACTGAACTGAAGGACTGTAATGCGATGGCTGCGGTGCCGCACATCTTGTCATGTATTCGGTGGGTCTTTGTAGATCTTCACAGACACGTCTATTCAAGTCCTCTGTACTTAACTGTAAGCAAAATGTTTACCTGTTTACACACAAAAACCTTAAGAAATGAAACTGATCTCAAGATCAAACACTGATTTATTCTCTTTCACTTAATGAGTATCTACTGAGCGTCTACCACATGACAGGCACTGGAGGTACATGACTGGACTAAGAATGCACAGGAAGAGTGGGACAGACAGAAGCAAGACACTTTCACAAGACTACGAGGAGAAAGAAATTCCCTGATAAATCCTTTAAGCTTCAAATCAGGTGAAGTCTGGTCCTCAGGTCCCACTGTCATCCCCGCCCATGTGTCCCCTTCTCTAACCCCTGAGTAGGTCCAGAATTGTTTCCGGCGGTGCCCCTTGTCCTCAGTGGGCCCAGCAAGACAACACCCCGTGCATAAAATCAATGCCCTTCCCGGGTACCTTCAGAAAATTCCATGGCCCCAGCAAACACTAGGGCTGCAAATTCTCCCACACTGAATCCAGCAGCAGCAACACAGTTCTCAATAACCTGCAGGGACAGATGCAGAAGAACATGAGGCCAGGTTCTCAGGGGAGTTCAGTCTGGGGCTCTGCACTCATGAGCTGACAGTGTTCAGTGGCTCAGTGAGCCAGGTGCTGCTGGCCTGGTGCTCCAGCTAGAGGAGACACACTGAAGTGGCCTCGACCATCTCTGACCAGCCCTTTACTGATGCGGAACTTCCCTGGCAGGGGAGGTCAAACCCTGCCACTGGACTCCGTGGTTACGCTGTGACTCCAACCCAGGGCTCTGGATTCTCCTGCTTCTGCCTCTCAGGCCGATGGAGACAGAGGGCACCAAGTACAGAAGGTAAGCGCATGCCCTTCAGAGTCACAGAGAGCAGGACTTGATGCTTAGCCTGGGAGAGTCCCCTAACCTCCTCGCCTCAGTTATCTCATCTGTGAAATGGGCAGAGCTCGACCTACCCCCACAGGGTTGCTAAGAGATAATTACATGGAGATAAGGCCTCTAAATTGCTCAGCACAGACCTGGCCCAGGATAAACACTAGATGAATGCTATTATCACAACTTCACAGGACCCCTTAAGCTAATTACTATCTCTGCCATCCTCTCTCCCCATCCATAAAATAATGCTACCAACCTCACAAGGTTGCGGTGAGGATGAAATGGGGGTAAAGTTCTGTCTTAACATGTTTTGATATTAAATCATCCCACAACTTCAAGTGAAGGGATATTTCATCATCTTCTCAACGACCCTTCATGAACGAAGGTTCATCCTTCTAAAACCGTTTATTAATTCATTAAATGATTAAGGATCACTTACAATAGAAACCTGGCCCTTCACTCCCTTCACACACTAGGCAATTTTCACAGTATATTTTATTCTCTGTTATCTATCTCCCTGCAAGGAGATCCAACCAGTCCATCCCAAAGGAAATCATCCCTGAATATTCATTGGAAGGAGTGATGCTGAAGCTGAAACTCCAATGCTCTGGCCACCTGATGCGAAGAACTGACTCATTGGAAATGACCCTGATGCTGGGAAAGACTGAAGGCGGAAGAAGAAGACCAGAGAGAATGAGACTGGTTGGATGGCATCACCGACGCGATGGACATGAGTTTGAGTAAGCTCCGGGAGTCGCTGATGGACAGGGAGGCCTGGCGTGCTGCAGTCCATGGGGTTGCAAAGAGTCGGACACAACTGAGCGACTGAACTGAACTATCTCCCTGCCCTAAAACGCAGCACCGATCTTCGGTTTGCTCACGCCAGTTTATCTCCTGTGCCTACAATAGCGCCTGGCACAGATGGGACCTCAGGAAGGACCTGCCAAACCGAAGTCGGACGCGGCGAGCCCGACAGGAGGGAGCCCCAGGACTCACCGCGGGCTGCAGGTGATGTAGTTTCTCCACGGCGGCCAGCGAAGCCACGAAGACGGCGGGCTGGCAGTGCACGGTGCGGTCCAGGGCCTCCTGCGGCCCGCGCAAGCTCAGCTCCAGCAGGTCGTAGCCGAGCACACGGCGGGCGGCGTCGTAAAGCTCGCGAACGCGCGGGTAGCGGAGCAGCCCGCGGCCCATGCCCACCACCTGGCTGCCCTGGCCGGGGAAGAGCAGCACCGAGCACTGGCCCGGCTCCCGCCGTCCCGCCGCCGCCTCCGCGTCCTGGGACCCTCCGTCCGCCGCGGTCGCATCTCGCAGCAGCGCCGCCACGTCCACAGCAGCCGGCGGAGGCCGCGGGCAGTTCGAGGAGCCGCGGCGGCCGCTCGCGCTTCTGGCCCAGGCCCGGGCTGCCCGCGCGACCCGGACACTCATGGTGAGGGAACCCGGCCCTCACGCGCGTCTCCGGGGCGACCGAGGCCCGACTTCCGGAGGCGCGGCGCGGTCCTTGATGTATTTCCCGCCGGGCGGGCTGAGGCATCCGCGGGGAGAAAGGTTCCGCGGGTACCAATTCCCGCCCAGGCTCTGAAACTAGTGGGCTCTAGGGATCCGAGGGGCACGTGCTTATTTAAACCTGCGCGGGAAAGAAGAAAACACCACACCGCACCCTGAGCCCTCACAAACAGTTTTGGACTAAGCAACTTAACGCAATGTAATAGTCAACCTGCTGCTACTGCTAAGTCGCTTCAGTCGTGTCCGACTCTCTGAGACCCCATAGACGGCAGCCCACCAGACTTCCCCGCCCCTGGGATTCTCCAGGCAAGAACACTGGAGCGGGTTGGTATTTCCTTCTCCAATGCATGAAAATGAAAAGTGAAAGTGAAGTCGCTCAGTCGTGCCCGACTCCTCGCGACCCCCTGGACTGCAGCCTACCAGGCTCCTCTGTCCATGGATTTTCCAGGCAAGAGTACTGGAGTGGGGTGCCATTGCTTTCTCCAGTAGTCAACCTAGCGGTGGACAAGTGGTTGAAACACTTTAATGTGTTGTATTTGATTAACCCCACTGCTGTGCTCTTTTATATTAATAATTCCTACAGCCCAGACACACTGTAAGCTTTCAGTAAACATTTGTTACATTGAACAGAGCCCGGATATTTTTCAGATATTAGCCTGTTTTAATTCCTCACAGTAACGCTATGAATGAATGAAGCAGGGCAAAGGCTAACAGACGATGAGATGGTTGGATGGCATCACCAACTCAATGGACATGAGTTTGAATAAGCTCCGGGAGTCACTGATGGACAGGGAGGCCTGGCGTGCTGCAGTCCATGGGGTCGAAAAGAGTCAGACACAACTGAAGGACTGAACTGAACGCTATGGTAAATAGGTGCTATTTTTAATCCTCAATTTATACATGTTGTATCCCTGAGTTGGGAAGATCTTCAGGAGAAGGCAAGGGCTACCCCCTCCAGTATTCTGGCCTGGAAAATTCCATAGACAGAGGAACCTGGTAGGCTACAGTCCATGGGGTCACAGAGTTGGACACAACTGAGCGACTTTCACTTTCACTTTTCAGACAAAGTCTCAAAGGTTGAGTGGCAGATGGTTAGTGACAGAAGGAGGACTGGAGATTGGGATTATCTGGTTTCTGGGTGGTGGTGCCAGACTGGGTTAGAGAGAATCTAATTCTGAACTCACCTGTATCTATACCCCTTTCCTCCCCTGCCAGCCTCTAAGGAGCTCTGGACACACACACATCTCAGACTGAGAAAGATCTAGGTGGACTCACATCATCAAATCTCCCAAGTGGGTTTGTCCTGAGAAAAGAATCAGATGAGCAAAGACATAGCTCTTAGGACATGTGCAGGCCCCTTGCTTTTGACACAGAAAAGATGGAAATGAGGTGCATATCCAACTAAAGGTGATTAGCTAATGATGGTAAGTCCATACAATGCTGTGTCCTCAAAGATGTGGAAGAGATGTTCAGGTTAAGACATGAACAGAGGACACGCTGCCCCCAGAAGCCCATCAACCCACAGAAGAGGAATCGTTTAAAGACATAAACCACAGAACAGAGAGAACAGGAAAGGGGGCCCTAGCAACAGAATCTCTTCCAGCTAGAAAGCAGGATGCCCAGTATTACCTGATTTAGCAGACTGCAGACAACTGAGAGCTGAGAACCAGCCCTTATTCATACAACAGAATTCTCAAATGCTTAGGAACTGGCAGCAGTAGCCACTTGTAGATCTAAGGGTCAAAAAGGCTGAAATAAAGAGAACTATTTGAAGGTGTCTTTGAAGAAGACAGATCTTTAGATATCTTTCCTGTCTCTACCTCTCCCTCATTCTGGCAAATTCTTAGCTCTGCTAAAGGCTGGGCAAGCAGGGACAGGGGTAATTGTGAGGACTGTCCCGGAACAGTGGATACTGACTGCTGAATGCAGAGATTCTGCCCATGCTCTCCCCAGCTGGGTTCCCAGAAATGTTCAGCCAGACCCCTACCCTCCAGGCAAGAGGTGGAGGGCCTTTGGAGACTGTGACCAGTCCAAGAGGAAAATTCTAAAGATACTGCCGCAGATGGCCCTGGTGGTTAGTGACAGTGGTTAAGAATCTGCCTTCCAATGCAGGGGATGATGGTTGGATCCCTGGCTGCCACAATCCAAGATTCTTCAAGCTGAGCAGAGCTACAAAAAATAACAACAATGCATAGGAATCAGATACTATCATGAGAAAAGAAAGTAACTGTCTGAAGAAAGCTGCCCTTGAGCCTGAGTACCATAGCAGAAGATCTCACAGGCTGCAACTGAGACCTGACAGCCAGAAATAAATAAACAAATATCTAACAAATAAATGAGGATACTGACAGACCAGGAAGTTACCGAACAGCCGCCAAGTTCAACTCACAGTGAAGCTAATTCAACGTATACTATCTGTAGACTTATTTTCCTTTTTCTTCTAATCATGAGCAGCCAGCCGAACATCCTCAAACATCTGAGGAAAGCCTCTAACATACAGAAAAATAAATAAAGAAGACAACGGCAACGTGGGAATCCCCCGGTTGCCCAGTGGTTAGGGCTTGGTGCTTTCGCTGTTGTGGTCCATGCTCAGTCCCTGGTGGGGATTGAACCTAAGATGCTGCAACTGGGCAGTGTGGCAAAGAATAAAAAATAACAACAATAACAAAAGTAAATAATAGCAACAATATAAAATAAAAAATAACAACAGCGTGTCCTCTGTTCATGTCTTAACCTGAACCTCTCTTCCGCATCTCTGATAGGAATCAAGAACAATCTTGAGAGAAGAAAGTAATTGTTTTAAGAAAATTACCCTTGATAACTGAGAGGTAAGTGAAGCCATTGCGTCAATGAAAAAAAAAAACACAGGAAGTTGTTTTTTTTTTTAAGAACATTCAGAAAACAAACAAACAAACACGCAAAAAAATAGTGCCTTGGAAATAACAAATAAGACAGCAGAATTTTAAAAAAATCAACAGAGGGATTTCCCTGGAGGTCCCATGCTTGAGGCTCCATGCTTCCAATGGAGGGGGCACTGGTTTGATCCCTGGTCAGCTAACTAAGATCCCACGTGCAAAAAAAAAAAAAAAAAAAAATTAAGTAAAAAAATTAGGGACTTCCCTGGTGGTCCGGTGGCTAAGACTCCATGCTCCCAGTGCAGGGGACCCAGGTTCGATCCCTGGTCAGGGAACTAGATCCCATATGCCACAACTAAAGAGTTTGCATGCTGCAAGTAAAGACCTGGTGCAAATAAATAAATAAATATTTTTAAAAAAATCAATAGAGGGCCAGGAAGAGAAAGTTGAAGAAACTTCACAAAAGTTTTTCCTTTTTTTTTTTTTTTTTTTAAAAAAAAGCAAATTCTGAGAAGAAAGGAAGTTAGAAACCAGCCCAGGAAGTCCAGGATTCTGAGTAACAGGGATTCAAGAAAGAGAAGTGAGAAGTTGGAGGGAAGGAAACCAAAACTTTTAATTTCTGAAAAAATAAAGGATATGAACATCCCAAGAGCTGGCACCATGGATGAAATTAGACCCATGTCGAGGAGTTATCAGTATAGAATTCCAGAACTCTGGAGACGAAAAGCTTAAAACTGCCCAGGAAGAACAAAACAGGTTTTACACAGAAAGGCTAAGAATGCAGAAGGGCTTCAGCTGGCTCATCAGTATGTCCTCATGATGCTGCGGGGCAAGGATCTCCAACTTTGAATTGTCACTCAGTCAAGCATCCTTCAAGACAGCCATGGAATAGAATGCAAGATCTCCGAAAAGATACCTCCTTTGCTGTCTTTCTTAAGACTGCCTCCTGGAGGTTTCCCTGGTGGTCCAGTGGTTAGGAATCCATCTGCCAATGCAGGGGACATGGGTTCAATCCCTGGTCCAAGAAGATTCCCCATGCCATGGAGCAGCAAAGTCTGTGTACCACAGCTTCTGAGTCTGTGCTTTAGAGCCCGTGCTCTGAAGCAAGAGAAACCCCACAGTGAGCAGCCAGAGCACCACGACTGGAGAGAAGCCCCGGCTCACCGCAACCAGAGCGAGCCCGTGCAGCAGAGAAGAGCCAGCACAACCAAGGAAAAAAAGCTGACTATCTGGTGAGCCTGGCCTAGGCTCGCACCCACCCTTGGCTGTCTTGATCACTGTCTGATGAACCCTTTTCTCCCCTCCATGTCCTGCTGCCTGGCTCCATGAAGGACACTGTTCCACCTCACAGAAGTGTCTGCAGAAGTGCTCCTGAGATCTGGACACAGGTGCAGTGAGCTCAAAAGCAAGAAGACAGACCACCCATGCCTCTGACTGCTTTGTACTAAAAGTCCACACTGCCGCCCTGCAGTACATGCTGGTAGGGCAGCCACACCCCGGCCTTGCCCTCTGGCTGCCCCAGAGGACTCTTGTCAATGCTTAGGGAGGCTGAGGCCAGTCTGTGCCCCAGAGAGTTTCACCTTCCCAGGGGGTCTTCCTCTGGCCTGGCCGTCATGCCCACTCTCTCTAGCAGGCGAATCAGTATAGGGCTGTTTTATATATGTTTCTGTTTGTTTGAAACAGTCCACAATTAAGAGAAACAATGCAGACAAATGTTTGATGAAGTAGAAAGAGGTTTTTGATTTATTGTAAGGGGAAGAAAACAAATTACAGAACCAATGACTGTACAGCATGAAGGCATTCTTGCAAAGGAACACGTGCCTATATGCTTAGAAAAAAGCACAGTAAGACTCTCAAAGTGTTCACGGTGGGTGATGGGAGAGTAGGTGACTTTATTTTTTTTCCTTTTGTTTATATTTTCCAGTTCCTTTGAATATGAATTACTCATGTAAGAAAGTAAACACACAGATAAAACAGAGGGAAATAACTGCATCTGAATCATACTTAGAATTGAGAAGCCGAATGACACAGTGGTTAAGAATGCAGGCGCCTAACCGACTGGCAAGCAGGGTGACCCTGTCACCTCTCTGAGCATTCTCTGGGTTTTGGGAGGGTGTTTTCCATGCCTCCTTCCTGGACTGACTGGGCTTTGCTTGTGTTGGAGCCGTCAGTCTTGGACACGTCGAGTTGCCCAGGATGAGGGGAAATGTGTGCACAGGTGTGCAGGTGGCACAGGTCAGGTAGTCGGGGCCTTGAGCGTCAAGTGAAAGGCTTGGACTGGATCCTAAGGCAGTGGGAGTCACAGAGGATCCTGAGCCGGGGTTGGGGTAGGGGCATGGAAGGAGCAAGAGAGGAGCTGGGGGCCAGCTAGGGAGGACAGCAGACCAGGCTCAGGTGGGGTCTCTGGGATTGGACAGAGGGAGGCGCAAATTAACGGGAGGCTTCCCGACATGGGAGGGGCACCCACATCTCATCTGGACCCATGTGTGAATCCCTCGGGCAGCCACTGGCCCTCTGCAATGTAGGGTCTCCTCTATAAAAAAGGAGGGGCCGGGTATGTTTCTTCTGCCCCCCTCCCCCGCCCCCCGTCCCCAGCCCTGGTGTGCAGCAAGGGTTTGGGAGTGGACATCTCTGCCTACCAGGAGGCTCCCCTGTGGGCCTGGAGCCCCGCATGCAGGCGGGGTTGGGCGGGAGGAAAGCTGTGATGCCTCCCCCCACGGGGCTTCCGGGGCAAGCCACCGGGCACCTCCTTACAGGAAGAGGGCCAGGGCTGGCAGCTCGCTGGCAGGCGTGGCCAGACCCACTTCATTAGAAACAACAGCCGCAATGCCTGGGCCCCGGTACTTTGAAGGATCCAGGAAAATGTAATTTCTTTTAAAATCAGAAGAAAAAGATGAAGAGAACGTTATCCTTTTTTCATCCTTATCTTTAGATCAACACAGTCAAAGGCTGCCCATGAAGGCAGAAATGCCAGGGCCTAGGAAAGTCAGACCCCAGCCCCAGGGAAGCAGGCATAGTTGACCTTGTCCCCCGCTTCCCTGCCTCTAGTGTCCAGTGTGGGCAATTGTGGTTCGGCCGTCTAGGGGGCCCTGCCAGGCCGAGTTCGCCAAGGGGGCCAGGACAGGCCTGGGGCTGCAGTCATTAAGCAGCACCAGCAGATGAAGAGGTGAGGTGCTCAAGGTCAGGACCTGGACATGCTGTCTCATCAGAGTGACCCTGGCAAACTGGAGGCCACCTCTGGGCTGTGATGCTCACTGAATGTCCAGCGTCTGTGGTCTCCTGTATTACCACCTGGCATCCTCCTCAGTCCCGCCATGCTGGGCCCATTTTACAGATGAGGGGATGGAGGCTGAGCGAGCCAGCCACAAGGCAGCCAAGCCCAGACTCAAGAATGCAGCTCTGGCTGCTGTCCTGGGGTGATAGCTAAAGGAACTGGGGTGCTCCTCCGGAGATGGGGGCCCAGGGCGGCTGTGTAGGAGGCTGTTTAAGGTTCTGCCATCAGGCGACTGCAGTTCCCCACAGAGGGGAAAAAGGCTCAAGAGGAGAAGGGACCTGCCTGCAGCGCCGGCTGAGTCTGCGCGGCGCGGCGCGGCGGCCATCGGGGGAAGGAGCAGCGGCCGGGAGACCCGCTCGTGCCCGCGCCGGGGGGAGGCAGAGGCCGGAGGCTGAAGCGCCGGGACCCGCGGGGCTGTGGGCGCCCAGGGGAGGCGGCGGCCGGAGGCGGGAGCGCCCGGACCCGCGGGGCTGTGGGCGGCGCGGCCCGGGCTTGCAGCCAAGCCGGGCGGGGCCGGGCGGGCGGGAAAGGGCGGGCCTCGGGAAGGGCCACCACCTCCCGCCGCGCAGTGCCCTTCCTGGAGCCGAGTCCTCGTCGTCGCTGGTGAGTGGGGACGGGGCGCCGAGGGGGTGGCGGGAAAGGGGCCCCCGTGGGGAGCGACCCCCGACATCGCCTGACAGCCGGCGCGGGGTCTGAGGGGAAACTGCGGCGGGAGGCCACGGGGCAGCACTCACCCGGATCGGCCAGAGGGGCGGCCGGGGCGGCAGGGACCCCAGTCCTGGCCTCCGCGCTCGCGTTCCTGCGCTTCGGGATCCTGGCGAGATGGGGGGCGCGGGAGGGGGACCTTGGGCAGCCCGGCCCTGCCGCACCCCTCCGGGGTCCAGGCACCCCTGCTTCCCGCCCATTCCCTAGCTGAGCCCCCGAGTCCTGCAGAGGGCGGGAGTGGCAGAGCCAGGTACTTGAGATCACAAAATGCCAGGGAGACCTCGTGCTCCTGATCCACTTGAGACACCCCACTTCTACAGGAGGAAACCCAGGCTGAAAAGGGGAAGTCATTTGCTCAAAGCCAGAGAAGGCCCCGCAGAGCCTTAGAACCGGGTCCCTAGATTCCCGTGGACTGTAGCCTGCGCCCCTGGCGTGGGCAGGACCCCCAACTGTGAGCTGCCTCTCCTGAAAAAGAGGTGGGAGCTGGGAGCCCTGGTGGCAGGGGTCGTGGTGTTCCCTGATGACTGGGTTTGCCTCTTGGTGGGTGGCCAGCCAAAAGGCACAACCAAGCCAAAGATGGGGAGAAGGAAGGATTTCTTACTTGCAACAACTAAGGAGAGCGTCTTGCAGCTTTCCCAAAGCAGCATCTCCTCCCACAGCAAAACTGTGTGTGTTAGTCACTCAAGTCATGTCCGACTCTTTGCCACCCCGTGGACTGTAGCCCACCAGGCTCCTCTGTCCCTGGAATCCTCCAGGCAAGAATACTGGAATGAGTAGCCATTCCCTTCTCCAGGAGATCTTCCTGACCCAGAGATCAAACCCAGGTCTCCTGTATTGCAGGCAGCTAAGCATCCATGCGTATTCATAAAGGAGCTTGAGTGGAGGAGAATTCATAGAATTCATACGATTGGGACAAAGCGCAGCAACGTCCAAGCTTCTGTTGATTGAAATCACAAGGGATCAGCAAAGGTCAACTTCTTGTTCCTTAGGTTCCAGTCGATCTGTTGGCTGGGAGTGGGGATTGAGAGGGTGGGGATGAAATTCTGCAAAACAGCTAAAAAAAAAAAAAAAACTTGTTTCAGGCCAACTTTCACCATGGAAACAACTGGGAGTCTTCACAACTGACTTATTATCTTTGTGGTTGTTACTTCTCTTGCCTGTTTGTTCATTCATTCCCTTAAGATTATTACTGGGATCTGTTCAAGGGCAAAGAACCCCGGCCAGGCTTACATCATGAAACAGGTCAGTCCTAAAATGGTTTCTCTTGTGTCAAGAGAGCCATGCCTGGTTCTTCCTTGGGGATTGTTTTGCCCTGTCTGCTTACAGTGGGGGTTCCAGCTATGGACACGCTGCTGAGTGCCGGAGCAGCCTGGCAAAGGCCCCGTGGCCTGGCCTGGGTTGGGAGTCTCTCTGCTGGCCTAATGAAATATGATGGTCCCTGGTACTGGCCATGTGCAACGGAGAGAACGGCAGGAGGACCAGGACTCTAGCCTTCCCTGAGGATATGGGGTTGAGGCTGTTCCAAAAGGGTCATGTCCAGGGAGGAGGCTGCGGACGAGGAGCATGGCCCAAGGTGCCTGGCACAGGGCCACGGGCCCCCGTGTCTCTGTGAGGTGTGGGGACCCCACACAGGGCAGCAGGAGGCAGGGTCTGCTCCTGCCTGGTAGCTCTGGGTTGGGAAAGGTGCTGGGGAGGAAGGGAGGGGAGGCGGCCAGCCTCTTCGGAGAGCAGGGAGACAGGTGCTCAGTACCCCCAGAGGGGGGCTCAGTGGGAATCCTAGGTGCCCAAGGGGGGCTTTGAACAGAGGAGGGCCTGACGCGCTCACCCAGGACCCAGCCCAGGGGCTGAGAGCAGGGCGGCCGGGATTCAGATGCTCTCGTGGTCCGATGGCAGAGGCCTGCCGCCTCCACAGTGCAAGCCCAGAGGCCACTTTCTCTGCCTGCAGAGTGTCTGTGTGTGTATGCGTGTACACACACGTGCTGCCTGCCCCTACGCCCATGACTGAGTGGTATCCAGCTGGATCTGGCAGAAACCAGAAACCACTGATGGTGGGTCGCTGGGGAGGGGAGGGTGGGGGGCGCTGCAGGGGGAGAGACTACTTTCTGCTGCCTACACTTTTGACTTTTCCCGATTTCATTTTTGAATCTGTCTCTCATTTGCATTTCCTGTGACTTATTTTTGATCGTGCTGGCAATGTTTGTGTATGCACTCTGTCTTAAAAAATTAGTCATTCTCCCTAAAGCAGATTCCCTCTTGTCACCCCCAGCCCCCGCCGCCCCCACCCCACACCGGCCGGGTTTCCAGCCGGAGGCAGAATCTTTTAGAACTGTGTGGTCTGTTACACTGGATATTTTCATAATGAAAGAGATGAACAGAGCTTGTCATGAGGAGGATTAGTTGTGAGTCATTAAAAAAAAAAAGAGGGGGAGAGTCTTAAAACAAGTCCCTGGGACCATCAGTGGTGGCTTGCAGGAAAGATAAGGCTCTGGAGGGTACAGCCTGGGGGTGGGGAGCAGAGAAATGGCAGAACTCTGCCAGTTTCTGGGCAGCGCTTTCTGTCCCCCTCTGTCTCTGGCCTCAGAGGGCAGAGGGCTCCTCCAGAGGCCCATTGGCTCGACCCCCACTTTGCAGACAGGGACACAGAGCCCAGGAGTGAAGCATCACTGGGACCAGAGACCCCGGGTCTTGCCCCAGGGGGCCCGGGAGGACTCATCCTGAAACTGCTGCCCGTGAGCCCAGTCCGGACCTGATGCCTCTCGGGGATGGGACACTGGCCCTGAGGCTGGAGGCAGTGAGGCTGTTGGCCCTTAGAGAATCTTCTGGAGTGCAGGCAGAGGGTGGAGTGGCTGAGGTGGGGTGGGAGGAGCTTGAGGGCTCACCCCACACCCCTCGACCTGGCAGGCTTCTGGGGCAGGCCTTGTCAGGCTGGAGGAGGCTGGCGGAGGGGAGGTGACCCAGCCCTTGTTGTGACTGGCCATATGACCCAGAGCTAAGGCCAGCAGGCTCCCAGATCAGGGCCTGGAGGGGTGGTGTGGGCTTCAGGGTCACCCAGATCTGGAAACTTCAGTGACGCCTTGTGCTTTGGTTTCCTCACCTGGAGAATGGTGTGTGCCATGGAGGCCGAGACGGTGTGGGACTCAGTTGAGAGGTGGCTGGCCCCTCCCTGGTGGCTGCTGTGAAGCTGGGTGGAGTGATGCTGACCCAGTGTGAGCCCAGCCTGGGCCTCCGCCAAGCTCCTCCCCACCCTGCTCACTCCCAGAGGCCAAGTGCCTTCTCCTGACCCCAGGGCTCTGCTTTGCTGGGCCTCTTCTTGGTCGAGGTTTCAGTGGCCTCAGGCCTCAAGGATGAGGCCTTTCAGAAGCATTTTCACCCCCTGAGTGTTGGGTGACTGACCGGCTGACATTTTCTCAGCCTTGGGTCTGCGCCATGAGGCTGGGTCTTCTCCTGGAGGGATGCGTGGCCCCCAACTCTGACCCTCCCATCCCCTCGCTTGTTGGCCCTCGCTTGAGTCTCCCCATAACCCCATGAAGCAGGCAGGGCAGGTGGTACCCACCTGATGTCAGGGGAAACTGAGGCCCAAAGTGGAGCTTTGGCCTGAGTTCACCAAGAAAGTTGGAGATGGAGCCAAAGTTTGGGCTCTGAGTCACCGTCTGATGGAAACAAATAAAGGACAGGTGGGTGGCTTTGCCCCTCTGCCTGAGCCCCTTCCTGACCACTGGTGGTCCCTAACCCTAATACTTGGGCCACCTGATGCGAAGAGCTAACTCACTGGAAAAGACCCTGAGGCTGGGAAAGATTCAGGGCAGGAGGAGAAGGGGGCGACAGAGGACGAGATGGCTGGATGGCATCACTGACTCAATGGACATGAGTTTGAGCAAACTCCAGGAGTTGGTGAAGGACAGGGAGGCCTGGCATGCTGCAGGCCATGGGGTCGCAGAGAGTCAGACACGACTGAGAAACTGAACAACAAGCCCATCCCAGAGTGGGTCCCTCTCAGGCCTGCCTGGGCCAGCTGCACCACCCAGCCCTGCCCAGCCCAGCATGACTCAGCCTGGTGGGTCCCCTAATCAGGTGATTCAAGAGCCTGGCTGTCCCCATGAGGCCTCAGGAAGCTCCCTGTCTGGACTGTTTCCACATGGGCATCTGAGCTACCTATTTTCTGACCCCAGGGCTGGGCAGACCCATTAATCCCCTTGGTCCAATGGTGCATAGATGAACACAGCAGCCTGGACGGGTGGGCAGAAGTGTGGGGTTCAAGCCGTGCTCCGTCACCGCGGCCTTGGGAGAGCCAGCACCCCTTCCCAGGCCTTTGCTTGTTCTGCCCAGCAAGGGGCCAGGGTGATGGGCTCTCCAGCCCCGTCAGCTGGCACCCTGGGGACTGGCTGGGAGCCTGGGCACCGGTTGGGAGCTGTGATGGGGTGACACCTGCCCATGACACCTTGGGGAGAAGTATGGACACAGGCCACGATGTTCATAAACCTCAAAAACACGCTTGGTGGGAGAAGCCAGACCCTACGGTCCACAAATTGCATGGTTCCCCCTAGTTGCGATGTCGGAAAAGGCAAATCTGTAGACACAGGAAGCAGCCTGGTGGTTGCCAGGGGCTGGGGACAGGAGGACCAGGGAGGGACTGCTCATGGGTGCTGGGGCCTTTGGGGGGTGATGGAGATGTTTTGGAGCTTAATATAGATGGTTGCACAACATTGGCAATGTATGAAATTGCCCCTGAACTGTGCCCTTTAAAATGGTTTCTTGTGTGTGTATGCCTTTCATTTCAGTGAATCACAACCACCAGGAAATAAAAACCAAATGGTCAGGAGCCTCTGAGGGGCCTTGGTGGCAGGTGGGGCGTCTGGGGCCAGGGGTGGAGGTTAGGGACTGATGCTGTGATGAATGCAGGGAGAAACAAGTAGGAGGGGATGCAAATTTGTGTCCAAAGCAGGATACTCTTTTTAAAATGTTTATTTTGGACTCATTTTAGACTTACGGTAAAGTCACAGAGGTAGTACCAAGTTGCCACACACCCTTCACCCAGCTTCCCCTCTGGGACCAGGAAATTCACACCCTGTTGCTAACCCTGCTAACACCATCCGTTGGCCCAGGACACCGTCTGCCAGGATGCCACCTTCTGTTTAGCTGTTACTTGTCTTTAGTCAGTGATGCATCCTTCTGTCTTCTTTCCTTGCCTTCCATGACCTGGCCCTTTTCAAGAGTGCTAGAGGGCAGGGCAGGTATGTGGTCAAATGTTCCTCCAGCCGGGTCTGTGACAGTTTCTCAGGACTGGACCAGAGTTTGCATTTGTGGCAAGAATACCACGTTGACTGTGTCCACCTCCCTGAACCGGGACACGTGTCATATACTGGTGGCATTAACCTTGGTCATCTGTAAAAGGGACACTCCTGGGGGGGCATTCATTTGGGACAAAGTGAGCATAAATTGGACTGTCCTGGGCGAAGGCTCATACGATCATCCTGAGGAGGCCTGAGCTCTGGCCTGGCTCAGGGTCTGACCCCCGGCCCGCCCCTGGACCTCTGGGCCTCGGTGTCCCTGTCTGTGTGTGAGAGTCAGTGCGGGGTGAAGCCCTCCCGCCTGCCCAGCCCACGTCACGGTCTAGGGGAGCCCTCAGGCCCTGAACGCAGCTCGTCATGGTTGCCCAAAGGCTGCCACTTGACTGTGGTTTCAACACATCTATTAAACAGGCCGAGCAGGGTTGTGCCCGGTGGTGTAGACGAGAAAGCAGCTAAGGTGGCCTGGGCTCCCCTGAAGCGACACGTGGTGGCCGGGTCCCCGGGCTCCGCGTCCCCCTGGTACCGGCACTGGGCCAGTGCTCTCCTAGACCTGGCAGAGGTGGGCCTTGTGCTGTGGTGAGATCAGATCCTCACCCCTCGCCCCAGGAACAGTTCCGTGCCCCCTGGAAAGTGGAGGGCTGGGTGGGAAGGGGTGAGGGAGAAACAGGCTGGTTTACCTGTCGGGAGCCAGCCCTGGGCAGTTTATCCTCACGGTTCACCTGTGCAGCGATCGCGGTGGGGGCTGGGGGTGGGCTCACTGGGCCCATTCCACAGGTGAGAACACTGAGGCCCGGGGACGGAGCACTCACTCACTGGATGGCAGAGCCGGAGTCTGCCGGATGCCTAACACCCTCTGACGGTTCCTTTTTTTTTTTTTCTAATATTTCTTTATTTATTTGGCTGCGCCAGGTCTTAGTCGCAGCACGTGGGATCTTTAGTTGTGGCATGTGGCCCACTGTTTAAAAGTGTGCTCGTTATAGACATTTTGGAAAACGATAACAGAGCATCTTAAGTCCTGCTGGCGAGTGTGGGCCGTAGCCTCCCGAGCTACCAGCTTGTGGAGGGGCCCTGTCCCTGCCCTCGGCACCTTGGGTCCGCACGCAGGTGGGGTAAGATGGTGTGAGCCCCTTGCAGGGTCAGAAAGGACAGTGCTCAGGCCCGGCTCACAGCGGTTCCCAGGAGGTGTTCGCTTTAGGGGGATGACGGCTGCTAACGTCTTCACGTGCTTGTTACATTATAAAAAAGTTTTGTTGGCCACAGCCTGCAGCAAGCTGAACTTGCACCCCTTGCATTGGAAGGCAGAGTCTTAAGCACTGGACCACCAGGGAGGTCCGTCTTTAAAATGCGTATCCATGTTATCTATTTTTTGCTAAAATCGGGATGATTCTGTCGTCTATTTTATATTCTGCTTTCTGCACTGAATGTTAAGGACAGTTGTCATGTTATTAAAGAGTCCGCCCAGCTGGACTTGGGGGTTGGCCCGTCCCTTGCAGTCCCCGGTGCTGGGCACTGAGCTTGCTTCTGCGTCTCGGGCGCTTCTGCATCTCCAGGACAGCAGCTGCCCTGCTGCCCCCGTCAGCCTTCCTCCTTCACCCAGCACCCCAAGGGTTCCCTGGTGCCTACAGGTGGGCATAGCCTCGTCTCTGCACCTGCTGGCCCGCATGCCAGGTGCATTCCAGCCCCTCTCCCCTCCCGTGTCCTGGGACAAAGTGCTGCCTTTCCGTCCTGCACCCTCTTCTCTCTGACCCCAGGTTGGGGTGCCTGCTCTGAGGTCTGGGCCCCTTCTCTTCCACCCACCGTGGTGCCCAGCCCCCACCCAGCAAGTGTGCTGAACCGAGTCCTGCTCCGGGGCCTCTTATCTCCTATACACCCCCCGGGCCCTCCAACTGGAGTCAGGGTGTGTGAGCGGGAGCTCGGTCCCTTCATTTTGTAATGAGGAAACTGAGGCCCAGTCAGGGGTGCAGATAGGTTTGGGAGTCCCATGGCAGGTCCAGGCAGCACTGGCCCCCAGCATCCAGCCGGCTGGACTCTCGGCCCCAGTGAGCTCAGCTCTCTGGGCGCCGGGTAGGTCCTCAGTGCAGACCTGGGGGCTGCTGGGCAACAGGGTGTGGCCGACAGGCCAAGTCCGAAGACTGAGTCCCCTCGGCCCCTGCCCGGGGGACTCCAGCCCTGGGGTGGTGGTAGCGGCAGTCCTGCCTGAGCCCTGCTGGCCTCTCAGGGCTGCTGAGGGGCCTTCACCAGCCTTAAACTCTGTCCCTTCTCACCCACAACTGTAAGGTTTTCGACCTGGGCAGAGCCCCAGAGTGCTGTGTGACCCCAGGCAGGCTGCTTTCCCTCTCCGAACACAGGGAAGGGGAGGCAATTTCAGGGCAGACCTGTGGGCTGACGCTGCAACACCTGTCCACAGAGATACCCCCACTGGGCTGGACCCAGGTCGGGATGTTGATGTCCCGTCATTTGCTGGAGGTCACTGGGTGGGAAAGATCCCCTGGAGAAGGGAAAGGCTACCCCACTCCAGTATTCTGGCCTGGAGAATTTCATGGACTGTATAGTCCGTGGGGTTGCAGAGAGAAGTCGGACATGACTGAGTGACTTTGACTTTACACAGTACGTTGGTGGGGAGTGGGTGCTCGAGCCAAGCTGTCTGATACCAGTTGTCATGTGAATGACAGTGACTGAATGGGAAGTCCTGGAGCTCTGGGCACAGGTGTGGACGGACGCAGCCTCGGAGAGCCCAGATCAGCACTTGACCTGGGGAGGAAGGGCTGGGTGGCCTTCTTGGTGGAGGCTACCCAAACTGGCCTTGAATTAGGTGGTAGAGAGGAGGGGTCATTTACCAGGAGACATGAGGTCAAGGGTGAGGGTGAGTGAGCAGAGGAGTTTGGCAGCTGGAGCAGGGACTGACGTGGAGCTGACGGGGGCAGGGGCACCCAGGGGGCTCCTGCCCATCAGAGCAGTCTTGTGGGTGGGGGCAGGAGTTTGGGTGGAAGTGTGTTCCCTGGAGCTCTTGGGCTGGGGCGCCGCTGGCTGTAGGGTAAACTCAGCACCCCCCACCCCTCAGCCTCGCACATCTTTTCTGCACTCCTGCTTGTTCCATCAATTGCTTGGTCAATCCATGAGGGATGAGGGGCCGGTAACAGACCCACTGCAGGTCTGCTCACAGGAGGTCCTTAGGAAACGCCGGGGAGGCCCCACCCCCCACTCTGGAGCCTGCCCATCTCTCACCCCCGCCCTGTCTTCTCTTTCAGAACTTTCCGGAACCGCAGCTGCAGCCGCAATGGCCCCGCCCTGGGTGCCTGCTGTGGGCTTCACGCTGGTGCCCAGTCTGGGGGGCTTCCTGGGCGCCCAGTACATCCGCGGAGAGGGTTTCCGCTGGTACGCCAGCCTGCAGAAGCCCCCGTGGCACCCGCCCCGCTGGATTCTGGCCCCCATCTGGGGCACGCTCTACTCGGCCATGGGGTAGGTGGGAGTGGGCGCTGGTGTGGCGCTGGGCCTGTCCACCTGCTGGGTAGGCGGGGCAGGGGAGGCCCAGGCCCGAGGCCCAAGCGTCTCCTCCGGAGGTGAACTCTCCAGGTGCCTGTGGGGAAGTGGGTACCGTTTCCCGGCCCCGTTTGGCAAGTGAAGGTGGAGAAAGCTGTGAGGCCTGTTGATTGCACAACCGAACGCCTTCCTCTGAGGCTTTCTGGAAGGGGTGGCAACCTCATACTGGCACTCTGGCTGTTTTTACAACTTCAGGGAGAGGCCGGCCCCGTTTGTAAAGTTCAGACGCAGGCAGGCGAATGCTTCCAAGACCAATAGCAGGGACAGCAGCGGCAGTCATAGTAGCCATTTGTTGGGCGTCCGCCTGGGGTCAGGCTTTGCCTTTGTTAAGGTTCACGACCCCTCGTTTGACAAGAGACCTCCCGAGGACGCAGGGCCCTACAGGCCTTCCTCCACAGACCTGGGAGGTGCCGAAGGAAATGCGGGACTGGGTGAGGGAGTGCGCACCCTGCTGGCTGCAGTGGGATTTGCACCCAGGAGACTGGTCCGCTTCCCACCATCCTCTGCAATGTTCCCAACACGCAGGTTCTGTGCCAGCCCAGTGGGACTGTAGCGGGCAGAGAGCGGAGACCGGGCCGATGCCCCAGGCTCCTGATGGGAGTAAGACAGTCCTGAGTGTCAGCCGGGCCGCACCCTCTTCCAGGCCCTGGCCCTGCCCCGTTGGCCTGCGGTTCTTCCTGTGTCCGCTTTCTCCTCACCGTCCTAGTCCAGGGGCCCCACCGTTGCTGCCCCCACTTACTCCAGTCTCCAGGCCTCCCCTCCCCATCGCGATTCCCATAGAGCGTCAGTCTGGCATCACCTCTCTATTTGCGGAACCCGGCAGACCTCTCAGAGTAGAGAGCTCAGCCTCTGGCCTCAGACTAGCTGGATTCAAATGCAGACTCACCTCCCTACAGCCTGCCAAGAGCTCTGAGCACTTCTCCCCTCTGTGCCTCAGTTTCCACACCTGTAAGATGGGGGTGACAGTCCTGCCCACCTCATGACGTAATCATGAGGATGAGTGAGCTAATGCTTGCAGAGAGGTGCCTGCATGTGTAAACGTGGAAGAAGTGAAGTGAAAGTCACTCAGTCGTGTCCGACTCTTTGCAACCCCATGGACTATGCAGTCCATGGAATTCTCCAGGGCAGAATACTGGAGTGGGTAGCCTTTCCCTTCTCCAGGGGAATCTTCCCAACCCAGGAATCGAACCTAGGTCTCCCGCATTGTGGGTGGATTCTTTACCAGCTGAGCCACAAGGGAAGCCCAAGAGTCCTGGAGTGGGTAGCCTACCCCTCCTCCAGCGGATCTTCCCAACCCAGGAATCGAACCAGGGTCCCCTGTACCACAGGCGCATTCTTTACCAGCTGAGCTGTGAAGGAGGGCAGTAGCTATTGTTATCAGCGGTGGTATCACTGCCCTTGTGGTCCTAGGACCCCCCAGGGCCAGGTTCTCTTCTGCTTTACCTCCCCAGTGCCCCTCTCAGACCTTGAAGTACCGTTGACAGTAACACAGGCTGACTCAGGGTCTCATGTATGCCCCGAAAGTGTTAGTCACTCAGTCGTGTCTGACTCTTTGCGACCCCATGGACTGTAGCCCACCAGGATCCTCTGTCCATGGGAGTTCTCCAGGCAAGAATAGTGGAATGGATAGCTTTCCCTGGTGGCTCAGACAGTAAAGCGTCTGTCTACAATGCGGGAGACCTGGGTTCGATCCCTGGGTGGGGAAGATCTCCTGGAGAAGGAAATGGCAACCCACTCCAGTATCCTTGCTCGGAAAATCCCATGGACAGAGGAGCCTGGTAGGTTACAGTCCATGGGGTCGCAAAGAGTCGGACATGACTAAGCTTTCATTTTCTTTCTTTCCCTTCTCCAGGGGATTTTCCCAGCCCAGGGGTTGAACCCGGATGTCCTGCTTTGCAGGCAGATTCTTTACCGTCTGAGCCACCAGGGAAGCTGGTATATGGGCCTAAACCTTTACATATTTTTGTGGCCTAACCCTGGCAAACTCATCCTTATCTCCTAAGGCCCAGCCCCAAATCCCCTAAGGCACATTCATTTGCATGCCTTCTGTACATGCTTCACTCTTGACAACACTGATGATGTCAATTATTTATTGAGTGTCCTACTCAATTATTTATTGAGTACCTGTCCTAAGGGCAGCCGGGTACTGCCCTTAGCACCGCCAACATATTAACTAGGATCTCCGCAGCGACCCCATGAGACAAAGGCCCAGAGAGGTTAAGCAAGTTCCTTGAGGTCACATAGCAGTCAGTGGCAGGGCATGCCTGAGTCATCACTCTGTGGTCTCAGAGGTGAGTGTGGCTTCCTGCCTTGCAGGGAGGCCCCTGGCCTCTTCCCTGTTGGTGCCCTGATCGGTAGCCTCTGTTTCAGGTATGGTTCCTACATGATCTGGAAAGAGCTGGGGGGCTTCTCGAAGGAGGCGGTGGTTCCCCTGGGCCTCTACGCTGGGCAGCTGGCTCTGAACTGGGCATGGCCTCCCCTCTTCTTCGGTGCTCGACAAATGGGCTGGGTAAGTGTGGCCTTGGCTTGTCTCCCTGGTCCCTGGAGATGGCCCCCTCCCTGGGGGGACATGGGGTACCACATCCCAGCCCCCCAGGGCCAGGATCTAAAGGTGGGAGGCAGGGGAGGCACATGGCTCCTGGTCCATTCAGAAGGTCTTAGCAGGGTGGGTACTTCCCTGGTGGTCCAGTGGCAAGACTCCGCACTCCCAATGCAGGGGGCCCCGGGTTCGATCCCTGGTCAGGGAACCTAATCCCGCCTGCTGCAACTAAGCCAAATGCAGCCAAATAAATATAAATATTTTAGGACTTCCCTGGCAGTGCAGTGGCTAGGACGTCACACTTCCAGTGCAGGGGGTTTGCGTTCGATCCCTGGTTGGCGAACTAAGATCCCACATGCGAATTAAGATCCCACATGCCACAGGGTGTGGCCAAAAAGAGAGAACACAGCTCTTAGCAGACCAGTGCCCCTCAGCTGCTTTTCCTCCACAAAGGAAGCCTTGTGGGGCTCTGAAGCTCCATGGATTTAGGGGCCTTGGGTGCAGGAAAACCCACCTTACAGCTGATGCTGTGCACCCCTCCATGTGGCAGAGTTGGGCAAGGGTGATGGTTCCCATATTACAGATGAAGAAACTGAGGCAGAGAACGGGAGCAGGGCTTGGCCATGTCACTGAGAGGCAGCTGGAGAGTCCCCTCTGCTGCTGGGGTCAGTGGGCAGCTGGGACACACCGCCCCGTGGGTTGTGGTGCCTCAGGCCTCCCCGTCCTCGTCTCTGCAGGCTTTGGTGGATCTCCTGCTGACTGGCGGCATGGCAGCAGCCACGGCCATGGCCTGGCACCAGGTGAGCCCGCCGGCTGCCTGCCTGCTGTATCCGTACCTGGCCTGGCTGGCCTTTGCGGCCATGCTCAACTACCGCATATGGCAGGACAACCAGGGCCGGAGGAGCGGCCGGCGGCTCTCGGAATGAGGACGCCTCGCCCTCCGAGGACTGCAGCCGCTGCGGGTCAGGCACTGCTGGTGGTGGGGTCCCCGGGCTTCCACAGCCACCAGGCCACCTGTCTGCTCTCAGCCCAGGGGGTGACCAGCAGTTCCAGAGGTGCTCCTCTGAGCTGAGCCCCCATCCCAGAAACAGCGTCCTGTGCCTTCAGCCCTGCTCGAAGCTCGCTTTCGGAACATGGAATTTTATAAGCCAAATAAAGTGTTTCAACTTCTTGGCCATGGCCTGTTTGCTTGGGTGGGACCCCTGGCCGTGGGGAGGGCGAGGGGCTAGTCCTCTGGCTGGGTATGTCTGGGCTGGGTCATCTATGGGATGCAGACTAACACCTCTCATGACCCTTCCAGGAGAGGAAGTGGCCTGCCCAGGGTGGAGCGGCAGACACGGGCAGAGAATGGGTGCAGCCTTCGCCCCCAGCCTGGGGAGGAGGTCCCGTCCACCCTCTACGCATCCAGGAAGTCCAGCCCAGGCACCTGAAGGGCCCAGGCCCACTGCCTGGCTCTGCTCGAGCCCCAAGCATGGCCCTCTGCTGGCCTCAGCCGGGATGGGTGCCAGGCCTAATACCAGGCTCAGCCCCTCGGGGTCAAACACCTCACCAGGGAGGGGATGGGTAGGCAGAGGGTAACCCCTCCCTGGCTCGGCTCACCCAGACGTGGGAGGTGTCACCCTAACCTTGAATCGGGCGACCCATGACCTCTCCTGACACCTGTTTGGAGTGAGGCTGGCAGAGCCTTGGACACAGGCTCCTACTGGAGCCCCTACCTCCACGCCGGGTTCTAACTGGGAGCGAGCAGGAGCGATCACTACCCCGTGAGGCGTCTGATAAACAACGTGGTGTGAGCACTCGACCTGAGGGGCACAGGAAGGCCCCTGGCCTGGGTTCCGGGGCCTCTGCCTTCATGTTTTAACTTCCAAAACCCACTGGGGCTGCCCCTGTGCTGGCTGACAGCACCCATGACCATCCCCTGCTGCCCTGTGGGAGTTGGGTCTCCCATCACCCCCACCCCAGGATGCGGGGACAGGCAGGGGGGAATTCCATCCCCAAGACCCCCAGGTTTAAGTGCTGGAGCCAGGATTCAGGGCTCACATGAGGACCCAGGTTCCCAGGTGTTGGTCATGACAGAGACAGGCCTCAGCTCCACAATGGTCCCTCCCTGGTCTGCTCTGAAATGGAACCAGCGCTGGGACTGTAAAGAAGGCTGAACGCTGAAAAATCCTGGTGCTGGAGAAGACTCCTGAGAGTCCTTTGGACTGCAAGATCAACCCAGTCAATCCTAAAGGAAATCAGTCATGAATATTCACTGCTAGGACTGATGTTGAAGCTGAAGCGCCAATACTTTGGCCACCTGATGCAAAGAGCCAACTCACTAGAAAAGGTTCTGATGCTGGGAAAGATTGAGGGCAGGAGAAGGGGACAGCAGAGGATGAGATGGTTAGATAGCATCAGTGACTCAATGGATGTGAATTTGAGCAAACTCTGGGAGATGATGAAGGACAGGGGAGCCTGGTATGCTGAAGTCCATGTTGGACACGACTTAGCAACTGAACTACTAGGAAATCAAGCTTTGGGTCAGGAACTGCTACAGCCTCAATATTTATATACTCTCCAATTCATGTTGAAATTGTAACCCCCAGTGAGAGGTTGGTTGGTGGGGCCTTTGGGAGGTGACTAGGTCATGAGGGTGGGGTCCCCACGAATGGGATTAGAGCCCTTTTAAGAGACCCCAGAAACCTCCCTCATCCATCACATGAGGACACAGTGAGAAGACAGCTGACGGAATCAGGAAGAGGGTCCCCTTGACCTTAGGCCACCCCAACCTGCAGAACCGAGATTTCAGTTGTTTAAAGCACCCAAGCCCAAACAGACTGACGGGGACTTGGAGACCTAAACACCACCTCATTACTTCTGTTTTTCAAAGGATGTTTGTGTATACTCAATCATGTCTGACTCTGTGACCCCACGGACTGTAGCCCAGCAGGGTTCTCTGTCTATGGGATCTCCCAGGCAATAAGAGTGGAGCAGGTTGCCACTTCCTCCTCCAGGGGATCTTCCTGACCCAGGGATCGAACCTGTGTCTCCCGTTCCTCCAGCACTGGCAGGCAGCTCTTCCCCACTGCGCCACCGGGGAAGCCCCTTCTCAAAGCCCTCCTCCTGGTACTCTGGTTTTCTTCGACACCCAGCGGGAAACAACTGACAGATCAGGCAGGCCTGTGGCTCCAGGGCCCCGAAGAGAAAAGGGAGGCGGAGGCACAGAAGGCGGGCTTTACTGCAAATCGAGTCAGGAGCGGACAGGACACGGCAGCTCTCTGCGGGGAAGACCAGAGACGAGGCATCCTGCCCTCTAACCTCTGCTCGGCTGGAGGGAGGGATGCTTCCCCGGGACATAGGCTGAACTTGCGGGTAACAGACAGGACGGACAGACACGCCCCGGCAGACAGAGGCGGGCAGCACGGTCAAGTCCAGTTCTGCTACAAGGATCACTCTTGGCTTCAGAGTGAAACAAGCACCGCCCCCCCCCAACACACACACACACACACACACACACACACACACACACACGAAAGCTCTGCAGGCAGCTCCCCTACAGAAGTCGGACCCACCGTCTGGTGAGCTGGGCCTGGGTACACTGTGGCTATACAAACTATGCTGCAAATGGACTCAAAATTCCAGAAACATAATGAAGAACAAGAATTCTGCGTTTTCTTCCCATAAATGAAAAAGTAACAAAAATCCCACTTTTTGACTCTGGCTGGTAGAAGGCGGCCTCTGACCGAAACACCGAGTTCTCCCTGGAATTGTCTTTCTCAGCCATCCACCGCCTGGTGTCTGCTGTCCGCCTGTCCCCGAGCCCCCTCACCAGAGTGTCCCAGCCAACCTCAGATGAGAGGAGGACCCCTGTGGGGCCCAGTGGGCTGGGAGGGCCTGGCACCACACTGTAGCCTGTCCATGGGCCTGGATGGAATGGCAACAGCAGCCAAGGGCAGTGGCCTCCCGCCCTGGAGCCTCAAGGGAGGTTTTGCTGGTGAAGGTTCGACTCTGGGGGCAAGAAGTTTGGCTCTGAGAAGCCAGCTCCCTGGGGTGATCTGGGGACGCCTGTCCCAGGGTCTGGGGTGGAGCGTGGTAACAGCCAGTCTCCTGTTAGCATCTGGGTTCCCACGAGTACTCCTGGGGAATCTCCTTCCTGAGAACACCTTATCATGCTCCCCGGAACCCCTTTCACAAACACCTCTGGAAGCACACCCCAGGGACCAAGCTCTCTCAGATAAAGCCCTTGGCTGAGCTGATACGGACCATTGCACAGACGCTGGAGAGGGGCGTGTGGGCTGGGGCCTGACCGAGCGGAGGGGGGCCCCCGAGCCCCAGGGTGGGAGGCTGGGACGATGGCTCACAGGGGGGTGGGGGGGCACTTTGCAGAAGCAGCTCCGAGAACTGAGGCTGGAATCCACCCACAAGCCCTCGCAGGAGGGCCAGCGGTGCCTAGAGGAGGCGGGTGACGGGGCAGCCGTCGGGCTCATCCAGGAACAAGGTGCTGAAAATGTCGTTGAAGAAGCTCGGGTGGTACCTGCAGGCTCGCTCACAGTCCGGGTTGAAGTTCACCTCCAGGATCTGCGGCTGCATCACCCGCTTCCCTGGTGGCACAGAAGCATGGCCTGTCTTACTCCGAGGAGCAGGGGCCTGGGACGGGGGTGCTGGGGGCCGCAGGCTTCTCCGGGAGGCCTGGCCTGAAGCCTGCTCTGGCAGGGGGAAGACTGGGGCTGCCTCCAACCCCGGGAGTGCCACGAGCCACCACACCCCGCTCAGATGCCTGATTCAGTGGGACCCTGGGCCCCCTCTCCTCGCATGCAGGGCGCCTTTCCTCATGAGCCCTCTCCTGACACCACGGCCACCCGCTTCCCTTTCCTCCTTGTGCTCTGCCCTGCAGGCTGCGGACCCTCAGGGTGGGCCTCCTCTGATCCAGGTCTCCGGGCTAATCAGAGAAAAGGGGCATGGGACAGCGCGGACCAGGCCGAGGCAACAGCGCCCTCTCTCTGTCCCTGGGGGGCTGGCGTGGCGGCTGGAGGATCAGCTCTGGGTAAATGGGGGTGGGGTTGGGGAGCCCCCTCACCATCGGGACGACTGTCCCACTTCAACATGAGGTCAACCGCGTACACGGCCCGGGATGAGGGGTAGTCACAGAGGCCCAGCGGGGGCGGCCTGGCACACGCCACCTGGAACAGCTCCGTGAAGGCCTGGAAGATTTCAGCCTGGGGGCCGGGGGAGGGGGAGACAGGGTCAGGGGGCCTGCAGGCTGACGCTGGGACCAGCCCCTCAGAGCAGCCCTTCCTGAGCCCTGGTCTCCAAGCGGCCACGTCACCTCCTCCGACGTCCTTCACGACGTGGCTGCAGCCACCTCTGCCTGCCTCTCGCTGCCCTCTCACCTGGTACCCACTCCCTGCAGACCTGTGTACCCCCACCTCAGAGCTGCCACGGCTCCTGCTGCTCCAGGCCCGGGAGCACAGGATCTGAGATGCTGACTCCAGGATAGGGGGACCAGCCTGTGTCCCCCAAAGTGTGCAATTCCTGGGATGCACAGAGCCCGCGTCTGTTCCAAGGGTGGTCCTGAAGACGCTGCCAGGCTCCTCCCCTCCCCAAGGAGCCCTCGTGACACCCCACTAGGGCCAGAGGGGAGAAGGGGGGTCTCGCCCATACCCTCCCCCTCTGGTGGAGGAGCAGGACCACCAAGAAGAGGCGAAGGGCTCCCAAGTGCCCGACGTGGCCCACGAGGCAAGCCCTGGCCCCTCGAGCTTGGCCAGCACTCACCTGGACGCTCTTCCAGGGGAATTCTGGGTACTGCTTCTCAAACTCCGGGATGAACTCGTTGTAGTGTACCTACAACAGACACAGGACCTGTCACACTCTGCCCGGGGCCTCCTCTGGGCAGGGACGAGAGAGGCCTGGCCTGCCCTGCCTTCACACAGAGCTGACACTCGCTGGGGCCCCAGGAAGGTGCCTATAGCCTCTCCAGCTCCATCCCTGCCGGCACAATCGGGGGCAGGAGATGGGGTCTGAGCTCTGGACACATTTACTTCCCAAGGTCTCAGTGTTTCCATCTATAAAATGGGACAGTGCTCCTCGCCCTGCTTTCCAGGTGGCTGTGAGGTTCCAGTGAGGCAGTGAATACCGAAAGGGCTGGCCAATGGGTCACCATGTCCCTCTCAGAATGGTCACTGGAAGCAGAACTCGGACCTGACCCTGCAGGGCCCATGTCTGACCTCAGCAACGGCTCAAAGTGCCTGCAGATGGCAAGGGCTTCTCAGGCCAAGACTGCAGCCAGCACACACCTGAGCACGCTGGTCGTCAGCTCAGGTTCATCCCACAGAGGACCAGGACAGGCTCCCTAAGTAAGCCCAGCATCCACACCCTGCTGGACACGCATCCCCCATGCGGGGGCATCAGAGGAGACGTGACCCTCAGGATGATGCCTGCTCCACAGAGGGAAGGCGCTCAGGCCTCAGAAACAACCTCAGTTATATCCCAGGGGTCCAGGTCCTAGGGACCAGGTGCCAACACAGCCCTGGACAAGAGGAGGAACATGCAGCAGCAGCCCTGCTGGGTGGGCACATGGCCTGGCCCCTCTGACAGCACAGGGCCCCCCAGACAATATCTCACACACGAAACAGTGAGTGTCCAGCACAGCTCAGGGCTTCCCTGCTGGCTCAGAATGTAAAGAATCTGCCTGTGATACAGGAGACCTCGGTTTGATCCCTGGGTCATGGCAACCCACTCCAGTATTCTCGCCTGGAAAATTCCATGGAGAGACCGGGGGGTGGTGGGCAGGGGGAGTGTATCACAAAGCGAGGGACATAATGAAGTGACTCACACACATACACAGAGTTCAGTTTACTAATGCATCACCATGTGCCTGGGAAGTAATAGCCCCATGCTCAGGAGCAGCTGCTTTCTGGAAGTGGGGACCACAGGGCCACGGCAGGGCGGTACGGAGCAGGGTGGAGAGCGGCTGTGCCCTACCTCCCATCTGCCCTGAACAGTCAGGACCAACACCCCTCCAGGCTCTCTTCCTCCACCGGGAGCTGGGCCCTCCTCTGCCCAGTGCAGCCTCCCTCACTGACCCCAGGTGCTCCGCAGGCCAGCTGGGGGTTGATGCCCTCATCTCAAAGAAGCTTTGCCCCCAGGGCCTGTTGCTCGAGGCACCCAGGCAGCCCGGGGAAGACAGAGGGTCCAGGCGGGGTCACAGGCCAGCAGCAGCCACCCGCCCTGGGGGCCGTGCAACAAGAACCAGGGAAGCCTCAGGGCCCCGTTATCTCGACCTAAGCTGAGCGTCGTGTGCCCCTCCGAGCGCTGGGGGCAGCGGTGGGAGGAGATGCGGGTCCCACAGGGCAGCTCCCCGGACCAGTACACAGCCGGTCCGAAGACACGCTGGCGGGCATGGGGTCCTGTCTGCACCAGCTTCCACAGGGACCCGGCTCCCCAGGCCCCGCCAGGGCTCACCTGCTTCAGCACCACTTCCGGGTCATAGTTCATGACAGTGAAATGCTTCTCATAGTCGTCCAGGTCGTTGAGGGCAAAGGGCCTGCAGAACGAGCAGAAGGACACTCAAGTGGGTCCTGAGCGCGGCTGGTCCCAGCGGGGTAGGCAGGCAGGCGCTCGGAGCCCCCTGGCCGAGTATCCGTTCTCCCCCTGGTGAGAGCGGGCAGGGTGGTCCCACGGCCCCTGTGGGCTCACCACTAGACCCCCGTGAGCCCCTAAACATCGACAGGGTGTGCAGGGGTGGGGGCCTGTCACACGAGGGGTGTTGACTTGGGGAGGGTTACTGCCGGTTACCAGAAATGGGCTCAGTGGGGTACCTGCTGGAGAAGGAGCCCCGGTACGGGCGTTCTCATCCAGAGTAAAAGAGGCACCCCCCCAATCCCCAGCCCAGCTCCCCCCAATCCCTGGCCCAGCCGCCCACCTGCCACCCAGCCTTCATTACCGGTTGGAGAACCGCAGCCAGAACACATCGTAGACAAACAACCTCAGGGGCTTCACCGACCGCAGCAGCAGGATGTAGCGGATGTCGAACTTGACCCTCCCCACGTCTTCCCGGAGAAACAAGACGGGACTCTCGATGTACTTGGACACAACCTGAGGACGGGAGCAGGCTTGCGGGTGCTCCTCTCGTGGCGGCCAGGATGGAGCAGCCCCGCTTCCCAGCTGCAGCTCACGCCCAGGGACACCCGAGCGCGGTCATGCTCTTGAGCCTACCTCCCCCCAACCCCGGGCTCGAGGGCCCCCAACTTGGTACCTGCCCCCCGTACTCTGCATCTCCCTGTCTTTTCACACCTGTGTCTAAACTGCAACAAGCTCTTTCTCTTCATTGTTAGTTGAGAGAAAAGATACCATGGATTTTTAGGCTTTGAAAACTGGAAACAAATTCTCAGCCGAAGTCCACCGGCTCCCCATCCCAGGGCTGGGAACCTCCCTAGCAGTCATCTGGTGACTTGTCTCTCTCAGGGCTCTGTCTGTCCAGGAGCAGAACCTGTGTCCTTCACCTCCCCTACTGCTGGCCCCCCGTCACTACAGCACCTCCACCCAGGGCCCTGCGGGGCTCCCTGGCCCGGCCACCTCCCTCCTGTGGGTGGTCCCTGGGGGGCCCCCTCCCTGATGGCAAGGGCAGCGAGCAGCGACTCCTCCCAGCTGAGCAACGACGCTGCCACCAGGACCCACCCTCGCTGGCCCTCGAGAGCAGGCCTCCTCCCCACCTCCCAGCGCCCCAAGGCCCCACCTTGGGGGAGCTCTCGCGGTGCCGGACGATGCTGTGCAGGTTCTTGGTGATGTGGGTGTCCAGGCTGCGGGCCAGGTTCCAGGGCTTGCAGATCCAGTGGTTGTCCTCGCCCCTGGGAGCAGAGAAGTTGGCTAGGCTGCGTTCCCCAGGACTGCGGCTGCAGAGGGGGCCGAGGGAGGGGTCCCAGAGGAGACCTCAGAGGCTGGACTTTGGGAGCCAGCAGTTGGCTGAGGCCAAGGGAGCTGCCTTCTAGGTGGAAGGGCCGTTGAGCCCCATAACAGGCACGTGGCAGGTACTCGGCCATGGGGCGGGCCAGGCGGAGGGGAACAGGGTGGTCAGAGATGGGGGCCACAGGAGCCTGCCGGGCGTTGGTGGTGGGGGGTGGGTCTCAGCTAGTGGGGCGCACGGGGGAGCTCACCGCCTCTCCCGCTGCTGGAAGTAGCTGATGAACTGGGGCAGCTCTGTACGCAGGTTGAAGGTGCGGGGCAGCCAGGCTGGGCCCTCGGGGCCGCCTGCCCGGCGCGCGATGGAGGCCAGGCAGTCCTTCACTGTTAGCAGGTTCTCGCAGGGGAACTGGTTCAGCAGCACGTTGGGCCTCTCCTGGCTCAGCCTCCTGCGGGGCCCAGGCAGGCGCCACGGGTCAGGGGAGGCGGTGGCTTCCGGGGGCGGGTGGGCGGGCCCCTGGGCTGGGAGGTGGCTCACCTGTAGTCCTTGAAGTGCGAGAAGTTGTAGAGGACATCGGCTTCCGCCTCGCTCTGGGTGAAGGTGAAGCGCGGGTGGGTGAGGTGGCTGAGCACCTGCTGGATGTCCGTGTAGACCCTGCGGGGGAGGGACTGCGGTCACACTGTCTGCACATCCATCCAGTGGTGGGGCCCTCGGACCCTGGCAACCCCGGATCCCCCACTTGTGAGATGGGACCCCAGGGCCCACTGCCTCATGTTCATCCTGAGGATGAAACAGGACAACCCCAGTGTTTCACCGACCCGGGCTTGTTCCTCCCACATGCAAACAGGGCGGGCAGACACACTTAAAGAGGGGTGCCCTCAGAGAAGCGAGCCGGCGCCCCTGGGCCTCATTCCATGCTGGCACCAGCCCTGGCCCTGGGCAGGGGAGAGGATGGGGAGGCCTGGGTGCGTGTCTGCCAGGGGCGGTAGATGTGGTTACACTTTGAAAGTGACGGGGCTGCAAGTGAGGGCGGGAGGGAGACAGGACCCCACCTGGACAGTGATCCAGGCGTGGGGAGAGAGGCATGGCCAGCAAGAGGCATCTAGCTCATGGCCAGTCATCGCTGGGGACGAGGCTACGGGGCCTCGGTGCAGCCTCCGACCAGAGGAAGCGGAGGGGTGTTGGGCGGTGGCCTCGGGGAAGGGGAGGATGGCCAGACAGGAGGAAACCCCCAGGGCCTGGGAGGAAGGGACAGAGTGAGGAGGTTTGGGCAGCCAGACGGAGGGGACCCCCTGGAGACGGAGGCCATGCTGCCCCAAGGTGGCTCTGTTATCTGTGGGGGCATCCCTCTGCACCTCCACTTCCTCGCCTGTAAAATAGACTGTCTACTTTCACCCTGGGCTCGCAGGCCTACCTGGCCTGACGTAAGCTGCCAGTCCACAGCTGCAGACATCTGGGAGCGACCCCTCCTGGCCGTCTGGGTGCCCAGCATGGGCTGGCTCCCGGCTCACCCTCCCTTCTCAGGCGTCTCTCTGTGACCCTGAGACCCCACCCCTGGAGATCCCGTCACTGCTGTGCTGCCCAGAGGCGGCAGCCTGCATGGGGGATGTCCCAGGAGTCTGGGGAGTGCGTGAGGAAAGGCAGCGAGGAGAAGTCTCGTCACAGTCTGGGGGTGTGGGCGGGCTACGCACTTGAAGACGTGGTCGCAGGGGTACCCTGCAGGGCTGATGGCCAGGGGCAGCTTCTCCTTGTTCTCCTCCAGTATGGCCTAGAAAGGAAACGCAGGAGGTAGAAACAGACCTTCAAGAAAGGGAGCAATTGAGCACAGGCCTCCTCCCCGCTGCACACCAGGCTTCTGTGATCCCGGGGGGCACACCTGGGCTCAGGTAGAGCCCCACGGGTGCTGGGGTGCCCAGAGCCCTCTGATCACTCCTGCCCCAGAATTCTGGGGCTCGAGGTCCCTCAGGTCCTGAACAGCTTGTTCAGTGTCAAAAGAACAGTGTAGATACTGCTCTCAACCTTCTTGTCGCTTCTAAACGCCTCTTCCAAGTCACAGGCAGCCCAGAAGGTGCTGGGCCTGTCCAGGAGGGGGAGGCTCTGAGGGTTAAGCGGCGTGGTGGTTTAAAACCTGTTCACATACTTTCTGACATTCCTTTCAAATGGCAGAGTTAATAACACATGTCCCCTTGAGCGCCGGCTGGGCTGAATGATGTGTTTATAACCCACGGGAAGAAGCGGAGTCTGCAAACCCGTGAAAGGACCTGTGGCCTCCTCCCGTCTCCCCTCCGATCACTTCCTCCCAGAGTGTCAGCCTCCATGTCCCAAGGACGCTCAAGAGGCCCCCCAGCCACAGCCAGCGCCGCCTTCACAGACCTGAGTGTGCCACGTGGGGGCTGGTCCTCAGCCTGACCAAGCCTCAGATGACAGCCTGACTGTGCTCACGCGCGAGCCAGGGCCAGAAACGCCCAGCTGAGCTGCTCCCCACCTCCTTTCCACAGAAAGCAAGACATAGCAAACGTCTGCCGCTCTGAGCAGCTATGTTTCGGAACAAACTGTTATCTGGCACTAGCTGACTAACACGGGCAACCCCAGGGCCCAGAGCACAGGCCTGACCCAAATGGGTCACAAATCACCAGGATGTTTAAGAAAACCAGTGTCTGAACTCTTCTCCTCTTCTTGGGCCAGTGGGGGGCATTCCCCCTAACCCCCCCAAATTACTGATTTCAATTTACATTCCTTTAACAACCTCAAGACCAGGAAGTCTTTGTCTCTAAGCCACTCATCAACCACGCCTCTGCGTTCATGCACTCATTCAAGTGTTTAATAAGCACCTACTAACTGCAGGCACTCTACGAGGCTCTGAAATACACCTCTGAATTAAGAAGGGTGATCACTGGGTTTCTGACAGGGCTCAATCACCACTGGCTTAAATTCACAGGGAAAAGTGCCAACAGGCCCAGCACGCCGGCCCAGGCCTCCCGGTCAGAGAAGCACAGGACAGCTAACACCAGGCACGCTGCCCACTCGTCAACGCGGGGTTGGCTCGTTTCCTCCTTTCACCATCCTCTGGGGTGCTCGGTGAGCATCTGAAGGACTGGTGCGGGGCAGAGAAACGTCAACATGCTGCGGAAAGGCTAGAGCCTCGGCCCACAAGTCACCAGGCCCCTCTGGGTGTGGACTCCAGCTCTTCGGCCAGCCGTGTGGCCTTTGACAAGTTACTTAATTTCTCTGTGCATCAGTTTCCTCACCCCCATTACACAAGATACAACAGGACTAGAGATCCTACTGTAAGGGTTATAGTTGAGCATGCCCATAAAGTGCTAAGCAGAGGCTCGTGCATCCCTCGGTTTCTCACTGGGACTAGCGGATGAGAAGCAGTGGCTGGAGATGAGAGGCGGGGAGGAGGAGAAGGGGCTGGGGTGTTAATTCCCGCTCAGCTCTGCCTGGTTCTGCTCCCACCGGCTCCACTTGCCGCCCCGCCCCCGGCTGTACCAACCCTGGCTCCCTATGCTGGCCTGCCCCACGGACCGGGCCCTTCATGAACTGCCCACCAGCCTGACCCTCTGAGTGGGTCCCAGACAACGGACTGTAATCTGCAGCTACGATGCTCGTGATGACCATTTGTGGGCCTACTGTGCACCATGAAAACATACCATGCCGTGTGTAAACAGTGTCCTCACACCCCTGGTGAGGGAGGTGTCAGGAGACAAGGGAATGGTCCCGAGCCGGGATTCACAGCCCAGCTGCACGGCTCCCACCCCATAATGAGGAGCAGCAGTATTGCATGCCCCCCGCCGTCCACCAGCTCCACCCCACCCTCCGGAAGGACAGTTCCCAGCATTGCAACCCTGGGCTCTGGGCTGAGCTGATGCCAAGCGGTGTGGCCACACGCAGCTCATGTTCACTTGCCGAGCTCTGAGCCCCTTGTCTCGCAGACACTCCCAGACTCCTCTCTACCACCCACGGCAGCCAGCTGCGGCTTGGCCATATTTGGTGACCTGGTGGAGGACGTTCCAGAAGCCACCGGGCAAACAGGCCCAGGGGGTCAGGGCCAAGGTCCCACCTGGTAGTGCTCGGCGGGCGGCTCGGGCGTGGAGGAACTGAGGTCCAGCAGGTTGGTGGGGGCCCAGGGCAGCAGCATGCACCTCCGGATCAGCGGGTCGGCCTCTCCGTAGGCAAAGTCCCGGGTCACCTCCTCTGCACCAGGACACGTGGGCTGTCAGCGGGGCGGTAGGAGAGCGGCCGGCCCTTCCTCGGGGGGTGGCGGGGCCCCACTTACCGCCCGTGTCCAGGTCCCGCAGGGGCCACAGCAGCGTGTAGGCCACCTGCTGGGGCATGTAGAAGAAGGGGGCGGTGGCGAAGCTGGGCACGTCCGCATGCTGGATGCGCGACCCGAACTCGTCCATGATGTACCACACGGGCACTTTCTCCTCGGCCGTCTGCGGGTGGAGCACACACCACCCTCACCCACAGGTCCTCCAGTCCCCGCACCTTTCCCGGCGTTCACGACCCGAACACCGGCCGCCAGCCCGTCTACACTCGACTCTCAGGGCCTGGGACACCTACCAGGCATGCCTCCAGCCCCCTGAACACAAGGCTGTTGGGCCAGGGGACTGCTGTGTGATCACGGGTGGGGTAAAGGTACGTGTAAAGCAGGCACTTAGCCTAGCAGCCACATGGGGGTGCTTGGTTTTGTGTGCGCGCCAGGGGGAGGACGGGGAGTCCAGGGAAGGCTTCCTGGAGGAGGTGACAGCTGTGATCATGAGAAACAACTTTTGTCTTTTCCCAGGCTGAAAGTAGTAGGGGGCTGGTGCATGAAGGTGGGTCTGGGGGTGTGCTGGGGAGTGATGTAAGCCTCAGAGCATGCTGAAGGGACTGCACTCTACTCCTGAAGGCAGGAAGAAATTACTAAGTGTATTTAAGAGTGTGCTGGAACCAGCAGGCACTGGGAAAGAGACAGCCAGGTCACTGGGCTCACGTCTAGGGCTCTGGGACAAGGCTGTGTCCAAGGCCACATGGATACCTGGGTCTCCAGCACTGGCTGGCCCAGGGTGAAGAGTAACAGGCCCACGATGAAGTCGCAGGGAACCAGGGCAGCTCCCACTGGCCACGAGAAGGGGAGTCTGCTCACTTGTGGGGTCAGGGGACCATCTCCCGCCAGCCCCGATAGCATGAGGTGGCGCAGGCCCATCTGCCTCCCCTGGGGCCCGGCTGCCCGCTCACCCCGTGGGCCAGCTGGTAGGTCTGGTTGAACTTCCACATTTCCTCTAGCACCAGGTCCACGGCCTCGGCGCTGGGCAGCTCGCCGTGGAACTCAACGCCCATCAGGTTGGCCATGCGGTGCAGGAGCCCCGGCACCTGCTGCAGCTGCTGGCGGGCGTGCGTCACGCGGCACGTCCAGGCGTGGTCGATGAGGAAGATGCTGCGGGCACAGGCCACAGGGGGGTGGGTGAGGCTACCACATGGGCAGGCAAGAAAGGGGGCTGGGCGAGGGCCAGCAGAAGGGCAGCCCCTCAAGGAAGAGGCCGGGGCTGTGGCCTGGACCCGGCACCGGGCCTGGGTGGGGGTCTGGCTCTGCCCGCTGTTTCATTCTGGGAAACTCCCACCCCTCTTTCAGTTTCTCAAACAGGGCAACACATCCCTACCCACCCTGTCGTGGGGCTGCCGTGAGGAACAAATGAGACAAACAGCCGGCCGCCTCCCTCGGGTCCTCGTGCGTTGAGGGATTGACTATTACAGTGATCACGGTGAACATCAAGTGTCCTTGGCTAGATTCTGAGCTGCTAGAAAGCGGGCCATGCCCCCCACCTTGCTACCTGCAGGCCGATGCGCAAAGAAGCCCCACTCAGAGTTCACTTGCTTGTGCTCACCCGGGACCTCTGGGCATTGCTCAGGAGGTGCCAAGGCCTTGTGCGGGAGAGACTTCAAGTCCTCATGTGTCCAGACAGGAAGCCCACCCAGTCGAGTCTCCTGGGCCGGCTACGTGGCTCCCACACCACCTTGTTGGAGGGCGAGGAGTTCCCCTGTAGGCCCGAGGCCCTGCCTGCCCCCAGCCCACCAGTCAGGCTGCCCGACACCACCCCAGCCTGGCTGGACGTGGACTCCCCAATGCACAGGGTTCTGCCTGCTGGGGATGCAGCTCTGGTCCCCCCACCCCACTAAAGCAAAAGGAACAGCAAAGACTCCAGTCCTGCGGTCGGGGGCCAGCTCGCTGTGCTCACACTTTCTGTTAGCACATCCTGAAACAAACGAAGACTTACTTCTGCCCTCGTGCATGGAACCAGGAGCACCTGGGGGGTGACCCGGGCAGACACACACAGGGGCTGCCAGACACGGTGGGTGTGGGAACGGACAGAGGCTGGGCCTGACCACTGGGAGAGACTCACAAAGGTCCGAAGGCAGACAGGGCCCGGAGCTGTGCTCCCAACCTCAACACCATGCCCGTCCGTCCCCAGACCTGCCTGCTGGTGTGAGTGGAGGGGGCAGGGAGGCAGGGAGCCCCTTGAGGAGGCCGCTGGGCCTGAGTTCCACGGCCGGCACAGGTGGGAATGGAGTGGGCACACGCACAGGTCTGCTGTACTGAACTTAATGAGTTTCTGAGAAAGAGAACACGTGGGTGGTGATGCCCGGCTGCTCTAATTACGTGTGTGGCCCCTCCCACCCTACCAGGGGCCAGTGAAGGAGCTGGGAAAGCAGGAAGAGCTACGGACACAGATGCCCAGGGACCCGCAGGTGCTGGCGAGTTCCTCCCCCACCACCCTGCCCAGGGTTTCAATAAAGTTACTCCTGTCCTGGCCGAGGACAGTCCCTCTGGCCCCTGGAAGGCAGGAAGCCTGGGATCCAGTCCTAGCCCTGGCCTTTCTGCCCTGGGGCCCCGTGCAAGGCCCAGGCTCACCTCTGCCCCCCCAACCCCGAGTCCCAACTCGAGGAATCAACTAGGCCACGCTGCTCACATTCACTGATGTGAAGTTCAGGGCTCCTACACAGAGACCAGATTCAGCAAGACCAGTGGGGAGGCCCGGGGGCTGGGAGGGTGGGTCCCTGGAAAAGCCCAGGCTCACGAGTTAAGACGGCCCTGGGATGACACCCACACCTGTGACCAGCTGTGCGATCCTGGGTGAGCCCGTTCCCACAGGGTCCTCACTAGCAAGATGGGACCTCGCCACATGTGGTCAGTGGGACCGCTGGGACGGGTTAAGAGGCACCTGGGGGGAGGCCACTCTGCAGACGGTACGAAACACGGCGAACAAGGAACATCATCAGTGTCGGGGCCAATAGGGCCCTGAAGTCCAGCTGGAAACACGGCAGCCGCCACGCACCTCGTCTCAGGCCAGCTTAAGTGGCCAGTGGCCTGGCCCGGAGGAGCAAGAGCGCCCGCAAGAACTGCTTCTCCCGGGGGCGATGGCCGGGGTGACATCCTTCAAGAGGGAGCCGTGGCTCGGATGAGAGGGTCCCGCCCTCGGCTCCTTACCTGTTGGGGTCGGCCGCCTGGAGCCCGTTCTCGTTGGTCACGATGACCTTGTAGCAGAGCTCGCCGCCGGGGTTGGGCTTCTTGCGCGCTTCCTGGGCCGCCTCGTCCTCACTCTCCTCCTCTTCGGCTTCCTCCACCTGCATGATCCCGAACATCTCCCCAGCATCGAAAACCTGGGGGCCAGAGGCAGGGGGGCGTTGGCAGGACACCCCGTTCCTGCCCCATTCCTTCCGCCACACCCTGGCCTCTGGGATGAACTGAGCCCCGAGGAGGACAGGGCCTCTTTACTGTCCAGCTGCTCATCTTACACCCAGGAGACAGGTTCCCAATCAGTGGGAACAAGGTCCTCACCTCCCCCGCCAACACGGGCACCGTTATCGGGGTGCCCCAGCCTGTGGGACCCGCGCCTGGGGGAGGGACCGCCCGCGTACACCTCCCAGTGGCAGCCAGTCTGGGCTCCTGCTTCACAGGGAAAACGCGGCCCAGAAGGTGGAGGGGGCGGCTCTGCTCACAATGCCTGGAAGAGGCAGGATCGTGGCGGGCCAGGGACTTCAGCTCAGCTTTGTTCTCACCAGAACCACCAACCGGACGCCAGGGCAGCGGAAGAGATTCGGAAGGAAACAGGGGCGAGGGGGTGGGGGGGTGCGGTGCTCAAGAGCGCCCTGCAGCCACACCTGCCCAGGTCTGCATCAAGCAGGGCCTGGGGCTGGTCTCCTGGGGTCCTGGGCCACGATGGGACAAAAGGAAAGGGTCTGGGTTTCCTTGTTTCCCTGGCAACCGCAAGCCACTTGCAGCTGGTGAAGGGGGCAAGCCAGTTGGTCTCCACATGGCCACACTCAAGACCCTGTGTCTGCCACAAGTTGGCAGGTCACTGAGCCATTCCATGCCTCAGTTTCCCCATCCATACAATGGGAATATTAGGATCTACCTGTGACTTGTTGGGAGGGTTAGCTGATTAACACACACGGAGAGCATAAAAGCTTCTCTATAAGCACTTGCCACCATGACACTTCTGAGCCTAGTCTCTCAGCAGCGAAGGGACATCAGCCACCTTCCAGGGGAGCTGAGAGCAACACAGCAAATCAAACTGCGCACAGAGGGACTCAACAAAGACCAGCTGCCCCTAAAATGTATTTCCCTTGACTCCACTAAAAAGAAGACACTCATCTCAGCAGCTGGCAATCAGCCATCCATTCAGGCACGAGCAGCGCTGATATGCTGGGCAGGACAGGCACTTGGGGGTGTGAGGATGAGTGACGCATGACCACCCTGGGAGCTGACGACAGAGAGCCAGAAGGGGCCATCTGAGAGGCCAAGATAACCCCTGCAGGGGCGCCGTCCTCTGAAGTGAGTGGTGAAGGAAGCAGAAGATTAACTGATTTGGCTGCTCCAGGTCTCTGATGTGGAATCTTATAGTTGCAGACTCTGGGCTCTAGTTCTCTGACCAGGGATCAAACCTGGGCCCCCTGCATTGGGAGCAGGAAGTCTTAAGACACGGGGTCACCAGGAAAGTCCCAGGAAGGCCATCAGGTGGTGGTGTGAGGACTCCAGGCAGAGTAGCTGGGGCAGGAAGGGTTGTGGAGCCGGTCAGGTGCATCCCAGGGGAGCTAGGGCACTTTCTGGGATGGAGTCTTGAACCCCCAGCCCCCCAGAAAGCCTGGAGGCGGGGGAAGCCACAACCCTTTCTCTGGTTTGAAGTTTAGAAGAGAACAGCTCAGAGGCTGGAGTCCAACCCAGAACCCCAAATCTCCATCCCTCCACGCCCAAACCTGACAAGGGGGAGGGGGCAGTGTAGGGCCTGCCCTCTCCCAGCTGTGACACCATCCCTGTGACCACCATCCCTTCACAGAGGGTCTGGAGGAGTCCCTACTGAGGTAGGGGAGGGGAGTGGTTTTGCAGCCGGGAAGTTCCCGGCCAGAAAGAGCTGAAATTTATTTCAAAACACTCCCCCTGGTTTCAAAGCCAGGGCGGGCAGGAGGGGCCCCCCCTCCTCGGTCAGCAGGTGCGTGTTCTGCCAGCAAACATCCTCCCCCACACCTGGGCCCCCAGCAGCAGGTCTGTCAGAACGAGGGCTGCAGGTCTGGGTCTGGCAAAGTGGTGACTCACAGGTCTGCCCGTCACCCCAGCAAGGGAGGGCCATGGAAAAGTACTGGGTGCCCCTGAGCAGAGCAACGGTGGCCAGGATGGAGGGGACATTACACTCCAGTGACTACATGCCGGGCACACCTCTGCACCCAGACTCCACCAAGACCGTGGGAGCTTGGGCCATGTTTCCTGGACTTGGACTCAAGACTGGCAAGTGACGCACATGAGTGACTTTGCTGCCCAGAGGGCAAGTGACTTGCACGAGCGACTTCACTACCCACGGAGGCTGGCAGGGCCAGGGCTGGGGTGTTTCCACCTCGTGATCCATTCACCCAGCACCAGAAGACCATTTTATCCTACCAAACTGCTGCGGTCCCCTCCTGCACCGCAGAGGCGTGGGACTAGGGCAAGTGCTTGGGAAATGCTGGCAAATGGAGGGTGGGCTTGAGGGGGAAAGAAATTCACTGTTACAAAAGGCAGGTGCCAATAACACTGTATCTTTTTTATGGCACCTACCCTTGTTTTGAACAGGAAGGTACTTGGTCCAACCTCCCTTCCCCATGTCAGAAATCCAGAGTCTGGCTGAGAGGGTGGGGTTCACCTAGCTGCCTCTGGGGTCCCAATTCACCACTTGCACGGCTCAGTCTGTCTTGACCCAGGAAGCAGCCCGGAAAGGGCCTGGCTCCAGCTCAGAAGGTCCCAACAGGGGCCCGTGAATGTGCTCTGGCTTCAGCATCTGGGCAAACCACCAAAACCCAGGGCTGACCCCTCAGCTAGGACCCTGGAGAGACCCTTCGGAGGTAGAGGCTAGAGCACAGGCCAACAGAAAGGAGCTGTCCCTACAACGGAGACCCTCGAAGCATCCGGGCTCTTAAAAAGAATTTTTTTTTTTTTTTTAAATTTTCGGTTGTGGGATTGAACCCCTGCCCCCTGCACTGGAAGCGTGGAGTCTGGACTGCCCGAGTAGTCTCCGAGCTCTTTTCATTTTTGTTTAGATGCCGTCTCTGCCTCCCACAGCCTCAGTTTTCCTTAATCAGCAAGATGACAGTGAGCTGGGGCTCAAATCAAATGAAGGAACACGATAGAATTCTATGAAGAAAGCTTTTAGTTCTGAGGTCGGACAGACCTTAGGAGGGTCACTTCCTCTCTCCGAGCCTCAGTCTTCTCAACTGCAGGAAAGGGGTGATGGATCCTAATCCTCACAGGGCTGCTTTGGGCTCGGATTGTGGAGGACGCAGCCCAGGGCCTGGCACGCACAACGGAAGCCAAAGTTCATTTTAGTTCCAGTTCTCGCCGCAGCCCTGGCCTAGCCCCAAGTGTTGGCAAGACCGGGGCCACAGGTAGAGGGTCCGGCCGCCGCTCTTAGGCCCCAAACCGCCACGGAAGTGAAAGTTTAAGGCGTTTGGGGATCAAGCCAAGCTCAAATCTCCGGATCCGTGCATCTCCTGCGTCGTCCATCCACGCCGGCCCCCGACTCTCCCCGTGCGCGTCTCACCCAAGCCCGCCCGGGAACGCGCGTTCCCTCCCATCTCCACGCCGCCAACTTCCCCCAGCGCGCTCCCCTAGCCTCTCGAGTCCTCCGGGAGGGGGGACCCTGGCCGTCCCACCCGAGCAGTTCTCGGCCCGGAGCCGGCCCGCTGACCACACCCTCCCAGGTAGAAAAGTCCAGAGCCACCCACCCCGGCGGCGCGCTCGGGACGCTGCGTGCGCGCCGCGAGGGCCCGCACCCCGGCTTTCCCGGGGGCGCCCCGGGCCCGCTCTGCACCCCGGGCCTCCCCGCGCGGTGCCCCGACCCGCACCTCGTGCTCCAGCTTGTGCAGGAGGCGGCCCCAGTACCGCTCTGGGACTCCCGACGCACGCAGCGCCGGGCCGTGCAGCGCCGCGAACTCGGCCAGAGCCGCCCGCGCATCCTGCTCAGGATCGAGGACCGACTCTGAGCCCGGGTCCGGTTCCGGCTCTGGCGTCAGGACCCGGCTGCTGCGCTCCGGCGTCAGGTCGGCCTGCATGGCGCCTCCGCCAGCGCCAGAAGCCCAGCGCGGCCGCGGAGCCCGCGGGCCCGGCCCTCCGGACTCAGCCCGCAAGCCCCGCCCGCCGAGGCCCACAAGCCCCGCCCTCCTCCGGGTTACCCCGCCGCCCCCGCCCGTCGCGCCCGCAAGCCCCGCCCACAAGCCCAGGCGCCGGGCTGGCGGAAGGGCCGCCGGGGCAACCCAGGGGACGGGGCCGCCCGGGGGGAGGGCGGGGCCTCCCGAGAAGTGCGCGTGCGTGAGCGCGCGGGGGCGGAGCCTTTGTGGCTCGGGGGGTGGGGGGCTGCCGGCGTGTGCGCACGCGCGGATGGTGTGGGGGCGGTGTCTTCTCGTTTAGCCCGAGGCTGTCTGGGCGGATGCCGGAAGTGAGGCTGTGGTCGAAACTGGCTGGGGCTTTAGACTGCACCGAAAGGGGAAACGGAGGCTCAGAGATACTTGCGGGGCAGAGCAGCTTCTCCGAACGGCACCGATCCGGCCTTGGTGACTCGCAGACCCACGGAGGCGGGGGGCGGGGAATCTCTCGTTCTTTTGAACGCGTCACCAGATTTTAGGTGCAGCCAAACAGTGACCTGTCTCAGTTTCCTTACATTTGGTTTAAGAATATGAATTTATTCAGATAAAACTGGAAGTCTTTTTTTTAATCCTTCTTAGAAATGCTTTGTATTGTTTCCCCCTTTTCAACTTTTCAGTAATTGTAATTTGCTGGAAAGTGCTGTTGCTGCTAAGTCGCTTTAGTCGTGTCCGACTCTGTGCGACGGAGTAGACGGCAACCCACCAGGCTCCTCTCTCCGTGGGATGCTCCAGGCAAGAATATTGGAGTGGGTTGCCATTTCCTTCTCCAGGAAAGTGCAAAGGCAAAGATTTTTTTTTTTTTTCACTAACCACAACATTTTATTGTAGAAGATTTTGTGTGTGTGTGCTTCAGTTGGTGAATATCTTGATTAAAATTTTTAAGCTGATTTTGAACAAAATGCACCAGTTTAGAGGACTTGTTTCAATGGGACTAGAACACTTAAGTTGTTGTGCAAAAGCTCAAACTTCCAAATTCCAGTTGGTGATGATGAAATAAAATTCACATTTTATGGCAAGACAGAAACTGTGCACTAACCAAACCTCCTTGGAAGATAACCTTTCTAATCTTATCAAGGATCTCTACTCCTTAGGAGATAAGCTTCCTTCTTAACCTTACAAGCGGCCACAGGGACCCACAACCCACTACTTGTTTTGTACACGTGGATCTGGATTGTGTAGACTGTTGATAATGTATCATTTAATGTATAGCACTTTTGGAGAAGGAAATGGAGACCCACTCCAGTTTTCTTGCCTGGAAAATCCCATGGACAGAGGAGCCTGGCAATCTACAGCCCATGGGGTTTTAAGAGTCAGACACAACCTAGTGGCTAAACCATAGCACTTTGTCTCAAAAACTTAAAACACACCCGTAGGTCAGTCAGTAAAGAATCCACTGTAATGCAGGAGACCGAGGCTTGATACCTGGTTTGGGAAGATCCCTGGAGAAGGAAATGGCTAACCACTACAGTATTCTTGCCTGGGGAATCCCACGGACAGAGGAGCCTGGCAGGCTACAGTCCGTGGGGTCACAAAGAGTCAAACACAACTTAAGGACTGCACTACCACCACCTCCATGGCCAATGTATAGCACTCTGTCTCAGAAAGTTACCATACTGACCTTTTGAACTCTTAACAGGCAAGTCAGTCCTCACAGCTCTCTGAAAGACTGCTTCCCAGATTATAATATTTGGCTAGAATAAACATTTCCATTTCTTTAATTTTTTCATTGACATAGTCGAGAAACATGTTATAGGGAAAAAAAGGTTACTGCCATGCTGGAGGGCTTCCCTGGTGGCTCGGACGGTAAAAAAATCCGCCTGCAGCGCGGGAGACCTGAGTTCCATTCCTAGGTTGGGAAGATCCCCTGGAGAAGGGCCTGGTCACCCACTCCAGCATTCTTGCCTGGAGAACCCCTGCAGACAGAGGAGCCTGGCGAGCTACAGTCCGTGGAGTTGCAGAGTTGGACATTACCGAGCGACTAAGCGCAACATAGCCATACTGGAATACTTTTTTCTGTCTCACATCAGCTGTGTCTCAAAAATTTTGCAGTTCAAACACTGTGTGAAGAAGTATTTGTAAATTTTGGCAACTATGATATCTAATTCGACTGATACAATTTTACAGTTTGTTTGGATGTAATAATTACATCCAATTCCAGGTGTGTTTCTGCTTCATGGGTTTTTTGGTTTCTTTTTCAGGTTTTATTTTTGGCCATGGGGGATTTGGGATCGTAGTTCCCCTGCCAGGGATTGAACCCATGCCCCCTGCAGGGGAAGCATGGATTCTTAACCACTGGACCACCAGGAAAGTCCCATGGTGTTCTTAATTTAGTAAGAATGTTAGTTCATCTATGCAGTACCTATTGAACTTTATACGAATATTACCATTGCAGGGGAAACAGTGGAAACAGTGTCAGGCTTTATTTTTTTGGGTTCCAATATCACTGCAAATGGTGATTGCAGCCATGAAATTAAAAGACGCTTACTCCTTGGAAAGAAAGTTATGACCAACCTAGATAGCATATTCAAAAGCAGAGACATTACTTTGCCAACAAAGGTCCATCTAGTCAAGGCTATGGTTTTTCCAGTGGTCATGTATGGATGTGAGAGTTGGACTGTGAAGAAAGCTGAGCACTGAAGAATTGATGCATTTGAACTGTGGTGTTGGAGAAGACTCTTGAGAGTCCCTTGGACTGCAAGGAGATCCAACCAGTCCATTCTGAAGGAGATCAGCCCTGGGATTTCCTTGGAAGGAATGATGCTAAAGCTGAAACTCCAGTACTTTGGCCACCTCATTATAAAGAGTTGACTCATTGGAAAAGACTCTGATGCTGGGAGGGATTGGGGGCAGGAGGAGAAGGGGACGACAGAGGATGAGATGGCTGGATGGCATCACCGACTCGATGGACGTGAGTTTGATTGAACTCCGGGAGTTGGTGATGGACAGGGAGGCCTGGCATGCTGCGATTCATGGGGTCGCAAAGAGTCGGACACGACTGAGCGACTGAACTGACTGACTGACCATTGCAAAAAAAAAAAAACAAAAATGCCTTCAGTGTTCAACCGTTAAACTAAATTTAGCTGAGTAGCATTCACAATAATGTTAGTTTGGAACCTTGGAGAGACTGAACTTTCCAAAACCTTAATTTTGATTGCATGAATTGGAAGCCAAAAATGGAAGCAATTAATGACTTTGGTACAATATAGCATCCACAATGAAATAATTTCTCAGCCAGGAGAGCCAGCACTTTAACAGTGAAAGGAGCACAAGAAAACTTGGAATTAGAAAAATGAGTGAAACAAATGTAAGAAAAAAATCATTTGATCTAAATGAAGAGTCATGATTTATAGACTGTTACGTCAGTTCATCTCTGCAACCTCACATATTCATTCATTCTGAGGCAGTCTTAAAATAATTGCTGACTTTTAAAGTTCATGTGATGCTTCTGAATGATTGATTTGTGGTGAAGATGCCTCTTTGGCCCCCATGGTGAAAGGCACACATCGACAAACATTTTGTAGAAGTTTCAGTTGCAAAATCCTGAGAAATGAGAATATGGAACTTTTATTATTATTTTTAAATATTGAGTTAATTTAGTTATATTTAGTATAAATATAAATATAGTAATAATATAAGTATTTAGTTAATTTAGTTATTTTAAATATTTAGTTAATTAATTTGGCTGTGCCTGGTGTTAGTTGCAGCAGGTGGAATCTTGTTTTGTTGTTGTTTTGATTTAGTTGTGGCATGTGGAATCTATTTAATAGTTCCCCGATCAGGGATTGAACCCTAGCCCCCTGTACTAGAAGTTCAGAGTCTTAGCCACTGGACCACCAGGGAAGTCCCTAGAAATTAATTTTAAGTTAAATGTGGACTTAAAAAAGGCTTTATTGAGACTTCGCTGGTTGTCCAGTGGTTAAGAATCCGCCTTGGATCCTTGGAGTCCGCAGAGGACTCAGGTTTGATCCCTGGCTGGGGAACTTAGATCCCATGTGCTTCAACTCAGCCTGAGTGCCATAACTATAGAGTCCTTGCAGCAAAAGGTGCCACAACTAAGACATGACACAGACAAATAAATAAAAATAAATATCAAAAAGGTTATTGGTCCTGAAAAGGTTTATTGCACATTAGAGAAAAAAATACCAGGAAACAAAATAGAAGTTAAAAACTGAGTTTATACCATACTTCTTCTGTCGCTCAGTCCTGTCTGACACTTTGCGACCCCGTGGACTGAAGCATGCCAGGCCATCCTGTCCCTCACCATCTCCCAGAGTTTGCCTGGGTTATTCCATGCAAGAAGGGACAAAACCCTCTGAACAATGGAAGTGTTCTACCTCTATACAGTCTGCAGCGGGAACACTCAGCCTCAATCTGCCACACATGACTCACCCATACCAACTGTCATTTCCTGGAGTCTTCATGCACAGAAGACTGTGCTTCAAAGTAAATGAACATGGAAGTTGCATCTGGTAGGCCACAAAACAGGCACATTCGGGTGGCTGGTAGGCAGGGGCAGCAGGGCCTCACTGTGAATATTTAGTACTGGTGTTGGAGAAGACTTTTGAGAGTCCCTTGGACTGCAAGGAGATCCAACCAGTTTATCCTAAAGGAAATCAGTCCTGAGTGTTCATTGGAAGGACTGTTGTTGAAGCTGAAACTCCAATACTTTGGCCACCTGATGTGAAGAACTGACTCATTTGAAAAGACCCTGATGCTGGGAAAGACGGAAGGTGGGAGGAGAAGGGGACGACAGAGGATGAGATGGCTGGATGGCATCACCGACTCGATGGACATGAGTTTGAGTGAACTCCGGGAGTTGATGATGGACAGGGAGGCCTGGTGTGCTGCAGTCCATGGGGTTACAAAGAGTCGGACACGACTGAGTGACTGAACTGAACCGAATATTATAATTAAGAATGTCTACCTCAGAGAGCTGATCACTGTTAGAAGCTCTGTTATATTGCTTATCATACCTTACAGTCTACGCCTACATAGATATATATCACGTGTGTGCTGTCGCTTCAGGCGGGTCTCATCTATGACCCTATAGGCTATAGCCTGCCAGGCTCCTCTTGGCTATGGGATTCTCCAGGCAAGAATACTGGAATGGGTTGCCGTGCCCTCTCCCAGGGGATCTTCCCCACCCAATAATCGAACCTGCGTCTCCTGAGTTGCAGGTGGATCATACTTATAATAATTATTTTGTAATGAGCAAGCATATGTTACACTAGCTGAAAACCCACTTGTCATCTTGGCATCTGCAGCTTCCTTCCCCATGAATCAATCTGTAGTTTATCCGATCCATGAGACGGTAAATCTAGCTCCAACTGGCCTAAGGCAAAAGGGTATTTATTGGCTTCCATGGTGTTCTGGACTGGATGTTTGCATTCTTCCCAAATTCATAGTGCCCTGACCCACAATGTGACTGAATTTGGAAACAGAGCGTGTGAGGTGATAAAAGTTAAATGAGGTCCTAAGGGTGGGGTCCTTAAAAGAAGAGGAATAGATACCAGAGCACTCTTTCTCTTTACCTGATGAGGACAGAGTGAACAGGCGGCTGTCTGTAAGCCTGGAAGAGAACTCTAACCTGAACCTTGATTTGGGACTTCACATCTTCCAGAAAATAAACTTCCATTGTTTAAGTGCTCAGGCTGTGGTATTTTGTTATGGCAGCCAGAGCAGACATGAACAAAGGAGTTTATGTGGACTTCAGGTTCAGCTTGATCAAGGTGCCCAGACATCACCAAACATCACTTTTTCTCTCCTTGTCTCAGCTCTGCTGTTCTGTGCATTGGCTTTGCTCTTTGATAAGGCTGTCCTCTTGTAGTGATAAAGTATTAATGGCTGCAACAGCTGCTGCCTGTATCCTCCCAAGAATCCAGTTCCAGTGGGGAAGGGATTATCATAGGTTCTCTCTCACACTGATCAGGTCATGTGAATGTCCCTTGGCCCATCCCTGTGACCGGGTAGGCCTATTTTCCATTCTCCTCCCCAAATGCAAACCCAATCAAAGCAGATCCTTACTAGAAATCTTTTGTGATTGCCCAGTGCCCAGGAATAAAAACAGCACTTCATGTGACCTCCAAAGTCCTATGCAGTCCAGCTCAGCTGCCCTCTCCAGCCTCCTTTCAGCACACTCTTCCCCTCATTTCTGAGCCTTATTGCTCTGGCTTTCTTCAGCTTTTGGAATACAATGCCTCACCCCTGCCTCCAGGGTTTTCACGTGCTGTTCTGTCTACCTGGGAGTCCTGGCACTCCGCCCACTTTGTTGATTCCAACCCGTTCCTCAGGTGTCAGCAGAAAGGTTATCTTCACAAGGGGTCTCTGAATATGCAATTAACAAGTTTTTTTTTTAATTGGAGAATAGTTGATTTACAAAGTTGTGTTAGTTTCAGGTGTACAGCAAAGTGAATCAGTGATACATGTATCCACTCTCTCCGGTTCTTTTCCCATATGGGTCATTCCAGAGTATCGAGTCGACTTCCCTGGGCTACAAAGTAGGTCCCTATCATTTGTTTTATAGACAGCAGTGTGTATATGTCAGTCTCAGTCTCCCACTTCATCCCTCCACCCTGGCTTTCCCCCTTGGTAACCATAAGCTTGTCTTCTACATCTGTGGCTCTATTTCTATTTTGTTGTAAATATGTTCATTTGTACCATTTTTTTTTTTTTTTAGATTCCACATATAAGTGATTCTAAGCATATATATCTGGGGAAAACCATAATGTGAAAAGATACATACACTCCAGTGTTCTTTATAGCACTATTTACAATAGGCAAGACAAGGAAGCAGTCTAAATGTCCCTGGACAGAGGAGTGGGTAAAGAAGATGTAGTACATATATACAAAAGAATATTACTCAGCCATTAAAAAGAATGAAATAATGAAGAATGCAAATGAAATAATTTGCAGCAACATAGATGAACCTAGAGATTGTCATAGTGAGGGAAGTAAGTCAGGCAGAGAAAGACAAATAAATGAATATGCAATTTAATCAATAGAGAATCAGGCCTCCGTTTCCCTCACCTCTCCCCCACCTCAGGGTAAAGGAGAGAAGGGAGAGACGGGGAGCGGGAAGGACTGGAAGAGTAGCTCTCATTCTGAAAGGTGAGTCACAATCGCAAGGCGACCTCTGGTCCCTGAAAGCTTCTCCTGCTGGAGCTGTGCTGAGGGTGCTCACAGAAAATGTGTTTTTCCTCCACCACGGAGTCTGTTCTCAACCAGAGAGGTGGTTATCTGTCTCCATGTTAGACGAGTTACTTGGCCCATTGCTCTAACCGCTGATCAGGAGACTGTGGACCGGTCTCCCAACGGCATCTTCCTAAGGAAATGTGCTCGAACCATGCCTCTGCCTTCGTTATCTTTTACAATATTTAATGCATACACAGATATAGGTGGAACCCTCTGTGAGTGACTCAGCAAGAGCACAGCTCTACCTTCCTCTATGGCAAGGGAAGTCACTGTACTCTTTTCGATATTTATTGTTTCCAGGCTTTAAAAAGTTATTTCACAGGACTTCTCTAGTGGTCCAGTGGCTAAGACTCCGTGCTCCCAATGCAGTGGGTCTATGTTTGTTCTCTGATCAGGGAACTAGATCCCACAAACAGCAACTGAGATCTGGTGTGGCCAAATAAACAAATAAAAATTAATATTAAAAAATTCTTTCATTACATATGATTGTATATTTAATTAACAATGTATTGCTTAGATTTGTTTTTGAGCTTAGAAGTATGGAGCTATGATTTTATGGGGTATTCTTTTCTGCTCTGTGTTATGGTGTTTTGTTTTGTTTGGATATGTTTTCACTCACATGTTTTATTTTTCACTTTGGCTGTGCTGTGCGGCTTGAGGGGGTCTTAGTTCCCCGACCAGGAATCAAGCCTGCCCTGGTTGGCAGTGAAATCGCAGAGTCCTAGCCACGGAACCACCAGGGAATTCCCTTGGGTATCTAACATTTCAATCTCTTGGCAAAATAGTATTCATACTGACTCTCCCAGAAGCTTGCTTATTAAGAACAACTGCTTTAAAGTGTGAATTTCATTTGTGCAAATAAATATTTAATCTCTTAATTCTAAAATGGAAAGAAAAGCAACAGATGGCACGTACACGTTATATGCTGAGATGCTCCCTCAGAGTTAGGAGAGTCTGGAGCAGAGTAACATGGACCAGGCCAGTTCCCACACTGATACGGTGCTGACCTCTCCTCCCCAGTCTCCGCAGCTCAAAGAGCAAGGCTGTGTTGAGTCCTACCCAAGGCCACAGGTGGGAGGCCTCACACCAAGGCCTCAGAAGCAGAGCCCAGAACCAAGGTCACCTCCAAAACTGACTGAGACCCTTTGTAACCTTGCCAAAAGCCCCCTGGATAATCACTAAGAAGCCCCCTTTCTCTCAATTAAGCAAAGATGCCCACTCCAGTAAACACCCTATAGCCCCCCAACCAATCACCTAATGCCACCCTTCCAGCAGGAATTTTGTCTTTAGGCTATAAAAATTGGCTATCAAGTCACAAAAACTGTCTACGCTCCCTCGTCTGTCAGGTCAGCCCGCTGTGCTCTCAGTGCCCGCTTCATCCCTGCTCTTTGCTCTTAATAAACTCACTCCCTTCTGAAATGCTGTGTGTCTGGAAATTCCTTTCCAGCCCGCACTCAGGCTGCTCCAACAGGCCAGTGCCAGCTGGCATGTGGGTCTCCTGCTCTCATAGAATCTTGAGATTCACCTTGGATTTGGGATCCGGGGAATAAGTCAGTCCACACTCACTGCCATGCTCCTCCCACATTTGTGAGCGGGGGTGCCCCACTTCTCAGCTCATTTCCAGTCCAAAGAGGCCTTATCTTTTGATCCGGGCTTCATGGGAGCTCTGGTAGGAATGTCAAGTGTGTTGTGTGCTCACAGGATTCCGTTATTGTTTTCCTCTTAAAATTAAAAAAAAAAAGTAAAAGATACATAATACAACATTCACTATTCAAACTATTTTACCAAATGCAGGGACTTCTCTGGTGGTCCAGTGGTTAAGACTCTGTTCTTCCAATGCAAAAGGTGTGGGTTTGATCCCTGGTCAGGGAACTAAGATCCCACATGTCACGGAGCACAACTAAAAAAAAAAATCAGCCAAGAAGTGTCGGGAGCCGCGTTAGGCATTACTGACAAAATAGAGGTACGGCCCTAAACCCCCTCCCTTTGTTCCGCAGGCACGGACCCGGAAGGAAGGAGTTAGGCTTCGTGATTCTGACTTGTTTTTCCCTTTCCTCAGCTGAGTTGACTGAAGAGAATATTAAGGTGCTTATTGTTTTTGAGAGGAGCATGAGAAGGCATAAAGCCTTCTGCAGCTGTGCTCAAAGAATAATTCATAAAGTTAATCACTGACATTTGTTCAAGGACTTTTACAAAAAAGTGATCCAGGGTGAGCACACAGGCCGCAGCTTGAGGCCATGGGAGGGATTGCTATCTGAAGCCCATTTGTGAGAAAAGTGTTTATGGCAAAGGAGTTTGCTGAATTGAGGGCTTAGGAATAATTAAAATAGTTAGAAGCTAAAGATTGAAGGATTGCTGTAATGTTAGCATATTCTACGATAGCTTATAGAAATTAGGGACTTTAGAGATATTATTAGCAAGAAGCCCTTTCTAAGAAATAGTGAGCTTAGGATACTGGACTTAGAAAGATAAGAATTAAACTGAGGAATGTGGTATGCAGCCCGGACATTAGCATGAGTTACAGTGTATTCACAAGGACACATGAGAAAGAGTAGATAAGAGAATCGCTGAGGAAGGAACTCCTTTTGAGGGGCAACAATGATTTTTGAAGAAAAATAAATCTGGGTCAATGGGAACTAAAAATACCAAACCTCTGACCTAATGCTTTTGTAAAAGTATAAAAGAGAATCATAAGCTTGAAATAAACAGGCAGTCCAAGAAAACTGAGAGGCCGCCTCAGTTTCTCTCTTGCCAACACTGCTCACCCCTTCAGGTTGAATCCCTGGCTGCTCGAGCTGGACTCCGGCAAAGAAGCATTAACGACATTCGTATTCTCCTGTAACCATCACCATCTTCCATCTCCAGAACTTTTCCCCCTTCCCACGCTGAAACATGGAGCCGTTAGACACCAGCTCCCTGTCTCCCCCTCAGCCCCAGCCCCTGGTGACCACCAGCCTACTTTCTGTCTCTGTGGGTCTGGCTCCTCCGGGGACTCGTGCATGGATCTCTGTGGGTTTGGAACCTCCGGGGACTCGTGTGTGGAGTCACAAAGCGTTGGTCCTTTGGTAACTGGTTTGCTTCACTCTGCTTAATGTCTTCAAGGTCCCTTCATGTTGTCGCACGTATCAGAACGTCACTCCTTTATTAAAAAACGCTTATTTGGTTGTGTTGAGGCTTAGTTACAGCACACTGGATCTCGGTTGCATCACATGGGATCTTTGGTTGTGGCACGTGGACTCTCTGGTTGCGGCGGGTGGGCTCAGTAGTTGTGGTTTGGGTTCGGTTGCTCCACGACACATGGGATCTTACTTTCCTTACCAGGGATTGAACCTGTGTCCCTGCATGGAAGGCTGATTCTTCGCCACTGGACCTCCAAGCAAGTCCCAGAACGCCACTCCTTTCTCAGGCTGAATCCTAGTCCATTGTATAGATAGACCACAGCTTGTTTATTCATCCACCGAGGGACACTTCGGTTGCTAACATTTCTTCACTGTCATGAATAATGTTGCTATGTACATGGGTGTACCAATTTGAAACTCTGCTTTCAAATCTTTTGTGTACATTCCCAGAAGTTTTCTGAGATTAAAAAATATGTATATTTATTATTATGGCCACGCTGGGTCTGCATTGCTGCACTCGGGCTTTCTCTAATTGCAGAGAGTGGGAGCTCTTTTGCGTGGTGGTGTGCGGGCTTCGCTGGTTGTTGTGGAGCGCGGGCTCTAGAGCACAGGCTCAGGAGTTGCGGCTCGCGGGCTTGGCTGCTCCGAGGCATGTGCTGTCTTCCAGGGCTAGGGATTGAACTTGTGTTCCTTGCCCTGGCAGGTGGATACCCAACCACTGGACCAGCAGGGAAGTCCTTCTTTAGACTTTAAAATCGCTTTGTTAAACCAGGAAAAAAACTGGTGTTTACTGTGTGATTTGGGCTTCCCTGGTGGCTCAGAGGGTAAAGCATCTGCCTGCAATGTGGGAGACCCGGGTTCGATCCCTGGGTCAAGAAGATCCCCTGGAGAAGGAAATGGCACCCCACTCCAGTATTCTTGCCTGGAGAATCCCACGGACAGAGGAGCCTGGTGGGCTACAGTCCACGGGGTCCCAAAGAGTTGGACACAACTGAGCGACTTCAGTTTCCTTTCCTTTCTTTGGGATGTTAATGCCGTTTTTAAATTGTTTTTTCTCCTCTTGAGCACATGGTATTGAACGGTTCTCCACATTCCTGAGGAGGACAGCAATTATCAGCCTTTTTGTGGTTCTGGATGTCTTGGAGAATCTGATGAAAGCCATGAGCCGTGTTCCCAGAGAAATGCATCCACATGCATGCTCACACGTGCACGCACACACACACACCCACACAACATTGACTGTGCATCTAACTTACAGGGGCCCAGGTCCCCTGCTGCCCACTGACCCGTGACCCCCTGTGTACACGCTGGTCTTGAGAAGTGGGATCTGAGCGCAGTGGCTGTACTCTCTGGCAGCTCAATAAGTAACGTGGCCCCTAACTTCGGATGTCCTCCACGCGCTGCTCTCCTAATTCCAGTTACCACTTCCTGCCCCGTTGTCATAGCCACCGATGACCGAGAGAAAGGGACATCATCTCAGTTCATTTCTTGTTTATTATGGAAGTGACTTTTCACAAATGTTTCATTACATGCATATGTATGAGCCTGATGGCGAAAACAAAACGTTGAATATCTGAGGCAGCTAAAAGAAAAAGGCGGTTACGTTGCTATCTGTCACTTTCAGGCAGCTTCCGGGACGGTACAGCCAGCACCTCCATGGAAGCCCACGCCGAAGGCTGCACGCACTGGGGTCGGCTCCCTGTCCGCCCAGCATCCCCCTGCCCCGCTCCACCCGCTGCCAGCGGTGCTCAGGAACACGGGCTGGGGCTGCCCAGACCGTGTTAAGGCTTTGACCTCAGTGGAATAAGAAGTTTCCCTGCAGATTTCCATGGCCTTCGGACTGAAACACAGAATACCTGGCATCAGCCAGCTTTCTCTTTTTCTCCTCCTTTTCCTCCACGCTCTCGGGACACCCAGAGCCCGGCAGAGGGGCAGGTTGGGAGGGGCGCTGGGCATCTTCCAGGGCTGCGTGCGGGTCTCGGATAAAGGCACCCAGAGCCCCTCAGTCTGAGCCCCCCTGTCCCCTCAGGGGCAGAGGGCAGAGGCCCATCTCTGTCCGCAGGTGCTTTCAGCCCTTGTTCCTGAGCAGAGCATGGGGAGAAAGCGTGAGGCCACGCATGACCATGTCACCTGGGTGCTCCTGGTGTCCCCTGCGTGGAGCCAGGCCGGCCGGCCCGGCGACTGCAGCTCCAGGTGTCCCTGTGACTTGCACATGGCAAGTGCTCAGGACTGACTCCTGGAAGGGCGGGTGGTGTGAGGGGCAGGGGGCAGCTGTGGGCCAGAGGAGCTCTCGCCCTGGCTCTCCTTGGGTGACGGGCAGTATCTCACACATCGGGTCCTCCCGCTCTGGCCTGAAGGACGTCGGTTCGGGGCTGTGGCTGCCCCCATGTGTATCTCTGGGGAGGAAGAGGGGCCTTGGTCCAGGACGTGGTTGACCAGTCCGACTGAGCTCCTGGCAGGGAGGGGAGGAGGCAGGCATGGCCTGGCCCCCTGGGAGCTAAGAAGGGAGCCTCCCTCCCTGGGCACCAACTGTGCTGGGTGCCCAGGCAGGCAGTGGGCGAGGTGCTCAGGTGGAGATGGGGGTCCTGGGCGTGTTGGCCTGGGCGCTTCTCTCTCTGTGGGTGGAGAGGGTGGCCGCTCTGTGAGGGCCAGCTGGCTGCAGCGTCTCTGTCGGGGTGTCTTTCTCGAAACTGTATGCTCGATTCTGCCTGCTCTGCCCCTTTACTCCTGCCTGGGGTCCTGGGAGGTGAGGACGGAGGGCTGGCTTTCTCCCGATGTAGGTGCTGGGCTCTGCCATCCAGGCCTCCGTCTCCTTCCTCTCTGTGACCAGAGGGCCTTTAGGGGGCACCTGTCGGCTCCTGGGCTGCGGGGGTCTCGGTCTCTCTAGGAGTCTGGCACACAGGAGGTGCTCAGCATACGTTTGCTGAATGACCTGACTGAGTTCAGTTTCTTATTTTTCAGCAGGGGGTGGTGGTGGAGGTGCTGGAAGGATTATTCAGGCTCCCGAATGGCACTTAGGCACCTGCTCCAGCAGGTGGGGGGGGGGGCCTCCTCTTGGGGAAAATGGGTGATTCTGCCTGTGTCTCTGGGGGAATGAGGGTGGGAAAGGCGGGTTCTGAGTGGTGTGGGGAAGAGGGTCTCTGCCAGCCATCCCTGCCTGGAACCTTCTTGGCCCGGTCATCCCTGTCTGGAAGCTTCTCAGACCGGGGTCTCAGTTCTACCATATCCGCGTGTCCCAAACCCATGGTGGCAGGAGGGAAAACTGCCCGAGGTCACCACTTCGGTCCCCATGGTCTCCTCGAGGCGAGGAGGAGCTGGGAGTAGGCCCACACCCCCGGCAGGTGTGACTTGCTATCTGAAACTAAAGGACAGCCCGGGTGGGAAGAGGAGGGCAGAACCACCACAAGGCAGCTGGAGGCTCTGGTGAGGCTAACACAGCGTTGGGGGAAAACGGGCCCAACTCTGGGGAAGCAGGTGGGCGACCTCACTCCCTGGCAGAGGGCTTGGCCAGGGCTTGGCCACTAGACCTGAGAAGTTTCCTTCTCCTCCCTCGGTGGGTTTCCACGGAAGCAGCGAGCCAGGAGGTACCTGGCCCACCCGCTGGAGGTCCCTCAAGGTCTCCACCACGTCTCTGAAGAGCTGCTCTGGTGGTCCCAGCTCCACTGGGTCAGAACCAAGCTCATCGGAACCACCACAGGCCTTGGCACCTGCTTTCAGTCCCAGCCAGGCAGGCAGGCAGGCTTCCACTTCCAGAAATATGTCGCTCAGCTCCTCTCTGTAGAGTTTAACGATGGCCAGCCACTGAGGGTCTGGGCGAGGAGGGCAGGGCGGGCCCTGGCTGGGACAGAGCTCTGCGGCTGCTCAAGGCCAAGCTCCCATCCAGGAGCAGGCTGTGCTCCTCTGAATCAGCCTGTGCAGCTCCTGTCCAGGCCTCCTGTCCTCCTTCAGAACCCAGTATGGAACCTGCCTACCTGAGCCAGGCCTTCTCTGCCTTCCTTTCCTCTCCATCTCCACCTGGAGGCCAGGTGGGATGGCCATCCTAGATCAGCCAATGTACCACCTGTGTCCACAACATGGGAATGTGGAGAAACAAACTGTGTGGTCTGGAGAGACTCCCCCAGGACCACCAGGCCCCAGGGAGTGGCAACAGCTCTACGTTTAACAGGGGGGACCCCTAGGTTCCTCAGCCTGGGACTGAGGGCTGACGTGGAGATTCGGGACAGATCCCCACCGCCCCCGCCCGCCACCCCCCAGCCCCGGGGACTTCCAAGTCCCCTGATGATGGTGTGGGAGACGGTTTTACTGGGGAGGGAGGGCTGGATGGTGACTGTGGGTGTTGGTCAGTTTGGACTGCTGGCCCCGTGGCACTCGAGATGGTCAGGCAGGGTCCTTGTCCTGCCCTGCCCTGCCCGGGGGACCGGAGGCAGGGTCTGACCACAGTGGTCTGGTGAGCCGTGGGTGGAGGTGGGGGGCTCCCATTGACAGGGTGGGTAGGTTAGTGGGTGTGCAGGTGGCAACTGCCAGAAACCACCCAGAGGAGCAGCAGAAAGAGCTCCAGAGACAGGAAAGCTCTTTCTGGGTCCTCTTTGGGTTAAAAATAATCGAGAGAGGATTAAAAAAAAAAAAAAAAACGCAAAAATAACCCTTCCCAGCACCCTCCACTAGGTGGCTATTCTGGGGGTTCATTTTGGAGGATGCTCATCTAATTCCGGGGGAGGACGATGGCTTGACGTGGAGGACAGGGCTCTCTCTGCAAACTAGGGCTGGCCTTCAAGGACCATGCCCGGGGCGGGGGTGGCACGGCCTGGACCGGGCTCCCCACTAACGCTGCCCTACTGACCAGATGCGGCCCCTGCCACCCGCTCGAGCTGGAGTTTGGCTGAGGAGGCGCTGATGGCAGCCCTGGTGAGGCTGGGAACCTGCCACTGAGGATGCAGGTAACAACAGTGATTCCGGAGTGCCCAGCCCTGGGTGGATCATAAACCTGGCCCGGCCTCCTGAGGCCTTGCGCACCCGCCCCCAGGCTTCACACCCTCGGGGCCTCAGCTGGGCTCGGCCCTGGCGGTGCGCGTGGGCCTGGGCGAGGAGGGAACCATCTGGAGGCCACGGGGGTGGGTGATGGGAGCTCGTGTTAGGTCTCCCTCGTGCTCCCAGATGCTGAATGTCTGGTAACCTAAGGCCCCGGGGCCCTGGGCCTGCGGGTCCTGCGCCCGGAGGCCACCGCGAGGCAGCAGGCCAGGCCTCGGCCTGTCGGCGGTCCTCACGAGCCCCATCCAGGCGCTGGCTGAGCGGGCCGCGGTCAGCCCGCTCACACTCCAGACCGTCCTTGTTTCAAAGAGAGACGGGGAGAGGGAGGCTGCCAGGCGGAGCAGGAAGAGGACCAGGCCCCTGACGGCCAGCGGCCTCCGCTTGGGGGTCACGCCCACCCCTCCGGCTGCCCGTGTGCCTGCCTGGAGGCACTCAGCATGGCCCGTGCGCACGGGGTAGGGGGAAGCCTTGCCTCCCGGTGGCCGGCTGGCTCAGCGTGGACTCTGCGGTCACAGCCTCAGGTCAGATGCAGGCCCCTTCCGAAGTTTACCACCGGGCCCTGCGCCCCCCAGGGAGGGTCCGAGGGGGACACAAGTTTCCATCTGAGGGCACCCCGGGCCCCCAGCATCTGTCCTCCAAAGTGTGTCTGGGGCCAGCCGGCCGCTGCCTCAGGCCCACGGGCTCCCGGCCCCTGTAAACGGAGGGGGCGAGTGCCCAGAGCAGCCACTTCTTCGGTCGGGGATGTCGTGACAGCTGGGCTCACGCTGGCTCACGGGAGGAGGGGTGGCGATGCGTACTTAGCGTTACTGAAGAGCAGTTCCCTCCGCGCCCGCAGATAGAAGTATATATATCTTTGTATTTATATTTACATGGACACAGTCCTCAGTTAGATGCTCTGTCCTGGGGCAGCACACATCTACACTCTCCCCTCCCAGCTCCCCTCTTCAGTCCCATCAGGGAGTCCTGAGACCCCGACAACACCCTCGCCCGGGGCCTGGGCCCCGGGACCCAGAGGCACCTGCGGGTGTGACGCTCCGCAGGCACGAGCCCGGCTCATCGGAGCCCCCAGCCGAGCCTTCACGCACCCTTCCTTCCACGGCCTGGCCTCCCGTCCCAGATTCTGCCTCTGACCGCCTCCCTGAGACACAGCAGCCACGGCCGCTCTCTCCCCCAGAGCACCAGGCAAAGGGCACGCGTGCTCTCCAGAGGCCCGCTCTGCCCGGGACCTGCCCAGCTGGTGGCTGAGGTCCCTGCCCGGTGGGCATCCGCTGGGGCCGGCCTGGGAGCAGCAGGCGCCCTCAGTGTTCTGGAAGGGAACAGGCAGAACAAGGGAGGGAGCCAGAAAGGCTGCCTTGAGCAACGTTCTCCCACCGGGGCGGGGTCGGAGGAGGGCAGCTGGGCTGGGGTCTCGGCCTGGACTTGGTCTTGCCATCCACGGGCTGGTCGGCAATTCCCAAAGGGCAGGCGCCACGGCGGTTCCCAAGCCCGTGTGGGGGTGCCTGCGGATCCGCCTTCAGCTTCGACTGTGGAAGGGCTCTCCCCTCCCCGGGCAGCCGGCACCCAAGCAGGGCCGCCGTCCCCGCGTTACTTGTAGGGCCGCAGGAACCGGGACACCTTAGAGCGCAGCAGTTTGATGAAGGAGCGAGGAAACATCTCCTTGGACTCTTGGGCCGTGTACTTGAAGTAGTTCTGGGGGTGCGCCAGCACGTCAAAGAGGGCCTTGATCAGCTTCTTGTCCTGCAAGACAGGGCGAGGCCCAGTGTGAGGGGCCTGTGGCCAGGCTGGGGCGGGGGGAGCCCTGGCCACTCGCCTCTGCCACGCCCAGGGCCCTGAAGGGGCCTGGGGGTGTCTGCAGAGACGCAGCTGGGCTGGCTGGTGGGTTTCAGGACCCTACAGGATCTGCCATACAGAGTTGCAGTGTTAATAGCCTGATTGGTTTTTTAATAGTCTCCTGGTTTTAACTCTTGGAGTCCCACTGACATTTTATCTTAAACGGGTATGCTTCAAAAACAAAACAAGACAACCGACCATGCTGAAAACAAGAGCATGTGGAGTGGAGAGTGAGGATTTGGAGCTGAACCAACCCCCACCATCTCCCCCGACAGTCCCCACAATGTCCCCCCCTACAGTCCCCTCACCATCGCCCCCTACAGTCCCCCCACTATCGCCCCCTAAGTCCCCCCAGCGTCCCCCCTACAGTCCCCCCAGCATCACCCCCTAAGTTCCCCCAGTGTCGCCCCTATAGTCCCCTCAACGTTGCCCACTATAGCCTCCCCAACGTCCCCCCTACAATCTCCCCAGCATTGCCCCCTACAGTACCCCCAACATCTCCCCTACAGTCCCCCCAGCGTCGCCCCCAAGTCCCCCCAGTGTCGCGTCCTAAGTCCCCCCAGCTTTGCCCCCTAAGTCCCCCCAATGTCCCCCCTACAGTTCCCCCAGCGTCGTTCCCTAAGTCCCCCCACTGTTGCTCCCTACAGTCCCCCCAACGTCCCCCCACAGTCCCCCCAGCGTCGCCCCCAAGTCCCCCCAGTGTCGCGTCCTAAGTCCCCCCAGCATCGCCCCCTAAGTCCCCCCAACGTCCCCCCTACAGTCCCCCCACTGTTGCCCCCTAAGTCCCCCCAATGTCCCCCCTACAGACCCCCAGTATCCCCCCTACAGTCCCCCCAGCATCACTCCCTAGGTCCCCCCAGCATCCCCCCTACAGTCCTCCCAGCGTCGTACCCTAAGTTCCCCCAACGTCGCCCCCTAAGTCCCCCCAATGTCCCCCCTAGAGTCCCCCACCATCTCCCCCAGCTCAACCCTGGGGATGGCCCTTCTGTTGTGCCGAGGAATGTTTCATCCGTGTGGGGTGATGATTCCTGTCTCAGGGATGATGAAGTGCAGTCCTGAGCCAGGAGCCCGGCCCAGGGGCGCTCGGCACAGGCCTGCCTGGAGGGTCCAGGTGGCCTGCACTCAGGCGCCGTCATTCACCAGGTGCGGCCCTGTCCAAGCCCAGGGTGATTATCTGTAAAGTGGGGCGATGCCAGCTTGGAGGAGAACCCTCAGGGCGGGCCTGAGGCTGGCTGTGGCCCCCCGAGGACCCCAGGCTTGGCAGGACGCACTCAGTGACCGGCAACCACTGCACCACGTACTTCCCGGCCCACGTGCTCGTCGTCTCCAGTGGCCATCTTGGGGTCTGACTGGTCCCAGTGTGTGGGTGTGCACGCACACTCACGCACCCACGCCCCAGGAAACACTGGCGGGGCTCCTCCCACAGGCTGGGCACAGTGCCAGGCACCAGGGACACAGGGCTGAGCGGGAAGCCCTTGCGGGGAGTTGGGGGGAACCAAACAAAAACAGGACGAAACTGTGATAAACTGCAGACTTGCTGGCCGAGAAGGGGACCACGTGGGGCCTCCGAGTGCGATCTGGCTAGGGAGGCCAAGCAGGCTGCCCAGAGGACAGCTGAGCTGAGAGCCGCAAGATGGGAGGGTGTGCGCTACGCAGAGGTGGGAAGAACGCTCCCGGGAGGCCGTGGCCAGGGAGTGGGGAGCAGAGGCCTGAGAGCCGCTGCGGAGGCAGGCGAGACCACACCAGGCTGGGCCTCAGGGGTGGGGACACCTCAGGTTCTGGAGCTGACGGCAGAGGGCTGGGACGAGGAGGAGAGTCAGGTACTGTCAACTGGGCAGGCAGGGGGAGGCCAAGGGACCCTGCATTTCCCTCTCAACAGACGGGCGCCTGAGCAGGGAGACGAGATGCTTCGTGCTCCAAGACCCCCAGGTCTCGTCCAGGTACGGCAGCACGGGTCAAACCTCTTGGCTTACAAACTGCTTGCTGGGTGCAGGAGCACGCCAGGCCTGCGCGGGAAGGCTCTGTGAGCCGCCATTTCTCAGGGTCCAGGCGGGGCTCAGAGGGCTTGCCTGGGGCCATCAGCTGGGAGGAGGAGGCAGCTGGAGCAGGAGTCTGGGTTGGGGCCCCGCTCTGGTCCTCCACGCCACCCTCGGCTCCCAGGCAGGGGGCGCTGTCTGCCCAGGGGCTGGGCTGGGGCCAGACCCCCCAGACCCCAAGCAGATCCCTGGGGCTGGCTCTGCACGGTGAGAACCCAGACCCTGACTCAGCCAGCGCCCGCCGTGGGACGGCCACAGCCCTCCGCATGACTGAGCTTCTCCGGAAGTACTCAGGACGGGGAGGGCGGTGGAGGAGTCTCCTGATGTCAGACACCACCCTGTCGGATGCTCCCCATTTCACAGATGGGGAAAGCGAGGCCCCCGACCCGAGCCCGCCACCTTCTCTCCTCCTGTGACGGCTCTCCTCGCCTCACGTCAGCCTGGGGCTGGGGTCCAGGCTGGGGACAGAGGTGCCCCTGATCTTCCCAGGATTACAGGATCGCCTCCCGGAGAGAAGCTCACTCACTTTCAAAATTTCCTGGTGATTCTCTGAGGCATAGAGCCGTCCGTCGCGGACGATGTCTTCGATCAGCTGCTGGTAGTCCTCTGCCAGGATGGGAACCCGAGACCCGCAGAGGGGAAGGAAGGAAGGTGAGGGCAGGGGTGGAGGCTGAAGGGCCCGCTTGCCCTCACTCACCGTCAGCCTCTGCCCTCCCCCGGGGCTTCACGCTGCGGGCTTTGTCTTCCCCACCCACACCAGTCTCCCCCTAGAATACCGCCTCCAGCCCCCCAAACCCTGCTTGGGCAGCACCTTCTGTGGAGGCCCGCAGGTACCACCCGTACCTCTCGTGGGTCCTAATGGACCCCACCCCCCCTGACGGCTGGAGCTCCCTGAGGCCGGTGATGTGGGATGGGTCTGGGTCCCCAGGGCCAGGCTGGGTGGGCAGGATGGCCACACTCACCGTCGTAGGTGACGTAGGGCACTTGGAACCCTTTGCCGCTGTTGCCTTCATTGGATTTGAACTGGATCCAGAGCTTCCGGGAACGGGAGGTGAAGGCGATGGGCCTCTCGTAGGTCTGGCAGGTCTCATAGGTGGTGATGGATGTGGGTGAGGCTGGGGGCGGAGACGCGTCACGGTTGAGCTGCCCCCGATCCACAGCCTCACCTGTCCCTGCCCGCCTGCCTCCCCAGCAGGCAGCTAGGCAGCACCTGCAGCGCCCAGACTCCCAAACGCTCCAGCTGTCTGGCCCCCGCGCATGTCCCCTCTGCCTCAAATGCCCTTCCCTACCCTCACCCCCAGGTCCTGTGTCCGTCTGAGACCAGTGCCCGTGCCCCCTCCTCCAGGAAGCCTTCCTGACTGCTCCACTCCCATCATGTTTCCTCTCTGCTCTGGAGAACTTTGTATTTCAGCCCCTTTCTACAGGCTGGTCACTGTCTCTCTGCCACCCGCTCCTCAAGGACAGGGCTCACGCCTGCACCCAGGACAAAGTTGGGGCTGGGAGGAAGGGTCAGCCCCCTGCCTGGTGAGCGGATGAGCAAGGGTGAGTCGGCTAACCCTTGGGGTGCCTGGGGCTGGCCAAAAGGTGCCCAGTCCTCCCTGCTCCCTGGGGAGCTCTCCTGAGGCTCTCGAGAGTGGGGAGAGGCTGGCTCCCTAGAACCCGGCCCTGGGGACGCACAGTGGAGGGGGAGATGCTGGGAATGGGGGAGGCAGGGAGGGCAGTGGGTGGGGATGGTCCCGGACTGGGCTCTGACTGGATGGAGGAGCCCAGGCAGGTGCCTCACTCGTCCTGGCCTTGACGCCTCCTTCATACGCAGAGATGGGGTGGTGGGCGTTTCTGCTCATCAGCAACCCGGAGCGGTGATGTAGGCACCCGGGAACCACACAGCACATAGTGGACGAGGCCTCTGCACCCCCGTCACCCCGTTCTCCTGCTTCTCCGGCCAGTCTCTGTGCGTCAGACTCATCCCAGGTCCCCGGGGGCAGGCACCGCACTGTCCCCCTCCTTCTCTAACGTTCTGACCTGGGGCTGGCTCCCGGTGGGCGCTGTGGTCCTACCACGGCGGGGAGGTCCCCTGCCCCTGGCTGAGGCACATGCTGTTGGTGGGGAGGGGGTTCTACTCGGTCCCTGGGGACTCAGGACCCCCACCCTTCCTGCAGCCGTGGCCTCTGGGCACGCACTGCTGTTCACCCACTACCGAGGGGCTGGCCCTGCCACCTGAAGTCTCACCCTGAGCCCCCATGGGGTGGCAAGCCGGCCGGCTGCAGAGGGAGGGGGTGGGCCCTGTGTGAGCGCCCAGCCTGGTCCTTCACTGGCCCTGCAAGGCCCTGCGGGATAGAGGTGCTCCTGGGGCTCACCCTAGGTGGTGGTGTGGCAGGGTGCGGGGGACAACTGGGGTGGAGAGTGGCTGGTGGTCACTGTTGAGACTGGGTCTGGCAGGTCCTCGGTTCCCACATGGAGGGCGCACCCCAGGCTCTCCCAATCCTTTCCATGTCGTGCTGGAAAGCCCAGCCCTCGGGGTCGGACGCAAGGGCCTGGACGGGCACATACCGCTCTTCCTCATGACCAGGACGTCCCCACACTCGTCCTCGATGGGCAGGAAGATCTCGGGGACCACGACGAGGATCCTGCGCTTGGGGGGCGGCGAGATGTGCCACACGCACTCGGCATTGGCCGGGTAGTCACCGGGGTAGTTGGGGGACTCGATGTAGCCCGTGTAGTCGCCGAGCTCGCCGCCACAGTGCTGGTCTGTGGGCACCGCGGCCCGCGGCCTGGTCAGGCCGGCTGGTCCTGCGCCACCGCGAAGGCCGAGGGAGGGCCGGCAGGTGCCCCATCCCCTCCTGGGCCCTCCTCCCCTGGCCAGGCCCTGGGCTGGTCCTTCCTCAGGGACCCCGTCCTGGCTGTCCCCCTCCTTCCTGGATGCCCTTGGGGGCCTCACCTGCAGCTCCAAGGCTGGGCCTCAGCCTGGCCTCCCACCTGGCGCCCTTGACTCCCGGCTGGAGGGCTCTGGGCCCTGCAGCTGTCAGCTCCCTGCCAGGCTCCTGCTCCCCTCCCGGATCTCAGCCAAGGCCACTCGTGCCCAGACGTTCGCTTTCTCTCCGCTGACTCGTCTCCCATCCTTTGCACTCAGCATCCCGAGAGCCCCCAGGCGCCGAGTGTGGCCCTCCCCATGGAGCAGGCAGGCTGAGGGGCCAGCAGGCCAAGCAGCAGGGGCAGGAGACACACCTCCCTTCTTGTTCCATTTCAGCCAAGCCGTGCATCCATCCGCCAAGAGGCCAAACGTGACTTTGAATGAACTAACTGGTTCCTAGCTTAACCTCGTAAAAGGAAGTTAGGCCAAGAACAGAGTGTGAATACTAAATGTACAGGCTTCCCCGGTGGCCCAGTGGCAAAGAATCTGCCTGCAAAGCAGGAGCTGCAGGAGACGGGGGTTCAATCCCTGGATCGGGAAGATCCCCTTGAGAAGGAAATGGCAACCCACCCCAGTATTGTTGTCTGGAGAATCCCACGGACAGGGGAGCCCGGCGGGCTGCAGTCCACGGAGTCGCAGAGTGGGACACAACTGAAGCGCCTTAGCACGCGCACACTAAACATACGTAATTATCTCACATATTTTCATTTAAAACTCTTCTCCTCACACCCTAATTTCTGGCAAATGTGTCATTTTCACCTCATCATTCCAGAAACTTCCCTCTGACTTGACTTGCCCACTTTTCCACATTAGGACGTTTAAACATTTAAAACCTTGCCTCTACTGAGTGCCACCGGGAGGCTGGGTGCTCAGCGAGGGCAGCCCCGGCACGGGGGACAGCGTCCTCCCCGAGGAGTAAGTCTCCTTCACGGGCCTCTAGGCTGTGACCGGCAGCCCCAGAAGGGGTAAACTGGAAGGGCCGGAAACTCATCGGAGAAAAGGTGAAATACCGGAAAATAGGCCCCAAAGGACTCTGAAAAGTGAGTCAGAAATCCCTAAAGACAGCGTCTTCTGGGTCAGGCCTGAATGATGTGCTGGTTTGAGACTAGGGTGTGGCCTGTTTGCAACTGGCTTCTGCTGCCCACGCTGCTCATGGCTGAAACAGAGCCTCTTACAGACACAGCGCGGCCATCTCGTCTCCCCATCGCGCCCGGACCCTGTACACACCGAGCACCTCACTTCCCATCGCTCGGCTCCTCTGGTCTGTGCCCCTGGGCAGCCTTCAGAGCTGCAGGGTCCCCTCGGGCAGCTGCTCCCAAGCCTCCCTGGCTGGGCTAGGGCTTTTCCCCCCACAGACTGGAGCCTGGAGCCGGGGCCTGGCTGGGCATGGGTGAGCCACGGGCACCCACAAACAGTGCAATCAGGCTGCTTGGCGGAGCCCAGGCCGTCTGACCCGCCACACCCGGGCACCCCACCGCGCGCTGTGCGGATGTGATGGGGTAGGGAGGGGTCACCAGTCTCCCTGAGGACACACCGAGAGGTCACGGCTCAGCCTGCCCCTACACCCTGTCCCCAGTCCCCTCTGGGCAGCCCCCAGTCCCCCGCCCCCGGCCCTGTGGGAAGAGCAGCGCTCACTTTTGCAGTGTGTGACGTTGGTGGAGCCGTCGAAGTCCGTGCTGGTGTTGCCCGGACAGGTGATGCAGTGGTTCTGGCCGAACTCGGGCTGGTAGGTGCCGACGGGGCAGCGGATGCAGCGGTGGGTGGTGGTGGTGTAGTGGTGGCCGGGAGAGCAGTGCACTGTGGGGGATGAGGCGGGGTGGGCATTCTCCCTGGGGCTCCCTGCCCGCCGTGGCTGACTCAGCAGAGTCCAGGGCCCTTCCCCACCTCTGGGTGACCACCTCCCACCCATGCCCAGGCCCTGAACAGGCTGACCCTCTGTTCCTGGACCCCACCCACGACCGTGCAGGGTGCTCTGGGGACCACGGTGGTCTCAGCGAGCCAGGCAGATGGAGTCCTGCCCCAGGGCCAGCTAGCTCCCTACTCAGGCTGCGCCCGTCTGACCCTCCGCTTGGGGCTGCATGTGGAGGGAGGCCAGGGATGATGGTACTGACGGTTCTGGTGTGGGGACCTGAGGAGTGTGGAGCTGGCCCGGACAGAGGGTGTGGCTGGAGCAGAGGTCGGGGGTCACGGTGAGGCCTGGGCTTTCCTCTGAGCGAGCAAGACCACCTGGAGCCTCCCCATGCCCCGGGCTGCTGCATTGGGAGCAGGCTCTGGGGGAGCTGGGTAAGGGCTGGGGCGGAGGCCCGGGCAGGATGGGTCAGGGCCATCGGGAGCTGGTGGCGGCCTGGGTCAGTTTAGAAGCTGGAACAGTCTGGCTCTGTTTAGAAGCTAGAGCTGCAAAGGTTGCAGACAGACTTGGGGGTTGGGGGAGAGGGAAAGAGGACTCAGGGTGACGCCGAGGTTCCCTGGAGACCTGGCAGGAAGGGCCGCCGTGCACCGCAGGGGGCCTGGGCTCGTGGACTCTGAGGGGCTTGTTAGACACAGTGTGGAGCTGTCGTGGGCAGGAGGGCAGAGCTGAGTTCAGGGACAGGCTGGACTGGAGACAAGCTGGGGTCATCCGTGAAGAGATGCTACTTAAAGCGGGCTCTCGGGTTTATCCAGGCTCAGGAGCAAGGGCCTGGGGGCTGGGACAGGCCGGCTCTCCCGGGGGTGGGGGGGCGGCGGGCTGGCTCTCCTGGGGGCAGGGGCAGGCCGGCTCTCCTGGGGTGGGGGCAGGCCTGGGGCACAGGCCAAGGAGGAGCAGAAAGAGCGCTCCAGGGGGCCGCACCACCGAGAACTGACTGGGGCTCCAAGCACAGGGATTCCGCGGGCACCCGGCTGGGAGCGCAGGCCGAGGGCACTGCGGTGACCGTCTGACTGGCCGGTGGGGATTCAGAGAGGATGAGAGGGGAGGAAGCGGGGTCCAGACACATTTCCGGGGGATGCTGAGAGCACAGGCCAGGACCCCTGGCAGGAGCTGTGGGGGTTTGGGGGCTGGAGAGCCAGCTGGGAGGATTCAGGGTCTGTGTTGGGCCGTCAGCGGCTGGGCAGGGCTGCCCGCCAGCAGCCAGCCCTGGGTGGGGGTGGAGTGTTGGAGACCTGGCTGCGGCAGCACCGAAGACCTCTGATCTCTGACCTCTGACCTTACACACTGCCCTCCGCCTCCCTGCACTTCCGCCCCTCCCAACGTCCTCCCAGCACAGCGCAAGCCCAGGGCCTTGAGGGATGGGCAGCTGGGGGCCCAGAGCTCCAGACTGGAGCTGCTGTGTCTGCCTGACCCTCTCAGACTCTCGGGCAGGCGTGGATTGGCCCCCTGCTGTCCCCGTCCTCGTGTGCAGCACAGAGTTGGTCGCCAACGTCCCCTGCTTGTGGGCTCCAGGCTCCTCTCCTGACCTTGGACACTTGCCACGACAGGGAGTGAGGGGCAGGGAGGGAGGGGCATCCAGAGAAACTGTCCCTGAGCAGAGGGGTTTGGGGCAGGGTAGGGGGAGAGTCCTCACCTTTGGCCTCACAGTCTTGGAAGGAGGCGGAGCCCTCGTGCTTGGTGAGCAGGCCCCCTCCGCAGGGGAAGCAGCCCGTGCGCCCAGGTTCAGGCTGGTAGGTGCCCACGGGGCAGGCCTGGCAGGGCCTGAAGCCGTCGGTGGAGAAGGACCCTGGAGAGCACTGGCCTGGAAGTCAGAGGTCACGGCTCAGGCTGGGGGAGGGGCGCTTCTCTCGGGCCCTGCCCTCTGCTCAGCCCTCAGCTGCCCAGGAACGGCTGCAGGCAGCAGGCAGCAGGCAACCAGGCCTGGGGAGGGGGAGGAATGCACGGTGTGGCCTTGGCCAGGCCTGGCGTCTCTCCTTCTATCTGCTGGGAGGGCTGCGGGACGAGAAGTGCCCCTGTTGTAGAGCTGGGAAGGGTGGACCCCACGGGTGGAAGTGGGAGGTCATTTATTTCAGGGGCCTCTGCCTGGGGGGCAGGCCAGGCTGTGTCTTCATGTGGGAGCAGGGGCAGCTCCCTTGGAAAAGACCCTGATGCTGGGAAAGATTGAAGGCGGGAGGAGAAGGGGATGACAGAACATGAGATGGTTGGATGGCAACACCGACTCAATGGACATGGGTTTGAGTAAATTCCTGGCGTTGGCGATGGACAGGGAGGCCTGGTGTGCTGCAGTCCCTGGGGTCGCAAAGAGTTGGACACGACTGAGCGACTGAACTGAACTGCACTGAATTGACGCTCCCCGGTCTATCTGCCTGGCTGGGTCTGAGCAGAGGCAGGGGGTCTGTGAGGTCCTTAGGGCACAGCTAGGACAAAGGGAGGGGACGACACACTCCAGCAAAGAGTCAGGATGTGGAGGGTGTCCTGGTGCCGAGCAAGACGTGTGCTTAGGGCCTTCTCAGCCCAGACCCTGGAATTTGCTGCTCCCCCAGGGGCCTCTCCCCGTGGCTCAGTTGGTAAAGAATCTGTCTGCAATGCAGGAGATCCTGAGTTGGGAAGATCCCTTGGAGAAGGAAATGGCAACCCACTCCAGTACTCTCACCTGGAGAATCCCATGGACAGAGGAGCCTGCTGTCCATGGGGCCGCAAGAGTCAGACTACTCAGCGACTAAACCACCACCACCACCAGGGGCCTCTCTGGGGCAGAGACCACACTCCTGCAAGGGGCTGGGCCGGGGGCAGCAAGCCGGCCTGCAGGGACTCGGATCTGATCCCTTCTGTCCCGAGAAGGCTGGAGGTTACCACTGCCCTAAGGGAGACCCTTCCTCCCCCATTCTCTTGGGTAATCCCCACATGGCCTGGGAAGGGAGGCTGATGGGGGGAAGGTGAGGAGCCCATTCACAGATGAGTTAATGTGGGTAGTAAATGGAAAAGCTCTTTGCAAACCAAACTGGTTGGTAAGTTGAGAAAGAGCTCTCCCAACCACCTTCAGGGCAAACTGTGAAGTTCTCTGTTTGGGGCACAGTTCTTGCCCGGTATCTGGCCACACTCCACAAAGCATCTTGGCCCTGATGGGTGCTTCACGAGGGCTCACGTGTTTGGTGACCCATAAAGCACGAGAGCCTCTGCTACCAGCTGCCCTGTGAGCACGTGATCAGCTGTAAAGTCCTTTCGACCAGCTCAGGGCGGTTTGGAAACCTACCGAGTGCAGCTCAGCGCCTGCTCACCACCCTGCACGCACGCTGCGGGTCTTCAAGGCGCTCTGTGAGCACAGCTGCGCTGACGGCCCCCCGGGGCTCGGCTTTAGGAACCTCAGTGCAGGCAGGAGGTACCCGCCCCCCCGCCCCGCCCTCCTCCGAGGGTTGGCCGCTACTCACCTCCGCACTCGGATACGTTGCGGGCACCAGCCAGGCCAAGCCCGTCGCTGCTGGGGCACGGTGTGCAGCTGAGCTGGCCAACCCGGTCCTGGTAGGTCCCCGACGGGCACGGCACACACTGGCCGGGCTCCCCGCTGAAGTAGGTGCCAGGCCCACAGGCCACTGCGGGGGGCAAAGTGGAGAGACTGCTGGGGGCCGAGGTGCGGAGTGGGGGCCAGCTGGTCCGGCTGTCCATCTCCTGGCACCCTGAGCCCAGGCTCTGTCCTTCCACAGAGGGCACAGCTCTTGTCCCTGGGGCCCAGACCCTTCCCAGAAGAGGTGGTTTGGGGGCAGGAGTCAGGCGGTGGTCTTCAGGGAGGACTCTGGTCTCACGCCTTCTCCTGGCTGCTGCTGCTTAGGGCCCTCCCAGACCCCTCCGCTCAGCCCTCTGGTGAGGGGCCTCCGCACGTTGCCCTCCAGCCCCGACTCCTCGCCCGTGGACCACCTGCCTCCGGGACGCGCTGCAGTCACTTCATCCAGGCGAAGCCCCCCTGCCCGCCCCTCTCCATCCCGGTGTGGGCGCTGCTACCCGAGGCCGTGGGGGGCAGAGCAGAGGAGCTGGGGGAGTGACGGGGCCCCGGGGGACTGAAGGTCCAGAGATGCTGGACTGAGGAGAGCCCGGGGAAGCTGGCGGCACTGATCACGTAAGCACACTGACGAGCAGACAAGGAAACAGGTTGGGAAGATAAGGAGGAAGGGAGGTGGACGTCTCCCTGAACAAGATGTTCAGAAACATGGACATAAAAAAACAAGGTTAGAAAGAAACCCAAAGTATTGAATCGGAGGTGCTGGTATGAACTCATGGCTTTATAAAACACACACACACGCGCCTGCACACACACACACCCACACCCACACACACACATGAAAGCATTATGGAGCAAGTGCTCCATAACGGGGGACTCTGGATGAAGCAAACGTGGACGTTCTTTGTTCTGTCTGTTAACGCTTCTGCAAGTTTGAAACAGTTTCGGAGTAATTTATTAAAAACGCATGAAGGATGGCACCGCCAGTCCCCCGCCCTCTCGCTGGGTCGCGGGGCGGCACTCTGCCTCCTGCCCTGTCCGCCCCCCGCTGCCCGGATCCTGCCTTCTCCCCAGCTCCTGCATCTCTGGCCTAGTCTACGCCGTCTGCTCTGGGAATGTGGCTCCACGCTAGTCAGCACCTCCGTGAGGGTGACTCACGAGCTTCTCAAGCTAGCTGGGACACCTGGAACCCGACCTCCTCCGACCCCTCTCCCCCAAGTTCCCCCAGATCAGAAAACCATGGCCCCTCTGCCCAGGTGGCCCACGCCCCTGGAGCTGTCCTGGAAGCCTTCTTCTCCACCACCTCCCCCTCCAAAGCGTGCTCTCTGGTTCTCTCTCCCGCGTCCGCCTCTCCTGCTGCCCCTGCTGCCAGGCCCCGTCATCTCTCGCCAGGTCTCCCCTCCTCCTCCACCGCCCCCCACCTCAGCCTTCCTGCAGCTGAAGGCGGGTGAGGCTGCGCCCACTCAGTGTGGTCCAGGGCATCATCCCACAGTGCCCAGGGCCGCCCCAGGCCGGCCAGGCCCTCTTCTGTCCTGAGGGTGTGTTTGCCTGCAGGCTGCCTGCCTTCTTCCCCACGTAACCGTGGACCCCGCTAGAACAAGGACTCTTGCTGGGTTCGCCTCCTAGCCCCCTGCGGGTGGCTCTAAAACTGTCCCCAACTTGATGCGCCAGTTCTGGGGCACATGTCACTAGAGGCACTGGTCACCAGCCTCTTTCATGAGACCTGGCCGCACTGTCCCGGGCCCTGCTGTGGCTGGGTGCCCCCTTCTCCTTGCAGCATGGCTACCCCCCTGGGAAACCCTCAGCCTCACGGGCATCTTTGCCCGGCTCCTCCTCTGCCCTTGGCTCCCACGCGCCTCCTCCAGGAAGCCTCCTCTAGCCACTCACACTGGTCCCACATCCTCCATGCCCCTCAGCGGGGGCCTTGCTGACCTTGCTCATCCTGCCTACCCTCCCGGCACCGGCAGGGGGGGTGCTATCTAATACAGCCATCACTCTAAGTGCTTCTCCTTGGGGGGCCTCCTTGTCCCCCATCCCCTCCCAACGTGTCTGTCTCCCCCGTGGGCTGTGACCTGGGCTGGATGGACAGAGGCAGACCGCAGGTGGCGCTGCGGGCAGGGACTCACCGCATCTGCTGTCCTGCGGCGTGTGGCCGGGGCCGCACGTCCCCGGGCCCTCTAGCGCCTTGGCCGGCCGCTGGGCCAGCTCGTACTCGGTGCCCGCGACCTGCACGGAGAAGTGCTGCCGGCTCAGGGACTTCCGCAGGGTCTTGATGGCGGCCTGCAGGCTCTGCTCCGCTCGCCTCCGCACGCAGTCGGCCTCGCAGGTGTCTGCAGGGGCGGGCGAGACCCAGGCTCGCCACCTCCCCCGGGAGAGGCCTCCGCCACCACGTGCCCCCCTCCACCAGATGCTGGGCGGCCAGGCCTCTGCTCGGGGCGCTCTCCTGCAGCAGCAGCAGCAGCAGCGCTGGAGAGGGGCGCGGCGGAGGCGGGGTGCTGGAACGTCTGACAGGCTGGGGACCCAGGCTCTGAGAGGTGTGAGCGGTTCGAGGCCCGAGGCAGATCTGAGAAGCGGGTGGGCTTCTGCCACCGCGATGCGTCTCCCCTCCCCAGGCACAGCACCCTCATGGGAGCCCCTCCAGCCATGCCAACACCCGTGAGGCTGCCTCTGTCTCCAGCACAGCGTTACAGCCCTCCGACCTTGAACCCGGGGCTCCTCGTGGCCTGGAGCCCCGTGCCTTGCTAGCCTTGATGCCCCGCACTCAGACTCGCCGTGAACTCCGCCTTCTGGCCGCCCTTCCCCGCGCCCCGTCTCCTGAATGCACCCCGCTCTCTCTGCCCTGGGCCTCTTCTACTCCCTCTGCCTGAACACCACCCCTGCCACCCGCTTCCACTTGGTGAACTGTGATTTCAGGTCCTGGTCCGGATGGCACTGAGTCTGGGGGGGTCCTGGGGCCCCTCTCTTGGGGAGGGGCCTGAGCGCTGCACCCCGTTGGTTCTCATGTGCCCACCGTCCAGCATCTCCCTTGGCCCTGGGGGTGTGTGTGCCCCCTCCCTGCCCCCTCCATGACTGGTGGTGCCGCCAGCGTGGGGACCAGGGTCTGTCCCCTGTTTCTGCAGCGTCCAGGGCCAGGCATGCCCTGCACACACTTGCTGACAGACCTCCGCTCCTCTGTCACAGCTCGACACTCATTCACAGTGCGGAGGGAAATGAGAAACACAGTCCAGCCCACAAGGCCCCTTCTGGAACCTGGGAGAGACTGGTGCCGGGTTCGTGGTCCTGGGGAGGACCTGCCTGGCCCGGGTGAGGACGGCGGGAGGGGAGAGGTGGCGCGGCCCTCCCTACAGCCCCAGGCCTGCTCCTGCTGCAGCCCCGGCCTCCTCCTCCACCCTGGTCTGCGCAGCTGCTTTGAGGCCCCACTGGCCCCGGCTAGCTCCCCCGCCTGCCCGGCTAGCCTCCACATCGGGAGCCATCGTGGCTGGAGTGGAAGCCTGGCTTCAGGCCCAGCGGACTCCCGCCTGCCCTCCCCGTCCGCCGTCCTTGCGGAGGCTCTCAGCACCTCGCGAGGGGACCCCCTCACCCACCTGAGGCCTCTTCCACCTTTGTCTCCACCTCGAACTCGGCCGTGATGTGGGTCACCTCCTTGGATGGAGACTTCCGGCCACGGCGCCTCTTCTTGGAGGAGTCACACTTGAGGGTCACAAAGGTCATGTGGCAGTTTTCTGGACAAGGAAGGGGCCACTGTGGCAAAGGTGGCAGGGGGCGGGGAGCAGGGGTCCCCCTTGCCTAAGAGTCCAGGCTTAGATGGGCACACAGGCTGGAGAAGGCCAGGGTCTCAGGATGGGCCCGGGGGGATGGAGCCCTGTACCCGCCCCAACGAGGCCCTCACACCGCTGCCCTCGGGGCCCCTGGGGCGTCTCCCTTAGTGAGGCTGTGCAACCCCAGCTCAGGGCGACCTGGCCCAGGTTAGGCCTGCCGAGCGCCCAGCTTTGTCAGGTTTCAGCAAACAGAGCTGGCCTGCTTTCTTTTGGCCCTGCTCCCTGGCTTTCCCCATGGAGGTCCCCCACCCGGAACGCCCTTCTTGGCCGCCCTCATTCAAGAAAGGGCCGCTGAGGGAGCCCTGGGGCTCTTTCCACTTGGACACGAGCTGGCAGAAAGCCTCGCTCTGGGGGAAGCTCACTGAACCCTGGGGTGAGGTGGAGAGAGGGGCCCCGGGGATGCTCTTCTGCTGGAACGCTGGCTTTCATCCCCAGGGACACCACCACGGTCTGCGGGGCACCAGGGGGGCTCTGGGGGCCCCACTGCCCACCACGTGGGCTGGCACTGGGATGGCCCACTCACCCAGCAGCAGCTGCCTCGGGGCCTCCTTGGCTGGCTCCTGGCTTCGGGGCCGGAGGTGGCACTTGGCATCTCGGATCTTGAAGCGTGCCTTCTGCCTGATGAGGGTGGCAGGGGCACCTGGGGAAAGCCCACACCCAGTGGCGGCCTCTCCCGTGGGCAGGGGGGTGGTGGGGGCCAGGCATGGCAGAGGGGGAGGGCCTGAGGGTGAGGGGACCCGCCGGGGGGGCCACATCCCCTGGGAGCTGGAGGTGGGGACCTCTGTGGCCTGATGTCTCTCTCTGAAAAAGTGTGAGTGTGGACGGCGGGGCCGAGCTCCAGCCGGGGTCAGCCAGCCAGAGGTCTGAGGAGGAAGAAAGGCAAGCTTCCTGCCTTCTCCCTCATCACCAGAGCGAGTTTACGTGGCTCGTGCTTTTGGGAAAAGGGGCAGCACACGCGGGAGAGGGGAGCATGTGAGAGAGGCGACTGGGAAGGACACAGATGCTCAGAGCCACTGCCTCCTTCCGAGAGCAACTCACAGAGCCCACGGTAAAGACTCCTGGAGTCATGGCAGCTTAGCGTTACACGGCGTGTGAATCAGACATGTCATTAAGTCTGGCATCCCAAACAGGGAGAGCTGCCAAAGCATCACCTCCGGCTGCGGGGAGCTGGTTGCGCCCCGGAGGCCAAGAGCGTGCGTGTTTCTGGTACTCCTGGGGTGGGGTCTCCCAGTGGAGCCCCGACTCCGGGAGCTTTTACAATCTCATGGTCACAGCACATGTGACTCACTTCCCTGAAACGGAATCTGAGATCCACAGATTCACAGCACTCACTTTAGGGTCACAGAACGACTCTGGATGCGTGGCCCAGAGCCTCAGAGGCGGACAGGCCCTTTGGTGGTGCAGGGGCCCTGGGCTGGGCCTCGGCCTGCAGCCTGGCCACTTCTGGGTCCTGGCCTGCTCTGAGCTCCCCAGCACCCTGAGCCATATGGGGCAGGCGCCAGGTCGGGAGACCTTCGCGGGCCATGCCCCTCCGCTCCCCCTGCTGGTGCCGGGTCACGCGGGCGGGCTGGGCATGCAGGTGAGCTACGGCTGGACAGGCCGGGGACTCTACCTGAGCAGCTGGGCCCCGCGCTGGAGCTTGTGCCGTTGCGTTTCTGGAGCGCCTTGCCCTGCAGGCTGGGAACACCGCAGCTCAGGCTGTAGCTGTTGTCTGAGTCTGTGGAGAGGCCAGTGGTGAGGGGCCTGGGTGCCCCTCTCTCCCAGCACCCCAGATCCTAGGGGCCTCAGGGGCATCACTGAATACGAGGACGGTGGGGACTGACCCTTATGTCTGTTCATTCCTGCTCCACGACCAAGGGCTAAGTGTCTGGGCAGGAACGAGTCCACTGTGCTTTTGGACAGCTGCCCAGGACCACTCAGTGACCAGGGCCGGGGGTCCTCTGTCGGGGTCCTTTCCCAGAGAGCAGCAGGGAGTGGGGGCTGGATCCCGGGGGACGCAGCCCTGCCCCCCTCCCCGCCGCCCCCTCCCTGGGACAGCCTCGGTTACCTGGTGTGAAGAGTGTGTGGCCGGGGCAGGCAAGGGAGCAGCTCTCCACACCGCCCGCCTTGCTGCAGGACAGCTGGGCCGGGGGTGAGGCCTTGGCCCGGGAGAGGCACCTGCCCGTCTCTGGGGAGAATGAGGACACATGAGAGGGCTTGAGGGGCGGGGGAAGGCCTTTGGGAGCCAGCAGGCCCCTGAGTGTGAACCAAGAGGAACTCCCACCGCCCGTCGGTGCCCTGGCCAGACCGTCTGGGTGGGAGGGGGCTGCGAGACGGCAGAGTCCACATCCGTTTGGACGTGGGGGGACCCTGGGCCCAGGGAGAGGCTCGCTCCCCCAACACCAGTCCATGCTATCTGTGAGAAGGGTCATACTGTGTGCCCAGACCTGAGGGCGGGGTTGGATCCTCTCCAGCAGGGGTCCTTGCCCATCGGGAGAAAGAAATGGCTGAAAATGGACATGGGCTTCTTGGTAGAGACCGACCTTGAAGCATGGGAGGGCCACTGGGAACCCCGCTCTGGGGCAGACCCCAGACACATCCGCTAGGTGTCTGAAGATGTCCTGAACCAAGCTCTTCAGAGTTTCTCACATGTTTATTTTTTGGGGATTAAACATTTTCCCCAGACCCCTAGGAAAAAGACTGACAGTTCTATAGGCAAGGTAGACAGGAGAACTGGTCTCACAGGACCTTCTAGACTTGATTGGTGACACCTGCCTCCGGGAGCGTCAACCTCTGAGCCCATCATCAGTGGTGGAGTTGCCCCGAGAACGGGTGGACACAGGAGACTTAGCTGGATTAAGACACTGCCGTGGGGAATTGCCAGTTTGCATGAGCTTCAACATGTGCCTAAACATTTTCAAGAGGGGGCTTAGAAGGTAAACCATCTAGAAACAAAAACAAACTCACGGCTCTCCAGATAAAACATCCAGACCCCAAATAAACACAAGACCAGAAGTCCTCTGTTCCCAAAGAACCAAGAAGCTATGAACAAAAACACCTGCAGATAATCCAAACCGAAAGGGCTGCTGGACGAGCCAGTGTTCTCTCTGGTTAAGAAACAGCGGACGACCATCCACCCCGAACCTTCCAAGGCAGACGTCAGCCCCTAGCAGTTCCCTGTACTTGCTCCGACTTCCTAGAGGGGGTCGTCAACAACTGCGGAAGAACCACAGGGCTTTCCTGTGTGCGGGGGGCCCCCGCCCCTGCCCTGCACGTGCCCACACATCGTTGTGGGGACACGGAGGACTCAGAGCACGGTCAAATCTTTTCCAGGGCCATTTCTCGGGGGTTTGTTTGCAGTGAGCAACCTCTAGGAGTGAGGTCTCACCTCCCTCCAGACAAGAGCAGCCTGGCTTCCGTTCACTGTAATAGCGAGTGATGAGTTCCCCAAGCTGGGCATCCTTCACCTGGGATACAAGCTCCCTGTCTGCATAGAATCCTCTGGGTGGATGAGACCTAGGGGGCTTCTTGATGAGCTGTGAGCTCAGAGACCCTTGGACTCTGATCCGGGGGTCTCATGTCTCCTGTGGGTGCCCACAGAACAGGGCTGGGTTAGCTTGCTCAGCTCGCATCCAGGGCAGATCTGACTCCACCATGCCTACCATCCATCTTAACCATCTCAGAACATGGAAACCCTCAGAAAGAAGTTTAAAGTTGCTTCCCAGGTGGTGCTAGGGGTAAAGAACCTGCCTGCCAATGCAGCAGACACAAGAGACGCAGGTTCTATCCCTGGGTTGGGAAAATCCCCTGGAGAAGGGCATGGCAACTCACTCTAGGATTCTTGCTTGGAGAATCCCATGGACTGAGGAGCCTGCTGGGGAATAGTCCATAAGGTCGCAAAGAGTAGGACATGACTGAAGTGACTTAGCACGGCACACAAAAAACAAGAGGGAAGGCAAACTCAGTTCAGTTCAGTTCAGTCACTCAGTCATGTCCGATTTTTTGTGACCCCATGGACTGCAGTACTCCAGGCCTCCCTGTCCATCACCAACACCCAGAGTTTACTCAAACTCATGTCCATCGAGTCGGTGATGCCATCCAACTGTCTCATCGTCTGTTGTCCCCTTTTCCTCCTGCCTTCAATCTTTCCCAGCATCAGGGTCTTTTCAAATGAGTCAATTCTTTGCATCAGGTGGCCAAAGTATTGGAGTTTCAGCTTCAACATCCATCCTTCCAATGAATACTCAGGACTGATCTCCTTTAGGATGGACTGATTGGATATCTTTGCAGTCCAGGGGACTTTCAAGAGTCTTCTCCAACACCACAGTTCAAAAGCATCAGTTCTTCGGTGCTCAGCTTTCTTTATAGTCCAACTCTCACATCCATACACGACCACTGGAAAAACCATAGCCTTGACTAGACGGACCTTTGTTGGCAAAGTAATGTCTCTGCTTTTTAATATGCTGTCTAGCTTGATCATAACTTTTCTTCCAAGGAGCAAGTGTATTTTAATTTAATGGCTGCAGTCACCATCTGCAGTGATTTTGGAGCCCCCCAAAATAGCAATAAATTAAAAAGGAGGGAAAATGCACATTTGCCTTAAAGTAAGAATACCTGATTGTAAGAGAACATGACAGAAAATAGGGAGAAGGCAGATTTGAAAATCTGGGAGCTTAGGAGGCTCGAGGGGACATGAACTTGATTTGCTTTGGTTTATTAAAACCACTCAGCAGTGGGCCTTTCTGCCCATCATCAGCTCCTTCCCGAGTCCCAGCCCGAACCTGCTCCTTTGGGACCATCATCAGATGAGCCTCCTTTCCCTGAGTCAAAGCCCCGGGGTGTGCAGAGGGACCTACCCTGCAAATGGAACTGGCAGCTGAAAGACACCTGAGGGGTTATTTTTTGAAGTCTCAGAAAATCCTCCTCCCCCTGATTCAGATCATCGCCGATGGGAGCCTTAACATACCTCTCTTATGTATGATCAAAAAACAGAATCCCTGGGGCAAACTTGCCACAGCATCCACAGAACAACTGGAGCAGAGCCCAGGAAGAGTCCAGATTACTATAAACCTCTTTTTTTTTTTTTTTGTATCAACATGCAAAGATTAGGCCAGGCTCTTGGGACAAACTCAACAACACAGGACGCATCTGTGGGGAAGGCTTGTCCTCCCTGCCTCAGACCTTGTACTAGAACCGCCTTCAAGTCTGAGGGAACCATATGTAGCATGATCCCTCCCATGACTGGGAAAAGCAGAAAAAGTACTTTTTCTGCTTGTCAGTGAACTCCTTATGGTGTCTGGTTCCTCACACCACCATTGAGCAACTCTTGTACCTATTCCTTTTTTTTTTTTTCTTCAGCCACACTGCAAGGCTTTTGGGATCTAAGTTCCTGATCAAGGACTGAAGCTGGGCCACAGCAATGAAAGAGCCAAGTCCTAACCCCTGGACCACAGGGAATTCCCTCCCCTAGCCCTTCCTGGAGGAGACACTCACATTCGTGTGTCTGTACCTCCCAAGGATTCATACACAGAATAGATCTTGTGGATGATCCACATCGAATCCCAACTTAACAGTTTTTTGCTGATAGGACTTATGAATAAAAATTAAGACATCCTAAGATTCATATCCAGTCCAACCCTGAATATTCATTGGAAGGACTGGTGCTGAAGCTGAAATGCCAATACTTTGGCCACCCGATGCAGAGAACTGACTCATTGGAAAAGACCCTGACGCTGGGAAAGATTGAAGGCAGGAGGAGAAGGGGATGACAGAGGATGAGATGGTTGGATGGCATCACCGACTCAATGGACATGAGTTTGAGTAAACTCTGGGAGTTGGTGATGGACAGGGAGGCCTGGCGTGCTGCAGTTCACGGGGTCGCAAGGAGTTGGACATGACTCAGCGACTGAACTGAACTGAACGTCCATCTCTGATTATGAGCAGGAAACGTCTCTGTTTTCAGAGCATCCTAAGGTGGCATCCACCTGTGTGCATCTTAGCCTTTTCTGTTTAGGAACTTAACACACTAGAGAGGCCGCAGGTTCAGGCTTAGAGCCAATTGGGGCTCCTCCAGGCTGGAGGATTCGTGCATGTCCAGTTCAGGTCAGTTCAATTCAGTCGCTCAGTTGTGTCCGACTCTTTTCGACCCCATGGACTGTAGCACGCCGGGCCTCCTTGTCCATCACCAACTCCTGGAGTTTACTCAAACTTATGTCCATTGAGTCGGTGATGCCATCCAACCATCTCATCCTCTGTCATCCCCTTCTCCTCCCGCCTTCAATGGACATTAGAGGAAATGTTTTTCGGATCATCATGTGATGATGCTGCTCAGGCCAAAGTCCTCGGGCAAGGACCAAGGGGACCACGGGTTCCGCCACACACTGTGTCTGGCCTCCTACTCTGTCATGGAGCAGGGCGAGCAATCACCTTTTAAGACCCATGAAGGATGAGCCAGGTGGAGCCAGGCGACCCCTGGGACCACCAGACCAGCTCCCGCAGGTGTCTGCTAGCATCGTCCTAAGACCACTCTTCCTTCCTTGTAGGGACAGACTGGTGGTGGCAATGAGAGAGTGTGATGAGAGGCTCTTTCAGGGGAGAGGACATGGCCAGGTCATGGTGTGGCCGTGACCGTCAGAATCCTGGGGAAAGTGTAAAGATGGGATGCAGGCTGGAACCACGCCCTCAGGGGCCCTCTGAGCATCTGCAGATGCACTTCATGGCTATAAATACACCCGAGTAACAGTATATTTACTTTCTGGATGAACTGAAACAGGCTCTTGTTGAAAAAAATAGCATTGAAATATTATCAAAATATTATCCCCAAATTCCTTATTTGGGATATTTAAACTAACGTACTTAGGAACATATAGATGCATTTCACTGGGAAAGTTATTCATGAATTACTCATAAACTTCATGGTCTTTATTACCTCTAATTTTCTTGAAAAATGAAAACGACATTTTTCAGAACTTACTGTAAAGCAAACATTTAGAGGTCTGAGGTTTTTCAGAGAATCTCCAAAAGCAGTTCACGGAAACTGGTTGTTAACCAAGATTCTTAGAACTGGCCGATGGCTACGCAGGGTGGAGGCTTGTGCTTAAGACTGCTGGAATGAATTCTCCTAAATGTTTGCACCCACTGATTTCCACACACTCTTTTGCGTTCCTTTGTTCCTCATCCCTTTGGTCACGTTTTCCCACATTATGCATCTAAGGGTGTGCAGTTCTGACTTCTCCCGTCATGTTTCCCTTACAAATTATAACTCATCTAGAGCTAGGCTGTACTAAGTGATAACCACCAGCCTGATTCTTTAAATTGGTTCTCCCAAGCTATTGCTAGGGAAGCCAATATTGAAAAATGGTGTTAAGTATGCTGTGCTCAGTCGCTCAGTTGTGTCTGACTCTTTGCAACCCCATGGACTGTAGCCCACCAGGTTTCTCTGTCCATGGGAATTCTCCAGGCAAGAATATTAGAGCAGGCTGCCATGCTCTCCTCCAGGGGATCTTCCCAACCCAGGGATTGAACCCAGGTGTCCTGCATTTCAGGTTGATTCTTTACTGTCTGAGCCACCAGGGAAGCCCAAGAATACTGGAGTAGGTAACCCATCCCTTCTCCAGGGGATCTTCCCGACCCAGGAATCAAACCGGGGTCTCCTGCATTGCAGGCGGATTCTTAACCAGCTGAGCTACCAGGGGAGCCACAAAGTACGCTACACAAACCTAATTAAGTATGATCCTGTTTGTAGACAATACATAAAAAGAAGGAAAATGCCCCTGGACCGGGAGAGGTCAGCTCGGCTGTCTCACAATGTACCTGACTATGTGTCACAACGCCGCGCGCAGGCAGCATGCCTACAGCTTCACGAGGCTGACCGCACGTCCCATTCAGGAGTCTGACTCATGGTGCCACCTCAGCTCACTGCCCTGCGGGACTCTGGGCTGTAACAACAAATGACTCCCCAGGAGCCTCGGCAAATGATGCCTCCTTGCCAAGCCTCCGAGGGTAGAACACCTTCCGAGAGACGTAATGATATAACCTGGTGAAGCAGACTGCGGAGGCTCTGGGCCCCACTCCTCGGGACTGGACGGCTCCCGTGGTCATCAAAAGCGTGCCCCTCACTTTGGGGGCTGCGGCGAATAGTCTAGCCTGGGGCATGGCACGGGGGGTAGTTGTGGTAATAATACCACCTGGAATCTTCTTCTGGGCAACCAGGGGAGTCCGTGCCTGTCATTCTGAAGCTGGATTCGCAGCAGAGGTGAGATGGACAGTCAACATGGAGGCTCCAGGAAAGAGCGACCTGTGCACTATGGGTGTGGGAGCTGAGGGGACCGGTTTTCCCGGTCCACCCTGGGAACTCTTAAACCACAGTTCTAGAGGACCTTCCAGGACCTTCTAGCAATGCCTGCCGTCACACCATCTGTCTCCTCACTCCAGGTCTACTGGACAAACCCTGGTGGCCCCTCCTGCAGCTCTGACTGAGAGATGACCAAAATGGAGACTGAGAATTAAAAAGAAAAAAGAAATGTCCTCATATCCCTAGAGAAAGCCTGTACCTGATAGCTCTGGTCACCGGTAAATACCGGCCCTCACACGACCCTCATTATCAGTGGACATGCCTTGGAAAGCCCATCAATTGATGACAACCAAAGTCAGCCAACTCTTGGCCAGTTCACTGAGTGGTCAGGCTTCTAAGGCTAGTGTCAGCCCAGGCTCCACCCCCAGACCCCACAAAGGTGTGCTCCTCAGACTGACACCCCCTAATACTGCCTCTGATCAACACAACCCCATGAAAGCTCTTCCCCTAGACTCTAGACAAAATCAGAGAGTTTGCTTTGCTCAGCAAGACCCTGCCTGGACAGCAGGGCAGTTCTTCCTGAAGTGAGCAATAAGTTCAGCTGCTTGGCTTCGGGTACTGAGGGGTGGCATCCATTCTTGGACACTGTCACGCATCTGCTCAACATGTACTGAGTCCCCACGGCTGTCAGGCTCTGTTCCAGGTGCTGGGAAGACAGCGTGGACAAGACAAGCAAAAATACCTGCCTGCGTGTGCAGAGCATGTCCAGCGAGGACTGACTGACAGCACCCAGCAGGCCCTGTGATGAACACAGGACGTCTGGCTGGTGTGAAGTGCCACGGGAGAAAAAAAGCAAGGGTGGTGTTGGGAGGGGCACAGAGTCGGGGCTGCTGCTCTGCTCTGGTTTGTGGTCAGGAAGTCCTGCCCGCCCCGCCCCACTCAGCAGACGCTTGCAAGGAGTAGAGTCCTCCAGGCCGAGAGAAGAGCCCATGCACGGGGGCACTGGGCCTTCGAGGTCAGGGAGGCCAGCGTGGCGGTGGGGGCGACGGTGAGGGTGGAGAGTGAGTGGGGGCGTGGCGGGCGGAGCAGCCTCTGGGCTGCTCTAGGAGCCTGGCTTTGCTTCTGTGTGAAGAGGACTCACTGGAGGGCTCTGAGCTGAGACGGACGACCGCTGACTTAGATTTAAAAGGCTTAACTTGGGACTTCCTTGGTGGTCCAGTGGTTAAGACTCCGGGCTCCCAGTGCAGGGGAGGGAACTGGTCAGGGAACTGGATCCCACATGCCACAACTAAGAGGATGTGGCACTGCATGCCACAGTGAAGACTGAAGATCTCCCACGCTGCAACCCTCACTCAGCACAGCCAGATAAATACAGGACTCACTGATGAAAAATAAAATCAAAGGCTTAACTCTGGTGGCCCAGGGGATGTGAGAGCATGGCAGGACAAGGCCCCAAAGCTGTGTAGGGGACATAACCCCAGCACCCAGGACAGGTCCAGCGCTCAGGACAGGGCCAGCTCCCAGGAGAGGCCCAGCACCCAGGACAGGCTCAGCGCCCAGGACAGGGCCAGCTCCCAGGAGAGGCACAGCACGCAGCAAGTAGTCTGTATGTGTTTATGGAACCTGTGAGGTGGGGCCCTGCCTAGCACTCAGCCTGGAGGGGCCCGGGCCCCAGAGCCCACCCGCAGAGGGGGCACGAAGCCCCCGCTCTCCAGGAGGCCCTCCTCGCCAGAAACCGCGGGGCCGGCGGCCCTGAGCAAGAACTGGCTTGCAAAGACCCAGGTGCTCCCCAGTCCAGGCTCCGGTGCTGCTGCACCCCGGGTAACCCCCTCCCCGCCACCAGCTTCCTCGGCAGGACAAGGCGGGGGGTGCAGCTGAGGCCTCCAAATGGCGCTCTGTCTGCGTGCTGACTCACTCCTCTTGCGTCAGCACACGCTGACCCCCGGGCCTCCGTTTCTGTGCCCCGGGCTGACACCCAGTCTGCCCTCCCCCGCGCACCCCTCTCCTTCCTCCAGCCTCTGTCCCATCAGCCGCCCGCGAGCAGCAGAGCACCGGCCCAGGAGCACCCGCCCAGGAGCACGTCCCCCCCCAGGCACTCACCCACGCAGTCCTTGCGGTTCCAGTGCAGGCGCCTCCCCGGGGGGCAGACGCATTCGTAGCCGCCCTTGGTGTTGACACAGCCCTGGTCGCAGCTGCCGTTGTTCATGCTGCACTCGTCCACATCTGGAGGCACAGGCAGACGTAAGGGCAGGAGGGGGCTGGACGGGCAGCCTCGGGGCCGGCAGGGCAGGACCCACTAGGGCGGGGGGCCGAGAATCTCCTGACCCTGACCCTTGCCTGAGGCTCTCACTGGATGCAGACAGGCGGCTGTGCGTGACACACACGTGAGCTTGCACATGTGTGCACACACACACACACACAGACACACACACATAGGGCATGTGACACACGTGAGCTCACACACACACACATGCACACACAGACACACACACAGAAACATACACACAGGGTGCATGGCACACACGTGAGATTGCACATACACACGTGCACACAAAGACACACACAGGGCACGTGACACACATGAGCTCGCACACACATGCATGCACGCACACACACAGGGCGCATGGCACACACGTGAGCTCGCATATGTGTGCATGCACACACACAGACACACACAGGGCACGTGACACACGTGAGCTTGCACACACCCGCATGCACACACAGACACAGAGAAACACACACACAGGGCTCATGGCACACACATGAGATCGCACATACACACGTGCACACACAGAGACACACATGGGGCATGTAACACACGTGAGCTTGCACAAGCATGCACACACACACACAGAAACACACACAGGGCACATGGCACACACATGAGATTGCACATACATGCACACACACAGAGACACACACAGGGCACGTGACACATATGTGAGCTCGCACACACGTGCAGGCACACACACACAGGGCACATGACACACATGTGAGCTCGCACACACACTCACGGCATATGACACATAAGTGAGCTTACACATGTGTGTACACACACACAGGGCTCCCACAGACACCAACGCACATCCTCCCCTAGGAACCTCAGTGGTTTGCCGAACTTGGGCAGCTGAGCCCAGACTCGGGGTGGGGCAGAGAGGTGGCACCAAACAGAGCTGCGGGCAGGTTTGGAGGGGCCGGGAGCACCCAGCACCGGCCCCGGGGTCCTGAGGCCTCATCCCAGTGCAGGACTTTGGACGTGCCCTTCCCAGCCCGTTTCCCCTCCAGCACAGGGCCCCGGGGCCCCAGGAAGTCTCCGTGAGGCCCTGCCTTCGAGCCAAAGCCCTGTGTGTGGAAGCTGGTGGCAGGCTTTTGGGAGTCCCTCCAGAAAACTCTGCAGCTCCCCGCAGCACCAGCTGTGCCTGAGCCCACCCGACCACCATGGCTGCCCCCCCGCGGGGAAGCGCGGCTACCCCAGGTCACAGGACAGGAGGAGACATGGGACGTGGGGCTGTGCTGGACTCCCCCACCTTCGTGCCCCTACACCTGTACGTCTGGAACCCTCCATCTCTCCACCTCCCTCCCTAGCCTGCTCGAGCCCCTGGGGCTCTCACTCCCACGTCCGGAGCTGTGTCCCCACGGGTGCTCTGGCTTCCACTCTCCTAAACACAGGGAGGCGGGAGGGCTCTCCTTATATGAACTTGAACTTACAGGTCACATCCCTGCCTTGACCCTCCAGTGGCTTCTCCCTGTGCTGAGAATAAAGCCTCAAGGCCTCCAGGGGCTCAAGAAGCCCTGGGTCCTCTCTGTACCATGCATTAACCCTTCCCTCATGGGGCTCTGGCCCCACTAGCTACCCCTCGGTCTCTCTGCGCTCCCTCTGCCTCAGGGCCTTTGCACATGCCGACCCCTCTGGCCAGTCTCCCGTCATCCTGACTCCAGTACTTCTCCTTTGGAGTCCCCCATTGACCTGCCCCTCTCTGCTGTCAGCCCCTCCACTGGAGAGAACCGACTGTGCGGTGCTCTGTCCCGCTGTCCTCCCTTCCTGAGTGGGGTTCCCCAGAGGCTGCTGTTTCCAGGCCAGCACCCCCCGCCTCCCACCCTCCCGCCTGGCCCTTGGCTGAGCCCCTCTGCCCACCAGGCCCTCCCAGGCCCGTCAGGAGTCCAGGTCGGGGTGCGGGGTGTGGTGTGGGGGGCCGTGCGGCCGGGCGCGTGCCTCGGGGGGGAGGTGGCCCTGGCGGGCGAGCTGCAGACCTCCGCAGTGGGTGGTCCCGTAGAGTGTGTAGCCGCTGTGGCAGAGACACTGGAAGCTGCCCGGGGAGTTGATGCAGGTGTGGTCGCAGGTCCGCTCGAAGGAGCACTCGTCGATGTCTGTGGGGCCACAGGGAGAAAGGTCCGGGCACAGCGTCAGGGCACGGCGGGAGGCACGACCTCGTCACTCAGAGGGACATCCGTGCACAGCAGTCCCGGGGCTCCGGGCTCAGCGCAGAGCCGACTCGCGGCAAACCTCAGACCTCTCGTCCCAGCCCGATTTTCCATTTTGTCCCCACGAACCTCACGGTCCTGGGTTAGAAGCCACCTCACTCTCTTTTCTGGAGGTGGGCAGGGTAGGAATATTCTGAGTAGAAGGGATTGTTCTGAATCCTTGCCACTCTATCAGCTCACACGCCGGTGTGATTAGGGTAGGTATTTAATCCACGCCAGCAGGGAGCCAACAGGTCTGCCCGAGGGAGAAGCTGAACTGTCACCCCAAGGCGCGTCTAGAGAAACTGGGGAAAACGGCACAGGTAGAAAGGGGGTGCTGGTGGGGAAGATGCCACCTGTGAAGAGTAACAGAGTAGCCTTGATAGGAGGTGAGGTTTGATTCTGAGCCCCTGGCAGCCGGGGTAAAAAGGGAAAGAGGGAGGGTCACAGAGGGCCTGTTCTTGGGAGGACATGAACCTCGGGTTCACAGGAGGCAAGTCTGTCCTGGCCACAGTTCTGAGGGAGACGGCCCCCGTGGGACAGGTGACGGGGGCCAGAGGGCAAGGCAGGCGCTGACCTGCCCCTCCTCTGAACATGCTGCTCACGTGACCCCAGATGTCCTCATGACACACGTGCGTTTATAATAACACAAGTACAAGGAATGGGTCACTGTGGGCACTCAAGGGAAGATGAGGTTCCTCCCTGGCTGTGGGGATCTGGGAAGATCCCCTGGTGCCTGTGTGGGAAGGGCACTCTGGGCAAAGGTGGGGTACTGAGAAGATCCCCTGGTGCCTGTGTGGGAAGGGCACTCCAGGCAAAGGCTGGGGGGGTGGTGGCAGCACCCAATCCCCAGGGATTGTGTGGGGCTCAGTGGGGCTGAGGTGCCCTTCCCAGGGGCCCTGAGTGCCAAGTAGCCAAGCAGAGAGGCCTAGACCCCTCCCCGCTAGAGCTGGGGACCCAGGGGTTGTGCTGGAGCATGGCTGGGGCCAGAGCTCAGGCTGTGGAGAGATGGCTCCGGACGAGGGTGGAGGAGACTTGGCCGGAGCCCCAAGTGGTCCTGGCATGGCCCGCTGCGGCCCCTCTCATGGAGCAGCAGGGATGCAATCGAGGCCGCTTCCTCAGCCCTCCTGAGAACACAGCCAAGCACAGAGAAGCAGGGTGCCCGGGAGCCTTGCTCGGGCCTGGACAGATGCTGGGCTTCCTCTCGTGGCCCGAGAGGAAATTGGGGTCAGGCTGCCTGGCCAGGGATGCGAAGGCCGAGCCCCGGGAGGGCAGGTGATGGGCTCAGGTCATGTGAGCAGCCCCAGGCAGGGCTGGCCTGGACCCGCCCTCACCAGCCTCTGGTCTCGCCTCTCTTGGGGCCCTTGGGGGGCTGGGGGTGCACATCCCGGGCCCCTCAGGGCCCCATTTGAGCGGCACTGAGAGCGGGAGCCTCAGGTCCACGGCCGATGCCGCCAAGTGCACCCTGTGCCTCCGTCTGCACCCTTCCCGGAGCCATCTCCTTCTCGATGGGCTCCCTGTGGTCCTTCAGGCTCCCCCAGCCCCAGGGCCACTTCCTGGATGGGCTGACTTCCCTGGCTCCTCTGGGAGGAAGACGTCATCCTCTAAGCACTTCACTCCTGTCTCCCCTGCCCATCCTCGGGGCTCTCACCTGGGCTGTGATCCTTGACCTCTGCCCAAATCTCTCTTCCTGTTACCCCAGATCCTAGCAGATGCCCCGGGGGACCTCAAGGAAGGCCTGGTGGGGAGCGCCTGCCATTTGTGACACCTTCCACCAGGTGGCATCATCCTGCCTCTAAAGCCACTGAAAGTGGCCTGGGTGCTCGGGGACCGGGGTCAGGCGGAGGCGCTGAGCCCTGCTACCTACTCACTGAACCACCTGCATAGGGGCTGACCCCTCCCCGAGCCTCAGCCGCCATCCCTATCAGGGAGAGCTTGGACTGGAGGCTTTGATGGCTTCTGAGGGCCCCTAGGGTCACAAAGGAGCCCTCACTCAGGGCAGAAAAATTATGACCAGCCCCCCAGGCCCAGCCCAGATGGCGGACAAGCCCCAGCCCAGGCTGCGTCCCCTCCTGGGGGCTGAGGTGGCCTGAGAGGGGAGGGGAACCCCACGGGGATGAGGGCGGCTCACCTTGGCACGTCCGCTCGTCGGTCAGCAGCTTGTAGCCCTTCCGACAGCCGCACTCGAAGCTGCCCACGGTGTTCCGGCAGAAGTGGTCGCAGCCTCCGTTGTTGACCAGGCACTCGTTGATGTCTGCGGAGCCGGGTTGGGGGGGCAGGGGAGGCGAGGAGAGTGGGCTGGGGCCCCCAGGGGCAGGCAGGACCGAGGCCCAGAGCCGCCCTTCCCTAACTGGCCCGCTGCCCACATGGGGGGCTGCTTCGGGTCCTCAGCTGGGCCCAGGAAGGGGGCCTGGCTCACAGCTGCGGGAGCATGGGCGGAGGGGAGACCCCCTCCCCCTGGGGACTTGGTGAGCCTGGCATGTGTGTGCAGGAGGGGGCAGGGAACTCATGTCTGCTGTGCCCAGCCAGACAGCAGGGTCAGTGACGCCCCCCACGCCCCTCCATTCCCGGAGGTAGCGGGCCTGGAGCAGATGGATACTGCCTGAGAGCCATGACTCTGGCCAAGCTGCGGACCCCTGGTCCTCAGCTCCCCGTCTGTGAGAACAAGGATCAGAAGCGCCCCTACTTGGAAGGACAGCGTAAGGACAAAATGAAATCGCATCCCCAGGGTGCTGGCCCAATCAGCTCTTTAAAAAGTAGGCTTACTGCTCCGGCTTTACAGACAGGGGACCGAGGCTGGGAGGCAACTGGCCCCAGGTGTTGCGGGCATCCATGGGCTGCTCCCTTCCCAGCCTGGTTCCTCGCCCTTCTCCTTCCCCACGTCTGCCTGTGGTTTGAGCTGTTTCTTCCCTTGGCACTTCACGAGCGGTGGCGGCACCCTGGCGGACCCCTCCCGAGCACCCCTAACCTGAACCCATGTTTCAGGAACAAAGCTGCCTAAGGAGGGGCCGACGCCAGGGAGGAAGCAGCAGGACCCTCTGGAGGTCGCGGCGCCTACCAGGTACCACTTCGTGCTGGTGAGCAGGCCAAGCGTTTTCAGGCAAAAAAGTCACCGTGTGACGGTCAAAACAAGCCGGGGCCAGAGTCCCCACTTCACAGCGGGGAGGTTACGGGTCATGAGCCCAGCCCCAGCTGACTCCAAAGACAGGCCCCTCCAGTGTGGCTCGCTGGCCCTGCAGCCTCCAGAGGAAGCAGGTGTCAAGCTCAAAGTAAGAGCCTCTCCAGGACAGAGGCTCAGCCTCCGCCGCCCCTCTCCTGGCGGGGGCAGTCACAGGACAACTGGGAAGGTTCTGCCTAGGAGCCTCTGGCAGGAGACCGGAGGCACCACTTGGCTCTGTGACCCTGGGCAGGGAAAGGTACCTCTCTGGGCCTCAGGTTCCCCATCTGCAAACTGGGCTGCTAGCAGGCACCTCTCAGCATCATTCACTGTGATTGAATGTGCAGAGAGGACCTGCCTCCTTAGGAATGACTCTAATCCCACCCTGGTACCCACCTGGGCCTGTCAGCTGTCATAAGGGGCTGTCATGACAGCCAGCCAGGCGGTGGGAGGTGTGTCTGCTGGAGGCCCCAGCTGGTACAGCGGGTTGCTTGGGGGTCATACTGGGGGAGCACTCGTCCCCAGCTCTAGCCCCGGATACAGTGAGGGGGCAATGTCCTTCATTCTGACGCGCCTCTGCCCCTCTCCACCTCCCGCCCCTCGAAGACTCCCCTCCTGCTCCCTGTGGGCCACCCAGCCCCACCCGCCAGCGGCCGGAGGCCCCCTGTCTGGCCGCAGAGGTTCGTGGCCTCCCTTCAGCTGCCTGGCCTGGCTGCCAGGCCGTCCTCTTCTCTGTGCCCCTGGCTCCTGCCTGGACAGCGCCCCCCTCCCCGGAACAATCTCTCCAGTTCACTGCTCTCTTGTCTCGGGACCTCCCCTTGGGAGAGGAGAGTTGGCAGATCGGGCTCTCAAGTGCGGTCCAGGGGCCCATCAGGAGGCCTGTGCAGAAGTGTTGCCCAGGACGAGGCTCTGGACGAATGAATGAATGGATGAGTGAATGACTGAAGAGTCAGAGGGTGGGGTCCTGGCCACCAGGTGACACATTCACTGCCTCCCCCACTGTTTGAGCATCAGTGTATGTGGGGGAAGGGGAGGGGTGAGCTGCAGGAACACACGGTCGGACGACTGTGCCTGTCCCCCTCCGTTCATCCCACCCAGGGGGCACAGCCAGGCACCCCCGTCCCCAACGCGGCAGGGACCGTCTCAGAACAAAAGCCTGCCCCACGCTGCTCCTGCCCAGTAGCATCTCAGGATGAAGGGCCAACCCCTTCCCCCAGATCTGGGTGCACTGGCTGCTTTGGGTCCTAGAACCCCTGGCCTCTGCACAGCAGTCATGGGGCCAGGATTAGAGCCTCCTCCTCCGGCCCCTTCCCTCCCCACCCCCGGTCCAGGCCAGGCCCAGCCTCGCTCTCCTGCCACGCGGGACTTCTCTACCCAGCACCAAGGGGTCTGTGATACATGCTTATCTTGGCGATCTTTAAACGTTAAACTCTGTCTTCTTTACTCAGTAGAAGATCCCTGGGCACAAGGAATCTCTGCTTCATTCACGGTCTGCCCTGCACCTGCACACGGGAGGAGCCCAGAAAACCTGGGGCCTGAGTGAACAAGAGGCCTTCCAGGGCAGTGGGAGTGAGGAGGTCTGGCTGAAGGCGAAGGGGCAGCTCTGGTGAAAGGGCCCAATTGTTTTAAGAGGAATCACAGGAAACATGGTCAGGGGCTCAGACCGGTGGGCCTGGGGCTGTGTGCACAGCTCCCCTCCCCTGTGTGGACGCCCCTACCCTAGCCTCAAGGTGGGGAGAACGGATGCCCCACGGCCTGCTGTGGATGGGCAGAGGGCAGCACTCAGCACCCCCTGAGTGCTCCTCCGGGGCCACGTGACTGCTGAGGCTCCTGTCCGGTCCAGACAGGTCGGCTCCCAGCGGCGAGCTCCTGGCCTTGTGTCAGGACTGAGCCTGCCCCACCCTCAGGTCCTGGGTTGGCGCAGGGCCTTGCAGGGGTGTGGAGTAGCCTGATTCTACCACCTTCTGTCCAGGCTCCAAGGGCAACTGGCCAGGCCTGCTGTGACGCTGCTGGGCAGTGAGGATGGCCAGGTCTGGACAGTGGACCTGGGCCAGGCCTCCTGGCACCAAGCCCATGTGCAAGGCCTCAGATAGCCTGGCCTGCCCACCCGCCCACTGGGAGCACATCTCACTCTAAGTGGGCTGAGCGGGGGCTACAGAAGGGCTTTATTTTCAAATAAATAGGTGCAAGAACTGTTATTTCTGTCAATAATCACTAGGTTCTTCCCGGCAAAGTGGCTGGGGAGGGGAAATCATACCCCGTCTATTTTTACAGGCTTCAGAAAAGCCCATCTCGGACTCCTTAAAGTCACCCTAAGCCTCTGCTGCCAATGTTTTCACCCACTGGGTTTTGGACGTTCAAGTTCCTCTCCCCTTCCACGCTGGCCTCCAGGCCTGCCCACTTCCTGGCAGGGTGAGTCAGAGAAAGCTCACTCTTCTCTGGCTTCCAGCAGCCAGCAGACCAGCCCATTCCTGATCCTCCCAACCCGTTTCTGATTTTTTTTCATCCTTGGTCCTTCAATTGAGACCCCCGCCCCCGACCTTCCCTCCTCCGGGGAGGCGGGTGCACAGTGTCCTTTTTTTGTCTAGCGCTGACAAGAAGACCGCCCTGTCCTGGTCTGAGCCCTGTGGCCCGCTGCCCCCCAGCCCTGCAAGACTCGCCCGGCTAAGGTGAGTGGCCGCCTGGCTCCCGGGAGGCCGTAAGGAACTTCTGCCGGCCCGGGAAGCCCCAAGTAAAGGCACCCCGCTTGTTCAACCCGGGGTGCAGCCACGTCCTTTGACATCAGAGCCCCACTTAAGCCTGTCGATATTCAGTGGAACCAGGGGCCCCTGAGCCCCACTGTGGAGCCCCGGGCCCGACTCCCTCTTCTTAGCCTCTCTGACCCTTACTGCTGCGGCCGCACGCGCCTGCACGGCCTGCCCCGCCCCGGGCTGGCGAGGGGGCCGGCCCGCGCTCACCTTTGCACGTCTTCCCGTCCGGCTGCAGCGTGAACCCCACGGGGCAGCTGCAGCGCACGCCGGTGGCTGTGTCCTTACACGTCCGGTCGCAGCCTCCGTTGTTCACCGCACACGTCTCTGAGGAGGGAGGCAGGAAGACAGGGTCTCAGTCTCCTGGGACAGAAGCCCCCTGCCTTTCCCCACCCGTGGGTGGGGAGGTCTCCTGAGACCGGAGACCTGAGTTCTAATTCTAGCCGTGGGGGACTCTCTGAACCTCAGGCTACCCATCTGTCAAATGGGAGAATGACACCACCCCTGCCTGAGATGACGGCAGATGGGCAAGCTTTGCAAACTGCAGGAGGCTGAGCCCACAGGGTCAATACCTCTAGCGGGGGCCAGAGCAGCGATGGGTCTGGCTGGGAGTTAACCGCCCAGGGACAGACTCCTAAAAACCCTTGCCTTGCCTGGATTCAGACTCCAAATCCAGACTGGCGGTTACTGGGCTTCCCAAGCTCATCTCAGCCGTGGAGCAGTTTGGGGCCTTGGCCGTGGAGATGCAAGGGGAGGTTCCCAGGGCCCACACACCACCCATCACCTTGATGAGGCTCTCAGCCCAACATCTGTTCTCACTGAGCGATAAGCCAGAGGTGTCTGGTTTTTGTCCACTTGAAGCTAGTCTAGTGATTTTTTTCTTTTTTCTTTTGCAAATTCAAAGGGGCTGGAGTGGCTGGGGGCATCACGGAGGTCACTGAGCCTGTCGTGCGGTGAGAGTGAGCCTCCCCAGGCCCGGGGAAGGGGCTGGCACGCCCCGGTCACTGGGGCACACGGAGGGGCCTAGTTCCCGGGACCCTGGGCCTTTCAGTCCATGTTTCTTCCTGGGCATCTGGCACCCTTTGGTCTTGTGGGAACTGTGCCTGAGTGGGTGTCCCTCTTCTCTGTGCGGCTAGGAAGTGAAGTGCTGAGGGCATCTGCTCATATAACCGGGAATCCCCTGCCTGCCTACTGTGGCTCCCCCGGGGGCCTGGCCCCAGTGGCCTCTTCCCTGAAGTTCCTCCCAACCGGTTTATTCTGTCTGTCCTTCCATGGTGCCTGCATTCCTGCAAGTGGCCGTTGGCTCTCTGCAGGAGGAGTCTGGGGATGACTGCGTACAGGAATCCCTGCTGCTAATGCCTTTCCTGTGAACTTCACCTTTTGGGGGCGGAGCAGGGAGAGGAGGAAACCCAGCTTTCTCCCTGTGTGCGTGTGATTCTGCAGGGCGGCGACAGTGGGGGTCATCCTGAACACCCTGAACTCAGGGGCTGCGCCCTGCTGGGGGCCACTAGACCTGCTCCTTAAGGCTAAAGTCTACACCGTGAGAGAACAAGCTGTGCCGAGTACTGAAAGGCTGGTCTCCCGGCTCTGACCCTCCCGAGCCTTTCGGCGTTGTCTTCACACAGCCCGGCCCCCAGCTGGCTGGGTGCGGCGTCCACCTCCTTGCTGTGGAGTGTGCTGCCCGCTGCCTTGGAGGCCTCCTGTCTGCTCATGGTTCAAGGCCAGCTCACAGGCCGTCTACACAAGGAGCCTCCCGAGGCCCAGATGCAGAAAGGAGGCCCTCGCCCCTCACCCCGCTTTGCTCATGCAGGCTGACCTCAACGTTAGCAGGGGCCGAGCTCTGCGCCACGTACACCGCCTGGGCCCTCCCGTCTCCCCACCCACCTGCCTCCTGGGGTCAGGGGATGCGGGGCGGCCAGGGGGCGCCTCTGACTCTGTCATTCGCTGAGTGACCTAGGTAGGCCAGACCTTGGGGCTCCATCCCAGCACCCACGCCTGGCGAGGGACGGGAGCCTTCTGTCCCCAGGGCCTGGTTGGGGTCAAAGAAACCCCACCCTCAACAGCACCCAGCCTGGGGCCCAGCCTGCGGTAGCCGCTTAACAAATGTTAGTTTCCTCTCCTGAGGTTACAGAGGGAAAATCCCGCTTCCTGCTCTCAAATCCAGAACCCAGGTACCCCGCCCCCCAGTGCCTTTCTTGCCTTCAGAACCCCTCTCTGGAGAAGGCATAGACAGCCTGTTTTCTGGGTGCGGGTGGCCAAGGCCCAGGCCTGGGAGAGGCAGGGGGAGCACCGGGAGCAGGGAATGGGGCAGCTGGGAGGCCTCACGTGGTGTCTGCGGGAGGATGCCTGGGCCGTTCCACGGTGGTGGAGGTGGGATGCGCCGTGGGCACTGGGGGCTGTGACCCCGAGAAACAGACCCTTCAGTGGTCCCTCTCCTCCAGACCACCGCCCTACTCGGGGCAGCCAGTGCCTTGGGGCTCAAGTGGTAACGCTAAGAGCCAGTATTCACTCTGGGCCGTCTCTGCCGGGCCCTGTGCTGGGTGGGGAGGGGTGAGCGGAGCGAGCGGCCAGCCATCAGCCTGCCCACGCAGGGACCTGCCCCTGCCCATTTCTGCTGTGCCCGCCCAGTGTCCTGAGGTTCATGTACACTGCTGAGCGGGAGACATACGGAAAAGCTGACAGCAAGGCACAGCCAGTCCTTTGGGCGATACGGTGGGGGCCGGGGACTGACAGGCTGGCCTGAGTGGGACTGAGAGCTTCATCCCCAGGGGGTTTCCAAGCAGAGGCTACCAGGTGCTCCGAGGGGGGCTCCTGGCCTGTGTCACCCTCAGGCCCCCTGTCTCCAAGCGCCTCTAAGGACAGCCTCACCTCTCTACGCCCCAAGACCAGGGGCCACTCAGCCTGCCGCCAGGCCACTGCTGCCTCAGATGCAGAAACCAGACAGCCCTGTCTTCCCCCGTGACTACAGGGTCACCCCAGCTGCAAAGGGCAAACGGCGGCAGCAGGTTCTCTGGCCCAGGGAGCGGCTCTGGGCCAGCAGCACAGGCCGTCTCCTCCAGCTCTCACCCACCTCCCACTGGCTCCCAGGGGCCAGAAGGAGCTCGCATCTGAGGGCGCCTGCCCTGTGGTCACATCTCACCCAGGAGCGCACAGAGCCAAGGGAGGCTGGAGCCTAGGTGCAGGGGGCAAAGCCAAACCCCAAACCCCAGAGCGCCATCCCAGAGTCTTGAGACTTCCCGTTGGACCCTTGAGCCCTCTGCTCTCTCCCTGCACTCGCCTCTCCAAGACAGCCACTGGGTCTTTCTAAAAGCCTCTCCTCTCCACCTTGAAGGGCCCCTCCTGGGGCGTCGCCCCATGCAACTGGCATCGCACCATCTCGTCCTCCAACCTCCAAGGCCTCGCAGAGCCCCAGGAGCAGGGGGGCCTTTTGCAGGTGGAGGAACTGAGGCTCAGAGAAGGTGGGTACCTTTTCTAGGCAGGATTAGGCACATGATTTGTGGGACCCGGGGTGAAATAAAAATGAAAGGCCCTTGATCGAAAATCGTTAAGAATTTCAAGACAGCCGAGCACTCAGCCAACCGTGGGCCCTTCTGAGGGCAGGGCCTGGGGGCGGGGGGCCCGGGTCACACAGCACAGCCGGTGGCCCCAGTGCCTGGCCTACTCACCAAGACAGTGGGGAGAACTCTCACCCCACAGAGTTGGGTTGGCCACTGGGCCAGGGGGAGGCTAGCCTGGGGTCGGGGGACTGAAGTGGGAAGGGACTTGGGGGTGAACAACCCTCTCCAGCAGGCAGGAACACCCAGATGGGTTAAAAGGGCCGTGTTCAGTCTTCCCCTGGGGAGCCCTGCTTCAAGCCAAGCCCTGTGACAAGCCCAGGACACAGAGGGGACAGACACGGGGCAGCCAAGGCGGCTGATCGGCTGGACCTGCCCCGCAGCCCGGCCAGGGCTTGACACGAATGGACGGCCATATGGCCCCTTGAGTTGGCGCTGCCTGGGTGCACCACCCTAGGTCTGGGGCCAAGTCCAGCCTGAAGGACGGTCTCAGCCACAGTGTAGTGGCTGAAACAGGAGGTATATAGGGGCAGAAAACACCACTCCTGATGCTGGTCCTGTGGGCTTGGGAAGTCCCTTGACATCCCGAGAGGCTCTAAGCAGGTGAGCCAGGTTTGGCCCAGTGACCTACAGAGACGCTGCCAGCCCCAGGTCTGCCCTGCCCCTTGAAGGCCTCACCCCATTGGCGGGAGCAGCCCAAAGCCCCCACTGAGATGTGTCCAGCCTGTCAGGGCTGGCCCACCTGCCTTTCTGCCCCTGGGGTCCCCTTGAGCCCACCGTGGACTCCCTGCCCCCGAACCCTCTCCCTCAGTTGATTCCTGAGCCCTCCTTGGCTCCAAACACTTTGGGGTAACAGCCACGCTCCTGGGCAAGGCCCTGACACAGCTGCCGGTCTCCCTTGCTGCCCGGTCACTCTGTGTGCCGGCCCCCCGACCCCCACCCTGAGGCCCGTCGTGAGCACTTGGGCCCCTTGCCAAGCGCCACAGTGAGGCTGACCTTCCTCACGGGGCCCCCCTAGGCCGGGGTGCTGGGTGCAGCTGCCCCAGAGCACCTGGGCCTCTGCGGGGAGCTGGTCCCCCGGGCATAGGCTAGTGTGATGGTGACGGCCAAGTGTGGGAGTCATGGGGGAAGGGGGGTCAGGGCAGCTAGGAAGCAAGCGATGGTGGAGGCCAGGACTGCAGGCCCGCATGGGGCGGCTCGCCGTGGGGGAGGTTTCTGTCGGTAGGACTGTCTCCCCGGAGGCACCAGGTGGGTTTGTGATTCCAGGGGCAACTCCCTTCCCACGGGCCTGCCCGGTGGGTAGGGGTTTCTCACCAGGGCTCAGAGGGCAGAATCTCCTGGACCTAAGGATGGCACCCTGTGGTCTGTGGCAGCCCGTGCCGGGGCGCTAAGGGCAGGGGAGGGCCGGCCAGGAGTGAGGTGGGCAGACCTGGGGAGGTGTCTTCGTCTGGTTTGCGGGATCTCGAAAGGCCCAGAAGGACACTGAGGTTTTGTGCTAAACTGGGCAGCAGGGCTCGCCATGGCAGCAAGCCCCTCCCCGTCCTGTGGTTCCTGCCTTTCCTCTGTAAGTGGAGGCCGCGGAGGGCAGGCACGGGGGGCCTGCATGCGGCCTCTCGCTTGAGGCCCACCCTCAGGAGGGAGGGCTCACGGCCATATACCCCCCGTACAGAAGGTGCATGGGGCTTGGCGAGCGGAAGCAGCCCCAGGAAGGTCACAGGTTGGTGACCGTCCCTTGGAGCCCTGCTGCCCCTCCAGCCAGACTTGGTCCCCAGAGTGCCGGGGGCCCAGGCGCCAGGCACCCTGGTTCTGCCCGGCTCGCAGGGGGCCGTGGGCTGGCCCCAGCCTCAGTTTCCCCACCCGGGGCCAGCAGTACCCTTGCCGCCTCTTCTGACCGGCCCTGTCGGGCACCCCGCTCCCTGTCTCGTTTGACTTCGTGCCGTAGCTAAGTTGTCACGTCCCGCCCCCTTCCACTAGCCCTGGTGTGTGTGTATGTGTGAGTGTGTGAGTGAGACTGTGGACGTGTGTGTGCCTAAGCTGAGGGCAGGGGCTCAGAGCCTCGCCTGGGACCCCCGCTGACCAGTGGCAGGCTGCACTGGGCATCAGCTCAGGGACAGGGGTGAACACAGGTTCAGGGGCCCAGGGCTCAGCCCTGGCTGGAGGAGGGTGCCTGCCTGGCCCTTGGGTTCCACCCTCCATCTCCCTCCAGCTGCTCCCCACTCCCTGCTGAGCCTGACCTGGGGACCTGCCTTGTGTCACCCACCTCCCTCATCTCGGGTCTACCCGAGCCCCTTCCTACAGCCAGGCTCATCCAGGCTCTGGGTCCCGCACTTTCTCTCTGGGCCAGACAGCTGCCTGCATGAAAGAGTGGGCAGTGAGGTCCTGCTCCTCCCTAGGCACCTCTTCCAGGAAGCCTTCATCCCTGATCCAAGCCAACTAGCTTCTCCTGGTGTCCGGCTCTGATCAAAGCCCTGAGAAGTGGTGTCCCCAGAGGCTATCAGACCTGTGCCCCGTCGGGGGCTCCCTACCAGACTTGTGAGTAAACAGGTGCTGGTGGAAGAAGGGCAAGCTGTGGGGACGGGGGTGGCGGGGAGGGTCCAGTGAGGTCTGGAGAAGCCTCTGCCTGATAGAAGTGCACAGGATGGCCCCGGGAATGGAGTGGCAGGCAGCACGGCCCGCGGACGCAGGGAGCCTGGGACAGGCTGCGTGTGCAGGGCCTGAGGGGCACATGGAGGTGAGAGAATGTGTGGGTCTGGGATTCAGGGGGGAGCAGGGGATCTGGGGTGCAGGTTAGTGAAAGGACCCAGGGACCCTAGAGATGGTGGCTGCAGAAAGGAGGTGGCAGGTGGGTGACCCGAGGAGACAGAGGAGCTGGGAGGCTGGGGAGAAGGCATGTGAGCGTCGAGAGATGTGACCTCTTGGGGAGGTCATGTGTGTGGTTATAGGAGGCTGGGGACAGAACAGGGTTTGGTCTGTGCCCCAACGCCAGCCGCTGTTCCCGCCATTGCTGCATCCTGCCTGGGCTGCCCTTGGCCTTCCGGGTCTCCAGCCCTCTGTCCCCTCCTGGGGCTCTGTCAATAGCTCCCCTTACTGATTGCCGCCCTGTGTGCGTGCCGGACCCCGGCACAAACCGCCCGGCCCAGCCCATCCTTGGGGTCTCCTGAGCCCAGCCGGGGAACGTCCAGCCCTGTCAGTGGAAGGGGAACCTGGGTGCCCTGCCCAGAGGCACAGAGGGGCAGGGAGATGGGTGGCTGCCAGCCGTGGGGGGTACATGGGGAGGTACCTTTCTGAGCCTCAGTTTTCTCACCAGTAAAATGGGAATTACTTTAGCGCCAACTCTCAAGGTGCCCAGGAGGCGAGGCTGCAGACAGGGCAGGACCCCAAGGAAGTCGGGGCTAAAGGTCAGCTATGTTGTGGTCCCTGGGCCTCAAATATGGGCGCTTCTGCTTTCCCGGGCTCTCGGGGGCCCTTCAGAGGGCAGGCTGTGAATGTGCCTTCAGGAAGGGCGAGTCCACCCGACTGGCTGCCAGGCCTACACATCTGAGCTTCATCCCGAGCCTCCGGCCTGCTCTGCTCCCAGCTGAGGGCCCTGGACCCGGGAGAGTCCACGGGCCTGGACCCTTGACCCGGACTACTGCTCACTGAGCACGTGGCCCAGGCTGGGTCTCCTCCCCACCCAGGGCTTGACTTCTTCATCTGCAGAGTGGGGACAGCTGCCTCGCTGGGCTGTGGGGGGACTCAGGGGGCTGACCGGGAAGCAGAGGGCGTGGGCTCTCTGTGTGCCGACCGCCCTGGTGGGGGGCTGGGGGTGCTCATCGCTGGGGAGACTGCAGGGGCCACCGGAAGCCCCCCTGAAGGGGGTGCGGGGGCAGGGCTTGGGGCCCCGTCCGTGGCTCCCACGCATCCAGCCCCTGTGCTGTGCGGGGAGACTGGGAGTCCCGGGGCAAATCCAGGGATAGCGCAGCAGTAGGCTCTGCGTCAGTGGAGCTCGCAGCTGACCGATGAGCTGGAAGGGTCTGCCCAGCCCCAGTTTGGACTGTCTCTAGTCAGCAGAACCGCAGCCCCTAAAAGGGCCGTATCTTAGTTCCCCATAACCCCATGTGGCAGGAAGACTTTGCAGGTGCGATTGAATTAAGGAGCTCAAGATGGGAGGTTGCCCCGGCTTATCTGGACGGGCCCCAGTGTGGTCACAAGGGTCCTTAGAGGTGGAAGCGGGAGGCCAGAGAGAGAGGCGTGCGATGCAAGCAGGCTCAGAGGGGTACGGGGATGCGGGCTCTGCAGATGGAGGAAGTGGCCCCCACGAACGAACACAGGTGGCCTCTGGAAGCCAGGAAAGGCAAAGACATGGATCTGTTCCTAGAACGTCCGGAGGGAAAGCGGCCCTTGCTGACCCCCAGGAGACAATGCTTTGGTGTTGCCTGAAGCCATTAAGGGGAGAAGGCAATGGCACCCCACTCCAGTACTCTTGCCTGGAAAATCCCATGGACGGAGGAGCCTGGTAGGCTGCAGTCCATGGGGTCGCTAACAGTCGGACACGACTGAGCGCCTTCACTTTCACTTTTTACTTTCATTCATTGGAGGAGGAAATGGCAACCCACTCCAGTGTTCTTGCCTGGAGAATCCCAGGGATGGCGGGGCCTGGTGGGCTGCCGTCTATGGGGTCGCACAGAGTCGGACACAACTGAAGCCACTAAGACTGTGGCAAGTTCTGAACAGCAGCAACGGAAACAAATCCGGCGTCTGCTCCGGGCACACTTAAGGGAGAGGCGCTGACTCAAGCCCTGGAGCTGACAAGTCTGACTCCCAGGGTCCCGTGAGTCTAGCGGTAAGCAGGGTCCCAGCGGCCTGTGGTAAACTGCTGGGACTCAGACGTTTCTCACAAGTTAGTCGGCCAGATAACAGAAATTTATCCCCCCAGCCCTCAAATCCAAACATTTTAACTGACTTTAATGGGAATCTAAAATTGGTTACATCCTTGAGGCCTCTTTCAGAGTAACTCTGCCTGTGCTTAGCCTGGGCTCAGGGACTGGGGGTAGCCATCAAAAGCAACTGTTGGGGATGCCTGAGGCCCCAAGGGTGGAGCAGGGCCACGTGGCTCTGAGCAACCCCAGCCCGCTGCCCTTCCGAGGAGTCCCTGAGGACTGCAGCCAGCCCTGGGACGATAGAAAGGTGCTGCTGGATCTCGGTCCACTCATGGGCTCGGGTTTCAAAACTCGGGAACCCTGTGCCCAAAATGCCAGCCCCAGGGGAAGCAAGGAGCAGCAGGTTCCTAGAGAGGAGCCGAGAGGCTGAAACGGGGGAAAGTGCCGGGGTTTCAGCTCCGACGTTTTGTGTCCTCTCCGGTTCTGCGTCTGTCCCAGTATTCCCGGCTCTCGGCGTTCAGAGGCGAGATGGCTAGTTCAACAACTCGCAGACGGCCAAGGGGCTTGTGACCTCTGCAGTCTGGGCACAGAGTATGTCTGAAATAACTGAGCCAAAGAGCCTAGGGACGCGTACAAAACCTGAATGGTCCATCTCCACCTGGGGAAGGCGAATCGGGGCGGGCCGCCTGCAGTGAGGAGGTGGGCTGTGGGCGCTTACCCTCCCTGAGACACGGAAGGGGCTTCACCCTGGGCCTGCTGCTGACGTGTGGTCACTGCTGGGGGTGGCGAGGCCGGGCCTGCACCACGGAGCCCCTCGGGGCTGCCAGGAGAGGTCCTGAACCCACTCACCTCTGGAGGGGCAAGGGAGCCCCCTCTCCCAGTCCTGTCTGACCCACCCTAAACACAAACTCCGGCCACATAGGCGATAAATCACACCTCAGGGCCGGAAGACACCCGTCAGGCCATCTCAGCCAGCAGGAGACCGCAGCACATGTGCCCGGCTCTGAGGGAGCCGGGTACCAGGGCTGCGGTGGGTCCTGCTCACAGCAGACCATGCAGGGGCATTCCGGCCCCGTCTTCTCTCACAACAGCCCCTTGTCTCTGCCCTCCTGTGGGGCCGTGCTGGCCAGTGCAGCCGTCAAGAGCGGCCAAGGGTCTGCCCTTGCAATGGAACTCCTCCGAGTCTCATCGGCTCCTGAACAAGAAAGCCAGCTCCTTCTCCCCTGCCTCCTCCACACGCCTCCCTGCACCAGGACCTAAAACGGGACTCGAGCAGGACCGCTGGCTGCAGGCTCCACGCTCCACGCTCCATGCGGGGGCCGGGCTCTGCACCCTGTGCCCCAGGCATGCTCGGACCAGCAGGGCACAGTGGGGACGGTCACCGCCCTCACTTTAGGCCGTTCCTTTCCTCTATTCATCCAGCCTGGGAGCAGCCAGGCCCCAGTGGGCTCTTCTAGGTGGGCTTGTAGTCCGACAGGCTCCTCGGTCTGTACCACCCTAGGCTGCCCTCCGAGGGGAAAGAACCGTGAGCTCTAGAGGAAGGATGTACTGGAGACGGTGCCTTTCTCGGGCGCTTCTGAGGATAATTACCTAGTTCTGGGCATGCAGTCTTGGCTGTGGGCCCTTGTTCCCCTGTGGCAGAGGGGCAGGGTGGGGAATGGTCTCCTGTCTGGGGGGCCAGACAGGTTCTAAGGGCGTTGGGGGGGAGCTTCTACCACCAGGGGGTGTGCAGGGGCAGCCAATCAGCATGCATCTTACCCACCCCCCCCACCCCCTGTGCCTGGCGAGGGGTCCCCTGACCTGCGCCCCAGGCCTGGGTGCCTGTGTCCTCAGGGCTCCCTTCTCCTCACCTCCCAGCCCCACCTTGGAACCGGGCTCTGGGCCACTCTCTCTACCAACTCTCCAGACAAGAGCACGGACGGGGGCTTTTCTCCACCCACCTGCCTGATGCTGACTCAGCTCAGCCCTCTTCCACCACCATCCTCTTGCTGGGAAGGGGGGCCTGGCACCTGGGAGCCCAGCTCCTGGGCGCTCTAGCCTTGGGCAGCAGTGCCCCCTGTCCTGCAAGTGAGGCCTCGGGGCCCGGGCCCTCTTGGGCCTCCGAGCACCAGCAGCTTGCAGGTTCCTGCCACCTCCTCTTTTCTGAGCACCGAGCATCTTGTCATTTCCATAGCGCTGACTCCCCGCTTTGCACAGGTGGGAGTGGACAGGCCTAGCTGCTGGAACCTCTAAGCCCACCCCTTCCAGCTCATCCCAGGCCACCCAGATGGCCCTGGTCAACAAGACAGCCCCACACAGAGAACCTGCAGAGAGCAGGCTTCTAGCCTGAGCCTCAGTTTCCTCCTCTGAGACTTGGGCAGTGTACCGCCTGACTCCACAGTTCCCAAGGCTGCTGTGACCTAACTGGAGTGCCACAAAGGAGGTCTCGACCACCCCAGGTAACCCAACAGCTGTGTTCCTAGTGCCACCTGGGGGCCAGCAGCCCCAGAAGCGGGGCACCGATGGGCCAGAGGGAAGAATAAACGAGGAGACAGACGGCTCTTTAGGTCTGCAGACTGAGCTCGGCAGAAGACCGGTTATTTTCTCCTTTTCTTCCCCCTGCCTGGCATCGGCTGCCCTGAGTGGCCCCAGGTATTTCCGGGCAAGACTCCTTACAGTCTGGATGCACAGGGCCTGGGGGGGCATTGCTTGGAGTGCAGCTGGCCTCACAGAGACCCCCCAAGGCAAGTGGGGGCCCAAGGAGAACAGAGAAAAGTGGGCTGAGACTGCCAGCCCAGCGGGGTTGGGCTGTGGTCATTCACGGGTCTGGGGAGCCTTGGGGCCAGAAGGGAAAATGAAGTCGCTCAGTTGTGTCTGACTCTTTGTGACCCCATGGACTGTAGTCTACCAGGTTCCTCTGTCCATGGGATTTTCCAGGCAATAGTCCTGGAGTGGATTGCCATTTCCTTCTCCAGGGGATCTTCCCAACCCAGGGCTCGAACCCGGGTCTCCCGCACTGTAGACAGACGCTTTACCGTCTGAGCCACCAGGAAGCAACCATGGGGGTGCTAGGTGACCCTAACTGGTCCTCCCCTCTCTGGGCACCAGGTTTCCCAACTGCAAAGCTAGCAGGGTGGACCGGACGCCCCCCAGAGCCCACCGCCCTGGACCTAGACGTGGCTTCTCCCCCGGGACCTGGCTCCTCCCGGCGAGGAGATGGATAAGGACGTGCTGTCCGAGCCCCTGTCCCACACTCACACCCTTGCTCCTGCTGCTTTGCCGATGCTGGGATCCTGACTGCAAACGCAGGCGTTCCTGCGAGGAGAGGGCTTCACAGCCACGTCTCCTTACACGCAGGGGCCCCTAGACACTGGCTCTGGGTTCTTTGCGACAAACACACAGAGAAATACACGTGTTCCATGAAGGGTAAAAACTTTAAAAAGGGAAAAGTGAGCTCACATCTGGAGCAGAGCCCCCCACACTCACACTCACACGTGGCACGCACGACCACACACGCACGGGCACACCGCACGGACAGACAGCCCCCACACACGCACACTCACAGTCCATGCACCAGTACAACACTCACGGCCTGATGTACGAGCACCCACACAGACGCCCCACACGCTGACACACACACCCATGCACACACACACACACCCACGCACAAAGATGCAAGTACAACAAAGGAAGTGGAAGAAAAGTGTTACCCATGAGGAGCCGCCGTTTCACCCGCTTGTCCACATCAGCTACTGACGTGGCATTGAACTGAGAGCGCTCAATTGCAGCCTCATCCTTTTCTAAAACACAAGTAAGGGACAAACACGGAGCCGGTGGTTAATGAGAGCCCACTTCCCGCCTCTCGGCGTGGCGCACGCAAAGCGACACAGCGTGAGGGCAGCGTGGCATCCTCGCCGAGGGGCTGATCCCAGGAACCTCAGGTGGCGTGCTCGGGGCAGGGCGGGTGCGGGCAGAGGAGGGGCGACTGCAGCAGGGCACGGATGGGCCTCAGGGCCCATCTGCGAGCGACACGCACACAGGAGGCGGCTGAGCTCAGAACGGACAGGCCCCGCGTGCGGAGGGCCGGCGAGGCGGACAGCAGCCGCCCGAGTGCGCGAGGAGGCAGGCGGGCACAGATGCCCGGCTTGGGCTGGAGAGGCAGGCTCAGGACAAGGTACAGGACAAGGGGAGAGCACCGTGAGGTCCGGTGATGGACGCGCCTGGGCGGCAGACACCCCGTCTCATCAAAGGCGTGAACGTGGGTCGAACACTCATGCAAGACTGAGAACGAAACGCACAGGGGAACAGACACACAGACACACTCGACAGTGGACCCAACCGGACAGACACAGAGAAACCAGGGGGTCTGTTTGGGCAGCGCTGGTTGCCTGCTTGTCAATGGAGGACTGGAGCGAGACAGTGGAGTGCTCAACGAGGGGCTGCAAGGTGGGGGCGGGGTGGGGGCTGGCCATTTAGGAGTGTGCAGAGGGATACAGCCGGGTGCCCGGAGCTGCCAGATGCTTCCCGGAGAGAAGCTCGCGAGGTTTTAGAGGGCTTGCACATCCGTGCTCGGTGGGAGATGTGGGGGGACACCACCTCCCCTTGGAGGGGTGGGGGCCCCGAGGAGCAAGGAGCAAAGGCAGGTGAAAAGTTCTCTGGGCCAGGGAACCAGGGCCCTGGAGCTGGGCCTGGAAAAGGACTTCTAAGGAGAGGGCTGGGGCAGGGGAGAGTGGGGGAGTTACGGCAGAGAGGAGATCCAAGCAGGGACTTACACATGCAGCAGACATTAAAAGGTTAAAAAATGAATAAATAAAAATAATAGAGGATGAGCCGGGTGGACAAAGACAAGGTGTTAGACGAGGCTGGGGAGTGTCTGGCCGGCAGCGGTCTGCGCTGGTCCGGGGCTGGCAGAGGTGGCTCCGTTGCAGGCGCGGCCGCTGCGGGAGACCCCAGCAGACAGGACAGGAAGGGGGGCTGGCGGCCCAGGAGAGCCCCCGGGGCACAGTGGAGACAGGGAGAGAGGCGGGAGGGGAGGTTCTAGATGGGATCAGGCTGCAATAGAGACACTGGTTTGAGACCAGGTTTGGCTTTGAATTTTTTTGTTTGTTTTGTTTTGCTTGTTTTCTTTTGGTTGTTTGGTTTGATTTGGCTTTTGGCTCTGAAAATAATTCATGAAGGTCAGTTATCAGACAAGACAGGCAATCAGGGACCATCACCAGAAAAGCAGGAGGAATGAGATTAAAATGAAACCAAAAACGGCTGTCTGAGAGGAGAGACCACACAGAGGAAGGGAGAACCACGCAGGCAGCAGCACCTGGGTCGAGAGCCGGGGCTGGGGACCTCCGATGCCCCTCCGCCCGACTCCCCAGGGTACAGGGAGCAGTCACAGGGCCCAACAGGCTGCAACAGCAAACCCCGGGCTTCGTGGCTTTGCTGGCTTGCCAACCCTTTCCTGTTACTCCAAAATCCCTCAAGAAATACCTTTTGAGCTGATAATAAAAAAAGGGACTTTTTTTTTTTTTTTAAATGAATACAATAACTGACTTGTAGCAGGTTTCCTAAGTTTGCCAATGTAAAAGAGAAAGAAGAGGATGAACTCTGGGCACCAAGTTTGAATTTCCTCTTTTTCTCAGTTGAAAAAAAAAATTGGCTGTTCTTTTTGAGTGAGGAAAGAACTTGCTGGCGATTATAACTTGAGATGATCACAAATACTCAAGATTCCCCTTGGAAATAACGACCAGGAGGAAGGAGGGTGACAGAGTGAAACTGATCCTCCTGTTAACAGGCGGGGTGTCAGGAGGGGGTGCCCGAGAAGAACGGACTTTGGGGGGTGGTGGGTGGGTGGCTGGGTGGGGAGGACCAGGCCTGGTGAGAGGCCCCGTAGCTCGGGAGCAGAGAGCAGCTAAAAGTCACCCAGACCCGACCGAGGACTCACACCGGCACTCTCCCCAGGTGTTCCAGACAGACAAGACTGAAAGCAGGTTCTGAGAAAACCTCTTGGTTTTCCAGATGCTGTGGAGGCAGGCTTGCACCACGCCGGGGTGGGGGGGCTGTTACAAGGGGAAGGAGTCTCCGGCGTGTCTCCCAGTAGGGGAGGACACCCCCGTGCTTCCGGAACAGAAGCTGCCCTCCAAGGCGCAGACACTTCCTCCTCCCCCCCGGCCACCTGCCTGGGGGCCCCCCCGCCCCCCCACACTGAGGAAGTGGACCCTCAGAAAACCGGCAGCGACACAGAGCAGAGGCGCCTGGTCCTGGGGGCTGGACGACCCTGCTGAGTGTCTGCAGAAAGCTGCCCCCGGGGGACGCCCGGAGCCCGCTCCACTGGCCCCAGGGGGCGTCCTTGTCTCGTTTCCCGAGCTTCCTCCTTGGAAACCAGGACGCCGTGGGGCGTGGCCACAGTCCGGCCACGCGGTGGGTGGGTGGGGGGAGCGTCCCGAGGGGGGCCGGGCGGCACAGAGCACGAGCACTGGCGGGGGCGCCTACTCACCGATGCACGTCCGGCCGTCTGAGTGCAGGGCGTACTTCTGGTGGCAGCCGCACGTGGGGCCCGTGTCCGTGTCCTCACAGCTGTGCTGGCAGCCTCCGTTCCCATAGTTACAGGTTACTAGTGAGGCCCCGAGTGCACGTATGTGTGTATAAACAGAACAACAGAAACGATTAGTTTATTGCTGTTGGCCGTTTCTTTCGAGGGGTCGGGGAGGGGCGTGAGGGCGCGAGATGATGAGTCGGAGGCACAAACGTCCCTGGACATCAGCCCCTCTGGGCTGGTGGAGGGAACCGCTCACTCCCTAGAGGGGCCCTGGGGAGGGACAGAGAACGGACTCCGGGTCATCTGGACTTCGGACAGGGCACATGCGGATTCACTCAGGTGGCGTTCGTTGAAAGAAAGGGATTAAGCTGGACGATTTTATCCTTTCTAGGTTGCAAAGGGCACTTTAAGACAGCCGGTCTGGATGGGCCAAGTGTCTGTTAACACGGGCTGGACATGAAGCGGTTGGGGGTGGCGGGTGGCGGGCCCCTGTGAGGAGCGCTTATTTTTTCAACTCTCGAAGGCCTCTCTTTCCTCTCCTGTGCCTCAGGGCGTGTGGAAGGATGTCCCCACGGATGCCTCTTCTTGCCAAGTCCCGGCAGCCCCCTCAATCTCTATCTGTCCTGAGCCCTAATCCTCCCAAGGAAATGTCTGAACAGACAGAACATATGTGCATTAAGGTCATCTCAGATGCAGTTTCGAAAAGGACCTTTTAACATGTCACATAGCGTGCAGTGTCTGTGGCCTGTGGGAGCTGGTGCCTTTCAGCCCAGAATCTTAAAATGTTTCAGAGCATCAGTACCTGGGGTGCTGAAAAGGGGGCTGAACAAGCAGGGGCCAGTCTGAAGTAGGGAAAATGAGCAGTTCATTTGCTGTAGAGAAAACTCGACTGTTCTCTCCTTCTAGGGTGAGGGATGTGGCTCAAGGAGACCCAGGATCTCCGCGGGAGGGCGTCTTGCTGCCCCTGATTTACCGCTGAAGATGGCAGGGTGCCCACCACCAGTAAGCAAATGGTCCTCCAGGGCCTCGAGGACAGGGTGTCTTCCTGGGGACCTTAACCGTTTGTCCAGCATTGGATCTACACTCTGAATTTATTTGAAAACTTTAATAATGATCAAGTATGCAGAAATAAATCTCAGACCAACCATGGTCAGAGGGGCAGAAAATTCCAAATGGGCAGAGCCTGAATGATGTTCTGTGAACCCAGCAGCAGGGCTGGGGCTAGAAGGTGGCAGCTCCCCGGTGAAGGACTCCCGAGTTTCAGGACTGGGTTCCACGGCTGCCTCTGCCAGAGAACAGCATGGAGGCCCTAGGGCTTCCAGCCTGAGCGACGCTGGCCCTGACAAACTGGACAAGGCCAGTCTCCCTGCCGGGTGAGGACGACGCAAGGAGAATGAGTCCTGCTCAGCGTCCAGGACACTGACCCTAGTGACCAGAGGCCCTGGTGGGCCGCCTCTTTCACAGGGAACTTCACCACCCTCCAAGGGAGGCATCCAGCTTCTGGGGTGCACTGCAAGGACACGCAGGTTGCTTCGGGACCTGCCGCCTGGCCCCACTGCATGGGAGCATCTCTCCTCCCGGCATTCCCCGATGCCAGCAGCCTGGACTCGGGGCCTCTCGTCTCTCTGCAGTGGAGGAGCCTGGGGGAAGCCAAGGCCCCAGGGGCTGCTGCTTAACACGGATCTCAGGTGAGGGCAGAGCCCCACCTTGGGCTGGACTTCCTGTGCCTTTCCAGACTGAGGCAACCCCTGTCAGGGTGGGCAGGGGTGGGCCGGCAAGGAGACAGTTCTTCCGAGCTCTGGGTTGGAGGAGATGGCCTGCACCGTGCCAGTGACTCTGCAGAGGACGCAGGCCCGTCTGAGGCCGCTCTGGGGCCTCTTTCTCTCGCTCCCTCTGCATGGTAGGCCTACGTGACTCAGACCACATGGGCCGAGCTGTGCGCACCCAGAGAGCCACCAGCTCGTTTGTGGAAATAAACACTGGAGCCCTGAGCACTGGGCACGCCAGAGGACGACGAACACCTCTGCTGGCTCTGGAGGGAGGAAAGTTTGGGCAGGCTAGGCCAGGGCTCAGCCCTCAATCCAACTCCAGATCTAGAATTTCCTCAGGTGACCTCAAGGGTGAGCTGGACGTCTCAGAGCTGACTTTACGCTAATCCTGCCACATTAACCCCACAGAAGACACCAGAGCTGGCTGGGTGGATGGCCAGGGTGCGGTCCCTCTGAAGGAGGGCTGTAGGGCGGTCACCCACTCCTTGGCTCTGGGAGGGGACCGGGCTCTCCCCACACCTGGGCAGCACTCGGCCGTCGAGCAGAGAGGGCGGGGCTGCCATTTGCTTCTGCTGAAGTTCAGGGCTCAAGCTGAGCTCTTCTCAGCAGTGCACGGAGCCTCCCTGTCCCTGACCTCCACCTCCCAGACCAGATTCGCCCCTCAAGAGATGTTCTCTGAGCAAACTATCCCCTTGTAACACTCGTCCCACACAGAACTGGAGGACTAGGTGGCCAATCAGTTGGTCCCAGCCACTTCCTGTGGCCCACAGCACTCTCCCCGGCACTGAGCTCAGGGTTCGGCCAGGGTGGGCTTCAGCCAGTCTTGCTGACTGAAGGAGTGTGCTTCCCTCATGGTCAAGCCTGTCACACGAGCCTCCCATGCCACATATGCTGGTCTTTGGCCTTTGTCCCGAGGGAGCTCAGAGTACCCAACGGGGAGGCCCGGGAAGCTAGAGTTAGGCCTTTTCTACTCTGCAGGTTGCCAGGCAGCAGGAGGCTTCTCTGCAGCTGCAGAGGCTCATCCGGTGCAGAGGACAGGGGGGCCTGGCTGGAGCCCCGGGGCTGCAGGCGGGCATTGCCCCGCCCACAGGGCCCCTAATCGGTCCCCCCGTGGGGACTGCGTGCGTGCTGATCCCCGTGATCCTGCAGGACTGATTAGGAGAGGAAGCCTGCTCCACACCTGGGACCAAACCTGGGCAGAAACAAGTGGCTTCACTCTGGGGAGTCAACGCATCATGAGTGGGGGCAGGAGCACAAGCTCCCTGGTGACGGACTGTGACACCTGTGGGTCCCCCAAGTTCTCGGCGACCGAGGGAAGTGGAAGGCAGAGGAGAGCGTCGCGATGGCCAAGGATGACAGGCCGGCGAGGGCCCGCTGCCTTCTCCACAGAACGAAGAATGGGAAGAAAGGCCGCTTCCTTTAGGAGGGCTGCCGGCCTCAGTCTCCCGCTTCAGGGGCCAGGCTGGGCGCACTCTCAGGGAGCTGGACCCAGGCTCCTCCACACCACTTTCCTACAGCAGAAAGTGGGCCTGTCTCTGGCCGAGATGGGTGGCGCTCACACTGGTCTCCCTCCGCTCTTTCTCGAAATCGAGGCAAACATCCTGTTAGGCTGGGCAGCCTGGCTGCCAAGCGAGCATAGGCTGTGCCCGCTGCTCCCCGGGCAGCACCGGGAGGCTGCCCTGTGGCCGGGGCTTGGAGTGCTGAGTGAGTCTGCCCACCATCCTACTTCATTTGCTCGGGAGCTGGGTGGTCACACTAAGAGGCCACGCTCGAGTCCTGCAGGGTGACCTCCAAGCTGGTCTGGAAGCGGCACCTCTGACAAGGGACTTCATTCAGTCCCGATCTCCCAGGCTATCTTCATGGACAGTGGGCCTTGCAAAGCCAGGCGATGAGCTCTGGTCGTTGATCCTGGCATAAGCTCAGCACAGCCTGAGCTGGGACGGCCCCCACCAACCAAGCTCCTCGCCGTCTTTATAGCCTTGTTACCAAGGGCTGCCCTGGCCCATTGAGAACGCATGACCCCTCCATTCTGGCTGGAGAGTTTGAGCTCAGGGCCCGCGGGACAGAGGGTGGGGAAGAAAGGGGTTACAGCGACCATCACAGGGCTACCACACAGGGCGCTGTGTGAGGTCCGGCCCAGGCCTGGGGCTGTGTCAGTGGTATTACACTAGGGAAACACTGAGTCTGGGGTTCACGGCCCCCATCCCTCCTGCCTCCCAGGCCCCTTGGGGCCCCACCCTTCTCTCCACCCCAGGGGACTGAGCACATTCTTTGAGCAACATCCAGCAGACTGGACAGCACCCCCCCGCCCCGCCCCAAGCCACGGCAGGGGACGCGCGCGGATGTCGGACCCGTGTGCCTCCATCTACCTACGTGTGCAGTCCTTCTGGTTTTGGGCAAGGTCAAAGCCGGGCCTGCAGTCGCAGGCCACCCCACCTTTGGGCGTCTCCCGGCAGATGTGGGCACAGCCATGGTCTTTGTTCATGCAGTTCATACCCTCTGGGAAGAGACAGATGAGAGAGGGGTTGGGGACCAGGGAGGGAGAAAATTTCAGGCTTAAAGGAAACCACCAGGGAAATGTCACCAGCACACGTCATGTTCTTGGGCAGCCATTAGCACACGCATGGCGTGCGCACTCGGGGGCACACCTAGCCACCCAGAGGGAGACCCCTTAGGGAGAAGCCAAGGACACGGTACCCAGGTCTGGAGGCACCAGGCCTTGTCTAAGGGATGTGAATGAGCTCTCTGGGCCCACAGAGGAGATGTTCCTGATACGGGTCAGATTACAGGGCCTGGGCTGTACAGAGCACTTCTCAGGTCAGGGCTTTGGATGGTTTACCCACTAGAGCAGGTGGGGGTGCATGTAAAAGGATGGCAATGGCGCACAACACTTTTCTGTTTGTACAGGCACGTCCCAGCCCCCGTGAGGCAGGCGAAGACTTTCATGTCCGCCCGGGCCTAGAGAGGAGTGCAGACAGGTCGGGGGGCTGGCAGGCGCTGGCTGGCCTGCAGCTGTTGCACCCAGAGGCGCTGGCAGCCCGCTCAGCCCCCCTCGCTGCATTCCCGCACAAGTCAGTGCTGCTGGGCTGGCTCCCTGGGCTTCAGGGCAAGCGAGGGCTGTCCTCATCAGCGCCACGGCTGGGCCCTGAACTGACCACGACCCCCAGCACCCAGGTGCCAGAGGGGGTCTCCACGTGTGCCTGGTCATTGCAGCATACTCCCCTGGACCCACGGAACGCCCAGCCCCAGAGCAGAGCCCTGCATGCCTCGGGCCCGCTGAGTTTATTCCAGGTCAGGCCACACACACCACCGTGTTCCTAATCTCAGCCGGAGATTCCTGCTGGTTGGCAGATGCTCCTTTTTAAATCCATCTTAATTTTTTGCAAATCTCAGGCACCTTTTCCTCTGAGGCCTCAACTTCAAAAGGCAATTAGCCAGGGACTCCCCTGCTGGCTGGGAAACTCAGAAATGGGAGACTGCTGCGGTGGGGTGGGCAGGGAGGGGGCCCCCTCACTTCCTGTTCTGGCACCCCCATGCTCTCGCTGCAGTAGGCTTTTTTATCTGGAGCCCTGTTCCTGTTGGCCCTGCCCGGCAGGCCCCTCCAGCTGACTCAGAAGCCCCGTCCCTCCCAAGGCCGGCCGGGTTCCCAGTCTCCTCCCCTCCCGGGCTCCCAGTCTCCACCGAGAGAGGCACCACAAGGACCTGACTGGGGCCCTGTGTTATAAACCCCAGTCTCCACCACCCCCCGCCCTCCACAGCCTCACTGAGTGCAGAGCTGGGCTGTCCACGGGCTTTGAGGCCAGGGACTACAGACCATTCACCCCAGAGTTCTGGCCTCCACACGCTGCCCAGTGATGTGCGTGCCCAGAATTTCACCAAAATGCACTGAGGACCCTGGAGTCATCAGGGAGAAGGAGGGTTCCCTGGGGTGGCCCATTTGATCCCTCGCCCGAGTCACCTGTGTTGCTGGGATGTGCTCTCCACCCCAGAAGACCTGATCTCCCCTCCTGGTCTGCCTGGAGCGGCTTGGAACCCCCTTCAGTTGACCCCAGTTGATGTTTATCTTCCTGGTGATTTGTGAGGAGTTTCCAGAATTTATGAGGTCAGGGGTCAAGTGAGAGGGCAGAGGTCACAAGTCCATCAAGAAGCTAAATGTAGATGAAACGAGAGCTGCCCACACGGCCCAGAGACTCCTCCCCCAGGTGACTCACGGGTCTCCTGTTCCAGCTGAGCACTAGCTCGATCGCGACCTCGTCCACCGTAAGCACGGGTGCAGGGCAACTGGGCAGTGACAGATATTTCAAAACACAAACACCCTGGCTGCTACAGTCAAGACCGAAAAAGAGTCTGAAGCCGAATAAAACAAAACAAGACAAATCAAAATGAATGAAGCGTGCATTTTGCTGACCTCTGGTTTCATCTGATTTTATTACTCTTACTATTCCTTCGCCTCGATTTTTCTCACTTAGGCAAATCAAATTGTCAAACTGGAGCCCGAAGAGCTTGGGTTTATGTGTTTAATATATTATGGCTATAAATACTTACTAGAGATTAAATGGGGAAATTTATATTTACTATTGAAAATTAAAATTTATTACACATTAACATTTAGCATGCATGTGTGTGTGCTCAGTTTTTCCAGTCACGTCCAGCTGTTTGTGACCCCATGGACTGTAGCTTGTGAGGCTCCTCTGTCCATAGGATTCTCCAGGCAAGAATACCGGAGTGGGTTGCCATGCCCTCCTCCAGAGGATCCTTCCGACCCAAGGGTCAAACTGGCAAGTCTCTGGCATGTCCTGCATCGAAGGTGGATTCTTTACCTCTGAGCCACCAGGGAGGCCCTAACATTAGCATATCGTTTGTTATAAACTATTTCCCAAAACAAGGGGAGAGCTGGCTGAGAGGAGAAGTCTTCGCAGAGGAGACAGGAGGGGTGGGTACTGATTCTGGACCACACTGTTTGAACTCCTGGGGGCACAGCTGGGCCTGGAGCCCTGCCCCCTAGTTCTCCAGGCATTTGTCCCTCTTGCCTCCGCTAGCCTCTTGGTTGGCTGGGCTTGCCGCTGACTGTCCCCACAGGGAAGGGAGGGGAAATGGGATAGCCTTGCCCCTCTTCCACGAGGGTCTGGGGCAGAGGCTGGGTCTCCTCCTCCAAGCATCCCCCATCCTGGGAAACAGCCTGATGGGGAGCAAACAGCTGGGAGCAGCAGCCACCCACAGCCAGGCTCACGTGCGGCTGGAGTCTACTCAGCCCAAGAGCTTCCCGAGGTACCTTCTCCTTGAGATGGTGGTTGTCAGACGATCGCCATCACATTTAAAAATGACCCTAGCAACCACTCCACAGAGGGCTACAACTGCCTAGCTAGGGGCCAGGTGCCTCAGCAGGACGCGGGAACTGTGTGCCGTTGTTCCCCTCCACCCTGGGGCAGCACCGCCTTCCACAGGCCACTAGAAGGTCGGCTTCATGGCCGTCAGAACCACAGACGGTCAGGGCTGGATGGCTCCGGGCCATCCATCTTACAAATGGTTACAAATGGGGAGCGAGAGGCCTCGAGGCAGGAGGGATATCTCAGGTCACACGGCAGGTCTGGAACCCAGGCCGCTGGGCTCCCATCCCTGGCTCTCTGCTCTGGGGTTCACTGTGCAACCCGTGTGGGACCCAGATGGCTGGCAAGCAGCACACGTTTTCTGGGGTGAACAGAACCGGGAAAAGCCGGCACAGAGCTGGTCTAATAAACCGTTCTGCTGCTAAGCTGCTAAGTTGCTTCAGTCGTGTCTGACTCTGTGCGACCCCATAGACGGCAGCCCACCAGGCTCCTCCGTTTCTGGGATTCTCCCTGGGATGCTCCAAGAATACTGGAGTGGGTTGCCATTTCCTTCTCCAAATAAACCGTTCAGTTCAGTTCAATTCAGTCGCTCAGTTGTGTCTGACTCCTTGCGACCCCACAGACTGCAGCACGCCAGGCCTTCCTATCCATCACCAACTCCTGGAGCTTGCTCAAACTCAAGTCCATTGAGTTGGTGACGCCATCCAACCTTCTCATCCTCTGTCGTCCCCTTCTCCTCCCGCCTTCAATCCACCCGTCACTATTAACTGTCCTCAGAATTAAGAGCCTATGACAATTGAAGGCAGGTTCAGACTCCGGGAAGCTCTCTGGGCAGCCTGTTGACAAAGTACAGAACCCCGTGCTCCTCTCTGGCCTTCTCCCAGCTGCCGCGGAGCATGAGGCTGGAGCCTCAGCTCCCCTGCAGAGCCATCAAGTCTGCCTGAAGCCTCGTCCCTCTGGCTGAAGCCCGAAGCCAAGGCCCCCCTCCAGCCTCTCCGGACAGCGGGAGGCTCCTCAGCACTGGTGCTCTATGACTGCGGGGGTCCTGACCCTCACCTGCTTGTCCTCTGAGATCTCACTCTCCCTCAGCGGCCACCGCCAGTCTCCCCACCGGACGGCAGGAAGCAGGGAGGCCATGCCCTGGGCAGCTGCACCCGGAAGTGATCCAGGCTCTCATTTGACCAAGGTCAACTGTGGCCGCCTCCTGAGCAAGGGGAGGGCTAAGGGCTGGGCTCTGTCCTCCCCGGGCCCAAGCTGAGTGGCTCCCCTTGTCAGCTGCCCGATGCCCTCGCTCTGGGTGCAGTGCACCCCCTGGCTTTGTCCCGTCCTTCAGCGGGCACAGCACTGAGGGGCGGGAGGCAGTCAGGCTCTGCACTTCCTCCAGTGCGTATCTACCCAGGGCTGCCCCACCCAGCAGCCAGCAAGCTCCGTGAGGCTGTGTCTCCCTGCTGTGTCCCATGCCCAGCATCCTGGCTGCACATGGCAAGTGCTTAGGACACCTTACTGGGGAGCAAATACCAAGGTACCAGACGGAAGGGCCAGCCCCCAGGCCAGGACGACGGTTCGGCCTGGTGCTCACACCATCAAGACACGCTGAGGAAGACTGAGCCTCACGCACGAGGGGCTGGGCCCAGGACCCGCCTGCTCGTACCTGGGCCCCTGGTCCGAGGCCTTCTTCCCTTTTCTTAGCTGAGAAATGAGTTGTCAGCATCTTTACCTCCAAGGGTGGCCATAAGGCTCAAACGAGAAGACTGAGAAGACTGTGAGGTGTGTGGCCCAGAGCAGGTTCCTAAAAAGCAAAGCTTTTAGCCGTGGCTTCCGCTTCACTCTCCCTGTGTTAAATGCGAGTAGCTGCGCAGCTGCTCTCTCCCGACTGTGGGTAATTTGAGGGCAGACCTGAGCTTTACTCTTCTCTGTATCCTAACTTCCCAGCACAGGGCCTGGACAAGAGTTAGGGGTCAGCAAGCAGTAACTCAAAGAAAGCAGAGAAGGAGCGTGTGAGAAAGTGAGGGGAGGGTAGGAAAGGAGAGAAACCCGGTGGAGAGGACAGAGACGTGAAGGCTTTCTTATCTTCGAGCAGAGTAAACCCGCTGCCTTATTTGGGGGACGAGGCGAGGGGCTCAGGGAATTTAGAAAGTGGCACGCGCTGTTGTGAGTTCTGTGAGACGCAGCATCTCAGGGTGCCCGAGGCAGGGAACTCACGACACAGGTTAAAGGCTCTGAGAAGTCCTGCAGGCTCTCGTGGCACAAGGACCCCTGCCCCTCACTTAACACGACGCCCTGGGAGGCTATGGATTATAGGCTGAGACACAGGGTGGCCCACTTCAGTGCCTCACCTTACAGATAGGGTCAGGGGGGCTGAGGGACTCGGGCGGCGCAGGGCGGGGCAGGGAACAGGACGCGGGCCCCACCGCCTGGAGCCTGGCACGGCTTCCTCTGTGCCTCGGAGCCTCAGGAGTAGCGGACGGCTCTGCTGAGGGCCATGGGGCCCAGTGGAAGTCTGAGTGTGCAAGGTGAACCCCCAGGGCAGGCAAGGGGTGCGTCCCCAAAAGCTTCTGCTCCGGGAGAGGGGTCCTGGGCGCCACACTGGAAGGGGCGTCAGGCCCCTCACCTAGCTGTGGCCCCATCCGCTGAGGCAGCCAGGCCCGTCCCCGCCAGCTCCGGCTGGCAAGCCGTCTCCATGGGTGCCAGCCCGTAGGCTTCTTCAGAGCAAAGGGCTGAGCCCAAACCAGGCACAGAGCAGGCTTCTGCGAGCCTGCGGGACTGACGGACCTGGCTGACTCTGTCCTGCTGCGGCCCCCTGCTTTGCACCGTGCCTGCTCCTGGGAGCTGGACAGGAGAGCTGGCCGGGACCAGGGACGCCCGCGGCCTCAGCCCCGCTCCCCATCTTTATACCACACAGTGCAGAGTCCAGCGGAGAGCCCCCTTCGTCTCCCCTCCTCGCAGGGAAGTGAGATAGGGTTTCAGCGCTGTTCCTAGAAACCCCAGCCCTCGGGAGCCTGGTGCCAGTCAGGCCCGGCTGCTCGCCAGGTCGAATCTAATTTGATCCAACCCCTCCAAATCCAATTACGTCCTGCAAACTCGGACCGCGTGTCTCCTCGGTGCCCGGGATAGGGCGGGAGCCGTGAGGACGCAGCAGCTGTGCGGCCAGCTCGCTGAGGTCCGTGCTCAGACTCTGACCTTTGCTGTGAGAACTTGGGCAATCGCTTCACCGTTCTGAGCCTTGGTTTTCACCTGTGACCAGTGGCCACTCGGGGGACCCGCCTCCCAGTGCTCGCTCAGCGTGCAGGCCCCCTCTCGGGGCCAGTGAGGCTGGCTGGGGGCAGGAGAGGACTTGAGGGCCTCTGCTTCGGGCGGGGATGCGCTCTGTGCTAGAAAGGTCTCTGGAAGCTGCGTGGAGGCCGTCTGCGGGGTCGGGGTGCAGCTGGAGGCAGGTGGGGGATGCTACCGTAATTACCCTGAACACGACGAAGGAGCCTGAAGGGATCGCGGCTGCTGTGGGGACGGGGACGAAGGCTGGACTGGGACACATTTCAGAGCCCTCTCCTCTCAGTGTTCTGAAAGTCAGGGCGTGGGGGCTCGGGCTCTGACTCTCCTTTCATTTAACCCTCCCTGTAAGCCTGAGATGGGGGTATGCCCATGGCAGTCACAGACACAAGCCCACAAGCCTGGATCAGGTGAGGGGAAAACACGCCAGGGCCACACCGTGCATGAGAACTCGGGGCCACACCTCCTTCTCCCAAGGCCCTGCGCGTCCTTCTGGTGGCCTCTCCCCGGGTTCTGGTCCTCTTGAGGCCCTGGGACAGACCCCACGGCCCTTTCCAACTGGGGCCTATTTTCCCAAAGGCCTTCTATCAGCTTTGGAAGCTCTACAGGAGCGTGTACAGAGGTAAGCGATGGGAGAATCTGCCTGCCCCAAACCAGTGTGCACACACTGTCTTCTGTAAAGCAAAGCTCATGGATGCATCTGACACGGGCAGGGCACGGGGGGCAATCTGTCTGTCCTGAGGAGCCGGCCTTTCTCATAGCCCCCCGGCCCAGGATAACAGAGCTGGAATGTGTGTCGCTCAGGGGTCGTTGCTATGGCGACTTCATCAATAACACTGTTTTCCGCATCCCTGTCCCTTCCACACACAGGAAGGGAAGGCAAGCTGGGAACGCAGAGCTGGGAGGAGAGAACAATGACCTTGCCCTGCCTCCCCCAGCTCGGGAGGAAGGGGCTCGCCTCCCCTTCCACCTCATCCGTATGAAATTACAGAGCCCAGAAAGAAGCTGCCGCCTTCCCTGACCCAGACCCAGCAGGCTGGCCAAGCCAGGCAGGGAAAAACAAACACAGGCTCCCATGTGCTTTGACCAGGGGCTAAAGGGAATGTCAGGAGGGTTCTGCCGTGGAGGGAAGGTGCAGGGCAGCAACAACAAAGATGGGACTGTGGGAGCGGCGATGGGGACAAGAGCTGCCCCCGTCCGCCCGGAGCTGCCTGTGTGCCAGGCTGGCCTGCACTCTTCACACGTGTCATATCACCATTTCTCCCCCCACCACCCCAGCAGCACGCTCCTGTCCAGGTACTGGCCCCACTTAACAGATGAGAACACTTAAGGACGGAGAGATTCAGAATTGGGGGGGCTGGCTCTAGGGCCAGCCCACAAGTGAGACAGAATGGTGGCAGCTCTGGGCTGCAAAAGAGGCTGACCAGAAACTCGCTGCAGGTGAATGATGCCCAGAGCCACCCTTACTGCCCGTGTTGTTGCTCAGTCGTGTCCGACTCTCTGCAACCCCGTGGACTGCACATGCCAGGCTCCCCTGTCCTCCAGTATCTCCTGGTGTTTGCTCAGATTCATGTCCATCGAGTCGGTGATGCCAACCAGCCATCTCATCCTCTGTCATCCCCTTCTCCTCCTGCCCTCAATCTTTCCCAGCTTTGGGGTCTTTTCCTATGTGTTGGCTCTTCGCATTAGGTGGCCAAAGTATTGGAGCTTCTCAGGACCCCTATTCAAAGTAAATTCTACTTAATCCCACTTTGCAAATGAGGAGACTAGCATGGAGAAAGACGTGGGCATTTGCCCCAGGGACACGGACGGGACAGGCATTCCCACTGCAGAACCTGTGCTCCTGGGGGACTTCCAGTAGGCAGTGGAGCACTCATTGCCAGGGCAGGGGCAGGGAAACCCCTGCCTTCTTCACCTTGGCCCCAGAGTGATCTGGAGCAGGGAAACGACCCACCCCGCCCTCCCTGGCTACATCCGCTTTTCCACGTTGTCTCTCCAAGCCCATCTCAAATGCCAGCTTCTCACTCCAAACCTCCCCCAAGACAGGGAGTGCCATCTGCACGGTCCTCAGACCCCTGGCCTGAGCTGGCTGCAGGCGGGAGCACGCTCCGTCCCCTCCTGGGCCGCAGGGCCCGGCACCAGGTCGGGGGCGGAGGCAGCTATGAGAACACAGGCCGTTATCGCGCCACCCTGCGAGGCGAGCAGCTCTGTCATTATCTTAGAGTCATTCCAAGAGGCTGAGCGCCGTGCCCCTGGTCACTTGGGTAGGATGTGGGAGAGCTGTAACTTGGGGTCTGTCCTGTGTGACTTGAAGACCGGCCCTTCTCCGGCAGCAGCAGAGGGAACTTTCTAGAGCATAAACCTGACGGCGTCTTCCTATTGCCAAAGTCCCTTCACCGCCCTGCCCCAGCCGGGGCCCAGGGTTAGGCTGAGAGCTCTTGAAAGGCACTCCCGGCCCTCCTCACCTCTGCCTGCCAGGGCTCCGGAGAACAGGGATGCTCGGCTGTCGGCCAGCAATTTGAGATTCCACTTGGGTGTCATCTCTTCTAAGAAGCCCTCCTTGTTTCCACCCTCCCCTCAAGTCCCTAGGCTGGATGAGTGGCCTGGCCTGGGCCTCCACAGCCCTTTGGACTCCCCCTCTCGTAGCACCCACCACACTCATTGTAACTTCTGGGTTACTTGGGTCTCCCCCACCAGACTGGCGGCTCCTTGAGGGAGCAGGGCCCACGCCCGAGTCACTTCTTTGACCCCTGGGGCCCTACACGGTGCCTGTTTCAGGCCTGAGAAATGGTGCTGAACCCAGCTGCACCGCCGAGGGGCCTGGGTTCAGCCTCTCTGGGCTTTGGACTCCAGGCCAGAATACCCGCCAGCACTCAGACAACAGAACGTGCCCATCCGCAGGCCCAGGCCTGGCTGCTGTCTGCAGAGCGCTGCTGGCCCCCGGGCCTGGGCCGCCTGCCCGGCTCTAGCTCGACCCCCTAATTACCCTCCAACAGCATCTGCGCCTGGATGGTGCTTCCAGAGCCTCTCATTACGAGGCCTGGGCTTAGCAGAATGCAGGGCTCTGTTTCCCATCCTGTGCCCCCCCACCTCCCCGAATTACACCCTCCTGGGCAATTCCAGAGCCTGGCTGGGGTGCCGGCAGCCCCACACTAGACCCCCCAGCTGATCAGGAGCCCAGGCCACTCCAGGCTGCATCCCTGGGGTGGCCCTTACCTGGGACATAGGGTTCAGACTGTGGGCTTCATGTACCCAGAGGGGCTCAGGGCCGGGCCGTGTGCTAGGCTCTCTGCCAGTGCCCCTGTCTCCACGACTCTGTGTGGCAGGTGCCATCAGCAGGCCCACCTGAGAAGTGACGACGCTGAGGCTTGGAGGAAGGTCTCCCACCTTGTTGGGGAGGGGGGTGGATACCCGCCCCCACTGTGGCCATCCCAACGGCAGGCCCGCAGGGGTCCCAGCCCCTTGGCCAGATGCTCGCTTCATAGCCCCCCAGCCCTGCGCCCGCTCAGCTGCCTCGATGGCCCTCGGGGGGACTGGGCTCTCCTCCCCCTGCTGACCAGCGTCTCACGGCCTCTGTTGGCCCAACCCTCTCCTCGCTGGGCCCATCGCCCACTCCCAGGCACACAGACCCTACAGCCCTCCCACCACTTCCACCTCAGCCTTCAGGCAGAAGGCCAGGGCCCTGGGGCTGGGCGAGGGGGCACTAGCCTTTCTGAGTGCACACCCCGCCTTCCCTCAGCACTTGCCGCCCAGCCCTCGTGCGATTTGACCCCTATGCTCTCCACGTTCAGCTGCTCAGCTGCCTGCGGGCTTTCCCTCCATGAATTCCGAGGGGGTCCTCCTGGCCGGCAGCCCCTTCTGCAGGACGAGCCCACTTCTCGGCTGTGCCTTCACCCTGCTTTCCTCTCCCGGGGCTGGACCCCAGGCCAGCCTGTTGTAAGCATGCACCCACAGTGAGGCGGGCCCCTCAGTAACCCGGTCAGCTCTGAAACCAAGCTGGAACCTGGCTTTATACACGAGAAAACAGCCAGATTGGACCGGTTTTCCAGAAAGCAAGAATTGGAAAAGAACTTAAAGAGCATCTGGAGGAAGCCTTTCCTTTTCCACCGAGGAGGTTGAAGCCCACGGGCCAGGACTCGCCCTGGGCCACGCAGCAGTCAGCATGGCGTCCACACCCAGCCTTCCAGCTCCAACCCCTGGGCTCCTGATGCCTCGACCCTCAAGTTCAGAGCTCTTTCTGTCACATCAGAAAGTGGCTCACGAGGCACTTCCGGTTTGGGAGTTGACCAGCCTTTGGGCCCACCCATTCCTTCACCCCCGCATTCGATACCTTTGCTGGCACCACCGTGTCCACGCCCTGTGCTGAGGCCGCCAGCAGAGTCAGCCAGGGTGCCTGCATATCGCGGGGGCTTTTTCAGCTAAAACCAAGTCCTCTGCCACGGCTGCTCACCAAGTGTGTACACAGACAGACAGATAGACAGATGCAGAGATGGAAAGCTGAGACCCTGGCCGGCTCCTGGTCTGCCAGATAAGAGCCGAGGGGCAGAGCTGGCCTTCTTGGAAAGCAGGGGTGGACCCCAGCCCTGTTCAGCCCCTCACCTCTGGTTTCTGGGCTGGTCCTGGCACTGGGGGCCCCTGGAAGGCCGCCTTTGTGAGATGGGAAGGAACCTGTCTGATGGCCGTGAACGCAGACACGTGTGGGCAAACGTGGGCAGCGCTGCAGCTGCCAAAGGGAGGCTGGCATCACTGAGGTGGGGCGGGCCCGGTGCCCACCAGCTCCACTTCCCGTGGCCCTTTCTAAGGTGTGTGGCCTGGAACTTGCTTGGTTTCCTTCTCTGGGAAGGGGAGGAGGGAGGTTGTTGAAGGGTACTAAAGTGGGGAGGGTTCCAGCTCAGGGTCCCTGAGTCCCCTTAAGACGAAGCTGGTGCTCAGGGAATGTGTCCCGGGCCCCCTTTATCCGGCTTTGCAGTGCCCGTTCTTTCTGAGCTGCTCTTCACCCTGGACTCCCGGCTCCCTCCATCCCCTCCTGCACTAAGGGTTCTTCCCCTTCCTGGCCTCTGGAGTTCCCCAGGCTGACCACTAGGCGTCACCACGAGCACGTCCATGCCTCTCTGAGGCTCAGGTGCCTGGGAGCAAGGCCTGAGACGTTCTTGCCTCCTGACTTAGCACTCTGCTCAGGTTCAGAGGCGAGAGATGCCCCCTTCCTTCCCCAGGGCTGCCAGACACAGCGGATGAAAACAGGCTGCTTGCTTCAGTTTGGATCTCAGATGAATAACAAAGATTTCCCAAGTGTAAGCATGCCAAGTGTTGCGTGGGTCACGTTTGTGCCAAAAAAGAGCATTCACTACTGATGTGAAATCCCAAGTTCAAATACAGGCTGTCCCGTATTTCACCTGGCTGCCCTCACCCTCTCCCTCCACAGGGCCTGTAACGCCGCGGTCCCCTGCCTTTTTGGCACCGGGGACTGGTTTCATGGGAGGCAATTTTTCCATGGGCAAGCAATGGGGAGAAGGGGTCAGGCGGTAATGTGAGTGAAGGGAGAGATGGGGAATGGCCCTTGAAGCTTTGCTCGCTCTCCTGCCGCTCAGCTCCTGCTCTGCGGCCCGGTTCCGAACAGGTTGGGACCAGGACCAGTCCGTGCTCCAGGGACTGGGTACCCCTCCCCTAAAGGTGGCCGCAGACTGGCTGTGACCAGGGCACAGGTCTGTTTCCGCCTCTTGAAGGTGACCAGGCGGAGGAGCCCAGGTGTGGGAAGGCTCAATGTAGTGGCCGAGTGAGTGCTCCCCCTGCAGTTTTGGGAGAGGGCCCGGGAGGGGAAGCTGCACGAATGCTGGGGGGCACGCCAGCAGGAGATTCCCTAAGCACACGAGCAGCCCCCCGACACTGCCTCACCTCCACTGCCCACCACGTGCCGTGGGAAACAGCCAGGCTCGGAGCCACCAACATCTGGGCTCTGGGTAGGCTCCATCCCAAACCGGCTGTGCCCGCTGTCCCTGCCTGCACCTCCGCTCTCTCCTCTGCACAATGAGGGGGCAGCTGTCACTCCCAGGGTCCTCTGAGGATCAGAGGGTGCCAAGGGCCTGGCGCACAGAAGGAGCGCAATGGCTGTGGGGCATCTCCCCCCTTCCCAGGGCTCGTATCGCGGGCGCGGACCACCAGCCTGGGGAGCCCATGCTGATTCCCACCGTTCACTCTAACTGCAACAGACTGCCGAGTGGACGCCTCACTCGGTGAACAGACGTGGAGGCGCACGTTGGGTCAGCCGCCGTGCGGGCTGGCGGCACACGGGGTAGGGTTGTGGGAGCGTGGAGGAACGGGGTTCCAGGAGAGGAATCGGCTCATTCAGGGGTATGGAGCTGTGCGCTGGGGAGTGTCTCTGAACTCATCTCGGGCTCCCCTGCTGCAGGGGCCTCGGCCACCCACAGGCTGACCTGGGGGCTGAAAACAGCCTTGGGAGCAAGCCCTGCCTTGGTGCTGCTTGGTACCAGGGACGTGAAAGAACTTTAATCTGATCCTCTTTGTCATTTGCCCTGCGCCCGCCCTGCATCAGACGTGAGAAACGCAGCCCTGCCCTTCTCAGAGGCTCATGCGCCGCCCCCAGGAGAGGACACAGCGCCTCGGGGCTGTGTGTGTACACTGGGAGGATGACGTGCTCGTCCAGGAGTCGGAGACAGCTCCGCGAGAGGAAATGAAGCAAAATGGGTTTTGAAGGATGATTATGAGTTCTCCAGGAAGGGAGGGGACTGGGGCCTGGCCCCTGAGGCAGAGCAGAGAGCACACACCAAGGCCTGCAACTGGAAAAGGGCTCCCTAGCCATGGGAAGAACAGGAGTGGGGTGGGGGGCTGGAGAGGGGCTGCGCTGTGAAGGCAGGGAAGGTGAGGAAGGTGCGGGAGAGCAGCCTTGTGACGCACACCGCAGGGAGAGGAGCCACGGGTGGGGGCCGAGTGGGCAGGGATGTGGCCAGGGGGTCCCGCTGCTGGCAGAAGGCAGAGGGCTCGGGGGACCCGGGAACCAGCCTCCGCACTAACTCGCGTGAGAGTGGAGCCTGCCTGCAGGCAGCGGGGGGAGGGGGGGGAGCCCTGTGGCTGCAAGGGGCTCCAGGCAGCGGGCCACCCCTGATCTCAGCCCTCTGTCCATTTGCTCATTCAGCATGGTTGCTCTTAGGAGTTGGAAAGACGTGGGTTCGGATCCTGACTGTGCTAATCACTCACTAGGGGATGAATCGCTTCTCAATCTCCATTTCCTCTCGGCAGGATGGGAGAACACAGCTAAATGGCACCAGACTGTTCTGGGGTCTGATGACCCGTGCCACTGTCTGGGCATGGTGCTTGGCACCCAGTGGTGCCAGTAACAGCTGACAGTTTTACCCACTTCAGGTCCAGGCAGGCCACTAGGGAACAGAGTGTGCTCACAGCATCTCATTTTGGTCCTCATAAAAATTTCTATAATGAACACTGACGTTTGTCCCATTTTATAGACAAGAAAAGTGAGGCCACGGGACTCGTAGCAGAGGAGGGAGCCGGGGCCAGGGCCAGCTACCCCTGCGCTATCCACATGAGGAGGCCAATGCCACGAGGCACTGGGGTCCCTGCAGGGTGGCCTGGCCGGGTCTGGCGGGAGGCCAGGCTAGGAGAAGGGCGTGAAGCTGGGCTCACCAGCCAAAGGAGTTGTTTATGGGGTGGGAGGCTCGTAAAAAATAATGGGCTGGATTTATTGTCCCCGCCTCAAGGGCCATTCTGGACTGCAGAGGGCCAGGACAGGCCTTCTCCGGCAGCACCATAAATCTTCCTGCTAAATGCGAGAGCTGCCTGGTCTCCTGCCCACCTGGTCTGTGGGGTGTCGAGGGGGGGAAATGAGGAGAAGCCCCCAGGAGCAGCCAGGGGCGCAGCCCTGAGGCTGACAGTGAGGATTTTCCGGAGAGGCCACCGTTGCCCTCATTTAAAAGAGAAAGTTCCCAGCCACACACACTCATGGAAACCCAGCACCCACAGCTGATGACAGAGAGCCCTGGAACAGGGCCGAGGATGTCCCCTACCCTGCAGGGGCCATGCTGAGGCCCCAGGTCAAGGCCTGGCCCAGACCTCAAGATGCGGGAATCACGTCCCAGGAAGTGGTGGGCACCGGTCATCCAGGCACACTGATGGGGCCCTGAGCTAACGTCTGCTAGGGGTGGCTTGGGACGGACAGTGAGCCTCTGTCCACAGGCATGTGAGTCTGGAGAACCTGCCTGCCAATGCAGGAGACATGGGTTCGATCCCTGGGTCAGGAAGATCCTCCAGAGAAGGAAATGGCAACCCACTCCAGTACTCTTGCCTGGAGAATCCCATGGACTCAGGAGCCTGGCGGGCTGCAGTCCGTGGGGTTGCCAAGAGTCAGACACGACTGAGGGACTAAACCACCACAACAATGGGGTGGAGCAGGAGAAGGAAAGCTACCGCTGGCGTCCGAAGTGTGGCCCCCATCCTGAGCGCTGCTTTGAGGCGTGGGCCCCGCTGGGGTGCCCTGCTGTGCTGGGGTGACAGTGCTCACCCCAAGTTCCTCCCGGGGCGGCTGCAAGCCTCACCGTGAGCCGGGTGTGAAAGCGCCGTGAGAGCGGAGGCTGGGGACGGGCCGGCGAGGACAGCTGCTGCCGAGACGGCTGACATCTCCTGCTCTCCAGGAGCAGCCGGACAGCAAAGTCCGGAGGACAGTCAAGGACCAGCTGAGGAGAGTGGGAGAAGGGCCCCAGACGAGGGCTGCGGTGGACGGAAGGGGCAGCCGCCTCCGGTGAGAGCCACCAGTCCTCTGCCCTGACCCAACCCCAGGGACTGGGGCCCGAAAACTGCCCGGGGGCCTCTGTGAGGGAGCACCCCCCACCCCGTCCTGTGTGGGAGGGTGTGGACGATGGGCAGTGGGTTCAGGGCCTGAGGGCAAGGCTTCGGGCTGTGGCTGACACAGGTGGCTGTGGGTTCAGGGCCCCTGCGTGACTCCAGGGTCTGAGTGCGGCTGGGGGGAGCGCTTTCCTCTAAGTGCCGCAGTGGAGCCCAGCCCTCTTCCTTGGCCTGGCCACGAGGTGGCTGAAGGGCGGAACCACTGGCCAGTCGGTCGCCGTCCCCACAACCCTGATCTCTGCTGGGAGATCAGACACTCTAGAGGCCCTGCTCCTGTCCCAGCCAGGCTCCTGAGCTTGTCCTCACACCCGCCACCCTGGCCGCCTCCTCAGGCCCCAGGCCGAGCGGGCCAGAGAGCCTGGGGGCCTGTGAGTGCAAGCTGCGCGGGGCACCTGAGGTCAGGACAGTGAGCCCGAGGCTGAGCAGGACCCAGCTTGCAGCCTCTTGAAAAGTAGAGACTGGCTGGTCTGACTCTGGGCCCTAGGCTCCCCTCTGGAGCTCCTGGTTCCAGAAAGAACAAGGCCCCATGTGGTCCAGAGCCAACCTCCATTGAACCATTCTGCACTGCCATGATGCAGCGACCGGGCCTCTCTGCAGACAGGCCTGTCTGCCCTGCCTCGCCTCTCACCCTCCCCTCTGCCCCTCTCACCCTCCCCTCTGCCCCTCTCACCCTCCCCTCTGCCCCTCCTGTCCACTCACACTGCCCCCTTATGAGTTCCGGACCCTGATGGCCACCAGTGCTGCCTCCCAGGAAAGGGCTTCATCTCCCTGCCCACCCACGGTGGGCAGTGATCTTTCCACAATGTGAATCATACCCCCACTCCTGGGGCCAACGGGGCCCCTGTCACCCTCACAGCAAAGTTCAAACTGCTGCCAAACACGGCCTCCTGACGCTCTCTCTCACTTCCTGAAGCTCTGGGTCTGGTTTCAGGCTCCAGGACGCAAACCCTCTCCAACGGGCAAGAAAGTCTGCGGGCACGCTGACTCTTCTGGCCCCTAGAGCAAAGCTGGAAGCTTAGACGCCAGGGACCCCTGGCCAGAGGCAAGAGGCCAGGCTGGCCTGAGTGAAGGGCCAAGAGAGGGAAGGACAGCTGGGCAAACACGGGCGGAAAAGATGGGAAGGGTGCAGGGGTGGCGGGAGCAGCAGCAGACGCAGAGTCTCGAAACAACCCCGTGAGGAAAGTCTCAGGCGCAGGGCAGGGCTCACGTCTGAGTCCCCCGTCTCTCCGGCGAGGCTGCGGGCTTATGGGAGTGACCTGAGGTCAGGACAACCCTGGCAACCAGCCCGCCGGGCGCTGCCACAGAGTCACCTCCTCAGTTAGACGGCACTGGGGGGCGACGGTGCCTGAGGGGCCCTCCCTGCTCCAGACGGCATTCCAGAACTCAGGCCCAGAAAGAGGTGTCACTGCACCTCTGTCTGGGGTTTCTGCCAGGACCCACGTGGCCCTGGGTGCATTATCTGCCTCTGTTATTTGCTATCTGCACATGGGAGTAATTGTACCTACCCTGTAGGGATCCAGGGGTTAAATGAGGTAATATTAGGGTGACCATATGTCTTATTTCTCTTGGGACAGTCTCAGTAGTCTCAGCCTAGTAATGCAGGCTTCCTAGCATCCCTGCGGCTCTCCAGTGATGTAAGAGGTGACTGTGGGGGGAGCTGGGCGAAGGGTACATGGGATCTCACCTTACTATCTCTGCATGTCCTTACGACTCTATAATTATTTCAAAATAAAAGATAAAAAAAAAAACCCATTGTTTCATCTTTAGTTACAAACTTACAGATATAACAAACAGGTCCTAAAAATACTTCATGCAGGGTCTAATACACCAAAAGATGAACTCTAGAGCCGTTCTCGGCACAATCACCCAGAGCACGCCTGCAGGCTCGGACACAGGTGGAAGCGGCTCCCGGGAGCACACAGCCGTCATGGAGCCCAAGGCCCTTCCGGAGGAGCCGGGGGGCCCTCAGGCTCCCGCGGTCTCCGCGAGTGCGTGCGGACCCTGGGCTGCCGGATTCACAGCAAGATCCCCCTACGGCCGGGGGTGTGGAACGGTGGACAACAGCTAGATGAGAATAGCTATTTCCAGCCCCGAGGCTGGGCCCTTCAGCACGGGGCCAGACATTCTGGTCCTCAGAGGAGAGGCTGTCTGGGTCACTGAGCTCATAACAAAAGCTGTGACTTGTAGGGAAGAGAGCTGGGCCAACTTAGGCTGCTCCTCTGAGGAGACCAGGGAAGCGGGCAGGCCATCTCCAGACACCTCCACCGCCAAGGGTTTTCTGAACTCCTGGGGCTTAAAGAGGTACCCTTGGTGCCCGGGACGCTCACACCCGTGGAGCTGCAGGTGGCGTTGGCAAGGGGGCATCTCTGCTTCTCCAGGCCCCTCCGCAGCTGGCCAGCTGCACAGAGGGCTGCGAACCTCATGGGAACCCTCCACGCGGTCTTCCCAGGCTCAGAGGCCAGCCCGCCCGAGCGCAGGGCCTGCCGTGCCACCGGCTGCATCTGTGGGCAAGTTTCCCACCCGCTCCGTGCCTCGATTTCTTTGTCTTTGAGGGTGCAGGAAGCCCCCAGGAAACGTAGCTTTCACCATCGCCGTTTCTACTGAACGCAGTAGAAGCCGAGCCTCCTTTCTCCTGGCTCCCACCGCTGGTTTTGCTGCAGCCAGGGTCACCCTTGATGCCAAAAGACCCCGATGCTGGGAAAGACTGAAGGCGGGAGGAGAAGGGGGTGACAGAGGATGAGATGGCATCACCGACTCAATGGACATGAGTTTGAGTAAACTCTGGGAGTTGGTGATGGACAGGGAGGCCTGCCGTGCTGCAGTCCATGGGGTCGCAAAGAGTTGGACACGACTGAGCGACTGGACTGAACTGAGTGTCACCCTCGATGCCAGATCTTAGCTTTGTGAAAACGGGGCCCTGAGTGCCACCAGGAGTGCTGGCGGTAGGAGGGCAGTGCAGTTTCGCATCCATAGTTATACGAGCGTTTAAACAGGCTCAGGAGGAGATTAAATGCATTCAGGTAAACCCATGAAGTCCCTGCTGGGAGAATGCCAGCCTGGTGTCTGCTCTGCATGGGCCTCGGCTTTGCAGGGACATGGCTGCCCAGCTGCCCTGTGGCCAGTTCCTGGGCATCAGACAAGGGAAAGGAAGCAGCACATTAGGACTTTGGGGTGCGGTCAACAGTGCAACGGCCTCGCAGAGCCTCTGGGTGCCTACCCCTCGACCCAGGGACCACAGCGTCGACTAGCAAGTGCTGACCAGGACCCTACCGGCACAACCCGAGGATGTGGAGTGCCCGGGCCCAGGCAGCCGCCACGAACAGAGCATCTCTCCAACCTCCCTCGGTTCCTTGCCACAGACCCCCGTCAAAACAGGGCATGGGGATGTGCGGAACATGGTCCCTGCCCACGGGGCACCCCCAAGCTGCAGGGACGCAGGGACGCAGGCAGCGCGGAGAACACTGCCCTCGGCAGTCAGCAGTGGCAGGGGTGGAAGACAGCCAGTCCCGAGCAGAGGGCCAGCTCGGGACAGGCTGTGCAGTGAGCGGGCGCTCTCGCCAGGCTGAGGGGGGCACCATGAAGTAGACAGGGTAGGTGGGCATGCTGGGCCCAGGGGCGGGGGGGGGAGGGAGGAGCAGGAGCAGACAGGGGCCTGAGGTCCTCTTCGTGTCTTGGTTCCCAACTGCCTGTGCCCAGCGTGGCCTGGCACAGTGCCCACACCTCCATGGGGAGGAAGGGGCTGGGCATTCTTGGAGGGCAGGGGCAGTTCTGACCTCTGCAGCCCTCGGTGGGTCATGTGGCGGGCGAGCCAGTGCAGAGAGCTCCCTGACGATGAGGCCTGACTCCTGACCGCCTCTCCATACTCAGCGGAAGCTCAGGCTTCAGCCAGCAGCCAGCACACATCTGCAGAGCGCTGCCCACTGTGCACCCACGCCCTGACTCTGCTGCTGGCTCTGGACACCGGCCCAGCGAGGGGCAGGCCCTGTCCTCACTGGGCCTGTTTCCTCGTCTGCGGTAAGTAACAATAAGAAGAGCCCACATTTACTGGAATTTTTTTGACATCTTTTTAACCCTATGAAGTGGGTTCCATGACCATCCCCACTTCACAGACCTGGCACAGAGAGGTTCAGTGACTTGCTCAAGGTCACACAGGTGACAGGGTGGGGAAGCCAGGATTCCAGTCCGAGGCTGTGGGGCCCCAGAGGCTGGGCTCCTGATCACGAAGACAGGTCTCCTCTGCGTGCCAGGGCCCTCAGGGCTGGGCATGGGCACGGACAGCCCCTAAAGCCCCCTGCCATCCTGTCCTGTTCCCTATGATTGTGGGGACAATGTTGTAGGGGGTTTCCTCTCCCTCGGGCGCCTTTCATGATCAGCACAGATCAGACCGCTGTGGGCGTTCTGCTGAGGCTTCAGAGCACGGCCGTGCCACACAGCTTGCGGTCTGGGGGAGGGGGCACACGTAGCTCCGTTGGCAAGAGCAGTGGCCCAGGATCAGTGCTGGTGAGGGAGAGGTCCTTCACCAGGCTGGCCAGGAGACCCTTGCTACTACATTCTCCACTGTTCAGACAACACTAGAGCCCCTGGAGCCCCAGGTCCCTCCTTTCAGAGGGTTTTTTCTCAGCACATTATTATAAGGTAACTCCTAGGAGCCTTGGACTGCAAGGAGACCCAACCAGTCCATCCTAACAGAAATTAGTCCTGAATATTCATTGGAAGGACTGATGCTGAAGCTGAAACTCCAATACTTTGGCCACCTGATGCAAAGAAATGACTCCTTGGGAAAGACCCTGAGGCTGGGAAAGATTGAAGGCGGGAGGAGAAGGGGACGACAGAGGGTGAGATGGTTGGATGGCATCACTGACTTGATGGACATGAGTTTGAGTAAACTCCTGGAGTTGGTGATGGACAGGGAAGCCTGGCGTGCTGCAGTCCATGGGGTCACAAAGAATCGGACACGACTGAGCGACTGAACTGAACTGAACTGGGGACCCTCATTTAGCACCGAATCCCCTTTCTAGATGGAAAGCTTCACAGAGGCCATGCCTGCTTTTCCTCTCGCTGGGACCCCGGGGACCAGAGGCACCGGCACATGAACGGAGGAGCCAGTGAGCTGCCATCTCACAGCTCTCGGGCCTTTTGGAGCTCCTTCTCCTCCCTAAATCAGTTCTGCTCAGACTGAAAGAAAGAATTCTTTACTGGAAGGAAAGGGAAAAGTTCATCCAGGAGTCAACACCTTCTTGGAGCACAGATACGACATGAGTTTTTTAAAAAAAAGAGCAGGCACAGGAGAGGGAGAGTGTGAACGCGCTGGTTGCTTGGCTCATCTACTCAGGGGCCAGGGAGCCCCCCGGACCCCTCTCCCCGGAGAACCCTGGCTGTGGGGTGACAGACGGGCTATGGCGTGCTGGGCCGGAGGCTGACTGGGAGGTGAGTGGTCTGTGCTGGTGCCCGAACCAGCTCCCGCAAGTGCTGAGCAGATGGACAGGCCACGGACCTCAGCGGCTCTGGGTTCCCTCCCACCAAGAGCACAGCCTGTGTCCCCAAATCAGGCATGAGTTATAAAGGCTTGAAAAAGCTGCCTCTGTAAGTTGCCACCCCTAGGGCAGGCACTGCACTTGACCCCTTCAAAGCATTTCCCCTAACCGAGCTCTCACTGGCCCGGGAGGGATTACTGGTCCCAATTTACAGACAAGGAAACCCAGAGAGGCAGGAGTAACTGCAGAGGCCATGTGACCCATGGAGATGGAGAAAGACTTGAGAACCTGACCCCCGCAAGCCCAGCCTGGCCAGATCCACACGCCTCGGGTCAGGGTTTGCACTGGCGCCTGGGAGGCGGGGCCGCTCGGAAGGGCTGAGCCTTGGGTCTTGGCCGGGAGCCTGGATTGACCCTGGCTGACCCTGCTCATGCGTCTAGTCCCCTCTAATGAAACCCAGCTCAGGGGAGGCTCCTTTAGGGCATCAGGAAGAGTCAGGTGACTTGAGGACTCTTGATTTGGGGAACAGAGGCCATCGACGTACAAAACAAGCTGGGTCTCAGCACCTGGACATGCTCTGACTCTGAGCTCTAACAGTCATCACCGATGTCAACACACAGTCAGGATGGGCACCCGTCATGGCAACCGGCAGGCTCGGGAGGGAGCAGCTTGTCTGGTTAGCCCCTGCACTCCTTACACAGCCCCAAACTCCGGCTCATGTTTCACCAGCCTCATGGCCTCTGGCCCCTGCCAAACTCCCCTCTTCCTGGGCAATCTGTGCCCACCATCCCACCCTTCACTCTGTTTCCCGAGAGTCTGGTCCACCCGCCCCAGGCCCTTTACACACACCCGCCCCAGGGCCCTGATACATGCCCACCCCGGGGCCCTTACACACACCGCCTCGAGGCCCTTATACACACCTGCCCCGGGGCCCTTACACACGCCTGCCTCAGGCCAATACACAACCTGCCCCAGGGCCTTTATACACACCCACCCCAGGGCCATTACACACGTCCACCCTGGGGCCCTTATACATGCCTGCCTCAGGGCCTTTACACACACCCGCCTCAGGCCCTTTACACACGCCTGCCCCGGGGCCCTTACACACGCCCGCCTAGCCCTCCCCGGCTCCTCCCACAGCCGCTCTCCCTCCTCACCCGACATCAGCTCACAGGCGGCTTCCTCCAAGAGGTTTTCAGTGCCTGCCTGTTTCTCCACCCGATTTCCTTCCTTACTAGCCTCATCTCATCACAGTGAGTGACGGGCTGGAATCCTGACTGCCATGACCCTACGGTACGACCTCGGGCAGGTCCCCTCAGCTGACTGGGTTTACGCTCCCCCGCTGTGCCAGGCTCCCGCGAGGGGCCCAGGGCAGAGTGAGCTCATGACCCCACAGCAGCCGCTCTGGCTGCCCGCCACCACACCGAGTCCCGGCCCTGGCTGGCGCAGGGGCTTGCCGGGTGACATCCCTAGTACAGCCAGTGCTCACCGGCCGCGCCGGGACCCGGTTCCGAACGGGGCCAGGCTGCTGCCCGGCATTACGATGTCTCCCCGTCCTTCTCGCCCTCCTCTGAGCTGGGGCACGGCCTCACCTGAAGGCCCGCTCGCGGGAAAGCTGCTCTTCAAAGGAGCAGAGCACACACAGCCCGGCTGAGGAGGGGCCAGCCGCCCTGTAAACCCTGCTCCCTGATGAAAGCAGGCCTTACTGCCCCCCGCCACCAACGCTCACTCTTCCTCATAAATCTGCTTTTTATGAAACTCGATTTGGGGTCGGGCTCCTCACTTTGGGCAGCTTGACCCCACAGCCCCACAGCTGGGAGGTCTTCCACGTGGACGTCGGGCCCATACGCCTGAAGCAGGCGCCCGGGATGGCGGCACTCACTTGGCCCTTCTGTCCTCTGGGGACACGGCACAGGCTTATCGGCCATCTTGTTTTTGAGGAAACTGCCTAAAACACTGAGAATTCCAAGGAGTCCAGTAACGTAGTTCTGCATAATTACCCTGGGTTTTGTACTTCTTAAAAATGTTTTTTTCCTTTTCTACCTCAGGAATTGTTTTCAAATAAAAAATCACAGCCAGGGCCGCGGAGTCTCACCTCATCGCCTCTGTTAGCTTTAGTGCATACCAGCACTTTACTCCTAGGATCTGGAGCCAGCCCCCAAAGACCCTGCCGGGTCAACACCGCTGCCCCATTTTGCAGATGAGGAAGCTGAGGTTCAGGGCAGCAGAGCTGCCTGAAGAAGGACGAGGGAACGGCAGAGCGGGCTTCAGCCCCGGTCGGCCCAACCTGGAGAGCAGCACCTGCCCTTTTCACTCCCTGCCTTTCAGCGTGGACCACTCGCTGGCCTCCCGCTGGTGCCGCAGACTGGAGGCGAGGCCCTTGCAGGATTTCCCTCCAGCACCTCCTCCGTGTCTCAGGTCAGTGGACAGTGGCTGAGGCTGGGGCCACAGGGCTGCTGCCTGCTCCTCCTCTGGTGTCTACTCCCTTGACTGCTCAGAGCAGCCAGGCTGCAGGAAAGCACGGTCTGCCTCGAGATGGCTGGATCTCGTCATTATTTTAAGGAAAACGCGCCTCCACAGCTTTCAAAATGCTGTTCCCTCCGCCTGGAAGCCCCTCTCCTCTGAGCATCTGGGTCCTGGCTTCTGACCAGTTGTCCCATTTCACAGCCCTGCTGCTTTGGGCCCCAAATGGCCACCACCGCCCTGCACCTTCTGGGCTTGGCTGGGGCTGTCTCCAGGCTCCCCAGGCACTCCAGTTGGCTGGAGTCTTCCCTGTCCCTCTGTACTGGCCCCCAGGCCGGCACCCTCATCCCACCTGGTCTATAGAGGGCAGCTGGCTCCTGGCCACAAGGACCCCCTGTTGACTGGTGACCCAGTGAACATGCAAGAGATCAAGAAACCAGCAGCTCGGCCTGGTCAGACCTCGAGCCCCCACTGGGGGAAGGGAACCAGAGAGAACGGCCACCCTCGCCCTGCCCACCGCCAGCCCCCAGCCCAGAACGGACAAAGTGGCTTCTCTGGTGGCATCTGCCCATCTGTGGCCCCAAGCCCCCTCCACACAAAGCACCAGGGACACCAGCAGCCCTGCCGCAGGAGTGGAGGGAGGGAGCGAACTGTGAGGAAACTCTGCAGACCCAACACCAGAGGCACAAAACGGCCCTCCCGGCCACCCCCAGAGCTCCCTGCCCTGAGCCCGAGGCCCCCAGAATGGAGATGCGGAGAGGCGGTTGCAGGGGCCGCCCGAGCCCGCAGGGGCAGGGCCGTGAGCGCTGAGCTCGGGCAGGACTCACCGCTGGAGCGGTGGATGCAGGTGTGCTGGTTGTCACTGAGGAAAAAGCCGCTGAGGCACTGGCACTCGTAGCTGCCCATGGCGTTGACGCAGACCTGCTGGCAGCCTCCGTTGTTGTCCTGACACTCGTCCACATCTGCGGCGAGAGAAGGGGAGGGAGAGGTCACACCTGGGCCGGAAGGGAGGCGAGGTCAGCGGGAAGGCCGTGGAGGCTGTCGGCTCCCCCACTGCAGAGCGCCGCGACAGAGGAACCCCGCGGCGATTCCCCACAACAGTACTGCATGGAGTTACCCCACAGAGGCGGACGGTTACAATGACCCTGGCCTTCCTGTGTGCCCAGCACTACTCCAAGCACCTGACCTGCTTTAACTCCTTTAACTCTCACAGAAACCCTGCACAGCAGATCTAGGTACTGGCCTATTTTACAGATGAGGAAACTGAGGGACAGAGGCCGAGTGACTTGTCCAAGCTCCCACAGAGGCAGGATGCAAACCTGGCTCTCAGCAACGGCACCTGGCCCTCCCTCTCTCTGAAGACCTGCAACCCGCACCGTCTCCCCCTGACGTGAAGGGTCTGGCCAACCAAACCCCACTGTCCACTTTCTTCAGTCACACCTCAGATTTACAACCAACAGCACAGACCTTGCTGCGAGGGAGAGGCTGGAGGCCAGGGCAGCCTGCTTTCTGCCTCGCAAATTGATTTCAAAAGCCCAGAGAAGGGGAGGTTTTTAAAAGGCCCTGACCTCTGGCTGCCAAGACTGCCGCGGAAGGCTGCCAAGCGGTCTTTCCCACTCTCTGGGAGAGACAGACCTCGGGGCCGACACTCATTTTTGACCAGAGGCTGCTGGCACAAAGGGTGCTATTGGCTGAAAAGAGTCTTTATGGAGCTCTGGTCTTGAACAGAACAGCATGTTTCAATTACCGAAGTCATAACCCCCTCCACTGTCAGTTTGTTTAATGAAAGAAGGGCTTCTTAAACCTTAATGTGCCATGTCTGTATTGTCATTTTAATAGGCAAATATACGAAACCACAAAGGCAACGTGAGCTACCGGCTGCTTCGAGCCAAGCCCACAACCCCTAATACACAGGCCTGTGCACGCACACACGCGTGCGCGCACACACACACACTCACACTCACACACACACACTCACTCACTTTGGCACTGAACTTTTTTAAACAGTTCTTTTCAACACAGCCATCTTTCAGAACTGGAACCAAAAGGATGTGAACAGGTAAAGAAAGCATCAGGCAGACTGACCTGCCCTGAACCGGGGAGGACTCAGCGCTGGCACTCTGTCAGCCGGGTCCTACTTAGGCTCGGGGACAGCAGACCACTTCACCACCCACGAGCCCACGCGGCAGCCTTTGAGGCTGACGGCGAGTCAGGTCATTACTCTCCCGTGAGCTCAAATGTCGGCCGTGTGGTCGCCAGGAGGGAGGCAGGGCTTTGAACTCTAAAAGCCACCAACAGTTACAGCTGAAATGGTAGAGGCGGCTCTTGCTGAGAGCAGGCTGAGAGGCGGTCCCGGGGGAAGCTGGGAGGGCTGGAGAGGGATTTTTCTGAAGCCCTTTCTCCACTCAACAAGTCTTACTGATGGCTCCCTAAAGGCCCAGTGTCAGGGTCACCTTGGCTGGGGGCACCTCCCCTCCACCCTGCAGCAGTCCGCCCCTGCCCACACTAGACCTTGAACAGCTCTGGGCCCTGCTCCTCCTCCTAATAACAACACAAAGCTAACCTCCCCCGAGTGGTCATTGAGTGTTAAGCACCTGATCCTTGCAGCAACCCTGAGCAATAGGTTGTGTTACTGACTCCATTTTACAGATGAGGACACTGAGGCAAAGAGAGCTGAAGTAGTTTGGACAAAGTCACACAGCTGCCTGGAGCAAAGGCAGGACTCAGGCCTGCTGTCCAGCTCCTGAGCATGTGCCCTGGGGCCCACTGGCAAAGCTGGTCACGCCAGCAAGCATGTTCAGATTCAGGAGATGAAGAACCCCAGCTGCTCTTGAAGTGAACGCAAGCTGGGTGTCACCTTGAACATGTCCATGAACTCCCCCAGCTACCAACGCAAAGCCGAGCCAGCCTGCAGGAGTAATTGAGCAGAGTCCCGGCCCCCCGAAGCTGCCCTGAACCGTCCCAGTTAACACCCGCCGGGGGCTCCGATGCCTGCAGTCCGGCGCACACATAACGGTGATGTTTGAATCCTGGAAGCTGCTCCTGGGACTCAGGCCAGACCTTCTTCAAGTCACATTCTTCGAGGTTCTTGAAAAGTCTTTGTACCCCAGCTTCCCCAGCCCTAGAAAAGGTTCAACTGGTAAAACAAAAGATAGCTCTCAAATGTGGAATTCATGGTGTGGAGACACTGCGCTCACCCCATCGTCAGTGAACGCCCTGGGGCCGCCCACTGGGCCTGGCCCACCTCCTCGCCGCACGGGAAGCTGGGAACCCAAGGTGCTGATGTCACACAGCTACAGAGCCGCGGCGGGCTGGCAGGGTGGCTGGGCCTTGGGACGGGGCTGTTTACACTAGAAGGGAACAATGACTCTCCAACACTGATGAATAATTTGAAACAAATGTGAAGCCATGTAAACATTTCTTTTCCCCACTCCCAAATGATAAAGCGCCAAGATTAAGCAGGAGAGAAGAGGGGACTGGCCCCTTGTCACTCTTTCTCCACTGTGGCCTTAGCACAGGCCTCCCCCAACTTGGGCAAGATTCCCCTTTGGGGAGTCTGGGGCCATTACCAGCTTCTCTAGCGACTGGATTAAGGGTCTTAGGCCCACCTCATACTCCTCACACCCCTGTGTCTGCAGGTCTACAGATGCGACCCCCAGTGAGGTCTGCATAGTGACCAACGGGGGCGGCTGGTCCTTGGGATGCCTGCCCACTGGCCTAGGACAGACTGGGGTCCCCTGGAGACCCTGATCAGGCCCACCAGAGCACCATGGGAAATATTAGCTCCTGGGCCCTCCTGATGGGGGCGAGCCCACTACACACTGCTCCTTGGCTCCCAAGGACATGGCATATTCCATTGTAAGAGGGGCCCCATGGCAAGGAGAGCACCCACACCTGGGAGTCCGACAACCTGAGTTGTCCCCGGCCTGTGGCCCGTGTGAGGTGCTGAGATCTCGTCCACGGGAGGAACTCAGACTGTGTCCTCCAGGAAGCCCTTCTGGAGCGCCTGAGACTTGAGCAGTCCTCTTCCTGCTCTCCAGGCGGCTCCATGCATGGAGGGGCCCCTCTGCGGGAGCCCCTGCCCCTACATGAGCATCCATGTTGACTGCAAGGCGCCAGGAGCCTTTTTATCATAAATGATAGCTCTCATGGCTGGCCAGGTCCCAGGGCCCAGGCACTATCTTAACATATCCGCATAACATATCTACACAGAGAGCATTATTCTTAGCACGCCGATTCTCAAATGAGAAGCTGAGAGGGGAAGAGACTTGCCCAGTGCTATAAAACAGGTGGAAAGGGGACAGGAAGCCCTGTGGGTCTGGATCGAAAGCCCTTCCTTACTCTCCCATGACTCAGCCTCTCCGAGTGAGGACACTTCTTGCCAGTCATGGCGGCGACAGTCAGTTTCCTGGGTGTTTAGGCTACAGTCCTCCCCAACCCGACATGCTCATGCCTCCAAAACCCAGGGCAGAAGCCCCCTCCTCCCCGAAGTCTTCCTAGTCCTGGGCGGAATCTGCTGGCCCCTGGCTCCCAGCCAAGCCGATTTGTTTCCAACTTTCTCCCTTGGGCTTGGCCGTCCTGTCTCTGCTCTGGGCTGACGACAGACCTGAGCCTCCTGCACGTCCTTGCCCCCAGCAGAGGGTCGGGCTGGCTGGTGCTCAGGAGCGGACACACGGAGGGGCACACGTGTGCTTGCACAGCGCAGTGACGGGGAACTCTGCCATAGAAGGTCAGTGCCCCGGAGCAGGACACTGTCTGGATTCCTTCTCGGCTGGCCGCGGGGCCCACTCGGGTACAGGCAGCCCGCCTCTTCAGCGCCCCCAACTCCCCGTCAATCACAGATGCCTTCACATGCACACGTGCACCTCTTCCCGGGACGCCTTCGCCCTCTTTGTCCAGACAGAAGCCCTCGCCCTTGAAATCCACCGGAAACACTTCTCCTGAAAACACTGCATCCCTGCTGCATGCCCCACTCCCCGTGAGCTGCCAGGGGCCCCAGAATGAATGCCCCTGGTCAAGCCCCTGCTCACCAGGCGGCCGGTATGTGCGACCTGAGCATGGAGGCAGAGCTCCGTGGAGGAGGTGACGGGAGCCGAGGGTGAAGGGGTCTGTGACTGAGGCTGGAAGACGAGGAGAGGAGCTGTGGAAGGTGCAGGGCACAGGTGGGGAGGGCCTGGGACCACTTGGGCGAGAGAGGATTCTGGAAGCTCCCATGGGCTGCACATCCCTCCTCGAGAAGATTCCACCAGGGCTCTCACCAACCCGGCCCTGCCTGGGTCCTCCTGGCCCCTATTTCCACCAGTCCTTCTGGCAGAGGGGAGAGTCCCCAGGGAAGACTGACAAGGCAGAGTGTCACCAACCAACCACCAAGCCTAGGGTGGAGGCTGGGCCTATGTGTATGCGGTGAAGGCCTGGAGCAAGCCTGCTTCCCGCCCACGACCCGTGATCCCCGAGCAGGCTCCCTGGGGGATGGGGGTGCGCTCCGCCTCTGAACCCTGCTGGCAGCCCGTGGTCCTTCATCATTATTTATGACCATGGCTGAATGTTCCCAGAAGGCAGGGAGCTCCTCGGCACAGGGCCTTGGCTCCAAAGCAGAGAGGAGGCCCCGTGGGCTCCGGGGCAGACGCTAGGAGGCTCCTCTCGGGAAACCCTTTTAATTGGCAACAGAAGATCTAAACGGCAGAGTGCAGAAAGGACCCCGAGGGCTCCAGCGCTGTGAAGGTCTGGCACAGAGCTCATCGTGGGCTGCCTGGACCAGCCAGGTCTCCCTCTGGAAGGCACCAGCCTGCAGCAACTCTCCACCACCCCCCCCCCCCCCACTGCACCCCCCCCGCAACCAGGAGAATGTGCTCCCTCCTGTAACACACACACATCCTCAGCTGAGCCTCCAGGACTGCTGGAGTACCCCATCTTCTGGCTCAGGGTTGGGGTGGCAGGCCAGGGTGCTGGGAAGGGAGAGTCCCTGCCCTGGGGGCCTCGGCTGGTGTGGTTGGGAGAAGACACCCTCTGAAACAGATGGTCCCAGTGTAGTCTGGGGTAAAACATATATACAGCCTGCGTGCCTTGGGGGCTGCTCCCCAGCCGGAGGCTCTGAGCCTGGTGTGCATTGACGATGGAAGGTGAGAGGGAGGGAGGGGGACTAGGGCCCCAAGGAGGCCAAGCAGGGGTCAAGCTCCAGCTCTGCCTGCCCTGACCCAGCCAGCCCAGCCCAAGAAACCCCTGCCTCCGTGCACCCTACACTCAGCAGTCCCTGAGGCTGGTGGCTCTCCTCATCGCCCTGCCCATCTGTCCCGCCTCCCCTCCCGGGGCACATCCTCCCCTTGGGTCTCCGCCTCCCCCTACAGAAGATTCCACCAGGGCTCCACAAACCTAGCCCCAGCTGGCCCGGCCTCTCTAGCCTCCTCCTCCTCAATCCCAGTGGCCTCAGTGAGGACTCTGGTGAGAACGGCACGTAGCACCCTAAGCACCAAAGCGAAGTGAAGTTGCTCACTTGTGTCTGACTTTTTGTGACCCCATGGACTGTAACCTACCCGAGGAATTTTCCAGGCAAGAGTACTTGAGTGGGTTGCCATTTCCTTCTACAGGGGATCTTCCTGACCCAGGGATTGAACCCGGGTCTCCCGCGTTGCAGGCAGATGCTTTACCATCTGAGCCACCAGGGAAGCCAAGCACCAAAGATGGAGTCCAAGCAAGGTCTCTGGGGTCAGGTGCCCCCGCCCCCCTCTGCAGTGCCCTGCATGAGCACAGCTTTGGGTGCTGCAGTCGGGAGAGACCAACCCTAGCTGTGACTTCTCCCCATTTCTGTTCAGTGTGCCCACCACTCACATGGAAAAGGCCGCCCGCACCCCCACCAGCGGCTGACGGGCCCACTCCACCGGCCCGCGTGTAGTGACGGACGTGGCTGTTTTCCAGCAGGAAGGCTTCCAGAGCTGACACCAAGGGGCTGCAGGTCGACGTGCTTCTGAAAGGCCTCCGCAGGCGGGGCTGTGGTTTGCCCATGAGGTCTGTTCTCTGGCCCAAGGTGCTGGTGTTTGTTTTTATTAATAGTTGACTGTTTGTCCTACTTTGGACCAAGAATCCAGGTTTGCAGTTATTTATAACGAGAAATTACTTCTGGATCCAGCTTTGGTTGCTTTGTGTTTCCCATGAACACTTCACAATTTGAAACAGAGACTCTGTGTTCTGTCTGAACCCCACCCATGTTCTGCCGGCTGCCAAGAGCCTACTGTGTGTCCGGCGCTGTGCCCGGCTCCGCCATCCCAGCTCCCAACAAGGGTCCGGGAACCGAGGCAGCAGCATTGGCCTGTCTCAGAAACCAAACTCAGCCTCCAACCCTGAGAACTCCCTCTTGGTCCCGGAGGACCAAGGCCCCAGCCCTCCTCCGGCTCCTTTCAGAAGGGAGGCTTAGACAGAAAGGCCTCTTGGCTATCGAGCGGCTCTTGCAAAATTGCATTTGATGAGTTAAGTGTAAATAAATGAGAACCAGATGGATTAGATTTCGGGTAAAATACACACGAGCCTTGGAGCAGCTCTGGGCCTGGATTCTGCCAGATCAGGGTTCTCCCCGAGCTGCCAGAAGTGCTGGCGTAGCAGGCAGGGGTGTGACTGGAATCTCCCGGGAATCATCTACCTCCTGGTCTGCGGCATCAGCTGGGGCCCTCTCTGGGGCTCCTGGCTTCCCAGCAGGATGGTTGTGTCCAGAAGACACAGGGTCTCCCGTTGTAGCCCTGTTCTGACACCAAGCCCCTTGGGCTAGGCCAGAGTCCAAGCTCAGCACTGGGCGATGACTGGTGGGGTCAGCTTTCCAGGCCAGCACGCTCACACCCAGACCCAAGGAGCCAGCCAGGGCGGGACAGAGCTCTCCCGAGGCTGCTGGCCCGCAGGGTCTGGTCACTGCCTCCCTCAGCTGGGGCCCCCCATTGTCTGCGATCTCTCAGTGATGGCTGAGCAGCACAGAACATCTAAGGAGTTTGCTGCCTAACTCCAACTGCTGACCGCTCCACCTTACAATCACGTGTCTTATAAACACATAGTCTATACACATGTGTCTCCCTGAGACTACTACCTATGGGTCCTGGTTCCTGCCCTGCAAGTCATGGCATCTGGGGTACAAGATTCAGTAAGGTCTTGGTATGTGACCTTGGCACTGTGCTTAACCATTTGGGGCCCTGGTTTCCTTCTCTAAAAGTCAGAGATAATAGCACTTGAGGCTGCTTGGGGGAATTAAGAAAATAATGGTGGTAAAACCCCTAGCACAGGGCTTCCTCGGTGGCCCAGTGATTAAGAATCTGCCTGCCAGTGCAGGGGACTCGGTCGGGACTTCGATCCCTGGTCGGGGAAGATTCCACACACCTCGAGGCAACTAAGTCTGAGTGCCACAACGACTGAAGCCCGCGCACCTCCAGCCTGCGCTCGGAGACAAGAGACGCCACCGCAGTGAGAAGCCCGTGCACCACGACAACAATGAGCCCCCACTCGCCACGACTAGAGAGAGCCTGGGAGCAGCAGTGGAGACGCAGCCCAGCCAAAAATTAAATACAAACATACATGGGCACTCGGCACAATGCCAGCACACACAGGGCACCGATCCATCTTCACTACTGTTGGACAAAGCTGGAGCAAGCGCTGCAGGGGGTCACAGGGTGGACACCCTCTGGGCGATGGCAAAGTCCCTCCTGAGCTGGGAAACCAACCATGAGCCTCATCCAAAGGGAGTGCTCAGTCTTGCCTCGGCCTCCTGTTCTCCGAGCAGAGCGGCCTCAGCTTCTGGAATTGCTCCCTCCTGATACAGGTTCCAGCCTGCTCACCACCTGGGTCACCCTTCTCGGGGGACCGCGACTACCAGCTGCTTAACAGTGCAGAGCTGGCTATTCAAATCCTTGGCCCGCTTCTGAATTGAGGTTTTAAATTTTTATTTATTTTGGACTGCGCTGGGTCGTCACTGCTGTGTGGGCTTTTCCTCTAGTTGTGGTAAGTGGGGGTTATCTCTAGCCGCAGTTCGTGGTCTTCTCATTGAGGGGGCTTCCCTTGTTGCAGAGCATGGGCTCCAGGGCACGTGGCTTCAGGGCTTGCAGCTGCCGGGCCTTAGAGCTCTGGCTTAATAGTTGTGGTGCACGGGCTTCGTTGCTCCGCGACATGTGGGATCTTCCCGGAGCAGGGGTCAAATCCATATCGCCTGCATTGACAGCTACTTCTTTACCACCCAGACACCAGGGAAGCCCCCTGGCCCACTTTTAAATTGGGCTGTCTTTTTACTGTTGAGTTGTAAGAGTTCTTATATATCCTAGATAGTAGACCCTTATCAGATACATGGTTGGCAAACACTTTCTCCAACTCCGTAGACAGTCCCTCCTTTAAAAAGTGGGCCCCGGGAGGTGAGTGCACCTGTGGGGGTCATGTCCAGAAACCTGGGCTCCTCTTGGGCTGCATTCCTGGGAGCTGTCACCCTGTCCCATGGCTTTTCCAGCCAGCTACTGGCTAACACTGCCCAAACCTCTAGGGCTGTCCGCTGCACCATCCTCTAGACCCAGAGATCAGCACTTGCAATCAGTTGGACTTGAATGTCCAACATGCAGGACAAACCTAACAAGCCTAACATGGCCCACGGTGAACTATCTCCACCTCCACAACGAAAGCAGAAGGGAACAAAGCAAAGCCGAGGCCCCCCTCAGCCTTCTGAATCTCAGCAAATGGCAGCACCACCCACAGCTGCTTCAGCCCAAACACCTGGGAGTCATCCGGCACCTCATCTGGCGTCTGCTTTGTGTTTGCTTCTCCATCTCCTCGGAGATGCAGAGTCCTTGGGGACAGGGACATCTTGCGTGTGGCTGTGTCTCGGGGTTTTAAACAGTGCGTGTTTGTGGACCGAGTACGGACTGAGAACTGGCTAGGGCAGGCAGCTCTGGCCTGGAGGCCCTGGCTGCGGGCCTGCCCCGTCAGGGATGGGCCGAGTGGCCCTGGAGGGGCTGCCCCGGGTGGCAGCGCTGGATCAGGGGCTGGATTGAGTGCTGGCCAGTGGGTTTGCAGGGGGGCAGAGTGAGAGCTGGCTGGAGAAGACCTAGGTTCGCTTATCTGCCTGGCACAGCCTTGCCCAGCAGTTAGCCCTACTGAGTGGGTGAGCACAGCCCTGCCTGTGGGCAGCTGGTGGGGAGATGAGGATGGAGAGAAGCAGATACCCTCAAACACTGCCAGCCTGTGGGCTCTGGTGCACAACGAATGAACAGAGCCACGTGGGACGCTTGGTAAGTGGGGGAAGCCTGCTTCCTGCCTTGTGGTGCTTTCACTCGCGTGAGGACCAAAGTCTTCAGCTGCAGAAAACCCTTCTGAGTAGTGCTTGGGGAAGCGGGTGGAGGGGGTAGGGGCTTGAAGGCAGTGGGCTGCCCCCTTGAATGACACTTCATCATTGCCCTTGGTCTATGCCAACCGCGGCCAGACCAGCTCTTCCTAATCTCTCCAGCAAGGGCAAGAGAGAAAGCTGCAGGAGACGGAAGGGAACTCCTGTTCCCTGAACCTCTGCTCCGTGTCAGCACTCCCATTACAGTGTCCCAGCTGGCCTCAGCCCGGAGCAGGAGCGGAGTGTTATAACAGGAGCTGCAAGCAGTGAGCACGGCCTGCCCTCGGTCACCGACGTGTGGGTGACGGGCCCAGGACGGGAACTGGATGCCTTCGTCCCCCGCCCTCAGGCCTCTGACAGGGCAGCTGTGAACATGATCCTGGACAGACATCTGTGGGAGGCACTGGAGCTCTGAACAATCCATTTTGATGGGGATGAGAATGGAGGACTGGAAAGAGGGAAGGGAGAAAAACCAACTAACGGAACAAACCCTGGAACCAAAGCAAGACGCTCTAAGAAGGGGAAATGCTTTTGACAAGATTCTTAATGAATATCCTCAGAAATAAAGCAGGCCCAGCTGGCTGTGATTACCCCTGTGGGCTTGGATGGGGGGCAAGGGGAGCCCCCCTGCCTTGGGAAAGACTCCACAGAGGCAAGGCGAGCCCAGGAGCTCCCCGGACTGCCCCGGTGCACACGGGCCTTCTGGTCAGTCCATCACACCTGACTCTGGCCAGGTCAAATGTCTCGCTCCCAGCGTCAATTTCCCACCATTGCTACTGCCTGGAATTCCGGAACTTCAGGCATCAAATCTTCCCAATTAAATTCAATGTTTTCTTCCAACTTCTGCTGAGTTAAGATCTGGGCCTTATCCGGCTGCTGTGGGTGCTTCCCAGTGGCCCGTTTCCTTCCTTTTTCTCAACAGCTCCCTCCCCCAGTCAGCCCTGGGACTTCTCTGTGAGTGGGGGCTCCCTTGTGGGCTCCCACCCCAGCTTGTGATGGCTCCTTCAGCGGGCTGGCAGTGAACTGGCCACTTCCTTCCGGCGCTCAGCAGTCCCTCATTGCCAGGCCCTGGGTGGGTCATGCAGACACAGTGGGACTGAGGAATGAGTCTGTGCCAGGAGAGCTGATACACTCAAGAAAGTAGCTGGCAGAGGTAGAGGGCTGACATGGGCACCAGGGAGCTTTGTGGAAAAGGCAGCCCTGAGCCTGGCTGAGCATCGCAAGGACTGCCGTGTCTTCCCAAGGCTGCCCCTCTCCCTTTCCAGGCCAGGCTGTGGCATGACTTTCTCATAGCATAACCACCCTCAAGAGCTTAGCATGGGTCCCTATCACTTGTCCAATAAAACTTTCATTATTCAAAAATGTGAATGTATAAGGAATTTTGAAAAACAGCAGGGGAAAAAAGATCAACAAATTTATACTCTAGCCACAACTCCTATCACGAGCATCTATTTTATTTTTTCATGTGCTGAGTTTCAGCTAGTGGTAACGAATCACTCTTTCGCCCTCTTGCCCTTGAGAGCGTGACCCTTTGGCCCTGCTTCACTGAGAGCTGAGTCAGCGCCTTGGGCAGGCTGGGGCTCAGTCCTGGCTGCCCTTCTCACTGCCGCTGTCCAGGCTGCAAGGACCCCCTGCCCTCGCCTCAGAGTGCTGTCTCTCTTCCACTCTTAGTGAACTCCCCTGGGAGGGACACGTCTGGGCGGCTGTGAGGGACTTCTCTGCAGATGAATCCCCAGAGGCGGGATTCTGGCACAAACCTTCACATCCTGGCTGCTGGACCCCTGTTACTCTACACAGTTCCCTGGCTTCCCACCCGAGAGCACGTCTGCAAGAACCGCCATTCCATCTGAAGTCATCTTTCTAACGCCCTGTCTCCCCCAGAGAGCTTTCATGGCACACGTGTTTGTGTTCGTTCATTCATTCAACAGGCAGGGAACAGGGAGTGAGCATGTCGTCAAGGCTGCCCCCAGGGAGCTGCCCGACCAGGGTGAGAGAAGGGGTGAGACCAGGTAAGACCTGGGATTGGGAGGCCAAACTCGGGGGCTGCGGAGCCTCTGTCTAAACTGCACAAGGACCGGCTCAGGGAGAGCTGTGTTTGGGGATGGGATGCCTGCCATGAGTGTCTGTGTGTGTGTGAGAGAGTGTGTGCGCGTGCACACCCATGTGCATATGTTTGGTGAGGCTGGAGCATTAGTTAGGGCCCTGGTGGCTGTCGAAGGAGGGGGCGAGGAGCCAGGCTGGCGTCTGAGGTGCCCGAGGTGCAGACAGAGGAAGTCTCCCGCCAGGCCTGCGTCTGCCGGTCTGGGTCTCCATGTCTCAGGCTCGGGGAGCAATGGTGTGTGCCTCTGCTGACTGGCCGCCATTTCCCACGCCTCTGTCTACTCCTCCTGAGCCCGCACTCCTTTCTGACTGAGCAGGCCGCCATTTCACACACCTCTGTCTACTCTCCCTGAGTCTGCACTCCTTTCTGGCTTAGCCTCTTCAGCTCCAGGCTTTGCACCTGCCCTTTCCTCCTCCCCTCGCCCCATCCCTGTCCCTGCTTGGCATGGGGAGATGGCCCCCTCCCCGCCAGTGCTTCCGGCCAATGTTAGTGACACCAAGGACACCGAGCTGTGAGTATCACTGCACAGAGCCTAGAGCTCCCCGAGGGTGGGAGTCGCATCTAACTCATCTCCCGATCTCCTGACTGGTAGGTGGGGGCACTCAGGGGGCAGCTGCTGACCAGAGGTTACAAACCATTTCTCCCAACCAGATGGCCACCCTAGCAGCAGCTCTCAGTCAGGGCCCCCACATCCTGGACTCAGATTCCAGCCCCACATCTTGGCTACGTGATCACACATCAACAGCGACAAAAGTTCTGATAGGATCTGGGGCTGGAAGCGGCACACAAACATCAGTGCATGATCCTAACCATATATGGTCAGTTCTGCACACAGATGACCTCAGACAAGAACATTAGGACCTGAAAGCTGTTGACCTGTTGGGGTGGCAAGCTAATGGGGGAATTATCTTCTGTCTTGTCTATTGATTTCTTTGAGTGTTTCTGTATAATTATTCCACGTGTGGAAGATGGGTAAGTAAACAGACTTTTTCAACTCTGCTTGAGGAGCACTGTGCCTCTGGTTGGTCCACGGGCGGGGTGGGGACTGAGTCACGCTGCCAGGAAGGCCAGGCAAGAGGTGCTCAAGGATGAACTGGAGCGCTCAGGGCAGCCAAGAGGGGGCGTCCTCCAAGGCGGGAGGAGCACAGAGGGTGGGGACAGGCTTCTCATTTGTGGGGTGAGAAGGCAAGGCTGGAGTGGTAGGCAGAGCCCCGAGCACGAGGAGCCAACTGCCAGGCTGAAGACCCCAGACTCCTCCAATGGGAAGAAGGGCCCCAGGAGGATCCCATTCCACGGGGCCTCCGCCAAGGCTCCTCCCAACAACTACACCGGCAGGTGACCCCTTGGCAGCCAGCACATGAGCCAGGGCGGGGCAAGGGGCCCTGGGACCCTCTCCCACCACTAAAGTATCACCTGAGGGGTCACTAGAGACCCTAGACCAAGCAGCTGGGTGGCTGCCAGGGCCACCTGCTTACAGACAAGGAGTGCCAGTTGGGCACCAGCCCTCTCTGCTGGCTAGTCTATTTCCAGCTACATGTGGCTGGGGTGAGGCGGGTGCCAGGGAGGGGTGCGGGGGCAGGCGAGGCAGGGGGCTGGCGAAAGGCCACGATACACGGTCTGTCGGTGCTGGGAAAGGATGGTCGCTGCAGCACGTGTCTAGACGCAGCCCGGCCCGGCCCACGCCCAGGGTGGCCCCCGTGACCGCCCAGGCACGGGCTGCTCCAGAGTAAGCAAGCTTATTGGCAGAGGAAGCGCTGGGTCGCAGACTTTGGGACTCCCTTACTTGCTGATAACTCCCATTTTTAGGCACACAGTTCAGTTCTGGTCTGGGGTATATGTTTTGGTGGTAAAGTATTTTTAAAGAGCTTTCACAAGACACTTATTTTCTGTTTACTTCTCTGAATTCTGACCAAGACCTTGGCACATGGACTGCAAACAAGAAAGACGAAGGGACGTGTCTGCTTGTCTGTCCTGTCCTCGGCAACTGGCTGTTTTTCTTTGCTGTTTATGGGCTCAGCCTTCTCCACCCTTGGACAGAGCAGGACTTTTTCCCCAGGTCACCACACTGAGCCCTATTCAAAGCCGGCACAGGGCGACTGACAACAGATTTCAACCATGTCCTACCAACAGGAAGGGCCGTCCTGTATTGTGCTGTGGTCTCTGACCTAAAGGTGCCACCCAAGGGTGAGCAAGAAGGAGAGGCCGAGGGGCCTCCTGATGCCACAATGCCCACCTCGCTCCATGCCTACAGCCTCCTCCCAGGAACACTGTCATCCTTCTTTTCGGGATAAGAAGAGTGAGCCTAAAGAGCTGGCTGCAAACCCCTGCTGGGAAGGGAGCTTGGGCCAAGGGTGATGTGTCTGTTCCCAGGTCCTTGCTCTTGGCTCCTCTAGAGCAGAGACCAGAAGGAGCTGGGCCTGGAGACAGGATGGGACGGGGAGCTCCACGCTCAGCCGGCCGCAGGGGCCCCACTCATGTGGGCTGTTAGGAGACACCCTCTGCCCTCTCCCAGTTCTCGGAAGGTTTGAGAGCCCTGAGCCCTGCTCCTGGGCCAGGCTTGTGTATGTACCACTGTCAGACCATGCTCTCCTGGGCAGTCAGCATCACACCTTCTGCCTCCTTCCCTGGCCACCCACCTATCCCTCCATCACACAGATGGGTCTGCGCTGGGCCTGGGAACACAGACCTAAGGCACTTTGGAGCCTGGCCCTCCAGTACCTCCTGAGGCAGGAGAGACCCACCCCTGGGGTCCAGGGACAAGCCTAGGAGCTCAGCGCTGAGGCAGAGGGCAGCCTGGGAGGCTACAGGCACCCAGGGGTACGGTGTGCAACTCAGGGAAAGCTTTCCAGAGGGGCTGATGCCCGAGCTGACATGTGACAAGTAGGGGTCACAAAGAATTAATGAAGAGCACGGGGAAGGGTGATCCGGGCAGAAGGAACAGTAGGTGTAGGGTACTCCAGAGCAGGAAAGGGGGGTGCATTTAGGAAAACAGAAGTTATTTGACGTGCTGGAGATTACAGCTCTGAGAAACAAGGAGAGAGGTAGATGGGGACTGCATCTGGAAGGGAGGAGGAGCTTGGCTACCATCCCTGGGGACACTCTATGCCACTAAGACATCCAATCACGAGCTGGCAGAGGGAGAAGGACTCTGACAAAGCAGCCAGGCCGAGGGGTTCCAAACAGGGCCCTGTGGGGTTGAGCTCCCCAGAGAGTGGGGCTCTCATCCCTGCCAGTCTTGCCTCCCATTTCAGCCAAAGCTGTGTGACCACTGTGGGATTCTGCTGGAAATAAAGGGTTCTGCTGCTGGACACAAAACCCCACAGAATCTGAAAACCATTGGTTGAATCCCACTCCTTACCTCACATGTGATGGGGAAACTGAGGCACAGAGAGGGAGGGAGTTTCCCGAGGTCCCCCCACAAGTCCATGGCCCAAAGAGCCTGATTCCTGGCCCACTGCCATGCCCCGCAGCACTTGCCTGACCCCCTTCTATAAGAAGCACCCGAGGCTCTGCCCAGCCTTCCCCCCAGCCCCCCATCCTGAGCTGGCTGCAGGCCTGAGGCTGGAGAAGGCCACTCTACCCCCAAAACACACCTGGGTCTCCATCACCCCACCTCCCTGCCCGCTGCAGGAGCTCCCTGGTTCTGTAATGATTTGGGGAAAGAAGGACGCCCATTTATAAAGATGCACACTGAGTCCACTCTGTTTCTTTTTCTCAGGCCAAAGAACTCCCATCAGATTAACAGTTGTAAAAAGCTGGGCAGAGAAGTGAGTCTGAATCCAGCTTGTCCTCCGATAGTGACTCCCTCCAACCAAGTGTGTTCAGACCACATGAATGTGGGCCAAGAACAGGGACCAGTGGGGAGGGAGGGCAGAAATAGGACAGAAGAAACCTCCACAGTTTACCTTGAAAAATATTGGTGTTTATGGAGTAAGTATTTGACTGTCTGAAACTGTTTAGTTTCACATTAAAATGGTCAGCATTTCTTTTTCCCAGCAAGAAATGCATTTGCGCTGTTGAAGTATAAAGACAAATAAACAGAGGCGAGTCGAGCCTTCGTTAGGGGTTCAGGGAGCAACACATTGTCTCCAGCTGTCCTCCAGGATGAGAGGGGGCGCCTTCAAAAGGGCCGAGGCGCGGCCCTTTCATCCTGCCGGGGAACAGCCCGGCGCAGGGAAGAGCCATGACCGCCACACCACCGCGGAGCATCTGGGCGCCCACGGTGCCTTCCTCCCACACATGCAGCTGGGCTCCTGGGCCCCACTGGGCCCTGCAGAGCTCCTCTCCTCCTCTGCTCCCTCTGCCTGGGGGCCTCTAGTGTCACCCAGTGTACATCTGATCCTGCCAGACAGGCATCATGTTCATTTTGGAGACCACAAAACCGAGACTGAGAAAGAGGTGACATTGTCCAAGGTCTCAAGGTGAGTATTGTGGTAGAGCTGGGACGGACAGCCCTGATGCCACGTGGCCCATGTCAATGGATGAGCCAAGAATCGGTGCAGGAGGAAGGGGCAGGTTCTGACCGGGGAGGGTGGTGGGCCGTGGCTCACTGGGCAGGAGCACTGTGTGGAACATGTGGGGCAGTCCCCACCAAAGGACTTCACACCCAGCTCAGGCATGAGGCTCATTTCCCCATCTTCACTAGCTCAGAAAAGACATCCATTCTCTTTAAAAAGTATCCAAACCGCACACTAGGAATAAGTGCTAATTAGGTAATTCACATCTGTCGAGCCCTTGTTGAGTGCCAGGCACGTGCTCTGGAAAGCTTATCTCATTTGGTCTCTGCATCATCCCTGTCAAATAAGCGCTGCTATTAGCCCCACCAAACAGATGAGGATACGAGGCCCCGAGAAGTGAAGATACCTGCTCAGGGTCACAAAGTTGAGTGATGGATCCAGGATTCAAAACTATGCAGGCTGATTCCCAATGTTCCTCCAGGACTGGGAATACGCCATTCATCTGCAAACTGGAAGCTCCCAGCCCAGGACGCAGCACAGGGCAGGCATTCAGGAGATCTTCTGAGATGAACGACTGTTAAGAGCTCTCAATTTTGATGCCATCTAGAAGCTCTCAGTTCAGTTCAGTGGCTCAGTCATGTCTGACTCTTGGCGACCCCACAGACTGCAGCACACCAGGCCTCCCTATCCTTCACCAACTCCCAGAGTTTGCTCAAACTCATGTCCATCGAGTTGGTGATGCCATCCAATCATCTCATCCTCTGTCGTCCCCTTCTCTTCCCGTCTTCAATCCTTCCCAGCATCAGGGTCTTTTCCAATGAGTTAATTCTTTGCATCAAGTGGTCAAAGTACTGGAGCTTCAGCTTCAGCATCAGTCCTTCCAATGAATATTCAGGACTGATTTCCTTTGAGACTGACTGGTTGGGTCTTGCAGTCCAAGGGACTCTCAAGAGTCTTCTCCAAAACCACCGTTCAAAAGCATCAGTTCTTTGGTGCTCAGCTTTCTTTATAGTCCAACTAGAAGCTCTAGGCTCTCACATTCCCCTGAACCCCAGACCTGATTACCTTACAGACTTGGAACTTGTATATCATATCTACTCAGATGACTACTAATTATGTCAAATTGAAGTTGGCCCAACAGACTCTCGGAGAAGGCAATGGCAACCCACTCTAGTACTCTTGCCTGGAAAATCCCATGGACAGAGGAGCCTGGTAGGCTGCAGTCCATGGGGTTGCTAAAGGTCAGACACGACTGAGTGACTTCACTTTCACTTTTCACTTTCATGCATTGGAGAAGGAAATGGCAACCCACTCCAGTGTTCTTGCCTGGAGAATCCCAGGGATGGGGGAGCCTGGTGGGCTGCTGTCTATGGGGTTGCACAGAGTTGGACATGACTGAAGTGACTTAGCAGCAGCAGCAGCAACAGACTCTCAGTCCACGCTGTCCCTACTCCACAATCTGTCCTCCCGCCAATCTTCCCCAGAAGCTACAGAGTAACTCCAAGCAAAAACCAGCAGTCACTCTTGATTCCTCTTTACCCCTTACTTCTCACATCTAATCCATCATCAGTCCATTCTGGCTCCATTTTCAAAACATACATGAATTCAACCACATCTCATCACCTCCATGATTGTCACCCTGGATGGGGCCACCAACATCTCTGATCTAGACCACCATAATGGTCTCTGTCTCTTATTTCCCGTTAACACATTCTCTGTGTAGCAGCCAGAAGGCAAATCTATTAAGATGTCAATCCCTGGTTAAAATGTCCCATGGTCCCAGCTAATTTTTTTTTCCCCAGCTAATTTAGAATAAAATCCTAACTCCCTTCTAGGGCCTGTAAGACCTGACATGACCTGGCCCAGCTCCCTCCTGACCTTATCTCCAGGCTTTCTCCTTTCTTCCAGATCCTCCAGGTACAATGACCTATTCCCAAACTCACCCAACTTGTCCCTGGCCCTGGCCACTGCCTTTGTCCTCCCCTTTTTTGGAGGGAAGATGATCTTCGATGGGTAGCTTCCTCCTCCTCCTGAAGGCCCTTCACCAAGTCCCCTCCCTGTGAACACTGGGTGACCTCTGTAACTGCCTTGATAGGCAAAGCTGGGTGGAAGTGCCTTCTGAGAGCAGATTGTAAACCTGCATCTTGTTCTCCTGGGATCCAGACACTATGCTGTGAGGAAGCCCATACCACCCTGTGTGGACAGACCACACCAAGAGGCTGCCCAGAAGTGTTCTGGCTGACAACCAACTTCAACCATAAGACATCAGCAGAGAAGTCTCCAGATGATTCCAGCCCCCATCAAGGCATATCCAACTTCAAGACTCCCCAGCTGAGGCCCAAACACCGAGCAGCTGAGACAGCCATCCCCACTGCATCCTCTCTGAATTCCTGACCCACAGAATCTGCAAGCAGAGTAAACTGGTGTTTCACACCACTGAATGTGGGGAGGTTTTTAACGCACCAATGGTCACAGGTGTACCACCCTCTCCAACACGGTTGCCCTGCTCAGTCACTTCCTATCACAGAGTTGTTGTTCAGTCACTCCATTGTGTCCAGCTCTTTTCGACCCAATGGACTGCAGCACGCCAGGCTTCCCTGTCCTTCACTATCTCCCTCAGTTTGCTCCAACTCATGTCCATGGAGTCAGTGATGCCTTCCAACCATCTCATCCTCAGTCACTCCCTTCTCCTCCTGTCCTCATTCTTTCCCAGCATCAGGGTCTTTTCCAATGAGTTGACTCTGCATCAGGTGGCCAAAGTATTGGAGCTTCAGCTTCAGCATCAGTCCTTCCAATGAACATTCAGGGTTGATTTCCTTTAGGATGGACTGGTTTGATCTCCTTGCCGTCCAAAGGACTCTTCAGAGTCTTCTCCAACACCACAGCTCAAAAGCATCAATTCTTGGCCGTTCAGCCTTCTTTATGGTCCAACTCTCACACTGGTACATGGCTACCGGAAAAGCCATAGCTTTGCCTATAGGGACCTTTGTCGGCAAAGTGATGTCTCTGCTTTTTATACACTGTTCAGTTTTGTCACAACCTTTCTTCCAAGGAGCAGGCGTCTTTTGACTTTGTGGCTGCGGCCCTATCACATTCGTGTTATTACTTTTCACTGCAGGTGGCCTGACTGAACCCACTTCACTGAGTTCCGTGCTTCCTTGCGCACCGTCTCCCCCCTGCGCTTGCTGCTTCATTCACCACTCAGTGTACCTTCAACATTTAAAGCTTGCGCTGGTACACAGCAGGGCTTCTGAACACTTTTTTGAATAAATGAATGGATGAATATTGGATGGAGCCTTATGTCACCTGTGGTTTGAGCCGTGAACACTTCTGGGTTTCTCGTGAATCTGGGGGTCCCATGACACGTGCTCCATCTAATTCTCCTGGATCGCCATCACGTGCCCAGCATGGATGTTTGCTGAGCCTGAGGACGTAGGATACAAGGCACTTCTTCAAACTCATTTATTTGTTCATTCTATAAATATTTATTACATGCCTGTGATTTGCCAGACACAGCACTCGATTCTGAGGAGGAAAAAGGAGAGATAAACAAGAGAGCTTCTGCCTACAGGGGAAGAAGACAGAACTCCAGCACAGAGCCAAGCGGAGGTGTGTACAATGTGGTCACAGAAGGCTTTGGAAAGAAGGGAGACGCAGGGACAGGGGTCACAGGGAGCAGCGCTGAACAGGAGGGATGGAAGGATGGTGGGTGTAAGGCCTGTGGGGCCAGAGGGCACAGGTGGGTGAGGATGAGAGGTGAGGAGAGGAGGCCGGCAGTGCCCTGGCCCGAGGGGCCTTGGGAGCAGATAAAACGGGTGCTGCTGTGAAAGCGACAGGAGCCACGTGAAAGGGTTCAGTGATCACAGGGCTCTGTGAGGTCACATGGGGAACACAATGTCCCAAAGAAGCTCAAGGGTGACAGAAGGCTCTTGCATAGGTAGCAAGGACCTGCCTGGGAGGCAGTACAGATTTTGGGGAGCTCTCCAGAGCAACTGCTGCCCTCATCCCCTTTAGCAGGCCACCCACCAGCCTGGGTTGGCAGATGCTAGGATTTCACAGAGTCCCAAATTCACAGTGGGGTGGGGGGCTATCAAACCCCCAATGATCCGGACCAGCCTCCCAGAGTGGGGTCTGTTTTGGGTGCCATGGGGAAGGGGTAGGCAGTAGCTTACAGGCTTGAACTGGCAAACGAACAGATCTGGGCCCTGGTCCCAGCTTGACCACTTACTGGCTGTGTGACCTTACATGGGTCACTTTCCCTTTCTGAGCCTCAGTTCCTCATTTGTAAGGAGGGGATACTAATGGTTTCTGCTCAGGGATGCGTGAGGACCAAGTAAGAGAATGTCAGCACAACATCCTGGACGACTCCAGGCACACAGGAGAGACTTGGCCAAGGTCCCCTCACCTCACCTAAGAGGAGCCGACTACCTAGCATGAGGCCGGGCACACAGTAGGTGCTCAAGAAGTGTTAACGGGAACATCTCGATCTGCTTAACAAAACAACTTGTCTGCTGAATCTGGCTGCAGATGACTCCTCTTCATCAGGGGAAAATGTGCTGAGAAGCAAGTCCGAAATTCAAACTGTGAGCAACTTGAGAACCGTATTTTTCAGTAAGTCAAGATAAAAACTGGGGTCGCAGAGAACATCTGGCTAAGTGAACTAATGGCTTTAGGGGAAAAGGAGACTTGCTTTGTGGAGTCGGGAAAAAATTATCCACCGCTGGTTTTAATTTAGGATGAAAAAAAACCTTATTCTATTAGCCTAAATATTGCTCTTATGTCCAATTGCATGGAGTTTGGAATAATATTTTTCAAACAGAACTACTGCTATTTCAAGTAATTACAATGCTAAAAGCAGTCATTTGGGGTTGAGCAAGGATCTCATCATGGTTTCAATTCCCTCTGGTGTCATTTTCTGTTATATTTGAGAAATTCCTCAATAAAGATGTCAAATAGAAAGAGGGTTTTACTCCCCAGAGGACAGATTTGGCCACCCTCCAGGACACGGTCCCAGGCAAGCCATCTCCACAAGAAAATAACCTCATTTGCTCAAAAGAAAAGAAAAGGTTCAACTGTGAAAACCCAGGCAAGAAAATAACCCTTCAGCCATCAGCCTCATTTCTCCGATGAGCTCGGAACGCTTTTGAAACAGTGCTGACCAGGCTCGGTTCCAGCCATCATCATGAAGGAATTCAGTGGTGGTTGAGAGAGGGATGTTCCAAGCGGACGAGACTTCTGACCCAGGCTTTTGGAGACAAAACAGGAGATGCAGACAGGCCTGACTGTCCCTGACGGGTGATGGTTGTGGGGTGGGGCTCAAGAGTGGCTGACCGGAGACGGTCAGGGCTGCACAAAGCAGAGAGATTGCAGAACACAGAGCCCTCCCCAAACTCAGTCAGCTTCTCACAGCACCCAACACCCACCGAGGGCAGGCCTTGTGCTGGAGGCTCTATCAGGCAGCGTGACACAGTTCCTACTGAGACCAAGCGGAGAGCTAAATGACTGACAGGCTGTGAGCGATAGAGAATGGTGGGGAGTGTGGCGATCAGGAGTGTACACACGCTCTCCCAAGAGGGGCCGTGATGCAGATCCTCCCAGTTGCGGCTGTTCCCACAGGGAGGTGCCCCTGCTCTCGGCCTCATGCCTGGAGGGTCCCCGCTTTGCCGCTCCTGTGGCTACAGCCCTCCCCATGGAGTAAGCAGTCCACAGGCGGTCACGGCACCTGGGTGTTTGAGGCCCCCCAAATTCCCTGTCCCACCCCCCCCCAAACCTGTCTCTTCTCAGAAGGACAGATAACAGGACCAAGAAAAAGGGAAGATGGCTTCGGGGCAAATGGCCAGGGCTTACATATTCAGGTTAGGGTGCCCTCAGGTGCCTTGTGGTGTAGGACAGGGCCAGGGGTGAGAAGAAGGGATGGGGAGCAGGTATTGCCCATGCTACCACTTTCTGGCACGAAACTCCAAAAAGTCCTAGAATTCTAAATTCCACTCCAGCCTTCCAAGTCACGAGGAAGGGATGCTTGTCAAGGCAGAAGAGATTGAACATATTTTAGATCGAAGCTTCTTAACAACCTTTACATATCTGGCCATGTGGGATATGCATTCCTGCCCCACACCCACAAAGTCAGGGATGGGGGGATTAGGGCCAAGCAGAAACAGAGCTGGAAATACTGAGTTTTATGTGACATCCCTTGATTTATAAATGTGGACAAATAATTCAATCCCCACCGCCATCATCATCACATCAGCGATATGGGGTGAGCGGGAGGGACACCAAGCACGTTCACGGGCTGGACTGTGGGCGGCGAGCCTGAAACCTCTGCAGCAGTGTGACTGATGCACCCTGACCCGCGCAGAACCTCCCAAGCAGTACGCTCAGCTCTCCAGGTCTACTTTCTTATGTAACTGGCACAGTGACCCTGAGACAGGTATTCCTGACCCATTCTGCAGTTAGGGGAACTGAGACTTGGAGAGTCTGAGTAGCTGCTCTCAAACCATAAAACTCATGAGTAGCGGTGACAGAATTTGGACCACATCTTCCAACTCCATTAAGTCCAGCTTCCTCACAGCGTGACGGTTTCAGCCAGTATTTACAAGCCTCTGAGATCCTGACACTGAGCTGGGCACATTTTCAGCGTTTTGTGGGTGAGAGGGTTGTGGCTCTGCGTTGTCAGGCAGGGCTGGAGCCTGTTGGAACCGAGGTCTGACTTCTCCAGAGCTGGAGTTTTGACATGAGAAGGAAAAAGCCCAAACATCAAGACGTCTGTTGGAAAGCGTCTGCCCTCAGCTAAAAGCAGAGGAGCAACAGAGAGAGCCTTTTCTCGGCTGCCATATGCATGAGTTAGAGCCGTAAGAAGTTGCAATCTGTGCTCAGAGGTGGGGGTGGGGGAGTCTTACCCAGTTCCTTAAATTAATCAGTATAAAAAGAATCCACTATGGAAATCACATTGTTAAAACCAAAACCTGCACAGACTCCATTAGTCTGGAGGTGGTGGGTATACCTGCCCACCGTAACCAGGAGTATGGGTGCTTACAAGCAGGTGATTCTATCCAGGTAAGAGAGGTGTGATGAGATGGGGAGGCTGTGTGTGTGACACAGCCGGGGAGTGCAGACAGCAGGCCCGGCCCCCGTGAGGTCTCGGAGGCGTCAGACCAGCCCACCGCGATGCATCTGGTCTGAAGGTCGGCCAGGCTGAGTAAGGCCCGTGGCATTTGCGTGCTCCGTGCCGGCCACTCTCTGGCTGGCCAGCACCCACGACCCCACTCAGTCCTCTTGAGAGCTCTATAGGACAGTGACTGTGGATGCAGTTTCTGGGGAGGGAACAGGCCTAGAGGTGAAGTGGCCAAAGGTCACACAGCTGATAATTGACGAACCAGGGTCGGAGCTCAGAACCTGCAGGTCCGAAGGTCTGATCTCTTGACCACTGGGGATATGCCTGCTCCTGTCAGGATATGCCCGACAGGCAGACTGTCAGGTCTGTCTTCACGGACTAATTTGTTCCTGAAACGTACTCTATCATCTGAAAAAAGGGGCCAACAACCCGGAAGGTTAAATGTTTATGCTTCTTGGGAGGATTACATGAGATAAAATGTGAATAATACTGAATATGGTATCTGGTACAACAAACGCAGTCCAGCCTCAGTTCTCTCCAATCTCATCCAAAGCTCTGACTTCCTCTGCAGCTCTACCTCCCACCATTCCTCCCACTCCCCCCCGAGCCCAGCCTCAAGGAGCCACCCACGGCTCTCCACACAGGCTCTGCCCTCACCCCTACCTTTGGAGATCCTGTTCAAGGCAACTTCCTCCTTGAAGTCCCCCAGAGGAGTTAGGCACACTTCCCGCCCACCCCCCAACTCCCACAGCCCATGCAGGGTAACTTCATAGACCCCTCTGGGCTTCCACAGTCTGCTGTCCAGACCTCCGTTTCGGCACTTTCTTTGGGTGTAATTACATGTTTACAAATCTGTTTCCCGTAACAGCTAATCTGAGATCCAATATGCATTAAACAAAAACAGGCAGAGGAACTGAAGACGGATACACCGCTAATTCTAGAGGAGTTTCAGAGCACTGGGGATGCCCAGCTTCCTAGCATGCATGCTCAGTCACTCAGTTGTTTCCAAGTCTTTGCAACCTCCCTGCATTGTAGCCCGCCAGGCTCCTGTGTCCATGGGATTCTCTCAACAAGAATACTGGGGTGGGTTGCCATTTCCTCCTTCACAAGCTTTCTATGCATACACCAAAAACCCAGCTGGCACGATAGAAGGTTTACCCAGCCCTTCCAGGAGACACTGCATCGAGTGCCATCAGATCAGATCAGATCAGTCACTCAGTCGTGTCTGACTCTTTGCGACCCCATGAATCGCAGCATGCCAGGCCTCCCTGTCCATCACCAACTCCCGGAGTTCACTCAGACTCACGTCCATCGAGTCAGTGATGCCATCCAGCCATCTCATCCTCTGTCCCCAATCCTTCCCAGCATCAGAGTCTTTTCCAATGAGTCAACTCTTCGCATGAGGTGGCCAAAGTACTGGAGTTTCAGCTTTAGCATCATTCCTTCCAAAGAACACCCAGGGCTAATCTTCAGAATGGACTGGTTGGATCTCCTTGCAGTCCAAGGGACTTTCAAGAGTCTTCTCCAACACCACAGTTCAAAACCATTAATTCTTCGGCGCTCAGCCTTCTTCACAGTCCAACTCTCACATCCATACATGACCACAGGAAAAACCATAGCCTTGACTAGACGAACCTTTGTTGGCAAAGTAATGTCTCTGCTTTTGAATATGCTATCTAGGTTGGTCATAACTTTCCTTCCAAGGAGTAAGCGTCTTTTAATTTCATGGCTGCAGTCACCATCTGTAGTGATTTTGGAGCCCAGAAAAATAAAGTCTGACACTGTTTCCACTGTTTCCCCATCTATTACCCATGAAGTGATGGGACCGGATGCCATGATCTTCGTTTTCTGAATGTTGAGCTTTGAGCCCTGGAATGTGAAGTCAAGTGGGCCTTAGAAAGCATCACTACGAACAAAGCTAGTGGAGGTGATGGAATTCCAGTTGAGCTATTCCAAATCCTGAAAGATGATGCTGTGAAAGTGCTGCACTCAATATGCCAGCAAATTTGGAAAACTTAGCAGTGGCCACAGGACTGGAAAAGGTCAGTTTTCATTCCAATCCCAAAGAAAGGCAATGCCAAAGAATGCTCAAACTACCACACAATTGCACTCATCTCACACGCTAGTAAAGTAATGCTCAAAATTCTCCAAGCCAGGCTTCAGCAATATGTCAACCGTGAACTTCCTGATGTTCAAGCTGGTTTTAGAAAAGGCAGAGGAACCAGAGATCGAGTGCCATAAAAAAATCCAAATAATCCTTTTGACCCAAAAGTTCCAGGAAGACTTGCTAAGGAAACAGTTGGGAAAATAAGAAAAAATGTTTTATGCCCAGAACCACCTCTGGGTTCTGATGGCAAAATCAAACAAACAAAATAAGCAAACAGTGTGAATGTCCAACCACAGAAGGGTGGCCAAGTCACCTACAGTAATACTGATGCCTGTTTGCTGACTGTACTCACCAAGCACCAGCCGCTTCACTGTGCCATTTCATCCTCACACACAACCTGGGGAGGCCGACAGCATGTTATTCCCGTGGCTGTCAGGGTGGCGGGAACACCTCCCAGGACTGAGCGCCCTGGGGCTTGCACACTTCTCAGCTGCCTGGACATGATCGCAGTTACTGCTCACAGCAGCATGTGAGACAGCTGCTCTTCACAACCTCCCTTTACCAACAAGACACTGAGGCTTGGAGATGTTAAGAACGTGTTCACGGCCACGCCACACCCCTGCTAAGTCCATGGTCTCAACCCTGAGGCTCCAGCTGTTGTTCCCCAGGTCACTCAGCAGCTGACAGCAGAAGATGGCTGGGGGGACAGGAGCACCTGTTTGAGACCACGAGCTTTCTACCAGGAGCTGTTCCTCCGGCCGTGGACCACAAACCCCCTCTGTTATGGGTTGAATTACATCCCTCCCAAGATGCTGAAGTCCTGACCCCCAGGACCGGTGAGGGTAACCTTCTTTGGAGATAGGTTACTGGCAGATGATCAAGTTAAGATAGGTCAGCAGGGTGCCCTCTAATCCAACAGGACTGTGTCCTTAGGAAGAGAGGACATTTGGACACTGAGACAGGCATGCAGAGAACAAAAATGATGTGAAAACAGAGAGGAAAGTGATCTACGTGCAAAGGCAAGCCCGAGGCTACCAGGAGAGATGGCGAAACAGGGCCTCCCTCTAAGCCTCATAGGAACTAACCCTGCTGACACCACAGCTTCAGACTTTGAACCTCTAGGACTATGACAGAGTAAAGTTCTCTCGCTCAGGTCACCCAGCGTGTTCCTCTGTTACAGCAGCCGCAGGTTGTTAGTCACTGATCAAATGATGAGGCATCTAGGAAAATGGTGAAGACAAAGGCCAGGTACCTGATTGCAACTACAGGTAATCATACCCAGGCGCCTGAAGGCAAACACACCCGCAAAACTAAGATGCTTTCCAGTCTTTCTTTGTTGTTCTACATTTTCCCAATTGTACCCAGAAAGTTTGCATTACTCATAAATTTATACAACTGGCTTAAAAATATATGTATTTGAATTAGGAGAATCTGGAAGTATATAAGAATCCTTGTTATGGGCTGAATTATGTTTCTCCCTAATTTATGTGTTGAAGGTCTAACCCTTACCCTTAGAACATGGCTGTATTTATGATAGAACCTTTAAAAAGGTAATTACGTTGAAAATGAGTTGTTAGGATGGCTTCTACTCCAATATGACTGGTGTCCTTATAGGAAGAGATTAGAGCAAAGAGAGAGTGAGAGAGGGAGAAACACCAGATACATGCATGCAGAGATGACCATGTGAACACACAGCAAGAAGGTGGCCATCTGCAAGCCAAGGAGAGACCCTCAGATTAAAAACAAACCCACGAGCACCTTGTCCTTGGACTTCCAGTCTCCAGGACTGTGAGTAAATAAATTCTTGCACTTTAAGCTCCTCAAGCGTGCTATTTTGTTACAACAGTCCTAGCAAACCAATCATTGTGGTTTAGTCACTAAGTCATGTCAGACTTTGCAACGCCAGGGACTGTAGCCCTCCAGCTTCCTCTATCCATGGGATTTCCCAGGCAAGAATACTGGAATGGGTTGCCATTTCCTTCTCCAGGGGGTCTTCTCGACCCAAGGAACCAAAAGAGGATAAGCATTCCCACTGCCCGCAATGTTACCAGCTGGAGTTGAGAAAGAGGCAGGGTGTGCCCAGTGGGCAGGGCACAGCTGCGTCGCTCACCCAGGCAGTTGTGTCCGTCATGTGCCAGCATGAAGCCGTCAAAGCAGGTGCATCTGTAGTTCCCCGGGATGTTGATGCACTCGTGGACGCAGCCCCCGTTGTAGTGGTCATTCTCACACTCGTCGATGTCTGCAAAATGAGGCGCATGAGAAGTGTCAGAGGAAGACCCCGGGGGTCCTCTTCCCCCCCACCACTGAAGACATTGGGACATGAGTGGTTAGGGGATGACTCAACAGGTACTCACTAACTCAAGTCCTTGCTGGGGGCTGGGGAGCGGATCCAAAGGTTACAAAGATGAAGATCCTGGCTTTGGAAGGTAGTCAGCCACCAGCTTGGGGAGCAAGGTCATGTGGCAGGCATGTTTGGAGTGACTTTCAGATTCCCCGATGGTGAAGCAGGCAAGATTCACACTCAGCTCTGGTCCCCTTGAAGCCTCTCAACACTAACAGCATGCAAGGACCCTACCTAAAATCCCCCCAAACTGGCTTTTTTCAGGCTATTTGAAAGTTGCCCAGAGTGGAGAGCTCATTACTTGTGAGAGGGGCTAAGAAATAAATGAACTTCTCATACCATCACAAAACCTAATTTCTAGAATGAGACAAAGGCCGTATACTTCCCCCAGGGTTTTCTTCCAGATCTGAATTTCTACTGCTTTAGTTTCCTTGTTACAACAAAGACTTCTGTCTTATGAACAATGGCTAATAGCCTTCCTAAAGGTCACCCTTTTTGCCGTTCTAAGTGTTTCTCAACATTTCCCATCAGGGGTCAAAGAGCTATCAGTTCTGGAGTTCCAGAGAGATTCGAGAGGGCCTGGAGAGCTATAGCAGCAAGTCCAGTTAACATTCAATGAACTACCCAAGTCCCAGGGGTGACACCATGTGTCATTAAGGCCCCAAACCCCACATTAACTATCAGGCACAGACCCCCGTCATCTGTATTCCAATTTTACAAGGGAATCGAAGAAGCTGAGGCACAGCAAGGCCAAAGCCTTGTCAAAGGCCACACACCTCGATATGTGGGATTCGAACCAGTGCAATCCCCCATCAGAACGAGGGGTACTGGTGGCGTTCAACCTACCCACCTCGACCTCCACAGGCCCACGAAAAGATGGCAACCGGAAGCCTCTCACAGCAGAACCGGAAGTGTTCCCACAGCCGAACCGGAAGCAGGGATTTTTGATGAGCGGTTCCAGCTATGAAAGCCAGGAAGGGGCCGCCCTTAAGAAGAGAGGGAACTCAAGGCACACCTGGCCGCTTCCACAAACACCTGAGGGGCTGGTAAGGGGAGACACCCAGCTTTGTCCTCTTTCCACATGGTCCAGAGGACAGAGCTACACACAGTAGAGAAAGCCAAAAGGGCCAATTAATGTTCAGGGGTAGGTATGTCCCATCTGGAAGACAGAGCCTGCCTCATGTGGTCGTGAGCCCCCCAACTCTGGAGGTGACCAAGCACTGTCTGGACACCTGTCTGCCAGGAATGCTGCCAGCAGAGGAAATACTGCAGCCCTGAAAGTGCTAGAATACAGGGTCTGGGCTGTGCAGCATCCTCCTGGTAGCCACCCAGCCATGATGAGGGAAGAACAAGCAGCCTGGATCTGCAGAGGTGCAAGAGATAGGAGGCTTCCTGCCTGCAGAGGCCCTCAGCGTCTGCTGGGAAGCAGGCTCAGTGCTGTAAATCATTTGAATTGCTTTCGATCATTATACTTAATGTACTAAGAAGTTTTAAATAACATTAAAGGCAGAGTATAAGATTTTGTGTTTGAAAGGGCACGTGGATTTATAAAGACTGAGATATTGATTACCTCTCAATCTCTGCAGCTCCAACCTTTTGCCAGAGCCCCAGATATACCAATCTAACTACCTCTCCCCCTAGATCGCCCACATTCACTCCAAAGGCAATATGGCCCAACTTTAATTCATCAACCTGCACTTCTCTGGGGTTCTCCATCCCAGTAAATATTGTTATCCTTCCATTTCTCCACTGACATCTAATCAGCTACCAACATGTGAATCTTCTACATTCTTAACATAGGTGCAGTCTGCGAACTGGTCACCCATTTCTACTACTTATAAACATGGCACCATCTCTCAGCTGATCCAAACCAGCATCTCCTAGACTATTGCCTCCTTCCTTTCTTTCATTCATGCAGGTGACTCAGGAGAAGGTGGCCTGGTCCCAACTCTGGGGGTGGAGCCTGGTCAGTCTAATCAAACAATATATGGAATTAATGGCTGTTATTGGTCCCAGGGTGGGCATGTGACTTAGGCTGGATCAGTCAGCCTGAGGGGAAGGAGTTTTATTTTATATTGGGTAGAAGTCGCTCCCTCTCACTTTGTACCTCAGTATGTAGGTATCTATTCCTGAAACATACACGAACTGTCTGGAGTAGGTATTTTAACTCCATTTTATAGTTGAGCAAACTAAAGTGCAGGGAGGTAATTGCTCAAGGTCACATAGTAAGGTAGGGCAAGGATCAAAACAAAGCCTTGCTGTTTACAAAGCCCATGTCTTTTCTAGTGGAGGTGATGGAATTTCAGGTGAGCTATTTCAAATCTTAAAAGATGATGCTGTTAAAGTGTTGCACTCAATATACCAGCAAATTTGGAAAACTCAGCAGTGGCCACAGGACTGGAAAAGGTCAGTTTTCATTCCAATCCCAAAGAAAGACAATACCGAAGAATGTTCAAACTACTGCACAATTGAACTCATCTCACATGCTAGCAAAGTAATGCTCAAAATTCTCCAAGCCAGGCTTCAACAGTATATGAACCATGAACTTCCAGATGTTCAAGCAGGATTTAGAAAAGGCTGAGGAACCACAGATCAAATTGCCAACATCCATTGGATCATCAAAAAAGCAAGAGTTGCAGAAAAACATCTACTTCTGCTTTATTGAGTATGCCAAAGCCTTTGACTGTGTGGATCACAACAAACTGTGGAAAATTCTTCAAGAGATGAGAATACCAGACCACCTGACCTGCCTCCTGAGAAATTTGTATGCAGGTCAACAAGTAACAGTTAGAACTGGACATGGAACAACAGACCGGTTCCAAATCGGGAAAGGAGTACGTCAAGGCTGTATATTGTCACTCTGCTTATTTAACTTACATTCAGAGTACATCATGCAAAATGCTGGGCTGGATGAAGCACAAGCTGGAATCAAGATTGCTGGGAGAAATATCAATAACCTCAGATATGCAGATGACACCACCCTTATGGCAGAAAGTGAAGAGGAACTAAAGAGCCTCTTGATGAAAGTAAAAGAGGAGAGTGAAAAAGCTGGTTTAAAACTTAGCATTCAAAAAACTAAGATCATGGCATCCGGTCCCATCACTTCATGGCAAGTAGATGGGGAAACAATGGGAACAGGGACAGACTTTGTTTTCTTGGGCTCCAAAATCACTGCAGATGGTGACTACAGCCATGAAATTAAAAGATGCTTGCTCCTTGAAAGGAAAGTTATGACCAACCTAGACAGCATATTAAAAAGCAGAGACATTTCTCTGCCAACAAAGGTCTGTCTAGTCAAAGCTATGGTTTTTCCAGTAGTCATGTATGGATGTGAGAGTTGGACTATAAAGAAAGGTGAGTGCCAAAGAATTGATGCTTTTGAACTATGGTGTTGGAGAAGAGTCTTGAGAGTCCCTTATCTATCTACCTTGTGCTGAAGAAGAATAAATGAAGGTTGAAGAATAAGGGAAAGCTGGTGAATGTATGCAGAGATACGATTGGTAATTTCAGCACAGTTACAAAAGGAAGGCCATAAATATGGCTCTGAGCCTCCTAGAAGCCAAGGCAAGGAGGAAAACACAATCAGTTACAGAGTCACCACTTCCATAAAATTCAATTGCACAAACTGTTTTAAGACGTTGTCTGAGAAAGATGTCTTTCCCCAGTTAAGATAATCATACACCCAAATTTGCCTGGCAAAGCTCTAGTTTATGCCTGTTGTCTGATAATTGCTAATAGCAACCTTTCTACTATCAAAATGATAAACGATTTGATCACCATACACATAAGGCATTATAAGGAGATTGCTTTTATAAAGAGATTGATTGGATAGTCCATATGACAACTCTAGGGCTTCCCTGGCAGAGTGGTTAGGACTCTGTGCTTTCATTGCAGGGGACACAGGTTCAATCCCTGATCAGGGAACTGAGATCCTGAAAGCTACGGGGAGCGGACAAAAAATAGTAATAAATAAATAAACTAAAAATGAACTTAAACTCTACCCTTTCCCTTCCTTTGACTCCCCATAGTGTAGGCCACAGTGGATGCTAATGCCCTGAGGAGAGCAGTGTCTACTGTTCACATTTCTTCCTTTAATCCATTCCCAAAAGATTCCCCCAGATCCGAGCACTTAGAATGATCAGTTCTTCTCCAATCACCAGCCCTGGAGTGCTCCCACAGGCTTCTGGGGCCAACCTGCTTTACCTGCCCATCCAGAATCCTGAATGGAGAACCATCTGCTCACAGATCAAACCTCCCCTGATTTTCTGTATCTTTGCCTTGAATTTTTGTTTTTTAAAATCATGCGAGCCTCACCCTTTAATGCATGAGAGATAAACACATAAATAAACAAACAAAAACTCTGCCAAAGCAAGTAGGTTTATTATTGTAAAAACCGTATCCAAGAGCCAGCAACCCCAGAGGAGGTCCCGCAGGCCTCCAAGATGCCCATCAGTCTCAGGCCACTTAAAAAATATTTTTATTGAAGTCCTGAATACTCATTGGAAGGACTGATGCTGAAGCTGAAACTCCAATACTTTGGCCACCTCATGCGAAGAGCTGACTCATTGGAAAAGACCCTGATGCTGGGACAGATTGGGGGCAGGAGGAGAAGGGGATGACAGAGGATGAGATGGTTGGATAGCATCACTGATTCAAGAGACATGAGTTTGAGTCAACTCTGGGAGTTGGTGATGGACAGGGAGGCCTGGTGTGCTGCAGTCCATGGGGTCGCAAAGAGTCGGACACGACTGAGTGACTGAACTGAACTGAACAGTTGATTTACAATGTTGTTAATTTCTGCTGTACGGCAAAGTGATATATATGTATATATACATTCTTTTAAAATATTCTTTTCCATTCTGGTTGATCACAGAATACTGAATATAGATCTCTGTGCTATACAGCAGGACCTTGTTGTTCGTCCATTCCATATATACTAGCTTCCATCTGCTAACCACCGTCTCCTTCTCTAGCCCTCCCCCCAAGCTCCTCCCTCTTGGCAACCACCAGTCTGTTGTCTATGTTGGATCACTATTTCAGGACTGTTAAAGCTAGAGAATGAGGGACAGGCAGATGGAGTGGGGAGAGGGTGAAGGAATGCAGGGGGGCAGAGCCAAGCTCTCTAGTTATTTAATCTTTTTTTAAAATTTGAAGTGTAGCTGATTATGATATTGGGTTAGTTTCAGCTGCACAGCAAGGTGATTCAGTTATATATTTTCAGATTATTTCCCATTATAGGTTATTACAAGATATTGAATGTAGTCCCCTAAGCTACATGGTAAGTCTATTGCTAATCTGTTTTATGTTCAGTAGTTTGTATCTGTTAATCCTACACTCCTAATTCCTTCCTTCCTCCTTTGATGACCGTAAGTTCGTTTTCTATGTACATGAGTCTGCTTCTGTTTTGCATATAGATCCATTTGTATTATCTTTTAGATCCCACACGTAAGTGACATTATATTTGTCTTTCTCTGTTTGACTCACTTCATTTAGTATGACACTCTCTAGCTCCATGCTTGTTGCTGCAAATGACAATATTTCGTTCTTTTTGACGGCTGAGTAATGTTCCATTGTACTGCGCTGGCTTGGCCAACCCAACATATATGTGCTGCATCTTCTTAAACCACGTGTCTGTTGATGGATGCTTGGGTTCTTTCCATGTCTTGGCTATTGTAAATAGTGCTGCTGTGAACATAAGGGTGCATGTATCTTTTCAAATTATAGTTTTGTCTGCTTATATATCCAGGAATGGGATTGCCAGCTCATATGGCAACTTTATTTTTAGTTTTCTGAGGAACCGCCGTACTGTTTTCCACAGTGGCCACACCAGTTTACATTTCCATCAACAGTGTGGGAGGGTTCTCTTTCTCTATGCCCTCTCCAGCATTCATTACTTGTAAACTTCGGGATGATGGCCATTCCGACCAGTGTGAGGTGATGCTTCATTGTGGTTCTGATTTACATTTCTCTAATAATTAGCAACATGGAGCATCTTTTCAAGTTAGCCATCTGTAAGTCTTTCTTGGGGAAACATCTATTTATATCTCCTGCCCATTTTTTGATTAGGTTATTCTCATTATTTTGGATGTTGAGTTATATGAGCTGTTTGTATATTTTGGAAATTGAGCCCTTGTTGGTCGCATCATTTGCAAATATTTTCTCCCATTCCATACTTTGTCTTTTTGTTTAGTTTATGGTTTTCTTTGCCGTGCAAAAACTTTTAAGTTTGAGTAGGTCTCATTTGTTGATTTTCACTTTTATTTCTTTTGCTTTGAGAGACTGGTCCAGATATTTATTCTCAAAGGGCTGTTGTGCGTTTGTGTCCCTCAAAAGAGGTGTTGATGTCCTAACCCTCAGTACCTGTGAATGTGACCTGATTTGGAAATAGGATCTTTGCAGATGTAATCAAGCTTTAGATAAGGTTGTAGTGGAGTACGGGCTTCCCAGGTGGCGCTAGTGGTAAAGAACCTGCCTGCCAAAGCAGGTGACATGAGACATGAGTTTGATCCCTGGGTTGGGAAGATCCCCTGGAGGAGGGCATGGCAACCCATTTCAGTATTCTTGCCTGGAGAATCCCATGGACAGAGGAGCCTGGCGGGCTACAGTCCATGGGGTCACAAAGAGTTGGACGTGACTGAAGCCACTTAGCGTGCGTGCGTATTGAAGTCAGATGGGCCTAATCCAACGACTGGTGTTCTTCTAAGAAGGAAATTTGGATAAAGACATACTGAGAGGATGTTCAGGAAGAAAGGAAGAAACCATGTGAAACACAGCCCCACAGGGAGGACGGCTCCGGGGCCGCAGAAGCGAAGAGCACAGGGGTGAATTGGTGTGGGAGGTCCGTGTGGCCACTGCTTCCCTTGTCCTGATGCCAAGGCTGAGGCCCAGCACGGCTGCGGACCTGGTCTTCCCAGGAAGGGGAGCGAGAGACTGCGTTCAGATGCAGGCTCTATTTCTATTAGAGCCACATCCTCAAGGTGCTTTATGCTTCAAAAAGTTATTAAGGAGAAAGTTGGGGAAGAGACGTTATGTGCATCGCTGTATTTATTTCCAAGGTCCGTACCTGCTCCTGAGGTTAAGAGGTAGTGACAGAGATGTTCATATCAGAGAAAGTGGCCAGGACAAAGCTCCAACCTGAGTGCTCAGGAATAGAAGGCCAACAGCTTGCCCCAAACATCCCTGCTTCTTCTCCAGCTTGGATTTTTTTTTTTTTTTTTTTTAATGAGAACTCAAGTCCCCACAGAAAACAGCTTCCAACATCCAACAGAGCAGAGAAAAACAGCACAGGGAGCTGCTCATTATAGGATTTTAAAAGGTCATGCAATTCCACTTTTCCTATATTAAAATGGCAGCACGCACACACGATTCCGCAGCTGTAGTTACGTGCCAACGGCACGGGCTTGGACTTGAGTGGGAAGAGTTTTGTTTTTTTTTTTAATTCAAAATTGATTCTTGCTGCCCCATAAAATATACATTTATTCTGTAGTGCCTCGGTTTGAAGAGAGTCTACTACAATGAGTCAGAGATTCTTCTCATTTCAATACCATTTAGGGCATTTTAGTTCTAAAAATCAGGACTGACCGGAAAGGTTCTCCAAATGAGGATTTTTAAAGCACCCTACTGGCCACTCTCAGAAATCATTACTGAACACATCTCCCCGTTTCCCCTCGAAATTGGCATTTTTCTCAACATTCCTTGCAGACAGCGGAGAGCAAACGCTCTAACAAAGAACTCTTCCCTGGCTGGGCGCTAACACGTCTTCTCCTTTGTCTGGGGCTTTAGGAAAAACCGTGCACTCCTTAGATCAGGCAACCATTCTGGGAGAGATGTATGGCTTAGGAAGTTGAGTCCTTATTGGTGAATAAATCTTAATCCGGTTTGTTGGCTAATTACATTCGCGGGAAGGTGGTTCCGCAGGGCCGCCCAGCAGGAAGGATTAAGCCCCCCGTCTCCGGTGGCACAGGGTTAAGCTCTGGGTTTGTAATGACTGAGTAATGAGACCCGCTCTCGGCGGACTCCTGGCATCCATCGATCAGGTTTCCCTTCTGCCGAGACAATGCCAGAAGTGGGCCCAGCAGTTAATTATGGGAAAGGTCAAAGGTCATGCAAAACCAACACAAATCTATATACTTTTTCATTCCTAATGGCACACAATGACCATGGCTCAGCCAGAGGGTGGGAAGGTCCTCCCCCCAGCCAACCCATGATCCAAGGTAACCATGGGGTTGAGCTGTGGGCTGACCTCTCCCAGTGGCCTGCACGGCTTCGGGCCTCCATGGCTTCGGGCCTCCACGTTTTTGCTCACGCTGTTTTCCTCTGCCCAGAGCTCACAGACACCCATGCCCTTCCACAGACTGAGCCTCCGCATCACTGCCCGCTCTGAACTCTTGCAAATTGCCTGGCAGACGTGGGGGGGGCACTTCTCCCCACCTTCTGGGCCCCGCGGCTCCCTGAAAGGACACTCATTGCTGTCACTTGCTATGTACATGTCCTTCAGGGCTGCGACTTCCACGGGGCAAGAACCGTGTCCTGGTGAGCTGCAGGTTCAGCAGTAGCAGCGTGTCTCCCCAAAGTCTGCTTGGCATTGAATGAATGAGTAGCCATCTCGATCGAAGCCCTCATGGACGTGTGAGGCTGTATGCAGGCCCTTGGCTATGAGCACCCTAAGAAGTGGGTATGAACACCTTTATTTGACAGCAAGGGAAACCAAGGCTCAGAGGTGTTGCCGCCCTGCCCGAGGTCACACAGCTAATACAAGGGGAGCCAGGAAGTGGGCCAGGCCATCAGACTTTGGAGAATGCTTTCTCAGTCACAAAGGGCCACGTTTTGTGGGCTTCCATTTATATGACTTCTGCAGAAGAGCCAAAAGTATTGAGACAGAAAGCAGATTAGTGGTTTCTGGGGACTGGGAAGCTGGGGAGCGATGCTTAAGGGGTACAGGTTTTCTTTTTGGAGTAATGAAAAGGGTCTAAATTTGGTTTTGGTGATGGGTACACGAGTCTGTAAATATACCAAAAGGCACTGAATTGTATTCTTTAAGTGGGTGATGGTATAGTACATGGATCGTATCTCATTAAAGCTGTTTTTCTCAGTTAATGCTGTCAGTGATCTCGTACATCATGCTGGGGAGTCTCGGGGGCTCGGCCTGGGTGCAGATGCTCACCGTGAACTGACCTTGAGTGTCCTCTGCTCTATGTGGGCTCACGGTGAGCTTTGTGGCTCCCAAGTATCAGGCTGGGACTTGCCTACCGAACCCCAAGGGCCAGTTAATTACTCCCTTTCTCCCTCCCAAACCCTCTGGACCCTTCGCTGTTCCCAAGTTCTGACATCAGGTCTAGCGGATGCCCAAGCAACCTGGATGGTGGGGATTAAGATGGGAATGAGGGGCTGCCAGCTCAGAGCTGAGGCTCCCGCTGCTCCCTTTCCAATCAGAAGCATAGTCATTCTCCCACCCCCGTTACCAAAAAGGCAGGGGGGACGCCCCAGACCCTGAGACTTCAGGCTCTGAGGGGGTGCTCCACAGATCCAACCCGTGAACTCAACAGAAGGATGGTCAGAAATACAGTTGCCCAAAAGCCTGAGCCACCACTTGAAACAGGCAGGCTGGGGTCCTAGAGCTCCTCCAGTGCACCCCTGGATTTGATAAAGGGATAACTGAACCCAGAGAGGGGGACTGAAGAGCTGACCATATCAGCAGGTTGGGGCTGAACCCGAGACCCACAGCTCAGGCTTCTCCCCCTAAGCCCACAGGCTGCCCTCTGGGCTCTGGAGGCTCAGGAGCTGGCCTGGTGCACTTTGATTTTACTCCCTTTCTCTCCAGGTCCCCAGTGGAGTTGCTCCCTAATCGTCATGCCAATAACGGCAAGGGTGACTGCCTACCGTCTTCTAATGGCCCGCAGCTAAACTCTTACTATAGCCAAGCAGGAAGGGCTTCACTCTCCCCATCACAGAAAGAGACACCGAGGCTCAGAGAACTGAAGGGGCGTGTGCTAGGTCACCCAGTTAGTGAGGGCAAAGCAAGACTGGAAGCCAGGCAGGCTGGCGGCAGACTCCACCATCCTAACCTTGACACAGTCACCTGGAGAATGCCCCACGCTTCAGTGAATGGGGAGCCAGGGCCCATGGTCCTCACTAGGGATCAAGCCATCTCTCCAACTTCTGCCCTCTTATCCCAGCACCTTCCTGTCCTCAGCCAGACCCTGGCCACGAGGAGCTGCCAGTCTAGACAGGAAGGATGACACAGACAAGGATGAACACGTCTCATGCAAGGACAGCCTTGCCCCCCAGCACTCTGGTCTGGCCAGGCCTGCCCGTGGGGCTGTCAGTGCCCACAGTCCTGCCAGAGCCCACCTGGAACCCTCACAGACTGAGCCCGAACTGGGCGCCGTCGTAGCAAGGAGCACCCTGAAGATAGAGCTGCCCACTGTGGGGCTCAGAAGAGGCCTGAGTTTGCAGTCAGCACACTAAGGCCCATGGAGAAGGAAATGGCCACCCACTCCAGTGTTCTTGCCTGGAGAATCCCATGGAGGGAGGAGCCTGGCAGGCCATGGTGCACAGGGTCGCAGACAGTCGGACACGACTGAAGCGACTAAGCACGCACTCTAAGGCCCAAGAGGTCCACAGACCTGCCCAAGGTCACCTAGGCGGGCGCCCAGGTCTCCACGGACCTACATCCAGCCCTGCTCCCCTTGACTCAAAGGGCAGGAGGTCCAGACAGAGGTGGGGGGCGGGGGGAGGGGTCTCTGGGAGAGGGTAGTGCCTCTGGGCACCCCCGGAGGGAGTGGAGGCTGAGCTGCAGCAGCCGCCGTTATTAACAGGGCAGCAAGTCCACGCTGGCCAGCTGGGGTTTTCCCCTCTCTCCTCCCAGGGGCTGCAGCCCTAGCCCATCTGGAAGACCCCCTCCAAGCACCCCTCTGAGACCCCCTGACCTTGCCTGCACACACGAGCCCTCCAGCCCTCTTTGTCTCAAGGCCTTTGGGGAAGGCCACCATCCACTTCAGTAGCATTCAAAGGCCAACAAGGCCCGTGGTTTATTTTCTTAGAAATAATGGTTTTTGCTGGTTAGCATTCCTCGGATGGAAAAACAAATATAGCCACTGTAATAAGAAGCGGCCAAGAGGAGGCTAGAGGGCCTAGAGGAAGGGACGGAAGGAGGCCTACTGCCCTGGGGGTCGGGGGGTAGGTGCTCAGAGATGGGGTGGGGGTGGGGGCAGAGGCCCTCTAACCCTAGGAGAAATGGGGATTTAGAGAAAAAAGAAAGCTTGATCGCAGGCACTCTCGCCTATAGCCAGGCGGCTGTCCCTCTCCCAGCCCCCACTCGGCGCCCACTGGGTGAGACAGGTGCCCCCCATCCCACACGATGGGAGGAAGGCTAAGTCACCTGCTGCACTCACTGAGTCGGCAGGGATAGAATCAGACCTCGGCATCCTTGAGACAGACGTGTTCCGGGACCATCAGAGCCGGAAGGAGTGTCAGAGACCGCCTCTGCCTTCCTAGCTTAGCCCAGATGACCGCCTCTCCAGGGAGCCCTTTCAGACTTCCCCCTCCCCAGCAGTGCTCGCCCCGTCCTTCTTGCCCCACTGAGGCTGGTCTGTATTTCCATGGCTGTACTTTCCACGCCCTGTTAACGATCACGTCTTTCCCCATCTGTCTCTCCCCTGAATGGGGAGATGGGGAAAACAGGTCGTGGCCCCGGCCCCGAGCTTGGCACAGTGTAGGTGCTCAGTGAACAGTTTCCATCCTGAACTGAATCTGGTCCAGTGGACACATTTTACACCCGGGCAAACCGAGGCTTAGTGAGGCAAATGCCTCTTCGTGCTTCGATGCCAACGATACAAGCTCTTAACTTTTCCTCCCCAAAATGGACCAGGGCTCCAAGAAGCCTCAGCTCCGCAGCAGATCTGGGACCAGTTGCAAGCCACGCTGCCTAATTGCTAGCTGACAGCAGCTTGGAATTTTAAGTCACATCCGATTTCTTCCTGCCCGCTGGTCTGCCGGACTCCAGCACTTTCATCTTCAGCAGGGCACACGTTAGCATGCATAATTGCACGTTTTAAGACTCGAAGAATTTCCCCTCCTCCCCCCGTCCCAGGCCACCTCTGAACTGCCTTTGCTGGCCTCCCAAAAAAGCAGAATTGTATCTGGAGTTTCAGTAAAGAGTGTAATAATGATGAAAATGATTTAATAAGGTCATAGACATTATTTCCTCAGAAGGCCAATTGGTCTCAAGGTTTTTTTGTTTTTTTTTTTTTTTTCTGATGTTAAACTAAATGGATCACTGGGTGTGTTATTAAGAGTTTTGTTAAAACACTTAATAGCATGGCCTGTAATCTACCTAACTTCGGTGACTGACAAGTAGGCCCCGGGGATACAAAATTCAGGAAGTGACTATTTACATGCATTACTTACATGCTAATTTTGTGATCTCCGATGCCCATAAGGCTGTCATTTTTTTCCTTTTCACAGAAAACGGAAAATAGTAATATATTTGATATACTGTGGCCAAAACAAAAAGCTATTTCCCCCAAGAGTTTTAATTATGACGTTTTGGAAAAGGTCCGAGTTGGAACTTGCAAGTGGAAGAAAGCACTTGAATAAATGGTTGAAGAAATTAAGTACACGGAGAAGGGGCGATGCGCACTGCTGCTGCAGACTAAACAGTGATGATCAGGAGGGTCTCAGTTATTTCAACAAGCCATTTGAGGGTGGTTCGCTCCACGTTTGGGACCTGGTCCTGATTATAAATAAGAGCTTTTCATTAAGATTAGCAAGACCCAATTCAAGCTATAATTCGGTCCTTTTCCTTAGCACATGTCTATGAAAACAAAGCAATTAAAGTTAAATGAGTTGAAGCATTTAAAGGGACTGAAATGCCCTCTCCTCACCCCGGCCTGCCCCCTCGACAGAAAGAGTACAAACAGGCCCGACTAATTCAGACCAGGAGGCCAGCGCAGGGCTGGCCCTGGCAGCTCCCTGAAGGTCCATGCACAGGGTGCCTGGTGGGGGTGGGGAACGCAGCAGCTTAGCTACATGAAGAAGGATGGGGAGACAGAATGTGCAAAGGCCCCGAGGTGGGAAGGAGCTGGCAAACTGGAGGACCTATAAAAGGACAGTGATGCTGGGGGAGGCTAGGGAGGAAAAGATACAGAGAACGACCGCATTCAAAGCGGTTAGCTAGCTGAGGAGCATCTCCAGCGGCCCAGGCTCATGAGGCCTGGCTCAGAAGAGCTGATGGAGGCAAGGGGAGGTGTGAAAAGGTCTCTGCGGCCCCCCTAACACTCCATGCTAAGGCTGTTGGGGGCCTGGGCCACTGCTAGGACCTCATGGCTGACCGGGATCATAGTCTAGGCCCTTCTGTCCCTCAGCTGAGTGACCTGGTGAGGGACTAACCTTCCTGGGCCCCATTTCCTCAACCTAATTCTGCCACTGGTCCCAGCAGACATCCGTGGACTAGACCTCACCCCTTTCCAGACTTGGCTTCCTCATCCATAAAACCTTCAAAGTGTGGAAGGCTCTGGGAAACCTTTCTTGATACCCCTCAGACATGGGCAATAGTCATTCACCTCATCCACCAGTGCCAGCTCTAGGCCCAACCCTAAGTGAAGACACACGGGTCATGGCAACCCAGTGTGACAGGAACTCCAAAGGAGTGATGCTCATTGGTGACAGCTGACCTGTTTGGGGCAGCAGGGAAGGCTTCCTGGAGGAGGTGACCACTGCAACTCATCCATCCACCAATTCACCCAACAGATGTCTCCCAATCCCTGTGCCAGGCCTGGTGTTGGGTTCTAGGCATCAGAGCTGAAAGGTAACAGACCCTGACCTTGAGGAGCCCACATTCCAGGAGGAGACCTGGGAACCATTAAGCCAGCGTGAAGTGGGCTAAACAGAGGTTTTGTGGGGCTGGCAAAGCCAACAAAGAGGGGCACTCATCTATAAAACTCGGGGGCTGCCTTAGAGGCCCTTTAAAGCTCATTCCAACTCTGCATGTCTGTGAACTCACCTCGAGTGACTTTAGACACTGTCAGATGAGAACCATCGAGAAAACACTGGTTTATCCTCAGCCTTGCTCAGGGTCTTTCCCAGCTGTCTGAGACCCCTCAGTCTGCCTACAGCAAGGCCCCTGCCGGTGGTAAGCTGACCACATGTGGCCCCAGGCTGCTCCCCGGACACACCGCGGCTGCACGTGCAGACACACCACCATCATCACACGTGCACGTGACCACATGGCAAGATGGCCTTGAACACGTGGTGAGAAGCCGTCCCTGGAACGGGGGATCTGCTTGCTTCAGGCACCGGGTTTGCTAAAGGGTTTTCCTCTGGCAGCAGGAGTTTCAAGGCAACAGTTATGGGGCTCAGTCGGCCCCACTTGGGAGGCAGGGCGCGGTCACAGGCTGACCTCTTCCTGTGAAGAGTGAGGGAGGCTGTGGAAGGCGCCTTCTCTGGGCCTGCTAAGACCCTGTCCTCTCTGTTTACCACAGTAAACAGCAAAACCTTTCAGATCTCTAGGACAAGGGAACTCATTTCTTCCCAAACTCCAACGCCAGCCTCTGCAAACCCCACACCAGCTCAGGACCTGCAGATGAAGGGGCCCAGGGAGGGAAAGCAGGTTTGATTGACGTCTGCTACAGGAGAAGGTGCCAGCAAACTGTCTGCCACGCCTGAGGTTTAGTGCACGCTAAATCATTCTGGGCATGTCCGACTCTTTGGGACCCCAAGGCCTGTAACCCTAGAGGCTCCTCTCTCCATGGGATTAATCTTAACCCAGGCAAGATTACTGGAGCGGGTTACCATTTCCTCCTCCAAGGGATCTTCCTGACTCAGGGATTGAATCTGTGTCTCTTATGTCTCCTGCTTTGGCAGGTGGGTTCTTTACCACTAGCACCACCTGGGAAGCCCCCATTTACACCATGGAAACCAGCAAATGGTACACGACCGAGCTTTGATGATGACGATGGGAGCAGATAACAATGCTGACAACAACATGGGTAACAGTACTACCCCCTGGGTGCTGAGCGCCTGCTGTATGCCGAGTGCCCACTGTCAACCAGACACTGAGGTTGCCAGGGCTCTGGTACCCTACACCAGGGGTCTCCAACCTCTGGGATCAAATGCCTGATGATCGCAGGTGAAGGTGATGTAATAATGATAGAAGCAAAGTGCACAATAACTGCAATGCGTTTGAATCATCCCGAAACCATCCCTCCCCATCCGTGGAAAAACTGTCTTCCAGGAAACTGGGCCCTGGTGCCAGAAAGGCTGGGGAGAGCTGATGATTTCGTTCAGTCTTCAGGAGGCCTTAAGACAGATTAGGAGTTAGCCAGGGCATAAAAGGAGGGAAAGGAGCTCCATGAAGGGAAAACATCTGAGCTGGGTCTCAGAAACACGACTGGCCTGCTGTGTGTATGTGTGGCCAGGGCACAAGGGCATCCGAGCTTCAGATGAGGCCAGAGGCCAGAGCCCGGCTGGAGAGACGGAAGCACACTCACAGCTTTGTTCTCTTTTATCCTCATACTGGGGCCATCAGGCCCCCAGAGCCAGTGACTGGGACCCCCACCCTGGGGGGTTCCACTCGAGCAGAGTGGGAAGCTATTCTGGACTCTGCAGGACTTCAGGGCTACAGGTAGGGCACAAAACGTGGGCATCCTGGGCAAGGGACAGTGGGGGGCGGGGGTGGGCCACCTCAGGAGCTGGGCTGGAGGAGGAACAGGCTGGGTCAACGGCTTCAAGTGGCGGAGACAGGGGTCACCTTGGGAACCCCCGGCCAGAGGGCAGAGCAAAAGATAAGAAGAAAACAGCGTCTCACATGTGCCAGCCAGAACCACCAAGCTCATGCCCAGGCCTAACAGCAGCCAGCCTGCTCTATCTGCCTCCAGCCTGGCCTCCTTCCAGAGGTCTGTGGATAGGCGCCAGCTCCCCGCTCTGGCTTCTGGGCCTCAAGCAAGGCCAGGGCTGTGGCCAAACTGGGCATGATCCAGGACAGGGTCATCTATCTGGCACTCAGCCTTAAGTAGATGCCCAACAAATGAGATGGATAAACAATACTGGCGTCCTGAGGAGGCACAGCGTGTTTCCTACGAAACCCAGCTCCTATAAAAACCTAGGAGCAGGCACCCACCTTGCTTACCTAGTACAAGTCTCAGGTTTTGAAAATGGAAGCTGGCAGGGCTCAGGGAGAAGACAATGAGATGACAGAACTTTGGGCAGGAATTAAGGGGCCTGGGTATGAGTCCCAGCCAGGCCCTTGTGAAACAGGGTTTGCGGGCGGGACCTTGCAGAAGTGACTTCTCCAATCAGAGCCTCAGTTTTCCTCATCTGTGAAGCAGGGACAGACAGGGAAGCCTTGGATTCTGATTCTCAACCAGGGCTGCACATCAGTCTTGGAAGAGAGCCGTCTCTGGCCCCCCGATGCTGGGTCATGCGCCAGACCCTTGGAGACAGAATGACCAGAGACCCTCTTGGACAAATGCTCCCAAAGGTTCTGTCCAGCTTGGGAAGTCCCCTCCAAAGACAGCGAAGAGTGTTCTTGCCTCTGACTTTCAGTCTGCCAGGTTTCTAGGGCCATACACTCAAACCAGCATCCCAGGTGCAGGGAAGGAAGGCTAGATAAACAGACAACACCCGTCTCCGCCCATGCTCGTATCATCGACGCAGGAGACCTGAGCCAACCCCACAGGCGCTGTGGCTGCTCCTGCAAAGCTCCCTTGGGGAAGCTACACAGGATATACAGGTAGCTTTGGATTTGAAACTAGGGAGCTTGGGGTCTACAGTTCATGGGGTTCTCACAGCTAGTATACTGGAGTGGTTTGCCATTCCCTCCTCCAGATAGAATGGGGGTGACAGAGGATGAGATGGTTGGATGGTATCACCGACTCAATGGACATGAATTAGGCAAACTCCGGGAGATGGCGAGGGACCGGGAGAGGCCTGGTGTGCTGCAGTCCACGGGGTCGCCAAGTGTCCGACACGACTTGGCGACTGAACAACAACCACCTTGGGGGTCACCCCAGGCCTCTACCCCATATACATCCGGCCAGGGACAGATGGACAAATATACCATCCAGTGCTCCACCTCAATTTCTTATTAAATAGAAACTCCAAAAGTTTCAAACTCAAGGAGAGTTAAATACTCCTCGACCTCCAAAGGAAGCAGCCCAGGTTCCAGGGCAGCCTGCAGCCTCCCTGCCAGGGCTGACCGAGGCCACCCGCAAGGGCCGTGGGGGCTGTGGATCTGGCCCGAGGGCTGGGCCGGGCTCACCTTCACACTGCCGGCCTTCCCCCTTGTAGCCTGGCTTGCAGAGGCATTTGTAGGACTTGGGCGTGTTCTGGCAGATGGCATCAATGTGGCAGTCGTCCGTGCCCTCCGAGCACTCGTCCACGTCGACGGCCCCTGCTGGGGTGGGGGAACAATGGTGAGGTGTGGCCAGGACATGGGCAGCCAGTGCGGGGCAGGGAGTTCCTTCTGCCTCCTGCCCCACCATGGTCCCTGGGGTAATTAACAGGAAGAGCTGTCACATGACCACCTGGAGTGACAGGTGGTGACTGGTAGCATCTTTGGGGTGGCTGCTCTGTGCCAGGTGCCAGTCTTGTTTATTTTCACAACGATTCCATTAGGTAGAGTTATAGTTCCCATTACAAAGCTGAGAAAGCGGAGGCTTAGGAACATAGGACTTCCCTGGTGGCTCATCTGGTAAAGAATCCGCCTGCAATGCGGGAGACCTGGGTTCGATCCCTGGGTTGGGAAGATCCCCTGCAGAAAGGAAAGTCTCCCCACTCCACTATTCTGGCCTGGAGAGGTCCATGGACTGTATAGTCCATGGGGTCACAGAGTTGGACATGATTGAGCAACTTTCACTTTTCACTTTAGGAACATAGAGAGGAAAAGCATCTCTCTGCATGTCTTGCTCTCCCCACAAGCATCTCTCCAACCCTCCTCCACCCTCCTTATTCTAGAATTTAGAGCCAGAAGGGTCCTCAGAGGAATTTAAATCCATCCCCTTTGGGTCACAGATGGGGAAACAGAGGCTAGCCTGGCTCAGTGAGCGGGGGCTAAGCCAGCAGGCCCATGAGGCAGATCTGAAACATGGGCCTCACCCAGCCCCTAGGATGTGAAATAAAGGATTCTTTTCTAAAAAAAAAAAAAAAAAAAATTATTTATTTGGCAGCGCCGGGTCTTAGCGGTGGCACACGGGATCTTTGAACTTCATTTAGCATGTGGGATCTTTAGTTGAGGCATGTGGGATCTAATTCCCTGACGGGGATCAAACCTGGGCCCCCTACGTTGGGAGCCCAGAGTCTTGGCCACTGGACCACCAGGGAAGTCCCTAAAGGATTCTTCCCCTGGCCTCCATGCCACCAGACTAGAGCATCCCAGCGGTGGACCCATTCTGTCAGTTGGGCTAACCTGGCTCACGGATGCATCCAGTCTCCCTGTCCGCTCTCTTCTCCACCTCGGAAATCTAGGTTTGAACCTGGTTCTCATACTCTGACTTCCAAACTCAAGTTAAGTTTAGGTTATGTGGGTTCCTGGCACTCCCCACCGCCTTCCCTCCATATACACCATCAGTCTGGAATCGCTGTTGGGCAAATAATGTAAAATAGATTCTGTGCATCTGTATATACACTTCTCTCTCTCTCTCACACACACATGCCTCAGGCAGCAGGAAGGCCCTCAGAGCACAGGATAATGCAGCCAGAAGAACCTTAGCTATAATCTAGGTTCATTCCTCAGGTTATAAATGAGGAAACTGAGGCCCAGAGAAGCCTGCTGATGGTCAGGAGCTCATTAGGAGCAGAGACTGGACTCTGACTCAGGATAAACAGGTCCAGGACTTTTCCACATGACATGTTGCTTCCAGCCAGCTATTAATAGAGTACAGATGGGTGACAGACAGACAGAAGGACCCAGAGGGGAGCACAGGGAACTCTCAGTGGCTATGGCGAGGGCCATCACCCAGGGGCAAGCCTGGGGAACTCCTGGAATGCCCTCCTCTCTTCATGCCTCTGCTTCACCCTAGCCCGTCTGGCCCTCAAGAATGTCCACTCTGAATTACTGCTCTGGCTGGCATCTGGGTTCTAAATTTGCATGCGGAGACCTCTCTAAGAGAACCACTTCCCTCCAGGACTTCCTTCCTCCCCAAGGTTCCAGCCTGCCCCTAAAGGGAGGCATCAAAAAGAAATACAACAGAATCACATCCCTATACACACACACACACACACAGAGCAGGTGGCATCCTTTCTCAGAATGGTTGTATCCGCTCAGGTCAGCAGCCCACCCTCTACAGCTGCCCTAAGGATGGTGCATCAGGGGCCAGGAGGCAGTCAGCATAGACCAAAGCCAGTCATCAGACAGCCAGGGGCCAGGAGGAACATCAGGCCAGTGGACCATCCCCTTCTGGAGAAGTGACCACAGCGGGAACCCCGAGAGGGGTGGCATAGCCTCAAGGGCAGGAAGCCAGAGACCAGAGATCTGCACATTCCAGGGGAGAGGAGCGGGGCCACCTCTAAGACACGGCCAGATGGGGCAATGGACCACACTTACAGCTCTTCCCACTTCTCAGGGGTCAAACCACCTGGGGCCCCCAATCTCACACCTAGGCAGGCGTCCTTGTGGGATGAAAATGGATGGATGTTAGCCAAGGGGCAGTAGGGGCACCTCCCAAAACAAATTTTTTTTAATTGTAGTTTTTTAAAAAAACCCTTTATTTGGGAGGAGGGGGGTGTCATGCCCTGTAGCATGCGGGATATTAGATCCCTTAAGAGGGATCAGGGATTGAACTCAATCCCAGCATTGGAAGTGCAGAGCCTTAACCACTGGATCGCCAGGGAAGTCTCCCAACACACTTTTGAAACATGTCTTTAGGTGGGGGCTGGGGAGAGGGCAGGCAAGTTGGAGGAGAGGGAGAGGGCACACAGCCCAGGGGCTCCTGCAATTTCCCTGGCCCCAGTCCTGGCCTGGACAGCCCAGCACAGCCCTCCCCTCCCATCACAGGTGCTCGCTCTGACACGAGTTGTCTCAGAGCAGCACAAGGCTTGGAAGGGGGTGCAGACAGACAGCAGACAGACAGGGAGAGGAAGACGGGCACATACAGGAGCAATCCAACGGGGCTGAAGGAACCAGGACACATACCCACAGACACGTGGGGATGTGGCAGCGGGCCCCAGTTTCCCTTGGGGCTACCGGGGGAGAAAACAGCTTGGCTTCAATTGTGGAATAGTTTCAATGGCCCGGCATCCTCACTCAGGGGTTAACTCCCAGGAATAGACTTCCTGCTGCCAGACACAGACCTCAGGGAGCCGGGCAGTGGGCGCAGCCAGGGGACCTCGGGGCAGCCGGGGAGAGCGAGGCAGGGTCTCTCCTCTCCGAGCACCAAAAGAAGGGAAGCTCCTCTGAGGGACAGGGTCAGATGTGGGAGGGGAGAATGTGTCTTCAGCTTTGTGGAAGACACCCAAGAGAGCAGGAGGGGAAGGGGTGTGTCCAGGTCCCTTGAAATCCGTGGGGAACCCGACCTCACCCCTGCTGCCTGCCCACCTACCCACCAGCAACCCCCAGAGTCTCCTGCCTGTCTCTGGTGGACCCCCTCAGGGTGTTCCATCTTCCCGCCCTCTGACTCTAAGCTTCTCCTTTTTCTCCGTGTCTGTTCTTCAGTCTTCCCCCTCCTGTCTGTCCATCTGTCCACCGCTTTCCAGCCATCTCATCCTTCCCTCCTTCCCTCGGTCTGGCTGGCTCCCTCCCCCCTCCCCCGCCCTCCCCTCTTTCTCCTGCGCCCCCTTGGCTGCACCTCTCTTTCCCTCTCTTCCCATCCCTTCCTCCCGCCCGCCTTCACATCTCCCTCTTTTGATCTTTTTCCTTCCAGATGCTCATCTGCCTCCTGCCTACTCCCTTGGGTTTCCTCCTTGCCTGCTTCGGTCTTTCTGGTCTCTACTCTTCCAGTCCGTCTTTCTCCGGGATTTTGTTCCCTGCGTCCTTTTGTGTACCTCCGTCTCTGTCCGTCTGTCTCTCCGTCTCTCACATCCTCCTTCTCTTTCTCTCGGGGTCAGTCCTCTTTCCCTTGCTCCCCTCCTCGGGGGTCTCCCCTCCCAGCCTCCCTTCTTCCCTGGGAAGTGGGGAGCTCCCGTCCGGCTGGGGCGGGGGTCCCCACTCCCTCCCGCCCTTGGGCGGTGCGCCGGGGCCGCCGGCGGAGCCCCTCGGCGGGCCGTCGTGCTTTCTTTCTTCCTCCCGCCCTCACACGCCACCCCCCGCCCCAGCTCCCCCGGGGCCTCGGCCACCCCCCTTCCCTGCTCCGGCCCCGCTGCGCTCCGGGAGCCCCCGGGCCGGCCCGGGCAGAGCGGAGGGGGCGCTCCGCTGCCGGCCCCAGAAGTTACTTGGCAGAGTCAGGGCTGGGCTGCAGCCCTCCCGACGGCGCGTGGCTGGGGGCCCGCCCGGGACCTCGCCGCCCACCGGGTCGGGGCTTACCTGGGAGCCCGCTGCCCCCCGCCAGCCGCCCGCGCGCGCCCAGGGCGAGCAGCACACACAAGTGCCAGCGCACGGCTGCCGCGCCCATGCTCACTGCGGGCCGGGCCGGGCCGGGCGTGCGGGGCGTGCGGGGCGCGGGGACCCCCACCGACCGGCCGCTCGCCGAGCGCTCCCAGCTGCAGGCTCCGAGGCCAGCGCTCCGGCTCCCGGCCTCCGAGCCGGCGCGACTGACGAGGTGACAGCCGCGCGCTCATTGGCCCGCTGCCGCCGGGGCGGGGCTCCACGCGCCATCGCCCAATGGGCGCCGGCCGCCGGCCTGGGGGGAGGGGCGGGAGTCCGGGGGCGCCCCCCTCTTCTACCGGCCGGCGGCAGGTGGGGGCTAGAGTCCCCGATCGCTGGGCCGCCGGGCGCAGGGTCTAGGCCTGGCCGGAGCCACCTCTGAGGCTGCTCCCTCCCTCTACCCCCTGCTCCTGCGTCCCGCCCTGTCCGTCGAGGGTGGCCGCTCCTTAGGGGGCAGCACCCATCCACCAACACGCGCGCGCGCGCACACACACACACAGACACACACACACACACACTCTAGGGAGAGGAGGAGGCCTGCCCACCGGCCCAGGAGGTCGAGAAAGGCCTCGGAGGCACCCATTTGTATCGAAAGAAACGCAGACCGCTCGAAGCAGAATTACTCTTTCATCCATTCCTTAAGTGTTTATTGAGCACCTACTGTGTGCAACTTCCCTGGTAGCTCCGATGGTAAAAGCGGCTGCCTACAAAGCGGGAGACCAGGGTTCGATCCCTGGGTCAGGAAGATTCCCCTGCAGGAGGAAATGGCAACCCACTCCAGTATTCTTGCCTGGAGAATCCAATGGACAGAGGAGCCTAGTAAGCTAACAGTCCATGGGGTCACAAAGAGTCCGACACGACTGAGCGACTTTACTTTCACTGTGTGCCCAGCACTGGCAAGGCAGCCGTGAAGAAGACAGGCAGGAAAACCTTCTGAAGATCGTTTTCACATTTACGTTCAAAACAAACCAACTTTTTACCACTCCGCAAAGGACAATGGCCTATAAATGCGCTTGTCCTAGGACAACCGCGGGATCCGTGTCTGCAAGGGGGCGCGGTGAAGATTCTGTGTCTGCCTCGCGGTCAGTCTTGGCTGCCGCAGCTTGTCTCAAGGCTGACCTCTTACACAGCAAAGTTTGATGAGCCCCCGCCCCCAGAATGCAAAGTCCCGCGGGATGGTGGACTGGGGGTGGGAAGACCAAGCAGTCAGGTCATTCCACCCAAGAGTTGCTCTGGCGGGGCCTGGGGTCTACACCTGACTCCTTTGAGACCTGGATCCAAGACCCCCTGCCCAGCGGGCAAAGCTGGAAATAAATGGCCCTTCTCAGCCCCAGGCAGGACGCTTGAAGGCAAGAAAGTTCAGCAAACCCCAAGGCCCATCTCCTTGACAACCACCAATAAGAGCTTCTTTTTTCCTCTCCTGCTCTCCAGGTCTGACTGAAAGACAAGACTTGCCTCTTTTTGCCCACTCTGCTTGCGCCAGTACACACCCAGGTTTCCTCTCCACATTGGCTCCCTTCCCTGCCCCCCAACACACCCACACACGCAGGTACACCCTCCAACACACCCCCTCAGGTATACAGGCTCTCACACTTATATACATCCTCACCAACACCCTCGCACACAATCCCGCTCTTTAAACACGCAACCTCTCACACACAAATGGGTGACTGCACACACACTCCCACAACCTTCTGGAGGCAGTCTCCACAGCCCTGGAAGTTTAATCGGTGTCCAGCCACCTTTGCTCCCTGTCGGACCTCGTATCACGGACAGCCTGTGGCACTAGCCTGGGGGCTGAGGCAAGGGGTCCCCACACGGGGGGACCAGAGAGGGTTAGCCTTCTCCCCCATCACACTTGACATATTGTGTGTGGTTGTGCTGGCTGGTGGTTTAATTTGGGAGACCCTGTTATCAGGCTTTATTTTGCCCTCGTGTGGCTTTGGGTTTCTGGGGGAGAAACACCCTCAAAACATAGGTTTCTGCATGATGCATACTGTCCTGTGCACTGGATAACAGAGCAACAAAGGTGAGTTGGGGCGGGAGGGTAGGTCCTTTCAGGGGCTTGAACCAACTAGAAACAATGCTCTTTGATGGGCTTCTTCAACAGCAGCCCCTTATCCCTGGCCCGGTGCCCCTCAAGCTTGATGGTAGCAGGGGGTTCTTATTTCGGGCTCCGTCGTCCCAAATCAAGGAGGCAATGGAGGCAGGATGGTGGCCTGTTAGACTGTGGCCCTCCCAGAACCCAGAGGCAGCTCTCAGTGACACCAAGTCCAGTCCCCAGCTAGCCCCGCCAAAGTGTGCAGAGAAAAAGTCATTCCTTTCAAGAGATGATGGTCTGTGCAGAGGAGTCAGGAAGCAGAGAGGGCTGGAGAGGAGACACACTCCTAAGCCCCCCACAAATGCACTCAAGGACATGGCAGAGAAAGGTGGTTGGTTCTGGCACAGGGGTGGTCAGGGAGGCCTCCCGGGGCACAGGACCCTAGAATTGGGCACCAAGGGTGAGGAGGAGATTTCTGCGATGGACAAGGCCGTGTGCAAGGTCAGCAGGAGAAGGTGGGGACCTAGGAGTGAGTGTTCTCAATGCATCTCACAAACTGTAAAGCGCTGCACGAGGCTGTTGGTGACACAGAAGCCAGCTGCTCACAGAGACGGTGGTGCCTGGGCAGCTGGTGGGGTGAGATCCCTTTGTCTGGACTCCAGCAAGGGGTATCTTACAGCATCTAGAAACTGAGCTGGGTGAGTGAGGCCCGGACATGGATGAGACATGCCTTAGGAGGAACACTCCATGGCTCCCTGTTGCCTACCAAGCAATGCTGAACACTCTGTGGGGCTCACAACGCACCCTTTGCCCTCCCCAGTGGTCCTCTCCTCGACAAACCAATGCAAAGAGGGCCCCACAGGCATCCCGCGTTCACAGCTCTCAGTCTTTGCCTGTGTGCCCGCCTCTGCCAGGATCACCCTTGATCTTCACAAGGCTCACCCCTCTTCTTCTGCCCCACCCCCATCCCCAAGCAGGGGGTAGGTCCTCCTCTGGGATCCAATAGGCACTGCCGCTTTCCCATCAGAGTCCAGCTCACCCTGGGTTTCATATTTGTCGCCTCCCAGCCTGGGGGTTCCTGAAGGTGGGGCTCACAGCTGATCTGCGTCTGGAGTCACAGCTCCCAGCTGGGACCTAAGGAATGATTGTTGGATAAATGAAGGAATGGACAAAGAAACAAGGCAGACATCACTTAACTGAGGATTTGCATCACCCCAGGGAGTGGATAAAGCTTATTTTGGCTGTTTGACAGGGCCCTGGGGCGTGAATCCAGCTGCCCACACACGCCTGGTCACCTCCATCCTCAGTGCCCACAGGGAAGCTGGGCTGGCCAGCAGGACTGCTGTCCTCCGGGGCCCTTTGGCGCCCCCTGGTGACAGAGGCTTGCGCAGAGGCTGACCTGAGCACTTCTCTTCCTGCCAGACAGACACACAGCCTGGGCCACCCGGACGCCAGCCTGCTGACGCCAGCCCTCCGTGTAAGAGCACCTTGCTTTTGTTTTTACTTCCTCATGAAAAAGTCTCTTGATTCCTAACAGTTGTTCTTTAGCCACAGAAAGTTCTTTGAGAAAATAAAGTTTAAGCATAAAATGTCACTGCAGGGATGTGAAAGCCTTGATCTTGATGACTTTAGAGGCTTTCGTCATCCTCTCTTATTAAAAATTAACGTTCATAGTCATACCGCTTCGTGTTTGCATACTTCTTTAGACCTTGAAGGCTCATCCTTTCTGTAATCGGCAGGTGACTATGGGGGCTTCTCTCTCACATAACTGGTGGCTCAGTGGTAAAGAACCCGCCTGCAATGCAGGAGACGGAGGTTTGATTCCTGGGTTGGGAAGATCCCCCCGGAGAAGCAAATGGCAATCCAGTCCAGTATTCATGCCTGAAAATCCCATGGACAGAGGAGCCTGGTGGACTACAGTCCATGGGGTTGCAAAAGAGTTGGACACGACTGAGCAAGTAAACAACAACCGGTAACCAGGGGCCCCATGGATCAGGCTCCTCGGCTCGAGCTCTTATTTTTCAAATGAGGGTCTCAACCCCCAGAAGCCAGGGACGTCTCCAGCTCACGTTCCAGACTCCTCTGAGATCACTGGCCTCAGATTCAGCACTCAGGGTATTCTGACCTCCTGGCTCTCTCTGTCCCCAGTTACAGCAACAGGTACAGTGTAAGCCGTGTCCCTGTGTTCCTAGCATTGTGCCCAGATGTCTTGTGTTACATCACTTATCCCGAGAGGCAGAAACTGCCACCATCCCCACCTTACACCTGAAAAAACAAAGACCCAGGCCACTTCCTTGGGGACCACAGAGCCAGCTAATGGCAGACATGGGATCCGAATTCAGCTCTGTGCAGCTCCTGAAGACAGGCTCCAAGCCACTGCCTGTGTGCTAAGCCGTTTCAGTCATGTCCAACTTTGTGACCCCATGGACTGTAGCCCGCCAGGCTCCTCTGTCCATGGGATTCTCCAGGCAGAAATACTGGAGTGGGCTGCCATTTCCTTCTCCAGGGGATCTTCCCTACCCAGGGATCGAACCTGTGTCTCTTATGTCTCCTGCATTGGCAGGCAGATTCTTTACCACTAGCACCACCTGGGAAGACCTGATAATAAAACCCACTCGAAAGGCATTAGGGCACTCCTGGCTGTAACACACAGAGTGTGTTTTGGTTTCCATATTGAGAAAGGAGGTTTTTACATAGCAGACAAATTGTAACAGTTCACAGTTCATATGGCTGATTTTAGGTACTAACCAGTTTCATGCTCACCCATCTATCTAACAGTTCCTCCCTTCCCAGTTTATTTTCTTATCTAGGATGGCAACAAGTCACTCTAGGATCCTGGGAGGGGTTGTGTAGAAGTGGGAAGTGATGGGGAGATGATATGACACACACACACCATTCCCCCCGGGGAAGTGACTCAAGCTGCAAGGCCATACATGCAGGGAAAGCTGCAAATGAAACCTGGAGACATCCCAGCATCACAGAGCGGGGAAACTTCTGCCCTAAACCCAGATCCGCTGCCCCACGGCCGGGCCCACCAGAGCCCCCTTAGGCACCTCCAAGTCGCCAACCGGGCCCTCACCTCCTCCTGCCTAGGCCTGCTCCTCAGGGCTGGCATCTCTCCTCTCTCCTCATCCACCAAGCCCTGTCAATGAATGGCACATCACTTCTCTCCATCCCCAGGAGCCGCTGGCTTTGATGAAAGGACACCAGCTTCCACCCGCATGACTCCACAGATGCTCACACCCACACCCATCAGAGTAGCGGAGTCAGTGCTCAAAGGCAGACCTGACCTCTCCAGTCCTTGCTGCCTACAGGACACCGTCCACTCAAGGCCATGGGAGAGGGATTTCCCTGGTGGTCCGGTGGCTAAGACTCCATGTTCCCAATGCAGGGGGCTTGGGTTCAATCCCTGGTCAGGGAACTAGATCCCATAAGCCACAACTAAGAGCCTTCGTGCGGCGCTAAGACCTGGCCCAGCCAAAAAAACCAAAAAACGCTGTGGGCGGTGGGCCTGTCCTCTGCCTGGGAAAGTCCTCGCCTCCCCTCAGCCCTGCACTGCCTCATGCTTTGAGCCACAGCTTTTTCTGCTCCCTTCTGTCTCAACAAACTTCCCCATTCCTGTGTCTGACGGGCTTAGACTCAAGGCTCAGGAGCTCTGTCCTGCCTGCGACTTTGTGGAGTGAATCCAGCCGCCCATCTTCTCCTGGCCCCCTCCATCCTCTGTGCCCTGAGGGCACGCTGGGCCTGCCAGCAGGACGGCGGAACGTGTGACCTGGGGCCCTTGGCCTTGCAGAAGGGCCACCATGGGCACTGGTTCAGCTCTGAAATCTGGAACCGATTGGCTAGCAGATTTTTCCTTCACTTAGGTCAAGATGTTGGGGTGGGCAGGTGAGTTAGACTTCCTGGTCACCTAGTATCCCTTGCAGACCTTAAGCCAAGACTTCAGTAGTGAACAGGTGGCTCTGGTTGGGCCATTCATTGTATTTCATGCCCCAGCTATAAAGTTTGTCCAGGGAGAAGGTGGTGACCAGATGAGATGGTTAGATAGCATCACCGACTCAATGGACATGAGTTTGAGCAAACTCGGGGAGACAGTGAAGGACAGAGAAACCTGGCGTGCTGCAGTCCATGGGGTCGCAAAGGGTCAGACACGACTGAGCGACTGAACAATAAGAACATGTGATTAAGTGAAGCCCATCAGATGTCTGCCCGGGTGTTCTCTAAGTGGGGCTGTTGAGGTGTATCTACTTCCGTACATGGGCAGAGAGCAGTGAGGATGGGTGTCGGAGCTCCCCGTGGCTGTGGTTCTATTGCCGTGGGGACAGCTGGCCTCAGGGAATGAATCTGTCAGAGAGTGGAGGAAAGAAATGGGAAGGGCCAGAGAAGAGACAGAGAGTAGAGAAGGCCATGGACCCCCCTCCATCATCTCAACCTCCTCTGCCCGTTAAGGTCACTGCCTGGTACTCTTCCCAGTAACACTGCCCATGGACGCCACTTGCTTGAGATGCAAGCATCTCTAAAAACCCAAGCCAATACAGCCCTCCAAGAAGAAGCCAGGAAGCCCTCCATCAGGAAGCCAGACAAGGGCTTCATGGCTGCAGACAGGATGAGACCCTTAATACTAGGTAGCAAGCAGGGACCCCATGAATGAATGAGGGGGTGACCGGTTTTCTTCCTTCCCTCCCACGTCCAGCAAGTGGTCTGGCAGGGCAGACACTGAAAACAGGCGTAGCTGTGGAGACGTCTGCCTGGAATCCCCTCAAACATTTTCTCTCGGGCTAATTGTTGGCAGCAATCATAGACAATCAGGAGGCGACGATGCTGGTCAGCGACATTCCAGAGCAGGTCTCTCAGGATCCAGAAAGTGGAGGGTGCATGTCCCAGGGACCCATGGCTTTCCCATCTTCCAGGGTCTAGTCCCCGACTGCCATTTGCATGGAAGATGCTGGCCCTTCTCTGGTCCTAGGGCCTAGCCTAGTTCAACTCCAAGACTGTCCTCAACACAAAGGAGGAAGAGCTTGTGTGACCACAATAAAGGTCTCCCAAGAGCCGCCCATGGCGGGCTGTAGCCGGTCATGGCTCCCATTCACAATGAGCCATTGTGGTTTTCCTGCCTGACATCCTTATCTCCCAGGACTATGGGGGGCGGGAAGGAGACTGCTCCAGGGAGCTTGGGTTCTCCTGCCCTGCCCTAGGGTCAGCAATGTGCTTTGATAACTAGCCAGGCCAGGCTGATACTGACAATGGGCTTTTGCGCAAGACTTTACCAGACTCCTTCACACCCATCACCCTGTTTGATCCTCATAGACAAAGGTTGAGATCACGTGTCTCATAGCCTGTTTTGCAGGCAGAGAGCCTGAGTCCAAGAAAAGAAATTACCCCCCACTGTAGACTGCACCGTTGTTTGGTCACTAAGTCATGTCTGAGCTATTAGTGACCCCCATGGACGGTAGTCTGCCAGGCTCCTCAGTCCATGGGATTTCCCAGGCAAGAATACTGGAGCGGGTTGCCATTTCCTTCTCCAGGGGATCTTCACAATTCAGGGATCGAATTCACGCCTCCTGAATCGCAGGCAGATTCTTTACGGGTGAGCCACCAGGGAAGCCCATAAAGTGCATTGGCTCCACCTAAATTCTTAGAGAAAGGAGAAGAGTTATTTAGTTGTTGTGCTATTGTCCAAAAGAGACAGAAGAGTTATTTCCATTAGGAAGACATTTACTGGGAATTCCGTGGCAATGGCAACCCACTCTAGTGTTCTTGCCTAGAGAATCCCAAGGATGGGGGAGCCTGGTAGGCTGCTGTCTATGGGGTCGCACAGAGTCAGACACAACTGAAGCGACTTAGCAGCAGCAGCAGCAGCCAGTGGTTAGAACTCGGCCTTTTTACTGCTGCGGCCCAGGATCAATCAAAAAAAAAAAAGGGAAATTTACTAAGCAATGACTTTCTGTGCTGGACACTAAGAACACTAAGAACACAGGAAGAGACCTGGACCCTGTTTAGGAAGAGCTCAGGCTAGAGAGGGAGATCTTGGCTCATGAATTCTGCCAAAGCAGCCAAATTTCCCACCAGAGGGCCCTGCCTCTTAAATCCACCCTTGCTCCTCTTTGCTTTACTGCAAGTCTCCTGCAAGAGACCACATGAACTGGTTTTAAACCGGAAAGGACAGAACTAGGTAAGCAGTTGCGTGTCCTCAAGGACGTTCGGCTTCAGCTTCTCTACATGTAAGACAAGTATAGGAAGCTCTCATCATAAGTGCTCAGTGAGGACTTCCTGGTGGCCCAGTGGTCGAGAATCCGCCTGACAATGTAGGGAACACAGGTTCAATCCCTGGTCTGGGAAGGTTCCACATGCCCTGGAGCAACTAAGCCACAACTACTGAAGCCCTCCAGCCCTAGAGCCTGTATTCCACAACGAGAGAAGCCACCACAATGAGAAGCCCATGGACCACAACTAGAGAGAGACTGCACACAGCAACAAAGACCCAGAGCAGTCAAACATAATAAATAAATAAAGTGCTCAGTAAGGGAGAGATGAGATGATGCACATGAAGCTCTTGACATGGTTGTTGGCATACAGCTGACACTCAATAGAAACTGAAATAAACTTTAGACAGGATAGAGTAAGCATCAAGAAATACATGTAAAGAAAAGTTCAGGGAGGGCCAGCTTGGCAGAAAGAGGAGCATGGCTTAGAGTTCATTGGTTGTGACAGAAGGTGGCCCTGGATACCGTAAACCACACAAGATCTATTGGAAAGAAGGGGATGCCTTACTGGTGGGGACGGAAGGGGCTCAGATCAATCCCAAACTCCTTGTGGTCACAGGAATGAATTCATAATGGACTGGAGTCAATGGGCAAAGGATGTGAATAGGTAGTTTACAGAGGAGGAATTCCTAAAGGACAGAGTATTTCCAGAAAGAAAAAAACAAAAAAAAAACAAAAACCGCTAACTTCACTCCTATCAAAGGGGCCAACTAGCTCAATGAGACTTGCAAAAAAGACAAATATTAGTAACACTCAGTGCTGGAGAAGCTGCAGGGAGATGGACAGTCCTGGGCACTGTTGTGGGAGGTAAACTGGCACTTCTCTGTCAAAACTTTGAATGGTCTTTCCTCACCTCTAGCATGGGGGTCTGAGTGAGGAGGGCACACACAGGAACGTTCTAGGGGTGCTGGAAATGTTCTATATTTTGGTCTGGGTGGGATGACAGAGATATATACCTGCATATCAAATGTATTGTGCTGGATGTTATGCACCTTACCCCATGTATTGTATAAAAAAGGAAAAACGAAATAAAATGCAGAATCACCTTTGATCAACCATTGCCCATCCAAGAATCTCTATCCCTTGCTCATAGACAGAGGTAGCTGCTCCAGGATGTTCAGGACCCAATCATTAGCAACAAGAAACTCTTGAAAACAACTCAGATCTCTTTCAGTAGGGGAAGGCTGGAGGAAATGGTGGCACAGACACAAAAGAATATTAATATGCAGCCATGAAATAGCATTTCGGAAAAAATGTTCCTGTTGTATTGTGGCAAAAGCAGGTTTTCAAACAAGATCTGCGATGCTGCGCTTGCAAAAAGCACAGAAACTAAAAATCCCTCTCTGTTTGTGCTTGTGTATTTGTATAAAGTCTCAAAAAGGGACATCCACGTGTGAACAGTGGTTTCCTCCAGCGAGAGGGATTAGGGAGCCGCCACTGGGATCTTTGAGCCTACTGTGTCCCTGCGTGTCATGGAATTGTTTTGCAATGGGCAGTCGCTACTTTTGCAATTAAAAAAAAATCCCACAGAAATAAAATCAAGCAGGAGAGGTGCCTGGCACACAGTAGGTGCTCACTAAATAGCTGATAAAGGGCAAGGCTTCAGTTGCCCTCAGGTTGCTAAAGCTTTTCCTTCAGACTGCCTGCTCCCACCGGGGTGGGCCCACATGACCCTGTGCCAGGCTCCCCCAGGGCCCTGGGATGTTCCTGGAATGGATGCTAGGGGAAGCTTGAAGCCGGTGGCCACGTTTCCCTAGGGACTGCTGCTGTACAGCCAGAGCTCTGCTGGGTTGGCTCCAATTTTTTATTTGTAGGGAGATTAAGAAAAAGTAAAATAAAACATATAAAGCGACCCAGCCATCCTTTCCAAGTCCACTGCGGGTGGATGGTGGGGCTTGGGGCGGGCCCGGCGCCTGCAGAATCGCCGGCCACAAAAAAACAAACACACGATCGTTGGGGCACAGAAGCGCTCTATGCGCGCCCCTCCTCCCGCGCGGTCCCTCGGCCTCCGCGCGCCATCCCCTCCCCTCCCCTCCCCTCCCCTCCCCCTCCGGGAGCCCCTCCCCCGCCCCCAACCCGCCCCGCCCCGCCCCCAACCCCGCCGAAGACTTTTTGAAGTTGATCAATGAAACATGTTTTATTTACGGGCCCGTTCCTGGGCAGAGACTGTGCGAGGCCTTCGTTAGTTCCACATAATGAAAGAATGGGCCGATTCAAGGGGGCTTGGGAGAGAAAAGAGGGAAAATTAGAGTTCGGTCTGCTCACTTAAAAAAAAAGAAGAAGAAGGGGGTGGGGGAGTAGGGGAGAAATTGTGGATTTGCTAAATAAAGCTCCCGGGCTGCATTCAGGGCCCGCGGAGAGGTCCCGGCTCAACCCTCTGAGTCCAGACAATGTGGGCCGGAGACGGGCCGGCCGGCGGCTCGCATTCCTCCCCGGGCTGGAAGGGCAATGGGCTGTTTAAATTGCTACTTAAGTTTCCAGCTGTTTTACCAGTGATTTGCCCAACCTAATAGCTCTTTAAGGCTTTAAACAAGAAAATAGCTCTTCTCACGGCTCAAAGCAGCGGCGCTGGTTAGCTCAGACGGCGCCCATTGTCCGAGGCTTAAACCCTTCTCTGCGCCGAGTCCCCTCCCCCCTCCTCAGCGGTCCCAGACTTTGTCCAGCTCGTGGAGGCTATTTATCCTTTTAAGATGCTGGTTTTCTGGGCTGCTGTCCAGAGGACTTCTAAATAAGTCCTTATTTGAGGGGACTGCCTGTCTGCTGCCCTTACACGTCCCCCCACCAAGTTAGTGACAAATTGTAAATTTCGTAGGACCCTAGCGCCTAGTGGGCACCTACTGTGTGCCAGACCTTGGGTCCCCTCGTCCTGTTTCATTCTTGCCCTGGTCTACAAGGACGTGGTCCAGCTATGGGCACCGCTTTACGATGGGGACCCAGACACAGTGGAAGGAACCCACCTGGCCAAGTTCACACGGGGGCATAGAGCCGGGTCAGGCTGGTCTGATTTCCAGGGTCTAGATGCTTAACCACCACCTGCTACTAGGTAGCCGTGGAAACTTGAACAGGCCACAGGGAGGGGACTCCTGGGATGTGGGTTCTAGCTTGATGCCTCTGGCTGTGGACATTCAGAGGGCCCAGTTTCCAGGGAGACCGCAGGGGTTGTGGGGAGTGGGCAGGACAGGAGGGGACCACGGGGAAGATGATGGTGGGGGATCTGACCTCATCCATCCCAGTCCAGAACCTCCCTCTAATTGTCTGAAAATAATTCTCTATCTATTATGACTTAACTGTGTGTGTTAGTCACTCAGTCGTGTCTGACTCTTTGCCACCCCACGGACTCCTGTGACCACCAGTCTCCTCTGTCTTTGGGATTCTCCAGGGAAGAACACTGGGGTGGGTTGCCATCTCCCTTGTCCAGATGACTTAACTCTAATGAACTAAAAACCAGCAGTTGTTTTTCTGACTATAAAAGTCATACATGTCAATTGTGGAGACCTTAAAAAAGATATCCAAATAAATAAAGAAGCACCTGTTAAAAGTTTAGGGTGCTGCTTAGCTGGGAGTGAGCACTCAGTCTGTGTAAGCTGTCATCATCATCTTTGTCATCTGTGTTATCCTTTTTAAAAAGAATTTTATTGAGTATAGTTGCTTTAAAATGTTGTTTGTTTCTGCTGTACAGCAAAGTGAATCAGTTATACATGTATACATAACACCTCTTTTTTGAAGTTTCCTTCCCATTCAGGTCACCACAGAACACTGAGTAGAGTTCCCTGTGTTACACAGTAGGTTCTCTTAGTTATCTGTCTTATACACAGTAGAGTGTGTATGCCAATCCCAATCTCCCAGTTCCTTATATTCCCCCGTTCCCTCTTGGTGTCCATACATCTGTGCTCTATGTCTGTGTCTCTATTTCTGTTTTGCAAATAGGTTCATCAGTACCATTTTTTCTAGATTCTACATATGTGTGTTAATATACAATATTTGTGTTTCTCTTTCTGACTTCACTCTGTATGACAGACTCTAGGTCCATCTACATCTTTGCAAACAGCACAATTTCATTCTTTTTTTCTGGCTGAGTAATATTCCTCTGTATATATGTGCCACATCTTCTTCACCCACTCCTCTGTTGATGGACAGTCAGGTTGCTTTATCCCTGTTATCCTAATGAAGGCACTGGACCCAAGAGCACTGTGGTGTGCCTTTCCTCCTGGGCTTTTTCTCTGTGTATTTAAACATACCCAGGCTTGAGCTTAATTTTACTATGCACTGTTTTGAACATGCATACATTTTTTTCCTCTAAATTCATCAAGCCAGGAAGCTGTGATGAAGGCTTGTCAAATTTCTCTATTGACCTTATGCTCTCGGATTACACAGTGTAGATTATGAGCAAATTAACCGTGCAAAGGAAGTCATTAGAGATGACCTGGAGATTTTTGCAGGGGAGCAAGCCACAGGAGGCAGGAAAGTCCCCAGATAAGGTGCATGTTCAAAGTTTAGTTTGGGAAGTGGAGACTGTGTGTCTGCCCAAACCACAGGGGGAGGTGGGGCCAGGATCCAGAGCCTCAAGGCCCAACACAGTTAAGGGGTTCCACTTTATTCCTGCAGGTAATGGGGAGCCACAGATGCTTCTTGAGCAAGGGCTGTGACCAGGATACTTTTGCATGGCCCACACTTAAAACACCAGGAAAGGCAGTCTTGAGGTCCAGCCTGCATCCTGGCAAAAAAAACAATGACTGCTCCAACAGAGTAGAAACTGGCTTCCCGGCCTTCCCTGGCCACCTGTTGAGGAATGAGACCCAGTCCTGTCTGCCCAGTGGGGCCGTCTTGGAGCCTCTGATGTGACTTTGTCTCTGTATGTGGGAGGGAAGAGCCGGCAGGCGTGGCCTCTCACCTGCTTCTGCCATCCAGATGCTCACAGGTTAGGACCCATTCACTCTGTTATTTGGTGAGCAGGTTTTAGAAGCATCAATTCATTTTATTCCATTTATTTTACAGATAGGGAAGCTGGGCTCAGAGTGGGGAGGCAATATGGCAGGTAAATGGCAAAGACAGAACTAAGAAATGTTTTAAACTTTTGTACCACGGTTTGCAATTCCTGCTCATCTCTGCCTTATCCCTTGTCTTTTTTCTTTTTTTAAACACATACTTAAAACAATATTAATATTATAATTTTGCTACTGGACAAGGCACAGGGACACACAGATTGATCGGAGTGCAAACTGCTGTAACTTCATGGGAAGGCGATTTGGTTATATCTATCAAAACTTTTAATACAAAAGTCCCGGTTCGATCCCTGGGTTCGGAAGATCCCCTGGAGAAGGAAATGGCAACTCACTCCAGTACTCTTGCCTGGAAAATCCCATGGACAGAGAAGCCTGGTAGGCTACAGTCCATGGGGTCGCAAAGAGTCAGACACAGCTGAGCGACTTGCATTTTCCATCGCCTAGAATTATTCCTACAAATATAGCCTCATGTGTGTGCAAAGATGTGTGTACAAGGATGTTCATCACAATACTACTTGTTAAAAAACTTTACAAAAACGTGTTGATTTATTTTTGGCCGCGTCGGTTGCAGCCCCTGGAACTTTGTATTTCATGTGGGCTTCTCTCTGGTCGCTGTGTGCAGGCTCGAGAGTGCAGGCTCAGGAGTTGTGACGCATGGGCTGGGTTGCCTCACTGCAATCTTAGTGGGATCTTAGTTCCCCGACCAAGGACTGAACTTGAGTCCCCTGCATTGCAAGGCAGATTCTTAACCAGTGGACCACTAGGGAAGCTCCACTAGGGAACTGCTTCTTATGTCTAGAACTGGAAGAAAAAGAACCAGCAACTCTAAACATCTATAAATGGTGACTGGTTAAATAATCTTTTCTACGTCCACATGTCGAGTATTATACAACCATACAAAAGAATGGAGGAAACCATTTCATACTCCTGATATCAGTGTGTGAGACTGACTCTTTTCTCTATAAACTTAGGCATTATTTTCAAGCTTTGAAATTTTTGCCAGTTTGATAGGTTGAAAAAAAAGAGTACTTTATTGCTTTTACTTCAGTCAGTTCAGTTCAGTTGCTCAGTCGTGTCCGACTCTTTGCAACCCCGTGGACTGCAGCACGCTAGGCCTCCCTGTCCATCACCAACTCCCGGAGGTCATTCAAACGCATGTCCATTGAGTCGGTGGTGCCATCCAGCCATCTCATCCTCTGCTGTCCCCTTCTCCTCCTGTCTTCAATCTTTCCCAACGTCAGGGTCTTTTCAAATGAGTCAGCTCTTCGCATCAGGTGGCCAAAGCGTTGGAGTTTCAGCTTTTACTTACATTTCTTAATTATGAGTGAGGTTGAACATTTTTCATAAAGTCGTTCATTTTAAATTCTTTTTGTATGAATTTCCTTTCCGTATACAGCTTTTGCCTGTTTTTCTGTTAGGTTTTAAGTCTTTTTCTCACTTGTATGAGAGTTTCCCAAATTAAAGCAAGCAGTCCTAAGAAACGTCAGACACTGGCTTTTGTCATGACTTTGCTTACACTGTTTTCTTCACCTAGACATTTAAAAATTTTATGTAAATCATATTTTTTAAACTTTGATTTTTTTTGGTACAGAAGATATATTTTTAAAAATAGTTGAATCAGTTCTCCTTTCCTTTTTTGATTTTTTCAATCAATTTAAAGCCTGAAAGTTTCTTATCCTTCCAGAGACTTGGCCAATATTACTTATATTTTTGGCCAGTATTTCTAGAATTTAATTTGCTTTATAAATCATTTATTCTTCAGTATATAAAAATGGATTAAAACTTGTACTTTTCCTCACATGGTCTCATATTTATTCAGCCTTCCTTCATTGTTCATTAGTTGGAGAAGACACTGTTATTATAGTTTGAGTTATTTTACAAAGGAAAAAGAGTTTCTCTGCTCTCCATTAATCATGGATTCTAATATCAGAGAGGGCTTATTTCTCGTCTCTTTGAAAATAATCTTTGGATTTCTCACTCATTTATTTCCTCAAATGAATTTTATTATGGCTTCTGGGTATCCTGCTTAGAAAGAGCTTTCCTTTCCAAGATTATAAATAACTTCACTTATGTTTCCCTTTAGAATTTTTATGGCTCAATATTTTTTTGTTGAAATCTTGGATCCATCTGGAATTTATTTTGGTGTAAGGGGTGAGGTAGGGATTCGATTTTATTCTTTCCAGATGGCTGACTACCCAGGTATCTCAACGTCCTGCTTTGACTAATAGGTCTCTTCCCTCTGATATGAAATGCCTCCTTTTTTTCCCACGTGCCAAATTCCCACACATATTTCCATGGATTTCTGTATCCTGGGCTGGATTGAGTGTCTAGTTCCTTTCCAATACTAAACTTTAAAAGTTATTGTACTTTCATAATATGTTTTAACATCTGGTAAAGCCAGTTCCCGCTCATTAGTTTTGTTTTTCCTTAGAATTTCCCTGGCTGGTCTCACATGTTTATTTTTCCAGATGAAATTTGGTATCATTTTGTCAAGTTCCAAAAAAAAAAAATAAATAAAACCCTTGTTGGTTTAAGACCTTTCCTACCAATGAATATAGCTCCCCTACCCCCGGATTATTGTTATTAACCTTTCGTTAGTTCATTTTTCTCCCTGTTAACTTTTTTCTGTGGTACAGAAGATTTTTTGTCTTGATACAGCCCAACCCTTTCTCCTCTGCTTAAAAAAAAAATCAATAATTTTAAGAGCTTGAAAACATCTTATTCCTTCAGAGATCTGGTCAATATTCACTTATATTTTTGGCCAGTCTTCCTAAGATCTGCTTTGCTTTATAAACCATTTTTGTTGTGACGATCTGTGAAAGATGAGGAAAATGTATTTAAACTGATTTTTAAAAAAATTTCATGTATTTATTTGGTTGTACTCTTGAGAGTCCCTTGGACTGCAAGGAGATCAAACCAGTCAATCCTAAAGGAAATCAACCCTGAATATTCATTGCAAGGACTGATGCTGAAGCTGAAACTCCAATACTTTGGCCACCTGATGGGAAGAGCTGACTCATTTGAAAAGACCCTGATGCTGGGAAGGACTGAAGGCAATCAGAAGCGGGTGGCAGAGGAAGATATGGTTAGACAGCATCACTGACTCAATGGACATGAATTTGAGATGGTGAAGGATAGAGGAGTCTGGCTTGCTACAGTTCATGGCGTCGCAAATGGTTGGAGATGACTGAACACGCGCGCACACACCCACCCACACCAGATCTCAGTTGTGGCATGCGGGATCTAGTTTCCCAAACAGGGATAGAACCTGGGCCCACTGTGTTGGGAGTGTGGGGTCTTAGCCACTGGACCACCAGGGAAGTCCCCTAAACTGATTTTTTTAATGTTCTACTTCTTTCATTGTTCTTTGTCTACTCAAGACAACCCTATCATATCTTAAATTCGTTTACATGAGAAGGTTTCTTTGTCTCCATTCTGTTTCATCCGTGCCTGTCCTGCTATTTAATCCAGGGGCTAATCATCTATTTTAACATCCGAGAGGACTGATGGCTTATGTTTCTCAAAATATCCTTTGGATTTCTCACCCTTCTATTTCCCAAAATACACCAGCCTGTGTGATTCACGTGGCCCTCTCGAAAACCTGGTGAAAGAGGCCAGAAGCCTCAATTCCATTAGCCGAGTGTCCCCTTGACTGACAGGGGCTAAGGGACAGACCAGATGACACGCAGCTGTCATAGCCCCGCGGGAACAAAAGCGTTGCTTTAGGATATGAAGTGCCCCGGAACTGCCTGGCCAGCAGCACCTTTGGTTGTTGAGTTTAACACTTAGAAGAAAAGTTGGGGATGGCGTCTAATACTCAGCCTCATTGATCAGGGGGCTGCCAACTAGGAATCTTCAGTAAAGCTGGACCCCACAACTGAATCAGCATAAGGACATCAGGAGAAAGGGGCAGAGGGTCCCATCTGGGCTGAGCTGGGGGCTGAGCTGAGATGGGATGAGGTTTCCCGCAAGCCTGAGGTGCACACACCTCCCCGCGCCCGCTGGACGGATTCTACTTGGTCTCTGTGACCTCAGGTGCTGAGCGTGTCCCTGGAGAGTCCGAGTGTCAGCCTGTGTCCGTGTCATTAGCGTGTGCGGTGACAGCCCTTGGTAGCCCGGCTGCTTTCAAGGATCGAGGTTCTCAGATGAGGGGCCAGGCCAAGCATTCCTGGGAGAATCCCTCATTTGCAGTTGACATGGAGATGTCAGTATCAGCAGCCCCTGAATGAGCTGGGAGGTTGACGCAGATGGGGTCTCGGCAGGAAGCTTCCACCAATCCGGGGCCATAACTCACCCAGGGGAATGGCCCTGATGATGGTTGAGGGCCAGCGGGGGGTGCCTGCCAGGTCAAAGGCAGGGTCCAGGGGGAAACGAGACTACCACTCCCCCCCCACCCTCCACACCCCCCCACCCCGGGCCCACCCTGGCAGCCCTGGCTGGCAGGCTCAGTCTAGGATCAGGGGGATGTTGTTTATTTCTTTTCTTTATTTTTAGCTTTTACTTTGATCAGACTTATACAGGCAAATAGTTCTACAACGTTTGTTAAGAAAAACAGCAGTTTCCTGCTCTTGTTCCCCACTCTCTCCCATACGCCCTCCCCAGAGGCTATTTCACCTCCTTTAACTGATTATTTTGATTTTTACCTCTCTGCCATTGAAACTGCATCTTGGTTTCTGTAGTTGTCAGCTTTATCGACTGATTTGTTCTGGTAGGGGAGGATTTTGCTGTTTCCTGCCTCATCCCCACCAGGCACACCTCCACATGTCCTCAGACCTCTCCCAGGCCTGATGAACGCTGGCCATCTCTGTTTTCAGTAATTAAGGGCATGGACTCTGGAGCTGCCTGCCCTGGTTCCAACCCTTGTTTTGGCACTTTCTAGCTGAGTGATCCTAGACAAGTCACCCAGCCTCTTGGTTGATAGCCACCTACCGGGACTTGCTGGGAGGTGAGTTAAATGAGTGTTGTTCAGTTGTTAGTCTTGTCTGACTCTGCGACCCCGTGGACTGCAGCACGCCAGTCTCCTCTGTCCTTCACTATCTCCCAGAGTTTGTCCGAGTTCATGTCCATTGGGTTGGTGATGCCATCCAACTATCTCATCCTCTGTGGCCCCCTTCTCCTTCTGCCCTCAATCTTTCCCAGCATGGGGGACTTTTCCAATGAGTCAGTTCTTTGCATCAGGCGGCCAAAGTATTGGAGCTTCAGCATCAGTCCTTCCAGTGAATATTCAGGGTTGATTTCTTTTAGGATTCACTGGTTTGGTTTCCTTGCAGTCCAAAATAAATGGGCATAAGAACTGAATAGACATTTTCCCAAAGACGAAATGCAGATGGGCAACAGACGCATGAAGAGATGCTCAACATTGGTAATCATCAGGGAAACAAGTCAAAACCACAGTGAGATATCACCTCACACCGGTCACAGTGGCTACCACCAGAAATAAGGTAATTATCAAATGTTGGTGAAAATGTGGAGAAAAGGGAATCCTTGTACACTGCTAGTGGGAACGTAAATTGGCACAGCTACGGTGGAAAACAGTATAGAGGTTTCTCAAAAAACTAAAAATAGAGCTACCATATGACCCAGCAATTCCACACCAGAGTATATATACCAAAAAAACAGAAGCATGAATTTGAAAAGATGCATGCAGCCCAGTGTTCATAGCAGCAGCATCTACAATTGCCAAGTGTCCATTAATATAAGATATGGATAAATGGATAAAGAAGATGTGGCATATACATATATACACACAAACTCACACACAATGAAATATTACTCAGCCATAAAAAAGAGCAAAATTCTGCCATTGCAGCAACATGGATGGACTTGGGAGATATTATGTCAAGTCAAATAAATCAGACACAGAAAGACAAATACCATGTATCACTTATATATAGAATCTAAAAAAAAATACAATAAGCTAGTGAATATAATGAAAAAGCAGACTCACAGATGTAGAGAACACGCTGGTGGATACCAATGTGGGGGACAGGGGCAACACAGGGGTGGGAGGTGCAAACTATTGGATATAAGATAGGCTGCAGGAATGTCTTGTACAACATGGGGAATATAGCCAATACTTTCTAATAACTGTAAATGGAATATAACCTTTAAATAGTGTATAAAAATAAGAAATAAAATTTTAAAATGAATTCATTTATGTAAAATGCTTGCCTCACACAGGCTCGAAATAGAACATGCTGACAAGTGTCAAGATGAAGAGAAGGCCATATCTGTGACAACCTTCGAGTCAGTGGTACCCCCATCCCAGCTGATAGTTTCTCCTTAGTCTCAGTGGTACCCCCATCCCAGCTGATAGCTGCATTCTTTCTCCTGAGTCTCAGTGGTACCCCCATCTCAGCTGATAGCTGTCTTCTTTCTCCTTTCTTAGGTTCTTCTGCTGATGCTGCTAACTCAGTCTGGAACTGGCCTCACGGGACTGTTGGATACACCAGGCTTTCTGCACTTCCAACCTGGGGCTGGGCTGCTGTCCTAGGGTCTCGGTTCCCTAGCAGCCTGGGGATTCCCCTTTCCTTTCCCAGTTTCCTGTACCCCATATTTCTCTCTCTCTTTTTTAAACAATTTATTTCTTTGGCCACACTGCACAGCAAGTGGGATCTTAGTTCTCCAACCAGGGATTGAACCTGTGCCCCCTCCATTGGAGTGCAGAGTCTTAACCACTAGACCACCAGGGAAGTCCCTTTCCTCTTTCTTGATTTATCCCCTTATTCAGGTGATCTTGACAAGTAATGTCCTGAGAAAGAGTGTAAGGAAAGTACAGTCCATTCTCATTATTTGAGGGAGTTAAATTCTATGAGGTAATCCTAAAGGGAATCAGTCCTAAATATTCATTGGAAGAACTTATGCCAAAGCTGAAGCTCCAATATCTTGGCCACCTGATGGGAAGAGCTGACTCATTGGTAAAGACCCTGATGCTGGGAAAGATTGAAGGCGGGAAGAGAAGGGGACGACAGAGTCTGAGATGGCTGGATGGCATCACCGACTCGATACACATGAGTTTGAGCAAGCTCTGGGAGATGGTGAAGGACAGGGAAGCCTGGCATGCTGCAGTCCATGGGGTCACAAAGAGTCAGACACGACTTAGTGACTGAACAACAATGACATTCTGTGAAGTCACCACAAGTGACTCCCAGCAGAAACACAAGGTTAGATATGAGTCTGTTGTCACAGCGTTTTCTTTCTCTTCTCTTTTTGGCTCTTGGCTGCTGCAGTGGCTTGTGGGATCTTAGTTCCCTGACCAAGGATTGAACCTGGGCCCCAGGAGTAAAGACCTAGACTCCTAACCGCTAGGCCCCCAGGGAACACCCACATCATTCGTATCAACTGATCAACACCTGTCCTTGCTTTCTGGGGGCTTTATGTGTATTTTCTGTGTCAACACGCTTTATTTAATATGTTGCTGACTCTCTGGCATTGAGCTCTCGGCCACCAGCACGGTGAGTCAAGCCTGAACGAAGCTCAGCTGACACACGCCTTTTCTCCCTAAGGCACCTCGGTTTTTTGTACTTGGGAACAATAGACGACCTTTTAGCACTTTGCCTGGAACCACTTTCAGCAGCAAAATCACCAACAAAAAGCACAGAAAAGTAAGAAATGCGGCACTTCATAGATTGCCGGAAGGACACGGTTTACAGTATGAGAGCTGAAGAAGGGCATCGAAGATTTTGCTACTGAGTCCAAGTCTGTGAACGATCACGGGTGTACCACGAGTATTGACTTTGAGGTTACAAATACGTTTTAGTGAGTAGGTGAATTTGCACATAAAGAATCCGTGAATAATGAGGATGGTCTGGAAATGTTTCAAGACTTTGCTCTTTGCTTTGGACTCATAGCTTCATTTTATCCTTCTGTTAGACTGACCGCTTGTCTGGGTAAAGACATTTAGCTTGGGAAGTAACTTCAGCATTTCTCAGGCATCATCTGGAGCTTCTGGTGCAGTCGAGAAGCCTAAAGCTACAGGGAGCCTCATATGTGACCCTTTTCTGCTTGTGGGATTTTCTTTTGTCCCAGCATCTCAAGTTTCATGATGATGTATCCTTGTATGAGTCTCTCTTTATTCTTTGCCCAGAGGGGTACTTTGTGGGTCTTTATAATTGATACATTTAGATCCTTTTGTTTTAAAACATTCTCCAAGTGGTTGACGAATTGCTTCCCTTCATTTTCCCTGGTCTGTTTCTGGAAGTTCTACTAATTGGATGTCATACCTCTTGGACTGCTCCACTTCTTTGTTTTCTCTCCTGTATTAGTACCCTTCGGTGGGGGAAGAATCTGCCTGCCATGCAGGAGACTGCCTGCAATACAGGAGACACAGCTGCAGCCCCTGGGTAGAGAAAATCGTCTGGAGAAGGAAATGGCAATCCATTTCAGTATTTTGGCCCAAAAAATCTAGGGACAGAGGAGCGTGGCGGGCTGCGGTCCATGGGGATCACAAGCGTCAGACACAACTTAGCACCTGAATCACCACCGCTGTATTAGTTCCAGGGTTCTCCAGAGAAAAGGAGCCAGGAGGAACCGTCTCTATTTTTATTTCTAGCTCTACATCCTGTTGGTTTTGAATCTATATCTATACATCTTATTGGTTCTATGTCTATCCATCCATCCATCTACCTATTCACACTCATTAATTTATGAAGGCTAAGTTGTACAGGCTACTGTCTGCAAGCCGGACATCCAGGGAAGCTGGTGATGTATCTTCAGAGGCCGGTTCTGTAAGTTCCAGTCCAAGGATGGGAGAAGATGGATCTCTCGGTTCCAGCAGTCAAGAGGAGAGAGAAAATTCTTCCTTCTTCCACCTTTTTGTTCTATTCAGGCCCCCAGAGAGTTATATGAGACTCACCCACATTGGGGAGAGTAATCTGCTTTCCTCTGTCTACAGATTCAAATGCTAATCTCACCTTGGAAACACCCTCACAGACACGGAAATAAAGTTTAGCCAAATACTGGGCACCCTGGGATCTAGTCAAGTCGACACATAAAGTGAACCAGTACATTTCCTACTTCCGCCTTGGTTCTTTTGCTCTACTTTCTAGAATATTTCTTCAGATTTGTAGTCAAGCTCTTCTACTCTGTTTAAACCTCTGATAGATTTTGGTTTCGAAGAGTTCTTTTTAAAAATTGAAGTGTAGTTGATTCAGTGTTGTATTAGTTTTTGCTGTACAGCAAAGTGATTCAGTTATACATATATATATATACACATTTTCTTTTCCATATTCTTTTCCACTAGGGTTTATTATAGAATATTGAGCCTAGTTCCCCGTGGTGTACAGTAGGACCTTGTCTATCTGTTTTATATATGATACTTTATATCTTCTAATCCCAAACCCCTAATTTACCCCTCTTTCTGGTAATTATAAATTTGTTTTCTATGTCTGAATCTGTTTCTGCTTCACTTGCGTCATATTCTAGATTCCACGTGTAGGTGACGTCATCTGGCATTTGTCTTTCTCATTCTGACTTCGTGTGATAATCTCTAGGCCCATCCATGTTACTGCAAATGACATTGTATCATTTTTTCACGGCTGAGTAATATTCCACGGCCTACGTGTACCACATCTTCTTTATCCATTCATTTGTCAATGGACCTTCAAATGGAATAGCTTCCATGTCTTGGCTATTGTAAACAGTGCTGCTGTGAACACTGGGGTGGATGTATCTTTTCAAATTAGTTTTCTCCAGATACATGCACAGGAGTGGTATTGCTGGATCATATGGCAACCCACATTTAAGTTTTAAAAGGAAACTCCACATTGTTTTCCATAGTGGCTGTACCAATTTACATTCCCATCAACAGTGTAGGAGGGTTCCCTTTTCTCCATACCCTCTCCAGTATTTGTTATTTATAGGCTTTTTTTCAATGATGGCCATTCTCACCCATGTGAGGCGGTACCTCACTGCAGTTTTCATTTGCAAATTTCTCTAATAATTGGTGATATTGAGCATCTCTTCATGTGTGTTTGGCCATCTCTTTGTCTTCTTTGGAGAAATGTCTATTTAGATCTCTGCCCATTTATTGATTGGGTTGTTTGTCTTTGAGTTGTACAAGCTATTTGTATATTTTGGAAATTAAACCCTTGTCAATTGCATCATTTGCAAATATTTTATTCTAGTCCACAGACTGTCTTTTTGTTTTGTGTATGTTTCCTTTGCTGTGCAGCAGCTTGTAAGTTTGATTAGGTCCCATATGTTTATTTTTGCTTTTATTTCTATTGCCTTGGGAGACTGATCTAAGAAACCATTGGCACATTTTATGTCAGAGAACTTTTTGCCTATATTCTACTCCAGGGGTTTTATGGTGTCATGTCTTATAGTTAAGTCTTTAAACCATTTTGAGTTTATTTTTGTGTAGGATGTAAGGTTGTGTTCTGATCTGTGTTCATCATCTGTTCACTGATGAAATCCAGTTGGTTTTAACCAGCTTAGCATTCAGCTTCCTCACCTGCAAAGTCTTCCATATACTCTTCAGCTTCTTAAATTTGGTTGTTGCTGTTTCTCTCCCCATCCTTTCTACTTTTCTTTGGTTCTGGCTTTCAAAGAGTCCCTTTGCTATCTTTTTAATGGGGTTTGAGGAAGCAAAACGCCAATGCAGGTGTTGAATCTGTCATCTGTTGGAAGCCCCTGTTTATTTCTTTAACGTCTCTGGCATATTAGCCTGCGAGCTTCATCGAGATAAGGAGTGGGCCAGTTCCTCACTGATCCCCCTGAATGAGCACAGGACCTGGCCTCTGCAGTTACAAACTTGATGGTTTAGATGAGAAAAGCCAGTTGACCTTCCCACAAGGGAGGCAGATCTCAAGTCAGGAGATGGGACTTCCTGGAATTGGACAAGTCTTTTTGTTTCTCCGTGCCTCAGTTTTTTCGTCTGCAAAATGGGTATACCTAGATTACCTCACAAAGTCAATCTAAAGCAAAGGCCAGAAGGTATATACAAGGGCACTGAATGAACATGAGACCATGTTAGATACTTAGTTAATAGTAATATGGAAAGTATGATCACAGTATTAGAAGTGGGCGATGGTGAAAAAGCATGGGATTGGAAATCTGTAACTTTTTTAAGGTTGAAATCTTCCAATCTTTTGAACTTGAAGAAATATCCTACAAAGAGTAGCAAAAAAGCAAAGTCAGAGACAGGAGGGATGATGGTTTCTTAGCTCTCCTGGGCTGCCATCCTGCTTCTGCCCCTGCTTTTTTCTTTCTTTTTTTTTTAAAAATGTATTAATTTTTTGGCCACACAGCACGCAGGATCTTAGTTACCTGACCACGGATCAAACTTGTGCCCCCGCAGTGGAAGTGCGGAATCTTAACCACTGGAGTGCCGGGAAGTCCCAGCCCCTGTTTTTAAGTAACTTTGATCATGCGTTTGCTTTCTCAGTTCAGTTTCTTCTCCTCCACCACCATCATCACCATCTCACAAGTGTGGATACACAGCGAAAGTGCAGCATCTGCCATACCACCAACACTTGGTCCGTCTGCTCTCAAACTCGATAAACACCACGATTATATATAATTACATATATACTTTTATTTGACTGTTATGACAACATTATGAGGTAGGTTTATTAGCATCACCTCTCTCTTAGGTTCAGAAAATGGAGACTCCTGGGAAGTGACTTGCTCGGTGTCATGAGACTGAGAAGAGGTAGGGAAGCCCGTAAGCCCGGTTTTATCTGACTCACAAGCTTGCCTTTTACCTCTGAACCCAGCTGTCACCGGGGCCTCCTTAGCACTGTGCTTTTGTGATTCCTTCTAAACCTTGAGACCATGTGTTCAGGGGCCGAGAGACTGCTTCACATTACAGCTTGTGAGACTTTCCTTCCTGACCCTCATTTTCACTGGTTTTACATCGCGAGTGTTTTAAGGTGTTTTTCCGTCAAGTTAAAATACACTTTCACGAGGTTGGCGGATCCGACGTAGACTCTGAGACACTGTTTGGCTTGGCACGGCTTCCAAATGCCTCCCAGCCACGGTTGCTCTGTATTGCTTTTTGCCAGGACCGAGATCAGAAATAACTCGGCTGTGAAAAAATATATATAAGCTTGGCAGCAGTCCTTGAGGAAGATGAATTGCTGGTGGGTTATTTTCCCCCCTTGAGTCAGAAGTGTGAAGGTAGGTGGGGGAAGCAGCAAGGTTTTGAAAGACCCGTGTATATTTAGGTACCAGGATCCGTTCCATTTTAAGAGAGACGAGGGCTGAAGCGTCGGTGCTCCGTCAGACAGGGCAGCTTGTTTTCTGCCAGGCTCTGACACCCATGGGTCACGCCTTCTTGGGAGGGTCGCTGAAACCCACAGGCCCCAAATGTGGTTGGTTTGATTCCAGCTGGCAAGAAATATTTTCACTTTGCGGCATGAAACCTCTTTTTTTTTTTTTTAAACTGGTCAGTTTTGAAACTTTCTGTGACCATATCCTGGTTGAAACACAGCTCTGAGCACCCAGATGCAGCTGGGATTAGCAGCGAGCGGCACACAAATATCTTGCACAAATGTTATCCTTTCTCCCGACACCTGAGAGAAGCCGTCAGGCAGGGCGTGGGTTGGACTCAAAATTCACAGACTGTACAGATGAAGCAGACTGGGTATTGTAACGAGGATTGGCTTCTTCATTCATTTATTCAACTTTCTCTATGCATTTCTCAGGTGCCCACAATATGTCAGGCTCACATCAGGACCGAGAACACCAGACTGCCCTTCCTTCTGACCCTGGAGGAACCCATGGTCTTGAGGGGAAAATAACACAACAGCAATCCCCACAACCACCACAAGAAGCCCACAGGTCATTACAGGCTGCGGTCGTGTGTGTTAATAGAGGCAAACAGGCTGAAAAGGCCAAAGTAAGTTCTGGAAAGTTCTCAGAGACAACTTCTCTTCCTGGCACTCTGCCAGATTAGAGGCCTTTCACAGCTCCCCTGGTTATAATTAACATGCTGGATAAAATATTTTTTTAAACTTCTCTCTTGACACATTGCTGAGTTGGCGTGAAAGTCGGGAAATGACGGATCTCGAAAATGAAGTGGGGGTGACGCCCTTTGACCTGTTTCTGTAGCTGCTGAAATGCCAGGAACAGGAGGTAAACACTGGATACCACTCGAAGGCAGGATTTGGTGGGAGACCCCTTCAAAGTTAGAGTCCAAGGACTATGTCCAGAGAATAAGGAAGGAGTGAAAAGTACATCTCACCCTGCAGAAGAGAAAGCAAGGCTGCCTGTTTTGAACTTGACACTGGGTTGAGAGAAGGGAAAGAAAAAGAATCTCCCTTGAGAGTTTGTAATCACAAGCTGGACCTCACATGCTTTTCAGTTTGGATTTATGCTACTTGTGTGGCTCAAACAAACTCAACTGGAAAATTTAAAGTGGTCACTGCTTGGTCGTACCCCTAGTCAACTGGCAGAAGCAAACCCTATGCCTCCCTCGAAGAACTGAATCACATGTCAACCGTATAGAATGTCCACAAACACAGTTCCAAAGAAAAGGAGGAGCTCGCAGTGAAAAATAATAATAAACTCCACAAGGAGGAAAAGAGAACTGGCAGGAATGAGAGACGATAGAAACACACCTCTTAAGTCTTTAGATTTGAGATGATCCTATGCAGACTGAAACAATTCAAACAACTATTGTTGTGTCTCTAAAGAAATAGAAGAGAGGTTTGAAAGCAAGAGCAGAGAATGAGACTGTCATGGTCAGGTTTGAAATCGAACCCAAGAAAACTGATGAGAAATGTTAAGACTTGTAATTTGAAACTCAGTGGACAGATTGAACAGTGAATTAGATACAGCCAAAGAGAGGATTAGTAAACCAATCGAGCCACAGGAATTATCTGGAAGAACAGAGTGAGAGGGCTTATGGTACATCTATTCAGACCTCTAGAAGGAGACAATAGGATGCAGGGACGGGCAATGAGAACATAATGGCTGGTAATTTTGTAGAATTGTTGTGTTGACAGATACCAAACCTCAGATCCAGGAAGTCTGGTGAATCTCAAGGAAGGTAAACGAGAAGAAATTCACATCTAGACATATGATTGCAAAATTGTGGAATATCAAAGAAGAAGGGACGATGCTAAGAGCATCGGAGAAAAAAATAATCTCCAAATAAATCCGCTCCAGTGTAAATCCACTGCTGGTTACACCGAGCATCTCACCATCCTCTACGGAAGCCAGGAGACAGTGGCCCTGTATCTTCAGAGTGCTGAGAAAAAATTACTGTCAGCTTAGAGCTCTATACCATCCTTCAGGAGCAAAGGAAAAGGACTTCCCTGGTGGTCCGGTGGTTCGGACTTCACCTGCCAATGCAGGGGGTGCAGGTCGGCTCCCTGGTTGGGGAGCCAACATCCCACGTGCCTCGCAGCCAAAAAACCGAAAACATAAAAGTGAAGCAATATTGTGACAAATTCAGTAAAGACTTTAAAATGGTCCACATTAAAAAAAAAATTCTTAAAGTAAGGGAGAAATTAAGACATATGCAGAAGAATAAAAAACCATGAGATACTACCACCAAAAGGCTTCACAAAAGAAAATTCTAAATGTAATGTACTTCAGGCAGAATAAAAATTATTCCAGGGAAAAGGCAAGATACGTAAGGAAAAATGGGCAAAGATATGGGCAAATATTTGGAGAGAAGCTGAGAAAGAAGAATTGTATCATTCTACAAGGCTTCCCTGGTGGCTCAGATGGTAAAGAATCTGCCTGTGGTACAAGAGACCCGGGTTCGATCACTGGGTTGGAAAGATCCCCTGGAGAAGGAAATGGCAACTTACTCCAGTATTCTGGCCTGGAGAATCCCATGGAGAGAGGGCTGCAGTCCATGGGGTTGCAAAGAATCGGACACGACTGAGTGAGTAACCACACGCACAGAAATTATCTACTTTATGGTAGAAGAAAAACAGGCTAGTGCTGAAGTACTGAACACCAACATATAACTTTGGAGGGAATGGCCAAAATTTAAGTTTTCAAATTCTTTCAAGGACTTGAGAAGAAGGCAAATATATTAAGTTTAGATGTTGTTAGTTAAGTGCTCAATATTAAAATGGCTAGGGTAAGCAGGAAAAAACCAGTCATAGCATGTACAAGTTCCAAACAGTTAGAAAAATTAGGATAAGGAAAAGAAGATTAAAAATCTCAAATGAGGTGGTCCAGTGGCTGACTCCAGGCTCCCAATTCAGGGTTTGATCCCTGGTCAGGGAACTAGATCCCACATGCCACAGCTAAGATCCAGTCAAATGAAGAAATCTGTGATTTTTAAAAAATCACAAATGATTGAAAAGAAGGTAAAAGGAGAGCTGGGGACAGGAAAAGATGGAATGAATAGAAAATACATAGTAAGATAAGCTATCAGTAATATATGTAAAAGGACCAAAGTCTTTGGTTTAAAGGAGATTATTTTAGATTTATTTTTAATTAGATTATTAATTAATTATTTTAGATTTAGTTTAAAAGAGATTTATTTAGACTGGATTTTAGAAACATCTGGATTATGCTCTGTGACGGGAGATAAACTTCAGACATAAGGACCAGAATGTTTAAAGGTCCAAGTGTAGAAAAAATTTACTAGGCAAGTACTGACTCAAAGAAAGCTGCTATGGCTGTATTCATGAAATAGAAATAGAGATTCAGGGAGAAAAGCATTATTAGAGATAGGGTTAGATAGATGTTAGATAGACAGGGTTAGATGGATGCTTCAATTTTCCAGGAAGTTCAACAGTCCTTAATTTATATATAACTAATATCATAGCGTCCTGCCCCAACAGTTCAGTTCAGTTCAGTTGCTCAGTTGTGTCCGACTCTTTGCAACCCCATGAATTGCAGCATGCCAGGCCTCCCTGTCCATCACCAACCCCCGGAGTTCACCCAAACCCATGTCCATTGTGTCGATGATGCCATCCAACCATCTCATCCTCTGTTGTCCCCTTCTCCTCCTGCCCTCAGTCTTTCCCAGCATCAGGGTCTTTTCCAATGAGTCAGTTCTTCACATCAGGTGGCCAAAGTATTGACGTTTCAGCTTCAGCATCAGTCCTTCCAATGAACACCCAGGACTGATCTCCTTTAGGATGGACTGGTTGGATCTCCTTGAAGTCCAAGGGACTCTCAAGTCTTCTCCAACACCACAGTTCAAATTCAATTCAATCAATTCTTCACCACTCAGCTTTCTTTATAGTCCAACTCTCACATCCATACATGACCACTGGAAAAACCATAGCCTTGACTAGATGGACCTTGTTGACAAAGTAATGTCTCTGCTTTTTAATATGCTGTCTAGGTTGGTCACAACTTTCCTTCCAAGGAGTAAGCATCTTTTAATTTCATGGCTGCAATCACCATCTGCAGTGGTTTTGGAGCCCAGAAAAATAAAGTCAGCCACTGTTTCCACTGTTTCCCCATCTATTTGCCATGAAGTGATGGGACCAGATGCCATGATCTTAGTTTTCTGAATGTTGAGCTTTAAGCCAACTTTTTCACTCTCCTCTTTCACTTTCATCAAGAGGCTCTTTAGTTCTTCTTCACTTTCTGCCATGCGGGTGTTGTCATCTGCATATCTGAGGTTATTGATATTTCTCCCAGCAATCTTGATTCCAGCTTGTGCTTCCTTCAGCCCCATCACTTGATGGCAAATAGAAGGGGGAAAAGTGCAAGCAGTGACAGATTTTATTTATTGGTCTTTAAAATCACTGCAGACGGTGACGGTAGCCATGAAATTAAAAGATGCTTACTTTTTGGAAGGAAAGCTATGACAAACCTAGACAGTATATTTAAAAGCAGAGACATCACTTTGCTGATGGTTTTTCTAGTAGTCATGTAGGGATGTGAGAGTTGGACATTAAAGAAGGCTGAGAGCTGAACAAATCCATGCTTTCAAATTGTGGTGCTGTATAAGACTCTTGAGAGTCCCTTGGACAGCAAGGAGATCAAACTAGTCCATCTTAAAGGAAATCAACCCTGAATACTCATTGGAAGGACTGATGCTGAAGCTGAGGCTCCAGTACTTTGGCCACCTGATGAGAAGAGCTGACTCATTGGAAAAGATCCCCTGATGTTGGGAAAGATTGAAGGCAAGAGGAGAAGGGTGTGACAGAGGGTGAGATGGTATGATAGCATCACCGACTCAATGGACATGAATTTGAGCAAACTCCGTGAAATGGTGAAGGACAGGGAAGCCTGGCATGCTGCAGCCCATGCGGTCGCAAAGAGTTGGACACGACTTAGCGACTGAACAACAATATCAGGGCTGCAAAACATATAAACAAACACAGGGAGAACAGGAGTAGAGACGTAGCCACCTCGTAATGAGATATTTCTTAGGCCATCTCATGTGACATCTGTTGAACATGACTGTAAATTTAATATAAACGCATATGTAGACTGGGATCCCAGTCACATTCTTTTCAAGCACGCTTAGAACATTTAGAAAAGATGCTAGTCTATAAAGGTAACCTCAGCAAAATTTGAAGATTAGGGCTGCAGTCTGGATCTCCTGGGAACTTGACTCTGAGATGGAGCTTAGGGTTCAGGAAGTTTATTATTAGGGAACACTCTTTGGACTGGCACCAAGGAGAAGGAGAGGAAAAAGCAGGCTGATATAGCAGGAAATTGAGCTGCAGTGCTCTATTAATGGCAGGCTTGGCTGCCTCCATGGAGAGCTCTGGAATGGGTATTGTCCTCTAGGTTCTTGGCTTGGGGGAGGGCCTTTTATCCTCCCACATTGACTGGAGTCAGCCTGAAGGAGGCACGAGCTTGGTGGGGCAAGGCAATTTCTTTAGCCCATGCCACCCTCTCCCTCCCAAGGCTGACACTGAGGACCACCTTCTGGACCGCACCTTTAGCACCTGGGGGAGTAAGTCCTTCATCCCAGCAGGCGTCCTGAGCAGTGATCATAGCATCCAGCGTCATGTGTACACAGACTCTATTCTCTGATCACAGTCCAAAGAAGTCAGATGTTGATAACCAAAAAGGTAACTAAAAAAAGCTCACACGGTTGGAAACTTGGAAGCAGGCACCCAAATGACTCATGAACCACCAAAGAAATCATAACCAAAATTAGAAAATACTTAGTACTGAACAATAACAAAAATATTTGCATCAAGACTTGTGAGATGCCACCAAAGCAGTATTTGGAGAAGAGTTTATAACTGTAAATGTTTGTATTGGCAAGTAAGAAATGATCAAACCTAATAAGCTAAGTATCTAACTTGAAGAGTTAGAACAAGGACAGCAGAATCAACCCAAAGACATCAAATGATTACAAGCACAGAAATGAATGAGACAGAGAGCAGAGAGGAGGATGAGCGAAGACAAAAGAGGATTCTTTGAAAACAATAAAAATATTAGACAAATCTCTTACAAGATGAATTAAGATAAAAGAGAAGGCACAAGTAGTCAGTATGAAGAATGAAAGGGCATGATGACAGATGAAGCGCAGACCACATGGATCATATAAAAATAGTATGTTGTTGAGTCACTCAGTCGTGTCTGATTTTGTGACCCCATGGACTGCAGCACGCCAGGCTTCCCCATCCTTCACCAGCTCCCTGAGTTTGCTCAAACTCATGTCCATTGAGCTGGTGATGCCATCCAACCATCTCACCCTCTGTCGTCCCCTTCTCCTCCCACCTTCAATCTTTCCCAGCATCAGGGTCTTTTCCAATGAGTCTGTTCTTCGCATCAGGTGGCCAAAGTTTTGGAGCTTCAGCTTCAGCATCAGTCCTTCCAATGAATATTCAGGACTGATTTCCTTTAGGATTGACTGGTTTGATCTCCTTGCTGTCCAGGGGACTCTCAAGAGTCAAGGCTATGGTTTTTGCAGTGGTCATGTATGGATGTGAGAGTTGGACTGTGAAGAAAGCTGAGCGCCAAAGAATTGATGCTTTTGAACTGTGGTGTTGGAGAAGACTCTTGAGAGTCCCTTGGACTGCAAGGAGATCCAACCAGTCCATTCTGAAGGAGATCAGCCCTGGGATTTCTTCGGAAGGGCTGATGCTAAAGCTGAAACTCCAATTCTTTGGCCACCTCATGCGAAGAGTTGACTCATTGGAAAAGACTCTGATGCTGGGAGGGATTGGGGGCAGGAAGAGAAGGGGACGATAGAGGATGAGATGGCTGGATGGCATCACTGACTCGATGGACGTGAGTCTGAGTGAACTCCAGGAGTTGGTGACGGACAGGGAGGCCTGGCGTGCGGCGATTCATGGGGTCGCAAAGAGTCGGACACGACAGCGATTGAACTGAACTGATGGGACCAGATGTTTATGGCAGCATTATTTATAATTGCCAAGAGAGGAACACAGCCTAAGTGTCCATTGACAGATGAATGGATAAAGATGTGAGATATATCTATGAGTATATATGAATATTACTCTCGAGAAAGTTCTGGACCAGAGAGGATGCACTCCAGAGCTACCAGGGTGAGTCTAGCCCTCGGGCATCCCTAGCTTCATTGAACTATGGGCACACCCCCCGCCACGGCTCTCCCATGCTCTAACCTGGTCCCTGTGCCTGGATGATGGGAGAGCAGTGCCCGGCCCCCTGCTCACGTCTCAGGTCTGCTCAGCCGCCCCCACCCACATGCCAAGTGTCCCTTCATGTCCCTGTCGCAACCTCTGTGTGTATGTCTCTCCCCTCACCCCCCACCCCCCTACCCTGCAAGGTCCCAGCTTTGGGAGGATGGAAAACTGCTGTCTAGCTTGGTCCCTGGGATGGCCCTGGAATTCAAGGATCTGCACAGACCTTGTCTGGGAGTGGTCATTGGCTGTGTGTATATAAGCAACTCACGAATGCTCATAGCAGTAGCTTATGGGATGTTTGGCGGTGTCCAGAGATATTTTTGATTGTCATGACCTGGGGGTGCAAGACCAACCCCAGACAGAGGAAAATTAAATGATGCAAAAAAAATCAGTGGTGCTGGGGTTTGAGGGCAGGAGGAGAAGGGGACGACAGAGGATGAGATGGTTGGATGGCATCACCGACTCAATGGACGTGAGTCTGAGTGAACTCCGGGAGTTGGTGATGGACAGGGAGGCCTGGCGTGCTGCGGTTCATGGGGTCACAAAGAGTTGGACACGACTGAGCGACTGAACTGAGCTGAACTCAGAAACGCCGCCTTACACAGCCTGGCTACCAAGGAGCCCCCTTGGTCTCAAATGCGGATGCCTTCTGAAGTCCAAGGGCTGCGCAAATGTCTTGGGGGAGGATTGAGCGGTGTTGAAGGGGGACAGAGTCATCCAGCCCAGCAGCGACTGATGGACGCCCAGTGTGGCCAGAGTTTCTGGTTTCTAAGAAAGCCAAAAACTCTGGACTGGGGTATGAAATATGATTTTTAAATGCTAACAACTAAATATGATTTTTTGAAAACCTTTGTAGACTGAACAGAATCGTATACGTCCTCCGCAGTGCTTGGCCTGGCCCCGATTCCCGCGCGGACTGTGGGAGGGCAGCCCCGCGATGGCCGGGGCGCTGCTGCCTCCCTGTGGCCGCAGCGGGGAGGTGCCGGCTGTGATGTGGATAAAGGGGTCTGTGATTGTCCGCGGGCACCAGGGTCCAGGCTCCTGCTGACATTCTCGGGAGACTGGGGTTTGACTCAGAGCTGCCCGGTCTACAGTGAGGGTGACAGTCGGAATAACCCTCTTTGGGCCTCCATTTCCTCAACTGCAAAATGGGGATGGGTCTTCCCTGGTGGTTCAGTGGAGAAGACTCTGCACTCTCAATGCACGGGGCCTGGGTTCTAGTCCTTGGTCAGGGAACCAGACCCTGCATGCTGCAATAAGTCCTGGAGCAGCTAAATAAATTTTTTTAAAGAAAAATGGGGATGGAAGCAGGGGTTTCATTAGGGTTAAGTGAGATAACAGGGGTAAAAGGGCCAAGCATTGGCAAGGTGACGGGTGTGCACACAGCCAGCGTTCGTATCACTTTCGGAGGTTGGCATCACTTCCTGGGCAACCCTCACCATCAGGTCAGCTATTCATGAGCACCAACAACGCCCCTGTGCTCTTCCCTCTGTGTAGAGGTCATCTTCCCTGATCCTTCCGTCATCCAGGAGGCAGCTGCCTCCAGCATCCTCACTGACCAGCGATCAGATGGGACTACATGGGTGGGGTAGGTAACCAGCCCAAGGGCTCCTCAAACAGCAGGGCTGGAGTGGAAGCTGAGTTCCACCATGTTTATAGAGAAGTGCATGACTTACCCACAAGGGGCCTTAGGATACGAGCTCCAGGAGTGGCTGCAGATACAGTGAGGGGCCAAAACTTGGAGATGGAGGGGACTCCGGTGTGGTCTGGTCCACGGAGGCTTTGGTCGCCCAAAGACAGGTCACCTTGGGGAAACTGAGGACGTGCGGCCCCACTGAGGGGCCTGTGCATCTCTGCGCTTGCCGATGAGGGGAGGCGGGTGAAGAGGATTATAAAGCTTCAGATCAACTTAGGTGGGAGGGAAACTGAAGCCAGGGAGGAGATAGTAACTGCCAGGTGCCCCAGGGACCGGCTTGTCTTATGCAGGGCCCTCTTCTCTCCTAAAGGATGATGGGCTCATTCAGGGAGAAGGGGTTGGGTAGGGGTGGGGAAGATGGTCTCTGGCAGATGGCGTTTGACTACTTGGCATTCTGCTTACTCATCCCTTTAGATGGGAGAGGAGTAGCATCCTACTGAATGTGGGTCTAACTCGTATAAATGGTGGAAAACCACGAACCCAACCTCTGGAGAAACAGCTGCTCCTTGTAAGGGCTGTTTCTGTACCTGGTGGTAGATGTGCCAGGGACCCTTGCAATTCCCACCTCCTGGGTCCTAGCAAACCTGCCTCCCTATCTGAGCTCCACCTCCTGCTGCTGTGTGACCTTGGGGAAGCCCCTCCACCTCTCTGAGCCTCACTTGTAAAATATCAGTCACATCCTTCCTACCTTGCTGAACTGGTGGGGAGGGCAGCTGAAGCAATGTTGCATGCTCTCCTTGCCCATTAGCACGATAATGCTAACATCTGGGCTTCCCTGGTAGCTCAGACGGTAAAGAACCTGCCTGCAACACGGAAGACCTGGGTTTGATCCCTGGGTCAGGAAGATCCCCCGGAGAAGGAAATGGCAACCCACTGCAGTATTCTTGCCTAGAGAATTTCATGGACAGAGGATCCTGGCAGGCTACAGTCCACGGGGATTGCAAAAGAGTCGGACACGACTGAGCAACTAACACAACAATGCCTACAATTAAATGGTTCCTGAGGAATAAGTTGTTTAATCCCAGCCTCCTGCCCTCAGAGCCCACAGAGACCATGGTTGTCTTGGTGGTCACCATGTCACCAGTGCCAAGCACAAGAGCTGGCCCTTTCTTACACGTTTGGGAGTTAGTGAAGGTTTTTAGTGTCTGACACATCTCTGACGTATAAAGAAGTCACATCTAGGAAAACCACGTGGAGCAGCTGTTTGGAGGAACCTGTAGGGAGGGGGCGGCTACGCCCCCTACCCCCCCAACAGGACACACCTGCCCACGCTCAAGGACAACGGTGAAAAGCGGACACGGATGCGCTTCTCAGCTGTGCCCAGCAGGTGGAGCCCGCCCCTGCCCACAGGCCAGTGCCGTCTGGCTGCGTGCTGTGAGTTGCTGGGGTGTCCCCTCACAGTGTATTCATTTTGGGGGTGTGTCTGCTCACAGTTCCCAGCAGGGAGCAGAGGGCTTTGGTGCAGTCTTCAAGGCCCAGCTCAGCAGCCGCTCCAGGCAGAAGGGACCCTTCCTGGGGGTCCAGCTGGGGGTCTGTGTGGGGAAGGTGCTCGAATGTTGTTACCCGAACCACGTGGAATAAGAGGTCCCAGTGGAGGGCTGGTGGGGTGGGCGTGGGCAGGAGGAGCCCCTCATTCGTTTGAAATGAACAAGTGCCCTCAGACTCATGTCTTATTCATTTGAAATGAACAAATGTTTACATGTACAAAAGCCTGTGTCTGAGTGGGTCATGGGTGGATGTAAAAAGAATTGAAGGAAGGAGGGGAGGGGGGAGGAGGGAGGGAGGGAAATGAAAGGAGAGAAGGAACCCAAGCAGAACCAAAGGGCATAAAGTGGGACTTCCCTGGGGGTCCGGTGGCTAAGACTCTGCTCGCCCGATGAGGGGGTCCCAGGTTCAGTCCCTGGCCAGGGAGCTAGATCCCACACAGCACAACTAAAGATCCTGGTACCATAGCTAAGATCTGGTGCAGCCAAATAAATAAATATTCAAACAAAAAAACCCCAAAATGGCATAAAGTGAAAATTAGGTCTTTCTGCCCCCACAGTCAGCCCCACTTCTCTTGGCTTCCTGAACATTCTTCCAGAAACCTCTACCCAGACGTGTGTGTATGCACGCATGCACACATGTGTGTTTGTGTGGAGGGGGGATGTCAGAGCCACACCATAGGGAAAGAAACAGTCTTGTCTTGAAAAACCCCTTAGCCAGAAAGGTTTGGGTCCAACTAGAGAGAAACTGTCTTGCCAGTTTGTGGGGGTTGGGAAGAGGGTGGAAATCAGACTCTGAGTTGGGGGGCTTCAGGATCTGACTCCCAATATTAGCATCTCTCATGGATGATAGTGCTCTATGGTTTGCAAAACCCCCTTTTAAGTCACACTCAGTATCGGGTTGGGGGCTCTGACAGCTCAGGTTGGAGGGTATTTCAGCTTCCCCTTTACATAGGGGACCAGGGCCAAGGGTACAGGGACAGCTCCGTGCCACATAGTTGGTGACCAAACTGGAGTACAGAGCTGAGTATCCTGGTTGCCTCCCCCCAACTCCCCCTAACCTCAGTGATCTTCCAGGTCTGGATGGCAAGGGAAAGACCAGACACTGGGGACCTGACCCACTGATGGGCAGACAGGTGGGCACCAAACCAACCGACCTGGCCCAGGCCCTTCCAGCTTGGTGGCTCCTAAAGCTGGTTGGAGACCAGCCATCACAATATTTTCTGTTCTTCCTCCCCCTCCACTTCCCTCCTCCCTCTTTCCCACTTGTCAGCAATCTGCAAGAAGAGTGGAGAGCGGATTGTAATTGCCCCCCGCGGAACTCACCTGCCATGAAAGGGTGTTAAATAACGCGCAATTTACATGTCTTCCCTGTAGGAAATGATAGAATCAGAGCTTTCAAATTAGCAATAGATTTTTCTAATTGAATCTATTTCCCGTACGGCAGGTGAAGTGAGAAATGATCAGGTAGCTCAGTTTCCCCTGCAAATGGACCACCAGACAATTGAAGGAGCTAAATGCTTACTAAAAGTGCGGGTAAAATTGATATTATGTTTCTGGGAAATATGTGTAGCATGATAGCTGAGGGGCATGTGCGTCCACGTGGTCCCCCTTGTGACAAGATAAAGGGCGTCTATACCCAAGGCGGAAAAGAGTGTGGATGAGGGGTGGATCTGGGAGGAAAAAGGGGAACCGGATGGCTGCCCCCGAGCTAGCTGTATGAGCACACAGCCAGACCGTGAGGCTTGGGGCTTACTCTGTTGTGTTAAGGGCTTCCTGGGTGATAAAGAATCTGCCTGCAAAGCAGGAGACCCGGGTTTGATCCCTCGGTCAGGAAGATCTCCTGGATGAAGAAAAGGGCTCCCGACACCAGTATTCTTGCCTGGAGAATTCCATGGACAGAGGAGCCCGGTGGGCTTCAGTCCATGGGGTTGTGAAGAGTCAGACATGACTGAGGGACTAACACTTTCATTTTTTCTGTCTTCTGTTAACCTGTTTTTTTTTCACCTGTGAATGGTAACCATAAGATAGTTCTGGTGAGCGTGAGGAATAAATAAGAGTGCATGGGAGGCATTTAAATGGTGCCCGGCACATAGACGCTCAGTCGCTCATCCGTGACTCTCTCCGACCCTGTAGACTGCAGCATGCCGGGCTCCCCTGCCCTTCACCATCTCCCAGAGCACAGAGTAGGTGCTCAGTAGAATAAATGCGTCTGCCTGTCAGTGCTACTTCTTAGCATTACTATGTTCGCCTGTGTATTAAATGTCTATAATAAAGCATCACAGTGCAGAGTGGCTTAAAGCACCACGCATCTGTCATTCACATTTCATGGCTTCTGTGGGTCAGGAGTCTGACAGAGCTTAGCTGGGTCCTCTCAGCTTCAGAACCCTTCCAGAGCTCCAATCACGGTGTCGGTCCAGGGCCTGCAGTCTCACCCGAAGGCTCAGCTGGGGAAGGATTCACGCCCAAGCACGTGGTTGTTTTGGGATTCCACTCCTTGCTGGAGACCACTGTGGGCTCTATGCCCCGTGGGCTTCTCCGGGATAGCAGCTCACGACACAGCAGCACAGGTCATCAAACCCAGCAGGGCAGGGAGTCTGCCAGCAAGGCAGGAGTCATAATCTTGCATCCCCTCATCACAGGAGTGACATCCATCAGCTTTGCCACGTGCATTGTGTGCGTGCTCAGTCATGTCCGGCTCTTTGTGACCCCATGGACTGTAGCCCACCAGGCTCCTCTGTCCATGGAATTTTCCAGGTTAAAAATACTGGAGTAGGTTGCCATTTCCTTCTCCAGGGAATCCTCCTGATCCAGGGATCAAACCTGTGTCTCTTGCATCTCCTGCACTGGCAGGCAGATTCTTTACCACCATTCAGTTCAGTTCAGTTGCTCAGTTGTGTCCAACTCTTTGTGACCCCATGAATCACAGCACACCAGGCCTCCCTGTCCATCACCAACTCCCGGAGTCTACCCAAATTCATGTTCATTGAGTCAGTGATGCCATCCAGCCATCTCATCCTCTGTTGTCCCCTTCTCCTCCTGCCCCCAATCCCTCCCAGCATCAGAGTCTTTTCCAATGAGTAGTCCATGGTTAAAACCAAGTCCCAGGTCCTGGGACTTCTCTGGCAGTCCAGTGGTTAAGTCTCTGTGCTTCCATTGCAGGGGCACTGGTTCAATCCCTGGCTGGGAAACTAAGATCCTCCTGCCATGGAGTGTGGTCAGAAAGTAAATAAAAATACAGGCCAAAAAAAAAAAAATTAAAATAAAAAAATGTTAAGAAGTCCCAGGTTCCGCCTGCACTCTGGGGGGTCGTGGGGGTCTTGGTAGAAGCTGCCAGATCAGATAAGATCAGATCAGTCGCTCAGTCGTGTCCGACTCTTTGCGACCCCATGAATCGCCGCACGCCAGGCCTCCCTGTCCATCACCAACTCCCGGAGTTCACTCAAACTCACATCCATCGAGTCAGTGATGCCATCTAGCCATCTCATCCTCTGTCGTCCCCTTCTCCTCCTGCCCCCAATCCCTCCCAGCATCAGAGTCTTTCCCAATGAGTCAACTCTTCGCATGAGGTCGCCAAAGTACTGGAGTTTCAGCTTTAGCATCATTCCTTCCAAAGAAATCCCAGGGCTGATCTCCTTCAGAATGGACTGGTTGGATCTCCTTGCAGTCCAAGGGACTCTCAAGAGTCTTCTCCAACACCACAGTTCAAAAGCATCAATTCTTCAGTGCTCAGCCTTCTTCACAGTCCAACTCTCACATCCATACATGACCACAGGAAAAACCATAGCCTTGACTAGACGGACCTTTGTTGGCAAAGTAATGTCTCTGCTTTTGAATATGAGAGGACCAGCATCACAGCTGATTGTGGTTCCCTATTGGTGGAGTGACCCAACCTTCATTCCTAAGTCTGGATTAGCAGTCCTGCCTGGATTGGGCTGTCATTTCCCATGGATGTTTCCCCATCCTGATTCTGCTGTCAAAGACCAGGCCGCCTTCAGGAATAGGGCACTTTCCCCCCTACCGCCAGGCATTTTAACCCTGCATGTACCCCAAACCTCTAAAGCTTTTTGCTGCCGGGAGTCAACACAAACCCTGAGCCCTTTACGCAGTGCAGGAGAAATCTCACTGGGAGAATATGTGTGTGTTAGTCGCTCAGTTGTGTCCAGCTCTTTGTGACCCCATGGACTGTAGCTGGCCAGGCTCCTTCCTCTGTCCATGGGATTCTCCAGGTAAAAATACTGGAGTGGGTTGCCATGCCCTTTTTCCAGGGGATCTTCCAGCCCGACCCAGGGATTGAACCCGTGTCTCCTGTATGGCAGGCAGATTCTTTACCATCTAAGCCACTGGGAGAATAACCAAGCCCAAATCAAACCCCACCCCAGAAAGCTTATTGATTTAGGGGTTGATGGAAGAATCAAATCTTTTCAACCAAATTTAGAACTTGCAACCTAGGTCTTTGAAACACTGAGCTTGGTGGGAAAAAAACCGTTACCAGAGGAAACCCACAGTGTGGCAAGAGCTATGATGGGCAAAATGTGACACGGCTGAAAAGCTGTTGGGAGAATGAAATCATCAGGGCAAATGTCGTATGGGAAACTATGGATCCCCGTGAATATGAGTTCAGTAAAATGAAAAAAAAGTAATAAACCAGAGGATTTCTCTGGCGGTCAAGTGGTTAAGACCTCACCTTCCAACACAGGAAGTGAGAGTTCAATCCCTGGTTGGGGAAGTAAGATGCCACCGGCCTCAAGGCCAAAAAGCCAGAACGTCAGCAACAGAGGCAATATTGTAACAAATTCAAGAAAGACTTTAAAAAATAAACAAATTAGAAACAGGTTAACCTCACTTGGCAGAAGACTGGCCAAGAAACTAAACCAACAGAAGAAGCTTCAATCTTGAAAATGATACAGTGCTGATAGAATCCTGATGAGAATGTTTGTTACTGATAACAAGAGGTCAGAAGGCTGGGCCAGGCATCGCACTCTGCCCCCAGGGAGTGCCACTCTGTTCCCCCAGCAGGTGGGGGCCCCTCCACGGGGGTCCCAACACCCCCATCACTGTCCCCCTTCCCTGGGATGAAGGGTGCACAGCTGGGGCTCCCATGCCCCGTGGGGCAGATGCTCCTTTGTCAGGGGCCATCAGGAAGGGTTATGATGCAGGGTGCTCAGGGCCGGAGTGATGACAAGGGCCTGGGGCAGAGGTCTGGGTGAGAGGACTCGGCGGGCCTGCCCTGGGCTCCCCTGTGAGGATAGAGGTTCCCTGGGTCCCACGGGGTTCTGAGCTCAGGAGCTGGAGCCAGAGCCGGAGCTGTGCTGGGGACCTGGCTCGGCTCGCTCAGCCCTGGGGCAGGCATCCTGGGCAGGGGTTGGGGGGGAGCGGTCAGCTGAGTCCGGTTGATGGGAGGCTGAGAAATGAGGAGAGTACAGGAAAGCGGGTGGCGAGAGATGACTGCTTATTGAGCACTTACTGTATACGCCCAGCACCTGACCGCAGGCGTCCAATACAGGCCCATAAAACCCCATGCAGGAGATCACCGTCTGTCCACCTTGCACTTGAAGACGCAGGCCCGGGGAGAGGGGCCCCGGTCCCAGGCCGCTCCATGAGCAGAGTGCAGGCCCGGGTCTGTCCGTCTGTCTCTCTGTGTCTCCAGAGCCCCCCTCGGGCCCATGGCCTCCCAGCTCAGTCTTTCCCTGGGATCCTTTCTTACAGATTAAATGCCCCCCACCCCTCACAATTATTCCCCCTAATGAAAGCGCCCTTGTCTTTCCCAGGACGTGCTCTCTCTCAGGAAGGGCTTCACTCCCCTCCCGCCCTTTGTCCCAGGCCACAGCCTCCAGGCTTTCCCAACCTGGGCTCGGCCACCTCCCAACCCCCTCAACTCCCTCCCGCACCCCCCATTCCCACCCCCTCCCTTACCCCCGGCCCCGTCTCAGGAGGCCCCCGGTGAGGTCATCCCTGTGTCAACAGGAGCCGCACAATGGGGCCGGGGTCTGTCTTTCTGCTGAAGAGGGAGACTGGGCTGCGGGAAAGAGGCAGGAGCCGGCAATTACAGGTCCCACAATGGGGCGCCGTCAAGGGGCCTCCGTCAATTAGAGCCGCTGCGCAGGCAGCGGGCAGGGGAGGGGTCGGGCGCAGGGGGCCAGGCAGGGCCCAGGAGCACCAGGCCAGGTAGGTTATTGTTCCTCCGTTCCACACTCGGTCATTCATTCATGTTCATGTTGTCTGAGCACCTACTACGTGCTAAACCCCCAGAGGCCCAGCCAGCAAGGTCTGGCTCTGACAGCAAACCACGGTAAGGGAGGCAGACAGTAGATAAGTGTGCGGATACATGCTCGTGTGCCACACTTCCCAACAGAGTCAAGTGCCATGAGGGAACTAAAACAGCAGGAAATCGTAGACAGTAGGAGTGTGCAGGTGAGACAAAGGCGGCAAGAGTGCCCAGGCAGACAGGGCAGGCTTCCTGGAGGAGGTGACGTTCGAGCTGAGACTTGGAAAGAGAGACCTGGCAGCTACGCCACAGCTGGAGGGAGGCGTGTCCCAGGCAGAGGATACAACAAAAAGTCCAAAGGCTCTGGGGCAGGAACACGCCTGGTACGTACAGAGGTCAGCAAACGGCTGATGTGGGACGAGGGACGCGGGTGATGGAGCAGACAAGGGGGGCTGTGGTGTGGTGGGGGTGGTTCTCATCAGCTCCCAGCGGGCGTCTACACACAGCTGCTCCCACCTGGGCTGTGGGTCGGTAGCTTGAGATGAACCGCTGCGCGAGGAGTTACACCACTTGTGCGCGCTAAGTCGCTTCAGTCGCGTCCGATTCTTTGCGATCCCCAAGGGCCGTAGCCTGCCAGGCTCCTCTGTCCACGGGATTCTCCAGGCCAGAATACTGGAGGGGGTTGCCATTTCCTCCTCCAGGGCATCTTCCCGACCCAGGGATGGATCGAACCTGCGTCTCTTACATCTCCTGCTTTGGCAGGCGGGTTCTTTACCAGGAGGTCCCCATTTACACAGTGGAAATCAGCCAATGCTACACGACAGAGTTTTTCCCCCCAGAAGACCCACAGTTGGCAGTGAGCTCAGGCTGAGCCAGGGGCTTTCTAAACACTGTACCTGCCCTGGCTTATTGAATACCTAGGATGGCGCCACGAGGTGGAAGTTAAGAGTAACCTCACCGCGCGGTACAACCAAAGAGAAAGAGACCTGAGCAGCGCAGCAACTTGGGCGAGGTCCCCCAGCTGGTGAGCGGCAGGGCTGGGGGGTGGGGTGGTCTGAGCCAAGGGGCTGCCGGCCCCTTCTCGCAGCTTCTGTTTTCCCCTGCACACGGCTTGGCACAAGGGCTGCTTGTTAAAGGGATGAGGGATGGGGCGAAGTTTGCTGGGGGAGAGTGTTGACAGTGGGTTAGCGGGCCGATGCTGCCAGCAAGAGGCCATGCCAGACAGGGGCAGTGGGATGAGGCTGGGGCAGGGCTGGGCGCCGGGGGCTGGCCGCGCTTCCCCGCCAACCTGCTCACCAGGTGTTGGAGCTCACGTGGACTGCTTCCCCAACATCGAGGAGACAGGGTGCAGCCCTCCACCCACACGCGGTGCACGCAGCGCGCAGGGGGAAGACGAGCACGGATGCACCAGCGCCGGGCTGCTGGGGGCATCAGAGCCAGACACGCAGCTGGCACCAGGGCGTCTGCCCCTCCGACGCCCCACAATCTCCCCTCAGCCTCTGTTTGCCATGTAAACACCCAGCTTCCTGCTGGAGGCTGCCTGGTCTTGCCCGCCCTCCCTCGGTGCCAGGCGAGAGAGGTGGGCAAGTCCACTCGGCTCCCGCGGGCCTCCTGGATCCGTGAGCCGCCGAGTATTCAGAACACAAGCTTCCAAGGGTCAAATACGGGCTTCCCTGCTGGCTCAGTGGTCAAGAATCCACCTGCCAGTGCAGGAGACAAGGGTTTGATGCCTAATCCGGGAAGATCCCACGCGCTGCCAGCAACTAAGCCCGTAAGCCCCAACAACTGCGCCTGCGCTCTAGAGCCCGGGAGCCGAAGCTACGGAAGCCCACGTGCCTAGAGTCTGTGCTCTGCAACAAGAGACGCCACCGCCAGGAGAAGCCCGTGGACCGCAGCAGAGAGTAGCTTCCACTCCCTGCCACTAGAGAAAGCTTGAGTGCGGCCCCGAAGACCCAGGTGGCCAAAAATAAAGAAAAAAAAATATAAAAATGGAGGGCCATCAGAGTTGTACCTGTGCACGCATGCCTGCTACATTGCTTCAGTCGTGTCCAACTCTTTGCGACCCTGTGGACTGTACCCGCCAGGCTCCTCTGTCCATGAGATTCTCCAGGCAAGAATACGGGAGTGGGTTGCCATGCCCTCCTCCAGGGGATCTTCCCCACCCAGGGATCGAACCCGCGTCTCCTGAGGCTCCTGCATTGCCGGCAGATTCTTTACCACTGGGCCATCGGAGAAGCCCCAAGGAGGTCAGCTGGGTCAGCGTGACAAGCTCCAGCTGATTGAAATAAGTCAGGCCAGAGGGTGCAGGTACGACCCAGGCCACACCAAGCAAGGGCACAGGCAAAGGCAGGCAGGTGGAAAGGACTGGATCATATTTAAGGGCGCACTGGGGCCCTGGAGGTCCCACAGCACCCCTGGTTGACTGTTGTATTGGAGCATTCGACTTGCAGGCTGCTCTCTGCTGCCAGCTACCCAAGGGCAGGGTCTGCACTGGTTCTGTCTTTATTTCTTTGGTTGGTTCTTTTTTTTTTTTTTAAATACTGATTTATTTGTTTGGCTGCCCTGGGTCTTCGTAGCTGCACTCGGGCTTTCTCTAGTTACAGGCAATGGAGGCTGCTCCTTGTCGCGATCCACGGGCTTCTCATGCCGGTGGCTTCTCTTGCTGTATAGCACAGTCTCCAGCCTCATGGACTTCAGTAGTTGAGACACATGGGCTCCACAGTGGTGGCCCACGGGCTTAGCTGCCCACGGCATGTGGGATCTTCCTAGACCAGGGATCGAACCTGTGTTCCTTGTACTCCCAAGGCAGATTCTTAATCCCTGGACCACCAGGGAAGCCCCTCTCTTTGTCTGGTTCTTTTTGGTCCAACATCCAACCTAAGCAGGGCTCCTCTCTCTCTATGCCAGGTGTCTGTCTGAAGACAAACCAAGTCTTACATTAGCTCCGGGAGATGGCACATAAAGCCCATTTTACAGATGAGGAAACAAAGGCTCTGACGTGGGGTCCAGACCTACCCAAGGTCAAGTGGTGGGGCCAGGATTTGAGCCGAGCCCCACCAAGCTCCAGAGCCTATGCGGGCATCGGGAAGCCACGGCACCTCTGGAATGGGCCCCGATCTGGGAGCCCACCCGTCCTCAGGCCTCCTTCCTGACGTGCCAGGGTGCAGCAGCTACTCCCTGAAGCCAAGACACAGGTGACCAACCGGGCGGGCATCCACCAGGCCCTCCCAGGCCTCACGGGGGCCGCCCTCACCTCTGAGGCCTCCTGATGAGGGCAGGGGCGGTGGCGGGATGGGGCTCTTCCCGGGCTCACCAGGGAGGCCTAGAGAAGTCACTGTGGTCAAGCAGACAGGGCTGCCTCTGCCTTCCTGCAGGGGCCCTCCTTTTCACTTTTCGCTCTGGAAAGAGGGCAGCAGGGGGATGGGGAAGGGTGGCAGCTAGCCCCCTCACCTCCTTCCACCTGTCAGCAGGCTGCCCAGAAGAAGCGGATTTGGATTGGCAGAAGGGGATGCGAAGGCTCAGAGAATGTGGAGGGTCTCCCCGGAGGCGATCCTGGAGCCAGGGCTGGGGTCTCTTATCCTCATTTGAAGCCAAGGGCAGGAGACAGTTTCCTGAGACGTCTCTGTGAAATCAGGGGTCCGCCTGCCCAGCCTGCAGCTGCCTCCCCTGGGCACAGTCAGGATAAGGATGGTGGTCCTGCCTCCAGGAGTCCCACACAGCTGTCCTGAAGGGCCCACCACGTGTCCACCACGAGGAGAAGTGGGGGAGCCCACGAGGCCCTGTCTCCTGGCCCTAGGCTTCCTTAGCCATCAGGGCCATCCATCAAGGCCCATCCAGCTGACCGTCGGCTGGCATTTGGGGTGAGTGTTGTGAGTCTGAGGCGGGGCTTGGACCCGAGTGATGGTCAGGACTCTCCTCTGAGCAAAGGCCACCCTGGCTGAACCCCGAGGGTCGGTCAGGGGCTGAACGGAGAGCATCCCTGCAGAGGACAGAACCTCGTCCAGATTTCGGATGGTCACTCTGATGGGCTGACGACTAATTTAGACAGTTCCAGAAAAGACCAGGTGGATTCCCAGCCTCAGTGTCCTGATTTGTGATGGGGAGGGCTGGACAACCCCTGCCCCTGAGCGAGGACCCCTCCCTGCCTCCTGTAGCCATGGGCTGGGGCTGGCTTCCTGCCCTGCTGGCCTGGCACCCAGGCCTGAGGCCACACATCGGGTCTCATGGCTATGTGAGCCTAGGCAGGTCACTTAACCACTCTGAGCCTCAGCTTGCGCACCTGTTCAGCCAAAACAACAGTATCCACATCACTGTTCACTGCTGAATCCTTCTGTTTTCAAAAGAGTGTGGCACAAAGTAGGTGCTCAATAAATATTTTTGGAACTAATGAATCAGATGCATTGGAGGATAGGACTGAATATTCCATTCTTAGCACAATGCCTGGCATATAGCAGTTCTAGATAAGCAATAGCTTTGTGGCATGTTTTTTAAAAAATTTATTTTTAATTGGAGGATAATCACTTTACAATGTTCTGTTGGTGTTTTTTTCTTTTTCTTAACCAGGGGGAGAGGACTGAACTAGCACGGAATCTCAGAACCAATGAGAAGGAAGTTGGTAGATGCATTTGGAGAATAGGGTGGAGTAGGGCATGGAACAAGACTGGAAATTTTCCTAGGATCAGGACAGGCAGACTCGAAGGCCACAGCCAGGAGGCTGCACTCTGTCCTGTTCAGTTCAGTCGCTCAGTCGTGTCCGACTCTTTTCGACCCCATGGACTGCATGGGGTCCTCCCTGGACAGGCCTCCCTGTCCATCACCAACTCCTGGAGTTTACACAAACTCATGTCTATCGAGTTGGTGATGCCATCCAGCCATCTCATCCTCTGTTGTCCCCTTCTCCTCCTGCCTTCAATCTTTCCCAGCATCAGGGTCTTTTCCAATGAGTCAGTTCTTCACATCAGGTGGCCAAAGTATTGGAGTTTCAGCTTCAGCATCAGTCCTTCCAATGAATATGCAGGACTAATCTCTAGGATGGACTGGTTGGATCTCCATGCAGTCCAAGGGACTCTCAAGGGTCTTTTCCAACACCATAGTTCAAAAGCATCAATTCTTTGGCGCTCAGCTTTCTTTATAGTCCAACTCTCACATCCATGCATGACTACTGGAAAAACCATAGCTTTGACTAGATGGATCTTTGTTGGCAAAGTAATGGCTCTGCTTTTTAATATGCTGTCTAGGTTGGTTATAGCTTGAGAGCAGGGGAAAAGGCCCAGATGACTGGCGATGAGCAGAATGGTGGTGGACATCAGGAGGGAGACCCTGCCTGGCCTGAGGAGAGGTCCAGGAGGCAGGGAAGCAGAGACGGCATGGGTGGAGGCCCTTTTCCAGAAAACTTGGCTGAGAAGAGGAAAGAGAGGTAGTAGCTGGGGGGTGATGATGGAGGGACAGAGGTCTTGTTTCTTAGGTCAGGAGAGTTGAAAAGATACAAATGCAGGTGGTAAGGCACTGGTCCACTGGGGTGACTGAAGCCACAGAAAAGGCGGCACTGACTACAGAGGTCCCTGAATGAGGCAGAGCTGGAGCGGCAGCCGTGGAGGGGGCATTCAGGAAGGGCTTCAGCTTTGGGTTTAGGCCCGTGGTGGTGTTGGGCAGGGGGTTCTGTGGCTGAGTGGAGTACGAAGCCCGGCCATCTTTCGGGGCGTGGGGTGGGTGGGTAGAGGCTCCAGAGAGCTGTGGGGAGGGGCCAGGTCTCTGGGGAGAGGGCGTGGTGGAGTGTGGGGGAGCTCTGCTGGACCATGGTGAGTCTGGGTGCAGCTCCAGACCCCAGCCTGCAGGGAGCTGACCGCCTCTGTTGTATGGGGTGGGACGGACCTGCCGACTGAGGCCATGGGCAGGTCACAGCCCAGCAGGTTCTTGGGGAGAGGCAGATAGACGATGTCTGTAGGGCCAGCCCTTCCCGGGGGCTGCCTGGGGCCCTGGCTAGCATTCTGGCTCATCAGAAAGAGCACGGCCACTGATTAGTGATGTCTGCTCAGAGCACACGATGGAAGGGGAGGGCTTGAGCCATTTCTGTGCTGCCCCCCTTGCCCAGGCAGCAGCAGAGAGCTGGTGGCCAGGCATGGAACGCTGCTGGGACTGGTGTCGCTCCACCCCACGCAAGGACTCAGGGTATGGCTCAGCCCCAGTGCCTGTCGTCCGTAAACTGGAAATGATAGGGCCACCTGTACGGGCGATCATGAGGATTAAAGTCATGATGTGTGTGCTCAGACACGGCAGCTTGTGTCGCCTCTGTGATGGGCAGAAGGAGCAGGGTGGAGTCAGGGAGCCTGGGGATGGGAGTCAGGAGGGACGCTGAAGGAGCGAGGCTCCACTGGGGTGGGGGCCTGGGGCACACGTCTTTCCCTTCCCCTCGGCTGTCTGCAGAGCATTGTCACGGATGGAAGCACGTGGAGGGTGGGGCCGTGAAGATCTAGACAGGTCCTGGATACATATTGGCCAGGTCACCCAACAGGTGACCCAATTTCACTGTAAAATAAGGTAAGACAAGGTGATCGTCCTGATGAACTGGAGCAGTGAGATGTATCAGCAGGCCCGTGGCCTCTGGCATCAACCATCCTGGATAGTTCAGTTCAATCGCCCAGTGGTATCGAACTCTTTGCAACCCCATGGACTGCAGCATGCCAGGCCTCGCTGTCCATCACCAACTCATGTCCATTGACAGAGAAATCAATGGATAGGGAACTCATGAAAGTCTGTTTTCAGCTCCCTCCCCTCCACTCCTCCACTCTCCTTTCAGCGAGTATTTATCCTTCACCCTCAGCTGAGGACAGGCTATCCCTGCTTTTATGATTCTTTCTCAGTCTGGTCCTAGTCTCTTCTTTGTACGGTACGGCAGTAGGGTGAGGTTGTGATAGAAGGGCACAAATATCTCTCCCAGCTTCAGTGGCTCTGTTCAAAACTGCTCTTAGGGAGGGGCTGGACACATTCAGACTAGAGTGTGAGTGACTGCCACGGCAGCAGCACAGAAGTACTTTGCTGGCCTCTTCCCTCCCTGCCAACACCAACCTAGGAGCTGCATTTGGTCTCAGTGCCAGTCTTGTGGGAAGAGAGAGACTCATCCAAAGAGGGTGAAGATGGGCAGGGGTGGGGTGTGGCCAGGTTAGCCGAGGGAGGGATCGTTGCAGGACGCGGGTGTGAGTCTGGGAGCCGTGAGACTCAGGGAGATTTCTGCTGATGGCCCCAGGGCTCCTCAAGGCCACCCTGGAAGAGGGAAGCTGAGGGTGCAATCCTGCAGGTGGGTGGGAATCAGGGGGGGAAAGCGACAAGCTCCACAGAAGATAAAACCTTCTGACAGGTAAGAAGACCCCAGAAGTGGAACAGATCCCTGGGGAAGTGGGGTGGGATGGGCTTTGGGGACAGACAAGCAGAGGTGTGAGGGTCCTTGCAGGATGCGGGGGAGGGGTCTTATCCCCAAAGCAGGGGACTGTGGGGGGTTGCATCAGCATAGGAGGCTGGCACTCCCGCCCCCACTGCGATGCCTCCCTGGGACTCTCTTTGCCTTTCACCAAGGAGAGCAGTCCCCCACAGTGGGAGGGCATCAACAAAGGTGAGGGGGCTCCCTGGGGCTCCTCTGTCTAATAGACCTGCCAGCTGCGGGGAGTGGAGCTGGGATCAGGCAGCGAACAGCACGGAGACACCAGTGGTCAAGGAGAGGCCGGGCAGAGGTCTCTCGGGCACTGTCACTGATGGGCACTTGCTGAGTCACGGCCAGCACTAGGGCATTCACTGTCCTCACCCCACGTGATTGGCGCCACCTAACGCGGCAGGTGTGTTTACCCTGGTTTCACAGGTGAGGCACCCTGCCCCAGGACCCCAGCAGCAGGTCCACATCCGTGCGACCCCTCGGACCCTGCTCGTCCACCAGCACTGCGTCTGGCAGGTAAGAGGTGCCTGGAGGGAAGCGGGGCGGGGCTGGGGGATGTTGGCCTGAAGCCCCAGTCCCAAGTGCTGCTGCGCCCCAGGCCTGCTTAACTCTTGATCCCCTCTCCGAGGGAGCCTGGATCCTGTTGCTGGCCATGGGCTGAGGGGGAAGGCAGAGCAGGTACAGTCCCATGTGGGCCCGGGAGGGGCAGGTTGCCTGGGGAAGTCCATCCTGTGTGGCAGGGCCTGAGCTCCCCCGACCCCCTCCTCCTCAGGATGCAGACTTAGGAGCAGTGGGGAGCTCCGGAGGTGTCCAATCAGGGGAGAGGGGCCCTGACAGCACTGTGGGGCAGAGGGCTCAGGGAAGGCCCTTAAGTTGGGGGCTTTGACTCGGGAGGCAGCCGGACGACTGGGGGAGCCAGCAGAGGCAGGAGAGAGGGACAGAAGGTGGGCATGGGGGTGCCCAGATTTTGGATCCTGCTGCCTTTGATGGGGGTGCCCGCTCTGAGCTGGTGACGGGTGCCTTCACCTCCCAGCTCTCTGTTCCCCTGGGGCATTCATTCTAGGGTCTGGACCCGCCTGGGGGCCCTGCTTGGTCCCGGCCAGGACTCCTGTGCTAGGACCAGGCCTGGGTCTGTCCTGAGCATCCTGGTCTCCCGGTGGGGGTTGGGGAGGCAGAGGGCTGGGTCTGGGCAGGACCTCTCTCCCCTGATCCTTTCCTGGGTCCCGGGAGCAAAACCCTGCTTCCTCCCTTCTTTTTTCAGGTTTGGCTCTGGCACTGCCATTGACTAGGCTTATCGACTTGAAACCGGGGCTCCCACTACTGGGTGTGGCACCTGGGCCCTGGGGTTCTTGTGAGGATAGGGTCCCCCCTGTCCCGGTATCCACAAACCCAAGCTGCTTTTGGTAGGGGGCGGAGCAGCTCCTAGATGGCCGACCCAGAGAAGGGAAGCCGCAGGGCAGCTGGCCGATGCCAGCGCTGCCTGGAGAGGTGTGTGAGTGCCGGCCTTGGAGCCAAGCGCTGCCAAGGGTGGAGGGCCGTCTGGGCTTCACCTGGCTTCTCCAGGAGCCCAGGAGGCATCTGGTACGTCCACCTCTTTTCTGGGTGAGGATGTAGGACCCGGGGACGCTGAGGAGATCAGAAGCTCAGCTGGAGGTGGATGTCGGTGGAGCCTGCTGCATCACGGTTCCTCCCACTGCCGCCCCTGACTCCGTCCCGAGCTGGTGCACGGGTTGCCAGGATGGAGGGAGGAGACCCACCTCAAGTGCCTGGGATTTATCTCCTATGGCCTATATACATCAGGGAGCCCTGGGCATTTCATCTCCCGGGCCCCTCTTCACCATCCCTGTGTCCCTTCTTCCCTCATCCACTGCTGAGCGATCAGACCAGGCTCTGCCAGCGCTCCCCTGGACTCTACTCTGCAGCTACAGGGGTGCTGGGCGGGGTGAACCTCTGTCCACTCCTCTCTCTGACCCCCTCCCTTTGTCACCCCAGGGTCCCCTTTGGTTCCTGCCTCTAGATCTTTGCATACTTGGCCCCTCCCCCGAGATGCCTCCCTTCCTCTGCCCTTGTCACCAGGCACCGTCTGAGCATCTCCCCTTCATCTGTCCCCTTGTGGGATGAGAGGTCCCCTGTGAGGCCCCCTGTGCCCAGCCGTGCACGGCCATTGCTAGTTTCCAGGCCCCACACCCTTTGGATCCCTTGCTCAGGGGCAGGGTCACCTCTGAGTCCCTCTAAGTCTCTGGCTTTGCCTGGCCCTGAGGAGGTGGCTAGGATATCTATGGAAGGTTATTGAATGTGAACTACCCACTGGCCTGACCTCTGTTGCACCCATTTTTTCAGAAAAGGAAACCAAGGCTTTAGTGTTGAAGTGTGGTATTCAAGGGCCCCCAGGCAGTGCAGGCAAAGCAAGGGCAGGAGTCCTGGGTGGGGCCAGCTCCACCTGCTCCCACTTCTTCACTGTCTAGGAGGTCAGAAGACGTTGCCTTCCGGGAAGGACCAGAGAAGTCTGCAGGGCCAGACTGGGCATGGCCAGGACCCTGGACAGCTCAGCAGAGCTCAGCAACAGCTGGCAGGGCTGGGACAGTCCCTTGATGTGTTGCAGGCCTTTGGTGGGGTTGGAAGGAGCTGGCCTGGCACCTGGCGGGGAGCAGGATAGGTGAGGGGGAGAACAGGTGTCCTGGAGTTTGAAGATCGGCCTTGCAGTTCCCTCTTTACCACATACTAGCTGGATAGGCCTCAAATAATCTTTTGGAACCTCAGTTTCTTCATCTGTAAAATGGGCCTTCTGGTCTCCCTTTGCAGGGATGGTTGCCCCTACCTGAGGTCCCAGCCAGGCTATGAGAAATAAGAGAAATAAGGTAGCTCTAAGGAATCTGGCACCCCACTCCAGTACTCTTGCCTGGAAAATCCCATGGATGGAGGAGCCTGGTAGGCTGCAGTCCATGGGGTCGCTAAGAGTCGGACACAACTGACTGACTTCACTTTGACTTTTCACTTTCATGCATTGGAGAAGGAAATGGCAACCCACTCCAGTGTTCTTGCCTGGAGAATCCCAGGGACAGAGGAGCCTGGTAGGAGGCCGTCTATGGGGTTGCACAGAGTCGGACATGACTGAAGTAACTTAGCAGCAGCAGCAGCAAGGAATCTGGAAAAAATTGTCTAGAAACACTAAAGGACTTACAGGCAGCCAGTGAGGGGCGGGGCCAAGGGTGCTGGGAACCTAGGCCACCCACCTTAGTGGTGACCGGGAGTGGTTCCAGGAGCTGACCCCACCCTCAGGAGGCCTGTGGGCTGGGCACCCTCCTGCTCCCACAGCCTGCAGGGAGGTGGATGGCCTCCCCGGGCTTGGCCTCTGTCCAGCTCCTGGTGACTCCAGTCCTGGAGCAGCATCGCTTGGGGCAGGGAACATGATTCCTGAAGCATGTCTTGGGCCCTCTGTCCAGTGACAAATGCCTCACCCCCCAGGCCCATCTGCCAGGGGCAGACCCTGGTGGAATGATCAGTCAGGTGTCTGGAGCTCGCTTTATACAAGGCACCCTTCTTTGAAGCCCCCTTCTCTTGCTTTCAGTCTTCTCCAGCATCAGGGTCTTTTCCAATGAGTCAGCTCTTCTCGGAGGATGAGATGGTTGAATAGCATCACCGACTCAATGGACATGACTTTGAGCAAACTCCGAGAGATAGTAGAGGACAGAGGAGCCTGGCCTGCTGCAGTCCATGGGGTTGCAAACAGTCGGACGTGACTCAGCGACTGGACAACAAAAACAACAGCCTCTCTGCTCCTGGCTTTCTGGACGATGATCCGAGGGTCATGTGGGAGAGCACCCCAGAACGGGGTGGAGGACTCATCTGGCCCACAGCCTGCCTGAGGTCCTCACCTTGGGGCAGGAGAGAGCTGTGGGGTCTTCCCACATCTTGATGTTCACCTTTGAGCAAGTCCAGGAGTGAGCTGGGACATCACTTTTGTCCTCAGGCTGAGAAAACCACGAGGATGTGCCAAGGGCCCAAGCTAGTTGGTGGCAGAACTAGGTTAAAATCCAGATCCCTAGAATTGGTATCAGGAACTGCGACGGTGCTAACAGCCTCCACTTGCTGAGTGCCACCGGGGCACTGGGCCCTCTAGCTGCGCTGCCCTTGAGTTAGAAAGTACTGTACCGGCTTTACGAAAAAAAGGAAGAGACTGAGGTTCAGAGTCACAGGTTGTAAGTGGCAGAGGCTGGACTTGAACCAGTGGTTCCGTAGTTGGGGCAGTCCTCATAGGCTATACCTGACCCTAACCAGAGGTGGGAAGGGTCTGGGGGCTCCCGACAGGGTGGCTTTCCCACCCACGGCTCTGGGCTGAGGGGAAGACCCAGGGAAGGCCCACGCCAGATGGCTGCATTTGAAACTGACCAGCCTTCAGGGTCCAGATAGACCTGAACCAGCAGGCGGAGACCTTGGAGGGGCGGAACGGGGGAAGATGTGGGGATGCAGGGTCAGGCTTCACCCTTCCAGCCCCAGCTTGGGTCACCTCCTCCAGGGAGCCTCTCTCAATCCCTCTAGCCCATGCTAACTCCCACTTCCCCTAAATCCTGGGGCTTCCTCTGTCAGGGTGATTCCCAGGGCCTGACCCAGCTCCTGGCATGCCACAGGGGCCCACTGAACATCTGCTGAATAATGACTGTTTCCTACAGGCTGGCTCTGAGCCAGGCACCATGGATGATCTCCTCTGCCAACAAGGCAAGTCCTCCAGGGCCTGTTACTTGCCACGCCTCCAGCTCACCCCAGCCCCTGCCCTACACTGCCCCCCTCACTCTGCTCACTCCCCTGCCTGGACGCCCCTCTCTCCACTCCTCATGATACTCTGATGATTTTAGAAGAGTTTGAGACAACATAAAGGTCCCAGAAATGGAGTTACGAATCACCCTTCATGTTATCCCCAGGGTTGACATGTGGCTCTACAATACTACCGAGCTCTTTTTCTTCCCCTCCTTTCATTTTTCAAAACCCAGAGTCAGGGGCCTGCTTCCCTTGTCCGCGGGATGTGTGATGACCATGGACACGTTCCTGCCACGCTACATGCCAGCAACAGGATCTCGCTACTTAATATCCCCTGGACACACCTTAAAACCGATCCCCTCTGGCTGGGCACCTGGCTTGTTTTGGATTGGGGGCTACTATAAATAGTTATTGCCCCAGGACACCTTCCTGGAAAGGTGGATTTCTTGGCCAGCGAATATCACCCCCACGCTCTTTGGAGACTCTATGGCTTGGCACGGCTGGTCCTTCTGCTGGGTTGTCCTTGTCCCATTTATCCTCATAGCAAAGCTGTCTTCCTTGGAAACATGCCTGTCACCTCTTTTTTTTTTAGAACATATATATTAAATATTTATTTATTGGGCTGGGCTGGGTCTTAGTTGTGGCATGCGGGATCTAGTTCCTTGACCAGGAACGGAACCCGGGCCCCCCGCGTTGGAAACGCTGAGCCTCCGCTACTGGACCACCAGGGATGTCTCGCACATCACCTCCTGCTGAAGCGTCGCTGCTGCCCTGTTCTCAGCTGCCCTCTTCTCTCTGGTGTCGTGAGCATCTGCTGACCTGCTTCTCCAGCGGGGCAGACAGCCTACCATCTCCTGTTTTCCCCTCCGGCTTCCAGCACATAGTAGGGGGCCTGGGAAAGACTTCCCCGCTGAACGAGCCATCCCCTGGCTGGTTGGCAGTGTGGGATTGTGTGGTGTTTCTATTAGTCTCCATGAACAAGTGCCACTGTGTTATTAAATTTTCCCAAAGCAGAATGTCTGCTGTGTTTGCCAGATTGGTTGCTCTTTTAGGAGTGGGTCTACCCTGCCCATCCCTCACTCCTCATTCTCCGTCTTTCAGAGCCCTTTCGCTGGGCACCTACTGAGCTCCAGGCCTGTGGGACGCAGTGCTGGGGGCTGAGGCAGCCTGACCCCCAGCAGGCATAGCCGGGACCAGGGTAGGTATGGGTCAAGTTCAGAGCTCAGTGCCTGGGACAGGGTGGGGCAGGTGATGCCAGGCCCCTTAAAGGGTGGGGACCTTATGCTTTGACCGGAAGGAAGTGGTAAGTGTTGGGCACACAGTCGGTGCTCCATAAACGTGTATTGCGGCTAAGGTAAGGGATGCTGTCTGGGAGCTGAGTAGAGGGCGGGTGGGATCAGAGGAAGGGAAGAAGCTGAATTTGGAGGATGAGTGTCACCAGAATGTCTCTACTATCGCCCCAAAACCAAAAATTCTCCACCAGTTCTCAACCACATGTCCCCCATGGTCTGCGAGGTCATGAACAAATTGTGCCTTTGTCCTTGACTGGTAACCGGTGGAGTCTGTTGGGCCTCTGAGCCCAAGTCCTGTCTCCCAGGCAGGTACTCTGGACTCCTGGAGACACTGTGCTCGGGAAGCCTCCATCCTGCAGGGAGGAAGATGCGCCCGGTGGAGTTTGGGATGCTCCTTCATGCTCCAGAGTTGGGCAGCAGAGCTGCAGGAGCCAGGAGGCTGAGTGCTAAGCGGAGTTGAGGTCAGTAGACCTCATCCTTCACCTGCTTATTCATTCACTCACTCACTCCACACTGGCCTTGTTCCAGATGCTGGGACACCAGACACCACAGAACCTCTTGTTCAGAAGCCTTCAGGGGCACCCACGACCCGCTGGGCATGGCATTCAAGGCCAGCCTATGGAATGCTCCAGGGGTCCCATGCCTCCTTGCCCTCCCCGCCCTTCTTGTCCTGCCCTCTGCTGTTTGTGCTGTCAGGAATGCCCATCAGGCTCCTGCCCCCTGTCCACACTCTGCCCTTTCTCCCAGGCCCAGTTCCAGGCCCTCTTCCAGGAAGCCTGGCACCATCCCCCAGGTCGGGCCTCTCTCCTTACCACCCGACATTTGGTCCGGAGTGGTCTCTGGGTGTGTCTCCCCTTTGGCCTTTCATGGATACCCCCTGCATCCTTGGTCACCCAACACAGGTCTGGGAGACACACAGTTCCCAGGACAACACAGGCCCCTGGTGGATGCTCTAGCTGCCTGAGCTGTGGAGCTGACAGTGGAATGATCAAACGTTCTCCTTGACAGCAGGCCTGTGCTTTAACCTGGGGTCTCTTTCCTAAATTTCCAGGGGACGCTGCCACTCCTCTCCGCCTGGCCTGGAGGGCCTGCCTTGGGGCTCCGACCCTCAGAGGGCCAGGCCTACTCAAGCTGGGCGTCTGCAAAGGTCAGCGTGGCTTCGGGGGCCTGAGAAATATCATGGGGGGACACTGGGGGGAACCTGCCTTCCAGGACTGACCCCAAAGGAGAGCGGGTGACCTGCCGTCTCCGTGCCCACCCACCACATTTCACCTGTCCCTCCTGCTTGCCCAGCTCATCTTGTGTTTCTAGCCCAGACTCTGCCCCAGAGATACTGTGCAGTGAGGTCCACAAACAAGGAAACAGGAGAGGGGTGACCAGCCCAGGCCCCCCTCAGCCGGCCCCAGTCCAGGCCTCCATCATCTCCCTCTGCAGTCCCAGCCTCTCCCCTCCTCTTCAGGGCTGCCTGTGCACGTTGAGTCGTTTGTGCCATATCCAACATGTGACCCTATGGACCGTAGCCCGCCAGGCTCCTCTGTCCATGGGATTCTCCAGGCAAGAATACTGAAGTGGGTTGCCATTTCCTCCTCCAGGGGATCTTCCTGACCCAGGGATCGAACCCAAGTCTCTTACATCTCCTGCTTTGGCAGGCGGGTTCTTTACCTCTAGCACAGCCTGGGAAGCCCAGGGCTGCCTGAGCAAACTCTAAGAAGGTAAAGCCGGTCAGGTGCTCCCACTCAAAGACCTTCGATGGCTCCCAGTGACAAAGCCTACCCCCTTAGGCAGGCATCCAAGCCCTTCAGCTCTGGTTCCTTCTCCTCCCGCTCCTGCCCACATTTCCTCTTTCTCCAGCTCCGAGGAAGCTGCCATCTCAGATATGCCAAGGCCCTGCCTGGAATGCCTCTTCCATACCTTCTTTCCATGACACCCACTTCACTGGGGGGTGTCCGCCTCCAGGAAGCCCCACTGGGTAGCGGCTCCCACTTCCCCTCCCTCACCCACCCTGCCCCTGTCTGCCTCCCTCCCCAACAGGGTGTCCTGTCCTTGGGGATTGTGTCTGAAGCTCTGATGAAGGCAGAATGCCATGTGAGTGTGCCAGGGGAGGGGGACCCACAAACCTCTGTTGGGGTGCCTTAGATGGGCCTCCTCACCTCTCTGTCTGGGAGGCCCCAGCCTGACCTGTGCCCTGTGGCCACCAGTCTCCACCCATGGCAGGGGTGAGAGGTCATAAGGGACCAGTCCATCTCCCCAGGGTGGGCCCACCAGGTGCTGCTCCCCTGTCTCCCCAGTGAGTCAGAGCCTTCTTCAAACCAGGGGCCAGGTCCTCGGATCCGGCCTGATGACTTGCCCGCTCTGGGTTAGCTTTCCGCTGGCCACCCATTGTACTCCGGGTCGGGGACCTGGGACCCCCAGAGGGAAGATATGGGGACGCCGGAGGGGGACCAGGCCTACGCAGCCTAGGGGCTGGGGGTCCACATCTCTCGGAAAAGGGGGCGAAGGAGGACTCGCAGACGCCCGGCAGGAGGGGTTCCGGGCGGGGTGCCCTCGCGGTCCTGGGAGAGGGTCCGGGCCGGGGGCGGGGGGCCGCGGCGCCCCGGAAGGAGCCGCGCACGCCCCAGCACGCGGTACCCGCCGCGGCGGCCTCGGATCCGGAGGTGAGCGCGCCCCCGCCCCGCTCCCTGCCCACCCCGCGCGCTGCGGGCCCGCGGGCCGGGGGCGGGCCGGAGAGGGGCGCAGGGCTAGGCGGAGCCGCGCCGGCCCTTTTCCGCAGCGCGGGCCCCCTCCTCCTCGCCGCGCCCGGGCCGGCTCTTCCCCCTGGGGCGGCGGGATGCGGCGCCGGGCCCGGGCGGGGGCCGCGGGCCGAGGCCTGGCCGGCTCGGCGGGGGCCCCGGCGGGCGGGCGCGCGGGGCCGGGGCCCGAGGGCGCGATCGCGCCCCTCCCGGCGCCGGGGCGGGGGGAGGCGGGGAGGAAGAGGGGGAGGGCGGCGGGCGGCGGCGGGCGGGGGAGCCGGGCAGGCTCGGAGGCGCGCGGCGGGCAGGCGGGCGGGCGGGCGAGGGAGCGGGCGGCGGGGAGCCCCCCGCCCCCCGAAGGAGGAGTCTGGCTCCCACTTGCTGCCTCGGACGCGCGGCTAGGCGGCCGCCGCCGGAGGAGCCCCCGCCCCTGCGCGCCTCCCTCTCCGGAGCCGGGCCCCTGCCTCCCTCCGTGCGCGCTGCTGCTCGCGGCCGCCGTGGCCGCCGAAGAGGAGCCCGGGGCCAGGTAGGGCTGGGGGCGGGCGGGGCGCGGGCCTGGGGCGCGCGAGGGGCGCGGGGCGCGGACGCCGGGCCGGGCGGGGGGCGCGGCCCGGACCCTCTCCGGGCGCGGGGTGACGCCCGCGGCGCGGCGCAGGGGCGCCCGCAAAGTTACTTTGGCTGCCTTCGCCGGGTGCCGGCGCCCTGGCCCCGCAGCCTAGCTGCTCCGTGGGCCGAGCGGGTGCCGCGGGGAGGGGCTCGGCCGGAGCGCTGGACTTCGACTGGGGCCGAGGGGTCAGCGAAACTTTTCCCCGGCTCGCCGGTCGCTGCTGGCTGCTGGCGGAGTTGCTGGTGGGAGAAGCGCATTGGTGGGGTGCAAGTGATGAGAATGGTGGTAACAATAGCAGCCCCTCGACGCTGAGAGCCTACTGTGCGCAGCGAAGCCCCTGCTGGTGCTTGGGGGGCGCAGGAGGCGGGGACTGATGCTGATCCACTGGCCACTTTGGCTCCGCATTGCTGGAAACTTCATCCATCCATCCACCCACCCAGCCATCCACCCATCCATCCACTCATCCGCTCACTCATTCCGCACATATTTATTACTGTCTGCTCTGTGCCGGTCGCAAGGGATTCAGTGGCTACCCAGGCAGGTTCCAGCCCTCGCAGGCAATATTTCAGGGGCTGCTCAGGCTAAGCAGCAGTTCTGCTTCTTGTGTGTTTCTTCCGGTACTTGTTACAGGAAGGTGAATTCTCACGCCAGTCTCCCTTGACCCGGTGGAAACAGAAGAGGGTCGGTCTGAGAGCTGATGTGTCCAGGAGTCTGTTGTGTCCAGGCTTCGTGTCCTAGACCCCCCACCCCCCCTTCCTACATTGCCTCCCAACTGGGGCTGGGCGCCTAGGCTGGGATCAGGAAGCCCCACTCTGAAATTGGCCCCCAAGGCCACTTAGCTGTCCTCTCTGCGAAGTCTTTGCCCGGGTGCTGGGGGCTGAGCTTCTCCCATCCCTTGGGGGCTTGGTTGCCTCTCCCTCCCCGATTCTAAGGCCCCTATTGAATGGCCCAGAGGAGAGCTTGTTAAGTGGCAAACAATTATGAAATTAAACCCGGGAACAAAAGTGGGTTGGTTGGTGAATGGTGAGCTGGCTCCGCAGGACTTGAATGGTGGTGGGAGACTTGTTAGCAGGGCTCAGCCAGGCTGGGGGCTGGGGGTTTGACACTACCATCGTCCATATCCTGGCTGGTATTTGCAACAACAGAAAAATGCACCAACTTCACGAATAATTTGTCACATTGCCTAAAATGCTTGGGGGATGTCGGAGAGGCCACCGGCTGACTGCCACGTTCAAGTTGGAAGCCAGGCTTCCACCCATGGGAACCAATGAACTGGGAGGCTGTTTGGGGAGGGGCTGGTGGATTTGGCTGGGCCGAGGCAGGCCTCTGGTGGTGGGTAGCACACCGGGGCTGTCGAGCCAGCTGGTGGTGATCGGGAGGCATTCTGGAGCCCGGCACAGTGTCCGTAGGGACCGCGGTGTGAGAGTCGTGCATAATAAACTGTGCTTCATGATGCCCGGCTCCTTGCAAATTGGCTTTCCGAGTGGCAGCCCCACAACACTTGTAAAACCTTTTTCCTTAAGATGGGTTTCTGCGAAATGGTTACATCTATTTGAGTGCTCACTCCGTGGAGGTCCATTAATTGGCTGATGGCTAGTCAAAAGGCGATAATCCAGTCACAGTGGTTTAATCGTGTCTTTGGAAGTGGTTCAACGTGGGGCTGCCTTCCTATTTATTTCTCAGCCCTAGGAATTTCCGAAGACCTGGATTGAAGTAGACCCCTATGATGCTGACGTGGACAGGCTCAGATTTTGTCACCTACCCGAGGGATGTCATATCTCGGGCACAGTTGCCGTATGAACACTTAAAATCATTCACATACACCCTAACCCTGTAGGCTGTGTTTATGGACAAATAGGTCTAAGTAGAGGTAAGAGACTAGGGCTTTAGGGTCTTTCTGTGAAGACCCTATCTGTCAGGATTGCAGTGACATACAAATGCAAGAAAAGCCTGCTTTTTAAAAATTTCCCGGTCCACCGGTGAGGCTATTAAATCTTCATCCGATGAAAGCAATTTAAATTCATTTGTTTTCCCTTGAACTTGCTACAATCCCTTGCAGGCTCTCACCTGCAAGGACACATCTCTCTCAGGACACATCTCTGCACTTGTTTGAAGAATTAAGGTAGCAGGATTTCACCGAAGAGTAGCGCTCAAGGAGAAAAACCAGCATTCTGGGTGCAGGTTCCGGACTAGTGGAGAAAAGAAAACCCTCCCCGAAGTGCAGTCATCTTTTAATCTATCAAAATGATTTCATTTTTCCAATTTCAGGCCTGTGAACCAATCACAAATAGCAGGGCAGAGGAAATTAATCGGCCAGGCGACGACTTTTAACAAGTAAAGATTATGCACAGAAAAACACGTAATTAGTGGAGGTTAGTTAATGCCTTTCAAGTTTCGGTGGCGAGCTGCCGTTAGGGTGGAATTTCTGCGTTATCGCTGAATTGTCTGTCAAAAATCTTCAGTGTGACAAGGCGACATGTCTCTTCCATCGCCCCTCCCTCTCCAGGAACAGAAAAGGGACCTTTTCTAGCATCCCCCCTTTTTCATTCTTCTCTCTGAGATCTCTCCGTTCGGCAGTTGGTGTTTACCTTTGTCTGTCTGCACCTCTGGAGTGAGGGGTCCTGGGGAGAGGGACACCCCAGGTGTAGGAGTCCGGGAATGGAATCTCAGGCTTGAGCTGTGCCCGCTGATCACAGTGGAATCTTGGATGAGAGACAGGCTGTCCTGGGGTCTTCCTTCTGGCCAGACGTCTTACCCTCTAGGATCAGTGTGCCAAACACTTGCTGGGCAGGGAAGCGACGGGGGTGAAGGGAATGTGTCCCATAGCGAGCCTGTGCTAGTTCACCCTGAAGGCAGTTCTTCCCTGCAACCGTGTTTCCTGGGCTGTCGACGTCCCCCAGGTGGAATGAGACCACCAGCTAGCAAGCATCCTCTCCAGACTACCACTGACGTTGTGTGACCTGGAGCTGAAGAAGTGACAAAATTGTAAAAAAACAAAAGCAACCCTAAGGGAGAGAATAAAAGAGAGACCCCCCCTTTTTGGGAGGTGGTGTTAGAGAGAAGGTATATATAATTTCTTGATTAATTTGCTGTGGTTCTCCCTGGTGATGTGGTCATTCTGCTTCCAAAACAGATACTTTATTTTGACCCCGCCCCCCCCCCCAAACGAGATAAGACTCCATTATGTTTTATTTCCATTTAAAGTATCTGTGACTGATAAGGGCAAGCCAATCTCATGATAGACAGTTTTAGCAAGTTGGGATTATGTGTTTTAGTTTTGAATTCAGGTAGTGGCTCGAGATGTCCTTTGGTCTTTCTATACCATTCTGTGAATTACTGTTCTGGCTTTCTTCTTGGATGTGAACTTGGCCAGCTTGATGTCAGACCTTGGTTGTACATCAGAGGCAGATGCAGCAACCGAAACAAGAAGTCACCCCTCTGGCTGATTGCGATATGCGTTGAGTTCAGAACCAAGAATTGACCAGAGCCCTCTCTCCACCACCCCAACCCCAAACCCTGAAAGTTTGCTTCGATTGCACGGCTTCACATGTCCCTCCCCTCCTTCCAGGATCTGAGGCTCAGCACTGAGACACATGGAAAGACTTTTGGCATCACCCGTGCTAATTTCATCACTTTCGGGAGAACATGAGGCCTGATTCACGTTTCCCCTTCATTTCATTCTCCTGCATTTTCCGACAGTACCGCAGCCTGCAAGGCTGCAAAATATATGGCACTGGCTACCTGAGAAGCGTGAGCTCTTCCCCGCACCCTGCCTCTCCCCCTTCCCAGCGAAGCGCTTTGGCATTGCGGTGCTCATGGAAAAGGCAGCCGGTCCCTCCCCCACCCTGGGCTCCCTGCACAAAGGGGTGCGTGTGGTGGGGGTAGGGGGCACACAGAGAACGGAGTTTTGCTTTTGTTAAGTTTGTCATTCAGACACATTCGTTAATAGATCATACTTTTGGAGGTTTCATCCTTAATTGCAGATTCCCGCATGATCACAAAAAAAAAAAAAAAAAGCACTTAAACTGATCATAAAAATGGCAAAACCCCAATCTCCGACTTAAGTGTAGAATTACCATAGTGCCGATTTGATTATGCTTCAGTGACATCTGTTTAATAGATTTCCACGAGAACTGTAAATCCACGTTTACTTTCTTTGCAAATCGTATGTGAACGCTGAGCACCCAGGACCGCCCTGCTGCTCCCCCTCCCCGCCACCGCGTGTGCCCCACACCCCCAGGAATGTGGAGTGTGACTGGATGGATACGTGGGAAGGGGACGCAGAATCCTGGTTTTTTCACGTGTACCTCTTATTTCCTTTTGTGTGTGGGTATGTCTGCATGCACGTTTGAAACGAATCTGAGCAGCTTCCCACCTCAACCCCACAGACTCGCGAATCTCCAAATGCTTTATTTTGAAAACTAGGACATAGCACTTTGCAGAAGAAAAATCAGTCCATTCACCGTTATTTATGTGATTGCTGATCGGCTAGATGGATATAGAAAGCACCAAGAATTATAATAATTTATGGAGCGGAGCAGTGGTTTACAAACATTATTTGTCAACCCGAGCTTTGAGGGTTTCTTTGCTTCTCGGGCTTCGTTGGGTGCTATGGGAATGGAGGATATTCAGAATTTGAAGACCAGCTGGGTGAACTGACTGTCTTCCTATCTAAGGTTCAAGGAATAAGTGAGCAGCTATTCGTGGCAGACAGGACATGATCCAGTAAGTAGCTTTCTTCATCATTCTGAAATAAAAGTACATAATTGGAAAATGAAGCAGCAGCGGCTGCTGGGGTGGGGGGCGGCGAGGAATTAGAAAGTGTAATTTAAAATCATGTAGTCATAATTCAAAACAGGCCGGGCTAAAAGGTTTGAAAGTGGTAAATGCTTTAAAGTCACTTGTGGTTGGTCCTTTTTCAAGGAATATGGTCTAATTTTCATAGTATTTGTGGATTCCTTCATCGACTTAGCTCGTCAACTTATTCAACGTGGCTGCTAATATCAGCTGCAGGCCAACATTCCCCAACCCCCTTGGAATCCACAGTTCATGAAGAAGGAGGAGGTCAAATATAAGAGCTTTATTTTCGGGATATCAGGGGATTAGGTCTGAATTTTTTTTTCCTACTAGGCTGTCTGTTCCTTTTCTTTTCCTTTGGGTTCTTGCGGTGTTTTTTGTTTTTACCTTTTCTGATATTTTCAACTACTGGCTAATCAACTGCATATTTGCTGGCACGAACAAAACAAGGGGGGAAAAAAACAGTTTAAAAGTGATTTTTTTGAGCTCGTGTGGAAGCACGGCCTATAAGAGAATCATCCCCAACCCCCCACTTTGGTATTAATACTCTTCTGTTAGATTCCATTTCCCCGGCGTTTTGCCTGGGGTGGGAGCCACGACTTAGGAGGTGGTAGCGTGGATTTTCTGTGACACTTTGCCACCTTGCTACTAAGCTCTCAACTAAAGCATCAGCGCCTTTGGCTGAGCTGACTTTCTCTCAGCATTGCTCTGGGTGAGCGGCTGGATCCAGTCGTCTGCTTGCTGGGCTGCCCCCTTGGCGGGCTGCCGGCTACCCCCAACTCAAGGTCCAGGGAGGAGAGGCGTGGGAGCGAAGACGGGGTTGGGATCCTGCAGAGGTTTTCCAGGTGTTGGGCTTTGTCGGAACGCCGCTGTGGTGCAGTCTCTCCCGGCAGGTGTTTCTCAGGGGCGTCTCCTGTTTAATGGATAGTCTCTCCTGTGTGGTCATTGATTGTCCTCCGAATTTGGGATTCAGGACAATATAACATTGCCTCACAGTTACGGCTTTCTTGTTCTTCAATTGCCGAGTCGTGTCCAACTCCTTGAGACCCCATGGACTGTAGCCCTCCAGGCTCCTCTGTTCATGGGATTTCCCAGGCAAGGATACTGGAGTGAGTTGTCATTTATTTCCTCCTCCAGAGGATCCTCCTGGACCAAGGATCGAACCCGCGTCTCCTGCATTGGCGGGCCGGTTCTTTACCTCTGAGCCACTCCAAACATGCTAATGCTGGAGAGAGACAGACGTTGGTCACCTTAACAGCCTCAGCTTGGCTTTGATTATGGTGACCTTTACCCTTCGTGACATTTTCAGCTGTTGAAATGGGGACACTTTTGAGAGCCGGAGAGAATGCTGGTCATAATGACTGACGGGACAGCAGATGTGAGCTGAGACTGTCCCGGGCCCGTCCTGGCTCTGAGGAGCCTGTGGAAGTGCTGCTCAAGCCTAGTGGAAAAAGGAAGCTATCTTGGGGCTATCAATCGGTGGCCCTGGCAGCACAGTGGCTTGTAGATTCCCTCTCGGGCCGGTTGGGCAGATTTGGGCTGCTGGGATCACTCAGGTCTCTCCTTTGCAGAAAATCCACCTGCTGTTAAGATGCTCTTTTTTTGGGCCTTTGGCACATGCTGGTAGGTGTAGGTAGGGGCCTTCTCGGGGCCCCCGAGCCCCCTCCCCTCTAGGGTCTGAGTTGCCCCGTTGATCTGTCCAGCTTCTCCTGCTGGGTCCCAAGCCCTTCAAGGGTCAGTTTCCCATCTGAATCATTTGGGTTCCAGAACAGGATCTTCCCTCTGAGTTGGGGCAGCATGTGTTTTAGAGTTGGCTGGAGTCCTGTGGTGCCCAGGGCACGGGAGTGGTGAAGTCGGCCTAGAAAACTCGTCACGGGGCAGGTGGTACTGGGTGTGTCCAGTTGCATCACCCTGGGAAGGACTGACCTCTGGCCTGCCCGGTCACAGGGTGGGCAGGCGGGGGCTGGGAGACCCCTGAGTATCTGAAAGATCTCTGCTTGATGCTGGGAAACTCCGCGCAGAGCTCCTGGGCTTTGCTGGAACTTTCTGACCCGAGGGGAAGAGGTGCTTGGGGGGCACCTGCTGTGTGCCAGCTCTCTGCCAGGTGGTTCTGCAGGCGCCGTGCCCTGCTCCTGCCAGTGGCTCTGGGAGGGAGGTTCTGGCATCCACGTGTTTGCAGGTGAAAAACCTGGGATCTGAGGAGGTGAGAGGTGCTCTGGAGTCTGGACCTGAGGCCCGAGGGCTGCGGTTTTTCTCACTGGTTCATTTGCTCATGTATTGTTTTATGCTTTGGCTTCTGACCTCAGACTCAGAACGTTCATCTGGGAGCTTTGGTGAGAGAAAGCCTGGGAAGGCTGGGGCCCGGGGCAGGTGACATCTCCCCGAGGCCCCGAGCAAGGAGATAGGTGTGGCACCTGGGGTGGTGGGCGGGGCGTGCTTGGAGCCTTCCAGGCAGAGGGAAGAGCAGGAGCAAAGGCTCCGAGGTGGGGACTCCCCGTGTGCAAACCCGGAGCGGAGACTGTGGCCCGAGTGGTGAGGCTGGGGTCGGCGTGGGGTCCTGGCTTATCTGAGGGCCAGTGTGGGCTCCTGGGCTGGTCTGAGGGCTGAGTGGGCTCCTGGGCTGGTCTGAGGGGCTGAGTGTGCTTCTGGGCTGGTCTGAGGGGCCGGCATGGGGTCCTGAGCTGGTCTGAGGGGCTGAGTGGGCTCCTGGGCTGGTCCGAGGGGCCAGCGTGGGGTTCTGGGCTGGTCTGAGGGGTTGAGTGGGCTCCTGGGCTGGTCTGAAGGGCCAGCGTGGGGTCCTGGGCTGGTCTGAGGGGCTGAATGGGCTCCTAGGCTGGTCTGAGGGGCCGGCGTGGGCTCCTGGGCTGGTCTGAGGGCCTGAATGGGCTCCTGGGCTGGTGTGAGGGGCCGGCGTGGGGTCCTGGGCTGGTCTGAGGGGCTGAGTGGGCTCCTGGGCTGGTCTGAGGGGCCAGCGTGGGGTCCTGGGCTGGCCTGAGGGGCTGAGTGGGCTCCTGGGCTGGTCTGAGGGGCCAGCGTGGGGTCCTGGGCTGGTCTGAGGGGCTGACCTGGGCTCCTGGGCTGGTCTGAGGGGCTGGTCTGAGGGGCCGGCGTGGGAGAGTGGGCTGGTCTGAGGGGCTGGTGTGGGGTCCTGGCTGATCTGAGGGCCTGAGTGGGGCCCTGGGTGATCTGAGGGCCGGATTTCCCCTCAAGGCAGCAGGATGCTCCTGATGAGATCTAGTGTGTGGGAGGGAATGGCGTGGTCAGGGTGCCTCCTGGGCCCTTGTTTCTGGAGGCTGGTGTGGTGTGTGGGCTTGCTGATGCACCACGGAGGGCAGGCAGGTTGTGGGGCAGCCGCGGGAGGGGGCGCCTGGCTCGGCCTCTTTCCTGGCCGTGAGCTTCCGGTGCCGTCGGTCCCTAATGCCTCCTCACCACCTGGTACCTTGGCCGGCGCCCGGACTTCTCCTGGCCTGACTTGACTTAGGACGCCAAAAAATAAATGCCTCTGAGGGAAAACAGAAAGGGAAACTGCCTTGTAAGAGAATAAGACTTTTGAAAAGCAATCCCTAAAAAAAATGGAGGGATTTTTCCGCAAGAATTTTTCCACCCAGACATTTCAAGAGCTTTTCCGCTTTCCCAGTCTGGACTGACCAGGCCTTTGTGGGGCAGCCAGCACAGTTTCCCCACCATCCCCTCTGTTACCTCCGGACGGGGCCAGTGAGGAAGCGGAAGCACAGAGAGGGTAAGGGATTGCCCAGGGTCCCACGGCTCAGCAGTACTGACGTCAGAGTCTGGGCCCTTCTCTGTTGCAGAAGCATGCCAGGGCCAAATGATAATGCAATGAAACAGTTCATTAATGCTGCCTCTGCCTCAGGGCCTTTGCACCTGCGTTCCCGCTGCCTGAATTCTCTTTCCCAGGTTTCTGGGCGTGGCTGACTCCCTCTCAGCACTCACTTTAGAAACGATGTCACCTCTTCAGTCAGGCCTTGCTTGATCATCAGTTTAAAGTCACAGCCCTCTTCTACCCCCGTACCCCTTACTCCATCACCCTGTCCTGTTTCCTGCCCGGTACCTGTTATTGTCTGTAGGTATCTCTTCTGTTGACTTATGTGTTTGCTTTATTGCCCCCACCCCCTTGAGGGCAGTGACCTGTTGATTCTTTTACTGCTCTTTGTGGCATCTGGACTGGTGACGGTGTGTAGGGCCAAGGCAAACATTTGTTGAGTAAGGAAAGGCATTAATTGGGCTTCCCCAATGGCTCAACGACTTTCCTGGTAGCTCAGACGTTAAAGTGTCTGCCTACAATGTGGGAGATCTGGGTTCAATCCCTGGGTTGGGAAGATCTCCTGGAGAAGGAAATGGCAACCCACTCCAGTACCCTTGCCTGGACAATCCCATGGACGGAGGAGCCTGGTGGGCTACAGTCCATGGGGTTGAAAAGTGTTGGACATGACTGAGCAACCTCACTGATGGCTCAGCAGTAAAGAACTCTGCTGGGATGCAGGAGACACAGGAGATGTGGGTTCCATCCCTGAGTTCGGAAGATCCCCTGGAGGAGGGCATGGCAACCCACCCCAGTATTCTTGCCTGGAGAATCCCGTCCACGGGGTCGCAAAGAGTCAGACACAGTTGAAGCGACTGAGCATGCACGCGTGCAAAGGCATTAACCAGTCTATTCCACCCTCTTCTTTGTGGTCCCACTTCCTTCCTGCTCCCTGGCACAGAGGAGGCCCCTGTGGCCCGGGCTGGGTGTGCGACTTGCTCAAGGTCACTCCACTGGCCAGAGATCCAGGACGGAAGCCCGGGTGGTCTCTGTCCCAGCATCCTCCGTGTGTGTTGCCTGCACGAGCTGCTGTTTTTTGGACCAGGTGTGAATGCTTCCCAAGCTCACAGCCATTTGCCGGGGAATCGCGCTCCCGCCCCGCGGATCGGCTGTGTTCTCCGCACGGTGGCTGATGCTGCTGCGGCTCCATAAATATTAAATGGGTATTAAAAGAAAGCTCTGCGTTCCCAGTTTCCCTGATTTCTCTGAGCAGGGCCCATTGCAAACCCCCTTTATGTGAAATGCAGCGTTTCACTGCGGAGTGCCTCCCGGGACGCTGTGCCGCCTGCCTTTCCTGGCTGAATCCCCTGGTGCTGAGTGTCCTCCCCCACTGCGGCTGGCCGCAGGGCATGCAGGCACCCACCCGCTCCCTTGGGGCGGGGGGATGGGTGAGGGCCTGGTCCCTGCACCCCTCCCTTCATCTCTGCCTTCATCCTTGCATCTCTTCATCCTTCCCTCCATTTCTCCATCCTTCCCTCCATCCCTCCATCCGCACATTCACCAATTCAATATTTATGAAGCATCTGTGATGAGCCCTGGGGTGATGAGGATGGTGATGATAAAACCAACACTCACGATGTTTTTGAGCGTTTACTAGGCACTGGGCTCTGTGATAAGCTGTTTACACATGTCACCTCGTTTAATCCTCACGACTGTCTGATGCTGGCTACTCTTTCTCTCTTCCATTTCGTGGACAAGGAAACAGAGCCTCTGGCAGGTGAAGCCCCTTGCTCAGGGTCGCATAGCTGTGGGGCTGTGTGGGAGGTACCGGGGGATGAGCAATCGAGTGAGACCCAGGCTCAGCCCCCCGGGCACATGCAGGCCCTTCATGGGACCCTGGGACAAAGACCCCTGATCAAGGCTTCTCTGGGGAAATGCTGGCCTTGTGGAGGGGTGAAGGGTGAGGTTAGCCAGCTGGGGAGGAGGACAAAGGTGGTCCAAGCTGCGCGTGTCCAGACGTCAGCATCACCTTCTCTCTCTCCGTGCTGGGCTTGGCAGGAGACTTCACTTTTCTGTGACTCACCATTCTTATCTGCAAAATGGGAGAAATCAGAGTATCTATGTCATAGGTAGGTGGTGATCTTAGAGAAGGCCCCCTGAGAGGATTTGAATTGTGTGCTTTGAACACAGCACTCCTTAGCTGGAGGCATCTGAGCACTAGAGCCCGCTGGGTGCAGACCTGTGTAGCTGGAGTGTAGTTAGGGCCCACGGGTCTTGGGTCCTCATCATTGGAGCCATGGAAACCCAGGGAGAGGATTTCAAGCAGGGCCTTGATGTGGTCAGCTTGCATTTGAGAAAACTGAGGTTCTTCAAGGCTGCTGTGCTGTCTGCTTTGCTTGCATTGAATGCCCTTGGACCACAGGTACCCCAGTGCCTGGGCAGCACCTGCCCACAGCGGGCCTTCTGCACACAGGTCTCCAGTTGAGCCGAATAGTGTGATGTGGTGGTTTAGTCACTGAATCCTGTCCGACTCTTGCAACCCCGTGGGCTGTAGCCCACTGGGCTCCTCTGTCCATGGGATTTCCCAGGCAAGAATACTGGAGTGGGTTGCCATTTCCTCCTCCAGGGGATCCTCCCGACCCAGGGATCAAACTCGGGTCTCCTGCATTGCAGGCAATCTCCTGCATTGCAGGCAGATTTTTTTTTTACCAACTGAGCCACCAGGGAAGCCCCTGTGATTGTAATAGTACCTGAGAATATTAGCTAGGAACTTGGTACCTGTGCTCAGAATTCCTGTTCATTTAACTCATATAGCTGCTCTGGGAGGTGATGTTACTGTTATCAAATTTACTTTCCAGAAGAGGAAGCTGAGACTTAGATTAGGAAGTTGGCTTGAGATCACACCCTGGTGGCTCAGAGGATAACGAATCTGCCTGCAATGCAGGAGACCAGGGTTCGATCCCTTGGAGAAGGGAATGGCTACCCACTCCAGTATTCTTGCCTGGAGAATTTTATGGACAGAAGAGCCTGGCAGGCTACATTCCATGGGGTCGCAAAGAGTCGGACTTGACTGACCAACTTAACGCTTCAAGGTCAACACAGCAGCTCAGCACAAGGAGGGGACATTCAGACCTGGGCTGATGGAGCTTGCACCTCGGCGTTTGCCGCCCCAAGGCCTCTCCCAGGGATAACAGGATGGTAACAGGCCAGAGGCCTGGATGCCTGGACTCACCCAGCCAGGAGGCTGGCCACACAGCATGCGGTTAGGAGAGCTGATTTGCTTAGAAACAATGAACAGGACAGGGAACAGGGTGAGTCGTCTCCTGGAGAAAAGAGGCTGATTTTTTTCCCCTGATCTTCCCAAGTGGATAAGAGGGATGTGTATTCTGAATCAGGATGTATTTGGGAGGGGGGGAAGGGAGTGAGGGCAGAAGAGAAGGATATTGCTATTAATTGCACTGTCTATGGGCATGCTTGTTGAGAGTTAAAAAAATGAATAATCCACTTCTCCTTTGCACCTAATTAAAATGTTCTCCAGTCTTTACTTTTTGTCGTTTTCCTAATCTAGTTTATTTTCTGACTGTGTCTATTCTTCCACTTGCAAAGATGATTTTTCTTCGTTTAACGTGACTGGGATCGGACTGTCCAAGAATAGTTTAAATGATGTTATTTTCTCCTTGGTTAAATGTGGCACAGATGCAATCGTCGGAGGGTCTTAATGACCAAAACCTGAAACAAAACAAATCTTTGAAGCGTTTCCTATTTACATAGTTAAAAAAAAAATTATGGAAAAGAGCAAGAAAAAAAAAAAAAAGATGATCTTAGTTAAGAAGCTGCGGCTGTCGTGGCAAGTCTGTGTATCAGAGTAGGATGGAATCTTATCCAGGATTCCACATAGCTGAGCTGGAATCGAAAAGGAACAGTTTCATCCAGTAACTACAAATACAAACTGCACTTTCCAATGAACGAAATGAAAAAAATATATATAGCATTTTTGAGTGGTTTCAAGGTTTGACTGGGCACAGCGAAATTCCTGAGATCCTTACAAAGCTTTTGAGAAGGTTTTTTTTTTTTTCTTTTAAAGTAGGTCTTCCCCTTCCCTACCCCACACCGCAACGGCCACCCCCTGAGTTGAGTTGGTATACAGCAAGCTTTCTGGGAAAATCCCTTCTCCAGGCGCTGCTAAAAGATCTTTAGGCGAAATGGTTGTTGATGAAGGAATTTGCGCCCGCGCTGTCTTCACCTGCTTGGGCTTGTATGGTGCGCATGTGGGTCTGTGTTGGAGAGTGTGTATGCTTGGGTGGGGGGAGGTCTGTGGGGAGGGCGTGGGGTTGGAGGTGATTCCTTCTTATTCCCCGATCCTGAAAAGTGAAACTTACCTTACCTGTTTCCAGAATACCAGCCATTGTCTTCCTCATCTCACGGTCACCCTATGGGCTCCGGGGGCGGGAGGGGGGCGGTGGTGGTTTGTTGAAGGCAGAAAAAAAGTCTTAAGTATTTAAACATGTTGGACCATGCATGCATCTGTCCATGGTGTTGTGGTTTTTTTTTTTTTTTTTTGGTCCCCTCCCTCCCTTCCCTTTTCTTTTTACCAAAGTATATTCATCAAACTGCTGAGTTGGAAAGATTTGTAATGAGTTTTTGAGCTGTACGACTGTGGGTTTTTTTTTCCCTCTTCCCCGCCCTCTCCCTCTTTCTAAATCTTCATCTGACATTAAATAAAGCAAATCCCAAACAGATTAACTGTCGCCTGGTTCTGCTCCGTTTCCTCAGTCTGTTCCCAGGTCTGGCTCGGGGCCGGGCGGCGGGAGATGCCCGCGGGGCCCGCGGAGGTCCATGTGGCGCGCTAGGTGGGACCCCGGCGTCCTGAAGGCAGAGGCCCTGGCCCTCCTGCCCTGCGGCCTGGGCATGGCCTTCTCGCAGTCCCACGTGATGGCCGCCCGGAGGCACCAGCACAGCCGGCTCATCATCGAGGTGGACGAGTACAGCTCCAACCCCACCCAGGCCTTCACCTTCTACAATATCAACCAGGGCCGCTTCCAGCCGCCACACGTGCAGATGTAAGTGGGCACCCCTGATGGAATCCACATCCCACCCCCCCTGGTGGGGGAGGGGGCGAGAGCAGGAGGGCCGCCCGGGGGGTGGGCTCCTGGACTCGGGGTACCCCACCGTCTCCTGCGCGTTGACGGCGGTGGATGGTGAGGCTCGGGATGGGAGGGACGGGGGAGAAGCTGCAGTGTGCTGGCCTTGTGGGCCGACTCTGGCCCGGAGTCTTGTTTCCTTTGGCCAGGAGGACGTTTTACAAACATTGAAAAACGACGTGATGGCACGTAAAAATCCAGAGTTCTGGCTTTGCTCTACGAAACCCAAAGTCGTGGCAACCCCAGGCCCGTTTGGCCTCGTGGCAGCGTCTGGGGGGCGGGGGGCATTGAGTTCCAGCTGCCGCCCCCTTGCTGTTTGGGTTACTGACCCCCTGGTCTAATTCCTGTTCCTCGTTGCACAGATGGGGAGACTGAGGAGCAGAGAGGGGGCAAGACGAGACTTGCTGCAGGACCAGGACAGGGCGAGACCCTGGTCGTGGCCTGACTGTTCTCCTTTCCTTCTGCCCAGACCCCTTTGGCTTCCCCCAGAGGACTGGGGAATTCTGCCACCTGCCCTTTGGGGCTGATGGAAAATATCAGAGGCGCCCCAGCAGTAGGGCCGCAGTGAGAGCACAGACTCAGGACCCGTGCATGAGGAGAACCTTTCTGCTCCCTGGGTCTTTTCCAGCGGTCGGGAGAGGAGCCCATGGCACGGGGTAGAGGGGGATAAATTCCAGGCCCGGCCCTGGGCAGCTCCCTGTGCCACTTCATCTCCCCCTCCTTGTCTCCGCTGGTCCGTCCATCAGTCCGGCCAGACAGGTGACCCCCCGCAAGCCCAACACAGCTGGCAGGCGCCAGAGCTGACATCTGCCTCCAATCCAGGGTGTTCTGCATGCTTAGCATCCTTTCCTGGTGATGTCTGTGGACAGGAGTACTTACGTGCTTTCCTCTGAGAGTTTAGGCTTTGTCTGCTCCACTGTTGAAACTCCTCTCAGCCTCTTTGGGGTGCCCCTGTGCTGGGTCTGTCTGGGTCTCTGACAAGCCCCTGGTGAGTGGAGAGCCCCGCGAGTCCCCAGTGACAATATAGGAGATGAGAGCTGTGATGGGAGGTTGCTGGGCTGTGGGGCCCAGGGCAGGTCCCCAGACCAGCAGGCTGGTCAGATTCCCCCCCCTCCGCCGAGGACACAGGGCTCGGCTTCCTCTTGGGCCATGGGCACTAGCTCTGGGCGGCAGTGGTCACGTGAAGTGCTGGCCGCTGCCCGTTTAGGGAGACAGGAGGATCTGGGATGTTAACCGAGTCGAGAAGGAGCCCGGGGGAGTTCCACTCCCAGGCCCAGAGGTGGTGTGACTGGGTCGCTGCCTCGTGTTCCTGTGTGGTTCCCTCAGGATGAGTCTTCTGTTGTAAAGGGTGGGTGCAGGGATTATTCGTGGGAGCAAGGGCTCTGGAGGGCAGGGGGCACCCAGCCTGGGGGTGGGCCCCAGCACTAGGACCTCCCTCTTCCCCGCAGTGTCTGCTCTGGTAAATGCTCATTTCCGTGGGGGCTGCAGGGCTGGCATTGTCAATAAGATGAGATGGTTGGATGGCATCATCGGCTCAGCAGACATGATGAGTTTGAGCAAACTCTGGGAGATGAAGGACAGGGAAGCCTGGTGTGCTGCAGTCCGTGGGGTCGCAAAGAGTTGAACACGACTGAGAAATTGAAGGATAAGAACAAGATTTCTCTTTGGGAAACTCCCTGCAATGTCTAGTTTGGAACCAGACTGGCAGATTTGGGCAGGACGGGAGGCCTTGAGTCTCAAGCACGCTGTTCCTTGGTCTCTCTGGGACCTTGAGGCCTGGCATGGCTGCTGCAAGGGGAGGCCTTCCCAGGGCCGGGTGTTCTCTTCTGTTGATGGAATTGGTCCTCCTGGGCTGCAAGTACAGCGCCTGAGGTCCCCAGATGCTGCTGGGAATGGTTGAGAGCCCCAGGCCTCAGGCGGAGCAGGTGGGGGTGTGTGTGTGTGCGTGTGCCTGTGTGCACGCCCATTCAGGGGGTGCCTGGGCGCAGATAAAGCCAAGTAGAGACAGGCAGAGCTGTCATGTAGGGGACCCCTGGGTAGCCCCAGTTGCAGAACAGAGCTAGGGCTACAGAAGTCAGGAGAGTTGGGGGAGCCCAGGAGCTGAGGGAGGACCCTCTGGAGAAAGTGCCTTGTAGGTTGAGACCCAGAGAAGCAGGAGCAGGGGCAGCAAGTTGGGAAGTTGCCGCAGGGTCTGAGCCAAAGGTGGTGGGAATGTCCAGGAACTTCCAACCCAGGCAGGAGGCTCGCGGGCCCCTGTGGGTCAGGCTGTGTCAGAGGAAGGGCGGTGAGTGGCCAGGTGAGAGGGGTCAGTCCCCCCATCTAACAACTCTGGCTTATTGGTTCATTTCTTCATTCACTTACCCACCCGGGGTGTCTGTGAGCAAGTTGCCAAACACGCTGGTTAGTTAGGAATGTGGGCTCCAGGGGCATCCTTGGTGGCTCATTTGGTGAAGAGTCTGCCTGCAATACAGGAGACCCAGGTTCCATCCCTGTGTTGGAAAGATCCCCTGGAGAAGGAAATGGCCATGCATGCAGTATTCTGGCCTGGAGCATCCTGTGGACAGAGGAGCCTGGTGGGCTACAGTCCACGGGGTTGCAAGGGTAGGACATGACTTAGTGACTAAACCACCGCCATGGGCTCCAGGGTAGACCACCTGGATTTGAGTCCTGGCTTTGCCGCTTGATTGTGATGTGTCTCTTGGTGCCTCTGTTTCCCCGCCTACATAATGCTGCTCCTTGTATTGCTGAGGATCAAGTATGTGGATCCACGTAGGGAGGGGCCTGGCGGCAGGCATCCATGCCTGCTGGGCTAGGTGCTCGGGACTCAGCAGTGACCACAGATGGGGCCTCGCCTGCACTGAGCTGATGATCCCGCGGGCTGTGCCATGAAAGTCATAAAGTGCAGTAGCGTAGGGTTCTGTAGCACTAAGTGCCCTGGAGAAAAAGCTTAATGGTTTTTTGCAGTCACTTAGCTGTTGTGGGCAGAGCAGGTTCACACTGGCCTGCCCCGCTCCATCCCTCCTGGCTTGCTCTGTGCGGTCCCCTCCTGAGGCTCAGGCAATAGGGCTTGGGGGGTGGTTAGGGATTTTGGCCGGGCCCCCGAGGAGAGCATACAGCGAGCCCCGGCTCTGGACTCCTGGTCCAGTGCTCTCTGATTGTCTGCTTGGGTCACCCTGGCTTGGAAATGCAGCTTTGCACATAGCCAGGTGAAGCCGGGCCCCTGCAGGACTAGGTGGGTGGCCACTGTCTCCCACCCCCCTTCTTCCGACTCACACCCTGCGCGCAGAGGAAGCGTGTGGGTTTCCATGGCGAGTCTCCACCGAGGGAGATGCCACTTCCCAACATGTGATTTATCGCCGCCCTGGGCTTTGTCTCGGGGTGAGGGAGCGAGGGGCCTTATTTAATAAATCCACAATTTATATTTAATAACAACAATGATAGCCCAAACGTGGCCTCCGATGGAGCCCTGTGATTTATGCGGTTGCCCCCAGAGACCCTGGTGGTAACCAGGCTGCCTTTGCCTGAAGAATGAATGTCTGGATCTGGGGCTCTGGGTTTGGAGCCCTGAGACCAAAGACCCCCCTCACCCTGGGGACTGAGCAGTGCTGCCCCTGGGGAGATCCCCTCTAGGTACCAGCCCCTGTGTCCTGAGCGGGGCAGGTGGACCACTGGCCTGGTGCTCAGTGAGTGAGAAGGCAAGAACCGTGCAGGAGGGACAGATTACCATGGGGGTCCACCTTAGAGGAGACTGGAGCCAGGCGTGGCAACTCCTCTTTGGCCTTTGTTTATTTATAATATTTATTTATTTGTTTGACTGTGCTGGGTCTTCACTGGGGCACGTGGGGTCTAGTTCCCTGACTGAACCCAGGCTCCCTGGGTGGGAGCATTGAGTCTTGGCCACTGGACCACCAGGGAAGTCCCTCTTTGTCTTTAAAAGGAGTCCTATTGGTGGAGACTCAGTTCAGTTCAGTTCAGTTATCCAGTCGTGTCCGACTCTTTGCAACCCCATGGCCTGCAGCATGCCAGGCCTCCCTGTCCATCCCCAACTCCCGGGGTTCACCCAGACTCGTGCCCATCGAGTCAGTGGTGCCATCCAGCCATCTCATCCTAGTGGAATCATTTAAAGACCCTCCAAGCACGTCAGGCTGTGCGGGGGTCCTTGATGAATGTGGCAGGGTGGGGGGCATCACTCTGTGCCAGGCCAGGAGTGTCCCCTGGTTCCTGGCCTCCTCACTGGGTAAGGCTGGAGAGCTGATGCCCTCACTAGGTGAGATGGAGGCTTCAGAAGGGGCCCAGTGGCCCCTAGCCTGTCCAGGTGCTGCGAGGTCTCTAGGAGACAGTGAGGGTCAGCCTTGAGCCCAGGAGAGGTGGGGTTTGGGGTGGGACGGCAGGCAGGCGGCCCTCACCTGGGCTCTGTCTGTTCTCAAGTGCCACCCTGAACCTCTCCCCAAGGGCTCCGGATGCAGTTCTGTTTTCTGGGACCTTGCTTTCTCCCTCCTGCCTCCAGGCTTTGCACAGGCTGCCTCCCCTAGTCTATATCCTGCTAACATGGACTCATCCTTCGGATCTCATCTCCTCGGAGTGCCTTCCCTGATCCCTCACCAAATATCTCTCTGGCTGCCCTCCCCCCCCCCCCCCCCCAAGATCTAGGCACGCAGAGCCTCCCATTCATGGCACTGCTTCAGCCTGTGCTGATACATGCACTCGTGGGAGAGCTTTCTAAGCGTTCCTTCCCTCCACCAACACGGGCTATCTCCCAAGCCTAGCACAGCGGACAGGAGGAGGGAAAGAAAAGGGAGCGAGGATCAGGCAAGGCACACGCTCCAGGAAGAGTGGGGGATCAAGGAGGGCTTCCTGGTGGCGACGGCATAACCCCTGGGCTTGGAGGACCAGCAAAATCAAAGCCAGGATGTGGGGAGGAAGGGAGGCATGGGGACTCCGGGTGCAGGCTTGGCTTAGAGCCAGTGCTTGGTGGGAAGGAGCCTTAGGCAGTTGAGCAGCTCAGCACCAACCAGTCCTTGCCTTCCCCTGGGCCTCCGTTTCCCCACTGGTAGGAGAGGAGGAGACTAGAGGTATCTCTCATTCTAAAAGCCGTGGCTGGTGCCCAGTCACATGACTGGACACGGTTTTGGAACTTCACTGAAGACAAGTCCTGTGCCATCCAGTCCCCTGACCTTCAGGGTACCCTGTTTCCCCAGAAATCGAGATAATGGGGTGGCGGATGGCCTCTTCCTCCCATGCCTATGTGAGTTTTTGGCATCAGCAGTTGCACTTCCAGGGTGTCAGTGGCTCAGGGGAGAGACCGAGAGGGGGGCCAGGACATAGGACACAGGCTGCAAGGGGCATGCATCAGGTTTCCAGTTCTCACAGCATCTCCAAGAGAGTGGGTGGTCCCCACTGCACAGAGCCGGATGGGAGGCTGGGAGGGTCCTGGGCACAGTGAGGAGGCCGCTGAGCCCAGACGCTACCCTGGATCTGGGCGCTGGAGGCTGGGTTCTCTATTCTGCATCTTCCCTGCCGCCAGGGTTCCTGTGGGAAGGTCCCGGGGGAGGCTGGGGGGACTCGGTGACAGGTTTCAGGTCTCAGAGAAAGAGGGAAAGAGCCACAGACTTGCTCGGGGCCATCTCGGCAGGTAGACGCTTTGCGGGAGTCGAGTTTACCCCCTCCCAGACCTGGAACATTTATTTCCATCCTTTCTCTCTGGTCCCCCAAAGAACGTGGCTGGGAAATAACCATTTTCCTCTGTTTTATGAGGTTAAATGCTCCAATTCCTGTTCTGAAGACCCAGGTTCAAAGTCTACTCTATAACTTAGGAGCCCCGGTCCTGGGTGTGGGACTAACCTTTCCAGCCCTCAGTTACTTGCTACACCGAGCTGCTACAACTCAAGGGTTAGCCAGATTGCAAACTGTCGTATGGGTAAAGGAGAGTGTCCTGGCTCACGTCCAGGTTTGGGCCCAGCTTCAGGCACAGTGGGATCTCGGGCTCAGCTGGTGTTGCCAAGCCCTCCCACCCTTTGCGTGCGCTCCTCAGTACCCTCATTCTTTTCCTCCCTTCGAAACACAGGTGGGGTTTCTAGGAGCTGCACAAGGTCTCCATGGGTGTCCAGCAGGTGTTTGGTATTTAGTATGCTGGACTCAAGAAGCATTTGTCTATAGATTGACTGGATGCAATGAAGTAAGGCCTGGAAACAGTCCAGCTTGGTGTGAGTTCTGGAACCAAAAACTGGCTTCAAATCCCAGCTCCACCAGCTTCCGTAGCTGAGATCCTGGGCAAGTCCACCTTTTCTTTTTTTAAAAAAAATTCTTTTTTTAATGTGGGCCATTTTTAAAGGCTTTATTGAATTTGTTAGAATATTGCTTGTTTTATGTTTTCCTTTCTTGGCCACAAGGCCTATGGGATCTTAACTCCCCAACCAGGGATCAAACCCACACCCCCTGCATTGGAAGGTGTGGTCTTAACCACTGGACCGCCAGGGAAGTCCCTAGCCAGCCTTTTTTGATCCTCCGTTTCCTCATCTATGAAATGGGCGTATGCAGAGTGCCCTGCTCAGACGGTCCCTGTGAGGGTGAAGAGAGCGGATACGTGTACAGTGCTTTGCACACAATGAGCTCTCCACCTGTGGGAATCATCAATATCATTACTGTTGTTATTATTTCAAGGTTGAGCATTTGTTACAATCCGAATAGCTGGAGGACAGTGCAGGGAAATAAAAGTCTGTTTTTGTTTTTTCCTCTGGGGATTATTAGGTTTGCCTCCTCACGGAGCTCAGAGGCCTCAGGGCGAAGAGAAACAAGCGCGGAGTTAATTAAAGAGCCTGGGCTCCAGGAGCAGGCCCAGCCTGACTAGTGCCCGTGGAATTTGTGTGCTCCTGGCTGGCGGGCGGCAGGAGCGTCAGCTGGCTCAGGACTCCTGCACGGAGGGACGCACAGGACAAGGGGTCGCTGGGGTCCGGGGCGGCTCTGGGGATGGCGTCTCACTCCCTGCGTCCCCCTTCTTTGTCTCTTGGACTTGGTCTCAGCCGCCTTGTGGCATCTTTACAACCTCGGTGTATGTGAGGCCAGTGAATGAATGGATGAGTTTGATTGACTCACTCATGTTAATTACTGGGCCAGGCCAATAGCCCAGTAGTGACTGGCTGCCTTGCTCCAATATCAGCTGTGTTAGGGGCAGACGGGTGGATTCCCAGGCCTCTTACCTGTAAGACTTGTCTGTCATATGGTGGGTGGAGGCGGGGAGCGACCCAGAGGACAGAGGAGTGGCAGGAATTCCTGGGAGGGAGATTTGCGCTTCTCGACTGGTTGAGGCATCACCTCCTCCTGGCAAGTTCAGGGGGCCCCAGGCCAGACTAGGGCCTTCTCTGGCCCCCAGGCCCTCTGCTGCCCCATGCGACCTTGTGGCTTTATTGTTACTACCTGGCCAAGTCTCCTCTCCACCATCAGTCTGGGACCTGGCCCAGTTCATTCAGTTCTCCAGCTCTGAGCTCATAACTGGTACCCAGTAGGCGTTCAGGGTGTGTTTTGTTGAATGAATGAGGGACGGAAGGAATGAAAGAATGGAAGAGAAAGGACTCTGAGAACCCTCCTGTTGCACATCATCAGACTCAGAAATTCTTCCTTTTCCCCGATCGGACCTAACTCTGACCCGCTGGGGGTCCTCACTTGACTTAACCACCCCCAGCAAAGGGCCCTGGGAGTCTCTCCCCCGGAGGCCGGGTGACGGGGAGATGCTGGCACAGGGCTGCGGCTGCTGCCGGGCGGATGGAGCTTCCTCGTGCTCTCTGCACATTAGCATGCTGAACCCACGTCTCTCGTAAGGTGTTAATTAAATTTCTTCGAAGTATATTGTCTGAAAAAAAAAAAAGGATAATTAGAAAGATGTCTTTACAAGTATTTATGTAACTGATATGGTACCGCTTTTGGTTTGCCGCATAATTAGATTTAAACACAGCTCCTCGAGCGGCATACTCGTTTGGAGAGAGCAGCTCGTTGAAATGTCATTGCGCTGTTTTTCAGCATTTTGAGCCTGGCAGAAACAATCAGCTGAGGAGGCAAGAGCCGGGGTTCTTGGGGAGTGCGCAAACTGGGAGCAGGGAGCTGGGGTTGTTTCCCACGGTCCTCATTTATTCCCTGGGACGCCCGGGCCACCTGCTCAGTATCCTGTGCAAGACAAGAGGGCTTCCAGGGCCTCCCGGGGACCGAGAGCTTACAGTTACACAGCTACAGCTTTTACATTTTCTGAGTGTCGTTGCCTAGTGAGGGACGGAGCTCCATTATACAGGTGAGCAAACCAAGGCCAGGCATTTTCTTGAAGTTATATGTTAGTGATGATCAGCAGATCTGGGTCTTCTAAATCCAGAGCTGTTTTCCTGCAGGACCCTGGAAAGCCCTCATTCTCAACATGATCAGACCAGCTCATAGGTTTGGAAAATTGCTGTCTGCCTTTCGTTTATCCCATGAAATCCTGCCCTGCACACGTGGCTCTCCCTGGATGCTCTCTCTGCACGGCCCTGCAGAGTCAGTTCTTCCAACTGGATGAGGACCTCAGTCCATGCATCCTCCAGGGGGCGGGCAGCAACCCCCCAAGGGGGTGAAACCTGGACTTTCGGGGGTGAAAAAAATCTTACTCTTATTATAAAGCGCAGATACACACATCGTAAATGAACAGTATACAGAGTATCTGTGGTGTTAAAATTTCACAAGAGAGGAGTGAGTAGAAAAAGCATCAGGTCCCTTAGAGGCTGATGATGAAAAAAAAAATGGTTGAGAGGCACTGCTTGTCAAACAGCAGGTCAATTGTGGTCATCACACAGGTGCACGTAGGCCACGTGCTGGACTGTACCTGTCAGCTCTTCCCATTCATCACCTCCTTTAACCCTCGCACAACACCCAGGGGTTTCTGTGTTACAGAGGGGAAACTGAGGCTCAGGGGGAAATCTTCTGCCTGATTGGTGAGTGGAGGGTCAGGGTTCGATGTGGGTGGATGTGATCTGGACCACATATGATCTGATCTGGATGGGACGTGCGCTGTAGGCTCCTGACGCTTTGACCCCTGGACCCCACGGTCCCCTCTCTCCCCAGGGTGGACCCGGTGCCTCATGACGCCCCCAAGCCGCCCGGCTACACCCGCTTTGTCTGCGTGTCTGACACCCACTCGAGGACGGACCCCATCCAGATGCCCTACGGCGACGTGCTGATCCACGCGGGGGACTTCACGGAGCTGGGGCTCCCGAGCGAGGTGAAGAAATTCAACGAGTGGCTGGGTAGGTGCCAGAAGGGGTGGCGCCTGGGAGCGGCCAGACTCGGGGCAGACCCCTGCCGCCGCCCCTCCTCCCTGCTCTGCCTGGCCCCTCCCCAGCCTCTGTCACCTGTCCACCTCCCCTGGGAAGCCCGTGACCTCCAGGACCAGGCCTCACCCCTCTGACTATCTCATCACACCTGGGAGGTCTCCTGCCCCAGCACGTGTCTCTGCTGTGACTTTCTATTTGTTTGTGGGATATTTTTCGGCCCGGGAGACTCCCTTCCAAAGGCAAATCCAGGTTTGTTTTTGTCCGGTTACGTGTCCAGCCCCCAGTACCTGGTCCAGGTAAGTACCCAATAAATAACTGAATGAATGAATGAATGGGCGAGTCAGTGGCTGAGTGGGTGAACAAATGAATGACTGTCTGGGAACAGTGATGCCAAGGCAGGCGCTCAGCTGGTTGGACCGGCTCGGACACCCACCACCCTTGACCGCTGCCCAAGTGAGAGGCCCCTCCTGGCCCCGTGGCCCCAGCAGGAGCCCAGGGGCCCCAGTGTGGGCTCCTCTGTGGGCAGCTGTTGGTACAGCAGCTGAGCCGGCGCCGTCCCACACCGTGGGAGATGGTGGGCCGGGATTGCAAGCACAACCCCCAGGGTTTTGTCTCTGGTTTTGCTTTCTTGCAAAATAAGAAAGACATAAATATGGGGTGCCCTCCTGGGAAAAGCTGCTTGCTTGGAATCCAGAGAAACCTCATGGCAACTCTCCCTGCCACAGCCCCAGTGGGGACTGCTGGACGGCCCCGGTGGGCAGGCCTGCTATCTCGGAGGCGTGGAGCCGGGGCCGGCCCACCTCCCCTCGCAGCCCCTCATGGCCGCCAGACGGTCCCCCGCGTCTCCCCAGGGGCATCCCGCTGTGCAGTTGGCTGGGAGCTCCGCGAGCAGAGGGCCAGGAGCGAGGCGGGTAGCTGCAGCGAGAGAGGCCCGGCTTTGCCAGTCGAGACAAATATTTACAAGCAAGGCCTTTCCCTCCTCTTGGCAGGCTTGGAGCTTTCAATATTGATCTTTTGAATGGGAAATTCTAATTGAGGCCCCTGTTTGGGCTGAAACCTGTGAAGGCTGGGATGGGGTGGGGGGGCGCTCCTCCAGGAGGTGAGTCTGCCCCAGTGCGTCTCCCTTTGCCAGGTCCTAGGAAGGGGGCCCTCACGGAGATGGCTTTCTCTTGAATATTTATTTATTGGATTTTGGCTGCATCAGGTCTTAGTTCCTGGGAGGCCTCATCCCTCTTCAGTTAGTTGTGGTGTTTGGGCTTAGTTGTCCCATGGCATGTGGGATCCTGGTTTCCCCAACCAGAAATCTAACCTGTGTCCCCTGCATGGCAAGGCAGATTCTTAACCACTGGCCCACCGGGGCAGTCCCGAGGCTGCTTTCTTAGCCCCCTGCTCTAGGGTCTCAAAGAGACGTAAGGCTGAACCGAGAGTCCATGTCCCCGGCAGAGAGCAGGAGTCGCTGGTGGCTGGGTACGTGCTCTGCCAGGCCCGCTTGGTAGGCTCCTTATCGCTGCTGCCCAGTTGGATGTGAGGAGCAGCTGTTTGGCATGGGCGCTGTCTGGATCCTTATCTGACCAAAGGCGATGTTGGCCCGCCCCCCGCCCTGAGGTTCCCAAAGGTGGGGACTGTTTCTGATGTACCCCCGGCCCAGACGTGTGCCTCTCCACGCTGAGTGAGTAATGAAGCCAACAGCTGCATGTACCATGGGGGGTGGGTGGCCGGGGCGGGGGGCTGGTGGCCAGGGCTGGTGGCCGGGGGCTGTGAGTTCTCAGTGCAGGTGCTGAGGGTGGCCTCCCCCTGGATGGGAGGTTTCGGGGACAAGCTGTCGCTGGGTTGGGTTTGGCCTGAAAATCGGGGATTTTGTGCGGGGAAAGGGGTAACTGAGGCCAGAGCCTTCGTGGGACACGTGAGAGGTGGCATTATGTGTCCAGGCTGGAGGGAGGGGGTCTGGGGGAACGTGAGGGCAGTGAGCCTGAAAAGAGGCATGAGGCCTCCCAGAGACTCTGAAGCCGAGTGGAAGCCAGGGGCTTGGGAGGCCCGCCTGGTGAGATGGCCATTTTAGGAAAATCTCTCTATCTGCCTCTTAGTAGAAGTCAGAACTAGGTGCCGTGGGAATTTGCCGGGGGGAGCTTTCTTGGTAATTTGCACTTGGTGTTGGATTGATTTATTTGCCCGATCGTGGCAGGTGGGAAGGGTGAACTTGCAGAGGGGTCTTCCTTTTACAAAAGGGGCTTCTCCCCTTGGCAGCCTTGAAGAGTTTGCAGATGTCAGTGCTTGTCACTCAAGTGGACTGGGTGGAGCTTGAGGCTGAGGAGTGACTGAATGGGTGGGGGGGGAAGGGGCGGGGGGGTTGGGGGGGGGAGGGGAGGGAGGGGGCGATTTGCATGTGAGCATCAGTAGGAATGGTTTAGAGCATCCAACTGCAGCCGGCTTCTTGGGAGCGTGCCCGCTGAGCAAAGGGACTCACCTCTGAGGGCTTGTGGTTCACGTGCCCAGGGATGTGGTTGGTGATCATGGTGGAGAGATGGACTCAGGAGGTGTGGTTTTATAAAGAGCTCGTGTTTATCAACTCTTCACGTGTGCTGGGTGCCCTTTATGTATATTTTTAAATCATTTGATTCGCTTGGTCAGGGGATGAGGCAGGAGCTATTATCATCCCCATTTAACAGAGGAGAAACTGAGGCTCAGAGGAGTGAAGTAACTTGCCTGAGGTCACTCAGCCAGCAAGTAGCAGAGCTGGGATTCAAACCTAGGCAGTTGGACTCTGGAGCCAAGCTCTCATCATCTCCTCTGTATCACCTCTCTTGTTTTTATGGTGAAATTTCTCTGTTTTGAAATAAAGATGTGCCCTTTGGGGCCAGATGTCCAGGGTCAGCTTCCTCCCAGGTGACCGCAGCAGTCAGGTGACCTCTCTGAGCCTCTCTGACCTCATTTTAAATGGGGAGGAGGTCAGGCTTCCCTTACCCTGTCTGCCTCTTCGGAGGTGAGTTGTTTTAAGGCTCTATTGGGCTGGAGGAAATGCTCAAGTGTTATAATCTGTAAAAGGCTGTGCAGATGGCCAATGCCCAGGAGGTGGCGTTGGCCAGATCGGGGCTCCCCTTGGGGTAGAGGTAGGGGTCATGGGTTGGTCCCATGGGCGGCTGGGGGATTTGACCCAAGCCTGCATGTTGAATTGCAAGGAGAAGCGGTAGATGATTTGTGTGTCAAAGTATGTGGAGTTTCCGAGAAATGTTGACCTAGAACCTCATCTATGCAGGCGGTTCTTACACACACACACACACACACACACAGACGCGTAGGAAAGACTGCAGGGGCTCTTCATTCCTCCGTCAATGTATCTCTCTGAGAACGTGGGGTAAGTGTGCAGTGGCTGATGGTAGGAGTGAGGAGAGGCCACTGCGTCTGATGATGGGGATGCCGCGGACGGGTGGACCCACCGGAAGCAGCAAGAGGACCATTCTCATGATGAGGTCTGTGGAGCGCTGGCCCTGGGTGATGGTGACGGAGAGCTCCTTGAAGCAGCCACGGAAGGCCTCCCTGAAGAGGTGGCCTTGGGTGATGCATGAAGGTGACAGTGAGCCCTGCAGGAGGAACATTCCAGGCAGGGGCAAGCGGCTGCAGAGGCCCCGCGGGCAGGCAGGGGGAGGGTTTCCACCACTGCAGCTACGCCCCGTGGGCCAGCGGCAGGAGTTTGGGGTTGATTCTAAGTGAGCTGGGCTCTTCGGAGGGTTTGCAGAAGGGAGTGACCTTTAAAAAGGCCTGGACTGCAGAGGCAGAATGGAGGCAGCAAGGCCAGTGAGGGCCGAGACCCTGGAATGTTCCAGAAGTGATGTCTGGGACTGTGGGGGATTTTTACTTTCTTTTTTGTGGTTCTCTGTTTCTTTTATCCCTCTGATTTTTCTGTAGGGAGCATGTATTATTTTCGTAGCTTTAACTGAAGACAACACTAAAATCCATTGCTTTTAAAGAAACGTTGGCCTCTCTGGAGTCTGATGCGTGGCGTATCCCAGGATGGGGGTGGGGACGGTGCTGGGCCCAGGTCAGTCCTGGCATCATCCAGCTACTCAGGAGGTCACCTGGAGTCCCTTCCTCAGCCAGCAGGGCCCTGCCCGCCTCTCAGACCCACGGGCCCAGCCCTTCCTCCTCCTGAGTGAGAAAGCTGCTGATCTGAAATTCATAACCAGCTTCTTCCCTGCTCATTGATCTCATGGAGAATACCTACAATCATATTGTAGGAGCCACCTCCAGACAGACAGGAGGAGATTTAAAAAATTAATAAAGACCCTTTTGTAAGAGAAGATTAGGTGCCTAACCGGGGAGACGTGTGGCTCCCCTCACGCGTCTCTAATTTGCTGTCGGGTGGGTTGCCCTCGGCCTGGCTGTGAGGGTGTCCGCGTTTTGCCCACTTGCAGGCTTCTGTCTGGGTCTGTGTTCTTTAGAGGGCACTAGGTTGGGGGTGATAGGGCCCCCTGACAGATCCCTTTTCCCGTGGGCCATTAATATCCCCAATACATTCATGAAGTAGAACAGCCAGATGGATTTGTAAATGTCCCAGTAAGCAGCTAAAAAATTGCTAAGGACGGGCTTTCCAGCTGTAAAGAATGAAAAGAAGAGCACAGTTGACTGAAGATGGAGAAGAATGTGCTGGAAGCCCCTTGCTCATCTGCAGGAATCGCGTGATGATGGACGGACAGCCTGGAGCCCGCAGGCTGATTGGCCCGGTAACTCGTGTCTGTGCAGGGAGGTGTGACGGCAGGGAGGTTAAGCGCTCCCGTCTGGCAGTCAAGCAGGCCTGTCTTCACCCCTACTTCAGCCTCTTATTTGCTGTGTGACCTTCACTTAGTCACTCAACCTCTCTGTGCCTCATTTGTAAAATGGGAAGATTTATTTACCTGCCCCAGAGGGTTGGGGAGGAGTGACAGTCATATGCTTAGTACATCGCGGACTCAGGGAGAAGCCCTTGAGGAGTGGCGGCTGTTGTCATAAAAAGCTTGCCTCTCCCTGATCCAAGACCCCACAAACACACCTGCCAACCAACCAGCCTCAGCGCTGGCCGAGCCGTTTTGTTCTGGCCACACCGGTTGACTCCAGTTCCCCACCCTGGACCTTGGCTCATTCTTGTCCTCTGGCTGTTTCTCGTCCACCCAGCAGAGTCCGACCCACCCCGGCTCGAATGTAGCTCTCGTGAAACTACATGCCCCATGGACCTCTCCTGCCCTGCTGGGCTGCATCGGTTCCTGCCCCCTTGTACACCAGGGCTCCCTGTTCAGGCCTTGGTGGTGGCCCTTGGAGGGAGGCCCCTGTGTCTTCATGCCTCCTGTCTGCCCCACCTAGACCGTCCACCCCTGGAGGGAGGGACGAGCCTCACCCCCAGCGCCAACCGGGCCTCAGCCCGGGGAAGCCCTGGACAGAGGCATGGACTCGGGGTTGGTGTGCTGTGAGCTGGTCCCTGCATCCTGGCGGGGCTGGTTGCCATGGGGGGCAGCAGGGAGCAGCCATAAGAGGGGCTTCCAGGAGGGCAGGGCCGTTACACCAGAGAGTGTGAGCTGTGGCTCTCACAACATGGGACTTGGGGAGAGTCTTCGCAGGGGCAGAGGCTGAGCGGGGCGTCTCCAGATTGAGGCTGGGAACTGAGGCCAGTGGGTGTTGGGGACCCGGCCTAGGGAGGGCCAGGTATTCCGGGGGTGTGTGTGGGCTCCCCTCTGGAAGCCAGGGGTGCTGAGCAGAGGCTGAGTGCCTGGGAGCACCCATGCCCAGGACGACCCTGAGGCCTGGACACCGCCCGCCCCAGCTCAGGACACCATCTCTGCCCCAAGGCAAGAACACCGGCCCGTTTCTGCTTCTGTATTGGAGTGACAGCCATGCCCTTGAGAACTGTCAGTTCCTGACCGGGAATTCGCGAGATGCTGGAAGGCTCGCTCTCTGTGACTGGCAGGTGCCAGGTTTTCCTCCGCACCCCATCCCCTGCCAGGAGAAGCCTGCAGCCTCCATAGCCCCTCCCCTCCCCTGGAACTCCCAGCTTCAGACCCTGGCACTGGCCTTGGAGTGACTGCTCACCCCTCCTCTCCACCTCCCTGTCCGCCCTGGGGCCTCCTTCTCCAGCTTCTCTCTCTAGCACCCCCTTCTCCATCTCTCCTTTCGTTCCTGGTTCTCCTTCTCACTGATGGTGGCTCCGCTCAGGACCAACCCTGAGCTTCTCAACTGCCTTCTGTCCAGATGATAATGAGGCACCCCCCCCGCCCCAATCTTGCTCCCACCCAGACTCACAGACGCCTCCCACTCTGCCCCGGACCAGATCTCTCTTTGAGATCCAGAGGGTGTATTATTCAGTCAACTCAGAAGACACCTCCTCCTGGCTGTCCACCAGGATTTTAGACTTGTTCTGTGTCAAGCTGAACTCCCAAACTGTAGATCCACTCCCAGAGGGTATGTGGTAAGGCACGGGCCTCCACTGAGACCCTCTCAACCCCAGCTCCCCTCCCTCTGAAGCTGTCAGGGCCTCCTATTGTTATTTGGGCCCTGCTGTTGTCTGTCCTGCCCACGTCCTTGTCACTCACTTCTGCCACCACTGAGCTGCTTTGAGCTCCCAAGTGGGCCATCCTGCCAGCCTCCCCATCCTCCTGCAGGACCTGTGAGCCCTTTGAGGGTCTAGGCTGAGCTGGATCAAGTGCAGGTCCTCGGAGTGCCCCCTGGCCCCGAGGGGTGCTAGCGGGCATCTGCTGAAAGGTCTGTAGAGCACCCAGGAGTCGCTTAATTAAGTGACTCTACCCTTAGCAGCATCGGGCGGGGAGGAAGAAGAGGGCCTGGAAATAGAGTGCTTAGAAGTTATAATTAACTTTTTACTGGCGCCCTACCATGAAACGATGTATAAGACAATATAAAAGGGGTCCAAGGATCTAGTTAAATAGAGCTAGGTCTTTTGCAAGTAAACCCTTAATTAAAATCTGTGAGGGAGGAAGGGAGAGAAAGGGAAAGCGGAGAAACCCTTCCGAGGTGGGTTTCTTAAGTGTTTGCCTCATCTGCTGCTGCAGGGAGGCCGCGGGGCCGCAGGCAGGGGCCGGGGGTGGTTGGGGAAGAAAGGGCTCCACGCCGTCTTTTTGCCTCTGTGCCATCAGATACAAGAGCCCCTGATAGGAGCTGCGGGTGGACCCGAGGGGCTTTGGCAAGGAGCAGGGGGGCCTCAGGGTTCCCGTGCAGGAGCGGGAGATGCCTCCTGGGTGCAGAACTGGTCTTTGCGGGAACAACCGTTTCAGATGCGGCTGGAAGTTGACGACCTCCCCACCCACTGCCCACCCTCAGCCCTTCTCTTCTTTCCCCCCACCCCACCCCGGCCCGGGGTGAGGCCAAGGCCAAGTTAACGCTCCCCACTCCCCGCAGCTCTGGCCACAGCAGCTTATGCAAGTCGCTGCTTTTATCTTATTCCTGAGAAAATTGTTTTTTTTTGTTTTTCACCTCATGCAAAGGCTCCCTTCTTCCCAGAGCCTCGGACCTTCGTGTTCACATCTGTCTTTTTGTGCCCAGTACCTGCCCCGGGTGGTGGACTGTCCCCACAGTGGGCATCAGAGCATCAGGCCTGAGAGACAGGCCTGGGGTGGCCCCGGCCTGGTGAGTGCACACCCCACGAGTGGGGCTGAAAACCTTCTGGGTTTCGTGGGCGGAGCCATCCCACTGTCCTGCCCAACGTGGCCAGGGTGGTGGGGTGCAGTGGGTTTCCCAGGACGGCCACGGTCCCAGGGTGTAAGCGGCTCAGCGGGCTGGCAGGTCCGGGTGGACAGGCCTCGTGTGGACTGAGGTCAGGGTTCGCAGCCCCTTCAGTGGAGCTGGGAGTCTGGTTCTGGGCCCCTCCTTCTGACTCTGACCTTGACCTCACTTTTCCTGCTGAATGCTCACGTCCATGTCCGAAAAATGTGACGTTTGGACCATGTGTCGACTGAGGCCCCTCCCTGGGCCCCAGCTTGGGTCTCCTCTTGGACCAAACTTCTTCTGGCCTGAGTGTCCGTCTCTCCCACGGGAGAACAGGGGAGGGGTCCACACCTGTCCCAGTCATCCCAGGTCTTGGGTGGGGTGGGCTGGCGCTGTGTTCACTGTCTTGTCTTGAAGATTTAGTAATAACCGATGTAGCTACTTCCAGAGGGCCCAGGGACCCATGTATGGTCTGACAATGCAGTAAACAGGCAAGGTCACTTCGGTGATTGGATCAATGAATCAGACGATCAGGGGGAGGTGAGAGTGATCAAGGTGGGAGGTTTTCTTTTTTTTTTAATATAGATGGTTTCAGTTCAGTTCAGTTCAGTTCAGTCACTCAGTCATGTCCGACTCTTTGCGACCCCATGGACTGCAGCATGTCAGGCCTCCCTGTCCATCACCAACTCCTGGAGTAGATGGTTTAGGATGGTCTAAAAGAGGACCCATGAGTAGAGAAGGACCCAGCCCTGAATTGCCTGGTTTGCAGGCAAGGTCTGCAGGGCTGAGCCCAGAGATGGTAGAGGCCAGGGAGGAAGGCCCAGGTCTGCTGATGTGTGGGGGGAAGGTGTGAATTTTATCCTAAGTGTTAAAGACGCCACGGGGGCTTAGAGTCCCTTGGACAGCAAGGAGATCCAACCAGTCCATCCTAAAGGAAATCAGTCATGAATATTCATTGGAAGGACTGACGCTGAAGCTGAAACTCCAATACTTTGGCCACCTGATGTGAAAAACTGACTCATTTGAAAAGACCCTGATGCTGGGAAAGATTGAAGGTGGGAGGAGAAGGGGACGACAGAGGATGATATGGTTGAATGGCATCACTGACTCAATGGACATGACTTTGAGTAAACTCCAGGAGTTGGTGATGGACAGGAAGGCCTAGCGTGCTGCGGTCCATGGGGTGGCAAAGAGTTGACACAGCTGAGCAACTGAACTGAACTGAATGGTGTGACTCGGTGTTTTGAAAGACTCCTTTGGCTGCTGGGTGGTGCTTGGTCACAGCAGGCAGAGGAGGATGCTGGGGCCCCAGGAGAGGCAGGGGGACCTGGGAGTGGGCCTGGCGGGGGCCCAAGGGACAGAGAGCGGGGCGGGGGTTCAGCTACAGCGTGGAGATGAGATCAACAGGAGAGGCTGCTGGGAGAGACAGGCTGGCGGGCTGGGGGGATGGTTAACAGGTGTCCATGGAACCCGGCAGGCCTGGCACGAGGTGGGCAAGTCTTTGTCACCAAGTGGGCTTCCCTGGTGGCTCAGATGGTTAACGAATCCACCTGCGGTGCGGGAGATTGGGGTCCGATCCCTGGGTAGGGAAGATCTCCCTGGCGGAGGAAATGGCAACCCACTCCAGTATCCTTGCCTGGAAAATCTCATGGACTGAGGAGCCTGGTGGGCTACAGCCCTCGGGGTTACATGAGTCACACACGACTGAGCGACCGGGTGCATGCATACACACGACTCCAGTTTTTAGAGAGCTCATAATGCTCATCAGTGGATGTGCCCAGCAGACTTAAAGCAGATCCTGGCTCATTTGCTTGTTAGTTTGGATAAAAAGGCCTGATCCAGACGTCCTCCAGACACTGGAGGTTGCTATTCCTACATAGACCAGAGATTGAATATTTAAAATAAAAAAAATTTTTTTTGACTCTGGGCCTCACATCATCTCTGGCTGTCTCTGCTTGGGAGTGGGTTGGTGTCAAGGGATTTTGGTCGTGTGTAGGCACAGCGGCCAGCTTGACTGATAAACAAGTGGTCACCCAGAAAGAGGGAGATGGATGCTCAGATCAAAAATCGGAGGGCGAGGAGAGCAGAGGTTTGGTATTCATTCAAAAAATTAACTTTCTCTATTCTTCACCAAAAAAAAAAATTTCTCACAAAGCCAAGTTGTGTTTCAGGGGCTAAAAGAGAGAAAATTAACTTCTAATAAAGATGAAAAATCTAGAATTCTAAGTGGTAGTCAAGCGATTTTGGCCAGCCATAATTATAGTATTTTCATGTTAATGTATAAACCCCTTGAAAGGTGTGCTTAAGTGCTAATTATCTATTTACAACAGAATGGCTTTGGAAATGAAATGAGACCCACTGTGGTGTGTATGTGTGTGTATTTCAAACATGTTTTGTGGTGTTTTTTTTAAAGACTGTCATCCTAAAAATCTTTGCCTTATATTAAAATTTCTTTTTTAATGTTTAAATAAGGTACAGATGTATTTCTCTGAAAGGTGTGGGCTCTCTGAAAGTTTTTCCTTAGTTTTATTTTTTGTGTTCCGTTCGTTTGGGTTTTTGCTTGCTTATTTATATCTCATCTTGTGTGAAAAGATTTGAGATGGTTTATAAAAAGCAGTAAGAATGGTAAAATGGTAGAGTGTTGGTGATAAATTAAAAGCCAGAATTAAGAAAAAGAAATCAGAGCAGTTCAGAGGGCGGGCTTAGACTATCAACACCTGGGGCTCACGTGGGCTGTCTGTGCTGGGCCTGAGCTTCCTGGGGGCCAAGGTGAAAAATGGTGGACGCATCTGCAAATGGCTGCGATTGTTGGGTGGAGGAGATGTGTCAGTCCCTCTGGTTGGTCCATCCCCTGTAGCAATGTCTGATGTCCGTTTCAGCTGTGCCTCTCTTGAGGATCAGACCTATCTTCTGGTCATTTCTGTGTAGGGGGACCTTGGTAAAGATTTTTGATTTGAATAATGTGAATAGAAAAAATGCTGCTGCTGCTGCTGCTAAGTTGCTTCAATCGTGTCCAACTCTGTGTGACCCCATAGACGGCAGCCCACCAGGCTCCCCTGTCCCTGGGATTCTCAAGGCAAGAACACTGGAATTGGTTGCCATTTCCTTCTCCAATGCATAAGAGTGAAAAGTGAAAGTGAAGTCGCTTAGTCGTGTCCGACTCTCAGCGACCCCATGGACTGTAGCCCACCAGGCTCCTCCATCCATGGGATTTTCCAGGCAAGAGTACTGGAGTGGGGTGCCACTGCCTTCTCCGTGAATAGAAAAAATAATGACTCTTTAGTCTTTTCTAGGACATAAAACATTTCTGTCATTCATTTTGTGCTTTCTGTCTCCCTCCTCTGCTTATTGTTTGGATTGATTGAAGCTTCTTTTTTTCCCCTCTACTGGTTTGGAAATTCTCCATTCTTTTTCGATTTGTTTAATGGTTACTGGTAATATTTTAATATGCATATCCAACTTAGTCTAAAATTAATCAACACTCCCCCTCTTCCCTGAAGGTCGCTGGAATGTGCCCACCACACCCCCTCCTACCACTGTCTTATGTATATTTGTTGTCTGGAGTTTGCCGTCTTACTTTAACACCACCTCACAGCAGTCACCGTCATTACTGTGAGTGTTTTCCCATTTGCACCTGATTCTTTACTCAGTGGACATTTGCTGAGCCCTTTTTTATGTGCAGGGTATGATTCTGGGCACTGAAGATGCAGCAGTGAACACACAGAAGACAGGCCATGGGCAAACAGAGCTATAACATGCTGGGAGGATCAGGGATCAGGGGACAGGGTGTGACATCACCTTCTGATGAAGTGGCACCGGAGCAGAGACCAGAATGGAGGGAGCCAGCCATGTCCACGTCAGGGAGGACATTCTTAGCGGGGGCAGCAGCTCTGAGTCGGAGAGTTGGTGGAAGCTTTGAGGACTGGCAAGGAGACATGGGGCCTGGGGTGCGCTTGGAGGGCCTCAGGGCCAGTGGGGACCGTAGAGGCTGGATGGGGACCAAGTAGGGCAGGTGGGGTTGCTTCATGTAGGAGGGAGACCTTGGCATCTGGGCAGTGTTTGGACAAATGGAGGGCGGGGTGCAGGCCTTCCAACTCAAAGGGGCAGGCTGTCCAAGAGTCCAAGGCTGGAGCTCTTATTGCCATTAGGTTGCACTCCTTCATTCATTCAGCGTACATTTACTGAGGGCCTCCTCTAGTCTAAGGCATCTGTTAGATGCCCAGGATATGGTGGGGAGCAAAACAGCCAAGACTCCCATGCAACAGGAACATAAACAAGAAAATGCCATGATGTCAAGGAGGCAGAACTGGGTGAAGTGGTAGCCTGTGACCAGGGGAGACACTCAACCGCCTCCCAGGTGTGTGAGATGGAGAGCTGGTGACTCACCTGCCCTGCATCTGAGGGTCCTCATCCATCTAGAGGAGGATGGTGAGGCCTTCCTCCCAGACTGGTGATTGTGCCGATGAGAGACGAAGGGTTAAAAACAACTTGTTCTCTGAGGCTTTGCTGGGTTTTCCATTGTGAACCTTCTTCTTTGCCCTGAACTGCATTTTTGCTCATCAGCGCTGGTTGTGGGCTGTGGAACCATTGGGAGAAATCGTTGGTTGGAAGAGAAATAGCTGGTTGGCCATTCGAGAGTTGGGGGGAAGCAAGATTCTCTTGCTAGTATGCTTTTTTTTTTTTTTTTTTTCCTACAAACATGGAGAGATGTGTTTGGATATGAAATCAGTCTGTGGGTTTTTTAAAATGTCATTTTCATGTTGGACTTCATTCCAAAACAGGAATAGTCAACAAGCCAGAAAATCCTGCCCAGCACAGAATTGAAATATTCTGTCCCCCTGTGCACACACTTATGAAATGTCTGAGAGACTCCATTTTTCTGTCTACACCACCTTCCTCTGCCTGCCCCCTGCACCTGGACTCAGCCCAACCTTTGTCAGAGGTTCGGTGACTAGTTTGGTTTGGAGGTTAGGACCATCACTTAAAGAAGTCGTGCCCTGTCCTGTTATCCTTGCCATGGCTTACAGAGCTTGCCCCTTCTCGTGGAGTGTCCCCCAACCCCTACCCAAGTCTCTCCCAGGCGGCCCTGCTCAGATGACAGGTGCATGAGAATTCCCTGGAGAGGTGGCGGGAAATCTGGTTGAGATGCAGGTCTCAGTCTGGTGGTTCTGAGATGGGCTGGAGATCCTGCATTTCTAGCCTCCATGTATTTGGGTTTTTTTTGTAGTTTGTAGTTTGTAGTTTGTTGTTGGTTTTTGTTTTTGTTTTCTTCTTTTTTTTTTTTTTTTGCCTATAGCTGATATCTAGTCTTTAGCATTGTGGTCAGAAAAGATGCTTGAAATGATTTCAATTTTTAAAAATTTACTAAGACTTGATTTGTGACCCAAGATGTGATCTATCCTGGGAGAAGTTCCATGTGCACCTGAAAAAAAAGTCACCTCTGCTGGTTTTGGATGAAATGCCTTGTAGGTATCAATTAGAGATTCTGCATTTCTAGCCAGCTCCCAGCTGATGAGTAGCCAGACCCTGAGCTGTCCAGTACTGCAGCCACCTGTCTCTTGGGGATATTGAGCACTTGAATGGTGGCTAGTGTGACTGAGAAACTGACTCTTGTGTTTCATTTCATTGCAATTAATTTAAATTAAATAACCACAGGGGGTTAATGGCTACTGTAGGGACAAGACAACCCCTTGAAGAGTCTGCTGTTACTGTCTCTGTGGATGAAAGAAATGAGCTCGGATAGGTGGAGAGCTAGCCTGAGATTGTATAGTGAATAAAAGTGGAATCGAGATTCTAACCCAAGGCCTAGGCTCTTTAAAAAATTTTAAATTCTTTTTTTAATACCTAGTGGCTCAAGCAGTAAAGAATCCGCCTGCAGTGCAAGAGACCCAGGTTTGATCCCTGAGTCAGGAAGATCCCCTAGAGAAGGGAATGGCTACCCACTCCAGTATTCTTGCCTGGAAAATTCCATGGACAGAAGAGCCTGGGAGGCTACAGTCCATGGGGTCACAAAGAGTCGGACTGAGTGACTACCACTTTCACTTTCAAGGTGACCTCGTATATTCAGAGAATCGATGCCCTTTCTATCAGCAGATTCCTCATTTCCAAGTCTGTTTTAGTATTTGTGGTCAGAAGTAACACTTTATAGCATCAGAACCAATTCACAAAGTCATATTTAAGTTGCTGACGGGACAGAAGAGGATTCAACACTCTATGTTTCATATGTGAGAGCCACATTTTGCTACAAGGCCTCGTATACAGGTTGTATGAGAGCTGAACAATGATTTTTTTTTCTGGACAGCACTTTACAGTTTAAAAGGTGCATTCATGCTGTTTGCTCTGAAACAAACAGCCTGGGTCCTGAGTAATGTCATCCCCACCTTACAGATGAGGAGAGTGAGACCTGGTGTAGGAATGTAGTTTCCTGGGGGTCACCCAGGTCCTGGCTGTCAGGGGTCACCTTCCCAGAGAGCCCTTCTTGATGGCCCTACATGATCCACACCCCCATCCCAGTGTGCCCTGTCCCTCTCACCTGGCTTTATTTTTTTCCATATCTGTTATCCCCACCTGACCTAGTACTTAATTCTTTGTTCGTTTATTGCTGATTCCTAGGAAGGTTCACTCCTCAAAGGCGAGGATTGTGCTGTTTGTCTCAGTCATGTGGCATCTTCAGCACCATGGACAGCAACAGCCTCCCAGTCGGCACTCAATATTGTTACTTATTATTTATAAATTAAATGATTCATAAATCCAGAAGTGAGAGAAGAGCCAGTGGAGAGCATGCGGCTTTGGAGTGGGCAGGACTGCCTCCCCTATCCTGCCTGCCACATGCCTGCTGGGGAGCACTAAGGAAGTGATTCCTCTCTTGGGCCTCAATGTATTCATCTGCTGCTGCTGCTAACTGCTGAGTCGCTTCAGTCACGTCCGACTCTGAGCGACCCCAGAGGCGGCAGCCCACCAGGCTCCCCCGTCCCTGGGATTCTCCAGGCAAGAACCAGTGTGAGGCTGATACACATTTCTTTGTAGGCTGTTGTGAGCATTGAATAAGCCACTGCAGGTGGGATCCTGTTTAAACATGTGGATCTGGAGAGACCCCCTTGAGTTTGGATTGTGGCTCCATTCTTCCAAGCCACCTGGCTTTCAGCATATTATGTCTTCTCCCTGAGCCTCAGTTTTCTCATCTGTAAAATGGGACTGATATTGGGAGAGTTCTGTGAGGCAGGGACTGATCTGGGCTCGGCACAGGGCCTGACCCAAGAGCTACTCACGTAACAATAAATGCCGCTACTGTTTTTGTTGTGGCTGTTTTGTGAACGCATCTAAAATGCCTGGCAAAAAGCAGATGCCCAGTTGATGGGAGCTTTGCTTTTGTTTCATTTTGTTTTAAATGATGGACCAGATTTAATCTCTTGCCCATATGGTGTTCATTCATTTTTTTTCCCCATTAACAGACAATGCTGTGATAGTTTCAGGTGGACAGTGAAGGGACTCAGCCATGCATATATCCGTATCGATTCTCCCCCAAACTCCCCTATGGGAGTTTTAATTACTATTGTTACTATCAGGCAAGGATGCCTTCCTTTTAAAAATATTTTTTTTATTTATTCATCTGGCTGTTTCAGGTCTTAGTTGTGAAATATGAGATCTAGTTTCCTGACCAGGAACTGAACCCACACCCCTGCACTGGGAGCATGGAGTCTCAGTCACTGGACCACCAGGGAAGTTCCCTGCCTTCCTTTTAAAAAAATATCAGATATTTAAAACCTAGGATTTAGTTCTATAAAATTTGCTTTTCAGAAAATCAGTTTTTAAAAAGTGTATAAGTTTGTTTTCTTGATTTCTCTTAAGAAGGGATTTCACACCTTTCCAAGTGTGCACGATGCAAATGAAGATCTGAGTGCTCTGGGAAGGCCGTTTGGAGCTAATTCGGGGCTGGTTTGACAGCCGTGACACTGAAGGGGAAGCGTGGAGCTGACAAAGCGGGGCTTTCTCTGGTGGCGTCCCAGCCGCTCCAAATAGTCCCTTTCCAGACTAGCATTTGTCATACTGGTGTTTGAAAGAAGTTTTTTGTTTATCGATCCAACCAGAACCCTCTCCCCTTAACACTCTTTGTTGGTTCCCTGCTGTGTCCCAGGTGAAGTCCAGACCTTCCTGGGTAGTGGCGTCCCCTCCTGCTGTGACTCCATCTGTCCCTTCCCAGGCCTGCCCCCTCTCGCATCGTCATCTACCCTAGGTTTTTAAGCAGTTGCCAAATACCTGGCCAGTGGGTTTTCCCACCTCCATGCCTTTGCTTGTGGGGTGTAGTCTTCCCGGAGACCCCTCCCAGCTTTGTCTGCCTGGAGAGCTGCTATTTCTCTGATGCCCATTCTCATCCGCCTTTACGAAGCTCTCCCCTCTTCTGATGGGGGAAAGGAAAACTCACTGCTGTGTATGGTTCCTTAGGACTTGGTACCACCCCCATTGTATGCATGCATGTATGATCAGTCGTGTCTGATTCATCAAGACCCTATGGGTTTAGCCCACCAGGCTCCTCTGTCTATGGGATTCTCCAGGCAAGAATACTGGAGTGGGTTGCCATTTCCTTCTCCAGGGGTTCTTCCTGACCCAGGGATTGAACCCAGGTCTTTTACATCTCCTACACTGGCAGGTGGGTTCTTTACCACGAGCGCCACCTAGGAAGACCCCACCCCCATTACAGATCCCAAATCGCTTGCGTGTGTCTTTCCCACACTAGATTACAGGAGAAGGGGCTGGGGAGGGGGGAGCCTCTCTGTCCCCAGCTCCCAGCACAGAGGGTCCAGAACTTATTAGGACCAAGGAGAGTGACTGTGGAATGAAGGGGAGCATACACAAAAGTGGTGAGAGGATTCTACTCTCCTGTATTTTAATCTTCAAAATGCTTGTTTAGCTTTAAAACACTTGGTTTCACTAAGAAGTATTTTAAAAATAGGAATCTTTTGTCTTTACCATTTTCAAATACTTACTTCAGTTTACTGCAAAGAAGATTGTTTGGATCAATTTTCCCCCTTTAAATGGTTGGTCTGTAGGTGTCAGAAGGCACCAGAAGAACCTTATGGAAAATGTTTGTTCAGTAACATGAGGGTCAGGTCTCTGCCCTGCATCCTTGCCTTTCATGCAGGGTGGTCAGATCCCAGGTGAAATCCATGCTGGGAATTTTTAGGAAGGGTGGAAGCAAGTATAGACCTCCTAGCCTGGAACTCCTCAATTAGGGCTTTTTGATGAAGTGGGGAGGGTGAGGGGTCCCAGTCGTTAGATGGCCACTCAGTCCCTGTCCACCTTGAAATGCTGATGACTTCCAAAGTTCTAGGATTGTTCACGTCCAAGGTCTGAATGATTGGCCACCAGGGTTCTAAGATTCAAGACTCTCAGAGTTCCAACAAACCAAGGTTCTACGTAGGATTCAGGGTGCTCAATTCTCTCCTAAAATTATTTAAAACTTTTTTTGTGATTAAATATACAAACATTTACCACTGTAACCTTGCTGAAGAGTACAGTTCAGTGGCACATAGTTCAATCACACTGTGGATGGAGCCCCCACTGCCGTCTGTCTCCTCACACTGTCATGGGGCCCTCTCTTTCATCTGTCTCATGAACTCTTCATCTTCTCAAACTGAAACCCCGTATCCACGAAACACTAACTCCTCCAGCCCCTGGTACCCACCATTCTTTTGTCTCTGTGAATTTAGCTATAAACATCTGCAACAGGCAGAATCATACAGGCTTTGTTCTTTTGTGACTGGCTTATTTCACTGAGCATAATATCCTCAAGGTTCACCCATGCTGAAGCATGGAGTCAAAACTTCCTCCCCTTTAAAGGTTGAATTGTATTCCATTGTATGGATAGGGCACAATGCATTTATCCATTTATCTGCTGATGGACACTTGAGTTGGTCCCACCTTTTTGCCTTTGTGAATATGAGTGTACAAATGCCTGTTTGTGCCTCTGTTTCCAATTCCTTAGGTTATATACTCAGAAATGGAATTGCTGGATCTGTTTTAAATTTTTTGAGAAATTTCTGTACCATAGTGGCTGTTTAATTTTATTCTTTCTCCAACAGTGCCCGAGGGCTGTCATTTCTCCATATCCTCACCAGCTCTTGTTGTTTTGTTTTTCTGATAGTAACCTTTCTGATGTATGTGAGGTTATTATCTCAGAGTTCTATTTGCATTTCCCTAATAATGTGATTTGTAAATATATTTTCCCCATTCTTTGGGTTGCCTTTCACTCTGCCGGTGGTATCTTTGGTGTGCAGACGTTTTAAACTTGAATATATTTTTTCATTTGTTGCTTGTGCCTTTGGTGTCATATCCAAGAAATCATTGCCAAATCCAGTGTCGTGAAGCTTTCCTTCTATGGTTTCTTTAAAAGTGTTATAGCTTTAGCTCTTACTTTTAGATCTTTGTTCCATTTTGAGTTACTTTTTGCATGCAAGAGACATAAGAGATGCGGGTTCGATCCCTGGGTTGGGAAGATCCCCTGGAGGAGGGCCTGGCAACCCTTTCCCATATTCTTGCTTGGAGAATCCCATGGACAGAGGAGCCTGGTGAGCTACAGTCCAGGGGGTCACAAAAAGTGAGATGTGAATAAAGTGACTTAGGAAGCATGGATTAAGTGGCTAGCTTCATTCTTCAACATGTGGATGTCCAATTTTCCCAGCCCCATTTGTGGAAGACTGTCTTTTCCCCATTGAGTGGTCTTAAGTTCTTTGTAAAAAATAACTTGACTATATATATTTATCTCTGGACTTTATTCCATTGCACTGATATGTGTGTTTGTGTTTATGCCAGTACCATACTGTTTTAATTACTGTAGCTTTGTAGTCAGTTCTGAAGTCAGGAAGTAAGAGACTTTCAACTTGGTTTTTCTTTTTCGAGATTCCTTTGGCTATTTAGGGACCCTTGAGATTCCATGTGAATTTTAGGATGGATTTGCTGTTTCCGAAAGAAACATCATTGAAATTTTGGTAGTAATGCCATTGAATCTGTAGATCATTTTGGGTAGTATTGACATATTAATAATATGAAGTCTTCCAATTCATGGGCACATGGTATCTTTCCACTTATTGGTGTCTTCTTTAGTCTCTTAGCAGACATTTTGGAGTTTTTACATACAGATCTTCTACCTGCTTGGTTAAATTTATTTTTATATATTTTATTATTTATGATGCTATTGCAAATAGGGTTGTTTTCTTAATATCCTTTTCAGATTGTTTATTGTTAGTGTTTAAAAATGCAACTGTCTTCCCCATTGTTTTTGTATCCTGCACCTTTGCTGAATTCATTTATTTTGTTCTAAAATCTGTACTGCTTTTCAAAATGGTCTTTAAAGGTTTGTTTACGAAGCCACAAGATATCTTGAAAATATTATGTTGTTTAAAATAAAGTCATTGAGAGCTCCTCAGCAGGAGGTTTTGTAAGGACTCAAGTGTATAGCACCATTTTTTCTTTTTCTAGAGAAATGTTTAATGCAAAAACTTTGGTGTATATAATACGTCTGGGTGATTGTGACAGATATGGAGAAATCATGGCTTCAGCTACAGATGGATCAGGGTTCAGGTTCCGACTTCTCTGCTTAACCAATTTGCACTTCTTTAACGTAACTGAGCCCCAGTTCCTTCATCCGCTGATCTACTGCCAGTTTTGTGGGGCTGTTGTGAGGGTTAGACGTCGGGCACGGGGGAGCCTGTCTCAGATTCTCAGCAGGTGCACCTGCGATGCCATTCGTGGCTGTCGGACCTGCCAGGTGAGGAGCTGCTTGGCCGGATCACCTGCCTTTGAACCTGGTTGCCAGACCTCCCAGCACTTAGAGCCTCAGAATCGCAGAGGAGTCAACCAGTTCAGGTTTTCTGCCTGTTCTGTCTTCCCACCAGTCTCAACTGTGGCCTCGTTTGATTTGGTTCTAGATTTTGAGCAGCAGGTAGAGCGAGTGAGAGATCAGGCTGCCCTGGGCAGAGGCAGGAGGCAGGTGAGGAGTGCCTGGCCTCCGACGCCTTCGTTTAATTTCATTGCAGTTCTATTTATTACCCTATTGTTGCTCAGTTGCGTTAGACTCTTTGCAATGCCCTGGACTGTAGCCCTCCAGACTCCTCTGTTCATGGGATTCTCCAAGCAAGAATTCTGGAGTGGGTTGCCATTTCCTTCTCCAGGGGATCTTGCCAACCCAAGGTCACACCCGCGTGTCCTGCATCTCCTGCCTTGGCAGGCAGGTTCTTTGCCACTGTGCCACCTGTTAAGGTAATGCATGTGTGCAGTGAGTCATGACGGCTACAAGGCTTATGGTGAAGCCAACGGTCCTCTCTCTAGTGACTTCTATTCCCTGTGCATATTGGGTAGCTGCTCCTTTATTACCATGGCGTCTCTAAGTAACAACCTCATATTGCTGCGTTTTATTTTTCAATTTTAGAGATTCCTTTTTAATGTCTTACAGTGAAAAGTTAGAGACTTAGTCTCTCTATCCATATATACACATCTCTGATCCTTTTTCTACAGTCCCATCACAGGTTTTGGTTAAATGTTCACTGTGTAACCTATTGTTTTTTGTAAAGTAATTAATTGGTTTGTTTGTTTGCTTTTTCCCCCGTGTACCCATCGTGGTTCATCCCTGTCTCCTGCAGGGTTTTAAATGCCTCTCAGCAGTGTGGTGAGCTGGGCTGGACCCTCTGTTGGCTCATTTTTCTTGTACTTCCTGAGCCTCTGACCCCTGCCCCAATCTGGATTAGCTGCCTGCCAGGCCTCTGCACCCTCACCATCCTGGGATCGCCCTTCACCATTTCCGTTTGCCTTCCTCTGTCTTGGAGCCCCTGGTCCTGAGGTTCTTCCTTTTTCTTGGTTTACTCCCTCATTCTGGTGGAGCACACGCTTCAGTAGCTTTCTGAGAAAGAATGTGCTGGAGATAACTGTCTGGCCAAATGGTACGTCAGGAAAAGTATTTTGTCCCCCAGCATAACTGGTAGTTTGGGTGTAGAGTTGTGGGTAGCAGATCATCTTCCCACAGAACGTGGACGGCGTTGCTCCGTTTTCTTCCAGTCTCCTTGGTCTCTGTTGAGTATCTCATCCTTTGTATGTGGCCTGTTTTGTTTCTGGACAGTGTGTCTCAGATGTGAGTGGTTTTTATTCATTATTGAGGTAACCCTTTAAATGGAGCAAATATTGTCTTTCATCCTGTGAATTTTTTTTTCAAAATTTCCCACCCCTCTTTTTTTTTTTTTCTTCCTGACTTCTTTTTTTGTAGTATTCACATGTGAGTCCCTGGTTTTGATTCTCTGATTTTCATCTCGCTTCATTGTTATTTTGTTTCAATCTCAGGGAAATTTCCTCAACTACCTCTTCTGCTCTTTAACCAAAACTAAAATATTCTGCCACATTTTAATTTCTTTTGTTAACAGCGCCCTGCTAGAATTTCATGGATGCAACGTCTTCTATCATCTCACCAATGGTGATAACTATATATATATATATGCTTTTTTTTCCCTGCATCAACCCCGTTTTCTCCAATTTCCTTTCTTATTATTTGCGCCTCTGCCCGTTTTCAGCTTGGACGCTTTTCTCTGAGGTCTGATGACCCTATGTGTTGTGTTTAAGAACCAGACACTTGAAAGCTGTTTTTTAAAAAATATTTATTTATTTGGTTGCACAGGGTCTCAATTGCATGTGGGATCTTTAGTTGCAACATGTGGGATCTTAGTTCCTTGACCAGGGATCACACCCAGGCCCCCTGCATTGGGAGTGTGGAGTCTTACCCACAGGACCACCAGGGAAGTCCTAGAGCTGTTGATAAGCTGTGTGTATACGTGTGTGTATATGTGGAGGGGGAATGTACCACGACAGCCCTGGCCGTCTCTTTGGGGAGCATCTGATGTTGCTGTCTGTAGGTTTTCCTCCTGGACAAGTCTTTCTCCCCAGAGATGAGTTCCCTGGTTTGCAAGGCTGGCTTCCAGAGTTTGAGAGCGTTTCGGGGAAGGGGCCTGGGGCCTCCACAGTCACCGTATTCATTCTTGCCCTTCATCTTCCTGCTGTTCAGGCTCTTGCCTCACTGCCCATCTCCCCTCAGGATAGTGGTCTCTAAGTGGGGCTGTGGAGCCATTGTTTTCCCTTGAGAGTAAATGCCCTCTTTTCTGCAGAGATTAGGGGGTGAAGGGCATGGTGATGGTCTGATGGGGGGTTCTGGGCCTGCCTGCTTCTGGATGTTCTAGGTCAGACTGTGCACCTGAGCCCAGGTCCCCAAGCCCCCTGGGGCTCTGGCCGTAGCTTGTCCTGCTTCTTGTGGGAGAGTCACACCCTTTCATTCCTTTACCATTGACGTCACAGGATGTCAGCAGCAAGCAGGCAGCGTGGGTGTTCGGAACACCCGCCCCGTGTGAGCCCTTCTGTTTGACACAGTCAGCACCTGCCTTGGGGACCCCATCCCAGCATCACCTGGAAGGTCTTAGGAAGCTGAAAAGAGGTCAGGACCTCCGTGTCACCTCCTGTGGGACCGATGGGGAAACTGAGGCCTGAGCAGGGGAGGCCTCACCTGGGTCCAGGGAGGTGGTAACAGAGGTGAGGCTCAGCCCAGGCCTCCCAGCCTCCAGCCCAGGCTCTTCCCGGAGCCTCTGGGTACCAGCCCTGTGCCCAGGCCTCGTGCCCCACCGATGTCTGTTGAGGGAGTGAAAGACACGACAGCTTGGGATCTGCCGTGCGATGTGCTGGTCATCTTAGTGATGGTCCTTCTAGAACATTCTGTGGTGGGTTGCCTGGGGGACCTTTGGTGACTCAGTGACCTCACCAGCCACCCCTCATCCTCAGTCCTGCATGGGATTCAGGGAACGTGTATGAGCACCTCCCCGTGTAGCCAGCCCTGTGCTAGGTGCAGGGAGGAAGCAGGTGGGTTCCAGGGTCAGGGTGTCCGGCTGATGGGGGAAGCGGACAAAGCAGCTGACGGCGAGAGCACAGGCTGGGCAGGGCTGGGTGAAAGCGGGTGATCATGGAAGGCAGCCTGCAGGAAGTGGCACTTGGGCCCACTGGTGACGGGTGAGTGAAGTTGGAGTTGGCTCAGGAAGAAGGCAGGAAGGGAGTCCTAGGTGGGTGGAACAGCGTGAGCAAATGTCAGGAAGCCTTCGGCAGCTCAGAGGTGCATGGTGTGCTGTGCTGCGGAAAGGTGAGGTCGTGGCACCGACGGGGCCTGGCCTGGAGGGGGCGCCATAGCCTTGAGTTCTGCATGCATGCTACATACAGGGTCACCAGCTTGGCCCTTGGTGAAGGTCTCAAGGGGCCTTTTGTGAAGTGTTTGGTGGGCGGGTGTGTGTTCTGGCAAGCCGTGACTTCTGGGGAAGTTTCCGCAAAATCTTTCTGGCTATAGGAGGCCTAATTTTTGGGAAAAAGAACACAGAAACCTTTCAACTGTCCTTTGCAGCCTCAAGTCATATCTGGTCTGCCGTAGCAATTGAAACGAGCATTTAAATAGAAGATGAGGACTGAATGTTCCTGGTTTTAAAACATTTCCCAGGAAAAACAAATGTTTGAAAGTTAAACATTTTGGCTATTAGGAGGAAACAGAAGAAAAATTGCATTTGCCTTTTAAATATGGGCACTCGTGTTGGGTTATAAATCCAGAGCTTCCCACACAGGCCCCGAGCCGGCCGGCCTGCAGCTTGGCAGAGGGGCCACCCTCCCAGGACTGTCTGTCCCACAGTGGGGGTCTGAACACCCAGGTCTGGCCAGGCAGTCTGGATTCCGGTGCTACTCTGTGACCCCAGGCACGTGACCTAACTTCCTTAGGTCTGTTTTCTCATCTCCATCCTCCCAGCTCCCATCTCTGGATTTCCTGGTGAAAGAGTGACATGAAAGCGTGAGTCATTCAGTCGTGTCCAGCTCTTTGTGACCCCATGGACTGTAGCCTGCCAGGCTCCTCTGTCCGTGGAAATCTCCAGGCATGAATACAGAGTGGGTAGCCATTCCCTTCTCCAGGGAATCTTCCTAACCTAGGGATTGAACCTGGGTCTCCCGTGTTGCAAGCAAATTTTTTACTCTCTGAGCCACCCAGGGAAGCCCTGAGAATACCGGGTTTCCTGGTAAAGCATGGCATTTCATCCTCCTTCCAGCCCTAAAGACAATGATGAGAGCTGCCATCTGGGTTGTATAAATCCTGCCTTTGAGTATTCTGAATTCTGACTTGGTATCTTGGAGGCTGGCTGGCCCCAAGTCTCTGGCGGGACTAGCCCTCCAGAGTTTACTCATTGACGAGAAGAGTAAGGACTCAGTTCTGAGCACACCTTTCAGAAGCAAACCAGCCAATCCAGAGTTCTCCACCCCCAGCCCCCAGCCACGCCCTCTCCAAGGTTCTTGTACGCTGTCCTGGTCACCCCAGGGCTGGGAGCAGACATCGAGGATCAACCATCTCCCCCAGAGCCCATCCGCCTTATTCACTAGCTCATCTTCCACCCCCTTGTCCTGTTTTTAGGGATTTGTGAGTATAAACTTCCTCCTCAGGACAGTCATTTCCAAGTCTGCGAGTCTTACCACCCCTGATTAAAACAACCCCCTGTTTAAGTGCAATACAGGGGCTTTACCTGTCTTCCCCGATTTGATTTTTCTAAGAACTCTGTGAGGAGCCCTGAACATTCCACCTTTATGGGTGAGGATGCTGGGGCTCAGAGAAGTGATGGTTTTCCCTCCAGGCCAGATAGCCAGGAGGCGGAGGTGGGGTCCAGCTTTGCTTTCTAAGGGTACCTAGAAGCATCGAGTATGAATTGCTGATCACAGTGCCTGGCACAGGGCAGCACAAACCAGCGTATGTGGGGAGCACAGCCTCTGCAATGTGCTGCATCGCTCAGCCCTGCCCTTGTCCCAGGCTCCCATCTTCAGCCTCCCCTGCCTGCTCGTGCTGCACTCAGAATTCCCTTCCTGCATCGCCAGCCCCTGTCCTCCACGCGTGCACGGCAGTGGCATGCGGGTACCCAAGCCACGTGCAGCCCCCATGATGGCTCGAGGCTGGCTCTGCATTCCAGAGTTACTCTAGACTGCGTGCCATCCCCAAAAGTCTGCTCACGTGACTCTCCCAGACATCGGCAAGTGTTTAAACACAGAACTGTCAAAGACGCACTAAAAATGCAATCAGAGATCGTTAACGCTGTCTCTTTATTCCAGTCCCCTCTGCTGTTTTCTGTGAGCCGGGTATGCATGGGCGGGGGAGCCGTAAGGGGGTATTTGTCTGATTGCCGCTGCATTCAGACACACTAAAACTCCACCGGGCTCCATACGCTGCTCCGGGAACAACGTAGATTATGGAGAAGCTTGCATGTATCTTGTTGAATTTAACAGATTATGCAGTTGGAAGGCAGCATTTTCTGTTAAATGAGATGGGGAAGTGTTAGCGAGAAAGAATTGTAACCTTTTGGAGGAAGATTAATCTTGGAAGCGCAAGTAGTGGATTTTGTTTGCATCCCTCTCTGCCTTGAACCCCATGCACACTCGCTGCTGTGTGCACGCCACGTGTGGGTGCGTGTCTATTTGGACATAGATGGCCAGTGAAAAGTTAAAACGATATGGTCATCTTCCAGTGCTCTGCTGATGAATACCTGATGGGTCTTTTTCACCACCCACAAAGCCATGGCCTGCAAATGCCAAGATCTCAAGTGAGCTGGCTGAGAAGAAAGGAAGCATTTTGGAAAGATGGGCTGAATGTTACCACGCAGAATACAAATGCATAACAATGCTCACCAGTTCTGAAAAGCCGGGAGGTTTCCGTGAGAACTTGCTGCTTCTCCCAGACCTGAGGCTGCACCCCCTGGCCCACCCAGTGAGGCTCACCTGGCCCAGGAGCTGAGCAGACCCACAGGTCCCCATGCCACTCTCCCCGAATGTCCTGTCTATCGAGTCCCCACCTCACCCTGTGTGTCCTCCTAGAGGCTGGCTGGTGTGACTGCTGTTCTGTGTGCCTGGAAAATAAGCCACACCAGGACAGTTGGAGGAAAAATTTGGAGGAAAGGGAGGGATCCAGCTAGAGAGAGATCAGTTGGTATAAAGGAGGCAGAGCTATCTCAAGATGGGTGGATTGATTTATAAATGCCTCCATCTGTCCATAATCCTTTCATCTTTGTCCACCCATTGGCTCACTCACCCACCCATCATCCCTCATCCACCCAGTGATCGGTCTCCCCCTGAGAAGCAGTGTAGCATGATGGTGCTGATTCAGGGTGAGTTCGATGAGGCCGAGCTACAAAGACTAAATGTCCAGTACCCTCTGTGCTTGTGCATCACTTTATTATGGATTTGTGTAACCTTTCTGAGCCTCTGTTTTCCCAGTTGTAAAATGGGGATAGTAGCTTAAGTGTCTTTGAAGGTTAAATAGCTGGTGAGTTGCTACATTCAGACAGATGTGCTTGGGGCTGGACCTCCAGCTCAGGAGGATGTGGGGCTGGGAGGTCTCTGTGTTCACACACGGACGAGCCCCCTGCCTCCAGGCTGCACGGCACCCATGTTTTGGAGAGACCAGACAGTATTTGAGGGTGTCATGATGGCTTGTTGGGGCTCCTGCCCCTGCCTGGCTTTGTGTACAGGAGCTCGTTCTCCCCTGGGAGGGAAGAAGCCTCAGTCACCTCCTCTGATCCGAGGTGGGAGGAGCCGGAGAGAGCCGACCATCTCCTGCCCACTTCCCAGTCCCTGGCAGTCGGGAGCTGCGGAAATAAATGAAACTGTACGGTTGGAGTTATTTGCTAATTTGCTTAAGCAACACCCCCAGTCTGAGACATGACATAAATACATTAGTCGGGGAGGCACTTGGGGTGGGATGGATGGGTGATGTGAAGTAGAGATGCGGAGAAGCAGCGCTGGAAGGCAGTTGTGCTGGCCGCTGCTCCAGCTGTGACTCCCGCGCAGCGAGGAGCTGGCCTGGCGGCCTGGAAAGACTCCGAGCTGCTGACCCGGAGGTGTGGGGTCAGCTGGACCAGCGCCTAGCATCACTTGCTCCACTCATCTGCTGTGGGACTTCAGGCCCCTGTGGGAACCCGGCTCCCCAGTTACGAGACCAGAGGTCACTGAACCTGCCTCGGGAGCACCCAGCCTGTTTCCAAGGGTGGCTGGCCTGACAGCAAGGTCCAGGAAGTGGCGGGTTTCTCTCTGTGATGCCCTCAGGCCCTCTCCCCTCCCCACCGCAGCCCGAGCATCACTGGAGGTTGGGGGGAGGGGTCTCTGCACCGTGTCACCTGGGGTCCTGGTGGGGCCTTTGATTTCCCGATTTCTGCTGGGACCTGCTTGGGCTGGAAGTGGGTGAAGCCCACATATCTCCTGTCTGCCCCCGAAGCTCTCCTGCGAGGGGAACAAGCAGACTGCTCAGCACCCCTGGGCCATGCCGGGATGACACATAGGAAGGTGGGTGAGGCAGGAGGCAGAGGGGCCTTGCGGAGATCAGCGCGTGGTCTTGTTGGCAGCCAAGGGGCAGGGGCCAGGTCTGTCCCCTTCTTGTCTCCAGGGACTGTGGCCGGGCCATAAACCCCAGTGCCTTAAAATGAGTGCAGCGGGCCTGGGTGTCAGTGGTAGAGACAGGTTGGGACCGCGCCAAACTGACCTCTGCTTCTTGCCTGAAGGAGGCATAGGCACCTAGCACTTGCCTGGGCCAAGACTGTGAGATTTAAAATGGATCGATTTCTAGAAAACAGAAAGAATGACATTTTACTGAGAGTTTCTCTAATTTTTAACATTGGTGACAAATTGAAATTTTAAAAAGACGAGAAAGTTTTCTTTTCGCCAAACAATATGTCAGTGGGCAGGGCTGGCCTGCGGGCTTCTAGTTGCAAACTTTGGCCCAGGGAAGACAACTCCGTTTTGAACCTCAAAAGCCTTTTTGTGTTTCCATTCATTGGCTTGCCTGATCCCAGAACAGTCTTGCGAGGTAGACATTTTTCTTCCCATGTCACGGGTGGGGAAACAGAGGTCCGTTGAACAGAGGAGGTTAAGTCACATGGCTCGTTAGTGTCTGAGCCCCAGCTGTCAGCCTTTAGAGCCCCCATGCCTGTCACTGGACAACCTCCCTGAGTTGACAAATACCAGAGAAGAGAGAATGCTATTTTTCTCCAACCTGTAAAGAAGTCTGGGGACTTCCTAGCAGTCCAGTGGTTAAGACTCTGCCTTCTGGTTCAATCCCTGGTCTGAGAACTAAGATTCCACATGCTGTGCAGTTTGGCCCAAAAAATGAGATGTCTTTTTTTTGAGGGGGAGAGGGGTGACTGTGAGGCAGTGATGAACAGACCAAGTGTCAGGAGAACCACTCACTGTGTAGCCCCCCGGTGAAGGGGCCTGAGACGGGGAGGTGGGGACCTGGGAGCAGGGTCTCCTTCCCGGGCGGAATTGGCCCGGACAGAAGAACCGGAGACAGAAAAGTCCTGAGAATGAGGCGGGGCCCCTGCAGCTCAGAGGCCCAGCAGGAAGCTGCCCAGCCCCCTCCCGCTGGTCTGGGGGAGCTTCAGTCGGCCGCCCAGCAGAAATGGGGGCAGGGAGACCTCAGGGTTGGTGATCAGAGGGCACCTGTCTGGAGGGAGGGTCACCTCTGACAGGGCTCCCAGGGGCTCTTGCCTGCCCCCCTTCCCCCAACTGCCCTGTGGCCTCTGGAAGCCAACAGCAGTGCCCCCTGTGTGTGTGTGTGTGTGTGTGTGTGTGTGTGTGTGTCTGTGTGTGTGTCTGTGTCGGCTCTGCAGGCAGCCTGCCCTATGAGTACAAGATCGTGATCGCTGGCAACCACGAGCTGACCTTCGACCAGGAGTTCATGGCCGACCTCATCAAGCAGGACTTCTACTACTTCCCGTCCGTGTCGAAGCTGAAGCCCGAGAACTACGAGAATGTGCAGTCGCTGCTGACCAACTGCATCTACCTGCAGGACTCGGAGGTCACCGTGCGGGGCTTCCGGATCTACGGCTCCCCGTGGTGAGTGTGAGGATGCCATCCTGACCGCTGGCAATGGTGAAGCTATGCGAGGGTAGGGGGGATGGTGGAGCTGAGGCTGAGGGCTCAGAGGGAGGTGGGGCTGGGAGAAACCATGGAGAGACTTGGGGCCAGCTGTCCCCTCATGCCGCGTGACCCTGGGCAGGTCACTGCCACTCTCTAAGCCTTGGTTTCCCCATATCTGACAGATAATTAGATATGCTATACTGGCTCACATTTAGACAGGAACTATTATTATCCTCATTTTCCAGGTGAGGAAACTGGGGCACAGAGAGGGTGAGGGTCTTGCTGAAGGTCACACAGCTAGGAATGGGCAGAGCTGAGATTAAACCCGGGCAGGTGGTTCCAGAATCCCTGCTTTTAACCATCATCCTATACACCAGGAATCTCCCTATTGTCTGTCCCTCTGACACATGGAAGATGCTTGGGTGGAGGTGATGACTGATTAGCCAGACTGAGATGAGGCAGTCAGAATTTCCATGGAGGACCAAAGGCCTGGTTTACTGTCCTGGGGATAGCAGTTGTTTAAATCACCAGCATGCATCAAGACTTTGTTCCCTGTTGGAGACACAGAGCAATCAGGCCTTATCCTTAGGCTCACCTGGCTGAGTGGGCATCAGGGTGAGAACAGGTCATGACTGGTCTCTGTGATGGTCAGTGTGTCCATAGTAACTTGAGTGATGGTGATGGTGGTGGTGATGGTGATGGTGAAGGTAATGATGATGGTGATGATGGTGATGGTGGTGGTGGTGAAGGTAATGATGATGGTGGTGGTGATGGTGCTGGTGAAGGTGGTGGTGATGGTGGTGATGGCGATGGTGGTGCTGAAGATGATGGTGGTGGTAGTGATAGTGAAGGTGGTGGTGAAGGTGATGATGGTGATGGCGATGGTGGTGATGATGCTGCTGGTGCTGGTGATGGTGCTGGTGAAGGTGGTGGTGATGGTGATGATGGTGGTGGTGGTGATAATGGAGGTGGTGGTGATGGTGCTGGTGCTAGTGAAGGTGATGGTGATGGTGGTGGTGGTGATGGTGGTGATGGTGATGGTGGTGGTGGTGATGGTGGTGATGGTGATGGTGCTGGTGAAGGTGATGGTGATGGTGGTGATGGCGGTGGTGGTGGCGAAGATGATGGTGGTGGTAGTGATAGTGAAGGTGGTGGTGATGGTGATGATGGTGGTGGTGGTGGTGATAATGAAGGTGGTGGTGATGGTGCTGGTGCTAGTGAAGGTCATGGTGATGTTGGAGGTGGTGGTGATGGTGAACGTGATGGTGGTGATGATGGTGGTGGTGATGGTGATGATGGTGCTGGTGAAGGTGATGATGGTGGTGGCGATGGTGTTGATGATGGTGCTGGTGCTGATGATGGTGAAGGTGATGGTGGTGGTGGTGATAATGGATGTGGTGGTGATGGTGGTGGTGATGATGGAGGTGGTGGTGGTGGTGGTGATGGTGATGGTGGTAATGATGGTGATGGTGCTGGTGAAGGTGATGGTGGTGGTGGTGGTGATGTTGGAGGTGGTGGTGATGGTGAACATGATGGTGGTGATGATGGTGGTGGTGATGATGGAGGTGGTGGTGGTGGTGGTGGTGATGGTGATGGTGGTAATGATGGTGATGGTGCTGGTGAAGGTGATGGTGGTGGTGGTGGTGGTGATGTTGGAGGTGGTGGTGATGGTGAACATGATGGTGGTGATGATGGTGGTGGTGATGGTGGTGGTGGTGATGGTGATGGTGAAGGTGATGGTGATGGTCCCAGTGATGGTGATGGTGAAGGTGAAGGTGGTGGTGATGGTCCCGGTGAAGGTGATGGTGATGGTGGTGATGATGGTGGTGGTGATGGTGAAGGTGATGGTGATGGTCCCAGTGATGGTGAAGGTGATGGTGGTGGTGATGGTGCTGGTGCTGGTGAAGGTGGTGGTGGTGGTAGTGGTGGTGGTGATGATGATGGTGCTGGTGAAGGTGGTGGTGATGGTCCCGGTGAAGGTGATGGTGATGGTGGTGATGATGGTGGTGGTGATGGTGAAGGTGATGGTGATGGTCCCAGTGACGGTGATGGTGAAGGTGATGGTGGTGGTGATGGTGATGGTGCTGGTGAAGGTGATGGTGGTGGTGGTGATGGTGATGGTGCTGGTGAAGGTGGTGGTGATGGTCCCGGTGAAGGTGATGGTGATGGTGGTGATGATGGTGGTGGTGATGGTGAAGGTGATGGTGATGGTCCCAGTGATGGTGATGGTGAAGGTGATGGTGGTGGTGATGGTGCTGGTTCTGGTGAAGGTAATGGTGATGGTCCTGGTGAAGGTGATGGTGGTGGTGCTGGTGAAGGTGATGGTGATGGTGTGGTGGTGGTGATGATGGAGGTGGTGGTGATGGTGGTGGTGATGATGGAGGTGGTGGTGATGGTGGTGGTGATGATGGTGGTGAAGGTGATGGTGGTGGTGGTGGTGATGGTGAAGGTGATGGTGGTGATGGTGATGGTTATGGTGATGATGGTGATGGCGATGGTGCTGGTGCTGGTGCTGGTGGTGATGGTGATGATGGTGGTGATAATGGCAGTGGGGGTGATGGTGAAGGTGATGTTTATGGTGAAGGTGATGGTGGTGATGATGATGGTGTTAAGATTACAATAATGATGATGATGACAACAAATCATCCCTGGGCGATTACAGTCAGCTGGGCCCTGGGCTTAAGTCTTCATAAGAACTGTCTCTAATACTTGACCCCTGTGAGGACTCCTTTATTGTCCCTATTCTACAGGTGGACAGACTGACTGGCGCTTAGAGGCCCAGCTGGCAGTGGCCACAAGACGCCAAGTACTGGCAGGGGGAGGAGGATACACAGGAAGGAGAGACCTCAGGGGCTTGAAAGAGTGGCTTGATCATGGAAGGGTCCCTGGAGGGGATGGTGTGACCAGAGCCACATGGGAGGAGAGGGGCATTCCCAGGCATGGAGGGTGACAAGGCCTGAGGCTGTGCCATCAGCCAGAGCAGCACACTTAGGGAGCTGATGGGCGATCCAGGGGACACGGGGTCTGTCCGGGTGCAGAGACTTCAGGGAGAGCAGCTGCCAACTGAGAGTAGCCAGGAAGCCTGGGCTGCCCCCACTGATGCGGCAGGTGACCCCTGCTGCCTGGATGCTGCGGGTGGGTTTAGAACATGGTCCCACCCTGCCAAGGCTCCCTCAAGGGGCAGGGGTGAGATGCCGGGCTGTCCTTGAGCCCCTAGAGGTGCCTGCGGTCACCTCCCCAGTCCTCATGATGTACAGGGTCTCCACAAACCCTCCTGGGAGCCTGTGGGATCCCAGACAAGGTCTGGTATGGCACTCAGGTGTGATGAGCTCGGGGCCAAGGCTGGGAGAGGAGGTGGCCGAGTCAGGCCATGAGAGCTCAGCCCAGAAGGGGAGGTGTGTTTAGGTTAAAAAGCAGAAGGAGGTGGTTGTCGGAGGAGGAACTGGGGTGAATGGAGGCCTGGAGGTGATGGGAGGACCGGAGTGTGAGGTGCAGGTGGGGAGGCGGGGAGATGAGGGTCAAGGGTCCGGAGGGTCAGGTGTCAGACCGGGGACTCTGGGCTGGATCTCTTTGCCCAGTGGTCTCCCACAGCCTGTCTCCCCTGCACACTCACATACCCATACACAAACATACAACATTTTTTTTTTTTTAAACTTGTATTCCGTAGAAGTTAACAGCATGGCTTTGGGACCAAACTGCCTGGGCTCAACTCTTGGCCTCACTTCCTACGGGCTGTGTGACCCTGGGCGAGTCGCTTAACCTCTTCTTGCCTCTGCAAAATGGGAATAACGGGCACCTTCCACGGAGAGTGGTTGTAAAGCTGTCAGGAGGGTTCAGCTGAGCCGAGTGGCTGCACCAAGCTTTCCATGAACAGAGACACCATTCTTGTTCTTTGCTGTGTGGAGCCGCACCCCCTTCCCCTCCTGCCCCCTCCCTAGAGCCCTGAGTGTGGGATGGAGCACGGCAGGGCCAGGGGGCAGCAGGCGTCACTCAGCGTCCTTCCTGTCCCACCCAGAGCAGCTCAATGCAGCCCCACAGCTGGGCTCCAAAGAACCCCTTTGACAGCCAGCTCCCCAGGCTCCTGGCCAGGCTGCCAGGCCAGCCCTGTGGCCCCTCTGCCAGCTCGAGGCCACGTGCTAGAGCTGCTGAGGCCTGGATGAGGCTGCTGTCGGCCTTGCTGGGGTCCAGCTGCAGCATGCTCCAGCTTCCTCTGGTCTCTGCTTTGCCTTTTGTGACCCCAGAACCAGCAGTTGTGGACCTTAAGTTGCAGGTCCCCCGGAGCCTGAAAGGGGTGAGCATCTTTTCCTTGACCCTTACCTTTCTTCCTAGCTGGGTGCACACCTCCACCCCATGCCTTGGCGGGCCCAGCCCCAGGCTGCAGGAGTGGGAGGGGCTGCAGGACAGAGAAGGGACCTCGCGTGGGGCTTGGGGAGATCCAGGAGGGCTCCCTGTGGGAGGGGGTATTTGAAGGAGGCATGGTGTTTCTGTAATGGCATCACCAACTCAATGGACATGAGTTTGAGTAACTCTGGGAGTTGGTGATGGACAGGGAGGCCTGGCGTGCTGCAGTCCACAGGGTCACAGAGAGTCAGACACAACTGAGCAACTGAACGGAACTGAATTGGTGTTTCTGTGGGCGGAGGAGGTGGGAAGGAGTCACTGTTACGTGCTGGGCCCTGTCAGACTCTTCTTGGGCTGCTGTTGGTTCATAGCCCTTGATGCAGACAGAGGGCTAAAGGGCATCTCATCTGCATTCCAAGATGCAGGCCAAGAGCTGGCATTCCATGCAGCAACCCCAGGTTCCCTTGGGCCCTGTATGGGGCTGGGAGCAGGCGAGATGTGGGCTCCTGTGCTGGGGAAGTCTCCCTGAGTTTCTTTGCGTGAACCAGTTGCTTGCATCTGCTTTCCGGCATCGTGGAGTTAATCCTGACTTCCCGCTGCCGCCTTACCCACCTGGGACTTGCGTGCCTGGGAAGGCGGGCCCCTGCCACCATGCCCACTGGCATCTCAGCTACAGTCTTGGTTGGGCAGTGGAGTGGTGAGGGAAGGGCTGTTCAAACTGCGGCTTATCACCACTTCTCCTCTGTGTGACTCTGGGCAAGTACCTTAGCCTCTCTGGTCCATCTGTCTAGGAAAATAATCCTAACTCGCTTATAGGGAGCCTGTGAGGTCTGTGCGGACCCGTCCAGATGGAGGCTATGCCCAGAGTGAGGCCTTGAAGGTTGGTTGTGTTTATTACTGCTGCAGTGGAGACCAGGACAGAGGGAGCTGTGTTCCTGCTAGTACTTCAGCAGCCCCCAGGGGAGGGCCAGGCTTGCAATCACTTCATTTAATGCAAGGGCAGGTAGAGGCCCAGGTGAGGATGCAGCTTGCCCAGGCCCCCTGTGGGTGGTTCTCCTGACTCTCGGTCTGCTCCATGTTGGAGGCCCCTTTATGAAGACCTACTGTGCACCAGGCATGGAACAACGTGCTCTTCGTGTGTTCCTGGGTTCTCTGAACAGCCTCAGGACGCACCTCACACCTGCCTTGTTGGCCCGTGCGAACACTGAGATCTGGGGATCAGAGTGACGTTCTCATGATCAGTTCATTCATTGATCAGGTGTTTGCCCTGGGGGTGTGCCATGAGCCAGACACACACAGCTCCTGCAGTCACGGGCTTTTCATGCTCGTGGGAGGCATGTCAACCACCAACTCCTTGATTCAACAAAAGTCGCGAGGAGCTCTAGGAGCTGGGGTTGGGGAAGGCTCCCCACGGGAGAGCTATAGATACAGGCAGCTCTGGGGGCCCGGGAAGGGTGTGGCAGGCAGAGGGAACAGCCCTGACGAGGGCCAGACAGAGGGCTGTGGGCACACTGGGGTGGAGTGTGGCTTCCAGGGTCTCAGGGAGAGAGCAGACGCCAGAGGCTGGGCTGTTGGGTGGGCTGGCGGCTGCCGTGGCGGGTGGTGGCCTCCCCCTGGGCTCCCGGTACTCTTTCTGCCTGTAGCCAGTGTCCTGAGCCCCTGGGGACCTGGCACGTTACATCCAAGGCCTGGAAGGGACACTTGTGTGCTCGTGTGTGCCGGGCTGGTGCTCAGTCATGCTTGTACCGTGGGCCCAGACACACAGGGCCATCCCCACTGTCCCGACTCTCCTCGTCTGACCTCAGCATGTCGCGTCTCTCTGAGTCTCTGTCTCCCTTCTGAGCGAGGGGGCCATAGCATCTTCTCTGTGCTGCCCCGGGTGAAGCGCATAGTGGGGGGCAGTGAGCAGTCCTCAGAGGGGGTTCCTGGCCAGAGAGCCTCGTGGCCTGGCTGCTGACTCTGCCTGATTCGAGGGCAGGGGGTCTGTGCGCCGCCCCCTCCCCCAACTATCTGTCGAGGGAGAGGCAGGGTAAGCTCGCCCCCGGTGCCAGCCACCTGGGCACAGGGCCGCTTGGAGGGGGCAGACAGCAAAGCTGACGGTGATTATTATTAAATTCAGATGTTTCGGGTTTTCCTTTTCTTTTTCCTGTGCCCTTAACATATTGACTACCATGTGGAAGACAGGCGACTTTAGCAGCATCATAATGCCAGCAGGCAGGGATCAGGGATCAAATAAACTGGTAGCCCTGAGTAGCCTAATACCGATGGTATCTGGGGTGTGTGGGCAAAGCTGCCCGGGGCTGAGGGGCAGACCTAATCTGTGTTGTCCGAGGAGGCAGATCAGGGACAAGAGGCAGGTTCTCATCAGTGTGGGAAATCTATCCCACAGGTGGGAGCCCAGAGGAGAGGCAGTGTGGCTTTGCTGAGTGGTGAGCTGCCTGCTACAAGGGGCATGCAAGCAGAGATACACTGTGGTTGGGCCTGGTGTCCTCCCAACCTCTCCCCTTCCTAGAGGGCCACCATTTCTCTGCCTGAGGCTGATGATTCCCTGTAGGTGGAGGGATGCACCAGCCAGCTCTCGGGGAGGTCCTTTTGGTGCTGGACTTGGGAGGTCAGGAGTGGGACCAGGCTGGCCTTGATATTGAGAACTCACCGAAGTCAGCCGGGAGGAGGAAGCAGACAGAAAACCCACAGTTATCATGACTGGCCTTTCCTTTAAGGACGACCACCCGGAGATGCTCTGCTTGGGAGACCAATGAGTCAGACTTGAGCGGTTCCACTTCTTGTCCGACACACACTTGGAGGCCCACAGTGGCCATCGGGTGCCTGGCCCCCTGCGGGGGAGGGGGCCCAAGAATGGATCCAGCCTGGCTCTTCCCCCCACGACAGGGCACCATTAGCAACCCCGCTTTCCAGGATGGTCAGAGGCAGAGAGACAATAATTTTTTAATCTGAGTATGCCCTCTGCAATATTTTAAATGTCAAAAATGGAAGTGTTTTTGCTCAGTCATGTCTGACTCTTTGAGACTCCGTGGACTGTAGCCCACCTGGCTCCTCTGTCTGTGGGATTTCCCAGGCAAGGATACTGGAGTGGGTAGCCATGCCCTTCTCCAGGGGATCTTCCTGACCCAGGAAACGAACCCAGGTCTCCTGCATTGCAGGCAGATTCTTTACCATCTGAACCACCAAAATGTGCTTACACTAAAAAAAAAAACTATATATTGTTTGCCTGAAATTCAAATTTAATGGGGAGATCGTCTGGCCACCCTAATCCTGAGATAGCTGGGTTCTGCTTGCTTTTTGAATGTTGTAAAAATGGGCTCATGTGCTGTACCATGCCTGCTTTTTTGACTCAATGTTATATTTTTAAGATTCCTCCAGACCATCATGTGCAGCTGTGCTTGGGTCTTTTTTCCTTGCTGTGTAGGATTTCACCATATGAATATTTCATGACTTATTTATCCATTCTACAAATAGGCCCATTATAAATAATATTACTGTGAACATCCTACATGTATCTTGGTGCACAGAGAGATATACTCTTGAATGAGGATGCCCCCCAACACACACCTAGGAATGGGGTGGTCAGGAGAGCCTCTGCACAGCTCTTCAGTGGAGGCCAAGAGGCAGCAGTCACTTGTCTCGCCCCTCTGCAAGCACTTTGTGCGACTTGTAAGTTGTGCCCATCTGGCGGCTGGGTTGGTATCACTATGTGGTCTTCATTTGCGTTCCCTTGATGACCTGTGAGGCTGAGAATCTTGGCCACTTAGCTTTCTTCTTTTGTGATGGGCTCAGGTCTTCTGCCCGTTTAAAAAAGTAATTGGGTTGTCTGCCCTTTTTGTATTTATTCACAGAGAATCTTTATTCGGCAGGCAAGCCCGTCATCACGCGTAACATCTCGTGGCGTTTCCTCCCCTACGACCTGCCTCTTCCCTCTCCTAGTGGCACCTTCCGATGACCGTGTGTGTTTAGTTGCTTCAGTCGTGTCCGACTCTCTGCGACCCCATGGACCATGGCCTGCCAGGCTCCTCTGCCCATGGGATTCTCCAGGCAAGAATGCAGGAGTGGGTTGCCATGACCAGAAGGTCTTCATTTTGGTGCAAAGTGAAGTCGCTCAGTCATGTCTGCTCTTTGCGACCCCATGCACTGTAACCTACCAGGCTCCTCCGTCCATAGAATTTTCCAGGCAAGAGTACTGGAGTGGGTGGCCATTTCCTTCCCCAGGGCATCTTCCCGACCCAGGGATCAAACCTGGGCCTCCTGCATTGCAGGCAGACGCTTTACCATCTGAGCCACCTGGGAAGCAGCCTAAGCAGTCATAGGTCTGTGTTTTTCTTTGTGGTTAGTGCGTTCTGTGTCCTATTTAAGAAAGCCCTCCCTTGAAGTAATGAGTGTGTTTCCACATCATCTGAGATCTTCACGGTTTAGCCTTTTCTGTTTAGGTGTTAGCTCCACGGGCCGTGATCGCACTGATGACGTGAGGTAGGGATCCCATTTGGGGATTTTCCGCGTGGCCTGGCACGCATATGGAATTTGTTCTTCCCGGCTGCTCCATGTTGCCCTTCTCACCCGACACATGGGGAGCTGTGTCCGGGCTGTCTCCTGCCCCTTCAGTCCACTTAGCTCCAGGACCACACTGTCTTAATTACCCTGGCAACCGATTTCTTTCAAGTCTCTTTTCCTGACCAGAATAGTCGAAGCTTCAGGAAAGCAGGGACCTGTCTCCTGGGGGCGGGGTGGTGTCATATCACCACATCCTCTGTCCAGCCCAGTATGGGAGGGATGAAGGTCTCCCTGGGAGCCACAGGCTTGTGCGGCCACCCTCCCAGGGCACCGTGACTTTCTAGAAGTCATCTCTGGTCTCCTCAGATGCAGACTGGGCACTGGGCGCTGAGCCTTGGCCCAGAGCAGCTGAGAGGAAGGGAGCGGGAACCAAGCGCAGAAGAAGAGGAAGAGCTCAGCTGTTACAAAATCCTAAGTGTTAGAAAAAAAAAAATTCCGTATACATACCGTATTCATTTATGGGTTTTGGATGCATTTTTTGTTCTCATTTAACTGAAAACGGCCTTGATTTTTTTTTTTTTAAGGAGTGAGAGAGGGAGTGAAGTTGGCACGCAGCTAGTCCATCTGGTCTAATTACGTCTGGTATTTTGAAAGAAGGCATCTAAACCAGCTGAGACAGGAAACTTTGAGAAGTGGCGGCCGGGCCACTGCTGGGCATCTGGGCTGGGATCCTGCTCGGTGACTTGGAGGCCTGGCCGCCTGCAGGCAGGGCAGGGCCTGGGGGCAGCTGGAGGCTGAGGGTCCAGCGCTCTGCAAACCGCCAGCATGAGCGGTGACCTCGGGTTAGGTCTTGGCTTCTGGGAAATGACAGCGGGCAGTCCCCTTGTGCAGGGGTGTTCTTAGGAGTCAGGTCTTTGGCGTAAGATGCTTGGCACACACGGGAGTCCCACCCCCCTCCCCCAAATCTTTCCAGTTACGGCCTCGACTGCCCAGAACGGGGGCTGGGGGAGCTTGTCTACCTACAGCCTGTGTGGCCCTGGGCGAGGTGGTGGTGGACTCCAGACTGAGCTCCTGCTTCTCTGTGTGCACGGAGCAGGCCCGGTACAGGGTGGGGTGGGCAGACAGGAACTCAGCTGCCAGGGAATGTAAAACCTGTGCCCCGAAGGTGCTGATGAGACAATAACATAGTTACTGTTCATACCACTGAGTTGACCAGAGGCTCTATACTTGTAGCTGCTCCAGAAGCTCAAACCTTCACCACCAGGAGGAGGTCTGACCCTTGTCCCCATTATATAGCTGAGAAGACTGAGGCCCACGAGGTGAAGTGACTGGCTGAAGGTCCCACAGTAACTGAGAGTCCCGCTGGGCCTGCCCAGAACTGAGGACAGAGAAGTCGCTAAAATAAAATGCTTTCTAAAAGACTTGATGAAATACATCTTTTAGAGAAAAAAGAATAGAGGATGAAATTATGAGCTCCTAACTTTTCCCTTGCTTCTCAGCACCTCTTACCAGCATGTGGCCAAAGTCCTGGGAAGGCTGGGTCAGTGGGGCAGGATCCTGGGTGGGGCGGGGACCTGAGGCAGCCCGAACTGCCCCTGTGGGCCAGAGGCCAGTGGGCGACCGCAGTGAGGCCAGTGTGGGCTGCTGCACCCCTTGCTGGGCTCCTGACCCTTGGTCCTCCTGGCTCGGAGTGAGGAGTGGCTGGGTCTGGGACTCGACTCCAACCACCTACAACCCTTTGCTCTTTTGCTATTAAGAAAATCTTTTAAATCTTAAAAAAATACCAACCACCTACAACCCTTTGCTCTTTTGCTATTAAGAAAATCTTTTAAATCTTAAAAAAAATACTGATTTTTCAGGCTTTGCAGTAATTCTCCAAGCTGTTTGGGGTGTTGTAATTTGAGGTTGCCTGTTCTTGTTCTGGCTTCCCAGGTGGCTCAGCTGTTAAGAATCCACCTGCAATGCAGAAGATGTGGGTTCAATCCTTGGGTTGGGAAGATACCCTGGAGGAGGGCATGGCAACCCACTCCAGTATTCTTGCCGGGAGAATCCCATGGACAGAGGAGCCTGGTTGGGCTACAGTCCATGGGGTCACAAAGAGTCGGACATGACTGGGCAACTGAGCGAACGAGCACGCTTATGTTCTGCAAGGCTCTATCAGGGGGTCCTGGGAAGCCTGACTTGGGGGTACCCCACAGAGAGGATGTCTGCCACAGCCTGTGGGTGCACACAGCCAGGGACTGCTTTCCAGTCCTTTCCTGGCCTAGAGTTTTGGCGGCCTGCAGGTTCACCACCTGCGGAATCCTGGGTCAGGGGTCCAGGGAAAGCATCCTCTCCCTGGTGGGGGCATCTGCTTTTCCCAGAAGCCTTCTCAGGGCCAGCTTTGCGGTCACAGCACGGCCATGAAGACCCACATTCCTGGCTTCAGAGGCTGGAGATCCTGGGGCATTTAAGCCATGCTTGTTACACTCCACCCTGCATTTCTAGATGGTTTCAGCATGGGCCGTGGGCTTGGTCTGTTGAGACAAGAGAGGCCAAGGCTCTTAGTCCCCTTCGGTACCTGCAACCCTCATTCCGCAGACTTCCCAAGAGCTGCTCCACAGCCCCCTCACTCTGCCAGGCACTGCCCACAGGACAAGGCAGGACTGTTCTTATCCCTGTTTTGGGGGGGAGGGTGAGGCGAGGCATGGGGGAGTCAAGTGACAGGTCCAGGATCTCAGCCATAGGCAGGAACTGGACTTGGGTGGCTCCGGGGGTCACCAGCCTTGACCTGCTTCATCAGCTGTGGTTTCCCAGCCTGTCCCCTGGCACATCCTTCCCGCAGCCCCTGTTGGGCTGCTGAACCAGCCGGGGCTGGCCTTCGGGGTCCCAGGGTCCTGGTCCCGTCAGTGGTGCTTCAGAGCCCTGTCCCAGGGCCCTGCCTGGTGCCCCGAGTGAGGCCCCCGGAGCTGCTGGTTGGAGCATCGCAGAATCTTGGTTCACCCCTCTCTCCCCTGCCTGGAGCCCAAATCAAGTTTGGGACAGCCCATGTCTGTTCAAGGGAAGCTGGGAAGCCTGCCTCTCAGGCTGACCACAAGCCCCACCTGAGCTGTGGTGCCCCGAGTGCCCCCTTGGTCAGTCCTGTGATGGCAACGTGATGGACTTGGGAGGGTCCCCCAGGGACGAGCAGTGTCCTCCACCAGTGATCAGTTCCCTCTCCTTCCTCCGCCAGATCTTACACTTGTCATATATACCACTGGCGGTTGATGAGTTTTTTTAGAATAATTTTTATTTATTTGGCTGTGCTGGGTCTTTGTTGCTGCGTGGGCTTTCCTCTGGTTGCAGAGAGCAGGGTGCACGGGCTCTGGGGTGCACGGATCAGTGGTTGTGGCATGTGGCTTGTGAGCTCTAGAGCACAGGCTCAGTAGCTGTGATGCAGGGGCTTGCTTGCTCCGGGGCATGTGGGGTCTTCCTGACTCAGGGATTAAACCTGTGTCTCCTGCATTGACAGGCAGAGTCTTTGCCACTGAGCCACCAGGGAGGTCCTGATCGACAAGTTTGGCTGGAGGAAGAAATTCCTCACCTTCTGGCCCCATGCTGTGCTGCCTCTGGGTGCATGCACACACATGCACACACTAACACACACACACAGAGCCCCCACACTGCACATGCACACACATGCACACCACACACACATACACACGTACATGCGCACACACAGAGTCCCCACACCACCATGCACATATGCGCACACACACAGCTGTACACACACAGAGCCCTCACACCACACGTGCAATACACACGCACACACACATGTACACACATACACAGCCGTACACACACACACAGGGCCCCCACACCACACATGCACACACACCTCTGTACACACACAGGGCCCTCACACCACACATGCAGTACAGACACACACGTGTACCCATTGTCTGTCTCCCATATGCTTTCTCTCACTCATGTGCACACATGTATGTACCCATACACAAACACACAGAGGCCCCCACACCACACGTGCAGTAAAGACACTCACATGCACACACTCTCTCCCTCTCCCATACGCTTTCTCTCGCACACGTGCATTCCGTCTTCTCACACATGCAGTCCTGCACACAGATACTCTCTTCTCTCACACACGGGACTCCCTTCTGCTCTGCCTTGACTGTCCTTATCTTTCCTGATTTCACACTGTTTTCTTTATAGAAGGGCCCCTCAACACACACACACACGCACACTCTTCTACATGAGATTAATGTTTGAACGCGTCGTCTGCCTTCTTCCCGCCGCAGAGTCCCAGCCAGACAGGAGATGAATGACTCTGAGTGTGGAAGGGTGGGGAAAATTAATTAGCAATGACAAAGGACCCCATTTTGGGTTCACTCACCTCGCTGCTGACTTGCTGTAAATGGGCGTCAGGCGCGGAGTGTGACTGACAGGCCCACTCCCGCTGGCCCCGCCGCAGGGTGGGTGGCAGTGTCTCCCCCAGGCCCCCTCAACTCGCCAGCCTGGGAGATGCAGAGAAGGAGCCAGGCATGCCTGTCTCCCTCAGAGCCGGGACCTCCCCAGGAGACCGGGAAACCTGTGGATTGAGGAGTCAGCTGGAACTGGCTCAGGAGACCCGGGCACGTCACCCCCTCTGAGCCTCAGTTTCCCCTTGCTGCAGATGGAGCACAGGCTCGCTGGGGTGCCGAGAGGGTCCCGGGATACACGTGGACCAGTGACAGGTGTCATCCTCACCTGAGAGGCAGGGGCCGTGGCCGGCTCCCCGGAAGTGGCCCCAGAAAACCGGGCCTTTGGGGGACAGGGTGCTGGGGCAGGAAGGGTAGACAGGGATCAGGATGCATGGTGGGCCTGGAGTGGACCTGTTCCACCCGTCTTGCTTGAGCTTGTCTTGTCTTGTCAGGCTTGTCTGAGCTCAGGGGCGGCCTCTGCGGTGAAAGGTCCCTGCCGGTCCCTGCAGCCTTCCTCCCATAGAAGGAGAGGCGGAAGTGGAAGCCCACCTTCCTGCGGGAGTGGGCACTGTGAGAGGCTCTACCCTTCCATCTGCAGGGCAGCCGCCCAGGCCCTCACCTGGGGAACAGGCTGCCTGGGGAGGCAGGGACGGTCCCCCGAGGGAGGGGAGTCGGGAGAAGCCAAAGATGTGAGCATCGCCTCTGAGGCCCCCTCTGTGAAATGGGCACGCAGTTCCCCCAGGCAGGTTGTGGCAGTGGGAAGGAGAATGGGAAGCTCAGCAGATGGTGAGAGTTCTGTTTCTGGTCCTGGTAGGGGGTCTCAGGGCTTCAGGACTTCCAGGGGCTCTGGGGAGGATCCTGTCAGGAGGATGCGGGGAGGAGAGGGTTCATGCTAAGTTCTTCCCACCTGCCTGTCTGCCAGGTAGAGCCCCTGTCAGTTCGTTCCATCATTCATTCATGCATACCTGGTGCACGCCCTCCCTGACATCCGCCTAGACCCAGCCATCTTTTGGGGCAGGAAGGACTCAGGGGTGGTTGGCCTGGGCCTGCTCAGAAGGAACCAGTGCAAGGGCGCTCAGAGCAGGAAGGGCTCCTGTGCTCGGAGATGGAGGTGATCAGGGGAAGCTTCCTGGAGGAGGTGGCCTTTGACTCAGGTCTTAATAAATCACGGGTCATGGGTTCCAAGGAGAGGCTGGGAAGGGCGTTTCAGATGGCTGGACCAGTACGAGCCAAAACCCAGAGGTGGGGAGAGGCTGGGCTGGGTTCAGGAAGCAGAGGATCTTTGTGGCTGGTGGGTGGTGAGCTCACTGAGGAGTCTGAGCCAGACGGTCCAGAAGGTAGGCTGGGGCAGAGCCCAGGGGCCCTGTGTGCCAGGCCACTCAGTCCAGGCTTGCCCTGGAGGTGATGGGGAGCCATGAAAGGTTCAGGAGTAGAAGTCACAGGGTGTATGAGAGGCGTGTCTTCTCTCTGCAGCCAGGCTCAGAGAAGGGGAGCAGACAGGGGACACTCAAGAGTTGTTCAGAGGGACAGGCAGACAGTCGTCATGCAAGAAGGCGCCCAGGGGGATCCTGTCTGGGTCAGTGGCCCACTGGGCACCGGATGCAGGAGCCAGCAGCCCTGGTCCAGGCCCTCTGGCCTCCTGTGTGTGCTCAGACACACCGCTTGGCCTCTCTGTGGCATTGTCTCCCCACCTCTCAAGTGGGGGCCTCCCGAGAGCTCGGTCCTGGGGACTGACTGAGCTAAGGTGTGAGTGTGGCTGGGAAAGTGGGGTCCCAGACGGCAGGACTCCTGGTGCTGCGGGCGTTGCTCTGGGATGGAGGCGGAGTGCCCAGCTCTGGAGTCCGCAGTCTGGATTGGAGTCCTAGCCGTGCCACTTGGTTCCCAGGTAACTTTGCGCAAATCTCAGAACCTCTCTGAACCTCAGATTTTGCATCTGTAGTGAGGTCGTGATGGTGGTTGTGTCCCAGGATGGGTGTGAGGACTGGGGGCTCGTGGACAGTCTTTGGAGCTCGGCCTGTGCGGGTGTCCTTCAGTGACCTCTTGGCATCCTCCAGTAAGGGGGCCCCTCCCCTGCCCTCTGCTCTCAGGCATTGTGCCCTGGTCTGGGTGTACCGCCGGGCCCAGCTGTACTTGGGGCACGCTGGACCTCCTCCGCCCCACACCCCAGCATCCCCGGGAGATGGGGTGGCTGATTAAATGGCCCCCGGTACATCCCCTTCCCAGGGGCGTGCGCCTTACCTGGGGAGATGGAAAAATCAGAGCAGGGAAGGCTGTGTTTTCTACAGACAAGTATTGCCTCCCTCCCGCCTGCTGTTAGGGAACCCAGAATTCACACTTCAGGGGGAAACCGTTTAATGATTGGCCACGAGGAGGTCATTTATATTGGCTAAGCGGGCCTAATTAGATGGGATTCGAAGGTTACCATAAGCGCACAAAAAAGCTGTTAAGGGGTTAACCTCTGAGAGATTACATTGTATTCAGCGCTCTGTTAAAGTTTGAATTAATTTTTCCCATGGGTTTGTTCACATTCTAATTTTCAACTAAATGAGACATCTGTTTCAGAAAAGGAAAATTTGCTCTGGTTGTCATGGCAACTATCATTCTGTAAGAAAATTATTCCAATGGTTACTTTAGAACAGAAAGACAGAAATTCAGGACATAAAGCCGCCTGCCATTGCTCAGTTGGAATTCTGATCCGCCCGAGCTCCTTGGGGTCTGTGATGTGTCTTGGACGGTGGGTGGACATTGGGGTTCCTGGCCCTGGGGGCAGTCAGGCTGTGTGTCCAGGCAAGACGCCAGCTGTGTTGGGGCCAGAAACCATGGCCCTGGCAGCACCAGGGTCTCAGGAACACTTGTGGGTCTCAGACCACGGCTGCCCCCAGGGTGGGTGGGGGATTCTGGAGCTTGGCTGCTTGGATGACAGTCCCCGAGAGCCCCTGCCTGCCTTGTCCTCTGTCTGGAACCCCGGGCAGCCTTGAACTTCACCTCTGACCGCAAAAGGCCCCGCTGGACCAGGAGAGGGGGTCAAATGACCAGACAAGGATGCTGGGGGAATCTGGGCCAATTTCAGTGTCAGGAAGGGCAAGGGCCACCCCCCGCCCTTTGGCTTCTCTTCCCATGGCACAAACCTGGATGGATGTCATGTATGCGTGGCTTTTCTAGACCCTGGGGAGTGTGGTCACCCTGAAGAGTCGTTCTCTCCTGCTGCTCTGGCCCCCACTTCTGGCCTCCCTTGGGAAAGGCCCGCTAACAGCCTGCAGACCCCCTGAGGAACATCCCCTCTGGATGGTCCTTTGCATGACTTGACTCTCTGCTGCCCTCAGATTTCAGTCAAGGCCAGAACTTGCCCATTTCCCAGTGACAGGGCCCCTGGATATCTGGAGGTTTGTTTTCATGGTGGTGGTACTTTCGTTCTCTTAAACATCCTCCCGCCCACCCTGTCTCCTTGCCCTCTGTGTCAGCCAGTGGGGCACAGCATCAAGCAGGAAGGAGCCCCTCTAATGGGTAAGATCTGGGGCACAGGCGTCCTTATCCCAGTTTACACACATACAGAGTCTAGGAGCATCCCGCCCCGGGGCAGAGGCGGGGTGTCTGATGCCAACTTGGGTGCCCTTGGGCAAATGTCTTGGGCATCCCTGGGGGTGCGGTAGATTCCAGCTTCCCGGGATTATGAGGGCACGTGTTTCCAAGAACCATCTCTGGGGAAATGCCACCCTCAGACACAGGCTCTTGGGTGCTGGAAGGGAAGGTGGAGTAGGCAGGGGCTTGTGTGGGTGGGCTCCCGGGAGGCCTGTGGGGCCTCTGATATGTTGCTGAGTGTCTTTTCCAACAAGCTGCTCCTGCCGCGACTCATGGGAACGAGCAGACGTCTTCTCTCCATACTGATGAGGTCTCGTTCCCCTCTTGTAAATATTTGATTAGGGTTTTTGAAAAATGGATGCTGTGTTTGCAAGGCAGCACCAGAAGGGCGTTGCTCCTTTTCCTGTAAGCTGATGGGCTGTGGGCTTCCAGGGGACCACCGGGCTTGGCTTTAGCAGCAGTTTCCAGGCTGCTGCAGCCTCCCCTACAGGGACAGCCAAAGCGGGGCTTTGAGGGTGCCCAGAGTCTGCGGACTTCAGAATGGCAGAGCTGTGAGCTCTATGTTAGGGCTGTCAACCGTTTTTGACCAGGAACTGTGGTAGGAAAAGCATTTGTCTTTTTTACTTTGTGACTCAGTACACCCTTATGTGGGTGTCTATTTAAATACAAATATATTTAACTGAGTGTCCCTTCCCTGCGATGCTGTACTCTGATGTTTTCTATTCTTTTTTTCCTTTTCTTTTTCTTTCTTTCTTTCTTTCTTTTTTTAAATGTGGTTTGACCCTTCAAAATGCAGTTTGAAAAGCCCTGCCCTAGGCTAAAGGTTTTTCATCCAGGTTCTATGAGTGGCTTTCAGAAAGGGTTTTTCATGATAGAGATTGTGATGGTGCTGGTGATGGTGGTCATGAGAGTGGTTGTTGGTGCTGCTGACGGTGGCGGTAGTGCTGGTGGTTGTGCTCTTGACGTGGTGATGCCGGTGATGGTGGTGATGGTGGTGATGCCGATGATGGTGATGATGGTGGTGATGATGGTGGTGATGGTGGTGATGCCGATGATGGTGGTGATGGTGGTGATGATGGTGGTGATGGTGGTGATGCCGATGATGGTGGTGATGGTGGTGATGATGGTGGTGATGGTGGTGATGCCGATGATGGTGGTGATGGTGGTGATGCCGGTGATGGTGGTGATGGTGGTGGTGGTGATGCCGATGATGGTGGTGATGGTGGTGATGGTGGTGATGATGGTGGTGATGGTGGTGATGCCGATGATGGTGGTGATGGTGGTGATGGTGGTGATGCCGATGATGGTGATGATGGTGGTGATGGTGGTGATGCCGATGATGGTGGTGATGGTGGTGATGCCGGTGATGGTGGTGATGGTGGTGATGGTGGTGGTGATGATGGTGGTGGTGATGGTGGTGGTGATGGTGGTGATGATGGTGGTGATGATGGTGGTGATGGTGGTGGTGATGATGGTGGTGATGCCGGTGGTGGTGGTGATGGTGGTGGTGATGGTGGTGGTGATGCCGATGTTGGTGATGGTGGTGGCGATGATGGTGGTGATGCCGATGATGGTGATGATGGTGGTGGTGATGGTGGTGGTGACGGAGAGGATGGCAGTTGAAAAGCCTTGGACCAGGCCCTGTTGTAAGCACTTTACCTGGATTAATTGTTTTCAAAGCCGTATTGAGGCAAATGGTGTTATTATGCCCATTTTACAGGGGGGATAATTGACGCGTAGAGACATTCAGCCACTTGCCCAAGGTCACATAGGTAATTAGAGGTGGACCCATTCTAACCCAGGTCTGTATGATCCCAAGATTCCCTCCAGTTCAGTTCAGTTGCTCAGTTGTGTCTGACTCTTTGTGATCCCGTGAACTGCAGCACGCCAGACCTCCCTGAAAGTGAAAGTGAAGTCACTCAATCATGTCCGATTCTTTGCGACCCCATGGACTGTAGCCTAACAGGCTCCTCCATCCATGGGATTTTCCAGGCAAGAATACTGGAGTGGGTTGCCATTTCCTTCTCCAGAGATCTTCCCAACCCAGGGATTGAACCCAGGTCTCCAGCATTGTAGGCAGACGCTTTACCATCTGAGCCACCAGGGAAGTCCTAACTATCCATCAACAACGGCCTGAGTCCACCCAAACCCACGTCCATCGAGTCGGTGACGCCATCCAGCCGTCTCATCCTCTATGGTCCCCTTCTCCTCCTGCCTTCAATCTTTCCCAGCATCAGGGTCTTTTCAAATGAATCAACTCTTCGCATCAGGTGGCCAAAGTATTGAAGTTTCAGCTTCAACATCAGTCCTTCCAATGAACATCCAGGACTGATCTCCTTTAGGATGGGCTGGTTGGATCTCCTTGCAGTCCAAGGGACTCTCAAGAGTCTTCTCCAACACCACAGTTCAAAAGCATCAATTCTTCGGTGCTCAGCTTTCTTTATCCAACTCTCACATCCATACGTGACTACTGGAAAAACCATAGCCTTGACTAGTGGACCTTTGTTGACAAAGTAATGTCTCTGCTTTTTAATATGCTATATGCTATCTAGGTTGATCATAACTTTCCTTCCAAGGAGTAAGCGTCTTTTAATTTCATGGATTTAATCACCATCTGCAGTGATTTTGGAGCTCCAAAAATAAAGTCAGCCACTGTTTCCACTGTTTCCCCATCTATTTGTCATGAAGTGATGGGACCAGATGCCATGATCTTAGTTTTCTGAATGTTGAGCTTTAAGCCAACTTTTTCACTCTCCTCTTTCACTTTCATCAAGAGGCTCTTTAGTTCTTCTTCACTTTCTGCCATAAGGGAGGTGTCATCTGCATGTCTGAGGTTATTAATATTTCTCCCGGCAATCTTGATTCCAGCTTGTGCTTCCTCCAGCCCAGCATTTCTCATGATGTGCTCTGCATGGAAGTTAAATAAGTAGGGTGACAATATGCAGCCTTGACGTACTCCTTTTCCTCTTTGGAACCAGTCTGTTGTTCCATGTCCAGTTCTAACTGTTGCTTCCTGACCTGCATACAGGTTTCTCAAGAGGCAGGTCAGGTGGTCTGGTATTCCCATCTCCTTCAGAATTTTCCACAGTGTATTGTGATCTACACAGTCAAAGGCTTTGGCATAGTCAATAAAGCAGAAATAGATGTTTTTCTGAAACTCTGATTTTTTTCTGATTCCCTCCAAGTTGGGTGTCAAATCACGTATGTGTCGGGAGGGCGTGTTTTTCTGCAGAGAGAACCCTCAGCTTTCTGCAGACATGCTAAGGCAGGCCTGGGTCAGGTGTGCCTCAGGGAGGAGGCACCTTCCGAGGGGACTGTCCCCAGCGCTGCCCACCTCACTGCCTTCCCCAGCCCCAGGCAGCTGGTCACATCACATGGAGGGCGCGTCCTGAGGTTGGGGATCCCTTGGGACAGCCCAGACCTGGGGGTGCAGACAGCTCTCTGTGCCCGCCCTTACTGTCTATTTCTCTCTCAGGGGCCCCGTGGGCAGGTCCCCAGGTCCCTACCTATACGGGTGGTTCCTCTGGTACCCACTCATGGCTGGGTGTCCAGGAACCCCATCCCTCTGCCCCAAGAACAAGGCAGGAGCCACAGGTCACCCTCAAGATCAACACTTAGCCTGGTGGCGGCTTGGGGAGATGGTAGCCTGGCGTGTGCTGCTTGCTTTTAGTAGTAAGTTTGTCTGGGTAGTACCTGGGGGCTTTCATTCCAAATGGAGGATCATATCCAGCCTTGAGGTTTTGGCTGCAATCCCAAGACAACAGAAAGAGTTCTGTTTGACATCCTGTTCACAAGCTCACTCATTCATCCAGGCTGTCTCTCTCAACACTGGTCGTTGAACAAACATCTGCCCCTCCCCCGGGCAGGTGCTGGGCATTTGGGGCGAGAGGGAAGATGGAGGAGACAGGTTTGAAGGAGAAACGTGCTGTAGGAGGGGGCAGGCAAGAGGAGGGGCGGGACCCAGTGTCCCAGGCAGGGGTCACAGGTGAGCAAAGGCTGGCAGCAGAAGGGAACCCCACAAGTGTCTGAAATGGGAAAGGACCCTTGTCCCCAAAAGGCCAGTGTGGCCACTCATCTTCCTCCTTCACAAACCTACATTCCAGGATTTGACACTGCAGGCTCAAAGGCTGTGGGGAGAGGGAGTCAGATCTGGGTTCCAGAATAATTCCTACACTGACCATGGTGTGACCCTGGAGACCTCCCTTCCTCTCTCGCTGAACTTCAGTCTTGTCCAGAACCTACCACAGTGGGACTAAATCAGTTCTCAAATGCTGTTCCCTGGAACCCCCAGGGCTCCATAGAGGTGCACTGGGCGGCTGCCAACGAGGCAGAGGCCGTGGGCCAATAGCCAGGGATGTCAGCCTCCCCCGGGTGCTCACGGGCCATGAGGGGGATTTTAGTGGCAGCTCTGGGCACACGAGAGGCTTTGAATGTAAAAGCCCAGCCCCATGACCAACTTGTGCAGAGTATGTCGGCCAATGGTGGGGAGGTGCCCAGCCTGGAAGTCTTTGCACCTGGGCCCAGATCCCTGAGCCAGCTCACTTCTCTGAGCCTCTGGTTCCTCATCTGAAAAATGGGAATAATCCTAGCCCTTAATTCACTGGGTTCTTGTAAGAGTTAGGTGAGCCCTTTCCTGTGATGTAATCAGATTGTTGTTGTTCAGTCACTGAGTCATTTCTGACTCTTTGTAACCCCATGACCTGCAGCATGCCAGGCTTCCCTGTCCTTCACTATCTCCTGGAGTCTGCTCAAATTCATGGTCATTGAGTCGTTGGTGCCATCCAACCATCTCATCCTTTGTCACCCCATTCTCCTCCTGCCCTCAATCTTTCTCAGCATCAGGGTCTTTTCCAATGAGTTAGCTGTTTGCATCAGGTGGCCAAAGTATTGGAGCTTCAGCTTCAGCATCAGTCCTTCCAATGAATATTCAAGGTTGATTTCCTTTAGGAATAACTGGCACCTGGCAAAAAGTAGGTGTGCAGGGAATGCTGGTGACAATTTTTGCTTTCTACTCTGTGGCCCTCAGTCTCCTCATCCATAAAACAGGAAGAAAGAGACCTGTCTGCCCACCTTGCTGCAGGTGTGAAGGTCTCTAGGGTGGCCGATGAGGAGGTGATGCGGTGATGGTGGTTATATTAGTTTCCTAGGACTGCAGAACTAACCATCACAAACCACGGAGCTTTAAACAACAGGCGTCGGTTCTGCCCAGCTCTGGAGACTGGTGGTCTGAAATCCAGGTGTCACCGAGGTTAGTTCTTACAGAGGGCACTGAGGGAAGATCTGTTCCCTGTGACTCTCCCAGCTTCTGGTGGTTGCTGGAAGCCTGGCTTCCTTGGCTGGTAGACAGTCACTCTGGTCTGTGCAGCCACACTGTCACGTGGCCCTTACCGCTGAGTGTCTGTGTTTTCTGAGGACACCAGTCACTGGATTAGGACCGCTCTAATCAGGTATGACCTCACTTGATTATGTCTGCAAAGACCCTACTTCTAAATAAGGTCACATTCACAGATATTGGGTTCATGCTTCCACATATATTAATATTTTGGGGGAGACACAATTGGACACCCAATGGTGATGATAGTAATGATGATGATGGTGGTGGTGGTGGTGGTGGTGGGGTGATGATGATGATGGGGTGAAGGTGTTGGTGGTGGTGTGGTGGTGACGGTGACGGCGATGATGGTGACTTTGTAGATGCTAAAGGGCTGTGTTAATTTGGGGATCTCATAATGACTTAGGCCTAAGAGCTGACTCTTAGTTGGGATACTTTTGTTGTCAATGAAAACCCAGTTCAGATGGCCTTCTATTGGCCCATGTAACTGGGAAGTGCAGAGGTGGGGTGGGTGTCAGGTGCAGTTTGATCCAGCTGCTGCCCTGGAGCATGTGTTCCAGCCATCTCCCTTTAGGACAGTTTAATAGGTGCTGACAACTCCCAGGGTAAGAAGCTCACTGGTTGATATGCAGGTGTGACAGCGTTCCTTTCTCTCATCACTGAAGGAAACATCTGGAGTTGCCTCCAACTGGAAGGGTCAGGGTCACATGCTCACCCTGTGGGATGGGGAATGACTTGCATTGATCTGTCTAGGGCTGGGATGGGCAACAGGTTGGAATTCTGTTCATTGGTCTCTGTCCACCTGGCCCTGACCTTGATGTTGAGGGTGGACTCAGCACTGTGGAGCCCCCGCTGGGAGCTTCGGGGTGGAGACAGGAATGAGCATTCCCACCTGGGACCCTCTGTCTCTTGCTGGGGGCTCCACTGGCCCCAAGTGTGGGAAGGATGATGGATGAGCATTTTCCCACCGTGGGGACAGGTGAGAGTATTCTTCTCTGGATTTGCTTAGAAGGGCTTAGAGCAAGAGAGGTCTTTGGCAGAAGATTTTTTTTTTTTTTAACTTTCACTTAAAAAAATTACATGACTATTTGGTTGACCCAAAAGTTTGTTTTTTTCTATAACATATTATGGCCAACCCAATAATATTCTTCATCATAGAAAAAAGATGATTTTGCTTTTTTAGTAGTGAAGCAAGAAGGAAAAGGTGCATCAGGGGCCTTCCCTGGTATTTCAGTGGTTAAGAATCCGAGCTTCCTCTGCAGGGGACATGTGTTCGATCCCTAGTTTGCGAACTAAGATCCTAAGTGAGACGAAGCCAAAAAAAAAAAAAAAAGCCAAACAAGACTGGTCACTACCTGGGCAAGAGTTTAGATGAATTCGCACCTTGAATCCCCATCCAGGTGGACGCCTCCTGGGTGTGAGGTCCTGGGTATCCGACTGGTTTGGATGGCCACCTTTCCTGACTCTCATTGCCCCCACTCTCGGTGGCCAGCTCTGAACCCCCTGCTCTTCTCCTACAGGCAGCCCTGGTTTTACGGCTGGGGTTTTAACCTCCCACGCGGCCAAGCGCTGCTCGAGAAATGGAACCTCATTCCTGAAGGCGTGGATGTCCTGATAACCCACGGACCGCCGCTGGGTAAGACTCATTTGCCTCCACCTCGGGCTCTTGGCCCCGGATGCCTGCTCGTGCTGGGAGGACACAGGGCTCTGGGTGCCGGGGCCAGGGGCTGCAGGGCCTGTCCAGGGAGCTGCCAAAGGGTGCTGGGGCACCAGTCACCCCCTTGTCGCTCTCATTTCCTGAGCACCTACTGTGTGCTGGGGGCTCCACGTGTTAACTCCTGGACTGCTCACAGCCAGGTGGTGAGGTCAGACTCAGCTGCCCCTTTCACACAGGTGGGCACCGTGGAGCTCAGGGGTGTCAAAGACCTGAGTCCTGGGGGCTGAATACCACAAGGTCACTCCCACCAGGCCCCATCCTCTGCACCCCTCACCCTGGGAGACCACCCACCCCAGCAGTCTCCAGCTTTCCTCCCAGCCCCCATGGCCCCCACTTCGGTCCAAGCTGATGGCACCGCTTGTCATCCCAGATGGGAAGGGTTGTCAGGTGAGGCCCAGCGCAGCCCCAGAGTCCCTCGCTCCGATACCTGTTCTGGGAGAAGCTGTCCCGAGCACCTGTGTGTGCCAGACGACCAGCCAGCACCCTTGGGTGCCTCCCTCCACCCTCACAAAATGTTCCCCATTTCCAAATGGAGGGAACCTGGAGGCCCAGGGCCCTGACATGGTTTAGGCATGGCAACGTGGCTTGTAGTGGGGCTCTGGAGCAGGTTTCTTACTTTCTCCCTCCTCTCTCTGTCTCCTTCTTCCCTTCTTTCCACCTCCCTATCCATTCCCCCACCGGCATCTTTTGGGTTCCTGCCTCACCACGTCTGCTTCACACACAACACACAACCCCTGCTCTGGGGGTTGCCTGTGTGCTCAGCCCAGCCCAGTTGTTATACGAATTGTTGAATGTGGCACAGAGAGGTTAAGTGACTTGTCCAAGGTCACACAGCCAGCAGGTAGCAGAGCCTGGGACTTAAACCCAAGGGTCTGCTCCAAACCTACTTTCCTCCCACTTCCTGCCTCTCCCCTTCTCTTCCTCCTCTCTCTCTCTCTCGTCTCTAAGTCAGGTCCACTGCAGCCTGTGTGATTCTTTGCAGGATCCGTCTTCCCCTCCCCAGCAGTTTTAGAAACCTGTTTCTCCCACCCAAGCAGAGAAGGGGCTGAGCTGAGCCCTCGTTGTCCGCTTGGAGTAATCAATTACTCTTCGTTTGTGTAGCCATGTGAGGCTAATAAGCCACCACCATATGGGCAGCTCCGGGAGGCTGGCCGTGCGAGCAGACGCAGACGCAGGCATGTGCGTGAGGCTGCAGTGGATAAAGAGGCTGTTTTCCTGATTTTGTGATGTTTGTTTAGAAAGTTTCCGACCTGCAAATTCTGCTCCCGGACTCCTCCCTGCTGCTGGCTCACCTTGGGCCTCACCTGTCCCTCTCAGGCCTCAGTTGGCTTCTCTCTGCAATGGGTGGATTCCAGCCTTGAGGCCACTTTGAGCACGAATGGTCTGGAGGCTCTCAGCTATGGAGCCATCTTCCCTACCCCACCTCCACCCTGTGCTGCCTGGCGCACTTGGGCTCTTATAAGTGTGTTCTCTGTGAGGCCCTGAGGGAGGAGCAGGGGAAGAGGGAGGTGGGGGAGGCCACAGGCCCCAGGAGGTGCACACTGGAGCCAGGCTTCCCTCCTTGAGGTTGGGGCAGGGCAGGGTGGGTCCAGGACTGCCGCGTCCCTGAGACTGCAGAGCTGCGACCTGGGCTTTGCAGGGCCAGGGCCGGGCCTGCCTGGGCCCCGTCACCGCCCTCCCTCTCTCTCCCCTACCAGGCTTCCTGGACTGGGTCCCCAAGAAGATGCAGCGGGTGGGCTGCGTGGAGCTGCTCAACACGGTGCAGAGGCGCGTCCAGCCGCGGCTGCACGTCTTTGGCCACATCCACGAAGGTCAGCGAGGGCAGGGGCCGCACACGTGGTTGTTGTTATTGTTCAGTCGCTCCGTCATGTCTGACTGTTTGTGACCCCATGGCCTGCAGCACGCCAGGCCTCCCTGTCCTTCACTTAGCTCCTGGAGTTTGCTCAAAGTCATGTCCATCAAGTTGGTGATGCCATCCAGCCATCTCATCCTGTCATCACCTTCTCCTCCCGCCTTCAATCTTTCCCAGCATCAGGGTCTTTTCCAGTGAATCGGCTCTTCCCATCAGGTGCCCAAAGTAGTGGAGCTTCACCTTCAGCATCAGTCCTTTCAATGAGTAGTCCGGGTTGATTTCCTTTAGGATGGACTGGTTAGATCACACGCTGGTGGGGGAGGTGCACCTCACTGGCTTCTCAGGGGGGCCCTCTTGGCTCCCTTGAACCCAGTCACCTCCTCCCTGGCCAGCGGAAAGAGCCCAACTCCTACATACACTTTGTATCTACATATGCCTGTCTACACGCTGGCTGTCAGTTGCCTATTGCTGAAGTGTTTCATCACAGGAAGATGAGGGCAAAGTCTGGCAAGACTCAGGGGTAAGTTTTACTTCCTAGAGCCCTGCAACTCTGCCGTGCCTCTAGCCTGAGAAGTCTTCAGAGATAGCGGGGGGCTTTCTGGAGGAAGGGACATTTGGATGTGACCTAGAGAAGGATTGCATTTGGGGGTACACTGTGAGCTGTCTACAGAGCTGGAAGCCTGTCTTCCTGTTCACGTCCCTATGGCCTGGCATACAGTAGGTGCTTAATGAGTGTGGAGGGCTGCCTGCCTCCCTGAGGGGCTCTGGCGGCACTTCTCCTCCCAGTGTCCCCACCCAAGACAGACATGAGGTTCTGCCTTCTGTCCTGGGGCAGGACCGCTTGCTGTGTCCACATGGCTGGAGTTGGGGGGTGTCCATATCATCTCAGGCAGTGGGCAGGGTGGCTGTGAAGGTGACTGGCGATGTTGGGGGCTGCAGTCCTGACAGCCGCCCTGTCCCTGTCCTGGCCTGTCACTGCCCAGAGTTCACCTCATTCGACCTCAGCCTTCCTCACTAGAGCCTAATCGCACCAGTTGGACGGCTCCCTCCTTTGGCTCTTTTGAACCTTTATCCCACCCGTCTAAGGCCTCTTGGTCCCACCGTACCCTACGGTGAAGCACATGGGCCCCCGTGGTGCAGGGGGACCACTGTGTTTCCCCCCAGCGTTGTCCCCTGGCCTCTTGAACCTCTGTCTGTGTTGGGCTGGGGCTCCTGGGCCTCATGTCTGGTTCACATCAGATCACTTTCCAGCTCAGAAACCAGCAAGGCTCAGACCCTTCCCTCTGCATCATGCTGTCAGGGGTGGGAGTGATCATACCTCTGAGACCCTGAGGAGCTCACAGACTTCTGGGCAGCAGATGAGCCATCAAAGGCGGGATCTGAAAGGTCATGGGAGAGGTGGATGGCGCATGTGCTGCAGGATAACAATAACGCCTGTTGCTTTCTGTAGCCCCACTGTGGGCATTTAAGAGCATGCCCTGCATGACTGTACAAGTGAAATGCAGGCTCCAAAGAACTCATAGCCTGTGCAGAGGAGGGGAAGTGTCCCTTTTGGTGTGGAGGTGATCTGAGCTGAAGGTTGAAGAGGATTCTGACAAGTAGATGTGGTGGAAAGAGGGTATGATGAGGACAGAGGTGTGGAGAAGAAAGTGCATGACAATGGTGGTGATGGTGACCAGGGTGGAAGTGGTGAGGATGGTGATGTTGATGGTGGTGATGGTGGTGGTGGTGGTGCTTGTGGTATTGAGGTGACAGCAAGAGTAGTGATGATAGAAGTGGAGATGATGGTGGTGGTGGTGGTGATGCTGATAATGGTGTTGGTGATGATGGCTCTGATAATGACAGTGATGGTGATGGTGTTGGTGATGGAGATGATGATGGGGGTGGTGGTGGTGGCGGTGGTGGTGATGCTGATAATGGTGTTGGTGATGATGGCTGTGATGGTGATGGTGGTGGTGATGGAGATAATGATGGTGGTGGTGGTTGTGGTATTGGTAGTGATGATGGTAGTGTCAATAGCAGAAGTGGAGATGATGATGATGGGGGTGGTGGCGGCAGCGTTGGTGATGCTGATAGTGGTGGTGGTGAGGATGGCTCTGATAATGGCAGTGATGGTGATGATGGTGGTGGTGATGGAGATGATGATGGCGGTGGTGGTTGTGGTATTGATAGCGATGATGGTAGTGTTGATAATAGAAGTGGAGATGATGATGATGGTGGTGGTGATGCTGATAATGGTGTTGGTGATGATGGCTGTGATAATGACAGTGATGGTGATGGTGGTGTTGGTGATGGAGATGATGATGATGGTGGTGGTGGTGATGATGGCTCTGATAATGGCAGTGATGGTGATGATGGTGGTGGTGATGGAGATGATGATGGGGGTGGTGGCGGTGGCGGTGTTGGTGATGCTGATAGTGGTGTTGGTGATGATGGCTCTGATAATGGCAGTGATGGTGATGATGGTGGTGGTGATGGAGATGATGATGGGGGTGGTGGTGGTGGTATTGGTAGTGATGATGGTAGTGTCGATAGCAGAAGTGGAGATGATGATGATGGTGGTGGTGGTGGTGCTGTTGATGATGTCAGTGATGATGTCTCTACACGCACTTTCCAGGCACCGGGCTGAACACGTGGATTATTATGTCATTTGCTGCTCACAGCAGGTCGGGAGGAGTTTCTTGCTAACACTCGCCCAGACATCTTTAGCCTCCTGTGGCTAAGTGCCCTCTGACTACCACACCTGCCAGACCACCCTCGACTGCTCCGGGTCCTGGTGTCGCCTCTCAGCCCTGACCACTGTGTGCTTACTTTCTAGGGTATGGAGTCATGGCGGATGGGACGACCACCTATGTGAACGCCTCTGTGTGCACCGTGAACTACCAGCCCGTGAACCCACCCATAGTCATCGACCTCCCCACCCCCCGGAACTCTTGACTGCCCCCGCGGCCCCAGCCCTTCCCACCGCATCAGCTCCATATGCCTGGCCGAGAGCACGGACCCCCAGCCGCCCTTCCTTCCCTGTACACAGCCTGTCCAGCTCCGGGAACAGCCCAGCCAATGGGCTGAGGCCTTGGAATGAAGAAAATCACCCCTGACTCTATCCCTGGAGTCGGGATCCCGCGGGGCTGTTGGGGGATCTGCACTCATCGCTGATTTCTGCGTGTCCCTTCCATGTGTTCCTTGTTAAAGGACCTACTATGCTCGCAGCCGCGTCCTGCTTGGGACGTGACGGAGTCTTCATCTGCTCAGTTGGACGCCCTCGTGGGTTTGGGAAACTGCTGCTCTTGGACGGATTCTGAAGTTCTGGCACAAAATCTCCCTCTCACTGAGGGTCTGAGTGGCTGCACGCCTCAGGGTTGGGGAGGTGGATGGGTGGGGCGTCGCAGTCTGAGTGCGGGCAGCCCTTCCGCTTCTCCCAGGCCTCCGAGGGAGCAATCAGGGACGTCTCAGGAATTGGGCTGCATCTGGCCAGGCCACCCAGACGTCGGCTTCTTGCCGTCCCGTGTTTTCTTCCTGTGGGCATTTTTGCTGATGTGAATGATGGCCTGAGCATCCTGGACACCAACTCGCAGCCTGGACTTGGTGGGGTGGAGAGGGGTTGGTTCTGTAGAATGAGCTTGTTGAAGACCCAGGACTGGGCTGGAGGATCCCCATGTGCTGGACGCCCCTGGTCCCCTGGGGTGTGCCGAGCGCTGCAGAACCCATCAGCCAGGGGGGTCCATGGGCCAAGGCAGCGCTGCGCTCTGTGCGCTCGTGGGGATGTGGACACACTCATACTTGCGCCCCTCTTAACCTAGTGAGGTGAACCTCGGGGCTCCCACTGCTGTCCTCGGATGTGTTCTGGCCCCCGGTGGGATTTCCCTTGCCCCTTGGGTTCTGTCTCCCCTGCCGTTGGCTGAGATGGCTGAATGGTTCACAGTTGTGGTACCAGGTACCAGCTGCCCCCTAATGGGAACAAGGCCCAGAGTCAGAGCCAGGACTGGACTCCTGCAGTTCCACCAGGGGGACTTCAAGGACTGCAGCGTTGGGCTGAGTCTCTCTGATGGACAGAGAACCAGCCAGGCCTGCTTGGGGTGAAGCCGGTGAGGCCGAACTGGCACGGGCAGCATTAGATTCTTTATTTAAAATTTAGGTATTTTGTTTATCATAGATTTTTTCCCCTGCATTAATTTTGGTTTTTAAAAACACTGCATTAAAATAGTCTCATTGATCTGGATCACCGGTTTTTTTGGTGCCCCCTTCAATTGTGTGTCCGACAGGAGGGCCCTGCCTGCCTCCTCTTCATCCCAGGCCTGGGAACCAGCATTTAATGAGCCCTTTGCAGATGTGATCCCATTTCCGGCACTCCTGCAAGGTGGGTACTGCTGGCCCTGTTTTAGAGATGAAGTGATTGAGGTCAGAGAGGTTAGGCAACTAGCCTGAGGGTGCACAGCTCAAAAGAGGCAGAGGCAGGATTTGAACCTTGGTCTCTGGTTTCACAGCCCCCTACTCTGCCAGCACCCGAAGCTCTGCCCCTACAAGGAGATGCAGGACTCAAGGCTCTTTTTCTTTAAGGATCCTGTTCAGCACCTGTCAGGTTCATTTCTCACGGAAAGCCCCCGAAGCCCTGGAGGACTTGGATCTCTGAGCCCAGGGTCCCAGGAGACCGTGATTCCTTCCCTATGAGAATGGGGCTCCCATAGGGTGAGGGACCCATCCAGGGAGCCCAGGAGCAGCAGCCGGCTGGCTGGGGCCAGCTTTACTCTGCGTCCTGCGGGGCTTCAGGAGTCCTGTTCAACCCACGTGGTTCCTGGTAGCCGGGGATGTTTACAGGGTCTCTGGGGGCACCTCAGACGCACGGCATGTGTGTGCTTAAATGGGTGGCGATGACTCCAGACTCTTTCGATCGCCTCTACTGAATTTCTATGTGGACCAAGAACTATAAACTTAAAAAAAAAATCTTTTTCCTAAGGTATCTTCAGAATATGGTGTATTTTTATGTGGAAAATAAAAGTTATGAAGGCAGCTGTTACTTTAAAAGAAAAATTCATTAAAAGTCCTTGAGGTATGAAAGATGACGGCGTGCTCCTCAATCATTTTGGCATAACTTGATTGTGGCTGTAATTTTTTTTTGTCAAGCATGTCAGACAATAAAGTCTTTGTAAAAAGAAAGAGAAGTCCACTCGGTGTCTCTTCCTCTGTCTCTGGGTGTTGTGTGGGGCCTGTGGGGGAGGAGAGGTGTCCTCCCGGCCAAGTCCTGGGCTGAGTTCAGAGGCCGAAGACCTTCTGCGTGCCAGCGACTAGCATCCTTCTGCTAGCTCCAGCTTCCCTCTGAGGTGGTTGGCACGTGCACTTCTGTGCCCTGTCACGTTCACATAGCTCGAGCACCTGGTCCTCCCCCAAACAGTATTTCAAGGTGGCCTTAGCTCTGGCCTCTTCCCAGAAGCAGCAAGTTTCAATCCACCCCTTGTCAAACTCAGGATCCAGGTGTTGCCCAGGAAAAGCTCTGGCAGATATAATGACTGCAGTTCTAAAGCTCCCTAGCTGTAGAAGTTCTGCCATTTTCATTTGTCCATCCGTCCATTCATCTATCCATTCATCTATCTATCCATCTAACACCATCCATCTATCCATCCATCCATCTATCCATCCATCCATCCATCTCACCACCATCCATTTATCCACCCATCCATCGATCTAACCACCATCCATCTATCCATCCATCCACCTATCCATCCATCCATCTCACCACCATCCAGTCACCATCTATCTATCCATCCATTCATCCAACAACCATCCATCTATCCATCCATCCACCCATCTCACCACCATCCATTTATTCACCCATCCATCCATCTAACCACCATCCATTTATCCATCCATCGATCTAACCACGATCCATCTATCCATCCATCCATCTCACCACCATCCAATCACCATCTATCTATCAATCCATTCATCCAACAACCATCCATCTATCCATCTATCCATCTAGTCCAACTACTGTCCATCCATCTACTCATCCACCCATCAATCCATCCACCCTGCAAACATTCACTCAGCACCTCTCTTGGACCTGATTTGCAATAGGGACATGGCAGTGATGACAGCGATGGATTTAGGAGGTGGGGTTGAGGAAGGATGGGTGTGGGGAGCCAGAGATGATATAATGGCCGTTGGCTGCTGGTCATGGAGGGGGAACACAGGGCAGGAAGAACAGGTTTGAGGAGGGGATGCTGAATCCTGTTTGGGACTCGGGGGCCGCAGGTGCCTTTGGGAGATGTAGGGGGAGGTGTCCTGTGGCTGGGAGTGGGGTGTGATAAATGGACCCAGAGGGGAGGACCCTCTCTGGAGACCTTCATTTGTGGGTCAGAACCAGAGCCATGGTTGCGGAGCAGGCCGGGGGTAGCTCAGATGGCTCAGATGGCATCAACCCGCCATGACCCTCTCCTGTCCTCAGACTGGCCCACCTGTAACCTGCCCTTCCAGACAGCTCCCTCGCCAGAGCCTCAGACGTGGCTGCAATGACGGGTCCTGGGCCTCGGGTCCGCCGTAGGCTGGGGGAGGAGCTGCTCTATTCAAGGCCCTCCCGTGACTGTGCTCAGTCGCTGTGTCCACGAGCAGGGCTCCCGGGCAGGGGCAGGGACCCGCCGAGGCTGCCATCACCCCGGAGGTGCTGTCTCACTGCAGGTGCTGCTTTAGCGCCTGGTACCCACTCTGCCCGGGAAACTTCCAGGTGGCGCAATGGTAAAAAAAATCCGTCTGCAAATGCGGAGATGAAAGAGATGCTGATTCGATCCCTGGGTTGGGACGATTCCCTGGAGGAGGAACGGGCAACCCTCTCCAGTATTCTTGCCTGGAAAATCCCATGGATGGAGGAGCCTGGCGGGCTACAGTCCATGTGGTCACAAAGAGTTGGATACCACTGAGCACAAGCACCCGCTCTGCTGAGACGCGGCAGCTGCTGAGTTCTGAGCCCTGTGTTCCTGCTGCCTTCAGTGTAGACGAGGTGCGGGTGGGGGTGGGGAGATGGGTTGACGCCATCGTGAACTGCGCACCCCCAACCCCCACCCCCACCCTGGCTCTGACTTGTGCAGCTTTACTCAGTGGCGGAGCGGGGTCCACAGCAAAGAGAGTTTAGCATGCTGGGCTCACTCACACTGCCAGCCGTCTCTGATACAGGATGGGGTCCCCACTCACGCTCCTATTGTCCCTGGGAGTCCAGGGGGCAAGCCCAATGAGCTGCAACCCTTCCCTCTGCCTCTTTCCTTACGGGAGCTCACACTCAGGAAGCCCAGCCCCCAGCCACTTTTTCTTGCAGTTTGGCTTTCATGGAGCTAAGTCTTGAACATCCTGTCTGAGCCACAAGGGAACCCCCTCTTCAACCTCCACCGGGACCAAATCCTCAGGCTTTTTCTTCCAGGAGACCCTTGCTCCAGCCCCCTGGATAAACTATTAGAGATGACAAGCTCTGTGGACCTGGGCTTCACCCAAGACTCTCCCCTAACGTCACCCACAACTCCCAGCTGTGGGTCTTGTGGCAGAAGATCCTGGACAGTCCACAGGGTCCTCAGTCCCATCCTCCTTTGAAGGACTAGATGGCAAAGTCCTCCAGGATATGGGAAACAGGCCCTGCTGTCTGGAAGCTTGAGGGGTACTTTGGAAGGCTCCTCTGATCCAGGGAAGAAGCTGAACCCTTCAGCTGTCACATGCTTGGGGCTCAGTGAATGGCAGACAGGGTCAGGCTTGGGGGCCCCGAGGAATATCCCAGGGGCGATCAGGGAAAGCTTCCTGGAAGAGGGAGCCTGGCTGGGCCCTGAACAGGAAACAATTTCCCCACTTTAAAGAGCTTTTTCATTTTGAAATAATTTTAGATTTACAGAAGAATTGTAAAAATGGTACAGAGAGTCCCCACAGCTTGCCCTGATGTTAACATCTTACATAACCATGGTCCATGTATCAAAACTAAGAGATTAGCACGGTGTAAGGCTATCAGCCCTTCCTTTGGATCTTTCTGAATAATGTCCCATCCACGAGTCCACGTGGTATTTGGTCTTTATGTCTCCGTAGCCCTCTGTGGGTTGGTGGTAGTTTCTCAGCCTTTCCTCAATTTTCATGACCTTGAAAATTTTGAGGACTGGCTATTTGGTAGATTGTTCCTCCAGTTGGGTTTCTCCAATAATTTCTCAGGATTTGCCTGGGGTTGTGTGTTAGGAGGAGAAGAGTGTGGAGGTAATGCGTTCTTCTCAAGGCATTATACTGGGGTTACGTGAGACCACTGTGACTTACCACATGGTTATTAAACTTTTTTTTTTAAGTATTTGTTTATTGATTTTTTTCACTGCCCTGAGTCTTTCTGTGTGTGGACTTTCTCTAGCTGCGGCAAGCAGGCGTCTCGTTGCGGTGACTTCTTTTGTTATGGAGCAGGGGCTCTAGACTCTCAGGCTCAGCAGCTGTGGCCCACAGATTTAGTTGCTCCAGGGCATGTGGAATCTTCCCGGATCAGGGATCGAACCCGTGTCCCCTGCATTGGCTGGCGGATTCTTACCTGCTTCGCCACCAGGGACATTCATATGGTTGTTAATCTTGATCACATGGTTACAGGATATCTGCTGGGTTTCTCCACTGGAAAGATGCTAGTTTTCCTTTTCCATACTCGGTCTGTTAGAAACAGTCACTAGGCCAGCTCACACTCAAGGAGAGGGGAATGAGGCATCCAAGAACGTGGACATAGGATAAAATCACCACACTGACTTACACCTATTTGGAGGAGCCATCTCCAGGCTATTCAAACCGCCTAACACTTTTCCCACTGATTTTAGCATCCATCCATGGGTCTTGCCTGGAGCAGTGGTTACTGCGGTATTCTCATGGTGATTTTCTATTCCAACTTCTTCCCCCCTACATGCATTATTTGAAATTGTTGTGTAAGGGAGATTTGCCCCTTCTCTGCCATTTGCTTATTTGCATCAGCGTGGATAATCGTTAGGTTAGAACCTATTGCCGTTATTTACTTTGTTGCTCAGACTGCTCTAACTCTGACCATTTGGGAGTTCTTTCACGTTGGTGCCTGTGCTCTTCTGACATATTCCTTTTGTTTGTTTGTTTCACTTCCTCACTTTGGAGCAGGCTCATCTTGCATTTCCCTTGTCCCAGTGCATTCGCTGTTTCAAGTTCTGGCTCTTTTTATTTAGAAATTCATATCCGGATTGTAGATGGGCAAGTTGCTATTGGGGTATCACTATTTCTAGACCCTCTTAGTGGACAGAGCTAGGAAATATTTTTTAGAATACTAATCCATGTAAGGGGCTTCCCTGGTGGCTCAGACGGTAAAGAGCTCTCCTGTAATGCAGGAGATGTGGATTCAACCCCTGGAGGAGGAAATGACAACCCACTCCAGTACTCTTGCCTAGAGAATCCCTTGGATGGAGGAGCCTGGCCAGCTACAGTCCATAGGTTTACAAAAGAGTCAGACACAACTTAACAACTAACCACCACCACCACCACCAACAGTAAAGTTCACTCTTTGTAATGTACAGTTCTGGGGGTTTTAACAAATGCTTAGCGTTGGCACCCTACTCCAGTACTCTTGCCTGGAAAATCCCATGGACGGAGGAGCCTGGTGGGCTGCAGTCCATGGGGTCGCAAAGAGTCAGACATGACTGAGCGACTTCCCTTTCACTTTTCACTTTCATGCATTGGAGAAAGAAATGGCAACCCACTCCAGTGTTCTTGCCTGGAGAATCCCAGGGACGGGGGAGCCTGGTGGGCTGCCGTCTATGGGGTCACACAGAGTCGGACATGACTGAAGTGACTTAGCAGCAGCAGTAGAGTTATATATCCATGACCCCGGTACTATAGGAAGCAGTCCCATCATGTAAAAGACTCTTTTATTTGGCCCTTTTTAAATCACACTGTTTTCCAAAAGGGCTTCCCTGGTGGCTCAGCTAGTAAAGAATCCACCTGCAATGAGGGAGACCTGGGTTCGATTCCTGGGTTAGGAAGATCCCCTGGTGAAGGGAATGCTTTTGTAATCCCACCAACAATAATGAATATTCCTGTTAGTCCACATCCTCAACAGAATTTGGTATTTAAAAATTTTAACTATTTGAGTAGGTGTGTTATATCTCATTGTGGTTTGAATTTCCATTTTTAAATGACTAATGGTGCTGAACATCTTTTTATATGTTTCCTTGCCATATTTCTTTTGTGAAACGTGTGCTCAGATCTTTGGTGCCCTTCCTAAAAACAAGATTGTCTGTCCTCTTGTGTTTGAATTTTGAAGTTCTTTAGGCACTGGACACAGGTCCTTAAATGAATACACGATTTGCAAATCTTCTGGTCTGTAGGTTGTCTTTTTACTCTTTTAACAGTTTCTCAGAGCACAAGTTTTTCATTTTCATTAAGTCTAATTTATCAATTTTTTCTATTATAGATTGTGCTTTTGGTGTAGCCCATTGATAAACCCCAGGTCATGCAGATTCTCTGATGTTTTCTTATAGAAATTTTATAGTTTGACATTTTATACTTGGGTCTACAATACATTTTGAGTTGATTTCTGTATAAGGTGTGGGATACGTGACAATTTCATATTTTTTTCAAATGAACACTATTTTCCCATTTAATTTCCTTTGCACACGTCAAAAATCAGTTGATTACATTTGTGTGCATTTATTTCTGGACACTCTATTTTGTTCCATTGATCAAAGTGTTGTGACCTTGCCAAAATCATATTTTATTGATTACTATAATTTTATGGCTAAATCTTGAAGTTGGGTGGTATGAATGCTTTTGCTCTTTTTCACAGAGAGCACAAAGAGCTCTGTTTGTTTTGGCTACTCTAGTTTCTTTTTTATTTAAAAAAATAAAAAATGGATTCCTTTACTTTTCATATATACATATGTGTGTGTGTGTGTGTATATATATATATATATATATATATATATGGAGAAGGAAATTGCAACCTACAGTATTCTTGCCTGGAAAGTCTCATGGACAGAGGAAACTAGCAGGCTACAGTCCATACAGTTGCAAAGAGTTGAACACGATTGAACAACCAAGCATACAAACATACACATATATATGAATATTTACAAAATTTTGTTTTAATTTATAATCTGTTAAAAATTTTTTAAAAATTTATTTGGCTGCACTGGGTCTTAGCTGCAGCATGCCAGACCAGTTCCCAAGCCAGGGATAGAACCCAGGCCCTATTTGGTCCCCTGGCTGTGGTTTGCTAACTTCTGATACAAAAGGACAGTAGATACTGAGCACGTGTGCTAAGTCACTGAGTCACTGACTCAGATGTCGGCCGCTCCTCATGGGGTCCGGCTGGTGCTGTGCCCCCAAGTCCCACTCTTTGTGACCCCATGGACTGTAGCCCGCCAGGCTCCTCTGTCCATGGGATTCTTCAGGCAAGAATACTGGAGTGGGTTGCTGTGTCCTTCTTCAGGGAATCTTCCCGACTCAGGGATTGAACCCATGTCTCTTATGTCTCCTGCATTGGCAGGTGGGTTCTTTACCACTAGCACCACCCAGGATGCCCAGTAGAGACTGAATAAGCATGTTTATGCTTGGGGAAGAATTTGTCTTTCTTTCTGTTGGGAGTTGAGTGTGGGGCTTGGGTCAATCTCGTCAGAACTTGGGCTGCATGTCGTCTGCTCCCTCCTTGCCTTTGGGCTTCCTCTGTGCGGCCCCCTGGAGAGACGGGTTCCTGCGGCTCTCTTAGCTGGTTCCCCTTTTATTCGGTGATGGTCGGTGTGGTGATAGGGGAGGGGGTGGTTCTGATTCACACCCTGGGAGCACTGGGAGCCTTCCTCCGTGCCCCTGTGCTCCTGCGTGGGTTTCTCCCCCACCCGCCCCCAGGAGGGGTGCCCGCTCTGCCCCCTCTCCTGCTCTGGGTTCCCACCAGTGCCCTTGGGCACGGTCTTGGTGTCCTCTTCTCTGCATGGCGCGCTTTTCTGCTCCCTTCCAGGGACAGGTGTGTCAGTTGGCTCCTCCTCTAGCCCCTCCATGGCAGGTGCAGGAAGGCGGCAGCTTTCTCTGGAACCCCCTGATGTCCATGAGCTCCTGCGGTGGTTCCTGGAGGATCCCAGTTCCTTGGTGTCAGAGTCCCCCAAGTCTCCACGTCCTCAGGCTAGCCTGCATTTGGTTTTGGGCAATTTGTTGAAATGTTACAGCTGAATCCTCTTGCTGGTTTACATTTGTGTCTAGCCCATAAAAGCCAGCGCTTGAGTCTGGCATCTCCTTGTAGGTACCTATCTCCAGACCGTAGTGAACTGTGTTGAACTCCATTCTCGGGTGGGTTTATGGAAAGTTGTTAATCTCCTTTTGTCTTGTACAGGAGGGAGTGATGCCCTCTCCAGGATCTCGAGGCCCCAGACCACAGGTGCTTCTCAGACCTCGGTTGTGTCATGCTAACTTGTGGCTCATTGGCCAAAACAAGTCACGTGGCTGAGTGTGGCTTCAAGGAGTGGGGAAATGGACGTTATTCAGAGACAGGGACTTCAAGGTCAAAAGCAAGGGACGTGGATACACGAAGGGGAGACAGGTGGGGCCATTTGCTCTCATATGAGTTCTATTGTGGTGGGGAAAGCAGGCACTCCGTTCTTTCTACACCTTGGGATCCAGAGGGGCTGCTGCTCGCAGCTGGGCCAGGCCCTAGGAAGGACACCCAGGGCTGAAGATACCTGACCAGGATATAAGGGCCCAGGAAAGAGAGGAGAGGGCCCCCAGAGCCCACCTGGGAACACGGGGCTGCCTTCCGGAAGCAGCCCAGCCCCCAGGCTCCCCGCTTTGGCTCTGAGGGCCCTGGGCTGAAACCCTCCTCTGACCTCTTGCTGTGGTTCCATCTGAGGTCCAGCTCTAGGCGTGGGGCCAGGGCTCTTTGGGTTTCCGTAGACCCAGGGCTCCCCCACCAGGCCTGATCCCTTCTCTTTTGATCATCTTTGATTTACCTTGTTGGGGGCTCTAGGAGGCAGGTGTGTGTTTGACCCGTGGGGCTGGGAAAAGACCCATGGATGGATGAGCCCGAGGCAAGCAGGGGTTCTCTTCATTTTGTAGATGTGGTGATGGAGGCTCAGAGAGGGCAAAATGACCTGGCTGGGTGTCACGGTAGAGCTGGAACTTGAACCCAGTGTCACTGACACCACAGGTACTCTGAGAATATTTCAGGAGGGCTGGTGGTCTGGGTGTGGCCAGTTATGACCCCATTGAGTCCTGCTTCTGTGTCAGGATGAGCCACTTGCCACTTGTTGAACGCGCTGGAGGAAATGCCCAGCTCAGCCTGGGGAAGTCAGGAAGGCTTCCTGTAAGAGGCGGCTCTGCACTGAGTGCTGAAGGACAAGTTGGCATTCCCTGAGGAGCAGGTGCAGAGTGCGAGGGTGTGTGAGAGGTATCTGGGGAAGGCTGAAGCCGGGCACACGGGGCAGGGGCTGGACACACAGGAGGGGCCCCAAATGCTGGGGCAGAGGCATCCACCCACCTTCCCTCTTAGCAGAGCTGCCGGGGTAGAGGGCATTTCTGCTCCATGGCATTGACTTGGAACCACAGCCCCATCCTACATCCCCCTCCCTGAACTCAGGCTGCCTGGGCACCCCTTGCCCTGTGGTGGGCATCTTCCTCCTCTGAGCTCCCCCAGGGCCCCCAGATTCTCTGGAATCTTGGGGTTTCCCCAGTCCTGGCCCAGCCAGACTTCCTCAGCCTGGTTGCTGATGCCTCCCTCGCCAGGCTGAGCAGGATGCCAGGAGCCGCCTCCTCACTCCCATGCATCCCACAGGGTGTCCTTCCCCTCCGCCGGGGCCTTGGTGTCTCCCTCTCCGCAGTGGGAGTGGAGACCTCACCGGCTGGCTGGAGTGCAGTGTGGCCAGCGGGGCTCAAAGGAGGTTGGCGTTGGTCTGGCTTTCTAAGAGCCCCTGTGGCTTCTGTTTGAATATTTGCCTCCTTCCCTTATCAGCAGCCATGGCTGCGTCCAGTGGGAGCATGGAGAGGAGGAGGAGGCGTGGTCATGGTGGTGATGGCCCCAGGTAAGGGGAGGAGAAGCTAGGCCACTGCCCAGGTCCCCGGGGAACCTGCCCTCCTGGTGGCTGGGGCCACGGTGGGTGCTGGGTAGTGCCCCCCCCAGGGAGGGCCTTGGGCTGTGTCGTGCTCCTGAGTTTACTCAGGGTGACTGTGGAGGGTCCTGGTCCTCACCCCTCCCTGACAGCTGGGGTCACACAGCTCAGGGGCAGCCCTCTTGCCTGCCTCTCCAGTTCCTTCCAGAACCTCCCAGAAGGCAACAGGCTCTGTTTCCCTTCCATCTGCTTCATGATGGGTAGATAGAATTATGGTGATTTAAAACTTCTCTTGGCTTGTCTTCCCTGGTGTGACTTCCCAGGTGGCTCAGACGGTAAAGAGGGAGAGATGGGTTTGATCCCTGGGTTGGGAAGATCCCCTGGAGGAGGAAATGACAACTGACTCCAGTGTTCTTGCCTGGAGAACCCCTTGGACAGAGAAGCCTGGCGGGCTGCAGTCCAAGGGTGGCAAAGAGTCGGACACGACTGAGTGACTAAGCACACAGCCCGGCACTTGGTCTGTCAGACCCTGCTGTGTTTCGAAATGGGTACTGCTGGGCCCGGAAGGGCGGAGCCCCCGCTGCACCAACGGGGCCTGACTCAGATGGCCGCTCCTCGTGGTGTCCGGCTGGTGCCTGCGCCCCCAGGACAGAGAGGTCGCCCTGTGGACAAGCCTGGCAGGGGTGCAGGTCTGCCCCACGTCGGGGAAGCCCCGGGGCCTGCGTGGAGGAGGGGGTGTCCCCGAGTCACCCAGCAGGCTCTTAACGAATAAAATTGGCAGAAATTCTGAGTTTCCAAGTTTATTGTTGGTGGTTCTTTTAAAGTCTCAAGAATCATTCTTGCAAAGGCTAACATTTTAATCTGCTCAGACTAAGAGGGGTCCTGAGCTCAGTGGGGCAGCCCAGGGCCTTCCAGAGCGGCCGCTGCCAACCCTGGAGCCCAGGCCTGGGCTGACTTCACAAAGATGCAGGTTGGGTGCGGGTGTGGGCTGAGCTTGGGGGGATGCCCCGGACGTTCATGAGACCCTCTGCTGATAGATTTCCTGGGGCGTGGGGACGGGCCCTGCGGTCCCTGTCTGTCCTCACTGGGCTCACGGTGCGGGGCCCCTACTGGAGGAAGGCCCTGAGGAAGTCGTTGTAGGAGATTTTTGAAGACAGAGTCTTGTCGTAATACTCCAGGATGTGGAAGAACTCCTCCTCGGAGAGGTTGATGCTGTACTGCCTCAGGACCTGCGGGGGAGAGGAGCCGCCCCTGGTACTGGAGCCGTTCAAGACCAAGACCATGGAGGCTGGCTAGGCCAGGAAGAGGCTGGGCCCTTGCCCACCTCTCCTCCCACCCCGAGCCTGGACAGCCCACCTCCAGAGTCACGCCCTCCCCCCGCCCCCCCAACCCTTCCAACAAGGCAGCCCTGTCTAGCAACACAGGTGTTGTGAGGCTGGTCAACGTGGAGGACGAGGAAGATGGACAGAGCGGAGGGGATTGGAGGGGAGACTGGCCACGGAGCCTTAACTAGGTGGGAGGCCTTGGGGTGCAGCTTCAGGGGAGGGGAGGAGGGCAGGCCCGCAGGTGCAGGCTTCAGCGAGTAGTTATGACTCAACAGTAATACATCCCATGCCAGAGCCTGCTGATTTCCCAACCAATGCCCATTGGCCCTTCCCCTTCTATTATCAGACCCTGATTTTCTTCCAGACTGCTGTGTGCCCAGCCAAAATGAAAGGTGACAATTCTCAGCCTCTCTCACAGTTCTGGCCACTAAAACAAAATGAGAATGCTATGCTGGACTTTTAGGAAGCCTCCCCTAAAGAAAACAGGCATGCCCTCCTTCTCTCTTCTCTGCTGCCTGGAATGCTGAAGTGATGCTGGGGCTCCAGCAGCCATCTTGGGCTATGAGGCCACCTTGGGGGAAGGAATCCAGGTATTGAGGATGGTAGGAAAAAAAAATACAGATGTCCCTGATGACAGTCCAGACACCATGCCAGCTCCGGACTTCCTACCTCTGGGATTCTTTTACATGAGAGAGAAGAAAACTACCATGTCTAAGCTGCTGTGATTTATTTCACCTCTGTTATATGCAACTGAGACACTGTGATATATACCCTATTAAATAAATATGAAGATTAGGTTATACATTTCCTATGTATATTTTGTGTTATAATTCATTTCTCAGAGGAGGCTAGAGAGTGGGGTTGGAAGAACCCAAGTTTCCTCCAGGGCCGGCAGGACTGGCCCAGGCCCGTGGGGCTGTGGTCAGCTGGCCTGCCTCTGGGGCTGATGGGCTGAGAGCAGGAAAGGGGAGTGAACCTGGGTGTCCAGAGGGCCCAGCACCCATCGGGTCTCATTGCCAAGGGCAATGTCTCCGTTTCTCTTGCCCCCTCCCTGCTTGTCACCCACCCCGAGTTCTTAGGGTGTTATCTTCCTTCTATTCTCTGGCTGAGAATTGTATTTGACCCCAAAGTAAAGATCGGGGCTTCTCTGGTGGCTCAGACAGTAAAGAATCTGCCTGCAATGCGGGCGACCCAGGTTTGATCCATGGGTCAGGAAGATCCCCTGGAGAAGGGCATGGCAACCCACTCCAGTATTCTTGCCTGGAGAATTCCATGGGCAGAGGAGCCTGGCAGGTTATAGTCCATGGTCTTGCAAAGGGTTGGACATGAGTGAGTGACTAACCAGCGCTGTGAGCTGGAGGCCACGTGGGGGAGGTGACAGGGTATTCACCGCCGCCAGTGACAGGCCTGGCCCCACCCACTGTGTGTGTGTTGCTCCAGGGGCCCCTCACTCTCTAGTGCCCTGCGTGGGGTCCTTGAAAATTCAGACCCACTAACTGCCGTTCATCTGCCTGCATCGCTATTTAAGAAAAGCTTTTTTACATAAAAATTTTATTGTCTTAGTTGTTGAAGCGCAGAGAAATCTAAGGAATACATTTTTCCTAAGTGCACTGAGAGGTCATAACCCTTTCTTGCTTTGATGTGTTGACTGAGTTTTTTTTTCCTGGCTGTAATATTTGATTTTTAATCTAACATTCTAGACTTCAATTATTTTCTCAACCTTAGTGTTTAGCTAGGACGGGGATGGGATAGAGAAGCAAAGAATGGGACCAGGCCCGCTGACAATTTGAGGAGTTCTGCGTTATTCCAAATGTGGGAGTTTTAAGTCACCCTCGAGGGTGGCCCGTTTCTTTCCTTCGGGAGGAAACCCTCCAAAGGTTCTGCGGGGTAAAGTCTAGCATAGATTCTGTTCCAGAGGTGGGGCTGTGGGGGGGTCGCGATTACAGCTGGTGGACTGGGGCGGGCGAGGTGCTCCCCCAGACCGGCAGGAGAGGCCCCGGAGTCCAGTCTCTGCTGGGGGAGCTGGTTGGCCAGACTGCATGGTCTGGGGTGGGCAGCCCCTCCATGACAGGACAGCAGAGGGAGAGGGGAGGGCCGAGTGGGGGGCTTTTGCAGGGCAGGGCTGGGGTCTGCAGACCCTGAGTAGCCAGGCCCAGGACGTGCTTCAGTCCCCGAGGTCGTCATTCTGCTCTGCGGCCTCGTGTGGGGTGCAGGCAGGGCTCTGAGGAGCAGCAGCGGATGGCTGCACTCAGATGTTGGTGCCCTGGGAAGGCCCAGCGGGATTCTAGAAGCCTTTGGGGTGGGGACAGCCTGGGGTCGGCTGCGGACGACAAGTGGACGTGGCCCCCAGTAACCTGGGGGAGCCCAGGAAGTGAGGTCTGGACAGCTTGCCCATGCCTGGGCCTTCCTCCGGGCCTGGGGGCTCCTTTGTTGAGGTTTTTCTGGCTGCTGGCATTTGGCGACCGCGTCCTATTTGGAGGGAGAAGCCCCGCAAGAGCCATGCTCACCTTCCTGAAGTCAGCCACGCTGAGAAGCCCCGTCCCGCCCTCGTCGTAGGCTTTGAATGTGCGCCGCATCGGCCTCCAGCAGTGCACGATCTTGGGCTGAATCCGAAGCAAGGCAGAGTAAAAGGAGCAGGTCTCAGCGCCGGCTTCTTTCTGGGAGAAGAGCCAAAACCCACGAGGAGGTGAGAAAGGAGCTCTGGGGTGGGAAGGATGGTGTGGACAGGCTGTGGCCCAAGGCAAAGGGAAGGGGCTGTGAGCTCCTCTCCTGGGCCTTGCTTCCGTCTTGGCCCCCAGGGCTCACTCCCCACCCAGGGCTCCCCGCTGGAAGGGAGTCTGCAAGCTCGTCCCAGGTGGCTCGGTGGTAAAGAATCTGCCTGCCAACGTAGGAGATGCAGGTTCGATCCCTGAGTCAGGAAGATCCTCTGGAGGAGGAAATGGCAACCCACTCCAGTGTTCTTGCCTGGAGAATCCTGTGGACAGAGGAGCCTGGCGGGCTACAGTCCACGGGGACGCAAAGACTCGGACATGATTTAGTGACTAAATAAAGCTCATCACAAACAGCATCTCCTGGGAGGAAGGTAGGTCTCTTCATCCCCATTTCCTGGATTGGGAAATGTAGGCTAATGGAGGCAAAGGGGCAGGATCAGGACCCCTCCGGGCTCCGTTTGATGCCAACACCACCAGACCACCATCCCAGGAAACCCCTCCCTGTGTATTTGAGGGGATGGCCAGGCAGATAACCGAAATAGTTGGAGGGGGGAAAAAAAGAGATTCGATTTGGATCTTCTAGTAGGTTCTTATAATGAACAGAGTTTTTTAAAAATCGCAAGGTTGTAATTATATCTAGTAATTAGACAGCACACTACACTGTGATTATTTCATTTAGGTGCTATCAGATTTGAAAACAAGATATTTTAGCATGATTTAGCCCCAACACATGTCTGAATATCACAGAGGTGAACTGTAGGCAATAAAGTGTAATACATTTTGGGAAAGTTTAATTTTTAACATGGCACCACATCAAACACATTAGCACAATGTTAAATTGCCTTCAATTTTTACATCCTTTAGCACCTATGATAGAAACTCACCAGATGCCCTGTAGCTTCACCAGCAGCTGATTTACCAATCAGCTGGTCCCCACCCATGGAAGAGAAGGGATTCTGTGAGCACTTGCTCTTCCCACACCTAAGTCCGGCTTGAGAAAGGGTTTTCCCATCCCAGCCCGGGACACCAACCCACCCAGGGGTCCTTGGCCGCTAGCAGTGCCCCCCAGAAGCAAAGTCCCAGGGCTCCCCTGGTGGCTCAGTTGTTAAGAATCTGCCTACAAATGCAGGAGAGACATGGGTTAGATCCCTGGTCCTGGGAGATTCCATGTGCCTCAGAGCAACTCAGCCCGTGCTCCACGACTACTGAAGGGGAAAGTGAAGTCACTCAGTCGTGTCTGACTCTGCGACCCCATGGACTGTAACCTACCAGGCTCCTCCCTCCATGGGATTCTTCAGGCAAGAGTACTGGAGTGGGTTGCCATTGCTTTCTCCAGGGGATCTTCCCGACCCAGGGATCGAACCCGGGTCTCTGGCACTGCAGGCAGACACTTTACCGTCTGAGCCACCAGGGAAAGCCTGTGCTCTACAGCCTCGGAGCTGCAACTACTGAAACCCACGTGCCTAGAGCCTGTGCTCCGCAACACGAGAAGCCACCACCGTGAGAAGCCCGCGCAGCACAGCTCGAGAGTAGCCCCTGCTTGCTGCAAATAGACAAAAGCCTGTGCAGCAAAAAAAGACCCAGCACAGCCAAAATAAGTAAATAACTAGAATTATTAAAAAAAAAAAAAGCAAAGCCCCAGCTCACTTCCTCAGAGGAGTGTGTCTGCTGTTAAGGCTACAGAAGAAAGCCTCAAAATGCTAGAAAAGGAAATGGCCCTTGAGATGGCTGGCGTGGTGGGGCCAGGGTCCGCCTGCAGAGGGGACCAGGCAGGGGCGGGGCGGGCCCTGGTCCCACTCCTTCCTGGGAGAGGCTCCCGGGAGTCTCACCACCTGTCAATCAGGCCCCGGGTGGGCTCCTGGATGGAAGGCAGGACTGTCCTGAGCTGCGGAGTGGAGGCTGTGGTTGGGTTTGGGTGCACGACCAGAGCTGGGGGCGAGGCAGGGGCACACGGAGGTGAGCTGGAACATCTGCCAGGGGGCCCAGGCTCCTGGTTGGGGGGTGGGGCCTCTCACTTCCCATACACAATCTCAGTCAGCCCCGCCACATACACACAAGCAGTCCATGAGCAGCGTTTGGATGCCTCTGCGAGGATAGGCAATGCACCTGGGAGCAGGCTGGCCTCTGCACACGGGGGGCTTGGAAGGGGGCGTGAAGCCTCTTCCCAGCAGGCCACCCCTCACAGGCTCTTCAAAGCCAGCAGACCACCCCTCACTTACAGAACTAGGCCCAAAGAAGCAGAGTAGGGCCAGAGCGGGCAGGGGTCTCCATGGCTCTCCAATTATGCTCGCAGGCGGACCCTCTGACAATTGAACGAGGAAAGTATTTTCTCTACTTATAGAATAACTGAGCTAGAGAAAGAATTGTCATAAAGCTAAGTTTTTCTTCCATTGTTTGTTGTAAGCCTTTGGTGCTAGCTCTTGCTTGTCTAAACTAGAAACTATGGTGAGATGCGGCCTGATTTTGCACAAAATGACAGATTTCGCTGCATGGAATCCACTGTTTGCTGGCTGGCACACCATCACTCGGCTGCCGCTGGGATGCGGGCGCCTGGGTGGGGGGCTGCCGGGCTTGCCCCACACCTCTGGTCCCCACAGCTGGGTCTGAGGGTGACTGGCATTGGCCGTGTTTGTCTCCAAGTCAACAAGGCCTGTTCGTACTTATTTAATTCAGTGTAACTCAATTCAGTGTTACAGATGATAGAACGTGAGCGTGGAAGTCTTCATGCTTTGGAAAGACTTGAGAAAGGCGTGTCCTTAACAGTGCGGTTGAACTGGGTGTGGGTGAGAACCATACAGTTACAAATGACAGAAAAAAGGTAAAAACCCAGGGGCCTCCAGTTGCAAGATTTAAGCATCTTTAGGGTCTCATTCCTCTTCAAAGAAGCAACAAGAGGACTGCAGACAATGCATCGTGGGTGCAGCTTATGCAAGAAAGATCCTGCGTCTCTGAGCAAGGTGGGCCCGTCTCAGACGCCTGATGAGCGAGCAAGCAGTTATGTGTGAGGTACAGGCGTCTCCCTTCACTGTGGCCGCCCCTGACCTGCGTCTCCACTTAAGTGACCGAAACCTGTTCCCGGCGGCCCTGTGAGCCACCGACTCTGTTCCCTCCAACCCACAGAGGCCCCCTCGGGCAGGTGCCACTCCGCCAGCTCGCAAGCCTTGGATCCAGGCTGCTGGCTCCCAGCCTGGTGAAGGCTCATACGCACAGTGCCTGCATGACGTGAGAGGACAGGGTTTAGGAGGAGCTGAGAAGCCCGTGCAGCCCGGCCCCACCCCGTCCTCCGCGTGATTCACGTACCATTTTATTCGCGTTCTGGATTTTCATTCTCTGCATCAGCGAGGTCTCCTTTGCTTTTAACAGGAGGACGCAGCTCTGGATGAAGCTGCAATAAGCGAACTTCCCGTTGTTCCTCAAGTCGTACTTGACGAGGAGCTGCTGGCACTCGTCTCTGCTGATGTCCAGGTTGAATTTCTCCACGAGAGCTGAAGGCAAGCACATCGGTTCACTTGCTGGTGGGCGGTTCCCTCTTGGTTCCATCATAGCTTTCACTCACTCACTCACTCATCACTCCTCCTTTGCTGAGACGGCCCGGCCCGGTCCTCGCTTCACAGGCTCGCGGCCGCTGGCTGGACGGATGTGGAAACGCACAGGCAGCGACAGGGTAAGCGTGGCCCGGACGGGGGGGACCCCGCGTCCTGCTGGGCTCCCTCTGTCCTGGCCTAGCCTGCTGGCCCAGCTTTGCCTGGTCTCTGTTGCTGCGGTCACAGCAGTAGGAACATAGCACTGTGGGGGGGCCACGATCTCAGGCAGCGAGAGCATGGAGCGAGGTTCCTGCCACATGGGAGTTGGGCAGGGCCAGGCAGGTGGGGAGAAGGGAAGGTTCCATGTGCTAGGCTGTGGGCCTGGCAGGGGCCCCTGGGGTCAGGAATTCAGACTTGGCCCTCTGCGCAAGCGTTTTCAACTGGGCTTCAGAGATACGCTCTCAGGGGTCTTCTAGGCTACACCAAATTGTGCATTTGGGGTTTTCATTCTAATGATGATCTTAATGTTCCATTCTGGAACACAAGGACCTCCCTGAAGAGACAACCACTGTGCACTTTGAGGATCTGTGTCTAGCTTTCCTCCTTTTTAATTAATAATTTTTGGTTGCACTGGGTTTTCGTTGCATCAACTGCTGCTACTGCTAAGTCACTTCAGTCGTGTCCGACTCTGTGCGACACCACAGACGGCAGCCCACCAGGCTCCCCCGTCCCTGGGATTCTCCAGGCAAGAACACTGGAGTGGGCTGCCATTTCCTTTTCCAATGCATGAAAGTGAAAAGTGAAAGGGAAGTCGCTCAGTCGTATCCGACCCTCAGCGACCCCATGGACTGCAGCCTTCCAGGCTCCTTGGTCCATGGGATTTTCAGTATGCAGCAATTAGAGGGAACGTAAATGCAACCGATTTTCATAAATATTTGAAGTTTACCAAAGTGATAAGTAAGCAAGTAATTATGAGTTGCTCAGTCATGTCTGATTCTTTGCGACCCCATGGACTGTAGCCTGTGCCAGGCTCCTCTGGTCCATGGGATTCTCCAGGCAAGAATATAGGAGTGGGTAGCCATTCCCTTCTCCAGGGGGTCTTCCTGACCCAGGGACTGAACCTGGGTCTCCTGCATGGCAAGTGGATTCTTTACCCTCTGAGCCACCAGGGAAGCCCATTTGAAGTTTACCAAAGTGATACATGGCAAACATCGAACCAACAGCACCGAGCTGTGTCCCCGGCTGCCCCAGGCCCCCGGTCCATCTCCCTGGGCTCTCAAAGCCCGTCCCTGTTTATATTCTGCCCAGAGACCACGACCAGCCTGCAGGTTCTAGCCCCTAGAGTCACGCGTGCTGACTTGATCCAGTGGGTGTGGACCTGCCCGGTGAGGGCGGAGGCGTCAGGAGCCTATGTCCCCCAGATGCTGCCGCAGGTTGCCTGGGCTCCACCAGGAGGAGGGGACCTGGGCTGGGAGGTGGCCCCGTGCACCCTCGGGGGAAGGAATGGGACGCACCCAGGAACTCGGGGCCAGGGATCTCGCCCTGCTTGTTGGGGTCCCTCTCCTTGCACTCGCGTAGCAGCTCGCGCCAGCAGCCCTGGACCTTCTTGCGAAGCTTGGTCTCGATGGGCTCGCAGTTCTGCAGGGGTGGGGTCCCGCTCACGCTTGAGGGGGTCTAGCGAGAAAGAAAACAGTCTCGTACCTGGAGATTCTAGAGGGACGTCATAGGAGAAACCTATAGATGTGACCCGGGTTTTGAGGTGCGCAATTCATAGGAGGTGTTATTTCAGAAGTAGAATGAAAAACCATTTTAACTAGAACAGTTTTGGGTGCAAATATATAGCCTTTCCCTTCCTGGCTTCTAGAGGCCCCCACATTTCTTGGCTCAAGGCCCCGTTTGTCCTCCAGCTTCAAAGCTGCAACGATAGGTGTGTGTGTGTGTTAGTCGCTCAGTCGTGTCCGACTCTTTGCGATCCTATGGACTGTAGCCTGCCAGGCTCCTCTGTCCATGGGATTTTCCAGGCAAGAATACTGGAGTGGGTTGCCATTTCCTTCTCCAGGGGATCTTCCCAACCCCTGACTGAACCCAAGTCTCCTGTGTTGCAGACCAGATTCTTTGTCATCTGAGCCACCAGGCAATGGTGGGTGGGTCTTTCTCAAATTGAGTCTCTCCTGTATGTCCCATGTGCCTCTGTGTCCCCACTGACTGGACAAGGTCAGTTGGGCCCCCTGGACACTCGGGGACAATCTTGTTAGCTGATGAGCAGCTCTAACTCCATCTGCAGCCTTGATTCCCCCCTCAGCAGGTAAGGTGCACATCACAGGTTTTGGGGACTGGGCCGTTGATGTCCTTGGGGTGCTTTGACCCCCTTGAGTCTGATCCACTGACCATCTTTAATGCACTAAACACTCCGCTTACAGGTTCACTGGCTTGCCCATCGTCCCCTACGAGAGCATAAACTCCACAAGTGCAGGGGCCGGTGTTCATTCTCGGCACGTAGTAGGTGTGCAGTAGACACGTGTTGACTGAATGAGGAACCAGCTCCGTCTTGGATGGCTCACCACGCATGAAGCATGGAGGTGGGTGCCCACGTGCCTAGTTGCCATCCCCTCAAACACCACGCCCCCCCAGAGGCCCTGTCATGCTTCTTACAGAGGAAGGGAGCCCCTCTGCAAGACTGAGCCCCTCCTTTCATCCCAGGCTGGGGGGCTCGGCCCAGGACCAGGGCTGTGCGATCAGACAGCCTGGGTTTGCCGTCAGGCCTCTCTGTGCTAACAAGGGACCCTGAGCCCACACGGGTCCCTCTTAAGAGTGTTGGATCTTCAACTGTAAAATGGGCATTAACACGCCTTACCTCTCGGTACGTGGCCCTCAGCAGATCTGTCCACCCTGGGGGCATCTGTGTTCCTGGGTGACAACGCCCTTGACAATGGCTGACCTGCCCCCTCCCCCAGGTCTTGCCCCCCACCCCCAATTCCCCTCCGTCTCTTCTGCCCCCGATGCCCACCACCCTCCCCTCCAAGGCAGGTGACTGAGAGGACCCACCAGTGGCTCCTCTCCAGAACCCCCTGGGCCCAGGGGCTCATTCCAGGACACCTCTGTCACCCGAACCCTTGGGGACACGAAGTCCCTGGCCTGGGGAGAACGTGGACCCAGTGAGATGCCGAGAGACGGGAAGAAACTCACGCAGGGGTGACTCCGTGGCTTGGACCCCGCTTTTGGGTCGTGAGTGGGCGACGACCCTGCAGACCAGCCCCGGTCTGGACCAGAGACCTCGGGGACGCTGCTCCCTCTCTGCGCCTTGGCTGAGTCACCCGTGGCAAGTGGCGTGGCCGGCTTGTCCACGTTGAAGCTGCTCAGGAAGTCCAGGTACCTCAGCCTCCCCTTGGAGTTGACGGGCATCTCCTCCCAGAGCCTGTCAAACTGGCAAAGAAGCAGAGGTCACCCTTGGGTCAGCACACACCCTAGGCAAGGGGGCCAGAAGCCGGTGAAGGCGGCGCGCTCCTTCGCTGGGTCCCGGGCTCACGTCAAGTTAAACAAAAATTGAAAAATGAAAAACATCCGGCCGGCCAGCCCCAGCTTCCTGGGAAAGCGGGGTTGGGGAGGGGCACAGATTATCCATGGCTTCTGCGGGACATTTTTTAATTGAATTGGGCCCTTAGCGAGCACTTTAAGGCCATTAAATCTTGCATTAGTCACAGAGACTGAGCTGCAGGACGGAAGAATGTTCTAGGGGAAAACGCAACTCAAACCCCAGTCTCTCTGGGTCCCCGGGGAGCCCGGCGAGGCTCCCTCCTGCTGAAGAGCCCCAGAGCCCTGCGAACAGCCCGGGCCGCTGCGCAGTGTAAGTCACTCTCAGGGCGAACAGCGTGCTCTCAGGAGATGAGGAGAGAGGCGTCTGGAGGACGGGGAGCAGCTTATGGCCTTGGCATCAGCGTGTCTGTTGTCACCGGGCTGAGAGGGCCCCGTGTCGCCGGGATGTCACCGAACGACTCAGTGCCACGGGAGCCGCTCTAGGTGGCTCGAGGGCTTTCAGGGAGCTGAGAACGGTAATTTAACTTCCGTTGTGTTTTTTTTTTTTACAGCCCCTAAGGCCCAGCTTCCAGCCCGCATCTCCAACCCGGAGGCCAAGGAGGGACATTCCTGCCCTGTGCCTCGACTTGGTCAGAAAGCCACTCGGCTTGCCTGCTCCACTGGGGTTTTCCAGGGGCAAATGAAAAGGGGCCATGTCCGACGCTGCTTGAAAGTCTGGACAAGATGCAGTGAGGGCTGAGGAAGAGTGGGAGAACATTCCAGGCCCTGAGAAGGAGAAACGGTTTAGTCTGGGACAGTCTTCTTGACTTGTCTTAGCTTTTTGTGCTAAGCTTTTAATTTTTAAATAATTACAGGTTTGAAGGATGTTCCAACGATGATACAGAGAGGTCCCTGGATCCTCTGCCCAACTTCCCTCCAAGGTTACATCTTACGTAACAACTTCGTGTGTGTGTGTGTGTGTGGGGGGGGTGGGTGCGTGTGTGTGTAGTTCAGTGTCATTTATCACATCTAGAGTTGCATGTTGCTTTCGTTTTGATCAATGAGGGAAACCTACTTCATGGAGTGGAAGTGAGGGGTCCTTGAGAAAGTGGCCACAGAGGCTCAGACAGACCTCACCGGCACCAAGGTCTCCTCCAGGAAAGTTCTCCAGGACCACCAAGGAAACCAGATGCTCTCCTCTTCCTACCTGTATCCTGATGGAGCCACCCCTGTAGGTGACACCTCACTGGGCTGAGAGACTCCCTGGAGAGACTCCCAAGATGACTCTGAAAGTCATCTTTAAATGCCAACTGTCTTGCAAAGGGGCTGACACTCAGTGGGGTCTCAATACATGTTTGTTAGTGGCTGAAGATCCCCCAAAGACTCACATGATAAAACTGACCAGACGGGAAGACCCTTTAGAAATGAAGAGGGACAGGGGACAGGGCGCTCAACCACGTTCTGAGTGCATCATCAGGAAGGGCTTTACGGAAGAAAGATGAAGCTGAAGAGGAGGGCGGGCTGCTGGTGGGCTCTCATGCCCTCCTGTCTTAGCAAGACTTGGGAGGCAGGCAGGAAGAAGGTCATGCTATGAAGGACAGAGACAAAGGATGGGATGCGGTGATAAGTTGAAGCACAGATGTGAAGACATTTACAAAATAGCCCAGGACAACAAAAGGGGCTTGTTCTCAGGCACGTGAGGCAGGGCCCACCACCTTCCTGATGAAATCCTGTGAGGCAGTGAGGTCAACGCAGGACCACGCAAACCCTATTCTCATCTTCTTGTAACTGAAGGGGCCTCGATGGGAAGAATACACATCCCTAGGATGACTCAGGGGCTCAGTGGCAAAGGATCCACCTGCCAATGCAGGAGACACAGGTTCGATCCCTGGGTCAAGAAGATTCCCCTGGAGAAGGGAATGGCAACCCACTCCAATATCCTTGCCCGGGAAATCCCATGGACAGAAGAGCCTGGTGGGCTACTGCGGTCCATGAGGTTGCAAAAGAGTAGGACATGACTTAGTGACCACACAACAACAGGATGACAGGAGCCTGGGTGGGCCGGTAAAGAAAGGGAGGCCACACGTGGTTCTCCAGTCCTGACAGGTTACGGCCCAGGACACTGATGGAGCCAGGGATGCAGTGCAGGATGGCGGCTGGGGGTGGGGGTGCTGCGGGGACAGGCGAGGCATCGAGAGGACTGGGAATGGGCACCCCAAAAGTAGATTCTGGAGAATTACAGCCCTGTGAGCTGGACGTGAAACCCGAAGAATTCTTGTGGTCTGTGAATAAGCTGAAACGCAAGTGAGTTTCCACGTCATGTGGCAGATCGTGGCCTGCTGAAAGATTCCCTGGGAATGCAGAAGAGCAGTCAGTGGCCTGCTAAACATAAGGACTCAGGACCTCAGTCCTGCTTCTGCTCGTGAGGCGGCAAGCTGCAAGGGAACGCCACCCCATCTTACCAGCAAGAAAAAGCCGAATACCTACAGATTCAGAACTCTTCTCTAGCCTGTCTGCGAGCCGAGGCTGCAGGAGCCAAGAGGACTGAATTCCATCGAGCCCCAAGGCTCCAAGGAGATCCTGACACCCCAGCTCTCATGCCCGGTGGGGCTCAGAAGGAAGTGGGAGTGTGGGAAGAAATCGGCTGAGATGTTAGCAAATTCCTGAAGGCCAAATGGGGGCTGGCGCTTAGGCTGGGAGTCTTGGGCACAGGGAATGATCAAGCTCACAAGCCCTCCTTCTTCAGCCTTTGCTGCTGCTCCTGAAGGGGAGGCTACTGGTGGAGGACAGATGTGAGACACCACCCGTTTCTCCAGACACCCTCTCCTGGGAGGCGAAGCCACTGAGGGAGGCAAAGCGAGTCCACTCAAGCCCGGGGGGCTCCTTCTGCTGGAGGGATCTGCCTCCGAGCACACCAGGGGTGAGCATAGCAGTAATAAAGTTCAAATGTGGCTCGATCACCCACCAGACTGACTCAACAAACCCCCACACTCACAGCCTGACAGAGAAGAGGTGAGCCTGTTTCCAGCCATAAATATTATTTCCACCACGGTCTACGATTCTCCTTTACATGCTGACTGTCATTCAGCATTTTTTTTTTAAAGTTCTACATACAAACAAAAGGAAAACTGACCCATTGCCAAGAGATACAGCCGTCAACAGGTAAGACTCAGAGATGACCCCCAGTGTGGGGATTATCAGACAAGGACATTAAAACAACTATGGACATTAAACTAAGGACATTAAAACAACACATTAGATCCATGAACTAAGGCGTCCATGGATGTAATAGAAAAGGTGCACAACATGCATGAACAGATGGAGAATTTCAGCCAAGAGGTGGAAGCTATTTTTGAAAATGCACTGTTATGTTCAAACACAACAGAGAAATGGGATTAAACAGAAACAGAGATGAGCAGCATGGCATTGGAGGCCTGGTGTGACGCAGGTGGTGGGTGGGACTCTCTCGGGAACAGACGAGAGGCCCCCGTGTGAGACGGGCAGTTAGAATGAAGCCATCGCCCACTGCCTGACATGGAAACAGAGGCAGCCGGGAAGAGCCGCGGCTAGCCTGTGCCGACAGTGGGCACAGGATTTCCACGGTCACTGAGGATAGAGGCCTGGAGGCCAACACAGAGGAGCCCAGTCTCTAGGACCAGCCAAGGCAGCTTCGGGACCACCTCCAAGTGGGGACCATGCCCAGGGTTGATCCGAGGGGTGAGCTGCGTGTGGAGCATTTGGGGCTTATCGCAAGCGCCCGCCTGGCTCCCGTCTCCTCACACCTCACCCCCATTCTCGGCGCAGGGCCTCTGGTAAAAGGGAACTGGCACTGGCAGCCCCTGCCTTTCTTCCTCGCTGGGACCTGGGCCCTGGAGCAAGCAAGTGATAATTAGCAGACGTCTCACCTGCACGGAGAGATGCTGGAAGGCAGCTAAGAGATCGCTTTAAAGTGTCAGGGGGAGAAAACTTGGATTTAGAACTCTATCCCCAGCCAAACTACCTTTTGAGGATGAGCATGAAATAGAGAAGCTCTCTGGCTTACTTGTCCCTGAAAGGGCAAGTAAAGATGTGGTTGAGCAAAAGAGGAAGTGAACAGGAAGTGGGAGTGGGACCAAAGGTGTGTGACGGTGGACATCAGATCAGTGAGGCACCCACCACCCCTCTTCCCTGTCACCACCCCCGCAGCACCCCATCCCTGGCTCCTTCGGCCTCCTTATCCTCTGCCCTTCTTCTCTCTATTATACCCAGACTCACTGAGGAAATCCTGTTGCTTCCAGCTCCGAAACACATCCGTGATTCGACCTCGTCTGCTCCCAGCCATCCACCTGGCCTGGTCTTTAATCAGATGTCTCCTTCTCAGGGGCCTCCCCTGACTGCCCTCCTCACAATGTATTGCCCCCACCCCTCCCTACAACAATTCCCCAGCACTGCACTCTTTCCTGGTTTTTATTTTTTGCCTCTATGGCCATCCAAGATATACATATCTTAACATATTTTGTTTACTGTCCATCTGCCCCTCAAGGAACAAAGACCCCATGAGCAGGGTGTGTCTCCTGGGTCCACATCCCAGCACGGTGTCCTCAAGGAAAGCACCCTGACCCCCTGGGTCCAGACCAGCCCCTAGCTCTGCTCTCCTAGCATGCTGCACCTCCCTTTACAGCAGAGAGTGGTGTGGAATCACAGAAATGATGTTCCCACAGGCATTTAATCTCTCTCTACCCTCCCGGGATGCAGACTCAAGGGAGGCAGGGAGCAGGCCCTCCTTGGTTCCCTAGGACCTGATGTCAGCACTCTGCTCAGAGGACCAGAAGTCCACTCCTCAGTGAAGGAGCGGGTGCCTGCTGCCTTTGGGCACTCACTGTGCAGCCAAGACAGATAGCGCTGTGCGCAAGGACACGCAAGAGGGTGCCAAGGGGTCAGCAGATGATGGAGAGCTGGCGTGGGGGGCGCGTAGGGCAAAGCGGGGCGTGGTCAGCTCCAGCAGGGAAAGGCGTGGTCAGAAAAGAATTCACTTGACCAGATAGATACAAGGGGGCGGGGCCGGGGGCAGGCAGAGACAGCAGGGGTCAAAGATGGAGAAGGCAGAACTGCACCCTGGGTGGAGGGCACCTGGACCAGCCTGGGGAGCGCTGTCCCATCTCCTAGGGAGGGACACCGAAGCTCAGAGAGGCTGAGTATGCCAAGGTCACACGGCTGGATGAGTGCAGAAGCAGGGCTGAAATCCAAGCCTGCCTGCATTTCTTTCACTCCTAGAGGTGTCTGCTTTAGAAGCATCACATCTGGAATGTTCAGAAAGTTTGGGTTCCTCTCCCTAATGCAGCTGCGTAGTCACAGTCTTTAGGCAGTCGCCGTGGGCTGATCTAATCGCCTCACTGGGACAGGCTCTCCCTGTGGGGCCCCTGTCTCCTTAAGCCAGATCCAAGAGGACACAGTTCTATGGCCTTTTATAACACGCTTTACACAGAGCCATGAAGACCTTCAGTGTCCAACTTCACCTGCTCTGAAAGCCACTCTCCTTTTCTGAAAGGTTAGTTGTGCCAAAAGTTTTCCAAAGATGTGGCACTTTTTGACTTAGGGAGCTCTGTTAAGTCAAGAAAGCTGGCCCCTCGGACTCACGATGACTGGATCTTTTAGAGACAAGTCTATAACGTAGATAAACTAAGTCCTAGAATCTGTACCGGCAAGCTATTGAACCTGGCCGGACCTGTCCCAGCGTCTCTGGTGGAGTCGTCCCCTTGCTGGGATGAAGGGTCTAGACGTGTCCAGTCCAGCGTGCACATTACTTCTGTATCTTACTCTGCCAGACTCAGGACCATCCACCTGAGAAGGTTGTTGGCTAAGCAGCTCATGCGAGGAGAAAACATATGGATCTCTGGGGCTTTTGCTTTCTGTTTACCAGCCTGTATCTAGAAGCAGGCTTCCCCAATATAGCACAATTTCTGCTAATCATCACCCAACTTAAACCGCAGTACTTATGCCAGACTTTGACGCTTTTGATGATGCAGTCTGTCTCTGAGATATGTCCATGTATTTTTAGAAGGCAGCGTTTAAAAGTAAGTGCTTGATCGTGTGGCAGGGGATATGGGGTGGGGGTGGGGGTGTCTGTGCTGCGGATGGGGAAGTTTTTTCTTCGTGGACCATTAAAATCAAATTCTCTGTTGAGAATGCCAGATACGCCAGCATGTCATTAATTTACATCTATAATTAGAGTAAAATTTTACTTATTTAGATGGAATGAAAAATCATTATTAGTAAAACCTTTATTAGCAAAACCTTTATTAGTTGGCTCCATAGAATAATAAATGCAACTGTATTAATTTGAAAGGCTTCCATCCATTTGTAGCAATGGAGAGAGGTATTTCAAACAGCTTCACTTGGTGTGGTTGTTCTTCGGGACAGAATTCTTTGGAAAGAGCGCTTAATTTTTCTTAGCAAAAAATGATCATAATGCCTAAAAAAGTGATATTTTAGGAAAGTGAAATCTGATGTTCGTATTAGTAATATCTTTAACAAATTCATTCTTTAGGGTAGTGAGTTCAGTGGCCTGAGTAGGGCTGGAGGGTGGGTGTGATGATCACTCAAGATTGTTTTCAGTCCTTACCCTAAAACTCTGAGACTAGGAGTCTTGAGGTTGGAGTGGAATCTCTCCCAGCTCTGGGGCGGGGTGGGACAGAGTGACATTCCCACATAGGGAGCTGTAGGAAGCGCCTGGGCTAGGTCTGTGTGGAACCAGGAGGAAGAGGGGAGGCTGGGTTGCTTTTGTGAGTGTTCTGGATTTCCTTTTTCATCTGAATTATTCTCTGGGAATGGATGGGCCCTCAGTTCGTCTGAAAGCAGGAGCGGGCTGGTGGCAGTGCATTTTCTGGGGGAGAAGGGACAGCCATGTGTGTGTTCAGATTGTTGGTGCTCTGTGTTATTAGCTGCTCAGCGCCTGGGCTGTTGGGGTCTGGGTGGGGGACGTGGACATGGTCCATCCACGGGACATGCTGAGCACCTGCTCTGTCCAGCCTCACCTCCATCTCCAACCCCCACCCCAGCTCAAGTGTGGAGAGAAACTTGCCGTCTCTCCGGATCAGTTGGGCCCCGGAATGATCCAGGGAAGGAGTAAGAGGGGTAGTGGGAGCTGGAGCTGAGTTTAATTCGATTTTAAAAATAAAGGTGACATGACTTGCACTCTAATTGAGATGGTGCATTCCATACCTGTTATAGGAACAGAAGGCTCCTGTGTCTCTTTAGTAAGATTTAAAACAACAGCAGCAACCCCCCTCTCCCGCAAACTGCCAAAAAAAACAAAAACCCTCCCCATATTTAAAAAATAGAGAACCACCTTAAACTGTCTATACTCTGGGAAACAGCCGGCCTGACGCTCATAACGACACTGCTTAGGAGGCTGAACAGAACGCAGTCCTTACTTGCTCGTCCGTCAGAACCTGGACGTGGCGAGTACAGATGGACCGGAACTCGTCCCTGGAGGCGGTGTTCGTCTTCATGGTGTCAAAGTTCTCGAACTCCTGGGCGATGGCGTGGTAGTGGGAGGTCACGGCCTTGTGCAGGCGAGCCAGCAGCTCCTGGTTTGCCATTTCCTTGGGCGATAAGGGCCGTGGACCTCTGGGCATCTTCTCAGCCCACTCCACAGCGGTCTGGGCAAAACAGAACAGAAAATTGATCCCTTTAGTGAATAATGAATTGCCTTAGCTCTGGGCGCCTCAGGCAAGGGTGGGGCCTGGGAGGCCCAGCTTCCTGAGGAACTTGAGCCAGAAGTCAGAGAGACCCAGAGGCGGGACTGCAGGTGCAGACTTGCCTGAAAAGTGGGAGCCTGGGCTGACCAGCCGCAGAGCGGGGAGCAAAGCGACTGAGCCCTCAGGGCAGGGCAAGGGCCGGGCCCAAGGAGGGCACACCTTATACCCTCAGCCATTCGCTCACTCGGCCTGTCCCCTGGTTTGCTGAACGCACACACAGTGAATGTCTGCTCTGAGTGGTGAGGGAATCAATAGGGATGAGGATCCAGACTGCTTTCATTTCCAGCCCTCCGTCCCGGCTGATTTATGCTCATGACAGCTGTGATGTGAATGGCATTGTTGATTTATTTGCTTTGCTCTGCCAGGTCTTAGCTGTGGCATGCAAACTCTTAGTTGCGGCATGTGGGATCTAGTTCCCTGGCCAGGGATCGAACCCGGGCCCCCTGCATTGGGAGAGTGGAGTCTTAGCCACTGGACCACTAGGGAAGTCCTGTAAGTGGTGTTTCTTTTTGTTGACTGCTACCATATCATGCTGCAGCTCCACTGTCGGTTAAGTGTCCTTTAAGTCTGAGACTTTGAGACCCTCAGGGATTTAATCCTGGCGAGTGTCGAGTCCTGCAGTTGGAGGCTGCAGGGACCACGGAGCTGGCCTGCTTGCCTAGATCTCATTCTGCACCCCTGGGAGGTGCTTACAGGGCCTGGGGACGCTGTCCATGGTGCTGGGGAGCCTGGAGGAGGGATAGGACCAGTCTGGTAACAGGACAGCTTTCTGCGGGGAGGAGTGAGCCAGGAGGAAAGAGAGGATCTTCTTACTGGATGGCAGGCTGATGGGCTGGCAGTGAGCATGTGGCCAGGTGAGCCAGAGGGGCCTGTGGAGGCCTGCAGCCCACATTCAGTAACTGCTGATGATCAGTGTGGTGGACAGAGAGACCACAGGAAGAGCAGTGAGTCGAGTTACTGATTGATTCTCAATAGCCCTGGAAATGACAAGGGTTTCTGTGTCTACCCTGGGCACCGAGGAGACTGAAGTTGGAAGGGAGAAGCCAGGGCTGGGGGGGCGGGGTGGGCAGCAACTGAGTCCTGAGCCTCCTGCAAGGGTAGTTAGAAGGGCGAGGCCTGCAGCATCTATTTGCTGCCACTAGGAAAAGGCCCCAGAAGCCAGACCTGTGGTCACCACATCAGCAGGTGGGCTCCTGGAGTATGAGGAGGGGGTGGGGCCCTGGGGTGGGGGGGCGGGGCTGGGCTCCATGAGAACCCAGGGGTAATAAGGCATGAAGGCTGTCCCCACACTAGGGTGGATTCTCAGATACACTGGGTTTCTCCAGTCAAAACCATTAGTGACTGGTGGCTACAAGGCTGGTTCTTTCAAAGCACCAGCACCTGGCCAGATGATTGCATCCATTCCCCAGAACCTACGTGAAAACTTGGTCATGACTCAAGTTCAGCAGTTCAGCAGGAGTATGTGGAGTATATGCTACTTTCCTGCAGGACAGAGCAGAAGGTTCCCCTACAAAACTGTATCAAACACGGGATGCTGCTGACAACACCCTCAAAAGCGTGGCTATACACCCTTACACTCATACCACAGCCCACTACATCCTCGACCACCCAAAGGTTAACAGACGCTTTCAGATATGTCCATTGGGAGCCATCTGCAAAGTGAATGAACGCCTTTCATTTTTCATTCTAGAAAAAAAAAAGTGATCCTACAGATACATCTTACACTTTTTCGAACAGTTGGAAACACGCCTTCTGTGTCTAAGTATGAAGGCCTTTCCCTAAACACCGCGAGGGGTGTCATTGATCAGAGAGCAGAGGGATCTTTGCTGGGTGGTTTCCATCCCTATGCTCATCACAGCATAGGTGTTGTGTTGCGCAGGGCAAGGTGGAGACCCCTCTGACTCTGGCTCTAACTGGCCATGTGACATCCACATGCCACCGAATCAAGTTTTCCTGGGTTTCCTCATTTTTTCCGGGAGGAATCTAGGCTCCCACGAGACGGGGTGTGTGAATGCTCTTTGAAAATGTTAACACAAAAAACAAATTAGAAATTCTTCTGTTTTAACAATAGATATGGAAGAACTCTAACAAAGTAAAATGAGCAATCTTAGGTTAATATGCTTTAAACTCCAGAGGAAATTGAATCATTTTCTAGCAAGATACAGATTACTAAATTTAATGTAAGTAACATTACGAATAGACAGGTAATCAAAAAAGAAGTTTAAAAAGCTGTTAAAAGAGCTACCATCTATCATTAAAAAGGTGTCAAGCCCTGGAGTGGGTGGGTTGCCATGCTCTCCTCCAGGGGATCTTCCCAACCCAGTCTCTGCCTTGCAGGCAGACTCTTTACCATCTGAGCCACCAGGGAAGCCCAAGAATACTGAGGTGGGTAACCTATCCCTTCTCAAAGGGACCCTCCTGGCCCAGGAACTGAATCAGGGTCTCCTGCATTGCAAGCGGATTCTTTACCAGCTGAGTTACCAGGGAAGCCAGATAATTTTTACATTAGTCAAATTATTCCAGAACACAAAAAGGGATATATAGTATTCCAGTTCATTGTATATTACCCTAACACAAATATATAATCAAGAAAACACTTGAAAAATATGAGCCAAAATAGTTTATGGACATAATGGCAAATATAACAAAACTTTTTTAAAAACCAGTTTTTTAGGAATATTTAGTGCTGTATTTTAAAAGGGCACACCAAAATCAATTAGGGTTTATTCCAAGAATTAGAAAGTTTTCCTTATAATTAGCAAAAGTCACATATCAACACATGGCAAAGTTCATCTATCAAAATTTGGCAGTCATTCCCGATAAAATGGTATAGAATAGAAAAGTACACACATACTATCCAGGAATAAAATGAACATCTTAAACACAAGAGTATTAATCAGACACTATCTGTCAATGTGTTACACAGGTTAAATATGAAGCATTTCCATTAAAGTTAGAAACAAGACGGGCAGGCTCACTGCCAGTTCTGCTAGTCACATTTTTAGAGGCTCTAGCCTTTGAAATAAGACAAGAAGATGAAATAAATAGTTGAAAACAAATGTTGAAAAACAACATTTATCATTACTCTTGGGTATGATTGTACAACTAGAAAATCTCAATACAATTATGAAAGTGGCTGAATTAAAGTAAAAAATGCAGAAAACGTAATACCTTTTTTCTTATACAATACATACAACTAGTTAGAAATTATCTCATAAAAAAATCCACATGACAAAGCTATTGAATACTTTGGGATAGATTTCATCTGAAAGGCATGATGAGACCTATATGAAGAAAGCCAGACACATTCTACTGAAGGTTATCAAAGCAAGACTGGACTAAAAACAGACACATACCATGTTTCTGTATGTGAAGACTCCATTTCAAAAGAGAAAACCTTTTTCAAATTATAAATAAATAAAACTCTAGCAAAAATCACAATGGCTATTTGTGGGGGGACCCATTAGACATAGATATTAAACTTAATATAGAGACATAAATATGTGAGATTTGCCAGGAAATTTTTGGAAGAGGCTAGCAATGATGTTTCTGAGTCACCAGATATCAAAACACCACAAACTTGATATAAACAGAACAATAGAATGAGAACAGTAAGGCCCAGGATATACAAGCAGAACAGTGGACACCTACTCAGGCTGTTCATGAGTGAGAAGGAAGTCTCTTCTGTGACTGAGCCCTTACATCACAAAGCCCATTGTTACAAACTTACAAAGGCAGCAGGAAGGAGGAGGTGTGGTACACACACGATGGAGTAATATGATGGAGTATTACTCAGCCATAAAAAGGAACATTTACATTGTTCTGGCATTTACAGTGCCATTTGTAGCAACACGGATGGACCTGGATATTGTCACACTGAGTGAAGTAAGTCAGACAGAGAAAGACAATTACCATATGATATCACTCATATGTGGAATCAAAAGAAAAAGGAGCAGGGTACAGTGGGGCTCTGGTTGACTCTAAGAGACCTTTGGGTGAGGGCAGCCCTCCTAAGCAAGACTGAACATCCCAGTTTCATAAAGGGAATTCTCTCTTCCCTCTTGAGTTAACAGCTTCAGAATACCATCCCCCCGAGGTCTGCATCTCAGCAAATGGACACTGGCCCAGCGGCCCAGCCTGGAGTCCTCTGTGATGTGTCCATCATGCAATCTGCCTATCATCTGTCATCCAAACCTCCCCAACATCCCAGTGGCCCCACGCCCAGTGCGTACCTGGAAGCTGACTGCTCCACCCTCACCTCCTGGTCCAGGCCCCCATCATCTTGCCACAAATCACAGCCTGCTTCCTTCCACCCTCAATCTGTTAAAAGTACACACGCATGAGCATCACATGCACATACGTGTTAGCACTTGTTCTCTGGGCAGAGGGGTGGGGGAGGGCCGAGCCATAATTAAAAAGCCAGCATCATTTTCCCCGGAGGACAATCTCTGTACAGTGCAAGTCAGATCATGCACAGCTCTCCAATGGCTCCCCACGTTGCTCGGAGCAACCGGCAGGGCATCACAATGGCCGCCAGCCCACCCACTGGGACCTCTGACCTCACTCCGTGCCAGCCTCCCGCTGTGCTTCATACACACAAGCTCGTTCCTGCCTCAGGGCCTTGGCACTTGCTGTTCCTGCCCTCCCCTCAGGGTTTCCACACATTCCTGAGCCGAACAACACGTTCATTCCCACTCCCTTTTCCTTCTCCTTCTCCGTCCCACGTTCCGCTCTCTGATCCACCTTATATTTAACCTAATTTTCTCCATCCTAACAGAAAATAAACTTCAAGGCCAGGGCTCCGGTCTTTTGCTCACTGCTGAGCCCCAGAGTGCTTTAAAGAGCCCGGCACACAGTGGGGCCTTGATCTTTGTCCCAAGAAAGAATGGATAAGCAGTGTCACTAACACAGCCAATCAAACGACTGCTCTGCAGGCCACCCTGGGTCTTCTGTTAAAAAGCTCTGATCTAGAGGCTTCCCTGGTGGTCCAGTGGTTGAGAATCTTGCCTTCCGAGGCAGGGGACACAGGTTCACTCCGCGGTCTGGGAACATCCCACAGGCTGTGGAGCAGCTAAGCCCATGTGCCACAACTGCCGAGCTGGCGCTCCAGAGCCTGCGCTCGGCCACAAGCAGCCACTGCTGCAGGAAGCCGGCAACCACAGCTGAGAGCAGCCCCGCGGATCACAACCAAGGAGCTACAGGAAGCCGGCAACCACAACTGACAGCAGCCCCGCGATCACAACCAAGGAGCTACAGGAAGCCCGAAACCACAGCTGAGAGCAGCCCCGCCGATCACAACCAAGGAGCTACAGGAAGCCCGAAACCACAGCTGAGAGCAGCCCCGCTGATTACAACCAAGGAAAAGCCCACGTGCCGCAGTGAAGACACAGTGCGGCCAAAAGTGAAATAATGATTTAGAAAATTTCATCACTCTTTAAAAAAAATGGAAATGAAACCAAGATTCCGTTTGTTTTTCTTCTTAGAAACACAAATTTCTGAAGTGACAATATCAGGGTTGGGAAAGGTAGAATAAGGTAGGTGGAGCCACGAAAGTGCCTGTCCTTCCACCTGGCACCTGCCCTTTGAAGACTCTCCTCAAGGAAGTAAACAAGATGAATTCATGAAATCATGATCACTACGGTATTATTTGGAGAAGGAATTGGCAACCCACTCCAGGATTCTTGCCTGGAGAATCCCGTGCACAGAGGAGCCTGGTGGGCTACAGTCCATGGGGTCGCAAAGAGCTGGACACGACTGAGTGACTAACACACACACAGTATTATTTACACAGTTCACAAAAAAATTAGCAACACTTTAGAGGTCAAAATTGTCTAAATCAGGAGAATGGCTAAATAAACCATAGTATTTCTGCTGCTGCTGCTGCCAAGTCGCTTCAGTCGTGTCCGACTCTGTGCGACCCCATGGACTGCAGCCTACCAGGCTTCTCCGTTCATGGGATTCTCCAGGCAAGAACACTGGAGTGGCTTGCCATTTCCTTCTCCAATAGTATTTCTACAATGCAGCTATTTAGAAGGCTTCAAGAAATAGTTTAACAGTATGGTAAAATATTTGCAGTGTGCAAATTGGTCCACATGACCACACACATGCACACATGTGCACACACACACCAGCACTAATGCTTGCTCTCTGGAGGAGGAGTAAGCCAGGCCAGAGGCAGGCAGACGACCGGGGCTACTGAGCTGCGAGTCTTGCCTCTCTCGCGGGTTGGGGTCTGGAGGTCAGGAGGCAGGGACGGCTTGGTGGCAAGCAATGCAGAGGAGGGGCGGGGATCCGGGAGCCCTGCTCGGTGTGACTGCCCATCTCTGCCTGGGCAGGAAATCACAGTGACACATGGGTCACAGTGAATCCCAGAGGGTCCAGAGGGGGGGGCGCCCAAGCACCCGAGCCAGGCATGTGACCCACACGCGGGTGATGCACCCAGAGAGGATGAACACTCAACGCACGCCCACGATGGCTGCATCGAGCCATCCACAGACACCCCTGGAGCGTCTGCTGCGTGCCAGGCTCTTCTGCTGATACTCGGGAGATGGAAGTAAAAGATGATCCTTAAATAGCCTCTGCCAGGGGAGGGTCTTGGGGCCGGGGAGAGAGAGGAGAGCCAGTTTCAGGTGAGCAGAGATTACGAGACGGGTCGTGTACTCTCGACACAGCTGATGGGAATGGCTCCCTGAGGAGGAAACCTCAGAGCCCGGAGGTGAAGGAAGCACAGATCCTCGCAAACCTCACGCGGCAAGCTGGCGTGAAGGTCGGGGGAGCAGCGCTGGCCTCCTGCACCCCCAGTTCTCTTCCCTAACTTCCCCAGAGCCATACCAGGGGCCAGGCTGAGGACGCAGAGAGGGAGGGAGACTCTGGTTTGTCCCAAAGCTGGTTTCACGGCCAGCTGGGGAATATTCTTGGGCTGCCAGCAGAGATGATAACTGTGTGTTCACATCAGAAAACTTAGAAACTACAAACAGGGCACAAACCGAAACAAAGGTCATGGGGGCCCCACCCCCAGCGGCACCATGGCCATCGCCCTGGTGCACGTGGGGCCAGCCTGGGACCGGAAGGTCCCCGGGCCCCGGGCATGCAGTCCCAGCCCTCCCCACCCCGTGTCACCCAGGGCACCCACTGGCCTTGAGAGGGCAGGGCCTCCCGGCTCGCCCATCAGGGGCACTGGGCTTGAGGCGGTCAGGAGCCCATGTTCTGGTCCCTTTTTTGCAAAGCCATGCTCCGAGTGATTGGAGACGCCAGGGAGGAACAGATGGCTCTTGGTCTGGCGCTTTTGTGTCCCTGGCACTTGTCACGTGACTGTTCTATCTGAATGGGGGAAAATAGGGCTTTTTCTATAACTGGAAGCAATGTTTCTCCTCCTCACCACTATCTTCAGATGCAAATGTCACTTTCCAAAACCAACTACGCTTTACATAAAAGGCCTCCTCAGGATAGGGATCGCAGCTGCAAGACAGAGCTTGGGGAAGGGATGGGGCGTCGGGCGCCTGCTTCCGTCCCCACGACTATCTGGAGTGGGAGCGGTGGGCCCGCTCCTCCTGCAGCCGACATCTGACAACTGGATGCTCGCAAGGCTCTCCAGGCGACTTTACAAATGAAAAAAAAAAACAATAGTGGAATCTTATGCACTACGGGTCTGACCCAATTACAGGATGGTTTCCATGTTTGGAAGGAATCCTCTCTCATTTTTTCAAGGGTATTTGTATAGAACTTTGTTTTACTAAATGCTTGTCCCTCTTGATGGAGAAGGCAATGGCACCCCACTCCAGTACTCTTGCTTGAAAAATCCCAGGGATGGAGGAGCCTGGTAGGCTGCAGTCCATGGGGTCGCTAAGAGTCGGACACGACTGAGCGACTTCACTTTCACTTTTCTCTTTCATGCATTGGAGAAGGAAATGGCAACCCACTCCAGTGTTCTTGCCTGGAGAATCCGAGGGACAGCGGAGCCTGGTGGGCTGCCGTCTATGGGGTCGCACAGAGTCGGACACGACTGAAGCGACTTAGCTTAGCTTAGCTTGTCCCTCTTGATATCACAGAGAAATAGAGACCACCTGTGCGAAAAAACTCCCGGTCCCCTTTGTGACTACCCAGCAGGAGTAGCACAATACAGAAAAGGAAGAATGCGCCAAGATATGAAGCACACGGTCAGCAAAGAACCAGCTAATCATATCGCGCTTCTGTGGGGCTTTTCTTGGACTCAAATGTAGCCACGTATCTCATTTAGTAAAAACCAAGCTTTACAGTGAAATCCAGTGGTTCTAAATCCTGCTACTGCTTGGACTCACCCAAGAGGCGGCTCCAACCAGTGCGGGGTCAGAAGGAGGCAGCCTGGATTGGGGGATCAGGGGAAGGCGGCCTGGACTGGGGGGTCAGAGGGAGGCGGCCTGGATTGGGGGGTCAGAGGGAGGCGGCCTGGACTGGGGGGTCAGAGGGAGGCGGCCTGGACTGGGGGGTCAGAGGGAGGCGGCCTGGATTGGGGGGTCAGAGGGAGGCGGCCTGGATTGGGGGGTCAGAGGGAGGCGGCCTGGACTGGGGGGTCAGAGGGAGGCCTGTGCTGAATTCCCAGAGCCACCTCTTCTGCCCCAGCTCAGAGCCCCTCCCCTCCCCCCACAGCCCCGAAATCTCTGATGCCGCCTTCTGCTCAGACTGGGGTGTCTCCAAGCGCACACAGTGCTGGGTGCTCATTGGGGGGAGCTTACAGGCTCAGTGCAGGCCCCCCCTAGACCCTGTCCTGTCCCCCTGGGGCTCAGACCGCACTTGCCATCATCACTCAGCGCCTGACAGGGAACAAGAAGAAGGGATGGTCGCACACGCCTCTGGAGCACTGCCAGGGAAGCCACACCAGGAACCCAAGTTTCGGCCGACTTGGATCGAGCCGAAGGGGGTCAGAGGCTGGGCTGGTCCAGCGGAGGGGCCCGGGGTGGATGGTGAGGGCAGCTCGCAGTCAACCGAGGGCTTCGGCGCCAGCCAGGGCTGAACAGAGCTCCGCACGGCTCTTTCTGGTGGTTTGGGCGAGACACACACCCTCCGCCATCCCTTTACCCACGGGGATAAAACCCAAACCATCTCCAAGGGCAGCCTCAGATCTCGACAGGATGACACACACAGCGCTGCCCCCGACGGCTGGCCGACACGGGCGGCCTTCTTGCTGCTCCTGCCAGTTTTTGTAAGAGACATTTTGGCCTGAGTCAAGAGGTGGGGCAGACATGGGTTTGAGTCCTGGCTCCTGGCTGCCACGGTCTCTGTCACAAGTCATCAGAGGGGAGAGGCACGTGGCGCCTGCTCTTGCCTGCAGGTTAAGCCAACCTGCCTGGGATGGAAGCCTGGTCTAGATGTGGTCACACACCCTGAGGCGGGGAAAACCTGGGCTTCTAACCAGCGGCCTCGGGCCCGCCGTGGGCTGAGATTCGGGATGGCCAGGGTACAGCCCTGCTCTCCCATCTTCCAGCGGGACCTTATGCAGGCACCTCACTTCTCTGGGCCAAGGCTCTCCGTCTGTAGCGTCAGGACAGCCACACCAGTCGGAGGGAACTCCCCACGAGAATCACTCCAGAAGACAGGGGAAAAACAGGGAGCACCCCACTGATTCGGGAATTGGCTCTGGCTCTGCGGTAGGGAACTCATATTTGAAGAGGGTTGTGGGTTTGATCCCTGGGTCGGGAAGATCCCCTGGAGGAGGGCACGGCCACCCACTCCAGTATTCTTGCCTGGGAAATCCCACGGACAGAGGAACCTGGCTGGCTGCAACCCATGGGGCTGCAAAAGAGGTGGACATGACTTAGCAACTGAGCATGCATGCAGGGGGAAACCCCAAAGGAGAAGCCTGTGCCCCCCCAATTCAAAAAAGCTGGGGAAAGTTAGCCAAGGACGAGAATCAGTGACACAGGGCAGGGTGTGCTCTGGACGGCTCACTGACCCGGGAACTCTGTTACCTCGTGTTCGGCTTCATTGTACTCTCATTCAATAGCTCTATTAAGGGAGTGATTTTAGAAAAGAGCCTTCTAGTACCCTGTCAATTAATTGTGTCCAGCCACGTCTTGGCTGACTTATCAGTTTTCCATGACACAGTATCTAAGCAACTTCTCTAGACAACAGGGAAGCGAGAACACGGCAGGGAGGGTGGGCGAACTGTCACGTGATCCAGTGCAGCTGGAGACGGAGACACGCGGGTGTATGCTTCCCGGAGGCACAGGGCACTCAAGGCCTGCTTCCTCAACTCCTGTCTCCACAGCCTTTGCCATGCGGCTCTGGGTTTCCTCCCACCGAAGAGCTGAGAATATTTCCCTATCCCACAGCTTTGCACTCAGTCATACGACTGCTTTGGCCAAGGGAATGTCAGCAAGTGCCATGGGGTCGAAGCATTAAGAAGCCTTTGCGTGATCGGCAAGCCCCCCTGTGTCTGTGGTGCTGTCTTGAGAGGAGCTGAGCTGCTTCGCTCTGGTCCAAGGGAGCAGAGACATCCCAGGGAGGCCACCAGAGCTGAGCCCCGGCCAGCCAGCCCACATGCAAAAGCTGAACAAGTGTTTATAGTCCTGGAAGTCCTGGGGCTCTTTGTTACGCAGCGACAGCTGACTGATTCAGTTCTGAATTTCTGGTTAGTGAGAAATAAAAGGTACTGAGCTCAGACTACAGAGAAGACAAGGTGGCCTTTTGGCTGTCACTGCTCCATGACGATGGTCACCGGATGTCACTCGTCCTGTGGGTGTCAAGGTGGCCTTTACCTGGCTGGGTCCACATGGTTTAGCAAGGCCTGCTTCAGCTCTTAGGTTAGAAACACGTCGGTATATTGATTTAACTCTTAGGAAGGATACAATTAAGCTAATCAGACTGCATGATTCTTATACTAAGTTTTGTTCTAAATACTTAGGGAGACAATTAAACAGTTTTTTTCCCATGATTCCTTAGAGGAGGGGTAAAAAAAAAATCCTGAAATTTCATACAGAATAAGAACACAGCAGGTAGCAAAAACTCCTAATTAGAAATACTCGGTAAAGAATTCTTCCACTTCCTTTTAAAGAACAGTGTAATTACTTCTAAGAATTGCAAAATTGCTTCATTTGATCAAATATTTTGATTAGCAAAGAAATTAATTGTACTGTATCTTCATTTGTATTTACATCGAATTAATGAATGCTAAAAATAACAACAGCAGCAAAACTGCCTGTCAAAAAAAAAGATAAAACATTAAAAAAATCTAGATGAAAATACAGTGAAAGCTCTGTGTGCAAACGTGCCTATACAGAGGCCTCCTGCTGGATCAAGGAACCAACTTCGGCAACTCCCAGGGACCCCCGCGCACGGGGCCAAGGGTGGACACTCGGGTATCGGGAGGCCCGGAGGCCTTAGTGATGGACGGATCGGCCTTGGCAGTTCAGCGCGCTGCGTGCAGAAGTGAGGGAGATACGCCAGAACTGCGGGTACCACTCGGGTTTCCTGGGGCATGACGCTGCCAACCCTGGGGTCTCTGACCGAGCAGGAATTCTTTCTGGGTGATAAACAGATGCAGATCTGGAGATTTTAGCTTCCTTTTCCTTTGGAAAGGCTACACTCAAGCCAAGCTTCAAGCCAACTGAACCGAGGCTTACTGAGACCCGGTCCTGGGAGCCACCTTTTGCTGTGCTCTTTCACCCAGGCTCTGAGCTGCAGCCTTGCGGAAGCTCCTCTGCCCTTGGGGGCAGCTGTGTCATCCCTGTTTCTAGACAAGTAAGTGGGGCTTCTCCCTGAAGAGATTGGGACCTGGGCTGCTCCCCTGTGAGCTGATGACGGAGCTCAAGATGGCCTGACTTCAGAGCTGTGCTCTCCCATCCTCCCGTGACCCCAGCCCCCACCACACGCACGAGTACAGAGCCTACCCGAGAAAGGCATCAACACAGACTGAGGGCTACTGCGGGCCTCTGTCCCAGGCTCGGGGACTTGAACGGCTGAGGCCAGCCCCTGCCTGGAGAAGCTGATGCTTTGGGATGCCCGTGGAGGCAAGCATGGGGGAGACCCACCCCAGAGCCCTGCCCCATGGCCTCCCTCCTGGACCCTCTGTCCCCGCCTCACATCCCCCTCCCTCTCCTTCTCCTCACCCTGGCCCCAAACCCACACTCCAGCTGTTCCCAAAGTACGGGTTTCCCATCTTGGGTCTCTGCACGCACTGATCTTGACACTTGAGAAGCCCATCTCCCGACGTCCAGACGCACTGCGAGCTCATTAGAGAGCCCTTTCTGCCTCTTCTGCCCTGACCACATAGACCGAGGGCCTCCCGCTCCGGCTCCCTGGGCTCACTTCCTCTCCACAGCTCAACATTCGCAGAGGATCCACTTGACACGTCTGCAAACACCCAATCCATAGACCCTTTGGTAGCACGAAATTGCCATAAAATGCAAAGAAACAGAGGAAACACCTGAGCTACCCTTGTGACCCTTTAATGATTCAATAAACTCCTGGCTGAAGTCATTTATGAAACTATGAAAATGAATTCTTCCACCCAAATAAATTACACACTGTATAATCACATCATTACTGAACATTGTACACTAAGCAGGCACTCAGTGAAGGAGGATAGAATGAAAAATAATAATAATGCAGACATTTGGTGTTGGCTATGTTCAGAACCATGCAAAGCTCCTTCCACATTAACTTGCTTAATCAGAATAGCAATCCTGTACAGTGGACACTCAGACTCTCAGACTGACAGCAGCAAGCTGAGAGCAGGGCCCTGGTGCTGGTTGGATTTCTAATCCCGGCCCTGGTGCTTCTAGCTGTGCGGCTGGGAATACATGCTGAAGCTCTCTGTTCCTGTTGCCCGCTCTGCGGTGCTGGAGAAGACTCTTGAGAGTCCCTTGGGCTGCAAGGAGATCCAACCAGTCCATCCTAAAGGAGATCAGTCCTGGGTGTTCATTGGAAGGACATGTTGAAGCTGAAACTCCAATACTTTGGTCACCTGATGCGAAGAGCTGACTCATTGGAAAAGACTCTGATGCTGGGAAAGATTGAGGGCAGGAGGAGAAGGGGACAACAGAGGATGAGATGGTTGGATGGCATCACTGACTCAATGGACATGAGTTTGAGTCAACTCCGGGAGTTGGTGATGGACAGGAGGCCTGGCGTGCTGCAGTCCATGGGGTCGCAAAGAGTCGGACATGACTGAGCGACTGAACTGAACTGAGCTGAAAAGGTTCTTAGGAGGATGAGCTGAGTTAATTCAGGTAAAGTGCCTGGAACAGGGCTGGGCTCACAGCACATGCCCAGTGGGTATCAGCCTCTGTTTGGACGTTGGTATCTGACTGTGGGTGGCAAGAAGATGCAGGAACTGGCTGGGCAGAATCACCAGGGAGGTGACGCGCTTCCTCCTCCCAGTCTCTTATCAGGGACCATTCACATTCAGGCTTCAGTGAAGGCTGAGAGGTGGAGCTTTCTGGTTCTTTAACGAATGGTCGGGGCCATCTCTGCCGGAGTAGTCCTCGCCCCTGGGGAGGTTTGTGCGTGGTCACCTGTCCTCCCACCGGCCTGGACACCAGGGCTGGCCCAGGGCCTGGCACATCGTTGCTCATGTTTGCTGAACGTGGGGAGGTAAGAAGCTCCCAGTTGAATGGGGCAGTTAAAGCCAGAACCCAAGCAGCTCCCCTCCAAGCCAGACACACGTGTATATGGTAACAATTAAGACGCAAGTGCCATCCTGGATTTACTCTGCAAGGCCTGCTTGGGACAACGACTTCTTGGATTGACTTCTAGCTTCCTGATACGGTCATGACCTTGTAGAATCAGTAGTACAGCTCAGTGCTGGTGTTTAATTGATCCAAACACGGCAATTGAATTGGATCACAAATCCCTGGAGGGACGAAATGAGTGAGGGTCTCCAGGGCAGGCTACACCACAGTCTGCTTACTTGAATAGGCAGAGAGTGTCCCGCCCATGTAGGAGTAGGGAGGGAGTGCCAGCCCAGATACCAGGGGAATGCTTGTGAGGCACTGGAGGAGCTGCCCAAGGCCTCCTGGAGATGGGCTGAGGCTGGCCCTGGTTGCGGTGGGCGGGCTCAGGTGGCTGCAAGCCTGGCACGGCCTCTTTGCTTTTCTGCAAGACGCGTGGAGACCAGGCTGAGTTTGCTTTGGCGGGCGAGCCCGTCCTGCTTCCAGCTGGGGCCCATCTGGCAGCTGCAAGAGCAGCAGGTGCCCAGTCCTCCCGACTGCCCACCCCTCCTGAAAGCTGATGAAGGCGCGGGTGGCGGGGGTGCACTGCTCTTCCTTCCGACCGGAAGCTCCAGGTCCAGGTGGGGCCCTGGACTGTGGGGTGCTTCAACCACTCGGGTTTGGGAGAACTGGTTTTTTTGCAGGTGGTGCTCGGGGTAAAGAAACCGCCTACCAATGCAGGAGACAAAAGAGACTCGGGTTCGATCCCTGGTTTGGAAGATCCCGAGGAGGGCATGGCAACCCACTCCAGTGTTCTTGCCTAACAGAAGCCCATGGACAGAGGAGCCCAGTCCATAGGGTCACAAAGAGTCAGACACGACTGAAGCAACTTAGCATGCACACATGCATTTTAACCTCACGAGGACAGTGAGTCACGCTGACTGGTGGTCAGGCAACCTGAGCAGGTTGGCCCCTGACTGCTCCTCTGGTGCGACGGTGTCATTTTCATTCCACGCGGTTGACTTTGTTTCTTTTCCTTTAGCTCAGGCACGGTGGCCCAGAGCCCCTCACCCTGCACTCTCACCAAGGTCACCCCAAGTGTCCAAGTGACCTGAGTTATCCCTCCCAAGCTGCTGTGTCCTCGATCGTCTCCAGGACAACAATAACAACAGGTAGCAAGTATTCCATTGGAGGTGGAAAGTGAGTGAAATTTAGGGGAAACATTCAAAAATCCCCAAAATTATATCTAGAGCACTTGGATTTTTTTTTGGCATTAGGGGAAAGAGTAAATAACTGGAATGGCATATGTTAATAATTTCTTTAACTTATTTCCAATAATCTTTGGGCCTTTTCCTGAAAAGGAAATGTCCCCATTCTTTACAATATTCATTAAAAATACATGGACACCATTATACTTACAATAAAAAGAAAAATAAATCAAAGTAACACTGTTGGCAACTAATATAAGCGTGATGCTTATGAAAGATTACAACCATTTTGATGTGGGTTACGGTCTCTTCTTTGGTTGAAAACTATAATCTTAAATTCTCCCTTAGGAAAAAAATCATCTCCAAGTTGCTTAACCTCTCACTGGATAAGTTTAGAGGTGATATATTATAAACACCAGGTAAGGACTGATCTCACTGGGTCTCGGTTAGCTAAAATGTGGCAAAATAATTACTCTGCATTGAATAAGGATGCACTTTGTTAAAAATTCCATTATTTCCATGGTAATAAAGTAGAAAGATTTTATACGGGTTCCTACTGTGTCTTTTAAAAATTCTATGTCTGCTCTGAGCATTATTTTATATTCACAAAGGATACTGAAATTTCACTTTAAGACTTAAATGTTAAACAGAAATGATTTTCTAAAAACAAGGTGATACTCTATATAGCTCGCACATAGCTTTTTGAAGATAAAATGTTTTTCCCAGAAGTGAAAAAGAGGTATTTGCTGAGGGCAGACACTCAGGTGACACCTTCACCTGGCTTGCGAGAATCTTACGAGAAAGGTATTGGTGCTGACATCCACGGCTTGTCCTGGTTAATCTTTCTTTACTTTGCGACCGAGGCCCTGGGAGTGCTTCGGTTTTCATAATACCTCCTTGCTCCTCTTTGGTGCTACCTAGGCGAGTGCGTCTCATCCTGACTCTGGCCGGCAAAGCTGACCGGTGCCTGCCTCGGTGGTTAGCAGCTTGTGAGCTCGGGGCTGGGTGGTGGTGCGGGGTCCCTGTGGGGGACACGGGGCCCACGCGTGGAGCCGATGCTAGGATGGTCGATCTGTACTGGCTGCGCACCCCCTCCTCCCCCGACTTTGAGGAGCGCTTATTCAAAAGCAGAGACATTACTTTGCCAACAAAGGTTCGTCTAGTCAAGGCTATGGTTTTTCCTGTGGTCATGTATGGATGTGAGAGTTGGACTGTGGAGAAGGCTGAGCGACGAAGAATTGATGCTTTTGAACTGTGGTGTTGGAGAAGACTCTTGAGAGTCCCTTGGACTGCAAGGAGATCCAACCAGTCCATTCTGAAGGAGATCAGCCCTGGGATTTCTTTGGAAGGACTGATGCTAAAGCTGAAACTCCAGTACTTTGGCCATCTCATGCAAAGAGTTGACTCCTTGGAAAAGACTCTGATGCTGGGAGGGATTGGGGGCAAGAGGAGAAGGGGACGACAGAGGATGAGATGGCTGGATGGCATCACTGACTCAATGGACGTGAGTTTGAGTGAACTCTGGGAGTTGGTGATGGACAGGGAGGCCTGGTGTGCTGCAATTCACGGGGTCGCAAAGAGTTGGACACAACTGAGCGACTGATCTGATCTGATCAGGGGTGTGCCATGGTGTAGTGGGGGCCGAAACGCCAGGGCTCAGCTGCACCCTGGGATCTGGAAAGTTCCGCAGCATTTGGTGTGATGGGAGCTGAGGCACTTTTCCCTGCAGTGTGTGATGGACACAGGAGACGGATCTATACAGGTTTGGGGGGGCATTTGGCCCCCATCTAAGAGATGGGTGAAGCCTCCATCTTTACGCTCCGGGTGCTCCCAGCTCCCTCAAGGCCTTTCGCTACACCTCCCCTACCTTTGCAGCTATCCCTTCTCCAAGAGCGGATTCAGTGCAGCTGGGGATTATTCACGGCGAACTTCCTCTGCAAGGAGAGGTCCCGACCGCCTTAATTACATTTCGGTAATCTCCTTTTAATTACTTGCTGCCCGTGCATCCCCTAGAGGAAGGGATGGCTGGTGTCGTATTTAATGAGCTCGAGGAGGATGCATTAACTGTTCCTGTTGTTAGTTAACTTCTTTTCCTTCTGTTAAGAATGGTCGTCAGCCTGCAACTAGACTTCCAAAATCGCCACCAGGTAGGGGCAGGGTCCTGGCTCATCCACAGCTGCCTCGCCATCCCAGTCCACCCTCGTGGGAGCCGACTACGTCCCTGCTGAGACGTCTCCAGGGTCTGGGACCCGAATTCTGGAGCGAGGCGTGTGGGGCCCAGGTGGTCTGCCCCTGCCCCCTCCCCTATCAGCAGATGGACGTGCCCTGAACATCCATGGTCACCCTGTGCCTCATCCTTCAGGTCAGCAGTCCCAGCCTCAACTTGCTCTTCTGGTAAAGGCACCTCCATCTTCACACCCCCTCCCCGAGCCAGTTCAGGGGCTGATACCATTTCACCCCAAGCGCCTAGTGCACGCGGATGGGCAGAGCAGGAGGGCTGAGCAGTGGGCTGGGGGGTGCCAGCATCCCTGCTGCAGCCCCTCCAGCCCCCCGGCCCCCATCTGTCTTGAAGCACACTTCCTGCCGTCACCCGCGTTACAGTTAGTCCTAAAGCCTCCTCTTAGGAATGTTCGGCAAGGTGCTTCCAGAGGCGCAGGGGACCCCGAGATGAGGTCAGGTGGAATGAGCATGGTGGGAAGCAGGGGGCAACGCTGGAGGCTCTGGGAACAGCCCCCCTCGCCATGCTCTGGGCTCAGGGACTCCAGAGCCGGCAGCGATGCTCAGAGGGACCCGTGAGCAGGGATGGGCCTCCTCCGCTGCCAACGGTGCAGCCTCTGGACGGGGCCTGTGAGGACTCTGCGTGGCCAGTGGGGCCCGCGGGAAGGGTTTGGGCACGTGCTCATGGGTGTTTGGCAAGGACACGCTGTAGCAATTGGAGACCTGGAAGCCACTGTGAGTCCGGTGATGGGGCATCGGTGAAACCAATGGCCCAGGACACTTGTCCCCCTGCTCCCCTCCTCAGTCAAAGGGCTGCTCCTGACTCATTCTCTCACCTTCCATTTGCCAAAGGATCCCCGCCAGCACGTCCCTCCCCTGGGCACGCCGGCCTCCCTGCTGGCCCCCGCCCCCCGAGTCTTCTCCCCCGAGGCCCCGCATGGTCACAACACTCTTCTCCCCAAACCTTCCCTGGGTCTCCACGTGGTTCAAAGTGCTACGAGGCCGCCCACCCCATCACTCCCTGGGTGCCTGCTACTAACCTTCTCTGCCCTGCCCCTCGCCCCAGCCCAGGCAGCCCAACCTCAAGCCAGCTGGGCTCTTCAGGGCGCCCCCCTCCAACCAGAGGTCACGTGACTCCCTCCCTCCTCTCCGCCGGGTCTCAGCTCAGATGTCCCCTTCTCACTGGGCCCTCCTCTGCCCAGCTTTATCTGACCCCACAGCACAGATCAGATGCTGACATCTGATACGTGTTCTCATTGCTCATCTGTCTCTCTTGCTAGGATACAGGCCCGGCTCAATGGCTGACCTCAGGAGCCTGCCCAGTGCTGGGTGCGCAGCGGCCCACCAGAAGCCCTGGCTGATGGACAAAGTGGGTGGGAGGGGGCACATCCCACCAGATCCACGCTTTAGAGACACACTGTTGACGCGGAAACGCCAGTGATGTCGCGGGAGGGGAAGAGGCAGCTCCGGGAGGGATGTGCAGGGGCCTGGAGGAGAGGCTAGGTGGCAGGGGTGGGAAATGGTGAAAGTTCTGGGGCGGGGGATGGCTAAGAAATGGGGGGACAAGAAGCTGAGGGACAGGGAGGTATAGCTAGAGAAACAGCAGGGGTTACAGGGGCTGCTTTGTGGGATGGGACTGGGGTGAACAGCTGATAAAGTGGTCTCTGTCCTGAAATCTTTGGCAACAATTCCTTTTTTTTTCTATATGGGCATATACTACTTTGATACAAATAATAAATGTTTGTTTAAAAAAAGAGTCTTTTAAGAGTTGAGGAAAATCCCCAACAACCCCCCCCAATTCAGCAGCACACGCTCCCTGTCCTTGACCCCACCGCCAAAGGATATCTGTATAGGAAAGGAGACTAGAGGTAAATATACCAAGATACTGGGCTTTCCTGGTGGTAAAGAATCCGCCTGCAATGCAGGAGGCCCAGGTTCGATCCCTGGGTCGGGAAGATCCCCTGGAGGAGGACATGGCAACTCACTCCAGTATTTTTGCCTGGAGAATCCCATGGACAGAGGAGCCTGGCAGGCTACAGTCCATGGAGTTGCAAAGAGTCAGACATGACTGAGTGATTAACACTTTCATTCCAAAATGTTAACACTTTATCCCGAAGGGTGACTTTAATTCTCCATCACAATGCTTGCTATGCTCCAAATCATGTAAATGGATACAAATGGCAACTATTACTGTTAGCTTAAACCATATGAAATTGTCAATAGTCAATCATTTAGGGCTCTAAAGATGGCAATTTCATAGGCTGCAACCTCACAGAAAAAGAAATTATTTTCTTTAAATGGGGCTGCTTTCAAGACCAATAAATGTATTCCTATCCTTTGAACCCAGTTATTTTATTTCTCGGTTTCTTTCTTTAGGAGAAAAAATCCAAAATGTGGACGTAGACATAGAAAGTGTTCACTGCAAAGTAAATGACAATCTCAAAAACTGGGAGAAAAACTCTAAATGCTTAAAAATAAAGAGTCAGTGGAATGTTATACAGACATTTAACTTATGTTTGGAAGAACTTGAAGTGACATGTAACGTTAAAGAGAAAAAAACCAAGATACGTGATTACATCTACAGCGTTACCTCCACTGGGTAAAAACACACATTCGGTTTGTATGCACAGGTTCACGGCGGCATTATTCACAGGAGCTAAAACTTGGAAGCAGCCCAAGTGTGCGCTGACAGGTGAATGGGTAAGCAAAATACAGTCTATCCACACGACGGATATTCTGAGACTTATCAAGGAAGGGCGTTCTCACACGTGCTACAGAAGGATGAGCTCCGAGAGCGTTACGCTCAGTGAACCAGGCCAGACACGGAAGGACAAGTACTGTACGATTTCACTCACCCGAGGCACCTAAAGTAGTCAGGTTCATAGAGAAAGCAGGACGGTGCTTGCCAGAGACTGGGGGAGAGGGGTAGGGAGTTAAGTGGGACAGAGGCTCGCTTTTGCAACATCAAGAGTTCTGGAGATGGTTACACAGCAACATGAGTGGAGTTAATGCCACCGGGCTGTGCACTTAGAAAAGGATGAGATGGTGACATTTCCAGTAGATGTATTTCACCACAATAAAAGAATTGGAGGCGGGGAGGCACTAGAAATAGACGAATAAGCTCTCCAAAGCAGCCCCGGGGCCCTGGGAAGAGCACCAGCTCGGAAGCTGAATTGCCTGGCGTCCACCCAGCTGAGGAAGCAGGCGGGTGGTCCCTGACTTCCGGAGCCCACCTGCTCCACGCATCCCCTCCCTCGTCCCAGGTGAGGTGATGCACAGAAGGTCTCGCTCAGCAGGATGGAGCTTGTTACTGTTGCACCATCATCATGGGGTTAAATGACTGTTTTCTTTTTTTTTTTTTTTCACACTTGTATTTTCAAAAATTTTCTCAGCAGGTATTTCTTTTAAAATCAGCGAAAAGATGTAAGTCACATAAAAACAGGGAGAGTCACCATAAACAAAGAGAAAAGACAAGTCACGGATCAGGAGGAGATATTTACAATGACCACCCAACAAAGAAGTGGGGCCCTTTTAGGCAGTTCCCAGAGGAGGGAGCCTGGGTGGCTGATAACATTCGAAAGTGTCGGCAGAAATTAAATCTCGATAATACCAAGGGCTCCAGGATATGGCCCGTGGGGAGCTCTCCCGCAGGGCCGGCCGGAGCACACGCCGATCGCTGCAGCCACCGTGGGGGTGTCTGTGGAGCTGAACCTGTGCCGTCCCGCCCCCTCCCCGACCCAGTCGGTCTACGTGGAGTGACCCTGAGTGTGCGAAGGACACAGTCACAGAAGGCCGACTGTGCTCTGCTTGCTGCGGAGAAAACGGCAAACCACCTGCCCGCCGTGAGCAGCAGGACAACTGAATGGGGTTTGCTTGTTCAGCAGAATGTATCCACGTCTCCCTTCACTGGCTAGGTCTACAGTAGCTTCAGTGAGTGAACTGAGGCCAGTGTAACGACATGAATAAATCTTAAATTCCTGACAGTACAGCAAGAAAACCTAAAGCTCTGAAGACTTTGATATAATGTCATATATATATATATATATATATATATAGTTTTAAAACAGCAAATACAATAGTACATAGGAATGACCATCTAAATGGCAAAGACGAAAATCTTCACAGTCCCCAGAGGAGCTGGCACAGCGTTTACAAGCCTGGAGGCCAATGACTTGACGTCCGTGCCCCAGGGCTCGTCTACGAAATGGGATATTACTAGCATGTGCCGCTAGTGACCGCAGAAGAATTACGTGTGTATAAAGGGTTAAGAACAGTGCCTCACCCACATAGACTTTGCTGTTGTCATTATTACTGCATGGAGCCTCAGACCTTAAAAATATTCATATTATCTGCTCTAGCAACCTCACTTTCAAGAGTTTATCCCACGTGAGTGACTGAGGATTTATGGACTCAGATGTTGATTGTGCAGTCGGAAATGACCCAAGCGTCCAGCTACGTGTGCCTGTGTGCTAAGTTGCTACAGTCGTGTCCGACTCTCTGCAACCCTATGGCCTGTAGCCCGCCAGGTTCCTCTGTCTGTGGAATTCTCCAGACAAGGAGAATCCAGCTATGACAGTGTGTGTGTGTGTGTGTGGCTGGTGTGTGTGTGTGTGTGTGTGTGTGTGTCAGCGGGGCGTGGGCGGTGGGGGGGGGGTTGCAGTTAAATACATCCCAGCACAGCCTGTTGAGATTTAGCTGCCACATTATTTTTGTATTTTTCATATTTGTTTTTATCTCCTCTTCCATGAAGGCAGGGACCATAGCCCCGTCTGACTCAGCACAGAATAGCGACCAAAGAAATCCAAGTTCACTGAAAGTAGCCTGTGATTGTCACTACTGATGTTAGTCCATTTACAATTAGAGATGGAGGAAACAGCCTAAGAAGGAACAGTTCATGGAGCCAGAGAAGTGGTCCTGGGAATGAACAAGAGCCCTGTGGTCAGCCACCCACTCTCCTCCAGGAAGTCCCCTTAGACTTCCCCCAGGACCCCACTACAACCACGTTGACCCCTACCCCAGGCTTGGCTGCTGCATGGCCCAGAGCCTGGAACATAGTGGGTCCCAACAAGGGTCTCCTAAGTGGGTCCCAACTCCCTCAGGGCCTGACTTCTCTGGACACCAGATCATCTTCAGGGATCTATGACTCCTAGAACTTTGAAGCCTCTCCTAAACTTTGAAAATCAGTAAAATAAAATAACATTTCAGTGAAGTAAAGGATACATATGTACCTTCTGACACTCAATGTAGAATCAATATCAACTTTTCATTTATAATAAGCTAATTAACTCAGGTGATTGCCGATTTATGTGACACGGTTTTAATCAATTATCTATTTTGCCAAGACTAATTTTAGCCCTTTTCCAAAGAGAAATGCTTATGTGCTGCGGACACTCTTACCTCCTCAACGTAACTGCTGAAGTTCTGGAGAAAATATTTCCAATTTATGTAGGGGGTGAGATGAAGTCTGAGTTTTCTCAAAAAATAATGATACTGGTTATCTGTTAGTTTGTAACAGAAGTCCTTAAGAACCTGTCCAAAATCTGAAGCCTTTACAAACCCAGTGTCCTCTTTATCCAATGCAGAAAATGCCTACAATTAAAAAAAAAAGCAGATATTACAGTCAAATATTTCAAAAATATTTTTCTTAAGTATTGCTTTTCGGAATGCAAATGAAATCAAGTGAATGGGAGTTCCCGGTAGATTCTAAATTACTAAATAAATGCCCCAGGACTGAGAGGCAGGTAGAAGGTGCACCTGGTATAGGAGCCGATGTGCTGTTGAGGAAACTCACTTCCCTCCCTCCAACCCGGATATGAAGAGGAAGAAGAGTGAGAGAGGAACTCTAGCCTCACTGGTCTCCAGCTGAGGGGTGAAGGAACCTGCCTGAGGTCTCTTCATCATTAAACTCGAGCTCCTGAATGAATCATTCATAACTAGAGGCTCAGGTGAAATTCCACTGCACTGGGATGTAGGGCAGGGGTCTCGTGATAGGAGTCTAATGTCAGAAGTGTGGCCAGGAGGAGGAGTCAGGGGACCACCCCTCCCATCCCCACCCCAGGGCTTGAACCCTGAGGCTGCTGTCCTTTGCCCACCCTTGGCCAGAGCCCACACGGCCTTCCTTCCCAGGGACACCCCACCACCGACATCTGTGCTGGAGAAGCTGCGGAAGACAGTGTCAACCCAGCAGAACAGCAGTCAAACCAAAGTGCAAACATTTGCTATAAAAAGGAAGCACGTTTCCCCCCATCTGTTGAAACAAAACTATTTGTTTCTCTTGCATTAGAAAACCTATATCAAGGTGCAGGTTAAGATCTTAGTTTCTTAAGTGAAAATTGAACGTGCTTGTAGACGGAAACCCAAATTCCCTTGCGGTTAATTGTCACTCAGGACTAATTAGGCACCCTCCTCGGTCCAGTGGGTGGTGTTATGCGTGTCACTAAATTAACCTCAAATTGCTGCCTGGCTGCGAGCTTGCGTTTGTCTGTGGCGATACGACACAGCCAGGGACGGTGGGACGCCTCTGGCGCCACGGCCGGGAGGTAGACTTTGAACCTTGGTTGTGTTACCCACCGTAAGCCCTCAACCTCTCTGCGCTGAACGTCTTCAGTATAAAAACCAGGACTTCAGAACCCGCGCTTGTCTAAATTTTACTACAGCAAACCTGAAGACACATCCATCCCAGGTACCTGCGCACAGTGGATCTCAGAAGGTTGTTAAGGGGAACAACCCTCCAGATGAAGGGCCCTGACTGAGCATCCTGTCCTGAGGGCGTTAGAAGGCCCCGTGGAGCCAAACAAGGCTCTGTGGACCTAAGGGGTGAGCTGGGGTCTGGCTCACTGTGGCCACGGGGCCCACACTTCCCTGGGGCTGGGTGGCTTCCTCGTGCATCAGTCCAGCCTGACAAGCCACACACAGGCTGGGGTTGGGGAGGCTCAGATATGCAAAGGCATGGATGGAGAAGCCTGGCAGGCTACAGTCCATGGGGTCACGAAGAGTCAGACACAACTAAGCGACTTCACTTTCACTTTTCACGTTCATGCATTGGAGAAGGAACTGGCAACCCACTCCAGTATTCTTGCCTGGAGAATCCCAGGGACAGAGGAGCCTCGTTGGCTGCCATCTATGGGGTCGTACAGAGTCGGACATGACTGAAGCGACTTAGCAGCAGCAGGGAGCTATAGACTCTGCAGATATACAAGGTGTCGCTGCATCATTTCAGAAATAAGAGGCTGCATCGAGACGGGTCCCCCGTGACCTGAGGAGACACCTTATTTGTCTCTGGTCCCCTTGCTGACCCCTCTCCCCAGACACTGTCATTCCTTCCTTCCCTCCCTGCCACAAAGGCCACCCTCCCTACAGGCCACCTGCAGTCTCGTGGCCAGAGAATCTCACTCTCCTGCTTAAAACCTCGCCTCCTAAGGAGTGTTTCTTGGGAGTGAGAACCGTAGCTCCTCCCGCAGTTTCCACGGACCTCAGTTTGAGAGCCACCCTGAGCTGGGAGAGGGCAGGGCCACCCTGCAGTGGACTTATTTGGCCTGCACGGTGCCTCCGACAGATCTGAAACATGTGTTGACATTGAGAAATCAGGAGGTTTCATAGCTGCTCATAAAAAATGCAAAGATCTAGCTGAGCTGGGACCATTTCTCAGCTCAGCAGCGGTCGGTCAGTGGAAGTGCTGAGCAGAAGCTGCCCTCTGGACAGGGCTATGCCCCCTGGCCTGCTGCGGCCGCCCCCCAACCCCCATGTCACTTCCTTACTCCTGGCCCCCCGTGCAAACTGAGTTTGCAACCCTCACAAGGCGACCCCTGGGCCTGGGCAACCTGGTGTTGACAGGGTATATAGACGGGATTCCAGCTGACCTGCAGCGAGCTTATACTAATCTGTGATTTTTAGATAGTCATTAAAAAATAAAAAGACACAAAAGTGTCAGATCCTCATTGTGAATTCCTACACGCAGACCATCTCTGCTGTCTGGGAGGAAGGCCACGCTTGCTGGCATTCCAGAACAGTCACGGGCTGGCTGGGCTGCCCCTGGCCTCTCGTCTCTCCCCCTGACCCCTGAGGCTTGGACCCAGGAGCCCAGCTTGCCTCCCGGCACTGAGGGGGTTAAAAAGCCCGGGCCTGGGAGTTTGGGCGGGTCCGTGGGTCTGCGTATCACAGTCACAGAGACAGTGCTGTTCTCACTGTGCCGTCTGGACCACGCGCCCGGCATTGCACGGGCGGCTCTGGATTTGCCGTCTCATCAGGCGGCAAGGCCTGCCCTCTGCCCATGGCATCTCCCCTTCCCATGTCTGCTGCAGGGGGCAGCTCACGTGGGGACCCTCAAGGGGGACCAGCCCCTCGCCAGGATCATGGCCCGGGCACTGTCTTCCGAGGATGCGCCCCATGGCACTATCCCCACATAGGCTGGGTCTTGACATACCCCACGGGGTCAAGAAATGTCAGCCTCAATGTCAGTGTACCAGGGGGACTCCCTTCTCACACTCCTGGGGCTCCTGGTCACAGTGAGACTTTGGCCACAGCCCTGCCATGGGCAGCCTCTTCAAGGCCACCTTGAGATGGCATCGTCTACCCCCATGGGCCCGGGAGCCCACTCTCACCTGAGACCTCCATCCTCTGCCCTCTTTGCCCAGAAACCCCTGCCCTCACCGCAGATCCAGCCTCTGCTGGAGGCGTGTGCTTCGGCCTCACGCAACACATGCTGGCTGTGATCATGGCAGCTTTGCACAGAGCAAAAATGGACACACACACGTGTTAACACCAACAGTCTGCTGCCGACCCACCATTGGGTTCTGATGCCCCAGGAAAGTGGAGGGAGAGGGAGGGGCCCAGGAGGAGGGGCCAGTTTGTGAGGTGGGTTTCAGGAGCTGGCATGGTGCCAGGGCTTCGGTCCCCACAGTAAAGGCGTGTGTGGCCTGCCGTACCGTTGACAAAGCCAGACTGGAGGTGGCGACGACTTCCTGGATGTTCTTCAGAACCTCCTCTGGATTTAGGGCTGCAAAATTGATCAGCACGCTCTCCTCTTTCTCCTGGGACTGAGGTCTTGTTGGCTTGCTGTTCTCCACCGCTCGCAAGAAGTCAAGGTAATTGATGGAGTTATTGTGCCAGGCGATTCCCCAACTTGTCCCCAAAGAAAGAACACAATATATGAGTTAAAAACGCCATCACTTACTCAGTCAACAAACACCTGCTGAGTACAAAACAGTGCGGAGGACATGAATAAAGGGGAGGCGCCCTTTCCTGGCCTATAGGTGCCGCACATGGGCCAGGTATGCTGTTATACGAGGGCTTAGGGAAGGGCTACGACAGGAGAGGGCACGGCCCCGTCTCTGCTGCTGGTGGGGCCACAGACCGCACAGCGCTGGCGCTCTGAGTCTTGAAGGCTGGACAGTTGGGCTCACAGGGTTTGAAGAGCAGAGGGTGGGGGAGGAGAACTGGCTGGAGGAATCCAGCCCTGTGATGGGGGCAGATGCAGGAGCCTCAGCACAGACGTGACGTGTGTGGAGATGTGATCTGGGGAGATGCATCTGATGGTGATGCAACAGCTGGGATGGAGGCAGGACTCTGGTGGTGGGCGCAGGGGCTGTGTTCCTCGAGACCTTAGCTGACCAGGGCCCTCTCACTGAGAAATGGTAAGGACTCTGAAATCAGGGAAATACGTCAAAGCCAGAGGCAAGGAAAAGAGGGGCTGAGTAAAATAGATGTTAAATTCTTTTTCAAAGAGTGGTTGAAACTATGTTGGCAAGCTGAGAGCACCCAAAACACCTTTTTTTTTTTTTTTTCCACAAAACCTACACAGCTTAGTATTTTCTCAAATAGCAATTCCCTGGTGGTCCAGTGGTTAAGAATCCACCTTACACAGCAGGAGATGCAGGTTCGATCCCTGGTTGGGGAACGAAGACCCCATGTGCTGCGGGGCAACTAAGCCCACACGCCACAACTGGAGAGTCTGGGTACCGCACCGAAGGAGCTCACGTGGCCCAACTAAGACGCGACGCGGCAGATAAATAAGTAAAAATATTTTAAGAAGACATTCCATCTGGGTGTGCATCTCAACGAGGACATCCACACGGAAAAAGAGGCTCCTGCACTTCACTCCAACACACAGAAAAATACCTTTAATTCTAAAAGAAGACTCTGCAAGAGCAAATCCAAGTTTCCTGAGACTATAGAGCTTATTTATTAAAGATGTAAAATAATGCAAAACACAGCTTGATGGCACTCAAAGTTCACGTTTCTGTAACAGATTCCCTGGGGATCACTGGCATCTTAACCCTTATGCGCTCCTTCGCAAGATGGAGTGTGTGTCAAAGAATAGCTCGGAACGCCAGCAAGTGGAGAGGAAGGTTTCCAGCGACTGGAATAGCAGCTTCTAAAGAGAAGGAGCCAAGAGCTGTGTTTCTCCAACCACAGCTGCAGAGCTGCTTTCCACGGGCCCCGCGTCTCTGGCTCGCGCGGCTGAGATGCCAAGGAAGAGGATAATCAGCTCTGTTTCATCGGCAGGGTAAATTGCCAACTTGGTATTAAAATTTAGTAATAAAATCAAATGCATATGCTAATCTCAGTATTATTTAGAAAAGTCTATTTTGGATCTAGAAAAGAATAATCTACATATAATTATAAATAACAGAGATGTTTATCATCAAGAGGTCTTTGAGAAGAAACAAGCAACTGAGCGATGGATCCTTATTAAGGTTTCAACTCGTAAAAAAGTTGATCACCCCATTGACAGGTGGACTACAGAAATTCCACAGCCCTTGTGGTGTTTACGAAAGTATCAGGCCTAACTACGTTTTAACAAGAGTCTCTTGTAATCATTTAGTTGATTATTTATCTGGTGCTATTTTTCATGATTTATTCACTGAATGCATTTGAATTCATGTTCAGCTGGAAATAGATTTAGTGAGAGGAGACCCTATTTAAGGAAGAAGAGGATACAGGCATTTGAGGATGAAATGGTCCTTATTTTCTCTATGCAAACACACACACATATCCACACTCATACACTTACGTGCACAGACATATACATACATGTATACATATACATGTATATACATATAGACATTAGAACACTGTCCTTTAAAATTTTAAGGGAAAATGACTTGCTCTCTAGGAGTCTATGTTCTAGCAAGCTAACAATCTGTGCAAAGGAAAACAAAAAACACTTTCAGACAAAGAACTGAGAAAATTGTTTTCCTGTCCCCCCCTTTTTTAGGAAATTACTCCAGGAAATACTCCAGCAAAATAAGAAAGCAAATTCAGAGATAAAAAGATGTGGGCTTAAGCAACAGGGGCTCCAACCCTGGACAGTCTGGGAGGCCTTGGTGGGGACCTGGAACAGGATGTGAGGAGCCAGGCTCTCGGGCGGAGGGAGCCCAGGGGAAATTGGAGGGAAGAGAAAGTTAGGGCAGACGCTGGGGGAGCTGAAGGCTGACGATGTTGAACTCCAGAAAACACTGAGCCCCACTTTAGAAAACAGCAATAGTTAAAGAAATCACCCTACTCTCTTTGTTCTAGGAAGTAGTTTACAGCAGAGTTTACAGCATTTCATAGTTACGACTCTGCACATATTCACTTATAGCCTTTCCGCAAATGGCTTAAGAAACATGCACGGTGTCCCTAGGTTTGCCAACGATGAGGTAGACACGGAGGCCCAGGGGTAGAACCGCTGAGAAGAAAGTTAATTTTCATTCATTACTTGGACACTGAATACTATGAATTATGAATATGTACATAGTCATAATTATGAAATGCTGTTTAATGGCATTTGAGTTTTATAATCAACCTGTGAATCAAGCAGAGAGGATCTGGTTGGGGCTGCAGGCCATGTAAAAGTTAACTAGCTTTCACAAAAAAAAATATCATAGCCGACAAAAGGTGGGACATGGAGAGAAAAGGTGACAGGAAGGGGGTAGCAGGGCTCTGTGCCTAAGAGCTTGGAAGGGTCACTCGCATTCTTATGACAAGAAGGAAGCCCAACAGACTGAAAAGCAATGGCCTTTCTTGGTCCCATCAGAAAACTGAGGTCACAGGGCAAAACATTACCTCCAAATCTGGAGAGATGGGTGAACACAGAGAATTACAGCCAAGATCTGCTTTCCTGGAACAAAGACCCTTGGAGCTGTAAGCCAGTAGGAATACATAAGTGGTAACTTGGGCAATAGTAGAAAATCAAAGACAAAGAGAAGATCTTTACAGAAGCCAGAAAGGGCGGAAATTTTGTTTATAGAGGAACAAAGATAAGAATTACATGGAGTTTCTCATCAGAAATCATGCAAGTAAGAAGATAGTGGACTGAAATATTTAAAGTGTTGACAGGAAAAAAAAAATCACCAACCTAGAATACTATATTCAGTGAAACTTATCTTTCAAAAGTGAAGGAGAAATAAATACCTTCTCTGACAAACAATCACTGAGGGAATTCATCACAGCCACCCTGGCCTTCAAAAATGCTAAAACGCATTCTTCTGACAGAAAGAAAATCAAAGAGCCAGAAGCATGGATCTACCTGAAGGAAGAAAGAGCGTGGGAGAATGAATAAATGAAGGTAAAATGATATCTTTGAGGGACTTCCAGGCTGTCCAGTGGCTAAGACTTTATGCTCCCAATGCCAGGGGCCCAGGTTCAACCCCTGGTCAGGAAACTGGATCCCACATGCGGCAACTAAAGCTCCAGCATGTCAAAATGAAGATAGAAGATGCCAAGTACCACAACGAGGACCCGGCACAGCCAGATAAATAAATAAATATTCTAAAAATAATAATATCTTTTATCTTTCTTATTCTTAGTTGGTCTAATAAACCACTGTTTGCTCAATGTTACAATGTATTGGGTGATTATAGCAAATGGACAGGTGAGGTGGATAACAGCAAAGCTATAAGGCGGACGTCCCTAACCTCTTCGGCACCAGGGGCCAGTTTTGTGGAGGACAGTTTTTCCACTGATGATGGGGGGCGGGGATGGTTCAGGAGGTAATGTGAGTGATGAGGAGCGGCAGGTGAAGCTTTGCTAGCTCGCCCACCGCTCAACTCCTGCTGTGCGATCTGATTCCTCACAGGCTGTGGACCAGTACCAGTCTGTGGCCCAGGGGTTGAGGACCCCTAAGGAACAGGAGACAGGACTTGGGAACACTTACTCTGTAATAAGGTACCTGCACCTCCCGTGAAGTAGTAACGTGTTACTTGACATGAGACTTAGGCTAGTTGTCCACTTGGGCTGCAAATTCTAGAGCAACTGCTCACATTTTTTAGTGGGAAGAGAGGGAATGCTAATATCCTCACCTCACAAAGAGAGGAAGGTGTGATCCAGGTGCTCAGTCATAGAACTGCCAGCCTGCACAGCTATGAGCCATGGAAAGTTAGAAACTGCATGTGGAAGCAGTTTGAGGAGGGGCAATCAAATGAATTGTTTTGATTCAAAATTACAAGGGGATAAGGCTTGCAGTTCAAGGGGCCCCAAAGCACATAACTAGTTCACTTCCTCCTAAAGTGACAGAAGAAGGAGTTTTTAAAAGGTGTCAAACAATGGTTCTCAGGATGCTCTGATCCAGCAGCGTCAGCATCACTCAGGACCTTGTTAGGAATGCAGATTCCCAGGGCCCAGGCTAAGTCAGAGAGCCTGAGGGAGGGGCCCAGCAAGTTGGGTTTCAGATGAACGAAAATAACTTTAGAAATTAAAAGACGCTTACTCCTTGGAAGGAAAGTTATGACCAACCTAGATAGCATATTGAAAAGCAGAGATATTACTTTGCCAACAAAGGTCTGTCTAGTCAAGGCTATGGTTTTTCCAGTGGTCATGTATGGATGTGAGAGTTGGACTGTGAAGAAGGCTGAATGCCAAAGAATTGATGCTTTTGAACTGTGGTGTTGGAGAAGACTCTTGAGAGTCCCTTGGACTGCAAGGAGATCCAACCAGTCCATCCTGAAGGAGATCAGCCCTGGGATTTCTTTGGAAGGACTGATGCTAAAGCTGAAACTCCAGTACTTTGGCCACCTCATGCAAAGAGTTGACTCTTTGGAAAAGACTCTGATGCTGGGAGGGATTGGGGGCAGGAGGAGAAGGGGACGACAGAGGATGAGATGGCTGGATGGCATCACTGACTCGATGGACGTGAGTCTGAGTGAACTCCGGGAGTTGGTGATGGGCAGGGAGGCCTGGCGTGCTGTGATTCATGGGGTCGCAAAGAGTCGGACACGACTGAGCGACTGAACTGAACTGATACCAACTATTGCATGGAACACACACACACTGTTTATCTGCAATTTACATTTAACATAGCATTTTATGTCTTACCTGGCAATCTTAGTCCCTGGGAAATCTGAAAAGCTCAAAAGAAAAGTTTTAAAGATTCTGACAGTCTGACATTGTCTTTCAAGGATACTACCTGCCAGATTACCCTGCCAAAGTAGTTCAACCAAAGTTGACTAGCTCTACCTATCTGTGAAGAACTTTAGATGTGCTTCTTAGTATCTCACTCTTATTTGGGGCATATTTTTGAGGAAAATGTCTAACATGGAAGATGGGAGGAAAAAGCAACACTGAGGAGAGAAGCAACATTTCTCAAATGAAGAAAACTTTAAAAAAAAAAATCTATTGTTAATAGTTTCAGAGGAATGAACTAGTATATCCATGAAACAAGAACAGGATACTATAGAAAAGGAATATTCTGAGAATTAAAAACATGCACTGGTAATTAAAAATATGAAAAGTATTTTTAGCAGGGATAAAAATCTCAAAAGAAGGGTTGCAAACTAAAACTGAGAAAATCTCCCAGAAGGTGGAGCAAGAAGAAAAAGGGATGGAGGACAGGAAAGGTTTAAAATACTGGGAAACACTTTAAGTGGCTCACTAGTCAATAACAGTAGGAGGCTCAGAAAGAAACAAACAGGAGAGGAGCTCGTTAATGAAACAAATCAAGAAAGTTTCTGAGAGTTGAGGAAGGTGAAAAGGGACATCCGAGAATTTAAAGCTGACAGATTAGCTGAGGTTGTCTGAACACACTAGAAAGAGATTTCACAAATGGGAGTGAACTGGGGTTTAATTAATGATAAGAAGTACATAGAAACGAAGCAAACAGAAAAAATAATGATTAACTCCAGGGAAAACAAAATGCTACATAGGAAAAGAAAAGTGATCATTCCGTCACAGTAATATAAACCCTGAACACTCAACTACAGCAAACGGTGACATGGCAAACGGGGAGCCCATGGAGGTGACATGGCAAACGGGGAGCCCAGGCAGGTAAATGTGCGTGGGTTTCCATGGGGTCGGGGAGGCTGCGCGGTGAGGGGGTTGGTGGTTATGCGATGGGTGAAAAAGAGTCAAACCCACATTTTCCTGATAGGAAGCCAATAGACACGGCCTTAAAAGTGAAAAATCAATAAGTAGCTATTTAAGTTTGTCACTTACGACTATTAACTTAAGTACCAAAAATAGACATTTAAAGCATTGGAAGTTATTGACTCTAGGGAGGAGAAGGTGGAGGTGGGGGACATCAGGGCAGAGGATGACTTGACTCCTACCCAAGTGTATGAATAACGTGGGTGAAAGAAAAACAATGTGAAAAAATGATGATTGTCCTGCTGGACACACCTGCAGGAAAATTATGTATTTGTCAAGTTGTTTTCTTTTTGCTTTGGGTTGACTCAAACCCATTAGAACATAGCCCGACCAGAGGATTATTAGAAGGCTCATTCTTTTTGTTTTTTAACTGAGTCACATTGGCTTATAAATGTTCTGGGAGTACAACATTATAGTTTTACTTCTGAAAACAGGTTGAAACTCAATTTTTGGTGGCATGGGGGTTACTTCAATGCCGAAAGGCTGTTTGAGTGAAGAGGGAAGGAAAAATTCATGAAAGCGACATGACCAGCCTGATTTTCAATGCTGTGAGAACCATAGTTAACTTGCTCAAAGGAAACCTGTTTAGAAGATCGATCAGCTCCTCTTCCTTCAGAGAACAGCCACACTCCTGCAGCAGCCTCTGCAGCCTGCCCAAGGATATGTAGCCAGTTCTGGATTTATCTAGTTTGGCGAGTGCTTTGCTGATATCTTGATTGTGGTCCTTAAGTTTATCCCTGAAAGAGAATGCATTTGAGACACACACACTCCAGCAGGGAAAACCAATAATTTCGTTGGAGCAAGAGCTCCACGATCATTCTAATGCGATAATCTGATGATTCATCTACCAGCTATTCTTGAAGATGCTTTGCAGCCTTGGTGTAATACATACATTGAAAGGTACTCGGGAAAAAAAAATCATCATTATCATTTTATTATTATTATTATCAGCAACACTATGTTAGAGAAATTACAACCTTGGCTTTTTACTAGAATGAGTACTTTAAAAACGGAGCGAAGCATTTAAAAATACAGTGATATCACAGACATGGGAAATACACATCCGTTCTCCCCGACGAAGCCTCGGTGGGTGCCTGTCACGTGCCAGGTACTGCTCTGGGTGTCAGAGAACTTCCGTTCCAGGTGGGGCAAGGCCGACGATAAACAGAAGACACCAGTGGCCTGCACGATGGGTCGGTGGGACGGCTGAGCGCTGGTGAGCAGGGCGAGGAACGTCCACAGCGGGCCGGGCTGCAACCCCCAGCTATGGGTGCCGGTGGGCCTCACTGGGGAGGCAACACTTGAGCAGAGATGGCAGCTGAAGGACTCAGCTGGGATTTAGCCCCCTGCAGACCTCTCTGGGCCCAGGGATAGCCAGTGCCAAGGCCCTGAAGCAGGAGTGGGACCAAGGACGCTGAAGAGCCTGGGTCCCGTTGGTGAGCATTGAGGGGGCAGGGGTCCGGGACCCCTGTCTGCTGCCAGGTCCCTTGCTGTGAAGAAACGCAGCCATCGTTTGTGTGTGTCAGTCGGCAAGCCAGGACCTGTGCCGCCTTCATGTTCCATCTCCCATTCTCTCCTCTTGCCAAGGGAGGCGGGTAACTGTCATCCCATGTTATAGGAAGGGACAGCGTCCGCCCATGCAGGCTCCAGGCTGGCCAGCGGTCCCTCGAAGGGACACAGGGACGACGTCTAGCTGTAGCTCCTGCGTTAGTTAGAGCACTGATTTCCTTGGGAATGTGTTCAAGTTTCTGATTCAGTCTTTTAGGAAATTTCTTCCCAGACTTAACAGAAATTATTGGTAAGGGAATAAAAACATGTGGACCTCTTTGAGAATGAGCAGTCTCGCTCTGGACCTATGGGGCATGGAGTCTATTCTATAACTTCGGCTTACCTAGGTCTCCAGAAAGCTCTTCCTACCACACTGAGCACTGTGCCTATCTGACTCCAGCTCGGCTGTGAGATTCTTAGTTGGGGAAAAGAAGAAGCCAGAAACTCCAAACTCGAAATCTTTGCTGGTAATTGTCTACCACCTGAGATACGTATTGCGGATTATTCCTGTTGTCAGACACTAGGTTGTGTCTGACTCTTTATGACCCCAGCATACCAGGCTTCTCTGTCCTCTGCTATTTCTTGGAGTTTTCTCCATTGAGAAAACTGTCCATTGAATCGGTGATGCTATCTAACCAGCTCATCCTCTGCCACTCTTTTCTCCTTTTGCCTTCTTCTTTGTGGATACATACCCACAAATAGGTTCCTTGAGTGTGCCTGGGAAAAAAATTATCCATAGCAACAAAAAAGTCAGAAATCAGGAGAGGAAAGTCTGAGAGTATATTGGAGTGGGGGAGGCAAGGACGCTGAGGCCGTGTGGGTCACCGTCTCCCTTCCCCCACTGGCTCCCGGTTCTGAGTTGGCCGATGTGTGCCTCCAAGAAGCTGACACGAATGAGCTGCGCTATCTATCTGGGGATGTGTCTCGAGAGAGGCAACTGCCTAGATTCCCACACAGGTGTACTCTGAATTCAGTCCCATGTTGCAGACTGGTTACTCCTCATCACAACTATTACATTACACTTAATCCTTCAAAAAGGGAAGCAAATGAAGGTATAAAAAAAAATCAGAACTTTTTTTGAGATACATATTTTTAGAGAATTGAGGCGTTGAGCCTTTCTTGGACTGGTTTCCAGGCAATAATCACCTCCCTTGCAGAGTAAGAGTGAGTGAGGATTCGGGCCTGGGATTCAGCCAGCTGCCCAGCAGAACCCGTGGCAGCCGAAGCAGCGTCTGGGCCCCAGTCTGGACGCGAGACGGGAGCCCCAGAAGGGTGGGGCCGCAGAGCCCCCCGCCCTGCGGCCAGGCTGGCATGGTGGGAAGAACCCTGGATGACCCAGCAGGTTTTGCTCCTGAGCCTCTCAGTTCACATCTCAGAACAGCCAGCCGTGCTCTGTGGCTGGTTTACTGATGCTGCCCTGACCCTGAATCTTCAACTCAGACTTGGGCCCCAAAAGAGCAAGGGCCTGGAAAATAAATACGGGCTTGAGAAAGGACTCTTCTGAATCTTAAAAATGTATTCAGGCCACTTTAAACAAAATCGATTCACTTAAATTTAAGAAGCAAATGTGAAATTCCGTGGCTTAGACGGTAAAGCATCTGCCTACAATGCGGGAGACCTGGGTTCAATCCCTGGGTTGGGAAGATCTCCTGGAGAAGGAAATGGCAACCCACTCCAGTATTCTTGACTGGAGAATTCCATGGATGGAGAAGCCTGGTAGGCTACAGTCCATGGGGTCGCAAAGAGTCAGACACGACTGAACGACTTCACTTTGATGAGCACGACTCCTGTTTGTGAATCTTATCAGGGTTCGGTATAAAGGAGGAGGTTGACAGTCCAGGAAACGTTGCCTCCCGAAGGGTTCTCTGGAAGACCCACTGACACCGAGACTGAAAAGCGGGCTAACCTGAAGGGTAAAGCGATGTGAAACCTCACAGTGTGACATCCTTGAGAACAGGGGCCGGACCTGAGTTTTTGTGGCCCGGGCTTGTGTTCTTGGGTAGGAGAGCATGACGGTGGCAGGGCACTGGCCGAGCGTGCGTCGGTTTGCCGAGCTTGGTGCTGTGAAGACGTGAGGGGCATCGTCCACTGGCTCGCAGCGCTCCCAGCCACGGATCCACACGCACCCCGTAAATGGGAGCGGGAAGAGAACGTGTGTGGGCATCGCCAAGGACACAAGGTTCCTCTCCAAGCCTCATTACTCACAAGCGGCAGGAGGGGAAGGAAGGGGGCACACACATGGGTAATGAGGCCAGTCCTGCCTGGGAAAGATAAATCCCACTTTTTCATTCATTTTATGGGATATGTGATTTATGACAATCCTGTGCATATTTTTACTTGAAATTTCACCAACTCAATTCTCTGCTTCTGGGCTTTATAACTTAGCAACTTGGACATAATTCAGGGGTGTGTTCAACAGGCCTTTCTCTTAAACCCCATTCAGCCATCACATCCCGTCTCTGTGTCCTTGGAGTGCTTCTCTCCTCCGGGGGATTCTTTAGCTCATTCATTCATTCAGAGATGGTGTGGACAGAGAGCTGATGGGACAGATGGGAGACGGACAGACACACAGATGAGAGCACCGTGGAGCGGCCCAGGACAGGGACGGATGCAGAGTCTGTTTCGTCTCATGTCACGTGGAATGCGGCAACACTCTCTCCTGTGTTTAACTTTTTGTTGCTGCATAATCGACATATAACATCGAGTTGGTCTCAGGTGTACACGGTAATGACTTGGCGTCTGTACCCACCGTGACGTGGTCGCCAGGACAAGTGTGGATGCTGTTCGTCACCAGCCATAGGATGAGAACTTTCGAAGATTTACTTTTGGTGACTTTCAAACACACAACATGGTACTTCTAACTACGGTCGCCTTACTGTGCGCACGTGCCCAGGGCTTACCTGCCATAACTGCAAGCTGTGCTTTTGGGCCCCTTCACCCGCCCTGACACTCCCCCACCTCTGGCAACAGCCAATCTATTTTCTGGATCTACGAGCTCGCTTTTGTTGCTGTCGTTTTCAGATTCCACGTACGAGTGAGACCACCCGTTTTTGTCTTCCTTTGACTGATCTATTTCATCTGGCATAGTGCCCTCAAGATCCATCCATGATATCACAACTGGCGAGATTTCTTTCTTTTTTATGGCTGAATAATATTCCATTGTAATAATATTCCATTGTATTATTTATTATTTATATCTACATATAAATATGTAGATACATATTTATACACACACACACACACATTTTCTTTATCCATTCTTTAAAAATTTTAAAATATGGCCTTAGTGACTAGTTTTAAACTTTGAAAAGAGCCATGCACAGTCCCCCCATCCAAATACAACATGATGCCTTCTGCACAGCATCTTCTGGTCCTCGTGGGCAGGCACGTATGTTTGGTGTGGTTACCATCAAGGCACACAGACTGTTTAAAATTTCATTGCCCACCAGTCTTCCATCACAAACATTCCCACAGGCTCCATGGTGGTGACTATAACTGGCACACACCACCTCATATTCCTTGGAGCCGTGTTCTCTACAAGCCAGGGTATTCATCTGCGATGGACAGGTGTCTACTTTGTTGCTACTGTTGAAGACACACGGCAAGTCATACCTTGTACCTGCTGAACTCCTCTGAATTATTTCTGTGTGACAAATCCTCCAAGGTTGAACTGCTGAGTTTAAGAATGTGTCCTTTCATGCACTCACTGGACAAATCCTCACAGAGTGCCTGCTAGGTGTCGAGCACTGTTCTAAACCAAGGAGAGACAGGCGTATCCTCCTGGAACCTGCATTCTAGTTGCCCAGGGGAGGGGCCAGGTGTGTATGTTAGTACAGACCTAAAAGCTTCAGTTCTCAAGTTCAGTTCAGTCGCTTAACTCTTTGCAACCTCATGAACCGCAGCACGCCAGGCCTCCCTGTCCATCACCAACTCCCGGAGTCCACCCAAACCCATGTCCATCGAGTCGATGATGCCATCCAACCATCTCATCCTCTGTTGTCCCCTTCTCCTCCTGCCCTCAATCTTTCCCAGCATCAGGGTCTTTTCCAATGAGTCAGCTCTTTGCCTCAGGTGGCCAAAGTGTTGGAGTTTCAGCCTCAACATCAGTCCTTCCAATGAACACCCAGGACTGATCTCCTTGAGGATGGACTGGTTGGATCTTCTTGCAATCCAAGGGACTCTCAAGAGTCTTCTCCAACACCACAGTTCGAAAGCATCAATTCTTTGGCGCTCAGCTTTCTTTATAGCCCAATTCTCACATCCATACATGACCACTGGAAAAACCATAGCCTTGACTAGACAGACCTTTGTTGGCAAAGTAATGTCTCTGCTCTTTAATATGCTGTCTAGGTTGGTCATAACTTTCCTTCCAAGGAGTAAGCGTCTTTTAATTTCATGGCTGCAGTCACCATCTGCAGTGATTTTGGAGCCCAAGGGTGACCTATAAAATATGAATGACTTGAGAGTGTGACTGGGTAGGGCTGGGTAGGATTTTAGCTCTTTAACTCCATCGTGGCTCTGTTTTGTTGTTCTTGTTCAGTTGCCAAGTCGTGTTCGACTCTTTGTGATCCCATGGACTGAAGCACACCAGGCTTCCCTGTCCTTCACCATCTCCTGGAGTTTGCTCAGGCTTGTGTCCATTGAGTCAGTGATGCCATCCAACCATCTTATTCTCAGTCATCCCTTTTTCTTCTGCCTTCAGTCTTTCCCAGCATTCAGGGTCTTTTCCAATGAGTTGGCTCTTTGAATCAAGTGGCCAAAGTATTTGAGCTTCAACTTCAGCATCATTCATCCAATGAATGTTCAGGATTGATTGCTTTTAGAATTGACTAGTTTGATCTCCTTGTAGTCCAAGGGACTGGTCCAATAGTCTTGTCCAGCACCACAGTTCAAAAGCATCAATTCTTCAGTGCTCAGTCTTCTTTAGGGTCCAATTCTTACATCCATACACGATTACTGGAAACACCATAGCTTTGACTATACAGACATTTGTTGGCAAAGTGATATCTGCTTTTTAATACACTGTCTAGGTTTGTCATAGCTTTTCTTTCAAGGAGCAAGCATCTTTTGATTTCCTGGCTGCAGTCACTGTCCAAAGTGATTTTAGAGCCCAAGAAAATAAAGTCTGTCACTGTTTCCACGGCTCTGTGACTTAACACCAGTTTCTAGAATCTACAGGGGCTTTGTAGGTGGCTCAGTGGTAAAGAATTTGTCTGCCAGTACAGGAGACGCTGGTTCCATCCTTGGGTCTGGAAGATCCCCTGAGAAGGAAATGGCAACCCACTGCAGTATTCTTGCCTGGGAAATTCCATGGACGGAGGAGCCTGGTGGCCTACCGTCCATGGGGCCACAAAAGAGCAGGACACGGCTGAGCACGCACACACACTAGAATCTACAGTGAACGAGTGTGATAATTTCACGGCAGCGCTGCCAGCGCCAGGGGGCACAGCCTCAGAACAGCCAGGCTCAGTGTAGAACAGACACCGGCCCCGGCGAGGTGCTCACCGACTCACCTGGCTGGCATGGCCTTCTCTGTGCTCTGCTGCAGCTCCTTCAGCTCTTCTCGCACCTGCTGAGGCTTCGTGAAATGACCCATGAAGTTAAAGTACTCCTCCGCGTAGGGCCGGTGAATATCTGCTGAGTAGTTAATCCCCAGTTTCTGCAAAAATTCTTGGTAAGTGATGTGCCCTCTTCCCTCACTGTCGTACCTTTAAAGACAAACACAAAACTCTCAGCTGTGGCCGCCGAGGGGGCATGCTCAGGGCTTTAACCCCGTCTACACTCCATCTGCCTGGTTCCTCACACCCTAGGTTCCTGCATTACTGGCCTCCCTGAGGGAATCAGATGTGCTGGAGCCCAGGGCTCACCCAGGCCTGATCTGAATCTGTTTTTAACAAGATCCCCAGGCCATCCATATGCTCATCAATATTCCATCGAAACCCACTGCTCCAGTCAACAGGAGGATCACCTCATATGAGGTGGTCTTGGTTCACCCCCTGAGAGCAGCCGGATTCACCCACCAGCTTTTGGTAGAGACATGACTGTGACCACGGAAAATTAAAAGGAACCCTTCTGCTCATTCAAAGGTCTTTTATTGAGCACCTCCACCAAAGAAGAACTATGCTAAGGTTCAGAAGAAAAATCCAACAACAAAAAAACCCATATTCAGTCTTAATACTCAAATAAATGAACACCCCTTGATTCCAGTTCCTCATTTCCTCTTTGAAGAGATGCCAATTACACACAATCAACGCGAGAGGCGAGGAAGGAAAACAAGATAAGAATTACGCTGCGTACCTTTTATGCCATTTTCTATTATTGGGATTTTTCTGAATTATAATTCATTTTTTTAAGAAAAAAGCATAATGGAGGGTTTTTATCTCCCCAACATTAGTCAAATAGAATAGAAAGAATTATTTCAATAAAAAGTTTTAAGGCAAGTTTTCAATTTTCTTTAAAGAAAAGAAAAGCATTTATTCTTACAGATCTTGGTCCTCTTCTCTAACTGGTAAAAACAGCATTTTGTCAAGGTGATTTTTTTCCCCAGATGAACTCAGTGTTTTGAGGACCAAATATTTACATGATGTCTGGGGCGCAACGCTCCAGCCGGCTGCTGTTCAGGGCTTTGTCAATGTGGCCTGCTCTCCTGCGGGAGGCAGGGCGCCTCTCTGCGCGCAGCCCACCCGACACAGTAGGATTGCAGAATCGCGTGCTCCCTGGGTCCTCTGTGACCCTTTCAACTGAGTGATGACAAGGAAAATGGATTTATTTACCTGACTTTCTCGTCTCTCCAGGGGAGCGGCGGTGGGTGGACAATGCGGGGTGAGAAGCCCCCAAGGTGGCTGCTAGCCCAAGGCCCCCGTCCACTCCCTTCTCTGCACCCGCAGGCCTACAGATCCCACTTCCACCTCCTTCCCAGCACCCAGGCCTGTTTTCATCAGGTACTCTGTCCCAGAAGATGAGGAGTGTTCCCTCCTGTGACTAAGAGGCAGGGAGGGAGGTGAGGTCTGAACCCAGTGAGGTCCTCCCATCACCACCTCCCCACCGTCTGCTCTTGGGTTCCTTGCCTGCTCCTATGAGCATGGGGGTGGGGGGTTCTCACACCTGCAGGCAGAGATCAGTGCCTGACTGCTGGCACTGCTACTGATGATTTGGGAGAAACTTCCAGACCTTTCTCAGTTCAGTCGCTCAGTCGTGTCTGACTCTTTGCGACCCCATGGACTGCAACATGCCAGGCCTCCCTGTCCATCACCAATTCCCGGAACTTGCTCAAACTCATGCCCATCGAATCAGTGATGCCATCCAACCATCTCATTCTCTCCTCCTCCCTTCAATCTTTCCCAGCATCAGGGTCTTTTCCAAGAAGTCAGTTCTTCCCATCAGGTGGCCAAAGTATTGGAGCTTCAGCCTCAGCATCAGTCCTTCCAATGACTATTCAGGACTCATTTCCTTTAGGATGGACTGGTTGGATCTCCTTGCAGTCCAAGGGACTCTCAAGAGTCTTCTCCAACACCACAGTTCAAAAGCATCAGTTCCTCAGTGCTCAGCTCTCTTTATGGTCCAACTCTCACATCCGTACATGGCTACTGGGAAAACCATAGCTTTGACTAGACGGACCTTTGTTAGCAAAGTAACGTCTCTGCTTTTGAATATGCTGTCTAGGTTGGTCATAGCTTTTCTTCCCAGGAGCGAGCGTCTTTAAATTTCACAGTGCAGTCACCATCTGCAGTGATTTTGGAGCCTAAGAAAATAAAGTCTATCACTGTTTCCACTGTTTCCCCATCTATTTGCCATGAAGTGATGGGACCAGATGCCATGATCTTAGTTTTCTGAATGTTGAGCTTTAAGCCAACTTTTTCACTCTCCTCTTTCACTTTCATCAAGAGGCTTTTTAGTTCCTCTTCACTTTCTGCCATAAGGGTGGTGTCATCTGCATATCTGAGGTTATTGATATTTCTCCCAACAATCTTGATTCCAGCTTGTGCTTCATCCAGCCCAGCGTTTCTCATGATGTACTCTGCATATAAGTCAAATAAGCAGGGTGACAATACACAGCCTTGACGTACTCCTTTCCCGATTTGGAACCAGTCTGTTGTTCCATGTCCCGTTCTAACTGTTGCTTCTTGACCTGCATACAGATTTCTCAGGAGGCAGGTCAGGTGGTCTGGTTTTCCCATTTCTTTAAGAATTTTCCACAGTGTGTTGTAATCCACACAATCAAAGGCTTTGGCATAGTGGCATCTGTTATTAGTACAGCCTTAGGGCTTGTAACCCTCCCAAAATACCATTCTACATTTATTCAATGAGTTTTCTAAAATAGAATGAAGTGACCCACCCACCAGAGGAGGCCCGTGGGGGCTCTGAGTCCTGGGGCTTGTATGTGCATCTTTAGTCACTCAGTCGTGTCAGACTCCTTGAGACTCCACGGACTGCAGCCCAGGAGGCTCCTCTGTCCATGGGATTTCCCAGGCAGGAACACTGGAGTGGGTTGCCATTTCTTACTCCAGAAGATCTTCCTGACCCAGGGATTGAACACGCATCTCTTGCATTGACAGGCGGATCTTTACCACTAGCGCCCCCGGGAAGCCACACCACTGTACCTGGCTTTCTACTCCAGGTGGTGGGAAGGGCTGGTGCCGCTAGCAAACGGCTCCCCCTACTGCTGGTGATGAGGCAGCTGCGAAGGGGGCGTCTAGGTCTCCATCAGGGCGCCTGGGAGGGGGAGGGGCTGCCATTTCTCAAGCTCCGAGGGCGACCCCTGGGCCGTGGCCCTGCCCTGAGCTGCACCACATCTCTGCCAGCCTCGTGCCACCAGATGCAGCTCTGACTCTCTAGAAAGACACCCCTGGAAGAAAGCTCCCCGAGGGCTCCCACCCCAGGGGAGGGCTCCTGAGAGAAGGTGCACAGACGACCTGCCCGACAAGAAAGCCCCAGCCAGCAGGGCCCCATCTGGAACCTCTCTTTCTCTGATCCTAAGGTCAAAGGACTGCATCTCCACCTCTCTTGGGTCCCTCCAGGCCGTGATGAGGACCGGGGGCCGATGTGCATGGAGAACCGGGACCAGGGCCACCCAAAGGCTCAAGCACGCTCTGGCTCTGCCTCCCCAGCTCCAGTCGTGTCTCCCCTCCCGGCTCGATGGAAAGCTTCCTGAGGAGGAACGTGCCTTGTTTTATCTTGATGGGCAAACTCACAGCTCCCAGCAACCCACCCTGCAAAGGCTTCCTTATCAATACCTGGTCACTGAGCGAGCGAACGTGAAGCGTGCGTGTCCCTAAGGAAGGCCTGCCATCCCCGTGGGGGACACTCGCGGGATTCCCAGCCACAGACTCTAAATCATGACACTTGGACTGAATGAAAAGACACTTCTTAATTACTTCATTGATAAAGATCATACACATTCTCTCCGCATCTCCAAGGAACAGAAGACCAGATTGCACAACTGCAACTAAAATATTGTTATGCATGTGAATAATAAGAGAGTTAATTCAGCTTACATAACCTCACCCTTCATTATATAATCCTTTGTGTCACATTAAAAAAAAAATCAACTTGATTATAAAGGTTGAATTTTAAAATGGTTCGGCAACAGATGCACCAGGAAAAACATGCATATAAAACAGAGGGCCCATAAAAACCCACATTTGCATGTGGCAATGGCCACTAATTTATGACATAATCAGATTACTGCCTGTCTATTGCACACACAGCCGTTCGGTTGTACACACGGTGTGAATACATTCGCATCGATCGCTGGGCTGAGAAAGTCTTACTCTTTTGTGCTCAGTTTACTGCTTGATTCTTACGTAAATGACAGAAGAACCTTCCAACACCACTGACCCCAGATTCAGAGCGTCTGGTGCGAGCCCCACTGACGACCCAGGCTGGCAGCAGAGGGAGATGTGGTCCTTGGGCAGCTTGGACGTGTGGGTCCTTTTGGGGAACATCCGTGGGGAGGGCAGCGTGCCTGCTCAGAGAGCTGCCCTGCAGAGCACAAAGTGTCCAGCTCCCTGAGGGTTGGTGCCCAGTGGGCACATTCACCCAGGCCGGGGGGAGCCACAGACCGGATACCATCTGCCTCAGCCCCACCCAGGGCCACAGTCTGGCCCTTATGCACCTCAGTAAGTGACTGTCTGGCCTTGGATGCAGCCACACCAGAGAAGGGAGACCCACTCCTTCCAGGACTGCCCAGTGTTCCTGGTTCCAGAGGATGTCAGCTACTAGAACACCCTTCGTCAGGGGCGAGGGGCCTGCCGGGTTAGTCCTCGCCAAGTTGAGCCCCCCTTCGTGTCCAGCTCTTCTAACTCGACTCCTACCATCAGCACATCCCACTCAACCTTCTCTTTTTTTTCCTTTCTTTTTAAACAAGTTTTATTTATTTATTTTAATTTTTTGGCCACACTCTGTGGCATGTGGGATCTTAATTCCCCCATCAGGGATGGAACTGCACTCCCTGTATTGGAAGGCAGGGTCTTAACCCCTGGACCACCAGGGAAGTCCCAGTCCTTCCTTTCCTGAACTGTTCCTTCAGCCTTTCCAAATCCTTTCCCACCCCGGGGCTCTCCGGTCCAGCACAGCGCCTGGTGGGTTCTCTTGGCCAAGCCTAGGGAGACAACCCAAAGCTTCAGGTAGTCACACGTGCTCATGTGAGCCGACGCACAGGACACAGGGTTTCTGTGATAGTCCTCGCTTTTCATATTGGAATGCTAACGTACAGTGCATCTACCCAAACAAGAAATGTACATAAACTGGGCATCATCTCCAGAACATTCTACCAGGTCTGCGTGACCAGCTGGTTGTACACGACAGGCATCTATACTCAAATTTCCCAGGCTGCTGGCTGTCCTGCTTGAGTCGTCTGTGTGTTTTTATAACACAACGGCTTTGTAGTTTCTTGGCAAAGTTGGTTTTAGGTCCAAAATAGCAGAAATCTACCCAAGGAAGCTAGGCTACAGGAGGGGCTTGGAACACTGAGCACCCCAGAAGTGCATGTTCCTCAGAGCCCTGTTCCTGGGGCTCCCTGTCCCCTCGGGCTCTGCTGACACAGGCAGCAGCCTCCCCCTTCTGGGGGCCTCCCACTCCTGCCCCCCAACTCTGGGCCTCTCCGCTAGCTGGGATGCCCTCTCCCCGCTCTGGCTAATGACTGCTTATTTGGGTGTTAGGGTCAGGCATCGCACCGCCGAGGGTCCCTCCTGGAACACCCACAGCCCAGGCTGCCCGGCTTCTCCCTCCTGGCATGCAGATGCTGTCTTCCTGGCTGAGTTGTGGGCAAGGGGCTGCCTTCATCTCTGAAGCCCCCGAATCTGGCACTGGGCCTGCAATTTTGAAAGTTTCAGGAAATTCCTGCTTAACGATCAGCTCAGATGAAGGAATGAGTGAATGCACATTCATCCTGTAATTTATTCTCAGCCGTCTCTCTGAAACCAAACGTGTTGCTCCCGAAATCTTGGGCTGAAAGATTCTACCGGCTTCACTTAGGAGGTTTCCTTTCACAAGGGCCTCCTCCAGGTTTGAGGGCTGTGTATCTTTAACCCTGGGTGAGCCAGGCTCACTTAACACGCACCTGCCCCACTCTGTCCGCCCCAAGAGGTCAGCGGGGGCCACAGCCCACCCGTCCCTGGGCCATGGGCTGGGGGCAGAGGTGAGTCACTCTGTGCTGACCTGCTGCACTCTGCAGACCCCCGAGGACCCTGCTGAGGAATGAAGCCACCTCTGGAAGCCAGATCCCGAATCACCAGTTGGAAGAGAAGTGTCCAGAAGAGCTGCTAGACATGCTAGACTTCGGGTGAATAAGAACCAAAACATCCATGTGCCAAGTCACTGAGATCTGGGGTTAATGCATTAATTTACTTCCACAGTGTAAATGAGACCTCCAGACGCCTCAAAGCTCTAAGAGAGTGCAGGTGCTTTGTTTAAGTGCTGAGTGAGCGACAGGTGATGACAATTATTTTGTCTATATTCTCCATGTTTTCTAATTCTGTGTTTTCGAAAGAGCTGAATGTTATTGTCCTGATCACTTCCAGCTACCCAGTTTTGGCGGTGGGCTTTCTTATTCTCACCAGTAGACTCCAGGAGCTGGCAGAGTGTGTCACATTGGCCCCAGCTGCTCCCGCCTTGTCACTCATGGTGGAAGAATGCCCCTCCCTTGTATGAGCAGCTGCAGGAGGCTCAGTGGTGGGGGGACCCTGGGCAGCCCAGCGCTGGCCGCCCCCTTGCCAGGCCACACCTCCTGCTTTGTGCAGCAGGCAGGTGGGGACGTGGAGGGAGGAAACCAGGGTGAGTCGTGTCGGCAAACACTGAACGGTGGAGAGGAGCAGGCCAGTGGAAGGGGGAGGGGGGAGGGTGAGCATGGTTAACCGAGGTCACAGAAATGCCTAGAAAATGGATGAGAAACCACACCACCGAGTTTGTCATGTCTGCTGAGTGGGGCATAGCTGCTTTCTTGTTGCTGTCTTTTCCTCTTCCTTAGGCTTTTTTGAAATTCAAAGACGCTTGCTCCTTGGAAGAAAAGCTATGACCAACATAGACAGCATATTAAAAAGCAGAGACATTACTTTCTCAACAAAGGTCTATCTAGTCAAGGCTATGGTTTTTCCAGTAGTCATGAGAGTCATGAGAGTTGGGCCATAAAGAAAGCTGAGTGCCGAAGAATTGATCTTTTGAACTGTGGTGCTGGAGAAGACTCGTGAGAGTCCCCTGGACTGCAAGGAGATCCAAACGGTCCACCCTAAAGGAAATCAGTCCTGAATATTCAAATTCATTGGAAGGACTGATGCTGAAGCTGAAACTCCAATACTTTGGCCACCTGATGCCAAGAACCAACCCACTGAAAAAGACCCTGATGTTGGGAAAGATTGAAGGCAGGAGAAGGGGATGACAGAGGATGAGATGGTTGGATGGCATCACCAACTCGATGGACATGAGTTTGAGTAAGCTCTGGGAGTTGGTGATGGACAGGGAAGCCTGGCGTGCTGCAGTCCAAGGGGTCGCAAAGAGTCTGACACTACGGAGCAACTGAACTGACTGACTGATGCTTTTCTGGATTTTCCGAGTCTTCTAAAATGAGTGTGCGTTAATATTGCTATCAGAAAGTAATTTCAAATCTGTATGATCTTTTTGCTATTTCTATGCTTATCTTTGCCTCATTATACTGTTTGGTCACACAGCCATGCCATGGGATAGCTGACTGAAGCTCAGAGAAGGTGAGCCACTGGCCCAAGGTCACACAGCTCACCCTGGGCTCCAGGGGACAAGGCACAGCCCCGCTCAGAGCACAGCCCTCAGCTGTGGGCTACTCGGCCGCCTCAGGGGGGCCTCCTGATTTCTGCCCAAGCTCATCAGACAGCCCAAGGAGCGTCTTATCTCATCGCTCAGCCTCTCTCTCCAGCTGCTGCTGCTGTTTGGTCACTAAGCCGTGTCCGACTCTTTGTGATCCCATGGACTACAGCCCTCCAGGCAAGAATACTGGAATGGGTTGCCATTTCTTTCTCCAGGGGATCTTCCCAACCCAGGGATCAAACTGTACTCTCCTGCCTTGGATTCTCTACTGCTGAGCCACCAGGGAAGCCCCTTTTTAGGCTGCTAAAGGCTGACTGTCACCTCCTAACTCTGTCACACCTATCACTTCCTCCCCGGTCCTCCAGGCCCACCCCCAGGGACGTTTACCCATCCTCTCACTTAGAACCCCAAGACAGCCCCCAGTTCACCTCCATGCCTCCCTCGCCTCTCTGGCAACTCATCCTCCTCCCTGTGGCCAGAGTGATCTTTCTAGACTATGGAAACCTGCCTCAATCTGTCCCTACTAAACACTTGGCCTTCAGGACAGAGTCCCCACCTTGTCCTTCCCTTCACGATGTGGTTCAGCTGATGTGTGGGCCCCCCCAGATGACCCCGCAGTCCTGGGATGTGACACCCCCTTTGCCACTTGGCTGGACATTCACCTGGTGGCTCTCAACCCCACGTTTGTCCTTCTGCCTGTCTTCCCAGCTACCCCCGTGGCTCCAGGGGAGCTGTGTCCATTGGAGGTGAGGAGAGGGCAGGGCCGGGCTGTTCCCAGGGGCTCCTGCTCAGCCCAGCGAATGAGATTCCAGCAGGTTCCGAGAGGCATCGGGGGTGGAGGCCACTTCCTGGTCTCCAAGAAATACCCTGTCTCCCTTTGCCCTCCAGTCCCTGGTGGGGAGCAATCCCTTGTCTCTGGGTAACCCCCTCCTTGCTCTTCCAGCCCTGGGAGGCGGACAGCAGCCTCCTGGCCTCTATGTAATTCCACAGTCCCTTTCAGACTTCTGGTCCATCTGACATCTCTGTAATCAGTCTCTCCCTTAGGCCCCGCTCGGCTGTAAATATGAGGGCAGCTTCTGAGGTCCTGCCGGGACACTGTGGACACGCTCCTGGGGCCCCCTCTGTCTCCATCGCCCCTCTTCCCACCTACCCTGGAGGTGACTCTGCATGTGGAGACACCATCGTGGACTCCCCAACTTTGCTCCTCTTTCCCTAGGCACACATCCAGACTGTTTCTCCCAGCCTCCCTGGCCGGGGTGCAGCCACATGCAGGGATTCTGGTCCAGAGTCTGGGCAAAGTGACAGTCACGTTTCCAGGCTTGGACCTTACAAAACTGACCAGACGGTCCTCTGTGCTCGTTCCCCTTCTCTGCTGGCAGACACGTAAGATCAGGGGATGGGGGGCGGGCTCCTGGTCCCCGAATGATTGTGGGCAGAGCTCCCCACCACCCACATTAAATTGTGACATCCTTACCAGGGCAAGCCCCTGGGATGTCGGCCTTGTTTGTTATTGCAGCTGACCCTGACCCTGACCCTGAGCAGTGGAGTTAACTTAGCAGAGCACAGCAAGGCACAGAGGTTAAGTAACTTGACAGGGGCCACACCTCTGTGAAGGGGTGGAGGCAGGGGTCATGACCATGTGGCTGCAGAGGTCTCAGCCACTCACCATCCACAGCGAACAGTCGGCTACACAAAGGTAGACGAAGTCCTCATCTCAGTTTGCAGCACAGGGTAGACATTGTGTATTTATAGAATAGTGGTGATACACGGATAAATAAACTTTAGCAAAAAGTAATGGTGAGAGTCTCCCTCCCACGAACAGGGAAGCCTGCTCTGTCTCCCATCAGGAAGAGGGCTAGGCGTGCCCTCCTTCCACAGGGAACCCCCAGGGACACCTGACTCTCTTACCCCTCATCCCTAAGGCTGGCACCCAGCCTGGGGGCTCATCCCACTCCTCCCTGATGGAGACAGCCGTCCCCTTATGCCCCACACCCCCCATCAATCTCTCCTCTGAACGGGCTCCTGACTCATCTTCCTGAAGTGAGACTTGACCCACATCGCAGCCACTCAGCCTATGTTGTCCCAGACGTCCCGTTAGCATTGCCCGGAAGCGAGGACAGCGCCGGGTGATCAGCCTTGCCTTTCCCTCCTCAGCCTGGAGCCCAGGGACCGCTTGGAGAGCCCCTCGCCCATCCACCTGCCCCATCTAGACCCTAGGAACCATTTCAGCATCACTCCTCCACGCCCACAGCACCCCGCTTCAGCTCCCTGTCTGCTGGACCTGTCCGTCCTCTGGCACTTATAACAGGCGACGCTCACCCCGGTGTTGTAGGGGGGATGTTCGTGCTCGCCAACAGCTCCCTAAATGTCAGAATGACACAGTCATGCCGCATCATCCGAAATGTCTATGTGGTGAGAGCTCCACGTGCCTGCCCGCTGCGACCCCGTCCTTTGAGTCCTCAGGTGGACCCACTCACTCAGTCTGTTAAAAGGGAAAACGGGCAGGGAGACCAAACTTACCCTGGGTTGGAACTGATCTAGAAGAAGAATAAGGGTTTTGTAAGAACTTCACGATGCTTTTCTAAATTAGACACAAAACAGCCCACCTAATTCTAAACTCGGCCAACATTATAGCTTTCCACTTTAAACAGATGAAATGCTGAAAAAAAAAAAAACTGCATGAACTGCTCCATTGAGCTGGCCCCCGAGAGGACCTGCAATATTGGGGTACGACTCTGGGGGATGCCAGCGGCGACTAACACACAATGAAGGAGGAAGCAATTCAGAAATGGATCTGGAACTCAGAAATGGACCGCGTGGTGAGTGCACCTCGAAACTTAGACACCTACCCAGGGAACGTTGTGATGGGGGGCGTGGTTCAGAAATAGCTTAAAGTACATTTTGAAAAATGTAGCCAATACTAGCTCCTGGTTTCAGTTTAAGACACCCTCAGGAAACTATTCCAAGTTGCCAAAAGTTTGGTTATTTTCTTCCAACAAATTACTAACCTAAAAAACACTTGTGTAGCATCGATTTCCATCTCCGGGCAATGGAGAGACTGCGTTCCCCTTAACCCACTGCAGATCTGTCCGCAGAGCTAGCTGTGTTAGAGAGAAGTCTTTGGGGAGTGACTTCATTCTCAGAAACAGTGAAAGGATGCACTCGAATGCGCAGTTCCTGAGAAACTCAAAACCCTCATGTCCAATGTTGGTGACAAGTGTTGACCTGGTTCCTGTGCTCCGAAAGGCCGGCCTGTTGGCCAAGGCTGCTTTCAGGGTTGAACAGGGCAGATACAACCACAGGAAAATATTCCTGGCCCTGCCTGACCCCCGAGTTGTGATGAAAGCCCGGTGCTGAATTTGGCAGTCAGGAAGGAAGAGACAGTCTTCAGATGCCACTCACCTCATCCAGAGCTTTTCAAACTCTCTCGGCGTGAGGGGGATGTCAAAGCCGTACAGCGCGTTCTTCATGTCCCGTCGTCGAAGGATACCGTTGCCCTCGCTGTTGGTTTCTATAAAATTCTACAATATTAAAAGACAGCATTTAGTAACATGTAAAATGCGCTCAGAGAGTATCTGGGACAGTCTAAGACTTCCCCTTACGCACGTCGCCTCCTGTTGACTTTTTTTTTTTAAGATTTTTTTTTTTTGGATGGGGACCATTTTTAAAGTCTTTTATTGAATTTGTTACAATATTGTTTCTGTTTTATGTTTTGGTTTTTTGGCCACAAGGCAGGTGGAATCTTAGCCTCCTGACCACGAATGGAACCCATGCCCCCTGCGTTGGAAGGTGAATCTTAACCCCTGGACAACCAGGGAAGTCCCTAATTACTCCTTTGCATACGTTCCAAATAAAGTCCTCACTCTGTTCAATAAGACAATGGAGCAAAACGTCCAGTGTTACATCCTAGAACGGGCTTGTTTCCTGGTAATGAGTGGTCTTGAGCGTGTGGCTGGGGTTTTTTTTCCTGAGCAACAATTTGGGTTCAAACACTGTTAGCATTAAGGGCCAACCAGAGCCCGGGAGGTGAGGTGTGGCCCCACTGCTCGAGGTTATCGTCTCCACTTTTCACAGAACTTGGCCCCCAGCGTCAGAGGGGAAACAAGGGACATGAGACTCCATAGTTGTTACGATGAGGCGACATGGTACCATTTTAACACCCCAAGGGGTGCAAAAGGTCTCTGGGGATGTGTCAGGCATTTAAAGGGCCACAGACTAGGAGAGCAGGTAACACAGGGTGTTGAACACTGTCTTAAACTGTTTCTAAACAATAGTTCATTCCTCCTCCTTCCAACACACTGCGTGGAAGACACAATGGGTTCACTTCCCAAGTCCTCTGCAAGCATCATACTTCATGGCGAAACCATGAAACGTTTTCTGGACGACTAAGAATCAGACAAGAATATCTCTGTTGCTCTGTATTTAGCCTTGTACTGGAGGTGCGAGTCAGTGTAGTTAAGCAAGTTAAAACTGGTAAAAGGCATAACAACAGGGCAGGAAGAAATGTAATTGTCATTATTCACAAATGACATGGCTGTATATAGGGTATACGAAGAATTCATGCATAAAGTGTTATAATAAGATAAAGTGGCAATAAATCTGGATTCTATGAAAAGTGAAAGTGAAAGTTGCTCAGTCGTGTCTGACTCTCTGCAACCCAACTGACTGCAGCCCGCCAGGCTCCTCTGTCCATGGAGTTCTCCAGGCCAGAACACTGGAATGGGTAGCTGTTCCCTTCTCCAGGGGATCTTCCCAACCCAGGGATCGAACCCAGGTCTCCCACATTGCAGGTGGATTCTTTACCATCTGAGCCACCAGGGAAGCCCCGGGATTCTATATCAATAGGCAAAATCATTCACATTTTAATATATCAGACGTGGAAAATGAACTTTAAAAACATTTCATTTACAACAGCACCAAAAATAGAAAGTCTGAGGAACAAATCTTATAAATGATTGTACGGTTTTTACACAGGAAAGTCTAAAACTGTTTTGAAAAACATTTTAAAAGATCAAAATAAATGGAACTACACTGTGTTCATTAATTGGAAGGCCCCATGTAGTAAAGATGTCATTTCTTGCCAAACATCCCAATCGTTTTTTTTTTTTTTTCCTTTGTAGAATTTGACAAACTGATTTAAAAACTCAAATAAGAGAACAGGGAGGAGGGAGCTGCCTACTGGCTAATTGAGATGCATTACTGGACTTCCCTGGTAGTCCAGTGGTTAGGATTCAGCGGTTCCACTGCGGGGGCCCGGGGTTCGATCCCTGGTCAGGGAACCTAAGTTCCCAGCTGTGGGGAAGTAGACCTGCCTACTAGCGGGCTGACACTGGCTCCAGGCCCACAACCACCCCCCCGAGAAGCCCACTCCAGCGGGCCAGCCCTTCCTGGGGCCCTGCAGTCAGAACTATGTTATGTCTATTTTACCACAATTAAAAGAGAATAACTTTATTCATTTATTTACTCCTGGCACACACCACTGAAATCCCAAAATATATAAATGTTATTCATATGCGCATTTATTTTGTGATGGGTCCTTGCCGCTGCGCAGGCTCTTCTCCAGCTGCTGAGCGCAGGGGCTGCAGTCTAGTTGCCGTGTGAGGGCTCCAGGGCACGAGGGCCTGGCGCAGTTGTGAACGTGCACTCCCAGCTGCGGTTCCCGGACTCTGGAGCACAGGCTTGGCAGCTGCGGTTCACGGGCTTAGCTGCCTCATGGCAGGTGGGACCTTCCTGGATTCTTTACCACTGAGCCACCAGGGAAGCCTCTGCCATGATTTTTTTAAAAAGCAACAATATGTGCAGCCGGTTGTGATCCATCCACTGCCTCACACTGAAAACCACCCGGTCTGCCCCGAGGTCTGCCCCATCTGTGCAGTCCCCACCGCGCCGGTCAGCCCCGCAGAACCCCTGCCTTGGGTCAGCTTCAGGCTTGGCATTCTCACCTCCCCCGCACGCCTGTCCAACACCTGCTCATCTTTCTACTACTGACCTCTTCTTGGGCACCCCGTTGTATGTGCACCATTGCCATTGTGATCCGTACCATTCTTTAGAGTTTTTGTTGGTGTTTATGCCACAAGTCTCTGGGGGCACAGACATGTCTTTATTTTATCTTATTTTTGGTCATTGTATCTTTAGTACCTTGCAACAAGGACTTTCCTGGTGGCTCAGATGGTAAAGTGTCTGTCTACAATGTGGGAGACCTGGGTTCGATATCTGGGTTGGGAAGATCCCCTGGAGAAGGAAATGGCACCCCACTCCAGTACTCTTGCCTGGAAAATCCCATGGACAGAGGACCCTGGGGGGGATACAGACCATTGGGGTTGCAAAGAGTTGGACACGACTGAGCGACTTCACTAACAGAACATAGTCAGCTCATAATAATATTTGCTGAAGAAACCAATGACCTTATTTTCCAAAAATACTTCAATAGACATGAGCATACTAAGCTGTCCCCAGAGGAGACAATGCCTCTGTGTTTCTGAGGATCCAGCGGGACGTGCCCCCACTGGTGCATGGCAGGAATGGGGAGCCCCATGACTTTATGTGGCTCCCCAGGTGGCGCTGGTGGTAAAGAACCCGCCTGCCAATGCAGGAGAGACGTAAGAGACTCGGGTATGATCCCTGGGTTGGGGAGGTCCCCTGGAGGAGGGCATAGCAGTCCACTCCAGTATTCCACCTGGAGAATCCCATGGACAGAGGAGCCTGGCGGGCACATGACCCTATATATGAAGGTCACACGATGACTAAACCCTGAACCCTTGTTCAAGGGCAGTTTTACTGGAGAATACACCCCTTGGGATATTAGCAGGTGCTGTTTTGTGAATTCCCAACAGAAACGCAGCAGAAGGGAGACACCTTCACCATCTCTAAATGCTGGGGCCCGGCGGCAGAGTGCGGGGCCTGGTGAAGAGTGCGGATGTGAGCGCCCGTGAGAACCCGCCATGCCATTACCAGGCGGTCAGGCGGAAATACGGCAGATCTTGTTTCTGGGCTTTACTTTCTGCTGGTTTAGATTTCAGAACTAATCCCTTCAGTGTGGCACTCAATATAAACCGAGAGAGGGACAGGGCGGTCCGCACGTGCCGGGCCATTGAGTCCTGCGGGGCCAGTGAGGGCCCCAGAGCTTGGTTCTGGAGAAAGTGCCTCCTCCCCCCACCCCACCCCCTTCCAGGCCCCTGAAATCCCTCTTCTTCCGTAATCCTCCGTGTCCCCTCCCTGCCCCACTCCCACCAGGCTCAGTTCTAGGAGAGATGGAAGAGGTTTCCATGGGGGGACACTGGGGCTGCTGGTTCAGCAGCCCAGAGCTCTGGGGTCCCCACGGCTCTTCTGCACGTAGTTTGGGGCTCTGCCCAGCATCGACGATGAAGGCAGCTAAGAGAGGCCATGGAACCAAGGTGGAGCGAGAGGGCCAGGACAGGGAGGAGGTCCACCAGCTGGGAGGCTGGGCCAGGAGTCAGGGGGACCTGCAGGGTGTCAGGGAACCGAGGTGGAGGCGTTTCAGGGAGGGTGGACTGAACAAGGCGGAAGCAAAGACCTCCCCAGCCTCCAGCTGCTCCCAGCAGCCTGCTCCTTTCAGCGTCCGCCTGCCTTGTTAATAACCTGCCTGTGCTCCTTGACTGTCCCTTCCCCTGGTCCGTGAGTTCCGCCAGGAGGGAGCAGGCACACCCCCCGGGCACTCAGTCTGTATGATGTCAAGGCGGGGTTGGAAGAAGTGGTGAAGGGCCCTGGAGGTGGCCCTCGGGAGTCCCTGGCCCCACAGGCAGCAGCGCAGAGAGTGGACCAGAGAGGTGGCTGCTTCCATAAGGGAAGGAGGGCAGAGCAGCCAAGAGGAGAGGCAGGCTAGGGAGAAGGGGCTGCTTTCCTGAGTTGGTCCAGCCTGAGGGAGTTTGAAGGTGGGAGAGAAGCAGGAATGGGGCGGGCACGTGGCTGATGGTGTTAGCTCTGCCCTCTCCCTGTGGGGTATGGGCCCTGTGTGCCCACCATGTGCAGCCCAGATCACGCCCTGTGCTCCTCGGCCCAGGGGAGTCCTCTAAGGCTGGTCCAGCCTCAGTCCATGTGATTTGCTAGCCCGGGCTGGCAGAGTCCATACTATGAGGATGGGGACCAAGGAAGAGGCGGTCTGGGTGCCTAAAAGCAGGCCTTCACACTGGACACAGGCCAAGAGAGAACACAGAGAGAAAATGACCAAGTGAAATAAAGTGGAGATGTTCTTCAGAATAGTGTGAAAGTATTCCTATAATGCAGTTTACAAATACTTTTAAAAGTGAAATTACTGGGTCCTTGTTGCACTGAGAAATAGTGACATCAGAGTCTAGGCTTCAGGACGACCTGGGCTTGCATTTCAGACCTACTGTCTTGCAGGTATAGCTGCCATTGTTAGACTGTGTGTCCATCTTGACACTCTAATCACAATTTACATCACTGCACACCTTGAAAACGTGCTTTTCATAATTTTGGCAGGAAAGGAAGAAATATCTCTTTAAAATGCATGTTTATAACTGTGGGGGCTTCCCTGGTGGCTCAGACAGTAAAGAATCCACCTGCAATGCAGGAGACCTGGGTTTAATCCCTGGGTTGGGAAGATCTCCTAGAGAAGAGGATGGTTACCCACTCCAGTATTCTTGCCTGGAGAATTCCATGGACAGAGGAGCCTGGCGGGCTACACTCCATGGGGTCACAAAGAGTCAGACAAAACTGAATGACTAACACTTTATAACTGTGTAAAAAGAAATATGATAGCATCTTACATTGCTTCATAAAAATTTTTAATTCATATCAAACCTGAGATAAAGCCAGGAATTTCAGTCCATGTAACTCCTAAAATCACTTTTTTTTTCCTAAAGACAAAATTGACCTTGAATGTGAGAATTTATTTTGAAAAAGTATTTTAAGAATCAAAGGAGGCACTACATTGGTATAAAAAGTTGCTTTCCCATCTCAGTGACTGGATCAAAACAGCTCCATCATCCCAATGACCTTGGAACACTGAAATAGCTGCCCTTCCCTTTTAAGGAAACAATTGCTTTCTCACCTTAGACAAGTCTGACCATCTGGTTTTTGCTTTGGTGACAAGGTACTGATGCGCCTGTTCACAAGCTAGTTCTGAATCTGCAACCTTCTGTTTTGGTCTTAAAAGAAAAAAAAAATAAATAATTCTGTTTCAATTTAAAAGACTCATTAATCTCCCAAGGGGTTCCCCTACTCCCATTCGTGACAAAGGTACTATAAAAGTCCGCTATTCCACATCTGGTCTAACTTAATTCTTAAAATACAGTCTTACTTCCCTAGTTAGGGAAATTTTAAATTTAGTTAGGAGTCCTTGCTTATTTCCAGATAAATGCTGTTCAAATTTTCCAGCGGTTCACAAAACAAAAAGGGTTCGTTTATTCCCAGAGGGATAAGAAAACACAGCACAACACTGTCTTTGGATGAAAAACCAAAAACTTTTATTTCTGAATGTACAAGTGGGTGTGATAACTCGGACCAAAGCAAACAGTCTGAGAACCCTAGGGGAACATGACCTACAGATTCGGTCTCAGCTCATGCTCAAAGGTTGAGTCTGTGGAATACATAATGATCAAAATTCTATTTACTCACAGAAAGGCGGGCGCCGAAGACACTTTCAAAAAAGACTGTGGTTAGGCATAAGAAGTGCAGTGAAGACTGTGGCTGAAGGAATTTGGGGTGCCCTGGACTCTTCCACTCACTACAACAAATCTGGGGAGCAGATCCTATAAAACCTTTTGCCACTTCTATCTCTGGGGTTGCCCTGCTTGGATCCTTGTTCACTCATGGGCATGTGGGTGATCGGGGTTTCTTGCCTGAGGGTGAGTGAGCAAGCCCCTACAGGGACCTTCACAGGAATTTCTCCCCAAAGGAGCCCAGAAAACCAGGAAGAGGACAGCAAAAAAGCCCCACGTTGCCCTTTACTTTTTCATTTTTTGGTCGTCTCGTGCAATACGCAGGATCTTAGCCCCCTGTTGTCGTTGAGTTGCTAAATCCTGTCTGACTCTTTGTGACCCCATGGATTGTAGCCCGCCAGGCTCCTCTGTCCATGGGATTTCCCAGGCAAGAATACTGGAGTGGGTTGCCATTTACTTCTCTAGGGAATCTTCCTGATCCAGGAATGGAAACCATGCCCCCTGCACTGGAAGCATGGAGTCTTAACCAGGGAAGTCCCCCAGGTCACCCTTTGAGAGAAGTATAATTCATGTTCCAGCAGGTGAGATGCTTGTGAGGAAAGAAATCTAAAGAAAAAAATGCAGCAAAGGTTTATGTGATCCGTGCCGCTCTGCGGCTCTGTATATGACGCCGGGTGGGGCGGACGTGGTTTCTAGGGTAACCATGACCCCCACGAGCTCCAGTCGGGCTGCAGCTGCCGGTCACTTGGCACACGGATTTCCCAGAAATGTTGGCATCGTCACTCCACTTTGCAAAGGGGGACGCTGGGCTTTGGAGAGGTGAAACAGCCTGCCGAAATCACACAGCCAGTTCCGGAAATCCTGGCCCCTCAGCTCAGGGTCCTCCCAGGCTGGAGGCGAGCCTTTCTCATCATTTTCATTCCAGCTGAAGCCACAGCTTTGGCAGCTCCTCTGACGTCAGTCCTCAGAGGAAAGGACCCATTAGGCGGCTCAGTTCACAGAGGTGAGAGGGCCACCATGGTTTTATGCATGGAGGATCTTCTTTTCGCTTAACATTTGCTGCCGGGAGCCGGAGTGAGGACCTCCACCCGTGGCAAAGGTCATGAGGAAGGAGGCTCGAGATACGCAAAGGCGGGATCGAGCCTCAGGAGTCCCCCTGGATATTCTTGAGCATCTACCCCCAAAAACCAGAGTCTGCCTACTTTACTGCTTTGTGCTCTCACCTCTGACTTTACTGGGGGCTGTCCCCCACCACCATATCGCTCTCTCTGATAAAGAGTTAACTTACAGCTCCAGTTAATAAAGTTCCTGGGCATTAGGAGTGTTTAAATCCAAACCCCTCAGATAGCTCTCTAACTCACCTGACAAGTTTACCCGGACTCCTACAGCTATGCATACAATTGTTTACAGTCTCCCAGCCTCTAGAGGCACGGGAAGCTTAAGATATTCAAATAGCTTAGAGCCTCTCAGAGAGTTAGAAACTGTCAGAATAAAACTAGTAAAGGATTTCATTGATGAGCTAATGCTTGCTGCAAAGTTTCCACATCCCCTGTATTGTATCCTTGAATGTGTATTAATTAATATACTTGGTATGTAGAAAATATAAGTAGTGGCCTTGGTGTTAGCAACTTTAGACCCTTAAGGTAATAAATTCTTTCCTTTGTTGTAAACCCACTGCACCTCTGCCCTATAGGAATGCAACTTCATCTAACACCTTCGGAGGATGGCGCCAAACCTTAAAATAATTACTCTTAGAGAAAATAAGTCTTATGGTTGACAAACCTTTGTCAAGAGTCATAAAATGTTAATAGGCCTTCTGGCCAGAAGATGATGGAAATCACCTAAACCATTTATATAAGATAAGTTTGCAGAAAAGAAACCCTGGTTTCAATAAGGATCAAAGACTGCTGACTTTGTATGATTTCACATCCCCTATTATCCTCTATGTGCAATTTAGGGTATAAAAGCCCCTTTTGAAAATAAAGCTACGGGCCTTGCTCACCAAAGCTTGGTCTCCCCATGTCATTCTTTCTTTTCACATTCCGGCTGAGTCTCCATCTGGAGCATGGAGGTCCTCTGCGACCATTTATTTGCCTGGGCTTCTAAGACCGACTCGAGAAGGTGCCTAAGGTAGGGCACCTTCCGCTATTCGAGAGGGCGCCTGCGGCCTCCAGTGGTCAGAGCTAACCTGATGTCACAGGTTATATTGATTTTCCGCATAAACCAAGCTACTCAGCCTCTTTTCTCCGCTGAATTTTCCTACTGAGCTATCCTCATTCTATTACTCTTTATATCTTTGATGAATATTTAAATAAAGCTATTGTATCCAGTGAACTCGCCGATGCCATCTCCCCTTCAAATATCCTGGATCAGCCGGGGCTGGACCTCGGCAATTTGTATCTCACTTCAACGAGCTCAGTTCTGCCAGCACCGCTGGAGTGTCCAGCCCAGTGCAAGGTTGGGGTGAGTGAGGCCTGTGGCTGCCATCTCCAGAGAAAGTTCTCCTGAGACATCCCGGTCCCATCCTACATTTAGAGCAGACAGCAGAAGACTTCCCTGGTGGCCCAGTGGCTGAGAATCTGCCCGCCAATAAAGGGAGTCATGGGTTCAACCCCTGGTCCAAGAAGAGTCCACATCTTCCTGGCAACTAAGTGCACAAGCCACAACCACTGAGCCCGTGTGCTGCAGCTACCGAAGCCCGTGTGCCTGGGGCCCGTGCTCCGCAACGAGAGGAGCCACCCCGGTGAGAAGCCTGCACACCACAGCTAGAGAGGGGCCGCCCGCTCGCCGCAACCAGAGAAAGCCCGCACGCAGCAGTGGAGACCCAGTGCAGCCAAAGAATGGTAAGTAATGGTTTAGTCGCTAAGTCGTGTCTGATTCTTGCGACCCCATGGACTGGGAACCCTCCAGGCTCCTCTGTCCATGGGATTCTCCAGGCAATAACAGTGGAGTGGGTTGCCATTTCTTTCTCCAGGGGATTTTCCTGACCCAGGAATCGAACCCAGGTCTCCTGCATTGTGCAGGCAGATTCTTTACTGACTGAGCTACAAGGGAAGCCCTCCCTTGTGACCAAAATATAAAAATATAACTAATCACAATTAAAAAAAAAACAAAACACAGACAGCAGGGTACAGCACTGGAGCCAACAAATTAAGCAGTGACCATTTGCTCTTTACGAGGCTTCTCCTCTAAATCCTGAGAAACTCTGCTGCTAGTCTCAGCTGTCCAGGACCGCTCCCAGGTTCCCTGATGACAGCACTCTGTACCTACTGGTCACTGAGACCACGGTGGCCCTCGTCACCCCAGAAGCCCACACTGGGCTGTTGATCTCTGTGTCACTTGGAAAGGGTCTTATTCAGAGCGGCGCTTCTTTGGTGAATTACATAGACTTTGACCCCCTGTGGATTGGCAGACAAGAGTTCTTGCCCCCGCTCAGGGGGCAGGTGCAGAGGACCAGCAGCAGCTGGGCGGAGTCTTCTCCCTCCTCCTGCTGAGGACCACCACGTGAGGCTGGGCCCACTTTCATTCCTCTTCTGGCAGCTGCCAGCTTGTGGGGTACACAGGTGAACTGTGGCTTCTACATCACCAAGCCCGGGAGTCCTGGTACTAACACATGGCACTGTTGACCGTCTCTCCCACTCTCATCCCCTTCATGGCACTGCTCTTTAAATCACAGCGTGCACTGGAACACCCACCACCTGGCAAACACGTGCCCCCAGCAAGTGCGTCTCCCTCTCCACCTGCCCCCCGTGCCTCCTCCCTCCTTCCCCTCAAAGCTCATCTACCGTCTGAGAAGCCATCCCTGTTCCTGCCCCCAGCCACCGCCTGCTGCTGTTCGTCCACGCCTCTGTGTCACTGGCACGGCAACCTCACCTGCTTCCCTGTTCCATCTCTCTCCAACTGCCTACCGGACTTCACAGAATCATGGAATTTCAAGGCTGTAAAGGGATCCAGAGATCAGCCAGTCTAGTCCTCTACTGCTAATTTGTTTTTGTTGTTGTTCAGTCACTGGCCCTTTGCGACCCCGTTGACTGCAGCACACCAGGCTCCTCTGTTCTCCAGTATCTCCCAGAGTTCGTTCAAACTCAGGTCCATTGAGTCGGTGATACTATCCAAACATCTCATTCTCTTCCGCCCCCTTCTCCTCCTGCCTTCAAACCTTCCCAGCGTTCAGGGTTTTTTCCAATGAGTCCGCTCTTCACATCAGGTGGCCAAAGTATTGGAGCTTCAGCTTCAGCATCAGTTCTTCCAATGAATATTCAGGGTTGATTTCCTTTAGGATTAAGTCATTTGATCTTGCAATGCTACTTTACCACTAAGGTTTTGGAAGGTTAGGTGGATTATGTTGCGTTTTCAAAACTATTGCTTAAAGGATTGTAGGTCCTAATGACACACAGTCCCCTGCCCTCACCGTTAGACTTCACCCGACCCCAGTGGGCTCACCTGGAGTTACCCGAAAAAGGATGGAGGTCCTGAGAGGCCTGTTCTATCTCTGCAAAGTCAACTCACTACCAAAATGATCCCACTGTCTAAACACACATCCAAAACACCCTGATTTCTTTATTGGGCTATGAGGTTTGGTTATTTTTCTTAGTGACTCATGCTCAAACCAGGGACTCCGACTGATTTCCCATTCATTTCTTCTCTGTTCCGTTTTATATCCTTGTCTCCTCTGGAGAGACTGGAAGGTTTTTCCATGGCCTTTTCCTCTCCTATGGCCTGCCCTTTTAGACCCTTTTAGACCCTTTAGATCTTTAGACAGGCAGATCTAGCCTTCCTATCAACCAGTCCACCAGTCACGAACTCTTCCCATCTGCTGCCCTGGGTCCTACAAACACAGTGACGAGCACGGCACACAGAACCCACGTCCACAAGGAGCTCATGCTCTGATGGCGGGAACGTATAGCAAACACTTGGAAAAATAAGTCAATCAGGTAACTTCAGATACTGAATGTGACTGAGAATGAGGGACTAGCGTGGGGTCGGGGGCACTTTAGCCAAGAAGGCCAGACAGCAGCTCCCCAAGGCCTGAGTGATGAGAAGGTGCTGTGCAATCCTGGGGAACAACATTCCAGGCAGGGCCAGAGTCCTGAGACGTCCCAGGGAGAATAGAGCAGGCACGTCTACTTCACCCACTCTCTCCCACTGATTACAGCTCTGGACAGAATACAAAAAGTAGCTCTCTGAGGACACCCAAAAGTAAGTAATAGGATACTGGTGGCTGGCGGGATCAAAACTTGAAGACCGACTTATGCAGTGGTGAGTTTCACAGCTTTTTCCCTCCTATTTCCAGTTTAAGGGCTGCTTAAAGACAGTTCTAATTGTGGAGTTGTGCATTGGATGTGGACAGAAAAAGCCTCAAAAGAGAGCCTGTTTTTCTGACCAAAGAATTAGGAAGGCAAGCCCCTGAAGCACAAAGGACATGAGGGAATCCTCCCCCTTCTTGTCACTTCTTACTGTTCCATTCCTGATCTGAGGCAAGAGAAAGTGGAAGTCGTTCAGTTGTGTCTGACTCTTTGCAATCCCATGGACTATCCAGTCCATGGAATTCTCCAGGCCAGAATACTGGAGTGGGGAGCCTTTTCCTTCTCCAGGGGATGTTCCCGACCCAGGGATTGAACCCAGGTCTCCCTCATTGCCGGCGGATTCTTTACCGGCTGAGACACAAGGGAAGCAAGCCCAGTTACAAAACCGCACTTCTATGCCAAGCAATGGTACTGGCCAAGGAGGTACCCCAAATTGAAATTCTTCTCTCAAACCAGAGGGGAAGGTGAAAGGGGTCCCTGTGTTCAAGGAGGATTGGAGAAATCCACATTATTATCCTTCTCCTTTTCTCTTTCACTATCTTGTCCTGGAGGTGGACCCAGTCATGAGAAGCACTCAATAGCACAGAGAGACTAAAACCTAAGATTTTCCAACCACAAGACCAAAAAAGCAGGTTGCTGACTGCTGGGGAGGGTGGGAAGAAATCACAGAGAGGAGAGAGCTAGAGAAAGGGAAGCTCAGATGCGTGGAGTTCCAGGTGCACACGCTCCGACGTGTGCACACGCTCCAGTGTGTGCACATGTGAGACTGACCCAAAGCAGCCCAGTGAAAGCGTTGAGAAACTCAGTGTAGTGAGGACTGGCTCCTGGGAACTGCCTTCATGGGCTGCCCTGATAGAGCTGCAACGGCCCTGAAAAATAAACTGACGTTGAAACCACAGAGGGCAGGTCAGCACATGCACTCTGAAACTAGCTGGACTGATCGCCTGCTTTGAAAATCAATCAACCAACACACCACCCAGGATTTTAACAGGAACAGAGTGTCACAATAGAACATTAAAGATATCCACAATACAGTCCCAAATTACTCGGTATGCGAAGGACCAGGAAAATGCCAACAATTTTCAAGATAAAAGACAAACAAGCACCAACTCCAAGATAACCTAGATGTTGAAAATACCATATTTTAAAGCAGCTATTATAATCATGAGGTAAGAGTATACATTCTTAAAATAAATGGAAAGACATAAGTACAGAGCAAAGAAATAGCAGTTAAAAAAAAAAAAAAGCAAAAGAACCAAGTGGAAAGCTTAGAACTGAAAAATACAACTGAAATAAAATTGTCACTGGACTGGCTCAGTGAAGGTGACAGAGCCAGCACTGATGGAGTCAGTGAACTTGAAGACAGATGACTAGAAATAATCTGTCTGATCAACAGAGGGGAAGAAAAGAATCTCTCCAGGGACTAAGATACAGAGACCTGTGATACAAAAGCAGAAGATCTAACATCCAGGTCACCGGAGTACTGAAAGGAGAACAGACGAAGGCTGGTGCCAAAAAAAGTTTAAAATTTCGGGAAATAATAGCTGAAACCTGCTCAAATTTGATGGAAAAACAAAAATTTACAGATTCAGGAAGTTGAGCAAACCTCAAAAAAGATAAACTCAAAGAAAATCATGCTCAAACACACCACGTCCTCCTCCAGGGGATCTTCCCAACCCAGGGATCGTCCGCGTCTCTCACGTCCCCTGCGTTGGCAGGCGGCTTCTTCGCCGCTAGTGCCGCCCGGGAAGCCCTCGCACTGCTGCTGCTGCTAAGTCGCTTCAGTCGTCTCCGCCTCTGTGCGACCCCATAGACGGCAGTCTTCCAGGCTTCTCCATCCCTGGGATTCTCCAGGCAAGAACACTCCACATACTAAAACTACTGATAACTAAAGATAAAGAAAAAATCCTGAAAGCAACTTAAGAAAAACGACACATTTATAGAGGGCTTCCCTGGTGGCTCAGTCCATAAAGAATCTGCCTGCGATGCAGGAGACTCGAGTTTGATCCCTGGGTCGGGAAGATCCCCTGGAGAAGGAAATGGCAACCCACTCCAGTACTCTTGCTTAGGAAATCCCATGGACAGAGGAGTCTGGTGGGCTACAATCCGTGGGGTCACAAAAGAGTTGGACATGACTTAGTGACTAAACCACCATGGAGGGAAGACCATTTGAGTGACTGTAGATTTTTCCTCACAAACTGTAGGGGCCAAAAGACAATGGAACAACATTTTTCAAGTGCTTTAACAGAAGAATTGTCAACTTATAATTTTATATTCAGGAAAAAAAACTGTTAGGAATGAAAGAACAATAAAGATATTATCAATGAAGGAAAATTAAGATTTGTCTCCAGTAGACTTGCTAATTGGAGAAGGAAATGGCAACCCACTCCAGTATTCTTGCCTGGAGAATCTCATGGATGGAGGAGCCTGGTGGGCTGCTGTCCATGGGCTCACAAAGAGTCAGACACGACTGAGTGACTAATGGAAATTCTTCAGGGGAAGGAAAATGGCAGCAGAGAGGAGATTGGAACTTCAGAAATAAAAGAAGAGGTGCAGAAATGGTGAATATAAACATACATTTTTCTCAGAGTTTTGAAATACATAAAGCATAAATGGATTAAAAACAGAAGGAGAAATAGACAAATGCAAAATTATCATTGGAGACATGAGCACTCCCCTCTTGGTAACCGGTAGAACTAATAGAAACTAAGCAAGAATCTGAACACTTATAACTAACTTGATCTAATTGACATTTACAGAACACTCCACCCAGCAACCGCCAAATACACATTATTTTCAAGTACACATGGGATAAAGAGTCTTCCTGCAATGCAGGGGACCTGGGTTCCATCCCTGGGTTGGGAAGATACCCTGGAGGAGGGCATGGCAACCCACTCCAGTATTCTTGCCTGGAGAATCCCCATGGAAGAGGAGCCTGGAGGGCTACAGTCTTAAGGGGTCGCAAAGAATCTGACATGACTGAGTGACTAAGCACAGCACATTCACCAAGATAGACCATTTCTAGGGTTATACAATGAACCTTAACAAATTTAAAATAATTAAAATCATACAAAGTATGCTATCTAAACTTAACAGAATTAGATTAGAAATCAATAATAAACAGCTGGAAACCATGGAAATATTTTGAAGAAAAAACATCCTTCTAAATAATCCATGGTTTCAATAAACACTCTAAAGGGAAATTAGAAAATATTTTGAACTGAGTGAAAAGAAAAACTACAACTTGTCCAAATTTGTGAAATGCAGCTCAATCAATACCTATGAGAAAACTGACAGCATTAAGAAATAATTCAAATAAAAATCTGAGTTATTAGCTTAAGAAAATAAAAATGCAGGACAAACTACAGTTGACCTTTGCCCCACACAGGTTTGGACTGCACAAGTCAACTTATATGCCAATCTTTTCAATTAATACATTGGAAAAATTTGGGGGGATTTGTGACAACTTGAAAAAACTCACAGATGAGCCACACAGCCTAGAAATATTGAAAAAATTTAAGAAAAAGGTATGTCATAAATGCATAAAATATTTGTAGACACTAGTCTATCCTTACATAGACATAAGATGATATTTAATATAAAATTAATGCCTTAATTTTCTTCCTGATTTATAACTTTACTTTCAAAGAATTACATTACCATGTAGTATGTCTCTCCCTCTCTTGCCCCCTCTCTCTCTCATATTGGAGAAATTGTCTATCATCACAGGTAAGGGTTGTTTTTTTTTTTTTTTTAGAGTAACAATGATTCCAATACTGCATTTTGAATATGAGTGTAATATTGTATACCATGGCTTTGCAGGTGGCTCAGTGGTTAAGAATACGCCTGCCAATGCAGGAGATACAGGAGACATGAATTTGATTCCCAGGTTGGGAAGATCCCCTGGAGGAGGAAATGGCAACCCACTCCAGTATTCTTGCCTGGAAAATTCCATGGGCAGAGGAGCTGGGTGGGCTGAAGACTCTGGGGTGGCAAAAGAGTTGGACATGACTGAGCATGTATGCACACAGGCACTGTATGCCATATAGATTTTATAATGATTAATTCACTACTGTGTAGGCTAGGCTGCTGCTGCTGCTGCTGCTAAGTCGCTTCAGTCGTGTCCGACTCTGTGCGACCCCATAGACTGGACTATGCAGCCCACCAGGCTTCCCCGTCCCTGGGATTCTCCAGGGAAGAACACTGGAGTGGGTTGCCATTTCCTTCTCCAATACATGAAAGTGAAAAGTAAAAGTGAAGCCGCTCAGTCATGTCCAACTCTTAGCAACTCCATGGACTGCAGCCTACCAGGCTCCTCCGTCCGTGAGACTTTCCAGGCAAGAGGACTGGAGTGGGGTGCCATTGCTAGGCTCTCAGGTAGCAATTGTATGACTTACACTAAGCTGCCTTAAAGCAATCATATTGCTGCTTCTTTGTTATCCGTGCATGAATTGTCCTACCTCTACGTAAATATGGACTTCTTTTTCACATTATCTTTCCACCTTTGAGGTGTCGAGTTGTACACCAGCATGTATGCCGCTCACAGCGCTCTGTATCATGGGAGACAACACAGACATGGGTACTGACAGACAGACGACTCATCTTGTAACGGACAATGGGAACTTACAGTGTTGATCAACACTGAACTGTAAATGCATTTTCTCTCCCTCATGGGTTTGATCCCTGGGTTGGGAAGATCCCCTGGAGAAGGGAAAGGATACCCACTCCAGTATTCTGGCCTGGAGAAATCCATGGACTGTATAGTCCATGGGGTCATAAAGAGTGGGACACCACTGAGCGACTTTCACTCACTCACTCACTCATGATTTTCTTAACAATATTATCTTTTCTCTAGCTTGCTTTATATACTGTAAGAATACAGTATATAATACATATAAAATCTGTGTGTTAATTAACTTTATGTTATTTGTGACTTGTCTAGTCAGCAGTCATCTATTAGTAGTTAAGTTTGTGGGAGTCAAAAGCTCTGCACAGACTTTTGACTGTGGGGGTGGATCAGCTCCTGTGACCCCTGTGTTGTTCAAGGATCAACTGCATACTTAAAGCAAGAAGGAAGAGAAAGTATTAAAGAAGAGAAATCAATGAAATTGAACAGAAAAACAACAGAGAAAAATGAATGAAACATAAAGCTTGTTCTTTGAAAATATCAATAAAATTAATAAAACCTTCAGCTAAATGGATCAATGAAAAAGGAGAGAAGACATCAACTACCAATATCAAAAAATGAAAACAGGGATATCACTAAAGACCCCACAGCTATTGAAAGAACAGCAAGGAAATACTGTGCTCAACTTTATTCTCATGAATTTAACAGGTTGAACAAAACGGACCAATATTTTAAGACACAAATTATTAAAACTCAGTCAAGAAGGAACAGAAACCCTAAAGGATCCTGTAACTATTAAAGTAATCAGATTTACAGCTAAAATTCTTCTGAAAAGGAAACTCCAGGACTGAATTATTTCATAGGTGAATTCCATCAAATATTTAAAGAAGAAATAGCAAATCTGTATGATCCAGAAAATAGAAAGTGGCATTCATGACTTTTATTCTTTCTTAGAGATCTTCCAAAGAAACACAAAAAGGGCATTTATTTTCTTTATGAAATAAAGCTCCTTTTATCTTGCAATTACCACATGGGTCCACTGAACCCTCTTAGAATAGGACAGATCATGGGGTCTTAGTGAGCTTGATTTACTGATACTAGCTCTATTTCATTATTCTAGGAAACATTCAATTGTTTTTCATTCATTGTTTCCAGTTATGCTAAAAAGAAAAAGGAGACTAAATAATAACAGGAAAACAAACAAACACAGAGTCTCCTAGCAGGATGATATCATACTGAAGCGCATCACCACTGTTACATTACCCCTCACTTTTCCCATTGCACTGCCCTAGGTGTAACAGCATCTTTCCGAAAGGTATAAAAGACGCCAGGGACCCCATCCTGGGGTTATGTTAGCTTTCACTGAACACAGTTGAGAACTGAGAATTCTTACTTCATGCCCAGATGGCGAAGGGGAGAAAACTGAGATCGTAAGATGTTCCACAATGATTAGATGAACCAGAAGATGATGGTGAACTGGATCATAGAAGCCAAATCTCCTGATGAGTGAGTGATTCACATCCAAGAACAGCAAGCAAATCTGTTTGCATTCAGTCAGTCATTCATCAGGAAGGACTGGATCATACAATATTTTGTGACAAGAAGCTGGCTGTCTAATTTTGCTAAGAGGACGCTTGACAGCATTCTTTCGTCTCTGATGATGTACACACACCAAAAGGAACTTGATGTGGGTTGTCAGCAGATAAACGGACAAGGCCCGTGTGCTGTAAACAAGGGAACAGATGATGTAAACGAATCAGGTCATTGGACTAACCACTCTAACTGGTATTTACACATCTAAAGATGAAAATGCTATGCAGTTGTGAAGCAAACAAGATGGTCTTCCTGTCTTCAACAAAGTTATGAACCTTCAAAGTTTTCAAAAGTATTGCATTTGATGATGCAGGTGGAAGGTGAAGGCCCAGAACGCAGAGGGGTCCAAGTGAGCGGCCGGGATGGCTTCTAAAAAGGGGAGGCGTCCAGGTTTGGCTAGTGGAGAACAGAGACTGCGGGGGTGAAAGAGACCAACTCTCCACACAGAGGAGGTGGCCCCAACCCACAGGCACCCTGAGTTCCAATCTCTGTCCACTGCCCATCACCTGGGTCCTTCTGGACCAGTCAGAAACTCACCTCAAGACCCGAATTCCTTCATCTGCAAACCCAGGTAGCGATGCCTCCTTGAAGAGTTGTAGGGTATGAAAAGATACATCTTCACGAAGCACAGGTTCGGGCTCCAGCCATGGGAAGGCTTGGCTTTCTAAAGCAGTGCCTTGGTTGGGTCTCAGAGCTCGGACTACACCAGAGCCTTGGGGCCCAAGCTGGTCTTCCTGCATCCAGCCTCTGCATCCACCCTCTACTCTGCAGCTGCTGAAGGATGTCTGCATGGCACAACACGCCCTCTGACATACCATGGCAGAGGATCCTCTCCGGCCTGCTGACCAAGCCTGACACTCAAGCCCCTTCTCACCCGGCCCTCCTGCAACTTCAGGCCTCCTCGCCCACTGTGCATGCCACTCTGTGCCCGCATGCTCCACCCGGTCCCCGAGTAGGCTCTGCACTCCCTCCTCTGCGGGTCTGCAAGTGCTGCCCCCTGGCTCTGAACCACAGTCTGGTAACTCGCACTGGACAAACCCCTCCTCACATCTCAAGATCTAACTGAAATGTCATACTTTTCCTCTTCACCTCAAGCAGGCTTGGTCTCTCCCCTCCCTGGGGCACTTCAGATATCCTTGTATTCTTGTATATCTTTCCGAAAGGTATAAAAGACGCCAGGGACCCCATCCTGTTTTTGTACTTGTCCCAGTTCAGCCCCAAGTCCCTCAAGGAGAGTGTTCATCTCATCCACCTTTGCACCACCGAGTCCTGGGGTGCTGCCCAGCTCACAGCAGACCCTTGATAAACGTGGGATGGATGAACAAATAACACAACTAAGACGGCCGACTCACGTGGATGGGAAGACTGCACTTTGTGGTTGAAATTTTCCATATCCGTTCTGCATAAATTCTCCAGAAAGTTCTTTCTGAAGGATATTTTCTTGCTTTGTTTGAATGTTAAGCAATCAAGTCTCATATTAAAGCTCCTCACAACTGGAGCAATTGGAAGCAGGTGTTCAACTCACGTGTTCCATGATTGCTTCACTTAGAAATTTCTGACACTACAGTCGTTTTCTTCCTTGCTAGCTTTTTAAGTAGAGACAAAATAAACCCAGCAAGTTCCGAAGGGAAAATTAAAGGGCAAGGTCAGTGGCCTCTGCAGCCTGCACAAGTGGCAGAGTCTGGCCCAGTGACAGGGGCTTCTAGGGGGTCCCCCTCCTGGGGAATGCCCTTGTCTGGGGGTGGGCACTTGTCTGCAGCCCCTGGGGGCTGGAGGTGCCTTAAGGGCAGAAGGGCCCAGGGATGATGTCACTACTGGGCTGAATCTCTGAGTATCAAGGGCAGCCCTGAGCTAGCAAAGTGGAGGGTAACATTTCAAAAAATATTGATATTGTACTTGTAATAATTGGTAAGGGAGCGGCTGAATGTCTCCTTCATCCGTGCCTGTCAACAGATCTCAGTGGGGGAGGAGACTGTGACAGGCCCAGGTAAGATGGGAGGCCCGTCACTACTTCAGGGAGCAGGTGCCTTTACTGAGCAAAGCCGAGGAGATGAGCAAGTCACGGCCCCAGCTGGACACACAGATTCTCCTACTGTGAGCGAGGCTGGCGTGGGGTGAACAGGGGTGGGGGGTGGGGAGTCCTGCCTGACAAAGGGCTGGAAGGGGTCCTTGCATCTCCCAGAGCGGCTGGCACCGCTGACCCCAGGGTTTAAAGAGACAAATATACAAGTACGTGGGTGGATTTATGCACATGGAAGAAAGAGAAAGGACACTCGGTTTCCACCAATCACCACAAGGTGCTGTGGTGCCAGGCTTACTGCCCAGGGTAAGGACTCAGGCCTGGGGGAAGTCCACGTGTTCTCCTGACAAGCACCCAGCTCCGCCCTCTGCATGCAGTGCTCCCAGAGGTCTTGGAAGGCTAAGTGACACCCGTATCTACCTGGCCCTGGGTTCATAACAACGAGAACGTACAAGTACGCGTGTGTATTTAGGTGTAAATTAACCAGACTGGGATGACGCACAGTGAAGTACAAACAACAACAACAACAACCAAAACAACGATGCTCACGGGCGCCCAGATCAAGTGTATCTTCTCACCTGTCTCTGCATTTTCTAGTCTTTCTACACTGAGCGTGTGACCCTGAGAGTGGCTTTTCTTGAACTAAGGAAAAGACAGTGAACAGATCGGGGACGGCAGCCACCCCGCCCCCAGCCCCGGCCCTTGGCACCGTGTGGGACCCGCATGGACGCCGCCCCGCGCTGGCCTCTTACCTGGGCAGTCTCTGGGGCGCGTCGTCACCTGCACTGAACGACCTCTTCTCGCACAGGTTCCGGAACTCCCGGAAGTTTAACGTGATGCTGAGCCTCAGGCCGAGAAGGCCCAGGAGGCGCTCGAACTCCTCGTCCTTCAGGTTGAAGAGCAGGTGCTGCAGCAGGCGGTGGAGGTCGTGCATGGTGAGGATGCCGTCCCTGTCAGTGTCCATCTTAAAGAAGGCGGCGTACGGGTCCTGGAGCCAGGACACAACGTCACAGCCCGGTCCCCCGAAACCTGGGGCCGCCCCCCCCCCCAACTCCCGCCCTGCGCTGTGGACTCATCCCCAACAAGAGGGAAGGGCCACGGTTCTGCTGTGGCGTTTTTGGAGATTTCCCTGCTCCAGGAGTACCCTTGCCATGGTTTGCTTTCCCAGGGCAATGGTGAACTCTGTCCTCAGGCGCGGTCTTTCAACGCTCAGAGCTCAGGAAAGGGACTGGAGCAGCTTTTCTTTCCCTCCTGTTCCTTTGGCTTCTGCGAGTGGTACTTCCAATATCGGAAGACCAAGTATGCTGGAGCTTTCCAGCACATATAAAAATCTGGTCCTCGATGTTTTTATACGGCTTTTGGAAATGGCAGCGCCTTTCAGAAAGGCGGCTGCTGTCTACAGGAGAACCGGCGCTGAGCTGAACTCCGCCAATGAGCTGCCCAGAGGATGGGCCCTGGTTTGATGCCTGGGCTGAAATGAAGGCCCAGCCCGCCCGCCTGAGCCCTGCCTCTCCATCTGCAGGTCGCGCTGAGGTGACTCCCACTTTGCAGGTCAGGGAACAGAGGCTGGCAGGGAACCTGAGGCTGCAGCTGGGCTGTGGAGCTCAGGGCACATCCGGGGGGCAAGCTGCCCAGTTTCCAAGCCCGGCTCTGCCTGGTACTAGCACAGTGACTGAGGAAAGAGACTGAACCTTGCTAGGCTTCTCACCCATCACAGAGGAGGACAGACTCCCTGCCTACGGGGTCATCGTGAGGACTATGCCAAGCAGGCGAAGTGCTTAGGAGCAGACGGGTAGGTCCCATTAGGGTCTAAAACGCTGTTTGTTACTATTACTGTTGCCAGAGGTCGGACAGTGAGCGCCCAGCAGTGGGATCTGAATCGGGTCCATCTGGGCCAACACCCCCGCTCCACCGACTCCGGCTCCCTGCGTCTCGGCCTTGGAGCGCAGCCGCTGCGGCTGTCGTCCCCACCCCCGGTCCCACCAGCACCTCACACGGCCCCGCCCGGGGTCTCTCCGGCCACTCTGGGGGCCCTGCCTGCACCTCCGTATCCTAGGACCCTCCACAGAGGTCACATAAAGCAAGACTTGCTTCGACTCAGGTGTGAAATTAAAACCAGCTGGGGTTTTGTGGAAGACCTACTTGTACTCACTTATTCACTCACCAAAGTGTGCAATCACTTCACCAACGTGTGCAATCGTTACGTTAACTATGGCGGGAGCCGACATCAAGGGCTGCCCCTGCCCCTCAGAGGTGCCACCATCCAGCAGCCTCGTCTCTGGGGGCACCACCCACTGGGACCATGGGCCTGCCTCTGCCACGACTCCCTCCACGTCGCAGCTCCCAGCCCTCCCACAGCAGCCAGATGCATGTCTCCAAAGGCTTTGCGGCATCTCCCCTTGGACGTCAGCATGAGCAAGGCCCAAATCAAACTCCTGGCCCCCAGCTTATCCTCCGGGGCCTTCCAGCTCAAGAAGTGGCAGCGCCTTCCTTCAGTGGCTCAGACCACAATCCGGGGAAAGCAGCAGAATGTGCAAGGACGCAAGGGGAGGAAGGGCACTGGCCGGAGCATGACCCAGGGTCGGGGCGGGGGGCGTCAAGATGCGTCAGAAAGGGGCTACAGCCAGCCAGGCAGGACCCCGGCTCATTCTGAGAGACAGGGGCCGCCCTGAGCAGAGCAACGTGTGGAGACCACTCTGCAGGGTCAGGCATTCAAGACAAATAGTGAAGCGAAAAACAGTGGCTAAAGCATACATATGCTGCTGCTGCTAAGTCACTTCAGTTGTGCCCAACTCTGTGCGACCCATAGAAGGCAGCCCACCAGGCTCCCCCGTCCCTGGGATTCTCCAGGTAAGAACACTGGAGTGGGTTGCCATTTCCTCCTCCAATGCATGAAAGTGAAAAATGAAAGTGAAGTTGCTCAGTCGTATCCGACTCTTCGCAACCCCATGGACTGCAGCCTACCAGGCTCCTCCATCCATGGGATTTTCCAGGCAAGAGTACTGAAGTGGGGTGCCATCGCCTTTGTATAGAAGATTCTATTTCTGTGTGGTCGGGGGGAGAGGGGGGCTTGGTCCTGTTTGCTTTTTTTAAAACATACCTGAATCCACAGACACGTGCCTGAACCTGCACAGACCCTGTCTAGAGGGTGAGGTTGAAGGGCCACAAGGGCCATGGGAACCTGTGCCCAGGTCATGACCCCAGGTCACCAAGGCGATCTTGGTGTCTGCTTTCCTCACCACAGTCAGGGAGGGGAGATGCCCCTTGTTTGCTAAAATGAATTATTTCCTTCCACTGTTCGTGGTCTTTGGCCTGGCCTGGGAGGGTGAGGCCACCTTGCTCAGCTTTGCTGCGGTCCGTGGACCCGCCTGTGCTGAGATCCACTCATCTGGCTACAAATCACTGAGCAAATAGCAGCAGCAGGATTGACAGCATTTTCAACTAAAACAAGATAGATTTTTCATTATTGATAGAGAGATTCAAGAATTTCTCACAAATAGGAACTCTAGAAAGGAAATAAAGTGACTGGACCTTCCCAGTCAACCACCAAGACATGCCCTGTTCCATTTACATACACCCGTGAGGACAACGAGCACCCGCCAGGGTCCTGGATGTAATCGACATCTGAGTCTGTATCACACATACCCTGGCAATTAGGGGTTCGCTTGTCTCACCCACTAGGTTATAAGTTCCTTGCAGGATGGAGTGGGCGTTGGTGAACATTTATTAAATCAAACCATTAGTTAATTATTTAAAATAGAGACCATCTTAGGAAACATAGGACATACATGTGCTGTAACCAAGCTTCACTGATAATAAAGCCAGGAAGACAATGGTGCCCGCAGGGAGCTTGGCTTCTCTGTGGCCCCACTGGGCAAGATGAGCAACAGGAGACAGGATCGAGGGGCCAGAACAGGGCTCTGGGTTTTCACTGGTGGGGTAGCAGGTGATGGCCTCTCAGGGTCCAGCTGACCAGCATGAGGGACTGCTTAACCTGGTGCCTCGACATCCCCCTCTGCCCTCTCTGCCTCCTGCCAGGCTCTCGTTCTTCAGAGAAGAGGGTCTCCACCCCACAAGGACCCCTGCCTGCTCCGTGCTCTTCTCGGTTGGGCACCACATGGGATTATCTGATGAGGACGAACCCTTCTCCCTGTCTGCTTATGATGGTCGTGTGTTTTCAAACCAAGAATCAGGATGCATGGTCTGATGGCTGGGCCATTAGTCAAAGTCAGAACCATCCTGCAAATCCGAGCTAGACAATCATAAGTGTGTCTATTGTAAAATGGGAGCTCGGTAATAACCAAAATGAACCTCCAATTGGCAATCTGTGCTGGGAAGATGTTTCAAGCACAGTAAACTGGCTGCCCTGCTCCTGGGGGCTGGCTCTAACCACAGGGTACTCCGCACCTCCCCTCCCCTAGACTCAACATTGTTTCGTCTACTGAGGTGTTTGTACCTACACACTCTGGGGTCTTCACGCCATGGTGTCTCCACGTCCCAGGGTCTCCTCACCCTGGGGTCTCCACGCTTCGGGGTCTCCTCACCGTGGGGTCTTCTCACCCTGGCGTCTCCTCACCCTGGGGTCTCCTCATCCTGGGGTCTCCATGAGCTGTGGTCTCCACGCCGCAGGGTCTCCATTCCCCAGGGTTTCCTCACCCTGGGGTCTCCTCACCCAGGGGTCTCCACGCCCTGGGGTCTCCTCACCCTGAGGTTGCCTCACCCTGGCGTCTCCACACCCTGGGGTCTCCTCATCCTGGCATCTCCACGCCCTGGGGTCTCCTCACCCTAGGGTCTCCTCACCCTGGAGTCTCCTCACCCATGGGTCTCCACGCCCTGGGGTCTCCTCACCCTGGGGTTTCCTCACCCTGGAGTCTCCTCACCCTGGGGTATACATGCCCCAGGGTCTCCTCGCCCTGGGGTCTCCACACCCTGGGGTCTCCACACCCTGGTGTCTCCTCGCCCTGGGGTCTCCACACCCTGGCGTCTCCATGCCCTGGGGTCTCCTCACCCTGGGGTCTCCTCACCCTGGGGTCTCCACACCCTGGCGTCTCCATGCCCTGGGGTCTCCTCACCCTGGGGTCTCCTCACCCTGGTGTCTCCATGACCTGGGGTCCCCTCACCCTGGGGTCTCCTCAGCCTGGGTTCTCCACATCCTGGCATCTCCATGCCCCAGGGTCTCCTCACCCTGGCATCTCCACGCCCTGGGGTCTCCTCACCCTAGGGTCTCCTCACCCTGGGGTCTCCTCGCCCTGGGGTCTCCACACCCTGGCATCTCCTCACCCTGAGATTATCTCACCCTGGCATCTCCACACCCTGGGGTCTCCTCACCTTAGGGTCTCCTCACCCTGTCGTCTCCACACCCCAGGGACTCCTCACCCTGGGGTCTCTTCACCCTGGGGTCAACACGCCTCCATGTCTCCATGCCCCAGGGTCTCCATGTCCCGGGGTCTCCACGCCCCAGGGTCTCCACGCCCTGGGGTCTCCTCACCCTGAGGTTGCCTCTCCCTGGCGTCTCCACACCCTGGGGTCTCCTCACCCAGGGGTCTCCACGCCCTGGGGTCTCCTCACCCTGGCATCTCCACACCCTGGGGTCTCCTCACCCTAGGGTCTCCTCACCCTGGGGTCTCCTCACCCACGGGTCTCCACGCCCTGGGGTCTCCTCACCCTGGAGTCTCCTCACCCTGGGGTCTCCTCACCCTGGCGTCTCCACACCCTGGGGTCTCCTCACCCTGGGGTATACATGCCCCAGGGTCTCCTCACCCTGGGGTCTCCTCACCCTGGGGTCTCCTCGCCCTGGGGTCTCCTCACCCTGGCATCTCCACGCCCTGGGGTCTCCTCACCCTGGGGTATACACGCCCCAGGGTCTCCACACCCTGGCGTCTCCTCGCCCTGGGGTCTCCACACCCTGGTGTCTCCACACCCTGGGGTCTCCTCACCCTGGGCTCTCCTCACCCTGGCATCTCCACGCCCCAGGGTCTCCTCACCCTGGGGTCTCCAGGCCCCAAGGTCTCCTCACCCTGGTATCTCCATGCCCCGGAGTCTCCTCACCCTGGGGTCTCTTCACCCTGGCGTCTCCACACCCTGGGGTTTCCTCACCCTGGGGTCTCCACGCCTCAGTGTCTCCATGCCCCAGGGTCTCCTCACCCTGGGGTCTCCAGTGGACCCTGGGTCTCCTCACCCTGGGGTCTCCACTCCCCGGGGTCTCCACGCCCTGGGGTCTCCTCGCCCTGGGGTCTCCACACCCTGGGGTCTCCTCACCCTGGGGTCTCCTCACCCAGGGGTCTCCACGCCCTGGGGTCTCCTCGCCCTGGGGTCTCCACACCCAGGGGTCTCCACGCCCTGGGGTCTCCTCGCCCTGGGGTCTCCACACCCTGGGGTCTCCTCACCCTGGGGTCTCCACGCCCTGGGGTCTCCTCGCCCTGGGGTCTCCACACCCAGGGGTCTCCACGCCCTGGGGTCTCCACGCCCTGGGGTCTCCTCACCCAGGGGTCTCCACGCCCTGGGGTCTCCTCACCCTGGGGTCTCCACGCCCTGGGGTCTCCTCACCCTGGGGTCTCCACACACTGGTCCTCTGCCCCATTTTGAAGCTAAATGGTCAGTTTATCAAACTGATCTTCTTTCCCACTAATGATCCTCTTTTACTTCCCTTGTGGCTCAGCTCGTAAAGAATCCGCCTTCAATGCAGGAGACCTGGGTTCGATTCCTGGGTTGGGAAGATCCCCTGGAGAAGGGAATGGCTATGCACTCCAGTGTTCTGGCCTGGAGAATTCCATGAACTGTATAGTCCATGGGGTCGCAAAGAGTCAGACACTACTGACTACTTTCACTTTCACTGTTCTTCTCAACACAAAAATAGTTGAGGTCATTCTGCCCCTGCCTCTGTGTTTGAATGGCTGCTATTTTCCCCATCTTTTTCATTACAACTTCTGCATGCAACCCATGCCTCAGTCATGCAGAGCTGGGAGCTTTCCCGAAAGCCCATGGCCTGTCTGCCACCCACCTTGAGTAAGCCCACTCTTCTATTTTTTGCTCAAGCCCACTCTTCTATTTTTTGCTCCTTTCTTTTCCTGGCCAGCACATGCTAAGGGTTTAAGATTCCATTTGGGGGTCACCTCCTCCAGGAAGCCCTCCTTAATGGTTGTTTTCCTTGTGCCCCCACAGACGTACCAGTCCCTCTATGACAGCCAGTTGCAATGTGTCTGAAATGTCTGTTGACCATCTGTCTTGGGCTGGACTGAGCTCCCCGAGCAGGGCTCCCAGTTTTCAGCTCCAGCTTTCAGCAGAGAGTCCGGCTTATGACATGAAAGGGCACAAAGCCTGTTTGGTGAGCGCAGGAGAGGAGTGGATAGGATGGCTGAAAGGACCCTAAATTCGCTGTAACTCAGGTTGTCATGACCCTTCCCGCCCCTCCTTGTCTTGTGAGGAGGGTCTCCTTACTTCTCCAACATCTTTGAGGGGCAGAAGGCAGGCCTAGCAGAGTGTCAACAAGGGAGGGGAGGGGATCGCAGAGTTAAGTCCCTTCCCCAGAAGGGGAGAAGGGGCAAGCCTGGGTCTAGGAAGGAGAGCTCTGGGGCTGCAGGGCTCACACCTGCTGTGGCTGAACAGTGAGGAGGACGGGGCGGGGGGGTGGGTCCAGATAAGGCAGGCAGCAGGGAGGTTGTGATTTACCCGGAAGAATTCCTTCAGTCTCCGGGGGAACTGTCTCAGGCACTCTTCAGCGGTGACAAAGGAGCTGTCCACCTCACCTTTGGGAAGAATTGGAGTCTGGGGTGGGGTCACTTCTGGCCCGTTCATCTTAGGATCTGAAACAGTGAATCAGGAGGCTTCTGTTAGTGGTGGGCGCGCCTCTGTATTTCTATCTCAATGCTTAACTTCTTTGGTCCCAAGTCCTGTTAGAGCTCTTGACGGTACTACGACTCTGTGACGGAACATGGCGTGAACTCTGTTCTGATCTTAGAAATGTCCCTGTCACCACGAGAAAAGTTTGTCCTCAGACCATCGGGGCCACCCTCTCGCTTGATGCGTTTCCACCTCTGGGTCCTCCGTCCTTGCTCTAGGGCAGGGATCACATCCTGCTTGTCTATCCCTTCATTACCAGAGGCAGAGAAGGAGGATTCCTGCCCGTTCTGTTTCCTAGAATCAGGTCCTCAACGCAGGAACGTGTAATTCAGTCACTGGGCAGGTTCTGCCCACGTCTGTGCTGGATGTTAGACTGGAGGCCTCCAGACACCTTCTGGACAAACCTTGGCCCTTTCCACGGCTCTAAGAGGCAGAGTCTCTCCTTGAGCCTGGTTTATGCACAAGGAGACCTATTAGTATGCCCATTCTACAGACAAGGACATAGGGGTCCAAGTTCCCCGAGGTCACAGAGCTCACAGGCTGCTAACCCAGGCCCGCCGGCTTCCAGCCGGTTGATGACTGAATGAGGCCATCTCTTTCTTCCTTGAAACAGAGGAAGGAAGTGTAACCTCAACTTAAAAACCAGCCCATTTCCCTGAGGTTACAATGACTTGAATGTGGCCTTCTCTAAAGCCAGGCTGCAACCTCGGACTTGGTTTAGGACGCGACTCTCTACACATGCTGTAACCCCCCTCCCTGATGTGGTCTGAGGGGTGAATGGCAGGCAGGGCCTCCGGAACTCATGGGCAGCCTTTAGTCCAGCCTTAGACCTGGCCTCCGCCTCGCCTGCATCTGGGTCTGGAGTGGCCTCTCCACCCCGGGTTTGCTATGCCTAGTGGATAACATCTCCCCCTGGTGCCTGATCCCCTCTGCCTTGCCCACCCCCACCCCCCATGGCCTGGAGCCTCCATCTCCCCACCTCCAGCATCTGGCCATGTGTTGGGGGAACTGATGGGGGACAGAGGAGTTGGGGAGAGGGGGAAGAGAGGAAGCTGCAGGGCAAGGTGCAGGCTGCCTGCTCTGGAACCTCAGGAAGTCACTGCTCACCCTAGGCCCCCGATTTCCTTGCCTCAGTGATGGATGCACCAGGGCACCGGAAGCACTCACTAAGATAAATGCGGGTTCCTTTCTCTTCTTTTTATTGCCTCAAAAAGTCAAAGCATATAGCCAAAGAAAGTGTCAAAATCCTAAAATTCCACAGCTTCTTATGCTGTCTTTGGGGTAGGGGGTTGCAGGACCTCTCTCCTTTAGGATCAGCAAATGATATCTGGTGGGGGCACTGGATGGGACCTTCCTCTTTCCTGGCGAGGAGTCATGGCTGCCAGCTCCTTGAGCGAGACCCACTGCACTATCCAGTCATTGCTCAGACCAACCCCGGGGGAGGACAGCACAAAGCAAGTAGGGGTCTGGGTTCTGCCCTGTCCAGCCTGCAGTGCTTTCATATAATCCGTGGACTCGTGGATATATACACGGGATTTCTGCAGCTTTTCCGGAGGGCTTATTTGTCCATCTAAACTTCAGTAAGAGTGGAGACAAGGGAGGGGAGAGACAACAAGAGCTGAGAAGCTGAGAAGCGTGCTGGTCGTCCATCTGCCGGGTGTGTGGCTGGGAGAGCAGAACAGGGGCAAGGGGCAAATGGGAGGACCCAGGCGCTGAGCAGACTGCACTGTGGACCATGAGTCCCCTGACAACCCTGCGGGGCAGGGGGAGGGGAGGGACAGGGCTGGCTGATCTGGGCCAAGTTGCTGAATCTTTCAGCACCTCTGGGTCCAGGAAGGACACGGTGCCCGCTGGTGCACAGGTGGCTCTGATGACTGATAACCAGCATCTACTTTTAGGAGGAAGACCTTAGAGGACACGAGGTATGACTGGAGGAGCACAGGCTTGGGAGTCAATTTTAGAAACCATTTGTGTGCTTACTATTTGTAGAAGGCTCTGCCAGACAAAATTCGGCACTCACAGTGCAGCTGAGTGGGGGTAAAAAAAAAAAAGGCCAAAACACGGATAAAATTAAACAAGAATGTCTGTTTCAGTCTTAAGACGCATGTGATTTCCACATCTCAGCTCACACTACTTCAACCCCAGTGGCCTTGGGGCCCCATGCGGAAAGACCTGTGGGGCCCCGCGTGGGAGCCAGGCTTGTACTTGGCTGTTAGCTACCTTCGAATCCTGCTGCAAAATCAAGATAACTCATCCCTTCTTTCTTATATCCTAATTTTGTGGTCAACAGAGCGTACTGATCGTCATCCATGGGCATTCCATTATCTTCTAGGACCTGACGAGGAAGACAAGTGAGGGGGAAAGGCTGTTAGGTGGTTTCGGGTCTTTGCTGGCTGAGCCCTCCAGCCCCGCGACGAGCTTATCACCATGGCCTCTGTGGGCCAGCCTGGTTGTTACTTGTCTGCTCCCACCCCCAGGTTCCCATGGGCGGGGCCAGGTGTCCTGGGGCTGGGGCCCTGGGCAAGGCTGGTTGGTTGAGTGAGAGAACAGAGGTGCAGGCGGGCTCCCAATGTGGCCCAACCTGGCTTTGGTCAACCTGGCACGCAGGCTGCAGGCATCGCTGCAAACCTTGTCACTGGCTGTACCGTCCAGGTGTCCAAATTCACATTTGCTGTGACGGCAGCAGCTTTCGAGTTTCAAAAGTTAGGTTCATATATATTCACATACATGCTAGGAAACACGAACAGAGTAGAGTAAAGCAAGGGGATTTGAGGACAGAAAACTAGAATTTTGATCGGAGTTTCATCAGTTTAAACTATAAGTTACTACGCTTTTTGTGGGGGATCCCCGGACACCTGATTTCCTCTCCTTGTGTGATCCACTCGCTGAAATTTACCCAGGATCCCTTCACTCCACCACACATAACCTACTGTTGACCTACGGTCTCTGTTTTGTGTGTGTGGCAGGTGGGGCCTGGGGGGGTGGCGACTAAGAAAACATACTTCCCTGCATTGCAGACGGAAGCAGAATCCCCTAGATGACTCTGCCCAGGAGGAACTGATGGTCTGGGCTGTTCCAGGGGCAGGTGATGTTGGCAGCCCTTTGCTGAGAGCCAGTTAGTCAGCAACCTGGACACAGCTACCTGCCCGGAGGTGAATGCCCCCGAAGGGACGCCAGAAGCGGGACAGAAGACAGCACCCCTGCCTCTTACGAAGTGTTCACAATTTAAATGAGAAAACATGGCTTTCCTTCCAGAAAAGGACACTGAATCATAATTCAAAATGTGTCTGTGCATCTAAGGACCAAAGATACTCAGGATGACTGGACTCTCCCAGGACGGACGCAGGAAGGCTGTATGGAGATGGGTTAGAATAAGGGCTCTGCCTGAGTGTTGCGGGGTGGGGAACACACAGACAAGATAAGACATGGTGCTGATCAGGGGCTGTGGTGGCACAGGAAGCCAGAAGGTAGAGAGCAGAGGAATAGTGGGGGCAGTGCTACACAGACTGCGTTCTGTGGAGGAAGCTGAATGGGGGGGAGGGAGCAGGAGGATGGGATGAAATAGAACCCATCATCACCATCACCATCAACATCACCACCATCACCATCACCACCATCACCACCACCACCATCATCACCATCACCATCACACCATCAGCATCACCATCATCACCACCATCATCACCATCACCATCACCATCATCATCACCATCACCATCACCATCACCATCAACATCACCACCATCACCACCATCACCATCACCATCATCATCACCATCACCACCACCATCCCACCATCATCATCACCACCATCACACCATCAGCATCACCATCAACATCACCACCATCACCACCATCCCACCATCATCATCACCACCATCACACCATCAGCATCACCATCATCACCATCCCACCATCACCATCACCACCAACATCACCACCATCACCATCACCACCATCACCGTCAACATCATCATGATTTAGCAGTGCTTATCAGTAACCTCAGATATGCAGATGACACCACCCTTTTGGCAGAAGTAGAAGAGGAACTAAAGAGCCTCCTGATAAAGGTAAAAGAGGAGAGTGAAATAGCTGACTTAAAACTCAACATTCAGAAAACTAAGATCATGGCATCCGGTCCCATCACTTCATGGCAAATAGATGGGGAAACAATGGAAACAGTAACAGACTTTATTTTCTCGGACTCCAAAATCACTGCAGATAGTGACTGCAGCCATGAAATTAAGACACTTGCTCCTTGGAAGAAAAGCTATGACCAACCTAGACAGCATAGTAAAAAGCAGAGACATTACTTTGCCAACAAAGGTCCATATAGTCAAAGCTATGGTTTTTCCAGTGGTCATGTATGAATGTGGGAGTTGGACCATAAAGAAAGCTGAGCACCAAAGAATTGATGCTTTTGAACTGTAGTGTTGGAGAGGACTCTTGAGAGTCTCTTGGACTGCAAGGAGATCCAACCAGTCCATCCTAAAGGAAATCAGTCCTGAATATTCATTGGAAGGACTGATAGTGAAGCTGAAGCTCCAATACTTTGGTCACCTGATGCGAAGAGCCAACTCATTGGATAAGATACTGATTCAGCGAAAGATGAAGGTAGGAGGAGAAGAGGACAACAGAGGATGAGACAGTTGGATGGCATCACCAAGTCAATGGACATGAGTATAAGCAAGCTCTGGGAGATGGTGAAGGACAAGGAAGCCTGGTGTGCTGCAGTCTACGGGGTCGCAAAGAGTCAGACATGACTAAGCGACTGAACAACGATGCCTATTACATGCCAGGCATTGTCCTGAGGTCTCTACAGGTATTAACATCTCATTTAAGCTGTGAGAAAAGCACTCTTACTAACTCCATTTTAAAGACGCAGAAACTGAGGCTGTGAGAGTTGCCCCAGACACATGATTAGGTAGGGACAGACCTGGGATCCAAACTCAGTTCTTCTTCTTAACTGCTGTGATAAAAGCCACTGCTGGGAAAAGGTCACTGGCCTCCAGACAAAGAGAACACGTGGAAACAGACAGGAAATGACAGTAGCAAGTGGGGGAAGAGCTCCTCTGTGGGGTACTGGCCCCCTCACATGGATCCAAACAGACCAATAGGCGAAGGCTAACCTGGTCTCCGCAGAACACCTTGCGATGCCCTCGGGACACCGGAGAGGGGGAGCCGCCAATGAGTGGGTAAGAGGCCACCTGCCATTCCCCATGTCCTAGGAGGCCGTCAGGAGACAGATTCTCCTCGGTTCCCAGGGTCTGACAGGTGGTGCCTTCCGCCCTGGCCCCCGCAGGCTAGAGCCGTAAAATATAGACCCACTTAGCAGCACCAAGGCACTCACAGCAGCAGGGCAGCCACCGGCTCCTGCTTTGTGCTCCCCTTTCTGGCGTGTGGGCCAGGACCCGGGAGCGGGCCTCTCTGGCCATCTATGTAAGTAATGGGCTGAGTGTGATTGTGGCTTGCTGTGTTTGCACCTGCCCAGTTGGTCAGGCCCTGGCCGTGGCTGGGCTTGTGTGTGTGTTGAAGTAAACAGGCTGCGGGTCGGGCTTGGTGCAGGACTGGGAGCAGAGAGAAAGGAAGGGGGGATGCAGGTGTTACGGTATTGCCTGGGGGCTCGGCGGAGGCAGGGAGCAGCGCTGGATGCCCAGACTACCCCGAGGGCCCGCCTGGGGACCTGGGCAGAGTGCGTGGCTGGGGACTCTGGCAGCTCTGTGCCATCTGCACATACACCCGCCCGCCCCGCTCTGCACGGGAGTCTGTCCCAGCTCGGGACGGGGCAAGTGTTCAGACAGCCCGCCCGTGGCTCTCGCACGGGCACCCAGGCGGCAGCAGCGGGGGCTCTGAAATGGAGAGGTCGGTGGCTTTCTTTGAAAAAAAAAATAACTTTATATTTTCAAAACAATTACACATGAATTATTCATTGCAAATTCCTCCTGCTCAGTCCTTTCATAAAAACATATGTAATGGATGGTAAGAAAATGTCTGTAGGCAAATGTTTCCACAGCCTGGAGGGGTGAGAAGCCTGGGGAGGCTGGGCGTGCCTTAGGCAGCCTGTCCTGAGGTTGTAGGCATGCCATCCGCGATGGGCACAGAGCGTCACCGAACATGCAGTGCGCAGGAGCGCAGTCCCCAGAGAGGCGCCGAGGTCTTCCCCGACATGAGCATCTCTCAAGCCTCCCCTTGCGCCACTCATTCCTGGGATGAATAGGGCCACCAATCAACTTATCGCAACCCGTGGAGGCGATTTAGAACACAACGTAGGGCTAAACTGCAACATGTATAAAACTGACTGTCCAGTGTTTAACCATTGAAGTCTTGTCCTTTGGTCTTTCCTAGGAGGCGTTTTCCTTAGGAAAGTTCCTCAAAGAAGAACGAATTGTGACCGGCACGTCCTGACTCTCCGAATCGTCACTTCCGCCGTTCCTGGGACACCACTTTGATCGGGGACTGTTTCTTTATGAGCGCACACCACCATTCTGAAGAATCCTTGCCGGGCTCTCCCGGTGAAGACAGGGGTGCCCAGGTAGGTGCCCAGTAACTGGACGGTGACTGAGTGATTCAGCCTTTCCAAGTCCTGCTCTTGCACAGCAGCCTTTGCTTTGGGGAAACCTACACTAGTCTCTGTGTGAGGAATACTTGTTGGCCGTGACTGGGGCATCGCTTTTGTGGTGGCTGAATCTAGGGGGTAGAAGAGACAACCTTAATTTCTCACAGTCTATTCAGTAATACTGAAGCATGCCACCCGAAATGTGGGAATCTTGCAACCATGGAGATTCCTACGCTGCCCCGTCCTTCAAGCCGGAGCTCTCATTTTTTTACATCTATGCCCCACAAGACAAGGTTAAAACATCTGCTTTAAGCACTCAAATGCATTTTTAATTGAGAAACAATAGCCTTTTATATTTAACTGAAGAGTAAAATCGGACCATTTCCCATGTTTTTTCTTCCTTCGTGATCATCTGAGTCTCCATCTACGGTATCAAATTCCTTCAGTCTGGAGAACTTCCTTCAGCACTTCTTAGAGTGAAGACCTGTTTGCAATGAATGATCTTCGTTTGCTTTTTCATCTGAAAACATCTTTATCTCACCTTCATTCTTAAAGGAGACTTGCACCGGATGTAAATTCTTGGGTGACGGATTTCTGTTGGTTTTAGTTTCCACTGTCCTTTCAGCAGGGTGGAGTTTCTGTCCCACTGTTCTCTGGCCACCATCATTTCTGATAAGAGGTGATGGTCTTTCAAATCATCATTCCTCTTTTACCATGCCATCTTTGACGTGCTGCTTTGAGGTCTATCTCTTTGATTTTGGTTTTCAGTTTATCTACGATTTTTTTCTTTGTATTTATCCTACTGGGGGTTTTCTGTGTTTCTTGAATTTACACATGTAAACTTTTCAACAAAAAATTGGGAAATTTCAGCCATTATCCACATATGTCTTCTTCCTTCTGTGACTCCGATTATATCCATGTGAGACCTGATGTGATTTCACACATCCCTCAACTGCTGTTCTTTTTCTTTTCGAATCTTTTCCTTTCTCTTCTTCAGTTTGTGTAACTTCTGTTGATGTGTCTTCAAGTTCCCTGATTCTTCCTCTTGTTATCTCCATTCTGTGGTTAAGCCCATCTGGTAAATTTTTTGTGGTGAATTTTTATTTCAGATATTTTATTCTTTAGTTCTAGAATGTCCATTTGGCTTTTTTCATAAATTCTACTTCTCTGCTGAGATTTCCTGTGTTTTCATTCATTATGAGTATACTTTCCTTTGCATGACTGAGCATAGTTTTAATGGTTAAAAATTTCAAGTGCTAAGTCTAACGTCTGGATCATCTCAGAGTCTTTGCTCTTGAGAAAGGTCACACTTCCCTATTTCTCCATATGTTGAGTAAGGTTGGGTGGGCTTCCTGGACATTATGAATGTTGTGGTATGTGGAGGTTCTGGATCCTGTTACATTTTGTTTACCTGTTTGAGTACGCAGTAGACTTGGTTGCACTCTGTCTGCTGGGCAGCAGTTTAAATCTCAGTTTGGCTCTTTTATCCTGAGCCAGGCTCCTAGCAGTCTGCCCTGCTTTTGTATCATCGGGGTCAGCCAGAGATTTGGGAAGAATTTATAAACAGAGCTTAAGGCATCTACATTCTGGCTCTGTCCTCTACAGAAATCTCCCTTTATTCCCCAGTGGCATCAGTCACTCAGACCTCCCTCTGCCCTCTGGTTCCTCAGGCTGGAAAGGCTGCTGGTTTTCTCTCAGTGTTTTATCTACCTTATGTGGCACCAACTTCAGCCTTCACTCAGATGAGAAGCTGAAAACATGGGAACATTTCCCCATGCTATTTCCATTTCCAAGAGTTGACTCCTCTCCAGAATCTGGTTGCTTAGTTTCATTCTCCAGGACCTTCGGGTACTTTATTTAGCTATTTATTCATTAATTTACTGACTTGTTTAACATTGTCCAGTGTTCATAGTTATGTCTCTAGGAAAGTTGGTCTCGTTAGCAGCTGATTCACTCACATGAGAAGCAGAACTCCCTGATGCGCATCCTTAGATCACAGCTAGGACCAGCACAGCAAACGTCTTCCCAGCCGCCCTCCCACCCACCCACCTGCAGTGATAATGCTCTTTTTTGAGCGTCCACAGTCCCTCTGCTTGCTTCTGTTGTAAACAGTCTCTCAGGTACTCGACAAATAAATGCCTGTTGGATGGAGAAATTACCAGCACTTCTTTTCCACCTATGTACCCCAAGGGCATACAGTAGGTGCTCAGTAAATGCTGAATGACAAGAAGAGGCAGGGACGTCAGTGTAAGGGAACCCTGAATGCTCTCCCAACTCCTACTACATGCTAAGTCGCTTCATTTGTATCCAGTTCTTTGTGACCCCAGTGGATTATAGCCCACCAGACTCCTCTGTCTATGGAATTTTCCAGGCAAGAATACTGGAGAGGGTTGTCATGCCCCTTTTCCAGGGGATCTTCCTGACCCAGCGACCAAACCCATGTTTCTTACATCTCCTGCATTGGCAGGCGGGTTCTTTTACCACTAGTACCACTTGGGAAGCCCAACTCCTACTGCAGGTCTGGGTGAATCTTGAGCCTGATGTGAGAGAGTCCACGTGAGGCAGATATGAGTGGCAAGTGGTCATCTAGCCTTGGCTAGGTAGTAGCTAGACTACCCAGAATACTGCTAGGCAGGACAAGAAGACATTGTCCTGGGAGGCAGACATAAGGAAGCAGGAGGAAAGGGAGGCAGGCTTGGAACTGCAAGGTTGACTTGTCCTTGAGACCTGAACTACAGAAGCTTCAGACTTGCGAAGGTGCACGGCTCTGGTGCCGGGTCAGCCATGATCTTTATTGTTCCTCCCTTAACCCTGCATTTAGTCATGTTCTCTTTGCAAACTGTCAGTCTGGGGGACCAAGGGAAAGACTCGTGTTTACACTCCGGCTTACACAGAAGCCAGAGACTTAAAGACCAAGATGCAAAGCGAAGGCAGAAGTCGGGCGCACAGACCTGGAGACTGCTTGTTCAGCCATTCCTCCCCACCCGGAGATTCTCCCAGCTGTTACTTGTGAAGGAACCAATGAGGGTTCTGGGTTTTATTTTTAATGAATATATCACTTCAACTTCTTGAAATACACATTCATAGTTAAAATGAAACAGGCAAAAAAAAAAAAAAAAGGCTTCTCTAGAATTTCAGACTTACTCTATCTCCCCACCCTCCATTCCCTATCCCAAAAATTCCTGCTCTTCCAGCCCCTCCCAACCCTTAGCTGCCTCAGTCATCAGAGGGTAGAAACAATCAGAGAATTCAGTCATCAAGACGACCTGATCACACGCAAATCTGCTATGAGGGATTAGAGCACCAAGGCTGGAAAAGAGTACGGAACTTTCAAATCAGATGTGTACTCAGATAGAAAGCTGAAACTCTTTTGGCAAATGTTTCCGTGAATATTCAGGCACACAATCTGACTGTCCACGTGGCCCCAGCAAGCAGGGTGTTCACAGCTGATGCAAACCCAGCTGAGAGGCAACCTCGGTGCTGTCGCCTGCAGAGGCCACGGTGCATTCAGTTTGAGAGGCCGTTGCCTATTATGAGTGCGGTCCGAGTGACGGGATTTCCTTTTAGTTTCTTACCTGACAGGAATATTGTGAAGAATGAAGGATGCTCCCAGGGTGTGGAGCATCTCAGATAAAAGACACCGAGCATCTCAGTGTCCTTGTGTGAGGACACTGAAGGCAGGGACTGTTCTGGAGACAGGGACTCAGAAGTGGGATCTGAAGCTGGGGAGCGTCTCGAGCACAGTCCCAGCATCAACGGCCCAATGACAAGACCCAGGGCCGACTTCAGAGCCGCAAACACGACTCCAGGGGGTAATGGACGCTTCACGAGTGTCACCGAGAAAGAGAACTGACTGAAGACATACCAGGTGCGGTCATGTTACTAAGTGACTTCCACACACTAGCCTTTTTTAAGCAGAGCAACACCTCCTCAACAGAAATATGACCAAGTCCATCTTACAAAGGAGGAGATCAAAGTTTAGGATGGCTAATTAAAAACAACCGTTTGCCAGAAAGAGCTGGCTGTGAGTGGTGGAGCAAAGGCTTGAACACATGTCGGCCTGACACCATGAGATATCAGTCTCCTGACTCCGCGGGGGGAGAGCCTGGAGCGTGTCAGCTGCGGCATTTACAGGTTCACTTACAGATGAGGAGCTGGAGTTCAGAGACACCAGCACCTGTCCCTGGGGCTGGGCTTGAGCACAGAGACACCAGAATAACTGCAGCGGGGGTACTGCCCAGGGATGCTCAGTAACCGTGACAAACAGCCCAGCGCTGTGGCTGAGTCTGGACTCACCACTCCCCACTGCAGCGAGCTGCCCGGCAGTCTGGGAGGACATGGCTGAGACCGGGTCTGGGTGCTCCCCAAGGCTTTGTGGCCCAGATGTTTGGGGCAGGTTGACAGCAGGGACAGAGGCTCTGTGAGCCAGCTACCGCGTAACAATCATCCAAAATGCAGTGGCCAATGACAAAACAAACATTTGTCCTTGAACCAGCGGGTCTGCGGCTCAAGCGCAGTTTGGCTCATTTAAGATGGCCTTGGGGGGAGGTTCCCGGCTCAGCCTGCAGGGTGGCTGTAGGCCCGTTTCACGTGCATTCACTCTGGGGACCTCGCGGATGGGACAGCAGCTGCCCCGGGGAAGTTCTTCTAATAGCCGATCGCTGGAGCCCAAGGCCACGCTGGACCCACAGCTGCTGCTCAGGCTATCTCGGCCACACTCTGTGTCCAGCACCACTGGGTAAGTATCCCCTGAGGTACTGGAGAGCAGAGAGGGAGGGCCATGAAGAGGGGGAGAAGGACAGCAAGTGCGTGAACTCTGAGGTCCTTTCCAGCTCCGTGAGTCCATGGGATCCTGTATATTTGCTGGCAATGCTATGACCTCTAGAAAGACACGACTATCACAATCCAACCACTCTCCCAAATCTAGACACTCTCCCAAATCTTAGGTGAGATCCCTGGTCCAGATCCTATTCCACCCGATCCATGGGTGATGGTGCTGAAAATGCTTCCAAAAACAATCTATCCCCCCATCTGCTGGACCTTCAAGACACACTGAGGGTCTGATAACCACAGTCACCAAGCTATAAAACAGTGGGGCTTTTTCTTTCCTTTCCTGATGCAGGCGTGATGATGACAATGAAAACAGTGATAATATGATTTGGTTTAGTGGAGTTTTTTAAACTATATTATCCCCCTAGAACAACAAGACTAAAATTGTGTTTAAAAGGCTCAGAGTGAAAAAAATGCTGAGCCTAAACGCGACCTTCAGAAATTGTGAAAGGAGAATAAAAGACAAGGTGACCTGACAGCTTCCAATAACAAGGAGATTCCCGGGGTGACTCGCAAATGGACCAGACATGTCTAACCTTGGAGGCAAGCCCCCAGAATGTAGAGTGCTGTTTTGCACACGTGTAAAATCTTCGCACATTCCACGGGCAAATGAATCCAGCACTTAAGTAACAAGCTGTGAAGACTGCAGCTGAAAGCGGACAAGCCATTTCTCTTTCAGAGGAGACTGTTCTTCAGTCCCGGAATCACGTCTGTTGTTCAAAGGGCAGGTGAAGACAAACCACGGGGCCCACAGCCGAGCACAAGGTCAAGGTGGCGGGAGGAGCTGCCACCGGGCGGCCACACCCGCCTCTGGGCCTGACTTTATTTCTCCCTTCTCAATTTCAAAAGCAGATACGTTTTTAACATATAAACTTAATGCAAGTCCAATTATGATCTTAATAATGCATTTGGGAGGTAACTCTGTATGGATAGAGTTTATATGGAAAGATTTAAATCTGGCCTGAGAGTAGCCAAGAAAATACAAAAAGGGAAAAATAAGGAAAGATCTGTTTTACTAAAATAAAAAAATTACATTGATATAGAAAAAGATGTATAGAACTGTGCAACAAAAGGAGAATTTTCAGATGTATGCCCTAGTATAATGAGAATTTCACAAACGACAAAGGGAAAATATAGAAGAGCCTCATTTTACACAGTACAAAAAAAAATTAACTCCATATGGATTAGGAATTCATATTTAAAAAATAAAGCAGTAAAAAATTCTCGCAAGAAAGTCTAGTTATCTGTAAAGTATGAGAGGGAGACCTGGAGGGACCAGGGAAGAATGGAAACTTATTAAGCAAGACTAGAATTTATCTTTAATGAAAGAAAAGAAGAAAAAAGAATGGTAGATAGATATATTGGGTTGTACAAAGATCTTAAAACACTTTAATGGCAAAAGATATAATAAAACAGACAAATGATAGGTTTTATAAATATATTTGTAGTGTGGAAGACAAAGAGCTAATACATTATTAATTAATTCAAGAGCTATTGGGGGACACCTACATTGGAGACACTATTCAAGCCATCAGGAACTCAAAGGTGAACAAAGATTGAAACCCTGCCCTCGGGTGCCAGGCTCCATTGAAAGGGTTAACCTACGGTATTGAGTTGCTTGTATCCCCAGAAAGATACGCTTAAATCTTAACCCAGTTTCCTGCACATGTGACCTTAATGAAAACAAGGTCTTTGCAGATGTAATCGAGTTCTCATGCGGTCATACTGGACTGGGCTTCCCCGACGGCTCTCCAGTAAAGAATCCCTCTGCCGATACAGGAGACGCAGGTTTGATCCTTGGGTCGGGAAGATCTCCTGGAGGAGGAAATGGAAACCCACCCCAGGATTCTTGCTTAGAAAATTCCATGGACAGAGGAGCCTGGCGGGCTACAGCCCATGGGGTCACAAAGGGTCAGACATGACTGAGTGACTGAGCAGGCACGCATGCACACACTGGATTAGGGGTGAGCCCAAGTCCAAGGACTGGAGTCCTTATGAAAAGAAGGGACTCTGGAGAGCGAGGACAACACAGCTGAAGTCTCAGACACAAGCAAGAGGCCAGAGGTCAGCGTGAGGGCAGCTTAGCAAGCCGAGGGCAGCCAGGGACCGCCAAGACAGCAAGGCTGGGAGCCAGAGTCGGCAGGGAAGGGCCCTCACATAGATAAACCATGGCAGGCGGCAGGACTCTGCGACGCCCGGATTTCAGGCTTCTGGCCCCAGCACTGTGAGAGAAGAGATTTCTGTGGTTCAAGCCACCCAGTTTGTGGTGATTTGTTACAAATTCCTAGGAAACGACTACATGCGTATTGGCTCATTTAATCCTTATCACTATCCTACAGTCCCTGGAGAAGGAAATGGCAAACCACTCCAGCATCCTTGCCTGGAACATCCCACGGACCGAGGAGCCTGGTGGGCTGTGGTCCATGGGGTCGCAGAGTCCAGCATGACTGAGCGACTGACACAGACTATCCTACGAGGTAGCTACTAAAACGATCTCCGCTGAGGGATAAGGAAACAGGCACGGAGACGTCTGCCCAGGGTCACGCAGCTGTTAGGCAACAGAGCTGGGATTTGACTCCCGGCACCCACTCCGGGATTCTGGTCTGGAGAATTCCATGGACTCAAAGAGTCAGACATGACTGAGCTTTGACTCAAAGCTTTTCACTTTGAGACTTTGAGTGTGGCTCAGAGTCAGCCTTTGAGACGAGATCAGGGGTATACAGGGTGGTATGGCCGTAGGCAGAGTTTTAAAACACAATTCTCCAATGCTCCAAAATTGACTGGGTTCATTCCAAGAATACTGAATACTTACTTTATGCTGCGCCCTGTTTCAGATGCTTGGGACAGGGCAGAGAATAAAAAGGACACAGGTAACTGCCCGAGTAGCAGGTCCACCTCAGGGAGGAGGGCAGGGCTGCAGGGGGCTGGGGGAGAGAACCAGGCTGGAGCTGATGCAAACCAGAATGTTAGGGAAGAGCTGTGGCAGCCAGGGGCTGGGGTGGGGTGGGGGGCAGGGTGAGGGCAGAGGCGGGGGTGGGTCAGGCTATAGGCTGGGGTCAGATTAAGCAATCCTACCCCAGGGAATCCGTTCCATGGAGATGAAAGCATCAGTACATAGAGATACATAAAGAATGATCGTTTAAAGAGGGGAAAGAGAGAAAAAGAAATGAATGCCCATCAAAAAGGGAAGGGTTGCTGTTCAACTTGCAGTTCTTTGCTTCCACTGAGAACAAACAGAAAGCCAGACAAAAGACAGCAAAACATCTGTCTGACATACAGACAGCTGCTGAGACAACAAGGGCTCAAAGGGACACAAGTCGGAGTGAAGGGGGAGCCTCAGAACTCGGAAGAGAAGGAGATTACGGACCCATTCTGGGAGCAGGGCCAGGGTTCAGGATCGGGGCCGAAGGCCCAGGCAGGTGGTCACTACCAGCAGAGAGAGAGACTGCAAAGACCAGAATCAGAGGCTTCACTTCTCAGCTTCCTGGTGAGAAGGGGAAACAGAAAACGGACCCTGATACTGTCAGTGTTCCCCTCGAGGCACTTGCTGAATTCAGAAGCCATGGGTGGGGATTGACAGAAGGCTAAGGAATCAAAGCAGAAAGCCTCAGAAAAGCTGAAGGGATTTTTTTTTGGGGGGGTCACCTTTTTGAGTCCTGAGGAAACCAAGGTTAGACAGAGTTCAGGACTTCTCAGGGATGAGGACTCAAAGAGTAGCCCATTCTCTGAGTTAGAAGAGCTCCCCAGTGGCTCAGTAATAAAGAATCCACCTACTAAAGCAGGAGACACAGGAGAGGCAGGTTAAATCCCTGGGTCAGGAGGATCCCCTGGATAGGAAATGGCAACCCGCTCCAGTACTCTTGCCTGGAGACTTCCATGGACAGAGGAGCCTGGCGGGTTGCAGTCCCTGGGGTCGCAGGGGTCGGACACGGCTGGAGTGACAGCACGCAGGCATCAGTTCGGTTCAGTCGCTCGGTCGAGTCTGACTCCCCGCGACCCCATGGGCTGCAGCGCGCCAGGCCTCCCTGTCCATCACCAACTCCTGGAGCTTGCTCAGACTCATGTCCATCAAGACGATGAAGTCATCCAACCATCTCATCCTCTGTTGTCCCCTTCTCCTTCTGCCCTCGATCTTTCCCAGCATCAGGGTCTTTTCCAAGTAGTCAGTTTTTTTGCATCAGGTGGTCAAAGTATTGGAGTGTCAGCATCAATCTTTCCAATGAATATTCAGGACTGATTTCCTTTAGGATGGACTGGTTGGATCTCCTTGCAGTCCAAGGGACTCTCAAGAGTCTTCTCCAGCACCACAGTTCAAAAGCATCAATTCTTCTGTGCTCAGCTTTCCTTATAGTCCAGCTCTCATATCCATACATGACTACTGGAAAAACCATAGCTTTAACTAGATAGAACTTTGTTGGCAAAGTAAAGATGTCTCTGCTTTTTACTATGCTGTCAAGGTTGGTCATAGCTTTTCTTCCAAGGAGCAAGTGTCTTTTCATTTCATGGCTGCAATCACCATCTGCAGTGATTTTGGAGCCCCCCCAAAATTAAGTCTGTCACTGTTTCTATTGTTTTCCCACCTACTTGCCATGAAGTGATGGGACCAGATGCCATGATCTTGATTTTCTTAATGTTGAGTTTTAAGCCAATTTTTTCACTCTCCTCTTTCACTTTCATCAAGGGGCTCTTTAGTTCTTCTTTACTTTCTGCCATAAGGGTGATATCATCTGCATATCTGAGGTTATTGATATAATCTTGATTCCAGCTTGTGCTTCATCCAGCCCGGCATTGCGCATAATGTACGCTGCATATAAGTTAAATAAGCAGGGTGACAATATACAGTCTTGATGTACTCCTTTCCCAATTTGGAACCAGTCTGTTGTTCCATGTACAGTTCTGACTGTTGCTTCTTGACCTGCACACAGATTTCTCAGGAGGCAGGTCAGGTGGTCTGGTATTACCACCTCTTGAAGAATTTTCCACAGTTTATTGTGATCCACACAATCAAAGGCTTTGGCATAATCAATAAAGCAGAAGTAGATGTTTTTCTGGAACTCTCTTGCTTTTTCAATGATCCAACGGATGTTGGCAATTTGATCTCTGGTTCCTCTGCCTTTTTTAAAAAATCTTTGAAGACTACACGCTAGAAGGGAGTTTTTTTGGCTGGGTGGTTGGCTTTGTTGTTGGAGTGTTCACACGCCGCAGGGCAACTAAGCCTGTGTACCACAAGCACTAAGGCCCGTGTGCCCCGGAGCCCATGCTCCACACGAGAGAAGCCCCCACAGTGAGAAGCCCAAGCACCGCAACTAGAGAAAGCCCATGCACAGCAGGGAAGAGCCATTCTAGCTAAACATAATACCAATAAATTAATTGAAAAAATTAGTCCAGGCACAAGCATACAAAAATAGAAGATGGAAAGAAACAGCAAGGGTAAACATGCAGATACATATGATATCTTATTTACCATAAAAATAGCATCCCATGGGATTCAGCATTGAGGTAAAATTTAAATGCATGACAATAGTAACATAAAAGATAGGAAGGGGTGAATGAAATTATGTTTATATCTAGCATTGCTAGAGAAGTGGTAAAAATAACAGCATATTTAAGTACATACAATAAGACAAGGATTCATATCAAATCTCTCAGGCAGCCTTTAAAGCCTGACAGAAGAACATACACACCAGTAGGCTGATAGAGGGGAAAACGGAATGGTAGAAATAGTTAAATAATCTAAAAGAAGGTAAGATAGGAAAGCAAAGAATACATGGAACAGTTGGGTCAAACAGAAAAAAAAATAGTAAGATGATATTCATAGATATAAAATCAACTCTGTGTGCTTATGTGCTCAGTCATGTCCAACTCTCTGTGACCCCATGAACTGTACCCACCAGGCTTCTCTGTCCATGGGGTTTCCCAGGCAAGAATACTGGAGTGGGTTGCTAGTTCCTTCTCCAGTAAAATCAACTCTGTCAGTAATTAAATGTAAAATGAAGTGCCTACTGCAAGAACAAGACTAAGGCTGTCACAGTCTGTTTTTTAAAATATCAGCTATATGCTGTCCATGTGAGACAATTTAAATATAAGCACCCAGGAAATTTGAAGTAAAAGGATAGGAAAAAATATGCTATGCTAACATGAATCAAAAGAAAGCTGAAGTAACTGTATTATTATCCGTCTAAAATAGACTTGAAGGCAAGTAGCATCACTCTGTATCAAGAGAGTCATGTCATAATGATAAAGAAGACAATTCACAGGAAGCTTCAGTAATTCTGAGTCTATGTGTACCCAAAAATTTAGCTTCAAAGTGAACAAGGCAACAATCAACAGAACTAAAAAGGATCTCACTAGAGAAATCCACAATCAGTTGGGAGACCTCAACACATTTCTCTCAACAGCTAATGGGATAAGCAGGCAAAAAATTGATAAGGAGACAAAAGGTCTGAAAAACACAATTAATAAAATCAACGTAGTTGACCTACTTAGAAAACTAAAGGTCCGTGATGGAGTACACATCGTTTTCAAGTGTTTCTGGGACATTTACCAAAATTGTCTCTATACTGGGTCATAATCCAAGCCTCAGAATATTTAGAAGGATCAGTTGACGTGATTTAGACTTTAAAATCACACCCTTTGATAGCTCAGCTGTTAGAGCAGAGGACTATCTGTTCAATGCATGTAGACTTTAAAATCTATTCTCTGATCACAATGGAATCAATTTTAAAATCAATAATAAGAGATAAACTAGAAAATATCAACTGTGTGGAAATTAAACAGTAAACAATTGGAGAAAAGAAGAAATCACAACAGATATTACAAAACATGTTGAACCAAATGACAATGAAAACACAGTATTCCGAAACCTGTACCACGTGGCTAAGACCGCACCTAGAGGACAATGGATAGCCATCAGTTCATACATTGGAGAGATAAAGCCTGGAAAGCAATGATCTAATGTTCTATCTCAAGACATTAGAAAAAGAAAAGCAAATTAAAACCCTAGCAGGTGGAAGGAAGAAAATAATGGAGATAACAGCAGAAATAAAGAAATATAAAACAAATTATACAAGAGAAAAAAAAACAAGTCAAATAAAGTTGTTACTTCGAAAGGAGAAAACTGACAGATCTCAACTTCTGCATTTGGGTAGGATGAAGCAATTCACAGCAAGCAAATATTCCCAATGAAAACAATTAGAAAAAATCGAGTAAAAATAACAAAAAGGCATCAGAAAGCTGCAAAAGCCATGAGGTTTCAAGGGACCAAAATCCCAAGGTGGAAAGGACTCACCTTTCAGTGTCAAGGGCTTCCCTGATAGCTCAGCTGGTAAAGAATCTGCCCGCAATGCGGGAGACCTGGGTTTGATCTCTGAGTTGGGAAGATCCCCTGGAGAAGGGAAAGGCTACCCACTGCAGTATTCTTGGGCTTCCCTTGTGGCTCAGCTGGTAAAGAATCTGCCCGCATGCAGGAGACCTGGGTTTGATCTCTGGGTTGGGAAGATCCCCTGGAGAAGGCAAAGGCTACCCACACCAGTATTCAGAGGCGGACAGGACTTAGCGACTTTCACCTTCACCCTTTCAGTGTCAAACTGAGGGTAGGCAATTGCATTTCCCCTGGGAACAGCTGACACCTCTGGGAGTGGACTTTGGACTGAGAAATAGGTTTGGGCCAGACGGAGAGCCACTCCAGCAGAGCGTTGACTAGTGACGCGGTGCTGGAGTGGTGAAGTTGGAGGGGGCAGGCTCAGAGCATGTCTGGCTCCCCCTTCCGGACACGTGCTGATCTCTGGAACGGGCCAGGGCTGGGCTCTAATGACCTGAATTGAAAACTTAAAAAAGGACGATCCAAGTCTCCACACTTAGGAGACAAAGGCCCAACAGGGAGGAAGACCCTGAGAACACAGAGGAAAAAACAAAGCCCTAGAGGTGCGGTCCATTGACACTGCAGATATTTTCTGCAGCTGCCCGGCCCTGGAGGAACTGGCCAATTTGGGCATGGCCAGATGCCGAGAGGCTCTAGGTTTGGCATCTGTCAAGAGAATTATTGCTGGAAGATAGAGAAATAAATATAGACTTTTGATGGGTGTGTGGAGCTTGGAGCAACAAAACTGAAGATGTGAGGGACCTCGAACACACAACTGGTTCACCTCCTTGAAACATGTGTAAGATTAGGAAGTGGTAAGGAACAGCCAAGAGATGCTCAAGGGTGTTTGTGGGGCTTGGTTTAACCAGGGTCCCTGTCCCTAGATGGAGAAAACTGTGTGGGATTAGGAATTGGTAGCAGTGAGTGGGGTGGGTGCCCGTTCCCCAGATATGTGAGTGTGACCAGCACCCAAAGGGCTTAAAGTACTCTGCTAGGAGGAAGTGAGGAAGCTCACCTCCTGCTAAGCAAGGTGAGATATCCTTGCCTTCAGGAAGGTGCAGAAGTAAAGGGCCAAGGCTGCTAAGAATCTGGGACACTGGGCTGGGCTGTTACAGACTCTGGCTTCCCTAATCCACGTCTTGGGGGCTCTGTGTGTGTTGGCTGATGAGCTCTGCAGCCTGTGTCTGTTGCCGGGTCCTCTGCTGGGACTCCAGAAATGGGACTAAGAATAACAGCGTGCTGAACAATGTTCAGTGTATTTACTGAGGATGAAGAATAACAATTTCCCATTAGGAACAGCCAATTACAGGGAACCAGAATTGTAAAGCTGCCCTCAAATTCCTGATGGATGGAATAGCTCAATTAGTCTAATTACTCAATTAGACTAATCTTGACTTATGTGTCCTTGGGTGTTTAGTCACTTTATGTTCCCCGTGGGTTACTAGTCCCAAGCAATGAAGATTCTGCTTTATCCATGCTTCCCATGTGGCTTAGTCCTATTCCAAGGGTGGAACAGGCACCCTCACAACGTTTACCGAGAGAAAGGATGGCAGAGACTGTTGTATTTGCCTGCCTAATGTGTATTCTCTCCTTCTCCCATAGGAGCAGGACCTTGCTTTTTCTGGAGGTAGTAATGTACCCAGCCAAAGAGTGTGCATGTAAGTGGAAGCTTATGATACATTATAACAAAATGTTAAGTTTGAAGAGCTTCCAAAAAATCCCTTTAAGAAAGAAAGACTTCTCTGGCTCAAGCCTTTGCCCTTTGCTTTTTCCTTTCTTTATGCCTGAAACACATGTGTGATAGCTGGTGCTCCAGCAGCTATCTTGTATACATGAGGATAAGACCAGAAGAGTAAGAAGCTAGAAGCAACCTGGCTTTCTGAAGACAATGTAGAGCGGCTGCACTGACCCTATGGCAACAACCTTGGACTCCTCTGTTACAGGAGAAAAATAGCCACTTTAAAAATTTAAGCTACTGTTTTGGGGGTTTGCTGCTAATTCAGCAAATGAAGGATAGGGAAAGGGGGAAAATGTATCCAGAGAAGGAATATAAAGATTCTAGATCATCCTAAAATTCAAAAATGGTTTTCTGCAACATTACAAGTTCTTGACTCATTATTTAAATAAATTGGCACATTTAAAAACACATGGAAGTCACAGGATTTGTGGTGCAGAGGCCAGAGCAACGAAGCAGAAGAGGGGGTTTTCCTGAGAGAAAGAATATGTGTCATAGGGTTGTTGTGAACAATGATTTAATGGATGATGCAAAATACACAGACCAGGCTAGTACAATTCCAGAAAGAACAGTCCTTTTCCCTCCCACAGTGGAAAGTGCATACTTGACCATGAAAAACACACTGCGTTCATGAAAACCCCAGTAGCTCTGCCTCTATCAGGGCTCTCAACTCAGTGTGGGGTCCCTGGTTATCTTACACTAACCAGAAACTCTGATATCTCCAACACTCAAGACAGAAAAGGGGGAAAGTTCAATTACCAGTTAACAGATAAGAGTTTGCATAACAGACAAAAGCCGCCTGACCCGGGACGTGAAGACAGTAACAGTCTCAGTGACGACCGTGCAGGGACCCAGTGACCTGCCAGCCTCCACCTGGCTCTCGATTCTGTTCTCATGGGTCTCTTCTCAGAGGACCTGTAGAACCCATCATCTCCTGCCTCTAACCATAGGGAAGGTGATGGCTGCTAAGAATAAATAGGACTTCTAATTTAGAGTGTAAGGTATTCAGTTCAGTTCAGTCACTCGGTCGTGTCCGACGCTTTGTGACCCCATGGACTGCAGCATGCCAGGCTTCCCTGTCCATCACCAACTCCTGGAGGTTGTTCAGACTCACGCCCATTGTATCAGTGATGCCATCCAACCATCTCATCCTCTGTCGTCCCCTTCTCCTCCTGCCTTCCATCTTTCCCAGCATCAGGGTCTTTTCCAGTGAGTCAGTTCTTTGCATCAGGTGGCCAAAGTATTGGAGTTTCAGCTTCAGCATCAGTCCTTCCAATGAATATTCAGGACTGATCTCCTTTAGGATGGACTGGTTGGATCTCCTTGCTGTCCAAGGGACTCTCAAGAGTCTTCTCCAACACCACAGTTCAAAAGCATCAATTCTTTGGCACTCAGCTTTCTTTATGTTCTAAACTCTCACATCCGTACGTGACTACTGGAAAAACCATACCTTTGACTAGATGGAACCTTTGTCGGCAAAGTAATGTCTCTGCTTTTGAATATGCTGTCTAGGTTGGTGACAGCTTTTCTTCCAAGGAGCAAGCGTCTTTTAATTTCATGGCTGCAGTCACCATCTGTAGTGATTTTTACAAGTGATGGCTTGCAAGGTATTGAAGCCAATGGTGAAGCGCTGCCTGTGTTCAAAGGATGAACAAGTACATGGACACAGAACTGGGCAAGTGGGTATATAGGACTTAGAGCTTCACTCCCAACGCCCCGGGCTTGAAACTCTGCAGCCACTGCCCTACTAACGGGTAAGACAGAGATCCGGGGAAGAGAGGGCAAGAACACTGCCTCCCCACAACCAGACTGGTAGGAAGCAGTGAAGGGCGTTCTTATTAAAAGTACTGTCCTTACCACAAAACTCTGAGGCCAGGTCCAAGCTCAAAGCTGCCATCGGTTGTACCCAGCTAGCCTGTATGGGCTTCCCTGGTGGCTCAGAAGGTAAAGAATCTGTCTGCAATGTGGGAAACCCAGGTTCAATGCCGAATCAAGAAGATCCCCTGGAGAAGGGAATAGCTACCCACTCCTGTGTTCTTGCCTGGAAAATCCCATGGACAGAGGACCCTGGAGGGCCCCAGTCCATGGGGCCGCAAAGACTCGGACATGACTGAGTTAATAAGCACACACACACACACAGCCTGTATGACACCCACCAAGCCAGTATCACTCCCAGCAAGGGTCTGAGGTTGATACAGACTGGCATGGATTCAAATTCGAGTGTCTGAATGGCTTACCAGCTGAACCACGCCGAGCCATGATCTTAAGTCCTAAGCTTTGGTCTCCTCATCTGTGAAGTGGGTATAATGTGATCTATATCTCATGGGGCTCATGTGACAGTTACAAATAATGCTTGTAAAGCAACACCCCCAGTGCCTGCACACTGGCAGAGTCAGTAAGTGCTCAGTCAGTGTAGCGATACCATCACTATTCTAGCAATGGTTAGCATTATCATCATGGTTATTATCATTGCTATTATTCCCATTACAGAATTAGTCATCATTAACACTTAAAGCTCTCTGCAGAGTTGGTTTCAAAGGTTTCCTTGCCACTGAAGTTGGGTATTCCCAAACCTTTAACATCTGGATGCCTTGCGTTATGTCCAATCTAAATTCTGGTTTCTTTCTACAGTATAAGCCCATGACTTTCCCAGCTCTGACTTCACCAGTGGTAGAATCAGTCTCATCGGTAAATAATTTAACAATGAAAATTTACATTTACATAATGCTTTGAGGTTACCAGCCTCCAGAGTTGAAATCTGGGTCCCCAGCAGATGGTTGAAAGTCACCCCATGATTATTGATCTTCAAGTTAAACGGCTGGTCACGACAGGAGGTTTTCAAAGGTTAAACCCAACAAGTCACTAGGAGGGAAGCCAGTAGAATACTTCCCTAATTGTGTTCGCCGTGAACCGGTTGTTAAGTCTCCTGAAACAACAGGCTTCTCTCCCTGCATCTCCATCCTCTGGTGTTTTCCGTTTTCTTCCGCACCCCCTGCCGCCCACTGGCGTGTCCCCAGGAAGCCAGCAACCAGGGAGGGGAGAAACATGCCGGTGCCACCGGGAAGCAAGAGCAGAGCTGCAGCTGCCCCTCTGCTTGGCCGGAAAGCAGAGACGGGCAGGGGGCAGAGAAGGGGGCCAGGGTGGGTTCGCCAGGTGGAGAGGGGAAACAGCCTCATGTTTAGGAATCCCAACTGGCTTCTGAAGCGCCTGCTTGCCTCACTCCACAGGTGGTGGCCCTTCAGGCTCCCCTGGGGATTCTAGTTAACTCTTCAGGTTCACCTGTTCATCCAGCAAATGTCCTCTGGGCCCTACTGCATGCCAAGTACTGGGATACATCCCTGTCCAAAAGAGATAAAAATGTCTACCTTTGGAGCATGTGTTTTTACTGGAGGAAGATAAACAGGCAGAATAAATGAAGCAGGGGCTTTCCTGTAGGCCTGGTGGTTGAGAACCCACCTGCCAACACAGGGGACCTAGGTTGGATCCCTGGTCCACGAAGATCCTACACGCCATGGCCATGCAGCAACTAAGCCTGAGCGCCACAACAAGTGATCCTGTGCTCTGCAGCCTGCAAGCTGCAACTGTTGGAGTCCATGCAGCCTAAAGGCTGTGCTCCACAACAAGAGAAGCCAACGCAGTGAGAAGCCCATGCTCCGAAACTGGAGAGCAGCTACTTGCTATAATTAGAGAAAAGCCTGCACAGCAACGAAGACCCAGCACAAACAAAAATATGTCCATCAGCAGATGAATAGATAAGAAAGCTGTGGTACATATACACAATGGAGTATTACTCAGCCATTAAAAAGAATACATTTGAATCAGTTCTAATGAGGTGGATGAAACTGGAGCCTATTATACAGAGTGAAGTAAGCCAGAAAGAAAAACACCAATACAGTATACTAATGCATATATATGGAATTTAGAAAGATGGTAACAATAACCCTGTGTACGAGACAGCAAAAGAGACACTGATGTATAGAACAGTCTTATGGACTCTGTGAGAGAGGGAGACGGTGGGAAGATTTGGGAGAATGGCATTGAAACATGTAAAATATCATGTATGAAACGAGTTGCCAGTCCAGGTTCGATGCACGATACTGGATGCTTGGGGCTGGTGCACTGGGATGACCCAGAGGGATGGAATGGGGAGGGAGGAGGGAGGAGGGTTCAGGATGGGGAACACATGTATACCTGTGGAGGATTCATTTTGATATTTGGCAAAACTAATACAATTATGTAAAGTTAAAAAAAAAAAAAAAAAAAGAATCAGAGTCAAACACAAAGAGGTCCCATTTGCCAGGTGATTCGGGGTGGAACCCGGGACCAGGCCCTGGGATTGTTCCATGATTCCTGCCCATTTACCCACCGAAGCTGCTCTTGTCAGTCGGCAATGGCTGGTTACCAGTTCCTGGCCCCCCCAGCCAGAACTCGAGGAACCATCCTTGACTCTTTCCTCTCCCTTACCCTTTAGCCCCATGTCTCCTCACTAGGCCCCTTAGGCTCACAAACATAGATCCTCCACTTCTGTGTCTCTTGCTTGGGGAAGGGGAGGTCTGGACTGTTTCCACAGCCATCTAATCTCTTCCCCCCTCCCCCCACTAGCTGGCCCCCTCCTCCACCCACCCTCCACACTGCTGCCGATGAGAAGATTGGAAATGAGATTCGGACAGAGCCCATTTCAGCACTTGGCATGGGGGCAGGCACTAGATAAACTGCAGCTGCTAATATGATTATTTCTCTTATTGGAAATATATTTCACTGACTTCTTCTGAAGGTGTCCACACGGACACTACTACATATTAGAGGCAAGGTTTCCCTTAAAAATAGCTGCAGATGATGAACTAGGGGGATCATAATAGGAATTTTAAGCAATCGTTCAAATTCATTCCTGAGAAGTCTGTGCAGAACCCTTCAAAGTGAGTTCTTTTTGGCATGAACCTTACCAGTTCCCATAAGCACATGCAAATCAGCACTCTGAGCTTCCCATTTTCTCTGCCAGTTTTTTCCCCCCACTTTCTTGAGGCACAAACCGCAGCTCTGTTATCACAGCATCCCGGGAACCCCTCGCTGGCAGGGCTGGGGCGGGGGGCTGAGCAGCCCCGCCCCGCCCCCCCACCACCCCACCTCACACACGGAGCCGGGTCCTTGGTGGATGGCCAAGGAAAGCACCGATGAACCCTTTGTTTTGAAAGGTTATCTATCAAAACCCAGCCGCATTCACATCAGAAGCATATTCTGAAGAAAGTTGCCAAGGACATTTTTGGCCAGAAGAATCCTTTTACATTGTCGGAAGATGCCTAGAAATGAATCCGTTTTGCCCTGGAATAAACCCTGACTGAAAAAAACTTAATGCTTGTGCCTTTAGAGCCTGGTAGCAAGCACAGCAAGACAACTGAACTTCCTTCAGGAAAGGAAGAAGCGCAGAGAAACCTTGCTCTCCTACCTTCTTGAAGTCATGTGTGTGAATTTTGCCATTAGGCTCCTTGGTGAAGTCAAGAAATCGTTTTCTGAATGCTGGGTCCTGCTGCCGTATACAGCTTTTGAGCTTTTCAATGACTTCATCCTTGGTCATGTTCCTGGTCATGGCACCTTGGCTCTCAGCGGGCGTGGCTCTAAAATCGCAAGCAGGCACAGGTGCAGCAGCGCGCTTTCTGTAAGCCAGCAGCCCCCAACCTTTCTTGGCACCATGGACGGGTTTTGTGGAGGACAGTTTTCCATGGAATGGGGGAGGGATGCTTTGGGGGTGATTTAAGCTCACTGCACTTATTGTGCGCTTCACTTCTATTGTTATTACATCAGCTCCACCTCAGATCACCAGGCATGAGGTCCCGGAGGTTGGGGACCCCTGCTACAGACCTCACCTGCCTATGGTTCAACCCAGGACATGGGGGTTTTCCATCCCCTTCTCACAAACGAGCAGACAGACGCTGAGGTCAAGGAAGGGACTTGGGGACTTCTACACACCCGTGGCTTGTAGCTTCAGAGCCAGGCCAGCACTCTGTCTCACTGTGTCAGGTAAAGCTCCCCCTCTGCAGCCGAGGTCCCAGCACAAGGCATCAGGCCCGGGTGGGGAGCTTTGGGGCAGGGGCTGGCGTCACCCCTGAGGTTTTCAGCTGTACTTTGAGCTGGCTGAATCTGGCGTGTGAGTGGGAAGACATGGCTGAGAAAGGATACTTTAGTGAACTGGGAAAATGCAAAGTCAGAGCCTGCTACACAGCCTTAAATTAAACAGGCTGTTTCGTGGTCCCCAGATCAAAGATCATCAGACAGCCATGGGAAGGAAGGGATGTCCACAATTAATCCAAGTGGATTCGCAAAATCAATTTAATTTATATAATACAGATCTTATGCAGTGTGCTCTGTGTCTGAGTGTGACAATCTACGTGTCTTTGAAGGATAATTATTCTCCAGCCCTCCTGCAGTCTCCTAGACCTCGTTTTGATAGCCATGAGATGGTCCTGAGAATGGACTTCGACCCCCTCACCTGCTGCTTCTGTCGGCTCTAAGAGCTCTCCAGGAATGCCCACGTTTGATGAAATGTTAAGTTGCCAGTACTTCTTTCACTGCTTTTTTTGGGAGGCAGACGTAGCTCTTCATAGAATCTTTTACCTTTCTCTTAAAATACCATCTTTCTACTTATCTATAAAGCAGCTACTATTAAAGTGCCCAGATATTCAAATTTCATCACCTTAGCATTAAAATATTCCCATTGCTCTACAGTTGAGAATTTTTTAAAGGGGATATGACAAAGTGAAGTCGGCCGATTAGTTCTACATTTTACCTTTCCTTATGGATTTATTACAAGCTATAGAACAAGCAAGTTACAATAATATCTTTTCATTAGACTAAACCTATATTTTTCAAAATGAAGGGCGAGAATATTCATCAGTCTGACTTTTAATGGATTTACTAAGTATGTTTTACTGTTACGATTCAATCTGGCAATCAGTTAAGTAATTCTATCATTCATGTTAGAAAATGTTAACCAGTGTTATGAGTATATTTTGCAATAAATATTATACAGCAGTAAGGAAGCTACAACTCTGGAAAAAAGTAAGTGTGACTGCAGGGAGGTCATAGTTGAGTGGCAGATGGGTTCTTTGGGAGCCAAATGTCCTGGGTCCTTCCCCCAGGGTGTCCACTAAGTTTGTAAATAACCTGAGCGCGCAAAGTCGCTTTCATTTGTGTCCAACTCTCTGAGACCCTATGGACTGTAGCCCGCCAGCTCCTCTGTGCACGGGATTCCATTGGAGTGGGCTGCCATTTCCTTCTCCAGGGTATCGTCCTGACCCAGGCAGGGGGGTTCTCCACCACTAGCGCCACCTGGGAAGCCCAAATAATGTGAGGCCAGTCCCCAGACCTCCTCTCAGGCCTCAGTGCTTTCAATCCTAGGGTTAATAAGTCAGAGCAGCACAGTCCTAAGATCTCTGCTTGCTCTAAAACGCCCTGACTCTAATCACTGCATTCATCGTTTGCCATCTTTCTTATTTAAATCCCAAAATACTTAAAATACTCATTTTGGTCAACAAATATTTACTGTCTACCTTGCAGTAGAATTCCATGGACAGAAGAGACTGGCGTGGTCCAGTGGACTACTGTGCACGGGGTTGCAAAGAGTCAGACACAACTGAGCAACTAACATATCCCGCAGTAGGCACCATGGTTTTAATACATGCTTTTGTTTTGTTTTACCTCTCAGAATGGTCTGGCAGCATCTGCTCCTCTTTTTGAAGATGTTCGTTTAACAGTTGACCCTTTGGCACGGAAACTGGAGAGACAGTGGGCGGGCGATTAATTCCTAGGCATGCCAAAAGTTTCTTGTAAAGGATTCTTCCTGAAGCAATATCCTGAAACTTACTGCAGAGTCTGAATTTTAAAAATAATTAGAACACGCCCATTAGAACAGCTGAAATAAGACGGAGCCTACCAAGTGTCGGCAAGGAGGTGAGTGGCTACAGGTCTCCTCCATGGCTGGTGGAGTGCGAGGTGGTGCTCCCACTTTGGAAGACAGTGGGGCAACCAAATGTATACTCATCAGAGGATCCAGTTATCCCACCCATAGGCACGTGGCCGGAAGAAATAAAAACGTATGTCTGCACAAAGACTTGTATAATACCTGTGGCTTTCATTGTAAGAGCAAAAACTAGGAACAAACCAAATGCCCATCCATAGATGAGTGGATCCACAAGGCTGGGGAGGCCATAAAACAGAAGTCTACTCCGCAATGAACAAGAACCAACTGTGGATACACAGAACAGCGCGAGTGAGCTGCACAGACATTATGCTTGGTGAATAAAACCTGGCATCTTGTAGGCTTGCATTTACAGAGAATCCTAGAAAATGCCAAGTCATCTGCAGTGACATGGTGCCAGGTGGGTGGAAGAGAGGGATTGCAAAGGGCACAAGGAAGCTTTAAGGACGATGAAAAAGTTTAGTGTCTGGATTGACAGCTTGTGATGGGTTCACAGAGATGTATACACTTGATGGATTTCTTCCAATTTATTATTTAAACATGGGTTAGTTTGAGACTCCCCAGGTGGTCCAGTGGTTAAGACTCCATGCTCCCAATGCAGAGCAAGCCCACCTCACGGAGCTGCAAGAGGCTGGGGAAGTGCTCGTTCTGAAAGGAGGGAACAGATCATCTGAAAACCCGGACACAACAGAGAGCTCAGCATCAGCCTCGCTGAGCTGGGACCTGAAGGAATGGCCTCAGCAAATGAGAGCTCCCCGTGCGCTTGGCCCTGGGTGGCAGGCTTTGTGTCTATCACCTCATTTGGTCCTCACCACAGCTCTCATCTCAGCACTTGCCCAAGTTCACAGCTTGTTCAGGGCCAAGCTGGGATTTGAACCCAGGCCTTCTGGCTACAGAGCCCGAGTTCCAGAGGGACTTGAGGATCCTGAGGGGCCGGGAAGCCACATTCTGTTAAAGCAGCTGGTGTTTTCCTAATGGCAAGAGGACACCCGAGTGCTTCAAGCAAGGTTTTAATGTGATCATCTCTATAGGACTTCCTTGGTAGCTCAGATGGTAAAGCATCTGCCCCTGCAATGCGGGAGACCGGGTTCGATCCCTGGGTTGGGAAGATCCCCTGGAGAAGGAAATGGAAACCCACTCCAGTACTCTTGCCTGGAAAATCCCATGGACAGAGGAGCCTCATAGGTGACAGTCCATGGTGTCACAAAGAGTCGGACATGACTGAGCGACTTCACTTTGTAGTTTAGACAAAGACTGGTTACATAATGGAGAAGGGATAGAAAGGCTTCCATCTCAAAAATCCAGGTGCCTGCATGATCAACCCACTAAAGTTCACTCATTCATTCATTCATTCATTTCCTCGCCCTGTCCATGGGCCGGGCACTCTTCCACTCCTAGGTACTGGGGCTTCAGCCGGAAGAGACCAAGTCTCCACGTTTTACGTCCTTGGTGGGTGGCACAGGTAATAAACATAAACAAATGACAGGAGCCATGAAAAGTGGAGCTGGGTGACAGGTGGGGAGTAACTGGGAGGTGGGGTCAGGGGAAGGTGGAGAAGGGGGCGAATGGAGTGACCTGCCACTCTGGGTGGTGAGATGTCTACCAATCTCCTTTCCAAGTTAACATGTCTAAAATGAAACTTCTGATTTCTACCCCCAGAAACTGTTCCCCTCAGCCTCCCCCAGCTCAGATGACAATCCTGAGTCCCCAGGTGCTTGAGCCAGAAGCTTGGGTTCATCCTCACTTCCTGCCCACCCCACCCCAACCCACACCCCTGGCTGTTCAGCCAGTGGTTTTCCAAACACACCCTGAACCTCCACATGTATTCATGGTACGTATTTCTAGAAGAACCACAGCGACAAAGTGGGCAGGGGGTGGTTCTTATCACACCAAAGTCAAAAAGTGAAAGTGTCAGTCACTCAGTCGTGTCTAACTCTTTGCAACCCCATAGAATGGGGCCTGCCAGACTCCTCTGTCCATGGGATTCTCCAAGTAAGAATTCTGCAGTGGGCAGCCGTTCCCTTCTCCAGGGATCTTTCCCACCCAGGGATCAAACCCAGGTCTCCCACATTGCAGACAGATTCTTTATCATCTGAGCCACCATCTCTTTCCAAAGAGGCTTTGTCATTTACATACCCACCAGCACACATGCGAGAACCACCTTCTCCTCCTTTCTGCTCTGTCTTTCCACGTGTTTGCAAATTTGCATTTCTTTTACTTCAAGTGGTATCAAACATAACTCATATTTTTTTCTATTTATTAACCTACATTTTAACAAAGGCAATAGCAAGCCTTCTGCTCAGAGCCTTTGGCAGACAGAGACATCTCATTAGGATTTAATCATACTGTTTTCATGAAAGGCAGACTTAGTGTAACCTCTTTATAGCGAGTGATGCTGTTTTAACATGTAAGAAAAGCCTTTTTTTAAAAAATTAATATACTTCAGAAAAAGAGGAGTTGATATAAAGAAAATGAAGTGTACTCAGGTAGAACATGAATGCCGTTGGGCGACACCCTCCTTTTAGGGACAAGTAAATGGAGACCTCAAGAGGTTCCCCTCTGTTGGCCCTTGGAAGCTGCTGCAAACGTTTAACAACTCCCAAGCCTCCTATTCCACCTGCAACCTCCCCCCTCAGCAACTGATCTCGCCTCCCCCTATGCTGAGAAGTCTGGAGAGGCGACTCCTAGGTCAGCATTCCCCTTAACCCCTCTTCCCTCCCTGGCTCCATCTGCTTTTCCTCTGCAGATGCTGGCTGCAGTCTCCGGCTTTTTCCAGCCCACAGGTACACAGAGCCTGTCTGTGAAGCCAGCTGACTCCCTTCCTGACCCTCCCCTCTCTACTCCACATGCATCCCGCGGACCTGCTGGGTCTCCCCCCACTCAACTGCTCACCCCATTTGCTTCCTTTGTGACCTCTGACCTCGCTGGTCCCCTGCCCCCTTAGCCTCGGGCACCCCCATCCGGTCCCATCATCCCAACCTTCTCGGCCTCCTCTGCTGTGGGACCAGCCGGGGCCCTGGTTGCCTGGTGGTGGCCTCAGGTCCTGCCCGAGGGCCGCTCACCTCAGCCAGCTGGTCCACCGTGGACCCCAGACAAACGCTTGTCGAACAAACAAACGAGCAAGCGGTAGGTGTGAGGACGCTGGGATCTCCTCCCAGCCGGGACGCCCCTCTGAGGCCCACCTCTTTCTGCAGCCCTTTTTCTGGCGCTTTCACCCCCGACTGGCCAACTCCATCTGCTCCCTCAGTGGCCCTGTCTCTCCCACCTGGCGGCTCGAGCAGCCCCTGGCATCCCCGGAGACCCCTCTGCCCTGGGCCTTCAGCCTTCCTGTCCAGAGTCAGCGGGGGGTTCCTCTGCTGCCCAGACCAGCCCAGAGCAGCCGGCCCCACAGTCCTTTGCCCCTCCTTCTTCCGGCCCCTTCCTTCCCCTTTGCCCCCCTTACACCCATTCCCCTCCCTGGAACCAGAGCCGTGTTTACAGAGCACAGACCTGGCGTGGCAACTCGCCCCCTCTAGACCCTCTCGCGGCCTCCGGTTGCCCCTCCGGTCCGCTTCTCGGCTGTGGGCCGCATGGCAGAGGCGACAGGGACTCGGTGCACCCGTACCCTGCAGGCCCGCGGACCGGGGCAGGGGCATTTTCAGAGCCCTCTGTCCTGGCAGCTCTCAGACCTTGTGGAGGACCCTGCCTACTTGATGACTCCGGTCCCCTAGGCAGGGTGCCCGTCCTTCTCGCCTGCCCTTCCTGCCCCGTGCCGCGGGCCCCTGCCACTCTCCCCATGTATCCTGCCCACCTGTCCTGCGGGAGCGTCCCCTGCTGCCCCACGTCCTGCAAGGCTCTTCCCTGTCTTCTCCGGGTTCCAGCCTCCCGTCCCTGGGAAGCTGCTCGCCTTCCGTGCCCTGGCCCCACCCTCCGGGCTTCCAGAACGGTGTGTACATGGTACTCTGGTGCTCGCACGCCACGCTGGGCGCTTCTGCATCTCTTTTCCCCGTGTTAGACATCCCCGCAGCCCCTCCCCCCGACCACCGCCAGTAAATGAAGGGATTTCTGTAAACCTATTAAAGAAAGCTGAGCATCGAAGAAGTGATGCTTTTGAACTGTGGTGTTGGAGAAGACTCTTGAGAGCCCCCTGGACTGCAAGGAGGTCCAACCAGTCCATCCTAAAGGAGATCAGTCCTGAGTGTTCTTTGGAAGGACTGATGTTGAAGCTGAAACTCCAATACTTTGGCCACCTGATGCAAAGAGCTGACTCATTGGAAAAGACCCTGATGCTGGGAGGGATTGAGGACAGGAGGAGAAGGGGACGACAGAGGATGAAATGGTTGGATGGCATCACTGACACAATGGACATGGGTTTGGGTGGACTCTGGGAGTTGGTGATGGACAGGGAGGCCTGGCGTGCTGCAGTTCATGGGGTCGCAGAGTTGGACACGACTGAGCGACTGAACTGAACTGAACTGATTGATATAACAGGGGCTTCTCTGGTGGCTCAGATGGTAAAGCGTCTGCCTGCAATGCAGGAGACCCAGATTCAATCCCTGGGTCGGGAAGATCCTCTGGAGAAGGAAATGGCAACCCACTCCAGTACTCTTGCTTGGAAAATTCCATGGATGGAGGAGCCTGGTGGGGTCGCAAATAGTTGGACACGACTGAGCAACTTCACTTTTTTTTATTGATATAACAGGATGGCCAGATGCAGGAGACTCATGCAACACTCACTGAGTGGCAGACCAAGTGGAAGAACAACTGAACCACCTGGCCAGTCCTGGGCTCCTCTCCCTCTCTCCCTCTCCCTCACTCTCCCTCTCTCTCTCTCTCTCTCTCTCTCTCTCTCTCTCTCCCCCTCTTCCCTGGGACTGAGCACACAGCACAGTCACAAGCCAGCCCTGCAGACACGGACATCCACGTGGCCTCCGCCTCCGCCCGCTGCCCAGCCCAGGCCCTCGCCCCTCCCTGAGCTCCTCCAGAACAGCCTCTGGACTTGCTGTCACCTGCTTCTCCCCTTTGCTTTGTTTCTTCCTGCCCCCCCCCCCAAGCAAACAGATCTTCCTCCAAGAGTTTTGTAAACTGGATGGATGCAAACAGCTGGCCCAGCACACCAAGCTCTCAAAAGCCCCTCCTGATGGGGAAAGCCTTGCTCCCACTTCTTATAAGCCACGGGGAAAAGGGGCTATGAGTGTTCACAGAAAGGAGACTTGAGAGGCCAACAATTGGTTCACTTTAAACCAATGTAATATGAAGCAAAGTAAAAAAATAAGACTTTTAACATCCCATTTGGAAGGGCTGACAGAGCATCCTTGTGATGCACTGAATCTCCTCCTACAGGATCTCCTAGATCGCTGCCCACACCCTGGGGATTTCCTCCTACAGGACTCTCCCAGATCGCTGCCCACACCCTGGGGATTTCCTCCTATAGGGATCTCCCAGATCACTGCCCACACCCTGGGGATTTCCTCCAACAGGGATCTCCCAGATCACTGCCCACACCCTGGGGATTTCCTCCAACAGGGATCTCCCAGATCGCTGCCCACACCCTGGGGATTTCCTCCTACAGGACTCTCCCAGATCACTGCCCACACCCTGGGGATTTCCTCCTACAGGAATCTCCCAGATCGCTGCCCACACCCTGGGGATTTCCTCCTACAGGACTCTCCCAGATCGCTGCCCACACCCTGGGGATTTCCTCCAACAGGGATCTCCCAGATCGCTGCCCACACCCTGGGGATTTCCTCCTACAGGACTCTCCCAGATCGCTGCCCACACCCTGGGGATTTCCTCCTACAGGACTCTCCCAGATCGCTGCCCACACCCTGGGGATTTCCTCCTACAGGAATCTCCCAGATCGCTGCCCACACCCTGGGGAACACTGGCCGCCTGTTTCTGAGGGTGGCCTGTGGAAGGCGCCATCCCGCCTGAGTCCCGCTCCAGCCTGCAGGTTGTCAAGGTCATCTGCAGTGAGGGAACACTGCAGGGGGCAGCCCCTCCACCTGCAAGGTGGAACAGACGCCAGGAAGGACCCATGGAGCCTTCAGGACACCCTTCTTTTCTTTCTCTAATATCCCTGTCCCCTCCAGCTTCGGCTCAGCTACCACAAAGTAAGTTTTAAACTAAAATGAACTATAAATCATATATATAAACTATAAATCAGGCTACCATTTATGGGCTGGTTGGTCACAGCCAGACGCCCCAGGAGGTAAACAGTATGAAGAGTAAGACCACAGGAGTCATGGCGACCAGGATGGGACCCAGGCGCCAGGGCTCACTCCCGTGTGTCTCCAAGGACTCACTGAACTTCTTCAGGCCTCCATCTCCTTACTCAGGAAAAGGAGGTGTAACGCAACCTTACGCACTTGTGGCGAGGACTCATCATATAGTATATGTGCCAGGTTCTCAACCAGCGTTCAAGGCTTCGTTAGCACAGGCTCAATAACTAGAAGCTATTGCCAGCCCTATCTACTAACATGGCAGAAAACACGTAGAAAAAGGCTTAGAATTATCAAACAGACTTTAAGGAAAATGTGACATGAACTAATTCTGTTACCTGAAAACTTACTTTACTAAATGTTCAGTTGTTAAAAATGGGCAGAATACACGCATGATTTTCTTGAAATTATTTCGCCCAATGAGTCCTGTGTCTCCGAGGTCATATGACCGCAGCATATTACAGAAAGCTGACAGATTCTTAGCAATCGAGTCATGAATAATTTCTTCCACCTACCAGGAAACAAAATGATATTTACCAAGTTGCATGTTTGTAACCTGGGGTCGGAGGTAGCACCCTGGGGCCACACAGGGAAGCGCTACTTACTGAATCCCAAGCCAGGAAGAGAGGCATCTTGGTGTCTTTATAGGCAGGTATTTTGTGCAGCTGATTGGGAAACAGAAAATGTGTATAAATACAAGTCTCTCATAAAGGCAGTGGGAGCTTAGGAGGCAGACGGACTCTGGGCTCTCAGTTCTGTCCCTGACTCACCAAGAGTTTAGGCCTTGAGCAGGTGTGTCTGCCCACCAGCCCCCGCCTGGAAATGAGGACAACAACATTCAACTTGTGCTTATTTTAAAAAGTACAACAAACGTGAAAAAAATCCATCACCTAGAAAGTAAATAATGAACACCTAGATTATAACAATGGGGAATACTCTGTATCTTTTAATATTACATAGCAGAATTTTTACTGACACTAATCCTTGGAAGAAAAGTTATGACCAACCTAGATAGCATATTAAAAAGCAGAGACATTACTTTGCCAACAAAGGTCCGTCTAGTCAAGGCTATGGTTTTTCCAGTGGTCATGTATGGATGTGAGAGTTGGACTGTGAAGAAAGCTGAGCGCCGAAGGATTGATGCTTTTGAACTGTGGTGTTGGAGAAGACTCTTGAGAGTCCCTTGGACTGCAAGGAGATCCAACCAGTCCATCCTAAAGGAGATCAGCCCTGGGTGTTCTTTGGAAGGACTGATGCTAAAGCTGAAACTCCAGTACTTTGGCCACCTCATGCGAAGAGTTGACTCATTGGAAAAGACTGTGATGCTGGGAGGAATTGGGGGCAAGAGGAAAAGGGGACTACAGAGGATAAGATGGCTGGATGGCATCACCGACTCGATGGACGTGGGTTTGGGTGAACTCCGGGAGTTGGTGATGGACAGGGAAGCCTGGCGTGCTGCGATTCATGGGGTCACAGAGAGTTGGACACGACTGAGTGACTGAACTGAACTGAAGGGTTAACAATATGTTAACTGATGATAAATTTAAAAGTCACTAATTACATATCTCATTTTAAAATAAAATAGATATCATATATGAAAAAAATATATATATACATATGTCCAGCTCATCAAATTGTATACTGTATATTAAATTGTGTACTTTTATATATCAATTATATGTCAATGAAGCTGCAAAAAGTAGTGTGTGTGTGTATAAAGGTATAAAGGTTTGGAAGAACACGCAAGAGTGAGTAAAAACGTAACACAATTCCTCCATGTGAGAATTAGCGGTGATCTTAATTTTCTCTATCTGCACATCTCTGGGTTCCAATGTTTCTAATCCATTTGTTTATGTTAACATTCACTCAGCACACTGCTTTGTGAGGGCGCCTAGCACTGGACTATGCTTGAGGGTGCCACTGGCGGTGAAAACCGAGGAGTCCCCGCCTTCCGAGAGGCACGACAGCGTCATGATACAAATGTGACCCCGTGGCTGGAACAGGCGTGTGAGGCTGACGACTGCAGGTTGGCTTCATCAGAGGGCTCCGGGGGATCGCTGGGAAGGCTGAGACCTACTGAAGGGCCCTGGATGAGGGAGTGGGAAGGGGATCCTGGCAGGAGTTGCGATGCTGAGGTTGGTGGAGGGAGCCGGGGGAGGCCGAGGACCAGAAGATGGCGAGGAGACCCCGTGAGAGGTGGCCAGGCTGGACCACAAGGCACTCCGTCAACCACGCTGGGACATTCTGCTTTATCTACGAGGCTACAGTCGTTAGAGGACTGCAAGCCCGGAGGCGGACAGGGTCTGATCTAGAGCAGGCCTTGACCACGATGCTGGCCACGTGGAAAGCACACTCTCACATGTCTACAGTTTTGTTTTTAAAGAAAAAAATTGGATTTGATTAAAAAAGAAAGAAGAAAAAGGATGGCTACATGCAGTCAATCCTAAAAGAAATCATCCCTGAATATTCATTGGAAGGACTGATGCTACAGCTGAAGTCCCAATAATTTGACCACCTGATGGGAAGAGCCAACTCACTGGAAAAGACCCAAATGCTGGGAAAGATTGAGGACAGGAGGAGAAGGGGGCAACAGAGGACGAGATGGTTGCATGGCATCACTAACTGAATGGACATGAGTTTGAGCAAGCTTCAGGAGATGGTAAGGGACAGGGAAGCCTGGCGTGCTACAGTCCATGGGGTCAAAAAGACTCATACATGACTGAGCAACTGAACAACAAAAATGTGCAGAGATGTGGTGATGGGCAGAGGCGATGATGCACAAAAGCTGCCACAGTCTGCGTCCCACCGGGGAACTCTGGAGAAGCTGCAGTTCTCTGTTTCTGCAGGTGAAAGGACTCTGGGACTCACTTCTGAAAAGCTCAAGAAGGACCCAGTGACGTGGGTTAGGATGTGCACAAGGTGGGCTTCCCAGGCGGCACTAGTAGTAAAGACCCCGCCTGCCAGTGCAGGAGATGTAAGAGATGTGGGTTCAATCTCTGGGTCAGGAAGATCCTCTGGAGGAGGGCATGGCAACCCACTCCAGTGTTCCTGCCTGGAGAATCCCATGGGCAGAGGAGGCTGGTGGTCACAGGAGTCCATGGGTTCCCAAAGAGTCAGACACAACTGAAGCAACTTACCATGAATGCACACAAACCATAATATTTAAACCAAAAGCTAACCTGTACCTGGTAAAAAGAAATCTTTAACAAACATTTCAATGAGACTCTGCTAATGTCCATGGCATGCATTATCTGAAACTAATACGATTTTTTCAAAGTCCTTAAAATTTTAAAATGCTAAATAGCTATTAAAGTTAGCTTTAATAGAAGGATTTAATAGAAGCATTAATAATAACAAAAGTATCAACTTTTCAACCAAAAGAAATAAATACCAAAAGTGTTTGCCACTAGAGGCAATAAGCAGTTGTTTTGTTTTATTTCAAATGCATTCATGCTAAGTCGCTTCAGTCAAGTCTGACTCTCTGTGACCCCATAGACTGTAGTTCGCCAGGCTCCTCTGTCCATGGGATGCTCCAGGCAAGAATACTGGAATAGGTTGCCTTGCCCTCCTCCAGGGGGATCTTCCCGACCCAGGGATTGAAACTGCATCTCTTACATCTCCCGCATGGGCAGGCAGGTTCTAGCAGCGCTATCGAAATGCTGTGAAAAGGAGTTATATCTGGTGTATCAAGTGCTGCCATTCAAGGAAAGGTTTTTGGAAATGTCAAAGTTCATCCTTCAGTGAGATTTAGAAAAGTGAAAGTTGCTCAGTTGTGTCTGACTCTCTGCGACCCCATGGACTGTAGCCCACGGAATTCTCCAGGCCAGAATACTGGAGTGGGTAGCCTTTCCCTTCTTCAAGGGATCTTCCCAACCCAGGGATTGAATCCAGGTTTAGAAACTAAAAGTTAAAATCAAACAGCTTTTAAACACAACTCTTACTTAAAATTAAAATTAACTCTGGTGGAAAATGTGCATTCAGCTATTTAAACCATATCTCACCTGCATCTCTTATTTCACGAACAACACTTAAGTTTCCTACCGTAAACAGAAAAGCAAACGTGAAGTTGTGGCAAAACTCACCTTGGGGCTGTCTTCAATTAGCTCAGTCAACCTGCTGGCGTTGACACATCCGGTGCACCCAGGGTCAAGTATTCGCATTAGTTCCCTGAATTCTGAATCACTTATTTTTACCACCATGCAATTTAGAATGCGTTGCAGTTCTTGCCCTGTTATCTGTCCGTCAGGTTTCTGAGCATGAAAATATTATAAGGAAATTTTTTAAAAGAAGAAAAAAAGGAAGGAAAAGCATGACATGTATTGGGCAGCACTTAATAAATCAAGATTTGGGGCCAAATAGAATTGTGATCTGAAATACGAAAACCTCAGCTGATGCTCAGTGTATAACCCACGTGCCAAGAGCAGTCGGGGGAGGGAATCTAGAACTTTGCCAGTGCCGTTGCTACGATGTTCTTCGTCAGGATGTGGCAACAAAGAGGCTGACCCTCTCCCCGGGACAGGCTGAATGCTCCTGGTCTCAGAAGCCAAACAGCTTTTCCTGCCCTAACCCACCTGAGGACCCTGCCGCTCAGCCACACCGGGCATAGCATTTCCTGGAAATTCAATTACAACTTGCCAATTTACTAAGAATGTTAATTATGCTTGTTTGCACTACCACCAACCTCGTCAATTACATAAATGGACAATTACTTAGCGAGAAAAATTTCAGCCACGCACCATAAAGAAAACATGTTATGAGCATAATACTGAGAGGCAAACTTCTTCTCCCAGAATAAAAAATTACCAATAAGTAAATTGAATATCAAAATTGAGAGAAACTATTTACTGGAAAGGCAGGGGAAATAAAGGACCCTATCTCTTCATAAAGAGATATTGTGAATATTAATGTGCTCAAAGACTAAGTGATGCAGCGGTGTATGAAAGACAACCGCAAACTTAGGGTCCAAAACGTGAAAAGGACAGGTTTTCTTGGAGAAAATTAAGTAATTTAGACGGTATGTTCAGGGTACTTTTTGGTGGGGGAGTGACCATTGTTTAATGTTCAAGTAGGAGTCGTCGACAACTAATATTTATGATTTTCAATAATCAACCATTCAGTTCAGTCGCTCAGTCATGTCCGACTCTTTGCGACCCCATGAATCGCAGCATGCCAGGCCTCCCTGTCCATCACCAACTCCCGGAGTTCACTCAAACTCATTCTCATTGAGTCGGTGATGCCATCCAGCCATCTCATCCTCTGTCGTCCCCTTCTCCTCCTGCCCCCAATCCCTCCCAGCATCAGAGTCTTTTCCAATGAGTCAACTCTTCACACGAGGTGGCCAAAGTACTGGAGTTTCAGCTTTAGCATCAGTCCTTCCAAAGAACACCCAGGGCTGATCTCCTTTAGGATGCACTGGTTCGATCACCTTGCAGTCCAAGGGACTCTCAAGAGTCTTCTCCAACACCACAGTTCAAAAGCATCAATTCTTCGGCGCTCAGCTTTCTTCACAGTCCAACTCTCACATCCATACATGACCACTGGAAAAACCATAGCCTTGACTAGACGGACCTTTGTTGGCAAAGTAATGTCTCTGCTTTTCAATATGCTGCCTAGGTTGGTCATAACTTTCCTTCCAAGGAGTAAACCTCTTTTAATTTCATGGCTGCAGTCACCATCTGCAGTGATTTTGGAGCCCCCAAAATAAAGTCTGACATTGTTTTCACTGTTTCCCCATCTATTTCCCATGAAGTGATGGGACCAGAAGCCATGATCTTAGTTTTCTGAATGTTGAGCTTAAGCCCACGTTTTCACTCTCCTCTTTCACTTTCATCAAGAGGCTTTTTAGTTCCTCTTCACTTTCTGCCATAATGGTGGTATCATCTGCATATCTGAGGTTATTGCTATTTCTCCCAGCAATCTTGATTCCAGCTTGTGCCTCTTCCAGCCCAGCATTTCTCATGATGTACTCTGCATAGAAGTTAAATAAGCAGGTGACAATATACAGCCTTGACATACTCCTTTTCCTATTTGGAACCAGTCTGTTGTTCCATGTCCAGTTCTAACTGTTGCTTCCTGACCTGAATATAGGTTTCTCAAGAGGCAGGTCAGGTGGTCTGGTATTCCCATCTCTTTCAGAATTTTCCACAGTTTATTGTGATCCACACAGTCAAAGGCTTTGACATAGTCCATAAAGCAGAAATAGATGCTTTTCTGGAACTGTCTTGCTTTTTTGATGATCCAGTGGATGTTGGCAATTTGATCTCTGTTTCCTCTGCCTTTTCAATAACCAGCTTGAACATCTGGAAGTTCATGGTTCACATATTGCTGAAGCCTGGCTTGGAGAATTTTGAGCATTACTTTACTAGAGTGTGAGATGAATGCAATTGTGTGGTAGTTTTGAGTATTCTTTGGCATTGCCTTTCTTTGGGATTGGAATGAAAACTGACCTTTTCCAGTCCTGTGGCCACTGGTGAGTTTTCCAAATTTGCTGGCATATTGAGTGCAGCATTTTCACCGTATCATCTTTCAGGATTTGAAATAGCTCAACTGGAATTCCATCACCTCCAGTAGCTTCGTTCATAGTGATGCTTTCTAAGGCCCACTTGACTTCACATTCCAGGATGTCTGGCTCTAGATGAGTGATCACACCATCACTCATGATTATCTTGGTCGTGAAGATCTTTTTTGTACAGTTATTCTGTGTATTCTTGCCATCTCTTCTTAATATCTTCTGCTTCTGTTAGGTCCATACCATTTCTGTCCTTTATCGAGCCCATCTTTGCATGAAATGTTCCCTTGGTATCTCTAATTTTCTTGATGAGATCTCTAGTCTTTCCCATTCTGTTGTTTTCCTCTATTTCTTTGCGTTGATCACTGAGGAAGCCTTTCTTATCTCTTCTTGCTATTCTTTGGAACTCTGCATTCAGATGCTTATATCTTTCCTTTTCTCCTTTGCTTTTCACTTCTCTTCTTTTCACAGCTATTTGTAAGGCCTCCCCAGACAGCCATTTTGCTTTTTTGCTTTTCTTTTCCATGGGGATGGTCTTGATCCCTATCTCCTGTACAATGTCACAAACCTCAGTTCATAGTTCATTAGGCACTCTATCTATCAGATCTAGTCAATTAAATCTATTTCTCACTTCCACTGTATAATCATAAGGGATTTGATTTAGGTCATACCTGAATGGTCTAGTGGTTTCCCCTACTTTCTTCAATTTAATCCTGAATTTGGCAATAAGGAGTTCATAATCTGAGCCACAGTCAGCTCCCGGTCTTGTTTTTGCTGACTGTATAGAGCTTCTCCATCTTTGGCTGCAAAGAATATAATCAATCTGATTTCGGTGTTGACCATCTCGTGATGTCATCTCCATTTCTCTTGTGTTGTTGAAAGAGGGTGTTTGCTATGACCAGTGTGTTCTCTGGGCAAAACTCTATTAGCTTTTGTCCTGCTTCATTCTGTATTCCTAGGCCAAATTTGCCTGTTGCCCCAGGTGCTTCTTGACTTTCTGCTTTTGCATTCCAGACCCCTATAATGAAAAGGACATCTTTTTGGGTGTTGGCTCTAAAATCAACCATTATCACTCTCTAATTCGAGTGTTTTCATCACACCCAAGAAACCTTGTGCCCATTTGCTGTCACTCTGCATTTCCACCCTATCCTAAGGGACTAATCTAGTTTCTATCTCTATACATATTTGCTTTTTTTCTGGACATTTCATGTAAATAGACTCATACAACATTTTGTCTGTATGCACCTTTCATCTGCCTTCTTTCAACAGGTATAATGTTTGTGAGGCTCATCCGTGATGTTGCATGGATCGGTATTTTGTTCCTTTTTATTCTGGTTACTACTATTCCGTTGTATGATACGGCACATTTTGTATGATCGTAAGTTGATGAACATTTGGACTGTTTCCAGTTTGGAAACGAGGAATAATGTTACTGTGGACTCTTGCACACAAGCCTTTGTGTGGACATGTGTTTTTATTTCTCTTGGGCAGAAGTATCTAGGAGTGGAATCCCTGGGTCATGTGGTCATTTGTTTTAAACTGTTAAGAAATGACATGTTGCTTTCTGCAGCAGTTGTACCATTGTATGGTCCCACCGGGGGTGTAAGTGCCATGTCCACGGCACCACCAGCACTTAGTGTTCTCTGTCTTGCTGTCAGCAGCCACTCCAGGGCGTGTGAGGTGGTCTCTCACCGCCCTATTGATTTGCATTTCCCTGAGGACTAACAATGTTGAGCTCCTCTTCCTGTGTTAGCTGGGTATTCCCATATATTCTTTGGTGAAATGTCTGTTAAAATCTTGTCCATTTTAAAAATTGGGTAGTCTTCTTATTGAGTTCTAAGAGTTCTCATATATTCTAGATGTAAGTCCTTTACCAGATATAGAATTTGCATACGTTTTCTCCCAGTTTGTGGTTTGTCTTTTCACCTCCTTAATGGTATCCTCTGAAGAACAAAAGCTTTTAATTCTAAATTAGTCCAATTTATACATTTTGTTGTTTTATGGATCATGCTTTTAGTATCACATCTATAAAAATCTTTGCCTAACACAAGATCACAAAGAATCACACATATGTCTTCTTCAAAGACTTTTACTGTTTTAGCTCTTACATTTAGGTTTATGGTCCATTTTCAGTTAATTTTTGTATATAATGTAAAGAAAAGGTCTAACTTCATCTTTTTGCATTGCTTAGTCACTAAGTCGTGACAGAATCTTTGCGACCCCATGGACTGCAGCACTCCAGGCTTCCCTGTCCTTCACTATCCACCAGAATTTGCTCAAACTCACGCCCATTGAGTCAGTGATGTCATCCAACCGTCTCATCTTCTGTCAACCCCTTATCCTCCTGCCCTCAATCTTTCCCATCATCAGGGTGTTTTCCAAGAGTTGGCTCTTCGCATCAGGTAGCCAAAGTACTGGAGCTTCAGCTTTAGCATCAGTCGTTCCAATGAGTATTCAGGGTTGAGTTCCTTTAGGATTGACGGGTTTGATCTCCTTGTAGTCCAAGGGACTCTCAAGAGCTCTTCTTCAACACCACAATTTGAAAACATCAGTTCTTTGGCCCTCAGCTTTATTTATCATCCAACTCTCACATCTGTTCATGACTACTGGAAAACCATAGCTTTGACTATATGACTTTTGTTGGCATACCCACTTGTCTCAGCACCATTTGTTGAAAAGATTATTCTTTCACCTGCTGAATTGGTTGAAAACTAATTGACCATCAGTGTGAGGGTTTATTTCCATACCCTCAGTTATGTTCCATTGATCAATGTCTATCCCATGCCTGTACCACCCTGTCTTTATTACTGTAACTTTTTCCTATGATTCAAAATCTGGAAGTTTAAGTACTCTAACGTCACTCTTTGTTTCCAAAATTGTTTTAGCTCTTCTGCAACCTTTGCATTTCCAAATGAATTTTAAGATCAGATTTACAATTTCTGAAAAAAAAAAAAAAAAAGCCAGCTGGAATTTTGATGGGCTTTCATTGAATCTACAGATCAATCTGGAAAGAACTGCCACCTTAATAATACTGAGTGTTCTAATCCATGAATATTAAATGTCTCTTCACTTATTTACATCTTCTTTTCCTTTTTACCGTGTTTTATAATTTTCAGTACACAAACCTGGCCTTCTTCTGTTAAATTTACTTCTAGGTTTCTTATTCTTTTTATGCTGCTGTGAATGGGATTGCTTACTGAAGTTTATTTTCAGATTGTTCGTTGCTAATTCATGGAAATGTAATGGATTTTTGGACCTGGAGCTTGTATCCTGTGACCTTGATGGATTCATTTGTTAGTTCTAGCAGTCCATGTGTAAGTGCATTCCCTAGAATTTTCTATTACAAGATCAAGTCTGGGATTAACGACAGTCTTCCTTTTTTCTTCCCAACGTGTATGCCTTTTATTTCTTTTCTTTCCTGATTACATCGTCTAGAACTTCAGTATAATGTTGGAAAGAAGTAGCTAGAGCTGACATTATTGTGTTTTTCTTGATTTTGGGTGGAGAAGGCAATGGCACCCTACTCCAGTACTCTTGCCTGGAAAATCCCATGGATGGAGGAGCCTGGTGGGCTGCAGTTCATGGGGTCACAAAGAGTTGGACACGACTGAGCAACTTCCCTTTCACATTTCACTTCCATTCATTGGAGAAGGAAATGGCAACCCACTCCAGTGTTCTTGCCTGGAAAATCCCAGGGACGGGGGAGCCTGGTGCGCTGCCGTCTATGGGGTCACACAGAGTTGGGCACGATTAAAGCGACTTAGCAGCAGCAGCAACAGCCTGATTTTGGGGGGAGTATTCAGTCTTTTGTCATTAACTGTTCTGTTAATGTTTAGTCACTAAATTGCGACAGACTCTTTTGCAACCCCATGGACTATAGCCTGCCAGGTTCCTCTGTCCATGGGATTTCCCAGACAAGAATGCTGGAGTGGGTTGCCATTTCCTTCTCACCTATCCTTCCTACCTATCACCTATCACCTATCACCAATTCCTTCCTACCTTCAAACCTGAGCCTCTTGCATTGGCAGGCGAATCCTTTACTAGCCATCAGGGAAGCCGAACTATGCTGTTAGCTTTGGGTTTATCATAAAGGCCCTTTATCAGGTTAGGGAATTTCCTTTCTATTCCTAGTTGGTTGAAAGTTGTTATCGTGAATGAGTGTTGAATTTTTCAAAATTTTTTTTCTGCATTTATGGTCATGCAGATCTGTCCTTTGTTTCTATTAATATTGTGTGATGGCAATTGATCTTTTGGAAGTTAAAGCAACCTTGCCATCCTGGGATGAACCTCATGTGGCCATAGCGTCTAATCCTTTTTACACATTGCAAGGTTCAGTTTGCTAATATTTTTGAGAATTCTTGCAACTATATTCATGAAGGATATTGGTCTGTGGTTTTTCTTGTGATCTCTTCATCTGGCTTTGGTATTAAGGTAACATCAGACTCAGAGAATGAGCTGAGAAGCATGTCTTCCTTCTACACACTCTGAGTTTGTAGCAGGCGGCTATGTGCACAAGCAATCTTCCAAGTCTTCAACACAGAGGATTTGCACATTTTTGGTTAGATATATTTCTAGGTATTTGGGGTTTTTTTAAGGATTATTAGCAATAATATTTTAAAATTTCTTTTTCCAATTGCGTATTGCAGTTTATAGAAATATTACTGATCTTTGTATATTGACCCTGTATCCAATGACCTTCTCAATTCTATGATGAATTCTAATAATTTTTGTGTTTTTTTTGTTTTTGTTTTTGTTTTTGTTTAATTTTAATAATTTTTGGAAGGTTCTTTGGGAATTCTACTCATAAAATCATGCGAGCTGCAGATGACAACGCTGAGAATGAAGTACATGAATAGGCAGGGCACAAGCTGTTTCCGGGCTAGAACATGAGCCACACCTGACTTCAGCATAAGTCAGTGGGGTGAGGGAGTCCACTTAGCACGAGGGCAGAGGCATACTCAGGCAGCACACACAGCTGGGTGTGACTTGGAGCAGACTGAAAGCCTGTCTTCTAACAATTCTGCATCCTTCTCTACGGCAGGAGTGGGTCCTGCTTCCCAGGGCTGTCCTCTGTGGCCAAATGCCATTCCATGCCCACTGCTGGCTCTTTCCCTCTGCTCTCCTTCTCCTACCAGGTCCCAGAATGTGGCCAAGACCCAGGCAATGATTGGCAGGCGTGGGGCGGGGGTCCCATTGGAAACCCCACCTCTGTGGTCTCGGTATGATGGCTGTGGCTCGCCTGCAGTCCTCCGGAGGGCGAACTCGTCGGCAGTGGGGACTTCGCCTTATTCACTGTGGGTTCCGTCTGGCACGGAGCGGACACTCAATTCCCCACCTTCTCCTGTGTGCGTTCATCAGTCTATTTGTCCAGAGGTACCTCAGGGACTGTTAAGTCACTGAGATTTGGCTCGGTAAGCATTATTACAGCCCTCCATTAGCGGAGGTGAAGATTTCACCGTTTTTAATTAAATTACTTCTTCAATATACTAATAAAAGCTGAGGCGGGTGAACACACAGGAGCCTTTGTTTATCTTAAAGCAGTGGCCTGGTCAGCGCGCTGGCGGGCGGCTCAGTGCAAGGCGGAAGTGCGCCAGCTTGGGGGGCAGCTGGTTCCAATCTCAGCCCCACCGCTCACTAGCAGGGGGAGCCTCGGGCCGGGCACTCACCCCCAGCCTCCTTTCCTCAGCAAGTGAGGGCAAAACAAAAAGGATAACTGAAGGTAATGACAGTGTCTGCCTGACAGAGGTATCGAGAGGCTAAAGTGAGTGGACACCACAAAAATCATTGAAGGCAGAGCTTGGCATGTAGAATGGGTTCCCTATTCCTGGCCGTTCTCAGAGAACTGGTAAGTAGGTGTGAAGATGAACTGTGCCTGGCGCACCAGCTAGAGCATCTCCCCCCGGACAAAGCAGAACCCAGAGCTCGGAATCCACACTGTGCAGAGGCATTCTAGATGGACAGAAGCGTGCAGCTCCGGCCTCCAGAGCGGAGCGCAAACCGGAACCCTCCAGCCCTCCTCCAGGCCCTGGGAGCCTCCCCCGAGCCCGGCCCACGGCGGAGACTGTCCAGGGTGGCGGGCTTGGCCGGGGGACCCGGAGGCCAGGGGACTCCTCTTCTGTGTTTGAGCCTGAGGCAAAGTAGTTCACTGCACTCCTGGTTATTTACTAGAGATTCAGTAATCGGATGTGCTCAGTAAATAACTAACGTGTGACACGTGGCTCTGAACCAAAGACATCCAAATGCTGCTTTCTAAAATGAACGTGAAAGGGGGCAGGAGCTAATGTTTAAAGCAACATCATGGACAAGCCTCCCTTTGCAGGACAGGGAAGCAATTAAACAGACTATTCTGGGACTAAGAAAATGTTCCCATTCGGGGCTACAAGTTGGTTATGAACCCGTGGGGATGGGAGGAAAGCTTGACGGGTCAAGGTTAGTCCTTAATTGTACAGGTAATGGTGATGAGTCACTCCATCCTTAACAATCCTGACACCTGTCGCTCTCAGCCCCCGGCATTCACCTGGCTACACTGCAGTACACTTTATGTCCCCCATCTTCCCAACTAGACCCCGCTCTTGAGGTCAGGCTTTGCATCCCTGAGCACTCATAAGAAGTGCCAGCATATAATGGTGGTGGTGGTTTAGTCGCTAAGTTCTGTCCAACTCTTGCAAGCCCGTGGACTGGAGCCCACCAGGCTCTTCTGTCCATGGGATTTCCCAGGCAAGAATACTACAGTGGGTTGTCATTTCCTTCTCCAGAGAATCTTCCCCACCCAGGAATCAAACCTGCATCTCCTGCATTGCAGGCGGATTCTTTACCACTGAGCCACCTGAGAAGCCCATAGCATATAATGGGAGCTCAAAATTATTTGTTGAGTGATAAATTAATGAGTATACAGTTTTTTTATTGGTCCTGTTGAGTGTTAGCCTTCCTCACAACAGTGAGTTTTTCACCAGTTTCAAAATCTTACAGACTTGATGAGCAGCAGTGCTTTCTTCAACGATGAATCGTGATCTTCATGTCTAAATAACTTCGTGATAATGTTTTCCTTGTGAACCTGATTTCTAAAGTTGATGCTACAAAATTAAGAGACAGACAGGAATAAGGTTATGTTCTTGACCTTTGTTCTTAATGCAAAAAAAAAGAAAGAAAATCACCCTAACAACATCTATACTAACGCTTTATTTCTGGATGGCTCCTCTTCCAAAAAGCGTCACATGCTCGTGTGGGCCCATCTGTCACTCAGTCAACGTGGTACCTAATCAGGGAGCCAGCTTGCATGCAGTTCCCACAGGCGCCAATTAGTCTTGCAGCCCCTTCACTCTCCCCTTCCCTTGCTGAATAGTCGTGGCCAGCCGTCTGGCCAGTTCAAGCCTTTGGTCTCAAAAAAAAGACCAGGAAAGACGCTGAGATCATGGTTGAGAACAAACTGATCACTGTTGAGATCAGTGCTGAAACCAGTACTCCTTGTAGAGGCAGCGTGTTGCAGCCCACTTGCCCACATCATCACTGAGGACGTCGACCTTCACAAGCTGTCCCTCACCGCTGACAGTGGCCGTGACCGCCAGGACCACCTCTGTTATCAGACCCGTCTCCTTCACTTGCCTTTTGCTTTCATCCCCCGAGATCAGGGCCAGCAGCCTGCATGTATGCTTGGAGGCCCATGATCATCCACTGGGGAGATCAGAGCCAACTTCACTGGGGATTCTGATCACAGCGGAGGCTGAAGAACCTCCTGGCAATATATACTTGCCAGCCTCCCTTTTCAGGGTTCAATTAGACGGTTTGACATGTCCCACGAAATAAAGAATGGTGGTGAGTCAGACTGGCTCTGAACATCTCTCAGATCATTTAGGGGAGTTCACTGCTGCATCTATACAGCCATCTTAGCTTTTTCCAGTTGTACAAGAACAATCAAACCCACACACCCCTGCCACCACTTTTACGGAACATAGGAAGTAGCAGAAATGCTGGGTCTGAGTTCTTCGTATGACTTGGAACCTGGCTTTTCTGAAGACCACAAACACTGGCATGAATGGGTACGTCTGCACCAGTTTTATCTCCCACAGTACCATTGACGCTGGGGCCGGACAGTTCTTTGTTGCGGGGGTAGGAGGGGAGAGGGGGTGGAGGTCCCGTGCTGTGCACTGAGGGATGTTTAGCCGCATCTCCAGGCTGCATCCAGTGGAGAGTGGTAGCACCCCTGCCCCAGCTGGGACAATACATTGCGAAATATCTCCTTGGGGGCCAAGACGGTCCCCAGTTGAGAACTACTCTTTTAAAGTAAACAAAGTTCACAGGTTAATTTGTACAGTCCTCAGCAAGGTGCTGTGGGACAAGAAAACTATAAAGAGATAGAAGTAACTTCACTTAAGAAATGAACTCATAGAACTGCATGTATGGGGGGTGGGGTGTGGTGAGGGGCGAGGGGCTCTGAATACCTGGAAGGCTGGTGACCAGGGCAGTTCATTAAATATTCACAAACCCTGAGACAGGGATTGGACCTAGTGAAATGGGAATTAACCCTGTGGTATATTTCACTTTACAATAGAGCATAGTGCTTTCAATGAATGTGCTGAGGTTATAAAGGCTGTTTTTTTTTTCTTTAAGATTCATATAGGGCGATCAATACAGGGTACACATCAACACAAACAAAATAGTTCTTAGAGCGAAAGTCTAAACGCCAAAATGTCATATTATTAAGTGTTTTTTTATGTTTCGGGGCCCCCACCACAATTTATGTGATAATGTAAATCTCAAGTTATAATAGACATTAGAATGGAAGTGAAAATAACGGCACTCAAGGCAAATAATCCACAGTATGTGCGCCATGCAGAGTGCGGCTGGAGAACAAGTTAGCATACATTGCTCTTTTGCATATAGCATTTTAGAGTTGCATGTTTATACCCAGTTCTACAAGGAGATACTTAGTGCTCGGAGACCGCGCTTGGCAGGGGGTGTCTGCAGACGTTTAGGCTCCGATTCCGCCTCCATGACTCATGAAGCCTGTGATCTAGTGAAGACTCCCCTAATGTCTTATTTTGCCATCTAGAAGTTGGAATAATAATTATACCTACCTTACAGTTTAAGGTAATTTTAAATAAGAAAAATATATGGAAAATACTTTGTAAGCTATACATCATTATGTAAAAGTCTAATTATTCAATGAAGACTAATTTGTCATTCAATAAATGAAGAAAAAGTAATTCGAATATTCTCTAAGCTTTTGCATATTATGATATGCGTAACCACACCTTGGTTTTTTCTTTTACATACCTATTTCTTTTTGTCAAGGGAGCTTTATTGCTAGCTTCATATTGAGGTTCATAAAATGATGTTAAAAATTGCTTCCAATTGACTTTAGTGGTGGTTTTAAGTCCAAATCTGGATTAGAAAAAACAAAGATAGTATTTCAAACAATTTTTTCTGTAACACTGCATGGATTAGGTGCTTACTATTGAACTAAAATGGCAGCAGTGAATTTATATGAAATTTTGTATATAAGGTAAACAAAATAGTTTAGTAAAATAACACTGCAAATTGACTTCTTAAAAGCAAGTAAAAAGCACACTGCCTGTACATCTCCATGTCTCCAGTTCTGTCCGCAGCAGCATACATTGAAGGGAGAAACAAAGGGCTTTGATTAAAATTCTAAGGCTCCTGAAATCATTCTTTCAAACTCATTATTTGAAGAGTTCGATTGGAGTGGTAGGCAGAATAAAAGCCCCAAGATGTTCCTGTTCTAGGTCCAGAAAATAGAGGAATAAGAGAGAAAATCTGGGGTGAAAAGCTTTAGGTATGTCTGAGAGACCCCCAAGCCTTAAGCAGGATAGACAGTGTGTACCCACATCTCAAGCCTTGTGGGAAGAAGAGTTCTACCTGGGCGCTCCTGCCATGGAGGGTCCCGTGTATCAGAGAACAGAAATCGTGTAGACGGGAGACGAGCTGCTCAGCCGTTGACTGAAAATGGCGGCAGGCAGAGCGGGTGTTGGCAAGACTGCTGGCTTACTCTCAGAGTCGGCAGGGAAAGAACGCGGAGGATCTCCTGAGAATCTCACTGGGCCACGCGCGGGAGAGCGCACACAAATACACGGGGTCATCTGCGTCCTACCCAAGAAGGCCACTTGGAAGAGTGAACGGACCTTAGTAAAGGGAGGCTTTCCTTCCCTATCTCCAGGTTGCCAGGGGCCGAGGAGGGAAGAAGTAAGTGATCAGCTGAGATGGAGGTGCATTGGCCTTCATCAAAGAACTGCAGACGTGAGAGCCAAGTGTGAAACCCACAGACCCAGCAAGAGCTCTCCTGAAAGGAAACGCCTGCAGACAAAAGACACTTGCTAGGCCCAGAGAATGCAGTTTCCAGCTCACAGGAGAGCCAGTCCAGTACGAACATTCCTGCTCCCCTTTTTTCCTCTCCTTCCTCTGGGCACTTCCGCCCTGGAGGAGTCAGAACCCAAGTTTGCAATATGGGGAAGGAAGAGAAGTGCCAAGTGGGGAGAGGGGAAGAGGCCATTTGTGCCCCTAGCAGGCCCTGACTGGGCCAGGAACACGATTCACATTTAAATCAGGTCTACAGCTTTGACCATGATCTGTGACTAACTATTGCAACTAGTAAGCTGGGGCTGTTTGTGTGATTCGAGACAAACCAGAAAAATCAAAGTCTGCTCATACTTTTCATCCATGGGGAAAAGAACTAATCCAACTGAGGAAATTTAAAGGGACAGTGGGAAACAAACTTAAGTTGCCTTAAGACTGTAGTGGGCTTCCCAGGTGGCGCTCGTGGTAAAGAGCCTGCCTGCCAATGCAGACAGACGTCAGAGACGAAAGTTCAGTCCCTGATGAAGCTTCAGTCCCTGAGTTGGGAAGATCCCCTGGAGGAGGGCATGGCAACCCACTCCAGTATTCTCGCCTGGAGAATCCCTTGGAGGGAAGAGCCCAGCAGGCTGCAGTCCATAGCGTTGCAGAGTTGGACACGACTGAGTGACTTAGCACACACACACACACACACACACACACAATCAAGACTGTAGTACTGCCATCTCAACTGAGGTTTACACTTGCACCCATCCATCCAACGGTCCATCCATTCATACACCCACGTGTGGTGCCAAGCTACCATCTTTTCTCACTCGAATCTTTGCGATAGCTCATTGGTCTCCTGTACCTATTGTTGCCTTCCACTGAAGTATTTTCACACTTTAATCAGCCTGCTCTTTTTGAAACGCAAATGTGATCACTCTTTTGCTTAAAATCTTTCCACAACTCCCCATTACTCTTACGGCAAAAATTACAGTCCTTCAGTAAGCACAGCCTGCACAGTTGGACCCTATTCACACCTCTGACTTTATCCCATACCATGCTGCCCCTCGCTCTCAGATTCCTCAGAACGCTTGTGCTCTTCTTGCCACAGGTTCCTTAAACTCGCTGCTGCCTTTGCTAACTGCCACCTTCCCCCTCACTATCTCCCACACTTTAGGTAGTTAATTCTGCTCCTCTTGCAAGCCTCAACTGAATCATCACTCTCTCAAGGAAGCCTCCCCTTTTTTCCCTAGGCAGGGCTGTTTGTCCTGCAGCACCATGTCTCTATCCTCTGTTGGATTTATCACCACCTAAGAATTAGTATCATCAGCGGCTAACGCTTGTATACCACTTCAGTTATGATTACTTTATACCAGCTAACGCTGACTGGTTATTACTTCTGCTCTTAGCACCTCGTATGTGGTCATGAGAAAGAGCGACGGACTGACTAAGTGATTGCATCAGGCAACAAGCAGATTGTGACAGCGGCTGATGCCTTGCTATTAACACACAAAACAAAGCTTCCTCTTTCCTACTCAAACTTTCTTCTCCAGACTTCAAGCACTATTTTGATACAGTTTGCTAGTGCTATATATTTTCACCTTAAATTTAAAGGTGAAAATTAAAAAGTTAAATATTGGAAACATTGTGACTACTATTAAAAATATGATCAGCTGCATATATTATGTTTAGGAAATTGCCTTGCTCTTTGGGAAAAATATCAGTCTATATAGTACAGAAAAATAAACTCAAAGAGATTAAAAAGTTAAACATAAAAATTAGGACCACTGAAAACAAGAAAAAAACTAGGTGTATATTTATCTGGTATTCGAATGACAATGGATTTTTAAACAAAACTTAAGAGGAGAAATCACAAACTTATTTAATTACATCAAAATAATAAATTCCTGTATATCAGAAATATTAAAAGTTTGAACCAAACAATAGACTTACAAAGTTATCTTTCATGATGATGCATAACAAATTGTTAATATTTTTAAAACATAAAGTGTTTTACAAATTAATATGACAATATTAACTTGACTTCTTCTAGTAGTGGTAGAGTAAGATCCTTCTGGACCAATCCTCTTAGAGATGATCACAATGAACTCTGAATGTAATACCAAAAGCAGCTGCCTAAAAGCACTGCAGGGGTTTCTCTGGTGGCTCAGCTGGTAAAGCATCTGCCTGCAATGCAGGAGACCAGGGTTCCATTCCTGGAAAGGAATGACTAACCACTGTAGTATTCTTTCGTGGAGAATCCCATGGACAGAGGAGCCCGGAGTCCACGAGGTTGCAAAGAGTCAGACAAAACTGAGCAACTAAGCATGTCACACGAAAGGGACTAAAGAGTGAACTCTGGTGGGAAATCTATGCTGAGAAGAGAGGAGTTGTAAGAATATTTTCAGTGCATCTAACCCAGGCTAGGGTACTGTAACATGAGGGATAGCAAAGGCACCAATAGAAAAAAAAAAAAGTGGTCTTCGTAGCTTAGAAAACTAGAAGATTAATAAGCCCAGATAAACTATAAACCTAGAGAGAAAGAGAAATCCTGGGAAAGAAGGGGCCAGAGAGGGATCCCCAAATTCTGTCTCACCACATTTCGGGGTGGTTTCTGAATCTCACGTGATCAGGACCTACTAAAAAGCATAGCTAAACACAAAAGGTCTGAATTAAAATCGGAACTGCCACCCAAGAAACAGAATATTCAGCTTGAGTTCAACTAAGATAAGTGCCTACCAAAACAAAAGAAACCACACTCATTGAAAAATAATTATAACAGAAGTTAGAGTTTCCATGATTTAACGTTCAAACTTTCTAAGACAGAATCTAAAATTGCAGGAATATGAAAAACCAGGAAAATGAAACATTAGTAAGGAAAGAAACAAAGTCAATCGAGAGGAATCCCAAATAACCTAAATGGTGGTGTTACCAGACAAGAATTTTTAAAGCAATGATTATAAGCATCATCAATGATATAAATGAAAACATGCCTAAAAGGAGTCAAAAGATAGGAAATCTCACAGAGAAGTGGATATAATAAAAAGAATTAGGCAGAAATTTTAGAATGATGAAAATACTACCTGAAATTTTTTTAAAAATCACTTGATGGAATTAACAAAATAATGGAGAAAACAGAAGGGAGAAGGAGTGAATATAAATACAAATCAACCAAAATCACCAAATATAACACACACAGAATACACATATATTTATAAAATGAATAGAGCTTCAAAGACACAAGACAGTCTTACATACATGTAATTGCAGTCACAGAAGGAAAAAAGAGAATAGGATAGGAAAAAGAATCTTGAGGATATAAGAGCCAAAATTTCCCCCCAATTTGATTAAGATATACATTTACAGATTTAAGATGCTCACAAACACTGAGCAGTAGCTGCGTGACACACGCCAGGCCAGGGCACAGCACGGTCACCAAGCTGAGAGTCAGCGCGGCAAGAGAGCCATCACACACGAGAGGACGACAGTCTGACAGGCGACTCCTCATTCCAAACAATGGAAACCAAAAAGAGGGGGCAGAACAAGAAAGTGCTGAAAGAAAGATCGGTTACAGAGCGTTCAGTCTAAGAAAAGATCACTCAAAACTGCAGGAGAAATAAAGACTTCTCTAAATAAAATAAACCTAAGGGAACCCATCTTTAGTACACATAGTTCAGTCGCTCAGTCGTGTCTGACTCTTCGCAACCCCATGGACTGCACCATGCCAGGCCTCCCTGTCCATCACCAACTCCCAGAGCCTACTCAAACTCATGTCCATTGAGTCAGTGATGTCATCCAATGTCTCATCCTCTGTCATTCCCTTCTCCTCCTGCCCCCAGTCCCTCCCAGCATCAGGGTCTTTTCAAATGAGTCAGTTCTTCGCATCAGGTGGCCAAAGTATCGGAGTTTCAGCTTCAGCATCAGTCCTTCCAACGAATATTCAGGACTGATTTCCTTTAGGATGGACTGGTTGGATCTCCTTGCAGTCCAAGGGACTCTCAAGAGTCTTCTTCAACACCACAGTTCAAAAGCATCAATTCTTCACCGCTCAGCTTTCTTTATAGTCCAACTCTCATATCCATACATGACTACTGGAAAAACCATAGCTTTGACTAGATGAACCTTTGAAAGCAAAGTAATGTCTCTGCTTTTTAATATGCTGTCTAGGTTGGTCACAGCTTTTCTTCCAAGGAGCAAGCGTCTTTTAATTTCAAGGCTGCAGTCACCATCTGCAGTGATTTTGAAGCCCCAAAAAATAAAGTCTCTGACTGCGTCCATTGTTTCCCCATCTATTTGCCATGAAGTGATGGGACCAGATGCCATGATCTTAGTTTTCTGAATGTTGAGTTTTAAGCCAACTTTTTAATGCTCCTCTTTCACTGTCATCAAGAGGCTTTTTAATTCTTCTTCACTTTCTGCCATTAGCATGGTGTCATCTTCATGTCTCACGTTATTGATATTTTTCCCAGCAATCTTGATTCCAGCTTGTGCTTCATCCAGCCCAGCATTTCACAGGATGTACTCTGCATATAAGTTAAATAAGCAGGGTGACAATATACAGCCTTGATGTACTCCTTTCCCAATTTGGAGTCAGTACACATATTCCTCTTCAGGCTGAACAAAAATGATAGCAGACAGAGACCTTGGCTCCTCAGAAAGGAATAAAAAGAGCATTGGACATAACTAAGATGAAAGTGAAGTTGCTCAGTCATGACTGCCTCTTTGTGACCCTGTGGACTGAAGCCTACCAGACTCCTCCGTCCATGGAATTTTCCAGACAAGAGTACTGGAGTGGGTTGCCATTTCCTTCTCCAGGGGATCTCTTTGACCCAGGGATCGAACCCAGGTCTCCCACATTGCAGACAGATGCTTTACCTTCTGAGCCACCAGGGAAACCCGAGATGAAATGAAATTTATTGAAAAACACAAATTACCAAAAATGACCCAAGAAGAAACAGAAAACTTGAATAGTTCTATATTAATTTTTTAAATTGAAATTTGTAATTCAAAACAGTCCCCTGAAGAAAACTTCAAACCTAAACGGCTTCTCAGATGAGCTCTATCAAACACTGAAGGAAAACGGTAGTAGCAGTGGTAATCATGACGGCAGCAGCCGCGGCAACGCCAGTCAGAACACGGAGGGGCAGGAGACAGATCCCAACACACTTCCCAGGCCAGAGTTACCCTCTCGAGACACATTCATAAGAAAAGACAGCTTCAGACAAATCATCACTCATGAAAAAAAGATACCAAAAAAAACCTTAACAAAGTTTAGCAAATAAAATCGAACAGTATATAAATGGGATAATCTATCAGGGCCAAGTGGGGTTTAATCCCAGGATGCAAAATTGGCTTAGCATCTGAAAATCAATCCATGTAATTCACAACATTAATGGGATAATGGAGAAGTACATGATCGTCAGAATAGATGCAGGAAAACATTTGACAAAAATCAACATACACAGTTTTTAAAATTCAGCAAAATAGGAATAGAAAGGAAATCCCTTAACCTAATAAGGGCATCTACAAGAAATCCATGGCTGACATCAATGTGGTTTAAGATGGAATGGTTTCCACCTAACATCAGGAGCAAGGCAAGGGGGCTAATCCCACCACTTGTGCTCAGCGTTGTGCTTAATGTCCTATTGTCACACTTAATGTCCTACCTAGTAACATATGGCAAGAAAAAAAGGCATACAGATTGCAAAGGCAGATGCAAGCTTGCCTTTACTTAGAGGCACAATGTCTGTCTATTTAGGAAAAAACACTAAGGAATCCACAGTAAAAGTATTAGAACAAATTAATCAGTGAATTTAGCAAGGTCACCATATTGTAAAGTCAAAAACCAAAAAAATCAATTGTATTTGTTAGCATTAGCCATGAATAGTGAGAAAATGAAAAATTTTTTAATTCATTTACATTAGCATCAAAAAATAAAAATATTTAGGAATACATACAATATAATATGTGCAATATCTGAGCATTGTAAACAACAAAATCTTGCCTAAGGAAATTAAAGACCTAAATAAACAGAAAGATGTACCGTGCTCATGGAATGGAAAACTGAATATTATTAAAGTGAAAAAATCTTCCCAATGTACTCAGAAAAGTGGCAGATCTCCCCAATGTACTTACAAAATCTTAGCAAACTTTCTTTCTTTTTTAAAAAAACATATTGACAAGCTGAATGAATATACAGGAAGGCAAAGAACCTTCAATACTCAAACAATTTTGAAAGAAAAGAACAAGTGTACACAAGTAAATTTCAAGACTTACTATTTAGCTACAGTAATCAAGACAACAGTATGGCACTGTTTCAAGATGTATTCTTACAACTTCTGGAAGAGGACAGAGTCCAGAAACATACTCACACATATGCGGTCAATTAATTTTTGAAAAAGGTGCAAAGTAATTCATTAGGGAAATGATCGCCTTTTCAACAAATGAATATCTTTGCAGGAACAGAATGAACCTTGACCTCATACCATATACAAAAATTAACTAGAGATGGACCTAAATGTAGGAGCTAAAATTATTAAACTTCTAGAAGAAAAGATAAGGCAAGATAAAATCCTTGTGCTATTGGGTTAGGCAAAGCTTTCTGAAAATGAACTCCCCAAAAATTACCCATAAAAATTTTAATGGATAAAATGTACTTCATCAAAACAAAAATACTTCTGTACTTCAAAAGACCAAGTTAAGAAAATGAAAAAGCAAGCCATACTGAACGAAGATATTTGAAAAACATGTATGTGACAAAGAGCTAATATCCTGAACACATAAAGAAGAGCACAAGCGGTAAGAATACACCCGCCAATGCAGGAGACACGGGGCAACTGAACGTGCTCACATCAATAACAGGAAAAGAAACGATCCTGTAAAAATAGACAAATGCTTTGCACATCCACTTAACGAAAGGAAAGATACAAATGGCCAATAATCACACGAAGAGAGTCTCAAAATCATTAGTCATCAGAAAAAAATAGGAGTTAAAAATAGAAATAGCTCTACACAAACTAGAATGGCTAAAATTAGGAAGACCGGCAGTACCGAGCTTCGGTGGGGAAGTGAAGCATCTGGCTTTCTTACATATTGCTGGTGGAACTGCAAATCAATACAGTGACTTTGGAAAGTGGTTTGACAGTGTTTTATAAATTTAAAGATCCACTCATCATTGTTGTTTTTGTTTAGTCACTAAGTTGTATCCCACTGTTTTCTGACCCCTAGACTGTAGCCCGCCAGGCTCTTCAGCCCATGGGATTTCCCACGCAAAAAAACTGGAGTGGATTGCCATTTCCTTCTCCCGGGATCTTCTCCACCCAGGGTTCGAATCTGAGTCTCCTGTATTGGTAGGCGGATTCTTTACCACTGAGCTACCTAGAAAGCCCACACTCATCATACAACCCAGCAATTTTACTACTAAGTATTTCACCCAAGAGAAATAAAAACATATCCCCACAAAATAAGACCTGTATGTGAATGTTCATAGCAACGTTTTCTACACTGTCCTCAAACTGAAAACAATCCAGATGTCTATCAACGGCTGAGTAGATAAACAAATTAGGGAATATCCATGTGATATTTCCCAACAAATTCGGAAACACTATGGGATACTTGTATGCAGGTCAGGAAGCAACAGTTAGAACTGAACATGGAACAACAGACTGGTTTCAAATAGGAAAAGGAGTACGTCAAGGCTGTATATTGTCACCCTGTTTATTTAACTTATATGCAGAGTACATCACGAGAAACGCTGGACTGGAAGAAACACAAGCTGGAATCAAGATTGCCGGGAGAAATATCAATCACCTCAGATATGCAGATGACACCACCCTTATGGCAGAAAGTGAAGATGAACTAAAAAGCCTCTTGATGAAAGTGAAAGTGGAGAGTGAAAAAGTGGGCTTAAAGCTCAACATTCAGAAAACGAAGATCATGGCATCCGGTCCCATCACTTCATGGGAAATAGATGGGGAAACAGTGGAAACAGTGTCAGACTTTATTTTTCTGGGCTCCAAAATCACTGCAGATGGTGACTGCAGCCATGAAATTAAAAGACACTTACTCCTTGGAAGGAAAGTTATGACCAACCTAGACAGCATATTCAAAAGCAGAGACATTACTTTGCCAACAAAGGTCTGTCTAGTCAAGGCTATGGTTTTTCCAGTAGTCATGTATGGATGTGAGAGTTGAACTGTGAAGAGGGCTGAATGCCGAAGAATTGATGCTTTTGAACTGTGGTGTTGGAGAAGACTCTTGAGAGTCCCTTGGACTGCAAGGAGATCCAACCAGTCCATCCTGAAGGAGATCAGCCCTGGGATTTCTTTGGAAGGAATGATGCTAAAGCTGAAACTCCAGTACTTTGGCCACCTCATGCAAAGAGTTGACTCATTGGAAAAGACTCTGATGCTGGGAGGGATTGGGGGCAAGAGGAGAAGGGGACGACAGAGGATGAGACGGCTGGATGGCATCACTGACTCAATGGACGTGAGTCTGAGTGAACTCTGGGAGTTCGTGATGGACAGGGAGGCCTGGTGTGCTGCAATTCATGGGGTCGCAAAGAGTCGGACACGACTGAACGACTGATCTGATGTGATCTGATCTGATGGGATACTACTCAGCAATAACAATTAGTGGAACATTTAGATGTGCAGCAACATGGATGAATCATAAAACTTGGAAAGTGAAAGTAAAAGTAGTCAAATACAAAAGACCACATATCCCATTTGTGAGCACACCGAAAAATAGCCAAACTTCAGAGACAGTGACAGAGAGCAGACCAGTGGTCCTGGGGCCGAGAGGTCAGGGGAGGGACTGCTTTCAAAGTGCAGGAGCACAGCACAGGGTGACAGAAGCGTTCCATACATTCACTAAGGGGGTGGTTACTAAACACACGCAGTTGCCAAAACTCATTAAACTGTGTGTTAGTCACTCAGTCGTGTCTGACTCTTTGTGTCCCCATGGACTGCAGCCCGCCAGGCTTCTCTGTTCATGGGATTCTCCAGGCAAAAATACTGGAGTGGGTTGCCATTCCCTTCTCCAGGGGATCTCCCCAACCCAGGGATTGAACCCAGGTCCCCACATTGCAGGCAGGTTCTTAACCATATGAGAGAGTCATTTCCTAGGCAGGTTGATAAGGAGTCTAGGGGTCCCCAAGGAGAGAGGGGTCTGGAATTCTCAAGGAAGAAGAAAGGACAAACTTATTTTCTTTCTCCACATTCCTTAGGATTATATAACAATAATGTATCCTGCCTAAGGACAGTCTCTGGATTAAATCTTCTGTTATCTTAAAATGTAAATTATGGGAGTAGGTCTGATGAGGTCTTTACAACCTCCAGACATTCTTTGGATTATATAACTTCATTGTTAACACTAGCAAGCAGGTACTCTTTCTAGCCCCTTCTGATGCCTATGTCAGAAGCTTTCTCTATCTCCGTTATACTCTAATAAAACTTTATTACACAAAAGCTCTGAGCGATCAAGCCTCGTCTCTGGCCCCGGATTGAATTCTTCTCGTCCTGGGGCCAAGAATCCCAGTGTCTTCGCATGATTCAACAACAACCTTTCACCAGGGAAGCCCATTAAACTTGAGAAAGAACTTTATATGACTTGTACTGGGACAAAAATATTTTTAAAACACAGGAAATGGTCAAAGGACCTGAGCAAACAGTCGTTCATGAAGGAAGTACATATAACTGTTAAACATGAAAAACGTGCAAACTCAACAGCAATCAAGGTCATATAAATCAAAATAACAACGAGGCACTGCTCTTTCAGCTATCAAATTACCAAGTATTTAAAGACAGCAATGTTAAATGCTGGCGAAAAGCACTCTCATGAACCTCACTCCTGAGAATAAATTAACATTTTTCTGAAGGGCATCTTAGCAAAATGGAATGTAAACCTTGGAAGCATTCAAAACCTTTGACTTAAGGGCTGACAAAACATTAGGCAGCTGTTAAAAATTAATTTCAAGGTTTTTTTTTTAACAACATAAAAAAATCCTCCTGATGTAATATTCTGTAAGAAAATGGAACATAATTTATTTCTCATATTTCTCATGTTAAGCATGTATGGAGCATGTGTACATGCACACACATAAAAATTCTGGAAGGAAATAGACCAAAATATTAATAGTGGCCATCTCTGGCTATTACAATTATGGGTAATTTTTTTTTATCATTTCTTCTATTTTCTAGTTTGAGCCTGTACAGTTTTTATAATCAACATGAATAAACATAACTTTCAAAAAATAGAGTCAGCAGATAATTTTGCTAATCACACGAGTAACCATTATTAACCAAAGTCACAAAGGTGGATATTGCTGGGTTTTTTTAATTCTTAAAAATGCCTCTGGGGACTTCCCTGGCAGTTTAATGGTTGAGACTTCACCTTCCAATGCAGGGGGTATGGGTTCGCTCCCTGGTCAGGCAGCTAAGATCCTGTATGCCTCAGGGCCAGAAAACCAAACAAAACAGAAGCAACATTGAAACAAATTCAACAAGACTTTAAAAATGCCCCAGGGGCTCCTCTTATTTTCTCAGGCCCCTATCCCTCTGGATTCTGATGCTGGGAGTCCAGTATTTTTCCCAATCTATCTTTCCAATCCCATGAAGCCAGGTGGGGGTCTTATAGCAGCATGTGACTCCATCTCTGGGTTACCAAGAAGAAACATAAGTTTTCACATTCAGGATGAATAGATAGTGGCTCCAGACTGATGATAATCTCTGAAGAACCAAAGTGCCAGCATGGTGTGTAGGTCAGAGGCTTATGGAGGTGGTAGATGGAGCTGACTCAATGGACATGAGTTTGAGCAAACTCTGGGAGATAGTAGACAGGGAAGCCTGGTATACTGCGGTCCATGGAGTCGCAAAGAGTTGGACACAACTGAGCAAATGAACGACGACGAGATGGAGCTCAAGTCCACTTTTCAGTGGGTCCAGTAAGAGCATCGACTCATCCCCTGGTTGCTCCTCCAGGCTCAGAAAATGTAACTGGAGGAAGTATTCTTAGGCATTGCAGAGACCTCACATCGGCTTTGCTCTCCATGGAATAAGGGCTGTGCCGGGAGGAAGGGCCAAGGAGGAGACCCCACCCTTCATAAGAGAGTGGACAAGAAGGAATACCACTTCTGTGGGTAAGTGTAGACATGCGTGCCACTGGCAACGTGTGGAGATGAGGGGTGGGAAAAGGATTGATTTCTACAACCTTCTCATTGAAATCACCTGGCCACCCATGCAAAAGCTACTAATACTTGGGTATTAGAAACTGACCGGATAATTGCAAATGTAATCAGGTGATGATGGCATTCACGTGTGCAAACCCACATAGCCCCTGGCATCTCGAACGTAGCTACGGATATTTCATAGAGCTGACATCCTAGATTTCGTGTGGGGACTTTGAGCAGCTCCTGCCTGGGGACAAAAGGCTTTCATCTCTACAAAGGACCAGGGCTTTCATCCCTCCAAGGTTGCCGAGGCTGAGAATGGCCAGTGCCGGACACGTCCGTCCAGACCCACTTTCTGCCCTCCTCCCCTCTGCACAGCATCCTGGTGACCTGCTTCAACAGGCCCCTCGTGCCTCTGGCTCTCAGATGAGCTGGCCAGTGGGAGGCGGCTGGACGGCAAAAGGAGAGAGCAGGCCGGTTACTCCCCAGCCCCTTCCCACTGGACTGAGCATGGCTCTGGCCACACTCCTGCTGAAGGCCTTATCTGCTCTTGGGTGGCTCCCTCCTTCAGCGACTTTCTTGCTCCTCTCACTAACTCCTTCCTCTCTTGCCCCTTCAGACCTAGGAGAGAAAATGCTTTCCCTTCAACTGATTGCACATTTCGCCCTGCCCTCACCAGGGTAAAAGTTCCTTCAGTAAACTTACATGCCATCTGTTTTCTGCCTGGACCCTGCCCAGTGCACTGCCAGACGAAAAAGCCCACAACTGAAGAGAGAACAGCTCCCTCACACCAGAATCTCCTGGTGTTGCCCGCCGTGAGTCACAGCGTCCCCCACCCCAGTCCTGCAATTACCATCTCTCCTCCATTCCCACTGTTTTGCCCTTTCTAGAATGTCACACAAATAGAAGAAATCCTAGACGTGTGGGTTAAAAAAGGTTTGGGCAATAACTGAAAATATATCCCAGGGTATTGCCTCTACACTTCATATAATTTGGGCTAAATGGCTTGTTTTTTGTTTGCATAGCTCTGCCAGGCTACTAATGTTCCCAGCGTGGATGGGAAATTTCTCACCGGGAGATGCTTCTGAGTGGGGACCTGTTCACGTGATGGATGGATGAAGCCCAGGCTCTGGTGAACGTGCAAGTCACAGCATTTATTCCATCCTCTCAACTCTCCCGCAAACCTCATTCTTCATATTTAAACACTGGTTTTGTTTTTAATAGATCTACTTTATATAAAAGGCTAGGCGACAATGAAAAGCACAGCATGTTAGTAATAAAGGTCAAGATATCAGTTCAATTACAGCCTACCATTACATTAGAATATATATATATATGGAAAATAGCTTTTAACGTCCCTAACATATTATTTGGATCAAGATTTTATGTCTCATTACCAAGCTGTTAAGAGTTTTTAATTTAGGTCCTAGATCTGGAGTATTTTTTAAAAATAAACTTTAAAAAAATGCCTATTTTTTTTCTTTCCATTCTTAAATGTGATAGGAGAATAATTTCTGAAATCATTTTGTAGGGCATGAGAGTTTAGATTTTATTTTACTTCCTCCTTTATTCTTTTCTGTATTGTTTGCCTTAAAAAAGGGATGAGTTTTAAAACTTTATCTCTCAATTTCAAGTACAGTAAAAATGGGTTTGTGTGTACACATTTACACGAATTTATCACACGTGTAGAGTCACAGAACCACTGCCCACACAGAACCCAGGACCGCCTCATCCTACACAGCCTCCCTGCTGCTGGCCCTTTGGAGTCAGGCCCCCCACCCCTCACGCTGGAGTGATGAGGGTCTCCTCCCGCCCACCGTGGGATAACCAGGCTCCTACGGTAGGAGCCTAGTTCTCTCACGCAGCACGTCTCTGAGAGTCATCCATGTGCGGGTATCAAGAGTTCTTTCCTTCTTGTTGCTGAGAAATAGTCTATCGTGTAGATGTGAAGCAGCTTGCTGATCCAATCACCTGCTGAGGTACCTTGGGCTGGTTCCAGTTTGGGGTGATTATAAATAGAGCCGTCAACAGTCATGCACAGGTTTCTTAATGAACCCTTAAATCACTGTTTAAACACAAAAGTCATGCAGAATATGTCCAGTGCAATCTTGGGCACATCCTGGTATGTTAACAAAAAGACTAAGCCTAAATTTTAGAAGACGACTCGTGGCTTCTTGTGATGCTCAGATTACAAACATTGAGAGGAATTAAAGAGTTTCCTCTAGCAACACCAGGTGTCCCAACCACCTTCTGGGGGGCCTGAGAGGAGAGCACGGGAAAGCAGAGGTCAGCTCCCGTCAGGGGCCCCCCCAGGGCCACCTGCCGGGAACACGAGTCCCTTTTCTCATTCACCCTTCGGAGGCCACTGCTTTCATGGCAGAAGCAGATTCTCCCTTCTGAGCTTCGAAGGTGACGAATCAGGGGTAAGTCCTTCAACAGTCACTATGTAAACTCAAGAAACAGATGAGAAACAAAGAACCGTGACAGTGCGGGGACCTCCGTGTCCTCTCCCAAGATTTCACAGAAAACATGAGGGCTGTCAGATGGCCAACCGCAGACAGAACCGTGGACAGAAATGTCCCGGCTCAAGAGAAATCTATAGACTGGCGGGACAGAATACAGAAACACACGTTAAACCATTACGGATAGAGTTAATGGCACAACGTGGACATTAAAAACAACGGGAGGGAAAGGATTACATAAAAAGTGGTGGTGTAAATAAATTATCTGTTTGGAAAAAAATATTTTAGTTGGGACACCCACCTTATTTCAGGAGGGACTGAAGCATTTTGTGTTTAAAGAAATGGAAAAACAAGCAGGGTAGAAAAGAGATTTTATCAAGCCTAGACAAAAATGATAACTGGTAGACGTTGCAAAGCACAAGGAGTAGTGCATCTGGTGACGTTAAACTGTGAACTTCTAGACAGTGAGGAAGCACAGTGAAAGTGAAAAAGCAAGCTGGGAAAAACAGCTGCAGCACCCATGACAGAAAAGGGTTCTCTGTGAATAGTGAAATAATTACAAAAACTTATTAAACAAAAAGGTGATGAAAATGACTTGAAAAACCATCCGTGGGGCCATTGACCAATTAGGACCTGAAGAGCATTCTGGGCTCATGGAAAGTCCAACCTCAACAATCCCTCCAAGAGACATAAATTAAAGCAATAAGGGGGTTACGTTTTACACCTCTTAGGTCATCAATATTTTAATACAATGTTAATATTTAGCACTGAAAAGAATCTGAAACCGGAACCCTCACACCGCGTTGACAGCAATGTAAGTCACCGCTATCTTCCGAGAAAACAACAATTCTTGGCAATTCTTATAAAAACTCGGGAAAACATTCACACTGCGGGTGAATGAGACTTTTAGAAATACACTCTGAGGAAAGAAGGTGCCGGCCAAGGAGGAAGCCGTGTGCCTGAAGATGGGGTCTCTAGGTGGAATCCCCCCACAAAGCCTGTCCACAGCCCCCTCGCTTACCACAAGCCCCAGTCCCTGCCGGCCCTGCCTGCCTCCGCCACAGGTCTCCACCCTCTTGCTCTCTTGTCAGCTTGGCTCCAGGCACTGGCTTCTGCGAGTCCCCAGAACAGGGCTCCTGGGGCAGCCCCCCAACAGGGCCTTGGGCCCGCCCAGGAGACTCTGCCCTGGGCTGCTCTCCCTGACCTCACTCGTTCAGAGAGGCCCCTCCAGCCCAGCCACCCTAGAATGGTCTGAGTTCCCCTTATTCTCCGTTATGTCCTTGCCAACCTCTCCACTTCCTTCATATACCTCGCTCAGTCATGTCCGACTCTGCAACCCCATGGACTGCACAGTCCATGGGATTCTCCAGGCCAGAATGCTGGAGTGGGTAGCCCTTCCCTTCTCCAGGGGAACTTCCTAACCCAGGGATCGAACCCAGGTCTCCCACATTGTGGGCAGATTCTTTACCAGCTGAGCCACCAGGGAAGCCCAAGAACTCTGGAGTGGGTAGCCTATCCCTTCTCCAGGGGATCTTCCCAACCCAGGAATCATACCAGGGTCTCCTGCATTGCTGGCAGATTCTTGACCAACTGAGCCATCAGGGAAGCCCTGGAGCCTTCATCACCCTGCACATTTTATTTCATCCGTGTGTTTGTTGACATCAGTCTCCCCGCCAGCAGGTAAAGCTCTTCGAGGGCAGGGATCCTGGCTTTCTTAGTCCCCAGCGAGTTCCTAGGCAAGTGCTCAGGAATTGCATGGTGACTGACTGATTAAACAAAAAATGCATGCAGAACTAAAAGGAACCTAAAGACTTAAGTGACGGTGACGCGCAGGGCGCTGAGAAGGGAAGGAGGTGCCGTGGTCTAGATCGGTATTATTTTCTCCTTCTCTGTCTCTCATGCCTCTCCTTTCCAGGTGACCCCGTGGTGTCCTCCAATGATTCAGTTTCGCAGGACAAGCTTCCATCAGCCTCAACCCTACATCCCCGGAGAAAAGGATTTCTAGTTATCTGGACAGAAAGCCGGGTGAACCAAAGACAGTATTCCTCACCCAGAGGTTGGTCTATATATACCACTTCCAACTGAAAGGAAACAGGGGTCCTGGGAGAAACGGCTGACTCCAGGTGTGGGCAAGAGATGTCCCAGAAGGGCCTGGGCGTTCCATGACACCAAGATGTGCTACCCAAGGACTTATGAGGCTCAGCCAGCAGGACTCAGAGCCAACACGAAAAGGCTCCCCTGGCCAAGACAGGGCAAGCTGAGGATCGAGGGGAATAATAACTCTAGTAAATTGAAACACACCAGATATGTCAACACTCATGAGTTCATAATCATACTTTTTTTTTAAGAAGAATCACTCATTGCTCACTTCTAGAGGATGCTGGGAACACAATTCATTATTTTGAAAAGCAGTAAGCGAAGGGAAAGAACCAAGGAGCTGCTGCCTCTCTTATTCTGTGTCTCACGGTTACCAGACAGTGGGAGAGGGGAAGCTCTCATTACAGAAGCACTCCAGGTGAGAAAAGGAGAAAGGAGACACTCAGAGTGTCACCACTTCACAGTCGGGTACAGGGATGATCAACACAGCTGCTGACATCACAAGGAGAAAGATAAGCAGTGCACGCATGCTCGCTAGCACTGGTGAGGCATTCTTGCCCCCAGAATTGAACCTGGATCTGTGTACCTACCAATTCAGGGGCGGGGCTGGGGCGGGAGACAGGAGAGCAGGTCACACGCCACTGGGGGTTGCAGTCAGTCAGGTTCAGGTTCTAAGAAACTCCATGTAACAAACAACCCAGACCTATTCTATGAATGCATCTTAAGCAGGAAAAAAATAAGCAAATGGAGAGGGTCCCTATAGATTAAAAACGAATTGTGGCATATCGCAATGTACAGATTAAATTAGTTATAAAAGAAAATGGGAGACAGTCAGTTACATCTGAATCCCAACTGGATGTTTATTAATATTATTGATAATTCTATTAAGTGTGAAACAGTATCTGCACCATGTTTCTTACAAGAGTTCTTATCAAAAGACATAGTGAGATCTTTTCAATGAAATATGATGTCTGGTATTTGCTTCAAAAATATCTGCGGTAGAGGAGAGGTGGGCCAGGGTAGAGCTGAAATGATTGGCCAGGAGGGGAATGTTTGAGATGGGTGGTGGGCGCATTCGTGGGTTCAGTGCATTATTCTCTTTACTTTTGCATGTGTTTGAAATTTTCAGTGGCAAAAAAAGTCTAAAACATTAATAAAATATAAATGAAGCTGTTCCTTATTCTCACGATTGACGTCTGGGGGGAAAAATGTCAAGGAAACAATGGGACTCTTACCTTTTCATTAACTGGATGAAAATTCTTCTTGGTAATCGGTATACAAAGGTGTCGAGGACAATCTTTAGGTAATTCAAAGACACATATCCACTTGTGCAGGGGTCCCCTGCACTCAGCGCCTTTTCAACCTTTTCATAGCACTTGGAAAGCTGCGGTGAATTAAAATTAGAGTGCGGCATTCACAGAAATCAGTGGCGCAGAGCCATCCAACCACTTTATTTTCACCAAAACCTCTTCACATTTTCCTTCCCAAAACTGATCAAAAAGGTTACTATGGCATGTACTGAACTTCAAATGTTTAATTGATGAGCTTACTACAAAACAGTATCCCCAGCCACAGCTACTCAACTGACAAGGCAGACAAGTTTCTTGGGGAAAAACAGCACATATAATAGCTCTAACTCAAATTTCAGAGCTAAAAATACTTGGTGGATCTGCCAGTTTGATACATCTTTCTTAATATACTTGCAAGCCATCCTTACTGTGAGCCCATGCTAGGCTGCTCCTGATTAAGTCAGGTCAATCAAACAAAAAGCTGGTAGCATCTTATTAAAAATAGAAGTTGCTTTGACTGTAAGGGAAATCGTTAATATAAGAATTTCATAAGCCTTGTACACATTGGACATTTCTTTAATTATCCTTTTTTTTTTCATGGGGAATTACAAAGAATCAGGGTGAATGAGCTTAGCTTATGGGACTTCTACAATGCAGTAAAGTAGGTTAACCACTGATTTTTATAGGACTCATAAAAATTCTGTGAAGATTGGTTTTATTTCCAAAGGTTTTCCTGCTGTTTATTATTGAGTAATAACAATATTCTTCAATATTTCCAACCCTCTCCACTTTGTATGAATTCACTTTTTCCTGCTAACTGTGATAAGAAGATAAACAAAAGAACCATCAACTTGGTGTAGAAGGTGATGTTTTTAAAAGCTGTATTTCTCGATCCCTGGTCTGGGAATTAAGATCCCCACATGCCATGTGGCATGGCCAAAAAAAATTTTTTTATTTTTTTAAAGCTGCTGGAACATGGAAACATACATACAAGGGTCTCTATCCACTACACGAAGAAGAAGCACATTCATTACGACTTCCTCAGGGTGCACAGGAATATCGGAAATCTAAGGGGGAAATCTTTAAAAGAATCTAGAGATTCCCAGCGCTTAAGCTCCTTAGAAAGTTGCATAAAATTAACCCAAAATGCGGCTAAATGTACCCGTCTCTCTCTCAGGGAGAGGGGGCTGCCTGGGAGAAGACTTGTGGAGAGAAGCCAAAGCCAGACGTAGAGTCTGGTCTCGGTATATTTGTTGGATTAATGAAATCCGATTTTGTTATCTTAATGACATTCAGTTTCCAATATGGTTTTTTCCTAGGAAAGTGTTTTGACAAAATCAAGAACTTAGGGGAAAAAGCCTAGGAGTGAAACAGAAATCACGTCTTTGCAACACGTCTAACTTTTTCTGGAATTTTCATCGTTACTGTTCATAATGAAACAAAAGAAAAAATGCAAGCAATTCAGCAAAGTATAAACAAGGCCATAAAGATACCCGGAAGTCTCACAACCCACAGGTTTTCGTACAGTATTCCAAAAACTCAAACATGATCACGTAAGAGTATATTACAGTTTTGCAACAATGGGACCATACCACACTCTCAGTTTTAACAATTTTTTTTTTTTTCATTTAACAACATGTCGTGAAACGTCTGCCATAAGAACTAGTGTGTTATCTGTACTAGACTTTGAAACAACACAAGGCAGCCATCACAGTATTGACAAACAAAAGGTATGCTTTTTCGGTTTTGTACAAGTGTTTTTTGTTAAGTGTTTCCCTGATCCCCAACTGAAATGAGATGCCTCATTACTCTCTCATGACACCCCGTCCTTTTTAGTCACTCCACCCTAGGAAAATGATATTTGTAAATGTGTATTTGCTTAACAGCTCTCTCCCTGATACATGGTCATGCAATCTCCATGAAAGCCACGGTTGTGTCTGTTTTATTCACTAATAATGGTCTAAAATGAATCACAATTTGGCAAGTGGTAGGCACTCCACAGGAGGTTCCCGGGTGGCGCTGGTGGCAAAGAACCCGCCTCTCAATGCAGGAGATGTAAGAGATGCCGGTTTGGCCCCTGGGTTGGGAAGATCCCCTGGAGGAAGGCATGGCAACCCACTCCAGCATTCTTACCTGGAGAATCCCATGGACAGAGGAGCCTGGGGGGCTGCAGTCCAATGGGTTGCAAAGAGTCAGACACGACTAAAGCGACTTAGCAGGCACACATGCACACAGGCACTCAATAAATATTTGTTAAAAATGGATATAGTTTTACCAAAAATGTTCTGAAGAAAGGTTTTTAAGTGTAAAAAGCTATTTGACACATCAGTAAAAAGAGAAATAAAATTAAATTATAGCTGAAATGCCATTTAAATATCATCAGACTTACAAAAATGTAAAAAACTAATGACTTCAAGTGTTGGTGAGTACATGGGACAACAGGAGTTCTCATATGCTCCCAATGTGAGTGTAAACTGGTATTCTGAATTGGATACTGCCAATGAAGGATGAGAATGTGTTCCCTACAACCTAGCAAGGAATGCCTGGGTATAATTCCCTCTGCACATACACACCAGAAACTTTTGCACATACACACCACAAGATATGTAGGCAACCACTTACAGGGGCATCTTTGGATCAGCACAGAGCCAGAAGCAACCCAAATGTCCAAGCATAGGACAGTCTATAATTTGTGTATACTGGAGAATCCCAGGGACGGGGAAGCCCGGTGGGCTGCGATCTCTGGGGTCGCACAGAGTCAGACACGACTGAAGCGACTTAGCAGCAGCAGCAGCAGCAGCAGCTAATGGAAAAACCGTACAGCAACGAAAATATGACTACATCCATGATACGAGTGGATCTCAAGCTAAGCACAAATGGGATGAAAATAGATGGTTTTGCAACTGTGCAAACACTCTACAGAAAAGAAACAAACAAACATCAAGCAGAAGACAACCCAATCTGTAGGAAAACACATCAGCAAAATATATACATATATCACCAGCAAAGCTTTCATACAATAGAAAGGAGCTAAGTAAGAATACAAATTCATTACAAGAAAAGCTTGAAGATGCTTAAACAATGAAAAAAAATAGAAAACAAAAGCGTTACTAAGGAACTAATAACAAATTAGGAACAGCAAGAATAAAAGACAAGGCTGAAATTAAAATTAACGGTAAAGGAATGGCTTGGGAATTCCCTGGTGGTCCAGTGGTTAGGGCTGAGCACTTTCACTGCCAGCGCCCTGAGTTCAGCCTCTGGTTGGGGAACTAAGATCTTGCAAGCCAAATAAAGTAGGAATGGCTTGACAGAATCTCAGTGAAAGCAGAGGAAAAATAAAGATGATGGCATACTAAGAAAGGATGGTTATCATCAAGGACAGACAAAGATGGCCCAGTGTAAGGGTAAGTGGGGAGACCACTGAAGGAAAGAAAGAAATATGCAAGGAAGACAGGAGTGGGTAGGAGGGATGGAGGGAGGAGGTATTCGTGACATGACACAGGGAAACTTTCCCTGGAATGAGGAACTGAATCTTCATTCATCAAAAGAATATACTGTGTTCCAGGAAACGGACAAAATGCTCCATGCCAAGACAGCTCAGTTTTGCTTTTTCATTTCATGGATCAAGAAAAAATACTTTAGGCGTCATGGTAGAAAAAAAAATTATAAGAAGGGGAAAAAAAAAATCCGTTGACCTCAGGGTTCTTCTCAAGAACACCCAGTGCCAGAAGACATTGTAGAAAAACAACATTTTGAGTAAAAGAAAGAATGGTGGAAGAATTATATCCAGCCAAGTTGTTGTTCTAATAAAAAAAAAAAAAAAGGGAGATAGTATGAAAAAAAAAAAAAAAGGGAATAAAGCACCCATGAGCCTTTCTTGAGGGAATTACTTGACAATGAAATCCAGCCAACCCAAGAATATATCAAAATAAAGTACTCTGAAAGGGATAAGCAAGGGGAGCACTGGAGTGGAGCGATACGTACTGGATTCATGTAAATATAAAATGAGGGTAAAACAACTGGGGGAATTATGGTAATAGGACAGAATGTAAATATCATAAACACTAAGAACAAAATACAAACAGCAAAAAATTGTGAGATGGGAGGGAGGGTGGAAGAAACACAGGAAGTGCCAGTCTCGAGGAGTTTCACAGCAGAGCCAGCCCTCACTGTCTGTAATTGAGACATCCTTCAAAGCACCGTCATTTCTCCAACTCTTCACGGCTTTCTTAATCTTTTTTCTTGTCTCAAAGTCTCTCTTGGGACTGAATATTTCTTGTGGCAAAGAAATATCTAAAGTCCAGAAATATCTTTGGCTTCACTTGAGGACTGCGTCATGAAGAGGACCTGGGGTACAGAGCGGGCCGGAGAGTCTCTGGCAGAGCAACCTGGGCAGGTTGTTAAACCTCCTCAAGCTTCGGTCTCCTCAGCTTGAAACCGGGATGATAACGCTACCTAGCTTCTAGAGTTGCCATGAGGCCTGAAAACCCGAGGGACGCTTATAACACTGCCCGGCACAGAGGCGGCCCCATTTTTTGTGGTTGCTGTTCAGTCGCTCAGTCATGTCCGACTCTTTGTGACCCCATGGACCGCAGCGTGCCAGATTTCCCTGTCCATCACTATCTCCCAGAGTTTGCTCAAACTCATGTCCATTAAGTTAGTGATGCTACCCAACCATCTCATCCTTGGTCACCTCCTTCTCCTCCTGCCTTCAAGCTGTCCCAGCATCAGGATCTTTTCCAAAGAGTCAGCTCTTCTCATCAGACAGCCAAACTATTGGAGCTTCAGCTTCAACATCAGCCCTTCCGATGAACAGTCAGGGTTGATTTCCTTTAGAAATCAACTGATTTGATCTCCTTGCTGTCCACGGGACTCTAAGAGTCTTCTCAAGCATCACAATTCAAAAGCATAAATTCTTCAGAGCTCAGCCTTCTTTATGGTCCAACTCTCACATCCGTACATGACTATTGGAAAGATCACAGCTTTGACTAGACGGACCTTATGTTGGCAAAGTGATGTCTCCACTTTTTAAAATGCTGTCTAGCTTTGTCATAGCTTTCCTTTCAAGGAGCAAGCATCTTTTAATTCCATGGCTGCAGTCACTGTCCGCAGTGATTTGGAGCCTCCAAAAAGAAAATCTGTCACTGTTTCCACTTCTTTCCCTTCTTCTTGCCATGAAGTGATGGACTAGATGCCATAATCTCTAGTATTTTGAATGCTGAGTTTTAATCCAGCTTTTTCACTCTCCTCTTTCACCCTCATCAAGAGGGTCTTTATTTTTTATTATTTTTTTTGTAAAGTTTAAAAAATTAAATTAAATTAAATTAAAAACAAACTGTAAAAAAAAAAAAAAAAAAAGAGGGCCTTTAGTTCCTCTTCACTTTCTCCCATTAGAGTGGTATCACAGCCTTGTTGCTACGAAGGGGCTTACATAGCTCAATGAAGCTATGAGCCATGCCATAGAGGACCACCCAAGATGAATGGGTCACAGAGGAGAGTTCTGACAAAACATGGTCCACTAGAGGAGGGAATGGCAAACCACTCCAGTATTCTTGCCGAGAAAACCCCATGCTGCTGCTGCTGCTAAATCGCTTCAGTTGTGTCCAACTCCGTGCAACCCCACAGACAGCAGCCCACCAGGCTCCCCCATCCCTGGGATTCTCCAGGCTAGAACACTGGAGTGGGTTGCCATTTCCTTCTCCAATGCATGAAAGGAAAAGTGAAAGGGAAGTCACTCAGTTGTTTCCGACTCTTCACAACCCCATGGACTGCAGCCTACCAGGCTCCTCCGTCCATGGAATTTTCCAGGCGAGAGTACTGGAGTGGGTTGCCATTGCCTTCTCCAAAAACCCTATGAGCGGTATGAAAAGGCAGCCCCATAAAAGGGTTAATTATGAGGTTGATGGTGATGATTTTTTTTTCACTTCTGGTAAACTCAAAGAAATTTAAATTAAATATGCCTTATTTGTAAAGAGGAGCATGATTCTCTTCTTATAAAATTATTTCTCTCTGTGTATCCACCCACCCACCCACTGATGCAGCCATCCTTCTATTAATATATAAAGACAGGCCTAGAATTATGTTCACCAAATGTTGCCTTCGATTATTTCTGGGTGGTGGATTTAATTTATTACTTTCTTCTTTATACTTTTCAGAATTGCTTACATCCTTTCGTAACAGTCATGTGTTTCGGAATGGCCGTGTTTTCATGAAAACAATAAATTCATTAACGACAACCAAGGAAAACAAGTTTTTACTAATCTACCAATGAGTATTCATGTGCCCCTTCCTCCAATGCCCTTAATCTATACTGGCTTTTGTTAATTTTTTCTCATTGACAATTTTCTGCTGAAAATTTTAAATTAATAATTTACAAAAAGTTCTACATATGTTAGGAACAGTTACTATTTATCTGTCAGTTATGTGGCACATGCTTTGCCAAGTTTATCATTTGTTTATGTGAACTTTTGCTGTACAAATGCTTTTTCATTGTAAGACAAATTTATCAGTCTTTGTCTTTAATGATTTGGGGGCTTTATTTCATGCTTAAAAGTCTAAATTTCAAGATTGAAAATTTTCACTCACATTTTTTATTTTTAAACTTAAATAGTTGGTGCATATAGAATTTATGTTGGTGTGGAGAGTCGAAGGTTCCAAGCTTTTTTCCCCAGATGGCTGTCTAGGGAATTATCTAAATAATAATTACTGAATATTCTCCTCCCTGTCCCCATCACACTCTACTGGAATGCCGCACATCGTATGCTAAATTCGTATATCAAGATCAGTCCATTAACCGACTACTGCTTTAATTCAATTTGAATGTTCACTGCTGTACCACTGCCATATTGTCTTAATTATTATACCCTTATAAAATGTTATATATGTGACAGCATAAGCCCTCTATTGTAACTTTTCAGAACAACAAAAAATATATATGTAAATGTGTGTACATATATAAATATACACACCCAGATGTAGGGAGACCATGTGTTAATACTAAATCTTCCAGTCCAAGAACTAGAAAAGACCTCTTCATCTAGTCAGGCTCTCCTTTATTTTACTCAGCAAAGTTGTATCATGTCTGTATATAGATCTAAATATTTCTTGTTAGATTTAGAGCGTGAGTGGCACCAAGGCAGTACCTGAGAATCAATCTCTCATCGAGGTCATTATTACCCATGCATTTTTGTTGGCGGAGGTCTCAGTGTTCTGGGAGATGGAGGCAGGTTCCAAACACAGTTTAGAGACGCTGTCTAGGCTGGTGGTTTTCCAGAGCTGTTCACTTTCTCGGTTCACAGTTTAGATAACCCTGGCACTGGGAAAACGATCTTACCTCTAGGCAAAAGGCCGTCTCAATTTCATCCAAGGAGTAGTTCTTCCAGATACTGTCAGACACAGCGGAACTGGGGGGTTCCTCTCTTTTGAAACTTTTGACTCGTTGATTCTCCCACAGGACCTCTATTAAAACAAAAGAACTTCAGTTTATGAAGACTGTCAAACATACATTTAAGTATTAAGTACTTCCTTTTCATCATCACCTGCATGTTAAAGATTAAGACTCAAATAAATCAAAACATAAACCTTTATAATGAGTGCTATTAGAATTATTAGACATTTAAGAAAAAAATAAAATCAATCTACTTGCTATCTTATCTAGGGTAAATCTAGACAGAGCAAATGTACACTAAGTAGACTAATAAAACCATAAAAGTAGTAGAAGAAAATTAAGATGAATATCATGTAATACATAATCACTGTGTGAGAAGTCCTTTCCAGAGCATGCATCAGAGCCAGAAATCATGTAAATAACGGAGTGTCCTGGCAACATAAATATTTATTTTTGATTTGGTTAAAAAACACATAGGTGACAATGAAAGAAAAATGACTGGGAAAAACTATTGTTAATATACGTGAGAAATACAACTTAATTTCCACAATATATGAGTAGCTCTCATGAATCAGTAAGATAAATATAAATCCCCAATCACACAACAGACTAAGGTTTAAACAGGTAACTGACATTTTAAAAAAGGACTTTTAAAAAGCCAAGCAAGGTATGAAAAACTGCTCAGACTCACTCGTAATTTAAAAAGTCTAATTAACACCAGTTAATTTTTTCCTACTTGTCAAATAGGCAGGGATTAAGGCAAATGACAAAGAAAGAAATCAGTTTCGGCTTGTATGTAGAAAACCTGGTACTTGAATGTTCTCAAATTCCCTTCTAGAACCTTATACTAGAGGAAAAACGGGACAGAGGCATGTGTGCAAAGCCACGTTCTGCACTGCCTATAAGCAGGGGGAAAACGCACCAACTTAAATACCCACTCGTGGAAGACTGGTTCCATAAATTACGGCTCACAGACATTAAAAACAAAGGGCCTGTCTAAACCATGAATGCAAAAAATCTTCCTTGAAACTGTTCCATGACTGCAAGAAAAGACAATTTATCATAATTTAATTTTCACTTTAACACTTATTTTGTGTATTTTCCTGTCATCCATCCATCCATCTATGCATCAGAAATAAGACCTGGGAGGATAATACACCAAGAGAACACAGCGGCAGGATTATAGGGAAGTGAGAGTTTGTGTTTTGGGGCTTTCTGGCCTTTTTGCGACAAGTATGTATTACTTTTATAATAAAAGAGAATAAAATAAATCTAAGATATAGCCGTTTTCTTTCTCAAAGTCGACTGCAGAGAATCACAAATGGTTTCCCAGATTTATTTCCTAAAATGTCTGCAAATAAGCTCCACTCAAATTAAGCACACTTATAACTACTCAGCTGCAGTTAACAAACTGCTAGTCATCTGGAATTCCATTTTCTACCTCACACACACACACAGAAAAAGAAAGAAAGAAACGGAAAAAAGAGAAGAAAAGTAAAAGAAAAAAAGGAAGTCTCTAGTGGATCCCTGTGGCTACACGATAAAATACAAAGCCAGTCCTTTAGAATGCAGCCTGGAGTTCCGTGGTTCCAGCACGCCGAGTGCTTGAAACGTGGGCTCTCGGAACACGGAAGCTGCGAGGGCCTCACTCACTGAGGGGTGGGGAGCCAGGCCGGTCTCACTCGGGGAGGTGGGTCTCCCCCTGCTTTCCAATGGGGGGCTGCTGCTACTCTAACGGGGCCTCACACAGCGAGAAGTTCATCCATTTGCAGCAACGCATTGTGGGTGACTTTTCTACACGCAGGACAGTATGCGGGAAGTGGGCTGAGCAGCTCTAGATGCCACAAAAGGGGGCTGACAAATTCAGCTGTGCCATGTTCACTGGCTCCTCTTTCATCGCAGTCAGACCAGCTTTCCCGCTTCTCCGCAGCTTAATAATTCCTGCCCCCTCCCAATTTTCCCAAAATTTCCTGTGAAGGATTCCGGTTGATTTGAAACGGAGTAGAGAGGAAACGCAAAACAACTTGAGTGGGCGGCTATGTATGTCGTAGGTGCAGGAAAAAGGAAGTCCTACCCCAGTGTCCTTTCCTCGTGTGCTAAAATGGATGGCGTTTTTGATAAGCAAGATGACAATGGCTTATTAAGAACAAAAGCAGCAAATCCAGAAATATGAAAAATTAGTAGAAAATAAATATTGTTCTATGTACAGAAGTGGGTCACTGTAAATGTATGAACTGGAGACGCCTTTCTTACAATACTTAATAAAATAAGCAAAAGGAAAAAGGGTAAAAACCAGCAAAGCAAATAAATAAATAAATTTAAAAGTTTTATAACTATAAATATAACTTTTATATAGTTTGTATAAAATATAAACTATAAATTTAACATAAATTTTTCACTATGCATTTATACTGCCCCCTTCCAATTTTTTCCCCCAAAATTTACACTATGATAAACTGAAGCAAGAAGAAACTTAATATGGCAGCCAGAAAGTTTTGTGTCTGGACATGGTGGACTGGCTCATAATGAAGCAACCCTCCCAGCAGACAACAATGACAAACTTTGGCCGAAATATATACAAAAAACTCTCTGAAGGCATTGCAAAGCAAATGACATAAACTGGAGTCAACACTTGGAGAAATGGAAAAATAACTCATTGAGTTTCTTGTTTCTTTGGCCTTTTGCCTGAGGGCAGGCCTTGGCTGGAACATTATGCTAAGTGGCTAGAGTTTGGATATAAATCCAGGATCTTTCTGGTTTTAGGAATCAAAAAAAGAGAATTCAGGACTATCACCGTGACTGGAAAGTAAAAAGGGAAAGCACAAACATAAAGGAAAAAGGCATAGAGGAGAATCTCCAAAGCCTATGAATAAAACCTGCCAAAATCTCCGGCTAACACCACAAACTACAGATGTGCAAAGCAGAAAACAAGATTCCCAGCGAAGCCCGAAATGGCAGAACAAAGATTTCACATGTTAACCCCCTCAGGGAAGACAGAGTTTAGTCTCCTACTAAGGTAAACTGGCTACCAAAACAAAACTTAAGTTCTTCAGAGGAACATAAGAGAATTCATAGTCTCTACAAGGCAAAATTTACTGTATCTAGGATCATTTCCAAAATCACTAGACATAGACCAAAAACAAACAAAAAACCACAGGACACTATGATCCACGTTTTTTGAAAAGGAAATCAGTAAAGACCAAATCGTGAAATGACCTAGATGTTGAAATTAGCAGTTAAAAAATTTAAAGTACTTAAAAATGTTAAAGTAACAGTGTGTGAGAATATGAAGGGCAATATACTCCTAATGAATGAACAGACAGGAAATCTCAGCAGAACAACAGAAGCTGAGAACTGTACCCTGCGTTTCGGGGAGTCTTTGGTTTTGCTTTTTTTTCCTTTTTGGCCTAGCTGCACAGCTTGCCTGTGTTCATGGTGTATGCAAAGTATGATATGACAGCGATATAACAAAGGAGAGGAGAGAAGAATCCAGAAAACGCTGCTTAAAGTTCCTGTAACTCACATGAGTTGTGTTTTGCTGTTATTTAGCCACTAAGTCATGTCCAAAGTTTTGCAGCCCGATGGACTGTAGCCGGCCAGGCTTCTCTGTCCATGGGCTCTCGCAGACAAGAATACTAGAATGGGTTGCCATTTCCTCCTCCAGGGGTTCTTCCCAACCCAAGGATCGAACCTGTGTCTCCTGCATTGCCCCCTGAGCCGCCAGGGAAGCCCTTCAAGTGAATTAGTATGATATTATTTGGGATTAGCTGAAGATGTATTAATATAATGGAAAAAAATATGCTCAACCAATCCAAATTTCTTTTGACACAAACTCTACAAGAAAAAAGTTAGGGGAAGGGGATGGTGGATAGAGAAAGAAGGAGAGGAATATAATGCGAAAAATCAAGGATCCTCCCGTGGAAGAAAACATAATTCAAGCACAGAATTACTTACAGAACATTTTAATAAGAACACAAATCCATTAAAACAAGAGTTCAATAACAAGACAGTAAAACAGCGAGAGGGGAAAACAATATGGTAGGCCAGAGGAAACAACATTATCGAATAAATAAAGCAGACATAGCAACACGGTCCTCAGTGAAAATCAAATTACAGAGGTAGCTTAAAGACCTAAGATGATCCTTATGTATACAGAGGAAGAAGACAAAGAGAATAAAGCACTTCAGGAGAATGTGTTCAATAGGGAAGAGCAGAACCATTTGACATAAGGATAGTTTCTATCATCGAAATGAATCTGAAAAGTGGAACAGAAGCTTTATTCAAAGAGGTATAATATTACTAGGATTAGAGAGGAGAAGGCAATGGCACCCCACTCCAGTACTCTTGCCTGGAAAATCCCATGGACGGAGGAGCCTGGAAGGCTGCAAGTCCATGGGGTCACTGAGGGTTGGACACCACTGAGCGACTTCACTTTGACTTTTCACTTTTAGGCATTGGAGAAGGAAATAGCGACCCACTCCAGTGTTCTTGCCTGGAGAATCCCAGGGACGGGGGAGCCTGGTGGGCTGCCGTTTATGGGGTCGCACAGAGTCGGACACGACTGAAGTGACTTAGCAGAGCAGAGGATTAGAGAGCTGCCTCTCCTTTCCATAGCGCCGTATGAACAGATGCCAGGAATAATGCTGACAGTGGTTATTCCTGGGCGGTAGGAACGGTTTGGTTGTTTATTTCAATGTGTTACTCATCCACCTCAGTGCCTGCCTCCCAGGGCTGCAGGACATACGAAAAGGCCCAGTACAGGAGCATGTTCAGCCTGGTGGCTGGCACTGAACGGACACTCTGGAGGTGAGGTCGGTTACTGTGACCAAGTCAGGCACATAAGCCTGCTGGTGACGGACATTGTCATCAGGTTGGAGCCTGCCTCCTATCCCACCGGAGCTAAGTGTGCACAGCCCAGGCTTCTGCCAGACATGCTACCCCCAGGACCCTGAGCCCAGAGTGCTCACTCCCCTGGTGCTCATCACACACATCCTGTGAACCCCAGTCCTGCACAAGTGCCCCCTTAATCAGACATCCTTCTTCGTTCCATGAACGCCATGACACTTCGTCTTTCTCTTGTAGGCATTTAAATAGTTTGTTTTGGAACAGAGTGATCCCCTGGTAGCTAGCTGGTAAAGAATCCGCCTGCAATGCAGGAGACACCAGTTTGATTCTTGGGTCAGGAAGATCTGCTGGAGAAGGGATAGGCTACCCACTCCAGTATTCTTGGGCTTCCCTGGTGGTTCAGCTGGTAAAGAATCCGCCTGCAGTGCAGGAGACCTGGGTTCTATCCCTGGGTTGGGAAGATCCGCTGGAGAAGGGAATGGCTACCTACTCCAGGATTCTGGGCTGGAGAATCCATGGACCGTATAGTCCATGGGGTCACAAAGAGTCAGACACTGCAAAGAATCGGAGCTTAACAGTTCAAATCTTGACTCTGCCACAAACTAGCTATGTCACTTCAGGAAATTCATTTAACACCCTTGAGTCCAAGTTTTCTCCTCTTAAGATATGGGATAATAATATCCACCTCACAAAGCTGTTGAAAAAAATAAAATTGAAAGTTAAGTTTCATGAAGTAACTCCACAGAGCACAATAAAAAGATGTTTTTTTAAGATTATTTTATGTGACATGCTTTATCTTATCCATCTTATTAAAATATTAACAGGACTAGTCCTATTAACATATATGTACGTTCATATACCTACAAACACACACACACACCTGCACGCACACATACTTCTTAAAGTCAAGAGTATTTCACTTGGCTTTGTACTCAGTGAAGGGCCTATTGGTACAGTGACTTGCAGGTGAGCTAACACAGTGTAAAGGATGAGAGGGTCCTTGGCAGCTCATATGGTCTAGTAATTCCCCTAACTAGTAAGGCTTTGAAAAGTAAGAGTCCTGGGGTCTGCTATACACTATCTCGGTTAGTGAAACTGGGCTGAAATCTGAGAATTTATCGTTTTTTTTTTTAAGCTTGCCAGTCAGGCAGATCAGGGAATCAGAGAAGGTAGTCCATGCATATTTGCTACAATCACTTGTGTTGATCCCAGACAGTGACAACCCATCTTGAATGAGCCGGTCCCACGTGGCAAACCCCTGAGGCAAGAAAACTCTTGCCTCAAACAACCTAGAGTCGGAAGGGAGCACCTCCTGCTGTGTGCTCCATACGTCTACCTGGAGGAGCTGCACCCCTGCTCTCTGCAGAACTGTGCAACCCAGGCATTGCGTTCCAGAGCCTGGGATTTCCACCAGCACGAGGAAAGCTTTTCCTTCTCAAGGCTGTATGCCTACATGAGCCTGGCTTTAAGTGTCCGGCATAACCACACCGACTACTCAACTTTTTCCCCTTTTGTATCAAGATTTGTCCCATCATTAAAAGAGCAGTTACATGTTCACGATCAGTAATTTTTGAAAATACAGAGGTAGCAGAAAGAATCAAATACCCAGAGATGTACCACTTAAAAGACAATCCATAGTTAAGAGTTCCTTTCTAATCATCTACTGATATCCCACATACATTTTTCCAAGTTATAATTAACTTTGTGAAGATCATTGCTTGTGGCTGCACAGTTTACCACGTGGATAAGCTGTGACTCACTTAACCCTTTCCCTGTTTTCAGACATTTATGTCATCTTACACATAAGGATACCGTCACTGTCTTGGTGGATAACGCATTTTCCGTATTTTAAAGCACTTCCTCAGGACAGAGTCACAGACGAGGAACTACCATGCTAAAGGACATTGAAATCTTTAGCTGTGTGCTTTTAAAATACTGACCTTGATTTCCTATATTATATTTAAGGTTCAAGTCATTATTTGAACTGAGGTTCTTCAAGAAAACGTTATAATCCACTGCAGCATCTTTATCGATATTGTAGTGTTGCGCAAACCTAAAATAGAAACATTCATTAGTATTCAGAAATTAGGATACAGAGCATCTAAATGAAGCAGGTTTTTTACTGAGGTACCTTTACGCTGGGGCTAGCATTAATTTTAATGCATTTCTCCAGCTAGAGCTAGAAAATAGAAGTAAACCCTAGGAAATGTTACCGTAAGATTTTTAAAATGCAAATACCCCTGAAACTAGCATAATCAACTATGCCTCAATTAAAAAATAAACTAAATAAATAAAACGCAGATATTTGGCGGGGGGGAAATCTCATCACTCTGCCTCCAGAGGGCTGTGTATTGGTATGATTGGACAGGAATGTCTTAGGACTCATGAAAGGAACCCCCTTGCCTGCACCCCTAGGGTCCTCTCCCCTCTCTGGTGGGAGTGGGTGAGGGGCACCTCTGCACTCAGACAGCAAAAGCAGGTCCCATTTCCTTTAAGAATTGGTGGGAGATGGATCTGGGCCATGAGTCAGCACACGATTTCTATAACCAGACAAATGCAGAGCTGGGGGAGAACAGAACACAGCCCAGCTTCTTGACCAAGTGCATCATTTCAGAGAGAAGCTGTGCCCAGGATGGCAAATCATTTTAAAGCAGTTAAAGGTGGGAAGGGGGAGCTTTTCTTGGAGCCTTCTAGGACTTGCATGTATAGAAAGAGAAATTTTTAAAACACTTCAGCAATGTCTCTTCCTGAAATATACAGAGACACTCTTTTTTTAAAGTCAAGATAAATGGAATGTTTGGATTCTTTTCTTTTTTGTTTCTAAAATGAAATTTCTATTATTCAAATCTGCTACTTGATAAATGGTTTTCTAGATAATTTCTGCATTATTACATTTATTTTAAAAATTGACAGTTTTTAAATGTTTGGTTATATTGTCTCCATATGTGTTGGTTTCTATAATTATCTAATTTCATGCTGCTTCCTAAAAATTTAGTAATTATCACTTAAAGTATTTGTTATTTTTGTTTTCCAAATTTAACCAAGAGTAATGTCGTGTATTCATTTCAATGCATACCTTTTTTTTTTTCCCACTTTGGTGAATCCTGCCCATTGTCCTAATAAGAAAAATTATCTTGCGATAAGATAGCTGCCAGATGTTAACACTGAGACTCCCTAAATAGCTCCATCTTTCATCCGTAGACTCTGCCTGGCAAACATAAGCTGTAAGCACAAGAACCCAGAAGGTGGCTCCTGATGGGCTCCTTTCCGAGTTGCTGTCCTGCAGAAAGTCTCCGCTGCTCTGCTGCTCCAGGAAAATGTCAGCATCCTGATAAAAAAAAAAAACCCCCTCACCGGCTCTCCCGCTTCCTGTGAAAACTCAGCATTCCTCCCAACTGGCACTGGCTCAAGAAGATCCTGACCTTTCCTAAAGTTCAGCCCACCGGCGTTCGTAATACCCGCTACACGGTCGCTGAGAACAGGCAGACACAACCCATGGTAATATTTCCTACAGATATGATGCAAAAATGAAGCCTCGGTACTTCCCAAGGATGCAGTATCTCAAAAGCCTTTAAAAAAAAAAAGAATCAAGGCATTCCCAACCCCAAGTTGGACACATTCCCAAGACTCAGCAATAAAGGCCATTTTCCCAGGGACCTGATCTGCAGGCGGGAGAACCCACACGTGTGTAGATGCCCAGGGCAAGAGGGCCACGTGGGAAGGCTGCCTTCAGGGACAAAGGAAATGATGCCAACGGGCCCATAAACCTCTTCAGCACCACCACCTACACCTGCGCCTTGGGCTGCATTCACCTGCCCAGGCAGCAGGCTGACCAACGGAGTTTGTTTGTTTCTTTGTTTTTCAAGGTCACAAAAATGATTTTACCCGGATTCAAATATTTCGTCCTGCAGGGGAACGCATGGGACAGTACAGGGGCGCGAGACGGGAAAGGAAGAGAAAATCCCGCGGGTCTTAGGACGGTCGGGCCAGGCGTAGCACCTGGCAGTGATCGTCTCCCCCAGTTCTTGTTTCCACAGGCTGGATGGTATTCTGCAGCCTCAAGAGAGCTATTTCTCAGAGAGCAGAGGGCACCCATGGAGTCTTTATGATTATGAGATTATCGCTGTGAAACTAGCACCTGCTAAGTGCCAGGCACACTTGGCACATTCCTCCAAGCCCTCCAGCCTGGAGAGGCAGGCTCCTGAGTCCCCATCTCTTTAAGAGAAAGCTGACTCTTGGGAGGCCCAGGAGTCTAGGGAGGGCAGACACAGACCTGACCCCAGGCCTGCCTGACTTCAAAGCCCAGCCCACGCCCACTTCCCCGTGCCCCCCACCCCGCCCCACGCTGAAGGCTGATATTAAAGACAAAGCTGTCAGATAAAAGAAAGCATTCAAAAACGCATTGTGTTTCCTGCTCAAACACTGAAAAGGCAAAGCTAATACTGAAGCAGCTTCTCAAGGAAAGAGTATATTCTCCAGCTTCAATAAGAAAAGCATTAAAGCAATTGAAGAAATGGTCTACTTTTGATCTTCCCCATTGCAGTTCTAAAGGAAAGCAATTCTATTATGTTACGTTCCTCCAGCCTTATCACACAAACAGCACTGTTTTTGAGGCTTAAAAAAAAAATCTCAAATAAAAATTTGTGGAGTTCTTTATTATTCAACACTTGTGAGATAGGGAAACAGACAGTAACATTTTTTATAGATTTACTAGGTTGGGAGACTGCAGTGCCAAACACAAGGTTTATTGTCAAATAAAACACTGTTTTGTATTTTGATTGCCTGTTTTAGAAGAGTGTTGCTTCTGTTCTATAATTGCGTGCACAAAATTATTTAATTTGTTTTGTTTGGATCTTATTCTGGACATTTTCCCAGTCGGAAAGATGTAAAAATTAAAACATCTATTATGTCTTTTATATTCTGAGGTGGGTTATAAAGAGAAAAAGAAGAAGAAAATATTCAAAAGACTCGGAGATGTCCCTACTTTCAGTCTCCAGGCTTCCAGGCCCTGCCGAGCTCCGTGAGGCTGTTGTCGCATGCCCTCCAGACTTCCTTGCTCTCAGAGCAAATTCCTTTCCTAACAGAGGCAACATCGTCTTTATTTAATAAAACGACGAAAGCAACCACAATGGCCCATTCTACTAGCGATTTATAACTGCGGTGTGATGTGAAACCCTAGGTTCGGGGGGAAATAATCAGGCTTGGTACTTTTGTTAATGGCCTGGAGGGTGCTGAGAAAAGCGGGAAAAGGCAGGAAGACGACAAGGACCTCTTGACTGAGGTTACACACGGGTGCCCCTTCCAGAGGCTTCCATTCAAAAGTCAGGGAGCCACAGAATCTGAGCATTTGGCTTCTTCTAAATGATCTGGAGCTTATTGGAGGCTCAAAAAATGTGCTGCTTCTACACACTGCCCTCGAGTCAGGAGCAGGTGGCCGCGGTTTTCAAAGGCCATGGAGCAGCTCCTGTATTCCCCCAGCTCTGCCGTGCCCGCCCCAACCTCGGCAACCACAGTTCTCAAAGGAAAAGTTGGTTTCTGTTACTACATCAGGATACAGGGCCAAGAAGGAGCGCAGCGACCAAAGAATAAACGGTGAAATTTTCACTCTTCTCCTAACCCCAGGCCGGGAGCAGGAGTCATCTGTGAACTGGACTCCTGGGCGGCAGAGGGCGTGGTGCCAGGCAGGCAGAGGGAGACCCTGGTGATGCATGGCTCAAGTAATTGAGATGAGTTCGGAGCTGCAGGGCAGCGGACTCTCACCCGAGGCGGGCCGGAGGAATTGGAGCCGTTAGCTCTCACTTTTGAGAATTTGTGGAGAGCTTCAGGAACATGAGAGAAACGTCGACTGAGTATCTCTTTTAAAAATGGTCAAGACAGGGACTTCCCTGGTGGTACGGTGGCTAAGACGCTGCACCTCCCAATGCAGGGGCCTGGGTTCGATCCCTGGTCAGGGAACTAGATCCCACGTGCTGTAACTAAGAATTCATATGCTGAAACCAAGACCTGGCACAGTCACATAAATAAGTAACATAAATATTAAAAAATAATCCAGTGTTAGAACTATTTTAAAAAGAAAAAACAGTCAAGACAGAGAAGGCAGGAGGGAAGACGCTGCCTGGATCCAATAAACCTGACAAGTCCCATTTTGAAACTGGTTGGCGCTTCTACTGAGCAGTGTCCCAGCGTACCTTTGCTTACTTACTTTTTGTATTCCTCATCTTTCATCTTCAAACAGAAGGTCTCCAGAACCCTCCTCAGCTCGTGTGGCTGGACCAGACCAGTCGTGTTAACATCAATGAGCATAAGGGCTTTGATGACGGTTTTAATGTTTTTGCAAATCTGCGTATAAAAAGCGATTTAGGAGAAGTCAAAAGATCCAGTGTTAAAAATCAGGATGGTAATAAAACATCGGGAGGATGGACGTGTTTAAACACTTCTTGTAAAATAAAATGTTTCCAAAGACACACACTCGTAGACATTGCAAAATGACACATCTATGGAAAAAAGGACACTTTCCATTTCTTGAATGTTTTCAAAGCAATTTTCTCTATAAATGGTCTTAGTAAGTTGAGAAAAGAACTCTTTCTGATGTAAAGTGGTAGGTCTCATACACAATTCATTCCCTTGTAAGAGCCACACAAAAATCTTTTTTGTTACTTGATACTTTAAAACTATAGTTCTGGCATAGCTGGACGTGGACAATTTTTATTTTTCATAGCCATATGCAAACTATTTTTACTAGGAGCTAGAAAAATATGAGTATATATTTCAACCCCTCTGAATTTTTAAAAGACATTACAGGAAAAGTTTTATAGCAATCTTTCCCAAATCTTTCCCAAATTCAGCAAATGCATATTTATTGAGCATGCGGACCTGAAAGGCATTTGGTAAGGCCCCAGGAAAACACAGAGCTGTGTGCTGGCCCTAAGCTACTTCTGCGTGGAGGAGAGAAACAGCTCAACGTGGGGCTTGGGGCTTGGGGCTCAGCGTGCCAAGGCCAGAACCACGTGAGTGAGTCCTACAGAGCCCCACAAAGGAAGCACCATTTCCCCACTTTTATTTAAAACTGAGGTTGAGGAGGCTGCATGAGTTACCCATCATCGCCCGGTTAGACGACGATGATGTTGAGGGTCCATCCCCCAGCATCCATGGTCCCTGGATCAAGTCCATCCCCAAACCTCACCTCCCACAGAGACAAGAAGACACGTAAACAAATGTTGCCCAAGATAGGAACCATGGGAACAAGAGCCCAACACCAGAGACAGACAAAGGAGGAGCTGTGGGTCTTCACAGAAGAGGACAAACGCCTCCAGCGGAGCGCCCCGGGGGCTTCCTGCAGGAGGCGGCATCTGAGCTGGGAGAGGGGATGCTGAGTACAGCGGGCGGGAAGGCAGGCTTGTGCAGGAAGGGTGACAAACGTCCAGTCCGACTGGATCCTGGGAGGCCTGACTCCACATCCCGCTCCAGATCAGACCAAGTCCAGCCCGGATGCAGAGGGGTCAGTGCACCGCAAAGAAGGGGTTTGGGGAAGGCTGCGAGATGGACAGGGTTGTTCCCAATTTCCCCAACATCTTCACAACTGCTCCCTTTACTGCTCCCTTTGACCTGAAGGAGCCCCCTGGCAGCCCTCCCACCCCAGGGTGAACATCTTGGGGATCTCACCAGAGGAAGCACTGGGCTGGAGGGGGGATGGCCCCGTCCCTGGCTCCTCCTGGCTGGGTCATCTTGTCCCCTCCCCTGCCCCAATCGGAGGATGTCAGCCCTGCACACCTGCCCTGCCTCAGCACTGTTCGTGCTGTCCATGCAGACAACCTCTGAACTCAGCCCCGTGTCCTCCTCCCGTCCGGAGGTCACCTCCCTGCTCACACTCACCCCTTGTCACCAGTAAGTGCTGCTCTCCAAAACCAAGCCTCACGTCCAAGGACCCCCTAACTTTCAGCTCCCTTTCCTGAGGGCTGACCCCCTACAACCTTCTTCCCTCCATGACCCCGCCACATTCCATCTTTATACCCTTACCATGGTCCATCTTTGGACTTCCCTTGTGGCTCAGCTGGTAAAGAATCTGCCTGCAATGCAGGAGACCTGGATTTGATGCCTGGGTTGGGAAGATCCCCTGGAGAAGAGAAAGGCTACCCACTCCAGTATTCTGGCCTGGAGAATTCCATGGACTATATAGTCCATGGGGTCGCAGAGTCAGACACAACTGAGCAACTTTCATGGTCCATCTTTATACTCCCTGCCACACTCCATCTTTATAATGATCCACTACCTCTGTTCTCCACCTGCCCCCTCTGCCTGCCTCCTCCTGTCTGGGCGAGACCCTAACCCTGGCCAAATCCAACTCACGGCCTCTTTCTTCCAAGTGCCCGATGTGGCTGGAGAGGACAGGCCATGGAGCCCTATCTGGTTCCCCTCACTCAGGACACCAACCCTGCCAGCAGCGGGTGGATGGGAATCCTTGTCTCCGCTCCCCACCGTCTCTGCTCTTCACTTCCCTTCCCATCCGCCTCCTTCCTCTATCACAGATAACCTTCCCTCTTACTTACACGGACAACAGAAGCCACTGGAACCCAACACCCTGTGCTTCTGCACCCAGGGACCAGGTCCCGTCCTCCTCTTACTCAGGGACCAGGGACAGGGTCCCGTCCTGCTCTCACCCAGGGACCGGGTCCCATCCTCCACACCCAGGGATAGTTCCTGTCCTCTGCACCCAGGGACCGGGTCCCGTCCTCCTCCACACCCAGGGATTGGTCTCATCCTGCTCCGGATGCCGACCCTGCTCCCCTCATGCACGCGATGATGTCTAGTACCTGAACCATCTTAGAAGGGAGACCTCCCTCCTCGCCTGGCCTCTGCCTCTAGCCGCTTCTTCCCTTGTGCAGAAATCCCCCCGGAAGAGCAGTCTGCGCTTTCTGTCTCCAGTGTCTCCCCTATAGCCGATCGGCTGTGTCCCCACCACCGCACAGAGACTGTGACCTTGTTGGGGTGGTGGCCTGGCCAAGTCCAGGGGCTCCTGGGGCCCATCTTGCTGCCCACGCGTCAGCCCTCCACCCGGCTCAGCACCCCCTCCTCTGGGCGCACATTTCCACCCTGGCTTCCGCACCCATCCCGGGTTCTCCTTGGCTTCCTGCCTTGGGCTTGGTCTGCTCCCTGCTGGTCCCTCTGAAGTCTGGGCAGCCACAGACTCAGGCCCTGGGTCTCCTGGCTTGTCTAACCATACTCCCGCCTGGGTGGCCCTGGCCTTGGCCTTCATAACCAGGATGGCTCCAGCCGTCTGTCTCCAGCTCTGGCCTTGCCTCTCAGCCTTAGTCAGGACATCCCCCTTGAGAGTCCAGCAGACACCAGCTCCACCTGTCCCACTGAGGCAGGGCTGTCCCGCCAGATTCTCTTCTCACACCCATGTTTCAGTCCCAAGAGCCCAGCGGCCCTCCCGTGACGACTTTTCCAGGATCCAGCCTGTGTCTCTGCCTCGCACCCTTGGGCTGGGCTGGGCTGGGCTGGTGGGACCACCTCCCATCTGGGCTCCCAGTGTCCACGCCCAACCCATGGCTGAGGCTCCAGCAGCAGCGGGAGGCCTGTGTATCCAGGGCCAGGCACACACCCCTTTGTCCACAGTCCACCTGCCACTCTGACTCCTACAGGTCAAAGGCCAGGGCCCCGCAGATTGGCTCCTGGTAGCGATCCTGCCTCATCCCAGTCCCTGCCGCTCCTCAGGAGTGCCGGCGAGGCAACTCTGGCCTCAGGAACATTCGCTTTTCCTTCTGCCCAGAACTTTCCTCCCCAGACACCCACTGGCTCTTCCCTCGCTTCTCTTGGGGCTTGATCCATGTGTCATCTTATCCAAAAGGCTTCCCCTGACCCCACGCCCAACCCTCATCTTCCTGGTACTCCTCACAACTAATTTCAAGCCTGTCTTTATTGCCCGTCTCTCCCTCAGGGATGTGGGCTCCCTGAGAGCAGGGTTCTGTCGACCACATGCCCACCGGGGTCTAGAGCAGCTGCCTCAGCAGAGCAAACGAATGAATGAATCCAGCTTCTTTCTTTTCACCTGCTTGGGAGAAAGCCACTCTCGGAGGAAGCTAGGTTCTATGTCTGCAAACACACCTCCCTGGAGCCGACCCTGAGAGCAATAAGGATTCCATTCAGTGCAATCAAGGCTACAGTAATAGCATCATTAAATGAACAGTCATTGGATTTTGTCATGCGCCAAGCCCTGTGCCAACCTGTACACACGTCTCCCACTTCTACCGACGAGGGGGCCTTGGCTGAACCGAGCTCAGTATCCAAAACCCAGAAGACCAAGCCCGGAGCTGCCTGGACAGCATGGGCTGCTGTGGAACGGCTCGAGCGTGTCACCCTCGGCTCCACCCTTTGTCTGAAAGCGCGGAGCCCCAGCCAATAGAGCACTTGTGCCCGAGCCCAAAAAAAAAAAAAAAAAAAAAAACCCTCAGCACTTTGTCTGATGCCAAGTCCTGATTCACCTCTTCTGGTAAAACGGGAGGATGGGAGGCGATGTGCTTTTTTAAAAAACCCGAAGCAACCCATATGGGCCCCGCGGGGAAAGCGGGGAGCTGCAGAGCTGGCACGGAGCGCACACCCAACCGGAGGTATGTCTCCAAGTCTCGTATCGCTTGTCAGACTGAAGCTTGGCAGTGTCTCGGTGGAGCTGCAGATGGTGAGGTTTATCAGAGGCACCGGAGCTGGGGCCGCGGCGTGAGGGCTGCTCCCACAGGGGACGGAAGGAGAAGCGGCCCGAAGGGAAGGAATGGCCTGCCCTGCCCCAGCCCACTGCCCTCGCGCTTGAGGAGGGAGACGAGGAGAGGGAGAGGGGCAGGGAGACGAAGAGGACCGCGCGGGGAGCACCCGGCTCTTCTCTGGGCCGGCCAGACGCCCGCCACTTGGGCTCAGCATGGACACATCAGCATCAAGAGTCCCTGCCTCTGAGCCCCCTGCTCCCCACAACCCACCCCCCACACTGAGCGCCTTCACGTCACAGGCCCTCCCGGGTCTCTTCAACCACAGCCCAGAGCCCTGGACGGCCTGACCCCCACGACCTCCTGACCTCACCCGGCCCCCTCCAGCGACACAGGCCATCCTGCGCTTTCTCGTCCAGTGAGGCTTCTGCACGTCCAGCTTCCTCCGCACGACGGGTTCCCTTGAGGCCCTCATTCAGGTCTCAGTCCCATGTCACTGGGCCCCAGAGGCCTTCTCCATGGCCTGCACAAAAGCGCGCCCTCCTCCCTTTCCTCCTTCGCATTCGCCCACACCTGGACGTGTCAGATTTCTTTCGATTGTCTTCCTTATTCATTGATGCGAAAACACCATGAAGGGGATTTCAGTTTCTTTGCTGCTGTATCCTCAGGCTTAGAACAGTCCCTGGACAGAGCGGGTGCTCAGAAACACTGAGCTCGCTGCCTTCACCACTGCCCAAATGCACTCCTGGCCCTGCCCCTGTCCACCCTGGCTCTCCTGACTGTACCCTGTCCCATCACTGTCCCCTTGACTTCCATCTTGACATCCTGGTGTAGCTCTGTCTGAAAGGGGTACCCAGCTCCTCCCCCCAGGAGGGGACCTCCCCACTCTCTGCCTGACCACAGCTCTCCAGGAGATCCATCACCCGGCTTCCCAGGAGGAGAGCTCAGAGAAGGCCAAGTCCATGGAGGGAGAAAAAGGCTGTGAAGCTTGCAACAAGGGAAGGGCCTCCTTCCAAACCCAGCTTCTCAGAAAGGAGAGGCTGCTCTCCTGGCACGGCTCTGGGGCCTGAGGGAGAAGAGCTCCCTGCACTCCATGCATGTGTGGTAAGTACATGCTAAGTCGCTTCAGCCGTGTCCGACTCTTTGTGACCCCATGGACTGTAGTCCGCCAGGCTCCTCTGTCCATGGGATTCTCCAGGCAAGGATACTGGCGTGGGTTGCCATGCCCTCCTCCAGGGGATCTTCCCAACCCAGGGATCGAACCCACCTATCTTACGTCTCCTGTGTTGGCAGGCTGGTTCTTTACCACTAATGCCACCTGGGAAGCTCTCCTGCACTCCAGGTCCTGCAGACTCTTGCCTGCAGCCTTTTTCTGTATGCTGGAAAGCTAGGAGTGATTTGTACATGTGTAAGTGGTTGGTGATTGCAGCCATGAAATTAAAAGACGCTTACTCCTTGGAAGGAAAGTCATGACCAACCTAGATAGCATATACCTGCTGTATCCTCAGGCTTAGAACAGTCCCTGGACAGAGCGGGTGCTCAGAAACACTGAGCTCACTGCCTTCACCACTGCCCAAATGCACTCCTGGCCCTGCCCCTGTCCACCCTAGCTCTCCTGACTGTACAAAGTAATTTTGTCTTTGCCAACAAAGGTCCGTCTAGTCAAGGTTATGGTTTTTCCAGTGGTCATGTATGGATGTGAGAGTTGGACTGTGAAGAAAGCTGAGCGATGAAGAATTGATGCTTTTGAACTGTGGTGTTGAAGAAGACTCTTGAGAGTCCCTTGAACTGCAAGGAGATCCAACCAGTCCATTCTAAAGGAGATCAGTCCTGGGTGTTCTTTGGAAGGAATGATGCTAAAGCTGAAACTCCAGTACTTTGGACACCTCATGCAAAGAATTGACTTATTGGAAAAGACTCTGATGCTGGGAGGGATTGGGGGCAGGAGGAGAAGGGGATGACAGAGGATGAGATGGCTGGATGGCATCACCGACTCAATGGACGTGAATTTGAGTGAACTCCGGGAGTTAGCAATGGACAGGGAGGCCTGGCATGCTGCAATTCATGGGGTCGTAAAGAGTCGGACACGACTGAGCGACTGAACTGAACTGAACTGAAGTGGTTGGGAAAAAAAATCAAAAGGGTATTCTGTGACATGTGGAAGTTATTTATGAGTTTCAAATTTCAAGATGTAAAAGTAGATTTTAATGGCACCCAGCCACGCCCGTTCATTTATGTAAATAAGTTTCCTCCAGAGGCCTCCCCTACAGAAGCAGAGTTGAGCACCAGGCTGAACCGTCTGGCTAACCAGGATAAAAATATTGAGCATCTTCACAGACATTCGAGATCCTGTTCCACTCCCTCACCTGCACCTCCATGGTAGGTGTCAGGCAGCATCAGGTGCACAGACAGAAGCAGAGTTAAAAATGGGGGCTGCTTCCCTGGTGGTCCAGTGGTTGAGAATCCCCCTTGCAAGGCAGGGGATCCAGGTTCAACCCCTGGCTGGGGAACTGAGTTCCCACAGGCCTCAGGGCAACTAAGTCAACACAGCGCAACTAGAGAGTTGGTGCAAAAGATCCACAGGACGCAGCGAGATCCTGAGTAGTAACCAAGACCCCATGCGGCCAAATAAATAAATATTTCAAGAATAAATAAATAAGAAGAAAACCAAAACAATAGCTATTTATGACTTTGAGTTAAAGACTCGGGAGCCAGAAAATGGCCTGAAGCTCTCTGAAGACCTGCCCCCTAAGTCTTCTCTTCCCAACCACCTGTCCCATCTCCTGCCCCAGACTCAGTCCCCGCTCCATCCTGGGTGGTCAAGGGCCCGGACAGGAGCCTTCCCGTCAAGCTCTGAGCCCTGTGCCAGGCTTAGGAGTGCACGGCCCTGCCTAGCTGTGTCCCAGCCCCCATGGCCCCTGCAGCACCACGGCCCCTGTGAGAAGGCAGCATCTAACCCTCTTCCTGGCCTCAGAGTCCCCATCTGGGGAGATGACTGAGTCCAGGGGGTGATCAGGAACCAAGCTATCCAGGGACAGGAACCACGGAGAAGATGCACTAACAAGGCTGGAGTCTGCCCTCTGGACTGCAGGGTGGGGAGAAGCCAGAGAGAAAGCCTTAAAGGTCTGAAGTGTGGCTACATAGACCAGGACTCACTCACCTCACATTTCAAGAAGAGGGAAAAAAAAAAAAAAAAGCCCCATTCCACAGAAAAGTGTGAGTCACTCAGTTATGTTCGACTCTTTGCAACCCCAACCCACTCCAGTACTTTTGCCTGGAAAATCCCATGGACAGAGGAGCCTGGTGGGCTGCAGTCCATGGGGTCTCGAAGAGTCGGACACGACTGAGCGGCTTCACTTTCACTTTTCGCTTTCATGCACTGGAGAAGGAAACGGCAACCCACTCCAGTGTTCTTGCCTGGAGAATCCCAGGGACGGGGAAGCCTGGTGGGCTGCCGTCTATGCAGTCGCACAGAGTCAGACACGACTGAAGTGACTTAGCAGCAGCAGACTGTAGCCCTCCAGGCTCCTCTGTCCATGGGATTCTCCAAGCAAGAATACTGGAGTGGGTTGCCATTTCCCTCTCCAGGGAACCTTCTCAGCCCAGGTCTCCTGCATTTCAGGCAGACATTTTACTGTCTGTGCCGCCAGGGAAGCCCATGGAAGAGTGAAGTAAAAAAAGAAGGAGGCAATTATTTTGGGTTGGGGGGAATGATAGGAGCAAAATTATATTAAAATATTCTCCAAAAGACTTAGATGAACTCATAGAGGGCAGACTCACAAATGTTACTATAAGGAGCAGAGAATGTCTGCCATGAAGAGTAAAGCCAAGGAGGAGTGGGGACAAGAAACCTCCTTCAGAGACGGTAGCAACCATGGAGAACCAAAGTGCCCCAGGCTGCCATCATTCTGGTAACCTTGGAACAGAGACCTGACTTCTTGCAACTCCAGTATTCTCATCTGTGAAATGGGAATGAATGGGACACTGCGTCAGAGTGCACAGATGAAATGAGCTCATGTATGCAGGTACCTCACAGGGAACAGACTCAATAGATGGTGGTCTGATAGGAATCACTGATCAACACCAAAGGCTGAGGACAGAGATATAAATAACCAGATTACCACACACACACATGCTGGGGAACAGCAACTGGCTGAATCAGTGCTACTGCCCTACTCAGTCAACTCGTCTACTTCCTTCCCTTCCCCACCACCCAACCTAGGTTAACAGAAGCCTTGAGAGAGCGGAAGGTCTTGAGTGGACAGGAGTCCAGGGCCAAGAATGGGGCCTGGATCAATGGATAATTGTCAAGTGGATGAAGGTATGGATGATGGATGGATAGATGGATGATGGATGGATGAATGGATGATGGATGGATGGATGGATGAACAGATAGAAGATGGATGGATGAATATGGATAGATGGACAGTTAGAAGGATAGATGGCTATATGCATGCATAGATTAGTGAAGAGAAAAATGGATGGATGGGTGATTGCATCATTCATGGGGAAGAAGCATTGGTAAGCCAACAAAATCCTTGTACAGACAGGACAGGTGGCTGCAGAAGGGCAGATAGGCATGCCATTTCTGGGGACACAGTGATCTGCTCTACACTCTCCCAGGGGGAGGAGCTGAGAATTGAACAAGGACAGCAGAGTGGGAAGGGCAGATTAGAGCAGTCTGTGTGACTATTATGGGCACGGACAGGATATGTGAATTTTCAATGAGTTAAGTGGGGAAGAAGAAAGGCAGAAGGCTAACAATGAAGTACTAGAAAGAAAATTAAGCAAACAATCCCACTTATCATCACCTCAAAAAAGAATAAAAATACCTAGGAATAAACCTACCTCGAGGGGCAAAAGACCTGTACTCCAAAATAGTTTTCGGACACTGATGAAAGAAATTGAAGATGACACAAAGAGACGGAAAGACATACCATGTTGTTGGATTGGAAGAATCAATATTATCAAAATGACCATACTCCCCAAGGCAATTAACAGAGTCAATGCAATCCCTATCAAAATACCAATGGCATCTTTTTTTTTTTTTTTTGCAGAACTAGAACAAAATAATTTTAAAATTTGTATGGAAACACACAAAAGACCCCAAACAGCCAAAACAATCTATAGAAAGAAGAACAGAATTGGAGGAATCATGCTCCCTGACTTCAGACTAAACTACAAAGCTGCTGTAATCAAAACGGTGTGGTACTGACAGAAAAACAGAATCACAGCGGAACGGGGAGAGCCCTGAAATCAACGCACGCACTTACGGCCAGTCTACAGTAAGAGAGGCAAGCATGTCCAGTGGAGAACAGACAGACTCTTCAATAAGTGGCCCTGGAAACGCTGGACAGCCACATCTAAAGGAGTGAAATTAGAACATCCTTTAACACCACATACAAAAACAAACCCAAAATAGATTACATGTAGATTGGATGTAGACCTAAATGTAAGACTGGATATTATAAAATTTATTGAGGAAAACATAGGCAGAACACTCATTGACATAAATCACAGCAATAATTTTTGGATCCATCTCCTAAAGCAAAGAAAATGAAAGCAAAAATAAGTAAATGGGACCTAATTAAACTTAAAAGCTTTTGCATAGCAAAAGAAGGGTCTTCCCAGGTGGTGCTAGTGGTAAAGAACCCACCTGCCAATGCAGGAGACAAGAGACTCGGGTTCAATGTCTGGGTCAGGAAGACCCCCTGGAGGAGGGTATGGCAACCCACTTCAGTATTCTTGCCTGGAGAATCCTATGCACAGAGGAGAGGTGCCTGTGGGTTATATATAGTCCACAGGGTTGCAAAGAGTCAGATACCACTGAAGAGACTTGGCACGCACACATGGCATAGCAAAAAAAAAAAAAAAAAAAAAAAAAACCATCAACAAAATAAAAAGACAACCTACTGAATGGGAGAAAGTATTGGCAAATGATAATGACTGACAAGGGATTAATGGCCAGCATATACAAGCAGCTCATACTACTCAATATAAAAAACAAACAACTCGATGAAAAAAATGGGCAGAAGAACTGAGTAGGCATTTTTCCAAAGAGGATATGCAGATGGTCAACGGACTCATGAAAAGACGCTCAACATCACTAATCAGTAGGGAAACGCAAATCAAACCCACAATGAGATATCACCTCACCCCTGTCAAAATGGCCATCATCAAAAAGAAGACAAGTAATAAATGTTGGTGAGGATGTGGAGAGAGGGGAATCCTCTGACACTATTGGTGGGAATATTAATTGGTACAGCCACTATGGAAAACAGTATGGAGGTTTCTCAAAAAAAAAAAAACCAATGCAACCACCATATGACCCAGCAATTTCATTCTTTGGTTCAGTTCAGTTCAGTCCAGTCGCTCAGTCGTGTCCAACTCTTTGAGACCCCATGAACCGCAGAACACCAGGCCTCCCTGTCCATCACCAACTCCCGGAGTCCACCCAAACCCATGTCCATCGAGTCGGTGATGCCATCCAACCATCTCATCCTCTGTCGTCCCCTTCTCCTCCTGCCCTCAATCTTTCCCAGCATCAGGGTCTTTTCCAAGGAGTCAACTCTTTGCATCAGGTGGCCAAAGTATTGCAGTTTCAGCTTCAACATCAGTCTTCCAATGAATACCCAGGACTGATCTCCTTTAGGATGGACTGGTTGGATCTCCTTGCAGCCCAAGGCACTCTCAAGAGTCTTCTCCAACACCACAGTTCAAAAGCATCACTTCTTCGGCGCTCAGCTTTCTTTATAGTCCAACTCTCACATCCATACATGACCACTGGAAAAACCATAGCCTTGACTAGAGGGACCTTTGTTGGCAAAGTAATGTCTCAGCTTTTTAATATGCTGTCTAGGTTGGTCATAACTTTCCTTCCGAGGAGTAAGTGTCTTTTAATTTCATGGCTGCAGTCACCATCTGCAGTGATTTTGGAGCCCAGAAAAATAAAGTCAGCCACTGTTTGCACTGTTTCTCCATCTATTTGCCATGAGGTGATGGGACCGGATGCCATGGTCCTAGCTTTCTGCATATATATCCCCAAAAAACCGAAACCACTACTTTGAAAAGATACATACACCATACATCCCAGTGTTCACAGCAGCATTACTTATAATAGCCAAGACATGGAAGCAACCTAAGTGTCCATTGACAGACGAATAAAGAAAGAAGATGTAGTATAAAAAAGAAAGAAATTTTGCCATTTGCAAAGCAACGTGGATGGACTTGGAGGGCATTATGCTAAGGAAAGGAAGTCAGATAGAGAAAGACAAATACTGCATGATATCACATGTGAAATCTAAAAAAATACAGCAGACCAGTGAATATAGCGAAAAAAGAAGCAGCCTCACAGATCCAGAGAACAAACTAGTGGTTACCAATGGAGGCAGGGGAGGGGCAATACAGGGGTGGGAGATACTAAAGCAAACTAGTGGGTGTAAAATAGGCTCGAGGGTGTGTTCTACAACACAGGAGAATAGCCAATATTCTGTAATAACTGTGAATGGAGAGCAACCTTTACAAATTGTATAAAAAATGTTTTTAAAGAAAAAGAAAGGTAGAAGGCTTGAGGTGGTCTGCTCCCAGGGGCTGCTCACCAGCTGGGGAGACTGGAGCTGCAGGAGCAGATGAGGGGGACCACCGGGGTGGGGCACCAGGAGAGAGGGGAGGGTGAGCCCCGAGCTGCTCTGTCTCCCTGGGAAACCACACAGTTCAGGGGCCCCCGAGGCGCCATCCCTGTGAGTCCCCGAGTGCCCCATGAGCAGTCACAGAGGAGGCCGGGGGCGGGAAGTCCCCCTCTTCTTCCTCAGCCCTCATCATGCCCCTGATGAACCCAGGAGGAAAGAGGCTGAAGGAGGGCGAGGGGGCAGGTCCCATGCCCGCCGCGGGGCCCCTGGGGCTGGAAGGAGGGCGGAGGGGCTGCTGAAGCTGGCAGGTGTAACCTGCGCTGGGCCTGTTATCCCGGACCCTCTGAGACAACCTTCCTTCTGGGAGGTGGCAGATTCGCCAGCCCCTGCTTGGGAAGCAAAGAATCAAACTGCTTCCCGTCTGTGCCCCCGCTGAGTTCAGACGGGTTCGATAAACTGCTAACAGTGGATGATTCTTACTCCACGGTTCTTTGTTTAAAATTCTCTTTATGGCACTGGGAAGGGAGCTCCAGGAGAGAAAGCTGTGAACCCAAATAAATATGACCACCCAGACTTGAAAGGAGGTGAGGAAGGGCCTCCTGTTCCCTCCCTGGAGCCCAGAACCCGCCCCCCAACCCCCGCGTCCAGGCCTGGCTCTGGCAGGGCCCCTTCCCCGGGGGGAGGACGGCAAACCCTTCTCAGGCCAGAGGGCAACAGCCTATGAGGTTTTCCCAGCGTGCAGCCATTCGAACGGGCTCCTGTTCAGCTGTTTCCTGTTTCCTCACCTGGAGCCACCTTCGTTGCCGGTTTCCAGCAGGAGGGGGTTGGGGCCCGCAGCCCACCCGCCTGCCTGGGGCCGGGGGCACCGGGGAGGGGGCCCTTGGCCGGCCCGTGTCTTGGCTCTGCAGCAGAGCGCGGGGTTCGGCTGCCACCCTGTCAGTCTGGCACCTTTCTGCCGCCACGACGAAACTCATTTTAAATTTAAGGAGTACACTTCTGTCTTTTTTTTTTTAAATTGAAGCCAAGGAAAAAGATTTCTCTTACAATAAACACATCAATGCTCATTTTCCTTATTATTCTACTTTTGGCTATTTCGTATAAAATCTTTAATTAAAGTTTTTCTTTGAAATTGTCATTATCAACCCAGAAGAAAGAAAGGGGAAAAATAAAAAAGAACAACACAGCTGTGCAGATATGAAGTGCTATTCAGGACTAAATGAACTGGAACGGAATAAGTAGCTTGACTGTTATGTTCTTGGTTTTGGCTCTGTATTCTCAATAGCACAGTCTAACTTGTCACTTTATATCGATTCCATCTGTTTACACTCTGCAGAGTATTGGCTTCCTACCGTGAACATTTCCTATTTACCAGCTGGTAGAGATGAGCCAAACCAGATAGGAAAAAATTAGACTACATTCAGAACCTCATAAACACAAACTTTCAATTTGGGGACGTGTGGGAGGCGCAGTGGCCAGCATTGCTCACCTTCAACAAAGGGGCCGACTTCCCCTCCCGCTCCTGCGATGTCCCCACCCTCCCCTGTCCCTGACTTCCTAGAGGACTCGGCGTTGACTCACTGGAGGGACGCAAAGCCTGTCTTTACCAAAGACGGAACAAGCTCACACAGAAAGACATCTAAAGGAGACCCGCGACAACGGAGAGAAGGGATCGGATCTGGCTAAAAAAGAGCCCGATGGAATTCTCCAGGCCAGAATACTGGCGTGGGTAGCCTTTCCCTTCGCCCAGGGGATCTTCCCAACCTAGGGATCGAACCCAGGTCTCCTGCATTGCCGGCGGATTCTTTACCAGCTGAGCCACAAGGGAAGCCCATAAAGTGGAATTTGCTCAGTTGTGTACGAATCTTTGCGACCCCATGGACTATATACAGTCCATGGAATTCTCTAGGCCAGAATACTGGAGTGGGTAGCCTTTCCCTTCTTCAGGCTGGGGGCAGGGAGAAGAGCTAAAGCAGCCTAAAAGCCATAGTTGCTGTGCTGTGCTTAGTAGCTCAGTCATATCGGACTCTTCGTGACCCCACGGACTGTAGCCCACCAGGCTCTTCTGTCCATGGGGATTCTCCAGGCAAGAAAACTGGAGTGGGTTGCCATGCCCTCCTCCAGGGCATAGTTGCTACCACAGAGCAAAAATCCAGCTCTGGTTTGGGGTTGCCTTGCAGCCACAGTGAAAAGAGAAACTTCCTGTATATACACCACGTATACCTCCTCCCACCTTTGACTTTCATTTTTAAGATGCTCACCGGCCACAAATGGCTTAAAGACATCTAATTGGAATTCTATCTACTCACTGAACAACCGACACAGCTACAAAAATAAGCCCCAAGAGGGTGCCTAATCCAGAAGGAATATCTCATGTCTCTCCTTCTTCCTAACCCCACCCACATGCCTAGGATGGGAGCTCCTGCCCAGACACCACGGGCCACGCATACTGGGGCCCCTGTCACCCTGACTCCAGAACTCATACAGCTGCACCCCAGGAGGGGCAGGCCGGGCCCCCCCAGGACCTCCAGGACCCCACACAGCAGAAGTGCACAGCAAGCACAGTCTGATGACGACAGTGAGGGACTGACTGTCCTGGGGCCTGCTAACAGGCACCCCTGACCCCGGCTGCTCTCCCCTCCTGTGCAGCCCTCCTCTGCTGACGTCATCGCCTAAATCCTCCGCTCTCAGGCCATCGCCCCCATCAGAAACATCAACAAGCTCCACCACCACTACCCCATGGCCCGTGCTTTAGGGTTAACAGTAGCTCACCTTCAAACACCTCCACCCTTTTCTCTACATTTCAGAAGTTGCTCTGTCCCTGTCACAAAGCTGGTCTCCTCCCTGACCCGGCCACGCGTCCCCTGCCCGCACCTCTGTCTCCTCTCCTCCTGCCAGGCTGCAGTCCTGAGCGCCGCCCCATATTCGCCCTCTGCCCTGTCCTCAACGTGGATGGAAAGCCCATCCATGGTCCAACTCAAGCTGCACTCTCACCTTCCTCGTGATGTCTCTTTTGTGCACGCTTCCTGCAGAACTTATTTACTTATCCTGTAAATATTTACTGAGCTCAGATCAGGTGCCGGGGTCTGTTCACGGCACTAAAGTGACAGCAGGGAGCAGGGTAGGGAAGGCGCCCACTCCCAGGGGACGTATTTCCTAGTGATGGGCAAATAAACAAAACCTCGGGATGTTCTGAGTGCTGAGCGACTGCAGATAGTGTAGTCCAGAGACTTTCGGGGGGTGTGGGCGTGCCACTCCAGTGGGGAAACTTCATGCTGAGCGCCAAAAAACCTGGGTGCTTGTCCGAACTTCATTCAGCAAGTGACCAGTGACCATGGGGCATCTTAAGCAAAGGGGTCAGATGAGACCCTTAACGTGTTCTTCACATTAAGAACAGATGGCTCTGGTGTTGCATGAAATGGAGACTGTGAGGGGCAAGACGGGGAGCAGGAAGAACCACCCCCAGGGTGACTGGCAGGGCCATCCAAGGGGGCCATGGGGATGCAAAAGCGCACGGGGCTCCGATACGGCAGAGGCTGTGGTGGATGGGACTCGCTGATGGACTGGAGCCACTCACTGAGATGGAGGGAGGTCCAGAGAGGAAGGCTTCTTGGGTGGCATCGGCGGGACTGTTTGCCCTGGACCATTTGCCCAGGACCACCCCCTGGTTTGGTCTGTGGACAGAGGTGAGTCTGGAGATGCAGATGGAGACAGAAACACGGGAGCCAACAGCACGCAGCCCCTTAGAAGCTTTAAACCATAGATGACCGAGCACTTTCAATTTTCCACATTAACTCCTTGGTTTTATCCACTCCAAATGCAAACTCCTAATTTTTTGAAAGACTTCCATGGGCCTTGCACTATGGTAAATTCATTTTATATTGTTTCTCATAGTCTCAACAATATTGGAAAAATCTTGCAAAACTGCTTCCCCATTTCACTGCTGAGAAAACAGTTTCCAGAGAAACTAGCTTACTTGGGGGTCACTTAGAGAGCTGAGTGTCTTGTTTCAGATGCACACTCAGCCAGGGGTCAGGCCTGCCCCCCCGCACCGGCCTGTCCCCACAACACCACCGGCCTGTCCCCCTGACACCACTGCCCTGTCCCCCCCACACCATTGGCCTGTCCCCCACCCACTGGCCCGTCTCCCCCACACTGTGCTGTTTTAAACATTTATTCCTGCAATCTTGTGTTGACTTGCCACATGTAAGAAAGATTTTTTTTGTAAAGATAAACTTAGTCTGAAAAAATATAAATTCTGACATAACAGCATCTTTGCTTTACTTTCCTGATGAAGCCTTTAGTAAATTAATAATAGAGCAACCAAAAATAGGTCCTGGGGTAGGAGCATTTTCAATATCTTTTTTTTTAATAAAATGGCAGCTGATTATTTTGTTATGTGAAATGCTCGAGATCAAAATGTAAGCACAGCTCTTCATTTAGCTGCACAGAGACACAGGAACAAGAGCTGTGACATTATTAATCACTATATTCGGTTATGATTGATAGGCTTTTCTGCAGGAGGAGAAAGTGCCTCAGATACAAGCTGTCCCAACAGCCCCGCGATATGCTAATATTTTCTTCAGATGAAAGAGGAGATGTGTTCAAATACCTGCTATAATAGGCAATTAATACCAAGTGCACCGGAGGAGACATGATAAAAGCGGGATTAGGAAAATATTACGAATTAACGAAAAGCTTGTATGTTTTAGTAAATGGCCTCATTTTGAGCCTGACACAGTCTTTTTATTCGGCAAACAGGCTGTATTCTGATACATTCGTGCGTGCTAATGTGGTGTTCCAGTGTTAAGGTATGTTTATGAAATGGCTGTGATCCTAACGACTGTTTCTTTATTCCTCAAGCGATAATTTTTTAAATCTCTTTTTTAAGAAAATCCACCTATTTAAGAAAATGAATATACCCATGACTTGCGTGTCTTCACTTTTGTGACGATATTACCGAGCAAGCAAGCAGCTTAGTGCCTCTAATTATTTACTAATTGCTCCTGAAATGACTGAGCTGCATCTGTGCGACTCCAAGGCGCCGGGGTGATCCCATAAAAACGCGTGTCAGCTCACTCCGTGTCCCACAGACAGGCTCGTCGCGGCTGACTGGGTCGACCAGATGTTCTGACATCACGGCACCCAGACTTGAAAGAGCATTCTTGATGGGGTGGTGATGTGGTATGAGAGCCAATGACCTAGGGCTTTGGGTGAGGTTTGTTTAGTTTTCCTTTTTTTTTTCTTTTTCATGTCTTTGAATTTCACATTCTTGAATTCTAGTCTTCAATTTAAAACAATTTTTTTCTTGCCTGTGGAGGGGAGGAGACTAGTCGTGACATTTCTAAACACACACTGAAGTTCTTACATATTTGAGAACAGCTTCCTGTGTCCTGGCCACTCCCAGGACGTGGCTTACAGGGAGCATCTGCCCGCCACCCAACTCGAGGGCAGGACAAGATGATTCTCTTCCCCTGCTAGCCCCTTCTTTGATCTCCACCTCACGCTCATGTCAGGAGTTGATAAAAGATGAAACAAGTTCAAAAGACCCGAACGTGGTTGCCCTGGCAACGCCCTGCAGCCCTGCTCTGGCCCTCTTGCCCTGACAGAGTCCTCACCCAAAGCCTGTGGAGAACTAAGTCCTGGCCCTTGAGTGCTGCTGCTGCTGCTGCAGGACAGGCCGGGGCCCCGCAGGCCGACAGGAGCGTAAGCAACTGAGGAGTTGGGAACGTGTGTGAGATAGGCAGGAGGCCAGAGACAGAAAGGGAAAGAAAACTCCCAAATGCCTGTTTGAAGCGGATGCCACACGACCAACAACGCAACTCTGGGGTTAGCAAACAACCTCCACTCGTTCATACAGTGGTGATCAGAGAGGCTTCTCTGGGACCAGCCGGGTCCACCTCCGGGCATAAGCAAGAGTCACATTTGCTACGGGCAAACGAGGTATTGGGGCTTCCCAGCTGGCGCAGTGGTAAAGAATCTGCCGGCCAATGCCAATGCAGGAGACCTGGGAGACTTGGGGTTGATCCCTGAGTCGGGAAGATTCCCTGGAGGAGGAGATGGCAACCCACTCCAGTATTCTTGCCTGGAGAATCCCAGGGACAGAGGAGCCTGACGGGCCACAGTCCACGGGGTCGGACAGGATTGAGTGGCTATACATGCATGCACACACAAACTACATACCACTGCCTTTCCTAAAGGGCCTCCTTGAGAAGCAGGGTGGCTGGTAATTAGTAGCCAGGACCCCAGAGCCAGCTGCCAAGGCAGGAACTGCAGCTCCTCTGTCCCCAGCTGTGCACACAGGGCTCAACTGCTCAGCCTCTGTTGTAGCTTCCTCCACATCAAGATGGGATACCAAGAGCACCTGCCCCAGGGGGTTCTCCTGGAAACTGCATATGTAAACACAGTAAGCACTTGGAACAGCTCCTAGTAAATGCTCAGTCTCTGCCACCTCTTATTAGTATCACAGCTGGAAAAATCCAAAAAATTACATCAGTGTCCAGAGGATTAAGGCCCGGCCAGCCTGGGGGTCCTTTCGCTGGGTGGCTGAAGCAAACACTGTCGGTCACTTTCTCCAAAGCCACTGACCTCTGCCCACCCCGTCTCTTTCTAACAAAACCCTCCATTTTCCATTTTGTTCAGATCTTAGCCTCCACCCGCCCCCCACCCATGGTCACGTGCCTCGGGGGAGGGAGTCCAGCCACTGCACCAGGGAATGACCAGGGTTGGAGCAACGCCATGGCCAGTGACTGGTTTGTGTGGGGACGAGACCCTGGGCTTTGAGTCATGAGGAGACGTTCCACCGTGTTTATGGAGAGTCATACTGGCAGAAATGGTATGCTGGGAAGAGAACCAAAAACCTGATACTGCAGTATCCATGTGTCAGACCTGGAATGCTGGCCACCTCCTGGTGACTGGAGGAGATGTGAGTGAGTAGACCCTGACCTGTGCTCCCTTCAGCCTGGGACAAGATGAGAAGCTCCTTATCATCTCAGCTCGGTTAGACATTTCTCAAAAGGCAGGACAACCAGACACCTCGGTGGCGGTGGCTGGTGGGCTCCCTCCTGGAGGTGGGGAAAGCTCCCACAGGAAAGGTTTCAGGAGGGCCTGGCAGGACAGATAACGGGACGGATATTATCGAGCACCACCGTATGCGCGGGCGTCGCTTGCGTTCCTCTCACTCATTCTTGCGGCCACTCCGGCAGGTCGGCGCTGTCGCCTCGCCTTCAGAGATGGTGGCATAGAGCAGTGACAGGCCTGAGGGCCCCTGGGCAGCGGCAGGGGCGGGGCTTCAGGCCAGCGGCGCCTCCTGCCCACTGAGCCCCGCTGCCTCCCAGCAGACTGAGGGGTCTGCAAACCAGAGAGCTTGACAGCAGCCAAGCAGACACCCACCAAAGGCACAGAAGCGAAGCCCAGGGAAGCAGTCCTCTCCGTGACCCGGGAGAAGCCAGGATGGAGAGGGGAGGGCAAGCGGGGGCACACCAGACTCAGAGTGCCCACAGCATAGAACCTGGGCGCAGATCGATCCAGGACCCCGGACCCGGAGCCTGAGGACAGCACCCTGGGGACCACCTGGGCATGCAGAGCTTCCTCCTTCCCGATACGGGGCCCCAGGACGCAGACAGCGGCCTCCTCGTGTGAAGCCCCGGATCACAGTCCCTGAAGGGCAGACAGTCTGGGCCCAGAGACCACCCTGTCTATCTCCGCCTTGACAGGAGGGAGGAAACGAGGCTCAGGGAGACCAGGGGTTCAGCTGAACATGAAGACACGCTGGAGGGTCTAGTGAAAGGGAAGTGAAAGTGTTACTCGCTCAGTTCGGTCCGACTCTTTGCAACCTTAAGGACTGTAGCCCACCAGGCTCCTCTGTCCATGGGATTCTTCAGGCAGGAATAGTGGAGTGGGTTGCCATGCCCTTCTCCAGGGGATCTTGCTGACCCAGGGGTCGAACCTGGGTCTCCTGCACTGCAGGCAGATTCTTTACCATCTGAGCTACAGGGAAATCCCAGGAGACTCATAGGGAGGAAACACAGTTGGAGGGGGAAGCCCCGGACTAGCGTGTTTGGAAGGTCTGCTTGTCATGGTTGTTCACTCGCTATGTCATGTCCGACTCTCTGCAACCCCATGGACTACATCCCCACCAGGCTCCTCTGTCCAGGGATTCTCGAAGCAAGAATACTGGAGTGGGTTGTCAAGCCCTCCTCCAGGGGATCTTCCCAACCCAGGGATTGAACCTGCATCTTCGGCATTGGCAGGTGGATTCTTTACCTTACTGAGCCACCGGGGAAGCCCCTTGGAGGGCCTAAGTGAACCTGAATTAGGGCAAGGCTGAGGAACCAGCCATCAGACCAAGCTCACAGCAGAAGAAATCAACTGAGACACGCAAGCAGTGGGGCTCGGGCAGTTTGGGGTGCCAGCAGCTAACTGCCTGTTGGTTTAGGACGGCTAGACCACACACACATTTAGCAAAGTCTGGCTCCCAAAATTCACAAGAGACATTTGCATGCATTCTTGGCTCCAATGAGGCTCGTGGACTTATATTTAAAACAAAAGCATTAGCATCTTTCACTCCCCAACTGTGTGGCTCGCCCAGCAATGACAACATATGTATGAAGAGAGCCTTCCTTCACTAATCGCCAGGTGTTCCTCTCTGTCACCAGGGCTTGAGTGTGGTCCGATTGCAGGACCCGCGCGGTGGCTGGAAACACGCTACTGCACAGCCAACAGCCAAGGAGGGTACTGGGTTTGTTCTGTTTATTCTGGGCTCGGTGGGAAGGGAGGACACCCATGAGTTCCTACCTATTCGTCAGAGGAAACTGTAGTAATCGCCATAATAACGACAGATGGCATCGCCTAAGTGTTCCAGGCCCTTTATACCAGATGTTTCTAAGCTACACAACAGCACCATGAGATGGGTGTTCCTATTCCCAACCACGGATGAAGAAACCCGATGACAAGGACTTGCCCAGGACCACCAGCTGGTAAATGGCAGAGCCCACCCCAGGCCACCTGCCTGCCCAGGGCCAGGGTCGCCGGTCGAGCTGGGGTTCCAGCTTGCGTGGGCCTGACTGCTCGGCAGGGAGAACCAGGGAGCAGCTGTCCCCTCCCTCACCTGCTCAGCCTCTGGCGGTCACCTTTCTGTTCTCTCTAGACCAGCATGACATCTGCCCTGGTTGAAACTCACTCTTAGTGCGAGGGCTTTATTGGAAGGAGGCTGGGATGAAAAGACAACTGAGATGAAAGGCCAGCCAGCCAGTGGGAAGTCCCCTCCAGCTTTCCTCTTGGAAGCCTCACTTTCAGTAACTTACAAGCCGGACCTGTGTCCACACCCTCCCCTAACCATCATGTCACGTTACTGATCCACAAAGGCATCTAAGTTGACATGATGGCCATCATAAACAGCCAACTTTCCCAGGATAATTTCATGATGAACACAGTTTGTGACATATACCATAAATAATATCCAGTGTGCTATGTATCTCTTGCTGCTGCTGCTGAGTCGCTTCAGTTGTGTCCGACTCTGTGCGACCCCATACACAGCAGCCCTCCAGGCTCCCCCGTCCCTGGGATTCTCCAGGCAAGAATACTGGAGTGGGTTGCCATTTCCTTCTCCAATGCATGAAGGTGAAAAGTGAAAGTGAAGTCGCTCAGTCGTGTCCCGACTCTGAGCGACCCCATGGACTGCAGCCTACCAGGCTCCTCCATCCATGGGATTTTCCAGGCAAGAGTACTGGAGTGGGGTGCCATCGCCTTCTCCTACAGAATAACAAATGAACGACAATGGAAGCAGCAAATAATTGTACCAGGGTTCCTACTGATATAAACAACAGAGAAAGTAGATTTCTAGGAGCACATAATGCTAAAAAATTGTCACACTAAAAGATGAATTTCTGGTGTTAACGGCACAAGCCGGGAGAACATTTTGTGGGGTTTAGACAAACATTTTGTGGGTTTCTGGCTCTGTTTGATTTTGAAACGTACGAAAATCTCAGAAAAGTTCAAAAAGGAAAGAAAATTTGTCACATTTCTAACCAACATATTGAGTCAAGTGAATTAAACTATGATTCTCAAACTGCTCATGTAACTGAGCAGGCTCACACGCATCTTAAATAGTGGTCTGATTCCAACCCTGAACGCTGTGAACGCCCCGTCCCTCCCTAGCTGTGCCCCACTATCCACCTGTAATCCGCAAGCAGGAACGAAGCTACATGCTCCTTCCTAAACACATGCGGGAGCTTTTGTGGCTAAATTACTCCATACATAAATGTCTATCTCCCTGCGTGTCTCTGGTTATTTTTACCATGCCGCTCTTGATTGGCACTCTCAGTCTAAAGAAAACCTTGCCTTGGTTGTAGACAGAAACCGAAGGGCCGCCTAACGGATGATAATCTAAAGTTAAAGCAAAGGTAATTAATATTCCAGGACTTCTGCTGGTACGGCTCATCACAGAGGATGCCATCGGAGCGGGCAAAGGCGAGTGAACGCGGGCTCTCACATGTGATCTATTGAGTCAAGCGACTTTGACATGAGAACGCAGATGACAAGACCCAGCTCATCCTGCATCGGCTCCATCAGCTCCCTCGGCTAGCAGTTATTTTGGACAAGCGGCAGGGCAGGGGGTGGGGGTGGGGCGGCGGCGGGCGGGGGGGTAGGGTTGGGGGGCGCGGAAGAACTTTGAAAGATCTCTATTACCTTTTCTCCTATTTGGGCCTCGAGCTCTTTTAACGTCCGACAGCCATTCATTTCATTCTCACCTCCCCTTAAAGACAACAATTAAAAACCTCTTGTTAGCATGTTTTCACTGAATTAACGTTTACATAGGACACACAGAGATGAAAATGATAAGAATTTCTACACTGCATATTTTTAAATGCAAGGTGTTTCTTATGTACTACCGTTTGCCAGAAGTGTGAACTCAGGCAAGTTACTTAGCTTCTCCAGGCCTGGGGCCCCTCTTCTGTAAAATGAAATACAACATCCACTCCTCCCAGGGCGGTGCGGGGACTGAGTAATTACGGCCTGCACTCCATGAGGCCTCATTCCATGGGTTAGCAGACATCCCGCTTTACAGAGGCTGGGCAGGCCGAAGGTCATGATGGGGAAGTGGAGGCCCAGTCTTCAGACGCGGGTGGCCTGGCCTCGCCACCCCCTCCCCGCCCTGGGCTGCAGCACTGCGTTCTGACCCTCTGGGCTCCCATTCGCAACACAGTGCACGCTGAGCCCTGCTGAAAAGGGCTGAGCCTGGCTGGACGTCTGTAACCAGCCGCTTGGCTCCATCTGCTTGTATTAACTCTGATTTTGCATCCTCTGTGCACCCATAAACCGCTTCAGACTCCCTCTTTGGAATCAACCGTGGGGCTAGGATGGGGACAAAGAACACCAGATGCCACTTCACAGTATTTATCCAGCGCCTCCTGCACCCAGGTCTGGGGCACCATGTCGAGCAGAACACCATTTCCAGTTTTGAAAAAGCTTAATACCAGTGACGGTGACAGACAGGAAATAAGCAATCAAACAAGCAACGCTCAGTTCAGTTACGTCCAGTCGCTCAGTCGTGTCTGACTCTTTGCAACCCCGTGGACTGCAGTACGCCAGGCCTCCCTGTCCATCACCAACACCCGGAGTTTACCCAAACTCATGTCCATTGAGTCAGTGATGCCATCCAACCAGCTCACCCTCTGTCGTCCCCTTCTCCTCCTGCCCCCAATCCCTCCCAGCATCAGTCTTTTCCAATGAGTGAGCTCTTCGCATCAGGCAGTCAAAGTATTGCAGCTTCAGCTTCAACATCAGTCCTTCCAATGAATATTCAGGACTGATTTCCTTCAGGATGGACTAGCTGGATCTCCTTGCAGTCCAAGGGACTCTCAAGAGCCTTCTCCAACACCACAGTTCAAACGCATCAATTCTTCAGCACTCAGCTTTCTTTATAGTCCAACTCTCACATCCATACATGACTACTGGAAAAACCACAGCCTTGACTAAATGGACCCTTGTTGGTAAGTTGATGTAATAAGAAGTGCTGTGAAGACAATAAAGGCAGGCGGTGGGGGCGGGGGGGACAGACAGGGTAAGAAGGAAAGGCCCGTCTCCTGGACGGGGTGGACAACAGGGCATTGGGATAGAGACCCACACGCTGAGGAGCCAGGAGCCACTCTCTTGGAGGAACAGCTCTCTGAGCAAAGCAAAGGAAGCACGCAGTGGCAGGAAGCCCAGAGGTGGCAGGAGTCTGGCACATCCCAGGGCTGGCACTGCGGGGGCTGGGGGACCAGAGCCCACTGAGCAGGGCCGAGGAACACGGGGTGAGCTCAGAGATGGAGGCGGGCACCAGCCCGACGGTGCGGGGAGGCCCTGATGAGGAACCTGGACTTCACAGTGGGACGAGGGGAAGACACTGGAGTGCTTTAAAGGGAAATTAACTTCATTTTACATAGAACGAAGGGCTCAGAGGAGTTGAGTGCTGGACCCAAGTTAAAGATGAGACCAGGAATCCAGCCTTACAATTCTCTGTTAAATGTCATATATTTAATACTGTTCTCATTAGGTATTGAAGAGATACAAAACAGTACATGTAGCATATGTTTAAGATTTAAGGAGTAAAAGGTAGACATACCTGCGTACCCCCCATCAGCTGCCCCAAGGGCCCAGGGAGGCTGCCCCCTCAACCTCAGCCTTCTCCCTCCTCCTCCTGCCTCTGCATTTGGTCAAGGCAGTTCCTCTGCCACCCCAAACTCCAAACTCCATCTCTGTCTCCTTCAAGGGAGCCCCATCTCTATTACCTGATACTAACTCAGTGACTCCAGCTTTCTTTAGATTGGCATTTCTTGGAATGGTATGTCTTTTTAAATCTCTTCACTTTTAACCTTCCTATAAACTTATGTTTAGGTTTTTCTTTTTGTGGACTTTACTTTTAAATGGAATATTTATTATAATTACTGATATTTTCAGGATTTCCATTTGTCCTGCTTCTTCTGATTCTTCTTGCCTTCTTTTGGGTTGATCTAATTTTTATCATTCAGTTTTTGTGCCTTTTTTTTTTTGGAGTTTGGGAGTTACACAGTCCATTTTTAATCTTGTAGCAATTGCTCTGGAAATGACAACCAGTATACTTGTCAAAGGGCCTCTCTTCAGATGGTAAAGAATCCATCTGCAATGCAGGAGATGCAGGTTTGATCCCGGGGTCAGAAAGATCCTCTGGAGAAGGGAATGGCAACTCATTCTAGTATTCTTGCCTGGAGCATCCCAGGGATAGAGGAGCCTGGCGGGCTACAGTCCATGGAGTAGCAAAGAGTCGGACACGACGGAGCAACTGAACTGAACGGCTTTCTTTAGATCTACAGTTCTAGGAAGGCAGTGATGGTCTTCCAACACATCTTAGTTATTCATCCATTCAAAAGTCACTTTTGAACTTCCTGGTGGCGCAGTGGATAGGAATCCGCCTGCCAATGCCAGGGACACAGGTTTGATTCCTGGTCCGGGAAGACTCCACACACTACAGGGCAGCTAAGCCCGTGGCGCCACGACTACTGAGTCCAAAAGGCACAGCTGCTGAAGCCTGTGGACCTAGAGCCCGTGCTCGGCGACAGGGACGCCACCACAGTGAGAAGCCCGCGCCCTGCAACCAAGACCCAGCTCAGCCAGAAGCCCACGCCCTGCAACAAAGACCCACCTCAGCCAGAAAGAAGTAAATACGATAAATTATTTTTAAAAAGTCACTTTTGTGTAAGTGTTGCCCTTTGGCTTCTTTTTTTTTTTTTTTTTTTTGGCTGCATCACAGCATGCCGCATCTTAGCTCCCCGATCAGGGTATCAAACTCTGGGCCCCTGCAGTGGAAGAGCAGAGTCTCAACCACGGGACCACCAGGGAGGTCCCCGTTTTACTGCTTCTCGGATCTTTTGGTCCTTGGGGTTCTGTCCCCTCTCTGTTTTAAATCTTGTTGGAGACTTGGCTTCTGGGATCCACAGGACGGCACCTTCCGTCAGCGGTCCGGGCCGGGCCGTGGTCTCTTTGTCTGATATTCCCATCCTTTCTCTAGCTTCGCTCTTTGTAAGAGCTCCAGTTACATGTTCTGTGTCTGTGCTACATTCTGCCTAATGTTTTCTGACCGATCTTCCAGTTCACTTATTTCCTTGGCTGCATCTAATCTGTTTATTAAATTCATTGCTTTAAATTGTTATTATGAGATGTAACCTTGACCCAGAAAAGTATGTACAGCACATTTGCATAGTTTGCTTACAATTAAGGCAAACACCTGTTTAACAATTTCTCAAATTAAGAAGCTGGGGCTTCCCTGGTGGCTCAGAGGTAAAGAATCTGCCTGCCAATGCAGAAGAAGCGAGTTTGATCCCTGGTCCAGGAATATCCTACATGCTGCGGAGCAACTAAGCCTGTGTGCCACAACTACTGAGTCTGTGGCCTAGAGCCCGGGAGCTGCAACTGCTGAAGCCCGTGTGCCCAAAACCTGTGCTCCACAACAGCAGGAGCCACCGCAGTGAGAAGCCCGCGCATCACAACGAGAGAGCAGCCCCCTTTGATGCAACTAGAAAAAAGCTCATGAAGCAACAAAGACCCAGCACAGCCAAAAACAGATACATAAATACAATTTTAAAAAATAGTTTTTAAAGAATTAGAGCCAAACACAAAGAGGCCCCATCTGCCCTTTTCCAGTTTAAATATTTTCTCTCCTCCTCGTAGTAACCACTCTCTAGCACTTAGGATATCATTTACTTTTCAGTTCAGTTACTCAGTCGTGTTCAACTCTTTGCAATCCCATGAACTGCACACACCAGGCTTACTTGTCCATCACCAACTCTTGGAGCTTGCTCAAACTCACGTCCATTGAGTCGGTGATGCCATCCAATCATCTCATCCTCTGTCGTCCCCTTCTCCTCCTGCCTTCAATCTTTCCCAGCATCAGAATCTTTTCCAAGGAGTCAGTTCTTCACATCAGGTGGCCAAAGCATTGGAGTTTCAGCCTCAGCATCACTCCTTCCAGTGAATATTTAGGACTGATTTCCTTTAGGATGGACTGGTTGGATCTCCTTGCAGTCCAAGGGACTCTCAAGAGTCTTCTCCAACACCACAGTTCAAAAGCATCAATTCTTCAGCTTTCCTATGTCTAACTCTCACATCCATACATGACTACTGGAAAAACTATAGCTTTGACTAAATGGACCTTTGTTGGCAAAGTAATGTCTCTGCTTTTTAATATGCTGTCTAGGTTGGTCATAACTTTTCTTCCAAAAAGTAAGCGTCTTTTTCATGGCTTTAGTCACCATCTGAAGCAATTTTGGAGCCCCCCAAAACAAAGTCTGCCACTGTTTCCATTGTTTTCCCATCTATTTGCCATGAAGTGAAGGGACCAGATGCCGTGATCTTAGTTTTCTGAATGTTGAGCTTTAAGCCAACTTTTTCACTCTCTTCTTTCACTTTCATCAAGAGGCTCTTTAGTTCTTCACTTTCTGCCATATGGGTGGTGTCATCTGCATATCTGAGGTTACTGATATTTCTCCCAGCAATCTTGATTCCAGCTTGTGCTTCATCCAGCCCAGCATTTCACATGATGTACTCTGCATATAAGTTAAATAAGCAAGGTGATAATACACAGCCTTGACATACTTTTATCTTCATTTACATTTATCTTTTATCTTCTTATAATTTTACCACCTAGGTATGTATCCTTAAACAGAACAGTTCAGTTGTCTGGTTTTGAACTTCACATGTGAACAGAAGCGTTTGTCCACTTCCTGCTCCTTCCCTCAGTGTTGTACCCGTGAGACTCTTTCAGGCTGTTGACTATACGTGTCATTTGTTGGTTGTCATTGGGCTTCCCCTTGTGGCTCAGCTGGTAAAGAATCTGCCTGCAGTGGAGGAGACCTGGGTTTGATCCTTGGGTTGGGAAGATCCCCTGGAGAAGGAAAAGGCTACCCACTCCAGTATTCTGGCTTAGGTCTATAAATGGTTCACAAAGAGTCAGACACAACTGAGCAACTTTTCACTTCACTTCACTTCAGTTGGCGTTTTTGCAACCTCTGATTCAATAAACATCTATTAAGCACCTTTGTTGCTGCTGTTTAGTCACGAAGTCATTTCCAACTGTTCTGCCACCCGATGGACTGCAGCGCGCCAGGCTCCTCTGTTCATGGGAATTCCCAGGCAAGAATACCAGAGTGGGTTCCATTTCCTACTCCAGGGGATCTTCCCAACCCAGGGATCCAACCCGTGTCTCCTGTGTCTCCTGCATTGGCAGGCAGATTCTTTACCACTGAGCCACCTGGGAAGCACATTAAGCACCTGATCTGTGCCAAGCACTCTCCTAGGAACTTGGAATACATCAATAAGTCAAACGGATAAAGTTGCCTGCCCTTGTGGAGCTCACGTTCTATGTTGAGAAAGTCTCACTTGTGTGTTAGCCTCAAGGGTGTGGGTGGAGTGACCTACAGGCTTATCTGGTGGAAGCATTGCAGACACTGGGAAGCACCAGTCAAAAGTGATAAGGTGGGAGCAACAAGAATGTCCTCAGTTTGGGAACACCATGAACAAGAGTGGAGCAGCAGAGTCCCATCAGGGAGGCCAGCCAGATCACAGAGGGCCTTGCAGTTTCCGTGGGATCACCTGCCTTTCGCTGGTAGCATCTTCTAGCATTTCCCTAGTCAAGATCTGCAGGAGGTGAACCATCTCAGTTTTTGTCTGAAATGTCATTATTTCATCCTCAGGCTTTTTTTTTTTTATGTTTCTTGCTGTCTTTGCTGCTGCTGCTGCTGCTAAGTCACTTCAGTCATGTCCGACTCTGTGTGACCCCATAGACGGCAGCGCACCAGGCTCCCCCGTCCCTGGGATTCTCCAGGCAAGAATACTGGAGTGGGTTGCCATTTCCTTCTCCAATGCATGAAAGTGAAAAGTGAAAGTGAAGTCGCTCAGTTGTGTCCAACTCTTATCGACCCCATGGACTGCAGCCTACCAGGCTCCTCCGTCCATGGGATTTTCTAGGCAAGAGTACTGGAGTGGGGTGCCATTGCCTTCTCTTTAATCTTTAGAAATTCAAAGATGCTGTCCGAACCTTTGAAAGTGAGAGTGTTACTTGCTCAGTTGTGTCTGACTCTTTGTGACCCCGTGGACTATAGCCCACCAGGCTCTTCTGTCCATGGCATTCTCCAGCCAAGAATACTGGAGTGGGTTGCAATGCCCTCCCCAGGGGATCTTCCAGACTCAGAGATGGAACCCGCGTCTCCTGTGTCTCCTGCATTGGCAGGCAGGTTCTTTACCACTGAGCCACTTGGGAAGGATAATCCAATGCAAAGGCTGCTTCGTTTTTCTGCAAGTCAGTGTGAAGAAAGTTTACGAGATGGAGCTGAAAGGTAACCTTGAACATCATGGGCAAAGGCGCCAGATGTGGCTCCCTTTTCCAAACAGTCTGATCCCAGTGGTGAGCAGACACTGTGGCAAGAGGAGGCCAGGCGGCCAGGGGTTCCCACAGAAAGAGCTCTCCTTCTTATTCTTACAAATATAGCTTTAAAAAAAATCTAGGAAGGCCAATACTTCAGCTCAGCACACTGAAGAGCTCCTCCCACAGGCTCGCGCCTGTTGCTGTCACTGCTGAGACATCTGCGTCAGTCTAATGGTCACTCCTCTGGAGTCAACCCCATCTTTCTTCTCCCTGCCTTCAACGTTTTCTCTTCGATTTGAATGTTCTACAGTTTCACTGTGATATGTCTAGATAGGCATCCCTTTTTATGTATCTGGCTCGAGATTCTAAACCGTTACCTTTTCACATACAGTCCCTGTGCTACTCCTTCTCTCACATATCTGGAAACCCAACAAGAGGTATTACTGGGCCTTCTCTTCCCGCCTCCCATGTTCTTACACCTGTCCTCCGTGTTTGCATCTCTGTTTCTGAGCTGCATTCCGGATACTACCTTCAGATCTGCTTTCCACTCCACTAATGCTCTTTCCAGCTGTGCTGAATCCACCGTTTTCACCCATCCACTAAAACTTGATTCTACGGCAGTTGTTATCTTTCAGTACTAGCAGTTCCACTGTGTACTTCTTCAAATCTTTATTTTTGTTGCCTCCTGTTTTGCATTCATGTATTGAATCCATTCTTTCATTTCTTTAAAGCTATTACAACACTGGTTTTATATTCTGTATCTGACAGTTTCAACATGGCAAGTGTCTGGAGATCTGATTCTACTGGACATGAGTTCCATTTGTTTGCCCTCCTCATTCTTCATTTCTTCATGTGTCGTCAAGGTTTTCTGTGTGACACTTTATCTGTGGCTTTCTTTAAGGGCTATGTTGTAGACGTATTCCTCCCCTGAAGGGCACACCCAGTCCAGGACCAGTTTTAAGTAAATTTCTAGCCTGAGACTTTTCAGACCACACAGGTAGCATTATTTTAGGTATAGATCTTCATTAAAATTGACTTGTTATTACAATGTTTCCTCTATTCACCCAATGCCAGTGTTGAAATAGGTAGGTTTCTGTGATGCAGATCTCTATTTTGATAATTATCCTTACAAGAGGGTATAGGGGTCCCCACTGTCCATGTACTGGTCTTCTCTTTGGTTTTTCCATCTTGGATAGACCCTGTAGGCTTTGTCTCTTATCCTTTTCACTCCAAAGACCCAACAAAACTGAAACACCAATTCACCAAGATTTGGCCAATACTTCGTGGCAAAAACTGTCTTTATACAAAACTTCTCTAGATTCCAGTTCTTACCGCATGTTTAGCCTCTAAGAACTACTTCCTTTCTTGCCAGCTCAGTAATGCATTAAAATATTTTACCTTTAATACACCATTTTAGTTGTTTTCAGTGGAAGTGTTGTTCATGGAGGTAGCCTACCATGGTACCAGAAACAGAATTTTCTATTCAGTCTAATACATGGCCTTAAACAATAAGATCATGGCGTCTGGCCCCATCACTTCATGGCAAATAGATGGGGAAACAGTGGCTGACTTTATTTTTCTGGGCTCCAAAATCACTGCAGATGGTGATTGCAGCCATGAAATTAAAAGACACTTACTCCTTGGTAGGAAAGTTATAACCAACCTAGACAGCATATTAAAAAACAGAGACATTACTTTGCCAACAAAGGTCCATCTAGTCAAGGTTATGGTTTTTCCAGTGGTCATGTATGGATGTGAGAGTTGGACTATAAAGAAAGCTGAATGCTGAAGAATTGATGCTTTTGAATTGTGGTGTTGGAGAAGACTCTTGAGAATCCCTTGGACTGCAACGAGATCCAACCAGTCCATCCTAAAGGAGATCAGTCCTGGGTGTTCATTGGAAGGACTGATGTTGAAGCCGAAACTCCAATACTTTGGCCACCTCATGCGAAGAGCTGACTCATTTGAAAAGACCCTGATGCTGGGAAAGATTGAGGGCAGGAGGAGAAGGGGACGACAGAGGATGACATGGTTGGATGGCATCACCGACTCAATGGACGTGGGTTTGGGTGGACTCTGGGAGTTGGTGATGGACAGGGAAGCCTGGCGTGCTGTGGTTCCTGGGGTCGCAAAGAGTCTCAGATACGACTGAGCGACTGAACTGAACTGAAACAATAAAGAGAATTTAGCTTCATGAGTAAGCTGGAAATCTTTCTAATTTACTTTAAATATTCAGTCTGTTGTGTTTAAGAAAGTAATGTATGATACTTTTCATCTCAAATTATTAGACTGAGGTTTCACAATTGAACAAAAACAAAAAAGAACTCTCCTGCTTTTAGTTTTTTCCAACTGTTGAGCTTTTTCAGCAAAGAATATTCAAATTATGTTACTTATCCCCCAAATGGGGATGGTTTCATTAGGTCAAGAGTAAGAATATGCCTATGAAATGACCAGTCATTCTTCTGAAGTCTGGAAGTTATCCTAGCTCATCACTTACAGACAGCATCAGCAGATCACAAGTCCCTGATCCCAGAGCAGATAATACTTTGTCATTCTTGGTGGAGCTGCTGCACTGATTTTTTTTTTTTTTTTTTTTGAGTGTTAGTCACTCAGTCATGTCTGGCTCTGTGTGGCCCCAGACTGTGGCCTGCCAGGGTCCTCTGTCCATGGGATTCTCCAGGCAAGGACACTGGAGTGGGTTGCCATTTCCTTCTCCAGATGATCTTCCTGACCCAGGGATTGAACCCAGGTCTCCTGCATCACAGATGAACTCTTTCACCATCAGAGCCACCAGGGAAGGACGCAAGTTACCATCCTAGCCGTTTTTACTGTACAGCTCACTCAGTTGGTAAAGAATCTACCTGCAATGCAAGAGACCCCAGTTTGATTCCTGGGTCAGGAAGATCCACTGGAGAAGGGATAGGCTACCCACTCCAGTATTCTTGGGCTTCCCTTATGGCTCAGCTGGTAAAGAATCTGCCTGTAATGCCAGAGACCTGGTTTCAGTCCCTGGGTTGGGAATATCCCCTAGAAAAGAGAAAGGCTACCCACTCCAGTATTCTGGCCTGGAGTATTCCATGGACTGTATAGTCTATGGGGTCACAAAGAGTAGGACACGAGTGAGCGACTTTCACTTTCACTTTCAGTAATGTGAATATATCCAAACTGCTATGCAAGGGATCTCTGGGACTTGCTCACCTCGAAAAACAGAAACTGTACCCAGTAATCAGCAATCCCCCTTCCCTCTCTGCATGGCTGCACTAATTCTCACAACTCAGCTACATCCAAGATGGCTGCGATCATGAAAGTCACAATACCAGAATGTGCTAATATTTCAGAACCAAGTTTAATTCTCTTAGAATTGTTTACACAATTCCTGAGAAAATGAAGCTTACTCATTTAGAGTCAGAATAATCTGAGTCAATAATTTTTCTACTATAAAACAATATTTCCTACATTGCACACTAGAATCAAAGAACTTTACAGCTGACAGAGACAGTAAAGTTCAGGCTTCAGCACTCTTGTTTTGCAGATAAGGCAAACGAGCCCCATGCTCAGGCTACAGCTATGAGGACCTCATACACAGATCGCCTAAAAAATTTTTCATTTCTAGCTACAAAAATATGATCACTAGCCAATGAAAGACACTAAAAATGCATGAAAAAAAAACAAATTTAAAATGTGGCATCTTAATACTCTTACTTCAAAATTTACATTCCTTATTTCCAAGTAATTCCCTGGTGGTCCAGGGTTAAGATGTGCTGCTTTCAATGCCAGGGTCCACGTTCAATCCCTGGTTGGGGAACTAAGATCCCACAAGCCTTGCAATGTGGCAAAAAAAAAAAAAAAAAAATTAAATTCCTTATTTCCAAATATGAAAAGGCATCGCATATGAAGTATGTTGTGCTGGGTGTGTGCAGTTGTATCTGACCCTTTGTGACCCCATGGACTGTAGCCCTCCAGGCTCCTCTGTCCCTGAGATTTCCCAGGCAAGAATACTGGAGTGGGCTGCCATTTCCTTCTCCAAGGGATCTTCCAGACCCAGAGATCAAACCCGACTTCCCCGCACATCCTGCATTGGCAGGCAGATTCTTTACCACTAGCACCACTTGTGAAACATGTTGGTCTGGTTTTAATTTGCTGTGTCTCCACTTTGAATACAATATTATTTCTCTTATCCTGAAACATATCCCATTTAGACATCAGAATCTTCTCTAAGTAAATTTTTTGCCTGAGGATTCTATCTGTTGACATGTTTAGCTCTAATGCACTTGTGTCCTATCTCACATCACTTCAAGTTTTACATTTTCATACGAGGAAAAAAAAAAAAAAACTTACCTCTTTATAACATTGATATTCAGGTCAATTCCTCCAAATCTGGACAGGAATACAAGGTACGGAACAGCCCCAGAACTGGTGAGGGGAATCTACACCCGAACAAGAAGAGTGGCAGCTCGTTAGTGAGTTCAGGGCCAAGCCGTGGACAGCACAGCAGGCTTCGTGACACGGGCAGGGCACTCAGAGCAGGGCAGGTGCTCCAGGACGCTTACAGCTACTCAGCCCAGGCACCTGAGTCGACAGGCACCGTCAGCAAACCAAGCACGAGCAGCAGACACACGAGAATGCCAGTCTGTGCTCAACCAAAGCCACCAAGCCCTCTACAGAATTAGCTAAAATCTAGGTCCATCTAACTGGGAAAGACTGAGGGCAGGAGGAGAAGGGGATGACAGAGGATGAGATGGTTGGATGGCCTCACTAACTCGATGGACACAAGTCTGAGCAAACTCGGAGAGACAGTGAAGGACGGGGAAGCCTGGAGTGCTGCAGTCCACGGGGTCACAGAGAGTCAGACACAGCTGAGCGACTGAACAACAGCAACAACAGGTCTTTCTAAAGGGTAAAGTAGGGGCCTCTCTGGTGGTCCAGTGGCTAAGATTCCTCGCTCCCAATGCAGAGGTCTTAGGTTCCATCCCTGGTCAGGGAACTAGATCCCACATGCCTCAACTAAGACCCAGCTCAGCCAAATAAATAAATGTTTTTTAAAAAGATAAACTAACAGTAGTAGAATTATATTCTAATATATTTTACATATGTATTTATATATATGTGTGTATAAATATATATATATATTATTTCCCAGGAGTCTGAGGCCACAACACAATTTATCCTCTGAGTAGCATGTACCCTTTCTATATAGTCATATGCTTTTAAGGTAGAAAAAAGTCATTTTTAAATCTAAAATTCTACAAGGGACATCATTGGGCCAGGTGGGTTAATATGGACTCTAGAGTAAATAAAAGTATTACTACCTCAATGTTTACCAAAGTTGATAACTGTGCTGTGATTAGGTAAGAGAACAGTTCTTATTCTTGAGGAAATACACACTGAAGTATTTAGAAGTAAAGGACCAGTAATAGGACTTCCCTCATGGTCCAGAGGCTAAGAATCTGCTTGCCAATGCAGGGGACACAGGTTCGGGCCCTGGGCCAGGAAGATTCCACGTTCTGTGGGGCATCTAAGTTCGTGTGTCACAACTGCTGAAGCCTGTGCTCTTGAGCCCGAGAGCCACAGCTACGGAAGCCCAGAGCCCAGAGCCCGGGCTCCGCAGCAAGAGAGGCCACCGCAGTGAAGCCCTCACAACGCAATGAAGAGTGGCCCCTGCTTGCTGCCACGAGAGAAAGCCCGTGCGTAGCAGTGAGGACCCAGCAGCCAAAAAACAAAGAAAGCACCGTTAGTATAGGCAATTTCCGCTTAAATGGTTCAGAAAAAATGACATACATTATTTGTGTATTTCAAATATATATAGTTTGCATATGTGCACAGAGGGAATGAATGATTACAGGAGAAGCGAATGAAGTTAAATGTTCACAGTTGAAAAATCTGGGCAACGGTAAATGGCCATTATTTGTACCATACTTTCCTTTACAAACTTGCTGGAGGCTTGAAATTACTTTTAAATAAAAAGCCAATTTTTTTAAAAAAGTGAAAAAATTATTTCCCCAGAAAGCATGTGAAACTAAAATTAAAATAAACACACAATCAATATAAATATATATTTTAAGCTTCATGCAAATACACAAGTACAGTCTCCTGCACAGCTGAACGGCTCCTGAGCCCATACAACCAAGTTCGATATTTACTTAGCCCTTAAAATTCCAGCCTCAAAGCCTAGCACAGTTATCTCGGTCTTCCCCAAAGGACACATTTCCCTTTACTGTTTAAAACATGTATAACTAGGACATGGGACCGGGGGGAGAGTGGCTCACAGGGTGGGCCTCTGCAAAGCCTTTTCCTGGGAAGGACACCAGGACTCTGACTTCTGACAGGGTGGTTTTCAGTAGATACAACTTGGGTAGGCACCTCAGAGGTTCCCAAGTCCCACAGAAGAAGCGCAAGGCCAGAATAAACGTGCAGTTTCCCAGACTGGATGCCCTCCTGGTCTCAGCAGTGATAAGAGTTAACGCGGAAGGGAGGAAGCTGACGTTGAAGGGGCTCATACTTCGTAAACAGGCACAGGCACTGCTCTTGGTTTTAACTCATCCAGCCCCCAACCACCTTCTGAGAAAGTTGAAACCTTCCACATTTCACAGAGCAGAGGAATGACCTCCCTGCACAGCACTGCCATGGACTCACAGAAATCTGTGACTCCAGAGCCCAAGCTCGTTTCACTACGTTAACCACCGTGTCGGCAAAAAAAAAAAAAAGTCCATCAACCGTTGAGGTTTTTGTCACATTTCATATTGCTACTTGTGCGTGCGTGCCAAGGTGCTTCAGTCATGTCCAATTCTTTCCAACCCCAGGGACTGTAGCCCGCCAGGCTCCCCTGTCCATGGGGATTCTCCAGGCAAGAGTACTGCAGTGGGTTGCCGTGCCCTCCTCTTCCAGGGGATCTTCCCGACCCAAGGGTTGAACCCCCTCCCTTATGTCTCATTGGCAGGCGGGATCTTTACCACTAGCACCACCTGGGAAAATTAGTGCTACTTGTGAAGTGAAGTGAAAGTCGCTCAGTCGTATCCCGACTCTTTGCGACCACATGGGCTGTAGCCTACTAGGCTCCTCTGTCCATGGAATTCTCCAGGCAAGAACACAGGTACTACCTGTGATCTGATGCAAATTCTAAGATGGCAGATACATTTTTGCAATGCCTAGTTTCCAAACTAAGCTCAAGGATCCAGTCTAAAAGGAAAGGCTCGGCTAAGGATTCACTTCTCCAGGATTTGCGATTCTGGCTAAAGTGTCTTGAGACTCAAAACCGTCCACTGATGAATCACTGGAAGCAAATTCTTAGACTGCAGCTGGCGAAGCACAGTTTGTGAATCCACGTCCAGCATGTTGATGAGAACCTTCCAAGGCTTCTCTTTCCTTGGGACAACCACCAAGACCTGAATAGAACTTTGCTTTCCTTCTCCGGCATCTAGTAACCGATGCAACTTCTTTTAAAATGCTCAACTTATATTGATATTCAGAGACTGAGACACATTTAAAAAAAATTCATATCACTATTAATGAAACTAAGGAACATGGTAGCTAACAAACATCGTCTATCATCACCCTGACATTCAAACAGTCTTGACACGGTTCTTGACATAAAATTACAGCTAAAATAAATTCACTAAAACTGGGAAATTCTCTTCTAATTTTTAATGCATTTTGTAAATTTTTATTTACTTTATTTCTGGCTGTACTGGGTCTTCATTGCTGGGCGGGCTTTTCTCTAGCTGTAGGAAGCGGGGGCTCCTCTCGAGTTGTGGTGAGCAGGCTTCTCATGGAAGTGGCTTCTCTTGTTGTGGAGCACAGGCTCTAGGGTGAGAGGGCTTCAGTAGTTGTGGCTCCCAGGCTCTGGAGCACAGGCTCAGCGGTTGTGCACGGGCTTAGATGCTCCATGGCGCGCGGGATCTTCCCAGATCAGGGACTGAACCCATGTCTCCTGCATTGGCAGGTGGATTCTTCACCACTGAGCCACCAGGGAAGCCCCCTCTTTTCTAACTTTAAGGGTGAGATGTCCATGAACTATTTTACCAGTTTTATACATTGCCAGTTAGGCTTATATTGAGTAGTGAAAAAGAAAGTTGGGTGTCACCACGTGGATTAGTCATTAAAAGACCTAAAAAGGTCACACACCCTGTGAAGTCCAGGGATTAGCGAGAGAAGCTCTGCCCTGCTTTCCCAGTGAACCTGGCCTCCTGTGAAGGCACCGCACTCCGGTCTCCTGGGTTTATGCATGGGTCACGAGAGTTCAAGGTTCTAGAAACACACGCTGATAGTAAGACAGACCATGGGAACCTGTTATGTAAAGGCTCTGAAGTTCTACAGTTCTCAGTGACTTCTTTTTAAAACAGATGTCGCTTTTTAAAAAACGGATCCACATTTCACATTTTCTGTGCTGTTCCTCTTCCTGCATAGCTGATTAGCTTGGGAGGCTGTCAAAATTTTAAATTAACATTAGATCATGAATATAGGGAGACATTAGCAGGAAATAATATTTTCACTTTCCATTTGGTATAAAGAAAAGATCAGTTCAATCAAGCTTGTGATGAAACGGATGCAATGTTTGTGAGGACAAATGTTCTTTAAAAGCAAGAGAACATTACCACACGACACAGCACTTCCACTCCTAGGTACGTACCCAAGAGAAGTGAAAACATATGTCCACATAAAAACTTGTACGTGAAAGTCCCAGCAGCACTGTTCACAGAAGCCAAAACGCGGAGACAACCCAAAGGCCCATCACCTGACGATAAAGAAGCTGCGTTATCTCCATGCAGCGGAGCACTATTCAGTCATAGCAAGGAGCGAAGTACCAATTCATGCTGCAGCATGGATGTTTAGCAGAACTAAACATTATGCTGAGTAAAAGAAGCCAGACACCAAAGATCATACACTACATTATTCCTTTTTATGAAATAGCCAGACTACACAATCTATTAAGACACAGAGTAGATTAGTGGTTGTCAGGGATTAGGGGAAGGGGGAGTGCAGAGTAACTGCTAAGAAATACAAAAGTTTCTTTTAGGGATGATGAAATGTTCTGGAATTAGACAGTGGTGATTGTGAACCACTCTGTGAGTGTATTAAAAGCCTCAAGGGCTTCCCTGGTGGCTCAGCGGGAAGGAATCTGCCTCCCAGCGCAGGAGTCACCGGTTCAATCCCTGGTCCAGGAAGATTCCACAAGCCTCACAGCAACTAAGCCTGTGCAGCACAACTACTGAACCTGTGCTCTGGAGCCTGGGAGCTGCAGCCACTGAGCCCACCAGCCACAGCTCCTGAAGTCCGAGTGCCCGAAAGCCCGTGCTCTGAAACAAGAGAAGCTGCCACAGTGAGAAGCCCACGCACCGCAACTAGGGAGTGGCCCCTGCTCCCCACAACCAGAGAAAAGCCTGTGCAGCAGTGAAGACCAGCACAGCCAGATTAATCAATAAATAAAATCACCGGAAAAACCCCACAGACCTGTCCACTGTTAACTGCTGAATTTTATGATATGTGAATCGTATCTTAGTAAAGCTCTTATTTAAAATGTGGATATAATAAATAGTGACAGGTGAAAGAATCAATATATATTATTTCTGAGATTCTGGAAGTGAATAAAGGGGAAACATTTTTTACAAGAAGAGGAGGAAAGCTCTTCACCTTCCTCCCCCTTCCCTTCTTCCCTGTCTGCCCCTCACAATTCAGTCCTGCAGTCATTAGACGCGGCAGAGACATGTGGTGTCTGCCATGTTGGGGAGCCTGGTCCAGAGCCAGGGAGCGCACCCACACGGCGGGCAGAGGGCATCCACCTGGGTGTGTGGGCGCTGGAGATGGGAGATGGGTGATGAGTCACATGCCAGCACATTCAAATAAGTGAAACAAGCGGGTTCAGTTCCTGGGTTGGGAAGATCCCCTGGAGGAGGAAATGGTAACCCACTCCAGTGCGCTCGCCTGATCTGTCCCACGGATGGGGGAGACGGCGGCTGCAATCCCTGGGGTCACAGAGTCGGGCCTGACTGAGTGAGCGCACACACACGACATGTGTGTATATGCATGTGCATATGGAACAGGCCCCTGGAGCTCTGCCCACACGCACGACGTGTGTATACGGATGTGCATATGGAACAGGCCCCTGGAGCTCTGCCCACTTAGAGGGCCTGGAGCAGTAGCGTCCAGGAGCAATGAGCAGCCCTGCTGCCTAGATCCCAGATTCTGGATGCCTGTTTCCATCAAAAAGAACCAGAGCTCTTTGGAGAGACAGATGATTCTAGGACTGAGCATGAAAGTACAGGTGAGCTTGTAATATCTTGCATCAGGAAGTCAGAAAGTGCTCCAAAAATGCTGGGGACACGTCAAAAGGACACAGAAACCAGCATGAAGGTGCCTTTGTGGCTAAATTAGGGACAATTTAAATATCAAAATAAATCATGAAAGCAATGGATCAAAACCCACTTATTAAAACAGGAAATCTCAAGTCCCTGAAAATATATAAACAATAAAGAATATATGAAGCTTGGTGAGGAATGACACACTACACAGCTTCAAAGATTTCTCCTACAAACTGCTGATTAATTACAAAGTGTATAAAGAACATTCCGATGGGAAAAAAGAAGGGGGATCTGACAGCTCCCGCCTTAATGGAGTGAGCGCAGTGAACAGCAGCAGTAATGGGACAGGCGGAAGTCACCTGCAACCCAGCAAAAGGTCACGAGACGAGCACAGCGTGGCTTCTGCGACATTCCTGCCGAAGATGCAGGCCTCAATCTAGCCATCGAGAAACACCTACCATCTGATAAACTCAAGTTGGGGACACTTTACAAAATAACGAGTCTGCAATCTTCAAAGTGTTATGGTCCTCAAAACTAAGGACAGACTGCAAAACGTCCAGATGGAAGGAGACTTGCCAGATGCACTGCATGACTCTGACATGGGCCCGGGGCTGAGGCGGTCGCTGTGACTTGACGTTACTGTCTTTACCATTATGGTTGCATTGTGGGAGTACAGAACAGGGCTGGTTTTAAGGAAACATGCAAGGAGATCCAACCAGTCCATCCGAAAGGACATCAGTCCTGAAAGTTCATTAGAAGGATTGCTGTTGAAGCTGAAACTCTAATACTTTGGCCACCTGATGCAAAGAGCTGACTCATTGGAAAACACCCTGATGCTGGGAAAGATTGAAGGCAGGAGGAGAAGGGGACAACAGAGGATGAGATGGCTGGATGGCATCACCGACTCAATGGACATGAGTTTGGGTAAACTCCGGGAGTTGGTGATGGACAGGGAGGCCTGGCATGCTGCAGTCCATGGGGTTCCAAAGAGTCGGACACAACTGAGCGACTGAACTGAACTGAACTGAACACTGAGATACTTGAGGTAATGAAGCAGCTTCCTTCTAAATGGCTTAGGAAAAACAATTGTTCTTTGCAGTATACTTCCAACTTGTCCCTAACTCTGGGACTGCTTTTTTAAAAACAAAGTAGCAGAAGTTGTGGCAGAGAAAGCTCTGAACAGACTAACCTCCCACAGTCCCCCGTAGACTGTCAAAATACAAAAAAAGAACTATCTAAAGGCTCAGGAGAGTGAAAGAAAGCAGGCAGGTTTTGGAGGAAAAACCTTTAAAACTTCAGAAGAAAGGACAAGTACAGAGTTTCCTGTTCTTAACAGCTTTGAACCTGAGTGGCCACAGTCAGTGGCCAGCACAAAGCAGCTATATCTGCCCCCACCCACCCCCACCAAAACCCCACTGTCTTTCTGGCCTGAAGAACCAACACACTGAACCCAAAGCAACCACAGCCATTAGCAATGTGAGGGGGGTCTGAAACAGGAGAGAAACAGAGGAGGAGCCCCACCTTCTGTGTACACACCCTGTCCACATTCCAGCTGACGCCTGAACCATGCGTGTGCAGGTCACATGTGAAGAGTCCCAGCTAAAGACAAAAGAGGTGGGAGTGAAAATTGATACAGCCCCTATGGAGAACAGTATGGAGAGTCCTTAAGAAACTAGGGATGAAACTACCACATGACCCAACAACTCTACTACTGGGCTTAGACCCTGAGGAAACCATACTGAAAAAGACACATGTGCCCCCGTGTTTACTGAGGCACTATTTACAATAGCTAGGACACGGAAGCGGCCTAGATGTCCACCAGCAGACGAACGCAGAAAGAAGCTGGAGTACATGTACACAATGGAATATTACTCAGCCATAAAAAGGGAATGCATTTGAATCAGTTTTAATGAGGTGGATAAACCTAGAGCCTATTACACAGAGTGAAGTAAGTCAGAAAGAGAAAAACAAATATCGTATATTAACACATATATATGGAATCTAGAAGGACGTACTGATGAACCTGTGTGCAGGGCTGGAGTGGAGATGCGGACACACAGAACAGACTTGCGGATACAGTGGGGAAAGGAGAGGGTGCGACGAATGGAGAGAGTGGCGTGGGAACATACACCACCGTACGTGAAACAGATAGCTAACGGGGAGCTGCTGTGTAACAGAGGGAGCCCAAGCCAGTGCTCTGTGACAGCCTAGAAGGGTGGGACGGGGTGCAGGGTGGGAGGGAGGTTCGAGAGGGAGGGGACATACGTGTACCTATGACTGACTCATGTTAATGTATGGCAAAACCAACGTAATATTATAAAGAAACCATACTCCAATTAAAAATAAATAAAAATTTTTTAAAAAAGACAAAAGAACCAAGATATTAATGACTGCCCACTGCAGGCAAGAAAGAATTTGGAAGCTGACTGCCTGCCAAAGTAAAAGCATTGACAGTTGAAGGAGTCAGTATAACAGAATCCAGTGTCTCCAGGGCACCACGCTGTGTAATCAACAGCCAGAGCCACATGTGACTCCAAAGCACATGGATCGTGGCCAGGGCAACTGACGAAATGAGCTGTTACCTTTAATGTTAATTAATTTAAATTCTAAAATTAAGCTCGTTTTTGGAAAATTTTTATGTTTGGAATGACTAGGTGAAATTAGTATTTCAACTGCAAATTTTATGAAATCTCAATACAGGTTAAAAAAAAAAAAAAGGTAGAGACATCACTTTGCCGACGAAGGTCTGTATAGTCAAAGCTATGGTCTTTCCTGTAGTCATGTATGGATGTGAGAGTTGGACCATAAAGAAGGCTGAGCATCAAAGAATTTCGAACAGTGGTGCTAGAGAAGACTCTTGAGAGTCCTTTGGACTGCAAGAAAATCAAACTAGTCAATCCTAAAGGATATCAACCCTGAATATTCATTGGAAGGACTGATGCTGAAGCTCCAATACTTTGGCCACCTGATGCAAAGAGCTGACTCATTGGAAAAGACCCTGATGCTGGGAAGATTGAGGGCAGGAAGAGAGGGAAGCAACAGAAGATGAGATGGTTGGACGACATCACTAACTCAATGGACAAGAGTTTGAGGAAACCCTGGTAGATAGTAAAGGACAGGGAAGTGTGGCATGCTGTAGTTCAGGAAGTCACAAACAGTCAGACACGACTGAGCGACTGAACAACAATAATAAGATACAGATAAAGTATTTCTAATGGAAATGTGGTGTCTGAACTGGGGTCTGCTCTAAGTACACACCAGGCCTTGTAGACTTAGTACACAGAAAAGAATGTAAAATATTTTACCACCAATTTTGAATAGTGATGACATGTGGAAATGAGACATTTTGGTCAAACAAAAATATTATTAAAATTAATTCCACTTATTTCTTTTTTTCTTTGTAATGTAGCTACCAGAACATTTTAAATTACATATGTGCTTCACATTATGTTTCTATTGAAAACCATTAGTCTGGGATATAATTCAAATACACTCAACAGTGAAGGACCAATTATTTGTTTTCATACCTAATTCAAGACTCCACATTGCATTTAGTTGCATTGAGCAGCTTCAGCTGCATGCAACAAATTCTGATAAATTCTCTTTTCATTTTTATTGTTACAATTATTTTCTAATTTTCTGTGTTATGGCCTCTTAGATATTCCCATCATTTAAAAGTGGACATTTAATTTCCAAATACATGGGGTTTCTTAAAGTATCTTTGATATTAATTTATCATTTTGGTATGAATTTCTCATTTAAATGCTTTCTTCTCTGCAATCACCCTCTGTATTTTTTCAGTCTTTTAACTTTATTGAGCCTTTCAATGCCTAAGTCAAAGATCTTTTGGTAAAGGATACATTGCCCTTGAAAATATGTGGGTTATTTTCAAATATCTTTTGATACTGATTTCTAACATAATTCCACAGTGATAAGAGGACAGTATGATTTCAAAACCTTTAGACCATGAAATTCTCGCACCTTGTTTTATGTCCCTGGTATATAGTTTATGGGAACTTGAATAGAATTTGTATCTTGCTGTTGCGTGAAAACTGTATACATCTCAATTATGTTGAATTGGTTCATAGTGCTTTTCAGGTCACTATCCCCTTGTACTTTTCTGTCTATTCATTATATTAATTTTTAAGAGCTTGATATTGAAACTCCAACTAAAATTTTTAACTTATCTACTGAAAAAATAATTGTAATATATAGTAGAACTATATGTAACTTTGTTCTGTATGTTCCAAATCTCCATTAAATGTGCTATCGTGCTTTGATAATTTAAAAAATAAAAAAAGATTTTTTTAAATGAAGGACCAGAGTAATGTGACCCCTCTCAAGAAAAAAAAAAAATCAAAACAGGCCAACCCTGAGATGAGAATTACCAGACAAGGACTTTTAAGCAGCTATTTAAAATATGCTCAATGAGTTAAAAGAAATATGTTCATAATTGAAAGAAAATCAATAAATCTAAGCAGATAAATAGCAATTATAAAAAAGAACCAAATGGAAATTCTAGAGCTGAAAAATACAATGTCTAAAGTTAAAAATTCACTGAATAGACTTAATAACAGAATGGAGATGCTAAGAAAGAGTCAGTGAATTTGAAGACAGATCAATGGATATTATGTAATCTGCAAAACAGACAGGAAAAATATTTTTAAAATGAACGGAGCTCCACTGCCGCACACGGGCCATTCTTAGTTACGCTTGTGAACTTAGTTGTGACATGCAGGGCGGGCTGGAGTGGGGAGGTCTAGTTCCCCGACCAGGGATCGAACCTGGCCCCCTGCATTGGGAGCATAGAGTCTTAGCCACTGGACCACCAGGGAAGCCCCCCAAATATTGTGTATATGGAAGCCTTAAAAAAAAATAAAAGAGAATGACTATAATAGCGCTACGTGCAAAATATGACCCAAGCACACGGTGGGGCCCCAAACCTGCCAGGACTTCACTGAACGGTGACAAGTGAAACTCTATGTGGGACAGCGCGGGGAAAGCCAGGCTAGGTCACATGCCCTGTCCTCTCCTGCATCTCCCCGCCGCGTACCGGGTGGTTCCGAGTGTCCTTCGCCCGATACCTGAGCCAGAACATCCTGAAACTGTTCCCTGGTGAGAGGCAGCAGGAAGGTTGTGAGGACCCTCCGCAGTGCGCTCTTGGTCACCGTCATGTTGTTAGCCGTGTCCAGCAGGTGAAAGGCTCTCTTCAACTCATCTCCTTTCTCAGTAATTTTTTGAAATAAAATCCGTTTAACATCTAAGGACGACAGTATTGGATTTGCAACAGTTGTGGCTGTGAGAGAGAGAGAGAGAGCTATTTACTGGGCGCGCTTAAGGCTACGATGATGAAAACTATTTCAATGCGTATTAGGACCCAGCGGACTTCTAAAACAGTGTTTCTTCTACCATATCCAGGTTTACAAGCAGATGACCCGCAATGGCAAATCTGCAGTCATTGTTTTCACCGCTGAAATTTACACTTCAATCAATATAGACAATAGCAGTAACATTAGAAAGAAAGAAAAAGGCAAAGATTCTTCCCTAGAAAGGACCTATGTCACTGGATATTGGAGTTAAAACCTAGTTAAGAATTAATGCCATCGCAAATAAAGCTTTTTCTTTCAAATTTATTTTTGATCGAAGCATTAGTTAATTTAAAATATTAGGTTAATTACTGCTGTACAGCAAAGGGATTCAGTTATATACTCATATGCACACACATTCTTTTTTTTATTCCCCTCCGTTACAGTGTCATAGGATACTGAATATAGTTCCCGGTGCCACACAGCAGGACCTGATGTTGTTTGCATCTGCAAACCCCAACCTCCCTCTTCACCCCCCCAACCCCCACCCCCTCGGCAACCATCAGTTTGCTCTGTGTGTCCATAATTCTGTTTGTTTCATAGATGGGTTCACTGTGTTACGTTTTAGATTCCACGTATAAGTGGTACATATTTGTCTTTCTCTGACTTACTTCACTTAGTATGATAATCTCTAGCTGTATCCATGTTGCTGCAGATGGAATTATTTCATTCCTTTTTAAGGCTGAGTAGTACTCCATATATATATATATATATATATATATATAGGACTATATATTTTTATATATATAGGACTATATATTATATATATAGGACTATATACATTATATATATATATATAGGACTATATATATATTTTATATATATATATATATATATATAGGATTTCCCTGGTGGCTCAGATGATAAAGTGTCCGCCTACAATGTGGGAGACCCGGTTTCAACCCCTGGGTTGGGAAGATCCCCTGGAGAAGGAAATGGCAACCCACTCCAGTACTCTTGCCTGGAGAATCCCCTGGTTGGAGGAGCGTGGCAGGCTACAGTCCATGGGGCCACAGAGACGCAGCTGAGTGACTTCACTCACTCACTCACTGTATCTATAAAATGTAGGTTGCTTACGTTGTTTCCGTGTCTTGGCTATTGTAAATAGCACTACTACGAACACTGGGGTACATGTATAATTCTGGAATTACAGTTTTGTCCGGATATGTGCCCAGGAGTAGTGCTGGGAGCCGGCATATTGCATATTGAGTGAGGATCTGGAATAGCTCAACTGGAATTCTATCACTGCTGAGAGCCAGCGTGAGGCACTCCACCCATGACAAAGGTCATGAGGAAGGAGGCTCGGCATACGCAAAGGCGGGATCGAGCCTCAGGAGTCCCCCTGGAAATTCTCGAGCATCTACCCCCAAAACCAGAGTCTGCCTACTTTCTGCTTTGTGCTTTCACCTACACCACTGACTTTACGGGGGGCTGTCTCCCACTACCTCTCTCTGGAAAAAGAGTTAGCTTACAGCTCCAGTTAATAATTCCTGGATGTGACAGTGTTTCAACCTACAAACTCCTTTGGAAATCCTCTAGCCTGCCTGAATAGGTTTTTCCGGCCACATGTGATTGTTCAGAGCCTCCCAACTGTGAGAGGCAGGAGATGTTCTAAACTGCCTAAACACAGATTCCTTTGAGTAGTTAAAAGATTGATTAGAAATTGTATTGGTGAAGGGTTTTTCACTTGTTGGGCCAATGTTTGCTGCTAAGTCTCCATACTCCTTACCTACTGTGTCTTTGGCAGTGTATTGATTGATATAATGGGTGTATAGAAATGTAAAATGCAGCTTTGTTCAATGCTTTTTGGAAGGCTGGCGCCTGACTTTGGAATAATCACCTTTAGAGAAAGATAAGTTTCTTAAAATGTTAACAGGCCTCCGGGCCAGAAGATGATGTCTATCACCTGAACTTTTGCATATGATAAGTTTACAGGAAAAAAGCCTGGCTTGCTGCATGACTCTACCCCTTCCCCCATTATCCTCTATGCATACCTTAAGGTATAAAAACTACTTTGGAAAATAAAGTGCGGGCCTTGTTCACTGAAACTTGGTCTCCCCATGTCACTCTCTCTCCCAAATTCCAGCTGAGTGTCCATCTGGAGCGCGGATGTCCTCTGCGACCATTTATTTGCCTGGGCTTCTAAGACCCACTCGAGAAGGTGTCTAAGGTGGGGCACCTTCCGCTATTCGAGAGGGCGCCTGCGGCCTCCGTGGTCAGAGCTAACCTGGTGTCACGGGTTATATTGATTTTCCGCGTAAACCAAGCCACTCAGCTTCTTTTCTCCACTGAATTTTCCTACTGAGCTATCCTTATTTCAGCCGCTTTTCTCCACTGAATTTCCTCACTGAGCTATCCTCATTCTATTACTCTTTGAATCTTTGATGAATAAATAAATATAAATAGGTCGCCGACGCCGTCCCCGCTTCGAATACCCTGGATCAGCCGGGGCTGGACCCCGGCAGAGTAGGACTGCTGAATCACATGGTAACTCCCATTTTTAGTTTTCTGAGGAACCTCCATGCCGTTTTCCACAGTGGCTGCGCCGATTTACACCCCACCGACGGTGTAGGAAGGTTCCCTTTCCTCCACATCCTCTCCAGCATCACATAAATCTTTAGACCATTGTATTCACTTTTCATCTTGGTGACCAGAGTCCATTTAGTACCTCTGTTTTACGCAGTAAACTCCGGTCATGTGAAATGTCTTGAACATTGCTGCATTTTTCGTCAAATCATTCACAAGCAGGGGCTTGGAGAGGGTGACTCTAGGTATTTCCCTTGAAACGAGAATTCCCCATCAAGCAGTGGAACCTTTCTGGCACGTGGACATGATGGCTTTAGCCTTGGGGTGACCTGGGCCAGATGATATCAACAGATTCGGAGTGCCAGCATGGACCTTCCCAGAGGCAGTGAGGGGCCTGCTCACAGCTGCAGGGTGACTGAGCTGCCTTCTGTTTGAGGCGGTAACAGAGGACCTACCAGCACCCCCACCTGCCGTGAAGAGCTCCCAGGTGCCCTCAGCTCAGGAGGAGCAATGCGGCAGGATCCAGGGAGCACTCCGTCCTTCCAGGGGCTGCACGGGCCGTCACCCCAGTGCCCGCCTTCCCTGAAGCTTGCTCTGTGCACACACGAGGTCTGCGCCCAGTGCTGGGGGTTCCTCTCGCTCACAACACCCACAGCAACCTCCAGGCAGGGGATCACTTAATAGGGATAACACTGGAGACCCAGAACATAGACAGCTGGTTTGGGGTGACAGGATGAGGGTCTCAGGAAAATCTTAGAGGACACAGTGACATTTCCACTGCAAGGCTGTGTTCCCCAAGAGCGAGATAGGGGGCTGGAAGTGGGGCTGCTGTGGAGGATGGCCGGGGCAGGGGCTGCACAGAGCAGACCCCGGCTAGGAGAGGAGACTGGGAAAGTCAGAAGGAGCCAAGGCAGGCGGCCCTGTCCTCTGGCCTCGCGCTCTGGCTGTGAGATGCCACGGCAGGACTGTCACTGAGAGGGCAGCACAGCCCAATCTTCATTCTCAAATATTGATTTATTTGGCTAAGCCAGGTGTTAGGTGCAGCACGAGGGATCTCCCATCTTTGTTGTGGGACATGGGATCTTTACTTGCAGCATGAGAACTCTTAGTTGCAGCATTTAGGACCTAGATCCCTGACCAGGGATCGAACCTGGGGCCCCTGCAATGGGAGTGCAGAGTCTTAGCCACTGGACCACCAGGGAAGCCCTCTTTCATTCTTAAACTTCACTCTGGTATCACACGGGAGAGAAACAGAAGGGGGAGGAGAGGGGTGGTGTAAGACGTGCTGGGTGATTACGGCCAGCTCAGATGAGTCTCAAGGGAGGTCTACACTAATGTGATGGTCAGCAGGTACAACGTAGGGGTGAATAAAAGAGCGGTTAAGATAGAGGAGGTCCACAGAACACTCTGATGTGATGCGCTGGGTGAGCAGGAGACGAGGACGAAGTTCGTTGGATGGCTGGGTGAGCCGGGAGAAAAGGAATACGGATGATGGGGTTGGTTGGTGGTTTTGTCTGAGATGGCCGCACAAGATGTCCACCACACATGCTTCTCTTATGATATCGTGTTGACTCTCCTCCCATCAGAAAGTGGGGTGTACATTCCTCCCCCTTAAAATGTGCATGAGTCCGTGGCTACGGCAGAATTGGCACGATGTGATTGCTGAGACATGGCCACAAAGCAAGCACTACAGCCTCTGCCTGGCCCTCCTAAGACGCTCACACCAGTTGCTGCGCCGCGAGGAGGTCAGGGAGCCATGCAGAGGCCACGCGGAGGTGTCTGGCCAACAGCCCCAGCTGAGCTTCCAGCCAAGAGCCCGCACCACCTGTTGGCCATTCGAGGGGGCCAGCCTCCAGAAGATTCCAGCCCCAGATGTCGAGTTGCCCCCCGCCTTGGCACCTCCCCCACTGAAGTGCAAAGAGCAAAGACAAGCCATCCCTGGGACCTAACTGTAGATCTGTGAGCAGAACACGTGATGGTCGAGGTTTCGAGCCTCTGTGTTTGGGGGAGTTTATTCATAACAATGGACACTTGGAACAGAAAAGTCTGCAGGAAAGCTAAGGAGCTCGGTTTGGGATATCCAAGTGGGGATGTCCATTCAAAAACTGAATACACAAATCTAGAGGTCATAGAGGGTGGTGCTGGAGATCCAGGTGTGGGGACTGGCTATGTGGGAGCCCCAGGAAAGAAGGCAAGCAGGAAGAGAAGAGACCCTTTCGAAACATTGGTTTGAAAGGATGTGGAATTCATTCATTCAAAAGGTATTTCTGAGCACCTGTCATAGGCCAGCGCTGCTCTAGGCACTGGTGGGACTGCCGTGAGTAAGATAGGAAGCTCTGCTCTTGGAAAGCTTAGATAGACTCCAGAGGAGAGAAGCAGGATGAGAAACAGAAAATAAATGATGATGTAACAGTAGATGGTGCCAAGTGCTTACAGGCAGCAGGACAGACCACGGAGGTGAGGGCGGCCGGGGAGCTGTCTCAGGTCGGGGAGTTGGGGGAGCCTCTCTGGGTAGTCTGATGAGCTGAAACCAGATGGACAGAATGAGCCAGTCAAGCAGCTGCGGTGAGAGTGTCCTTAACAGGCAGAAGAGCCTCCGGTAAAGAGCCCCTGAGCAAGAGTGAGGCTAACAGGTCCAGGGAGGCGAGAGACCTCTGTGGACAGAGGCGTGTGTCCAGCGAGACAGGGAGGCAGTGATGGCTGAGATCGGAGTGGGTGACACCTCAGATCCCTGCACGAGGACTGGGTTTTCTCCAAGGGCAATGGGAAGACTCAGGAGAGTTCAAGCAGCGAGTGATCTTATTAATATATGCGGCTTGTAAAAAGTTACTCTGGCTGCTATGCGGAGAGTAGATTACAGAGGGGCAAGAAACGAGAAGTTCAGTGAGGAAGCAGTTCCAAGTTCCAAGAAGAAGTGATGGTGATTTGAACAAGGTCAAGGTTGTGGTGGAGGCAGGGTTTTTTTGGGGGGGGGAGACAGATTAGAGACATAACCTAGAAACACAGCTGACAAAGTCTCACTGATAGATTGGCCTGGTGAGCTGGAGGGGGCTGGGGGATGAAAAGAAAATGAAATCAAGGATAAGTCCTTGCACTTGAGGAACTAGATAAAGGATGATGCTCTTTACCGGGATGGAGAATGCCAGGTGTCAAGAGACGTCCCATCAGTTTGTGTTTGAGATGCCCGCTAGGTGATGCTCAAGCGGAAAGGTCAGGGGACAACTGCAGATGCGACCTGGAGCTTAGGACAGGGGTCACAATGGAGCTGCTGTTTGCTGCAGTGGTGTTTCAGGACATGGAGCCAAATGCTTAAATACGAGAGGTCAGACAGGCAGAAGACTGGGCTCAGAGCCTGGGGGAGAAGAAGGGACTGAAGTCCCCAAGGATGCCGGTTGTGCAGGGGCGGCTCTCTGCTTCCCTCTGTGTTCCTGTTGCTTTGAACCTCAGAAGCAGCTGATTCACGTGGCAGAGCTGCAGGGCCCCATGTCAGCTGGTGACAAATATTTCTCCCTCTGCCCACCCACCCTGGAATTCCTCCTCCTGCACCCAGCATCATGCAGGGACCCCTTTATATCTGTCTCCATCTTGAAATCTTTTTTCAGACTGTTCACGTGTATTTTCAATGCTTCCCAAGAACCCCCTTCTTAGCAACCAACGATTCTAATTTTAAAGTATCAGAAAATATTGATTTGAAACTATCTGATTTTACCTGAAGGAAAACTTTTTATTTCATAAGTCTAATATGCCTTCTTTGGTTTAAAATGAAAGCAACAGCCAAACTTGCATAACCTGCTGGTGGGAGTACAAATTGATAGGATCTTTCTGGAGGAGAAATGACAAAATTTTTTACTTCCATTTAGGATATAGGAAGTCACAAAGACTGTCATTCTGACCCCAGTGAAGAGAACCAGGAGGATAAGCTTTAAAAAAGAGAGAGAGAGAGAGAGAGAAGGGTTTGAAATCCATCCAAGAATTGAGGATGCAAAGAAACAGAAAGGACCAGCCACTCCTTGGAGAGAAAGCACCCAGGACTCCTTTCCTCCTCGCAAAGTCTTGGGAAGAGAAGCAGATTCATCCTAGACAGGGGCGTAGAGAAAACCACCAATGGGAAGCATGTAGCAGCCATGTGGACCGATCCCATGGACTTGTATCACGAGAGCCTCAGGCACACAGCGAGTCTGCACCCATCCACATGGGCCTTCCCACATGGCAGTGGCAGCACCTGAAGCTGGGAGCAAGGCAGGGGGGCTGTGAGCTATGCCCTGAGACATGGCGGGTCTTCCCTAAGTGTCAGGCAGCTGCTCACCATGGCTGAGTACAGACCAGAGGCAAGCCCCTCTGAAGCCTATGGGACCCTCACCAAGTGCCCGTTGGTGGCCCACTGCAGACTGGAGGCAGGGGGGGCAAGGTGGAGGGGGACCTTCTGAGGTGCACAAAGCTGGAGTCTGAGCTGGAGAAACCGTCCTCCAATTGTGGCAGGAGGGCTGGAAGCAGAGAGTCCCCCCCAGGACGCCAGGCTGGCAGCTGGACCGGGAAGCAGAGATGACTGAAGTGTCCACGCTGCTCAGATCTCAGGGTCTGCTGAAGGGAAGTGTTTGAAACAAGCGGTCACCTGAATCTAAACACCACTGACACCAAATCCAGACACGACTAAACCAAGAAATAAACTGAGCCAGTCCACCTCATCAGAAGCCTGAGTGGAAGGAGCATTCCTTTTTCTGGTGGTAAATATGATTTACTTCTGTCTCTACTCTTTTTGGGGGCTTCCCTGGTGGCTCAAATGGTAAAGCATCTGCCTGCAACGTGGAAGACCTGGGTTCGGTCCCTCAGGAAGATCCCCTGGAGAAGGAAATGGCAACCTACTCCAGCACTCTTGCCTGGAGAATCCCATGGACGGAGGAGCCTGGTAGGCTACAGTCCATGGCGTTGCAAAGAGTCAGACACAACTGAGCAACTTCACTTCCCTACTCTTTCTGGGGGCTTCCCCGATGGCTCAGTGGTAAAGAACCCACCTGCTAATGCAGGACATGTGGATTTGATCCCTGGGTCGGGAAGATCCCCTGGAGAAGGAAGTGGCAACCCACTCCAGTGTTCTTGCCTGGGAAATCCCATGGACAGAGGAGCCTGGCGAGCTACGGTCTGTGAGGTCACAAAGAATCGGACATGACTTGAGCGTGTACACACTACTCTCTTTTACACAAATGTCTGCTGCTAAATCTTTTTTAAAATGCAAGACAAGTGAAATAAGAAAACATGACCTGATGAGGAGCAAAACCAGTCATCAGAAGACCCACAGAGAACAGATGCGGAAATGATCGGGTATTTAAACTAAGAATGACAAATATGTTAAAGAGATTAAGGGAAAACTGACAACATGCTGAACATGTCGGGGATTCCAGCAGAGAAGCAGAAACTTTTTTTTAAAGCACATGAAAAAGCTAGAAAGGAAAAATACAATATCAAAGTGAAGAGTTCATTTAATTTGCTTAACAGCAGACTGTCCACACGGCAGAAGAAAGGACTCATGAGTATAAAGTCAGGTCCACAGAAACTATTCAAATTGAAACATAAAGTGAAAAACATCTTAAAAGGAAACAGGGTGTCTAGTATCTGTGGCTCACAGATTTACCCATGAATTGTGTTGATTTAACACGAGCTCTGTAAGCACATATCTACACGTGTGTGTGCATGAATGATGTGCCGTTGCTGGACAGCCAAACACGCAATGGTGACCAACTCTGGAGAGGAAAGGGGTCCTAGGGGACATTACATACGTATGTAAATAGTTTTTATTTAAGTGTGTTTATTTTAAATATATAACTTTTATTTAGAAAAGGAAAAATAATTCAGTACATTTTAAAAACCATCAGTAAAAACAAAAGGCAGATGACAGATGAAAAAAGACACTGATGGTACATGAAGCGTCCACACTTTTAACAAAGAGCGCTCACACAAGTAGCCAAAAAGACCCCCACAGCGGGGGATGGGCCAAGGACGCAAAGAGGCAGCTCGTCAGAGGAAGACGGGAACCTGACGGACTTGATCAAAGAGAACCTCGCCATTAGGGAAACGCAGGGTAACAGCACAACAGAATGCTGTTTCGTGCATATCAAATGGACAAGAAGTCGAAGACAACATTCTGTGTTAGGATGCTCAGAAACAAGCACTTCTAATTGTTATCTGGGGGATGCGGAGCTACAAGCTTCCTAAAGGCGATTTGGTGGCGCCTTTACGAGCGTGAACGCCCCTTAATCTGGTAATCCTGCTTCACTCCATTCTTCTTTGTGCAGTCAGAAAGCTAGTTAACGAGGATATATCCGCAGAACACTGCGGGCGTGGAGCAGATTTGTTAGTGACGATAAATGTCTGTGGTGGAGACTGCCGGTCACCCCGACATCCATTCTCCCCTCCTTCCAGAGACCCTGGCAGATAGACGCCCATCAGAAATTGTCTGGGCTCCCTTCCGGCTCTCCGGCGGGGGCCCATGGTCTCCCACGGACGGCAGGTGAGCACGGTGGCCAGCGTGACTTCTGACCGGCTCGCCTCTCCTCAGGCCTGTCCTTCCATTGTGCTGCTCTGAGCCCTTCCGGCTCCTCGGGCTGTGCGTCCACGGCGTATGCGTGTCTAGTCCAGCCCTGGTCTCTCTTGGCTGGGATGCCTCCTCTCCCTTTCAAGACCGTGGGCTCCTCCAGGGCAGACCCTCCACAGGACCTGCTCTTTATCCTCAGTCCCTAGGACAGTTCTTGTTACATCTTAGGGCTAAGAAAATGTGTGCGAAGAAAGAGAGGGAGGGAGGAAGGAACAAATGAGAAGACGCACACTTTGGAGAAATTATAATGTCAAATTTTATTGCTTTAAAATTGACTGATCCAAATAAGTTAGGCTTTTAGGTCCACTCAAAAACCTGCATGCAAATGTTTATACCAACTTTATTTATAATTGCCAAGGCATGACAGCAACCAAGATGTCCTTGAGGAGTGAATAAACGGTTGTACATCCATACATGAGACTATTATTCAGAGAAAAAAAAGGAATGAACTGTCACACCATGAAAAGACATGAAGGAGCCTTACGTGAGTATTGCTAAGTGAAAGAAGCCAATATGAAAACACTTCAGACTGTATGATTCCAACTAAATGACGTTCTCAAAGAGGCAAAACTACGGAGACAGCAGGAAGACCAGTGGCTGCCTGCAATCAGAGGGAGGGAGGGATGAACAGGCAGAGCACAGAGGCGTTTCCGGGCAGTGAGACTGTTCTGTGAGATGTGGTAACAGTGGACACACGTCGTCACACATTGATCAAAACCCAGAGAATGCACAAAACAAAGAGTGTGAACTCCAGTAATGTATCAGTAATGGTGTGTCACTTGTAATGACTGTCCTACACCACTGCGAACGCTGGTAATAAGGGAACCTGGGGAGGGGAGTGCAGAAGTGTACAGGAACTTTCTGCACAGTAGCTCAGTTTCTCTGTAAACCTAAAATTATTCAGGGCGTCCCTGGTGGTCCCGGGGTTAAGGCTCAGTTGGTGCTTTCACCGCCGTGGCCCAGGTTTAATCCCTGGGCAGGGAACTAAGATCTCATGAGCTGCACGGCATAGCATAAACAATTTTTTTTAAAAAAAGCTACTCAAAAAATATAGTTTATTAACTAAGAAAAAACCTGAGTGAGGCAGTATACTAGATAATATAGTAGTTTAATTCCATGGATCCTGTAATGTCTGGGTTCAAATCCCAACCCTGCCACCTAAAAACCACATAACTTTTGGGCAAGTGGCTTGATAAACCTGGGTCTCAGATTCCCCATACAGAAGATAGGTACAGTAACAGAATCTACTTCACAGCTTTATTGGGCTGACAACATATCGTGTGAGGCCTCTGTGCAGAGTCCAGCACGCACTATCAGTATCATTCGCTCAGGAATACTCACATGAAGACGGTCTGAACATATTTTGGAAAGCACTCCTTGAATATACTCTGCATGGTGAAGAGTGCGGTCTTGAATGTGTGAATTTCCGTGTGTAAGGACATATAATATGCCAATCTGGTACAACCGCCATTTTGCACATTAAATCCCTGTGAAATGAACAAAAACAGGTCACATGACCCTCAACCACATCCCCCAGTGAGGCCAGCCTCCCGTCTACTCCTTTTCTGAAAGGCAGCCGGGGACTGTAAAAATGTAGCTGGTCAGGACCTTGCCAATGTTTCAGAGACCCCCTCTTAAAGTGAATACAAAATTGTGGGTTTTAGACTCGCTTTTATAGCAGATCCAATAATCTTCAAAGATGGGAAAACAAAGAGGCGTTTGGACAGGACACCTGAACCTACTAGTGACTCATCCTTGGCGGGTGGGGCAGAAGGGGCGGAAAGTTTCGGTCCTCTGAGCTCATCCGACACACAGTCAGAGGCGTAGCTGGGGAAAACAGCACCAGAAATGGTAGCGTGAAGGCCTCTGAAAACCTTCTCCAAAAGAGTAATGAGAACACTGGCAAGAACTGTCAGAATCAGCTGTTTCAGAACTCTGGAAACTAACCAAAGTTTGCATCAATCTGGGGAGTACTCACTCATGGGAGATGCCAGAATCCGGGAATGAACCCCCATTTTGTGGCATTTTGACTTCCCCTGTTCCCTATCTCCCCTCATCCCCAGATCTGCAGTAGCCATGAAACCAACATCCTGCCATCACAGGGAAAACCCAGCAGCCCGCCAGACCCTGGAAGGGGAAGACAGGGTGGAAGCACCTTCAAAGCCCCATTAGCATAAACTCTTCATTCTATGACTTACCAGAGGGCTCCCTGAAAGACCCCCACATGCAAGGCTGTCTTTATTTGAACTGATTCAGAGCTTTCCCAGGCAGGACCAGCTATTGTCAAAAGGCATTTGATTGGAAAAAAAAAAAAAATTTAGGGGCAACTGTTGTTTAAAATTCTGGCTGCCCAAGGAGGGTGGATAACAGATGGAGCAAATAACAGACTAACTAAATAGCTTAAATGGAAAAGCTGGGGAACAAGATGTCCGGAGGGGCTTTGAGAAGCTCCCACATATTCCTGGGGATCTACAAGGCGGCGCGCACATCTGGGCTACGTGCTTGCTCAGGAAGGGCTGAGAAGGCCTGAGCACTGGCGGACGTGGGCGGCTCTGCACAAGCAGGAGCTGAAGGCCGAGCCAGGGCTGTAAACTGCCTGCCTGGGCGTGGGCAGAAGGCTCCACACACACCAAGAGCCCTCAGCAAAGACTAGCGGGCTGCTGTGTCCAGGCGTGTAAAGAGAGTTCCGTCCCAGCTGCTGACCAGTCAGGGACACTTCGGTGGCCATGCATGACAAACGATACAGAACTTACCAAGTTAGTTTAGAAGAGCCTCTAAACAAACAAAATGGAAAGGAGGGCCGAGATGATTTGAGAACTGCCACATTCTTAAAATGCCCAGTTTTCAACACAGATTTCATGACACTTGCAGCCAGAAATGAAAGTATGGCCACTCATACTTGTCTTCAGAAACCACGCAACAAGGAAGAGTGCAAGGAAATATTTCAAGAGTCAAAAGGAAAAGAAAAAAAAATCCACCAACGTAGAATTCTGTATCCAGCAAAACATCCTTCAGATTTAAAGGCAAACACCTGATCATATCAACAAAAATTGAGGAAATGTCACCAGTAGACCTGCTTGTAAGAATTATTAAAATAAATTCTTCAGAAAGATGAAAAAACGCATGTGCAGCAGAACTCAGACCTATGTAAGGAAAGAGCATTAAAGAAAGAATAAAGGAAGGTAAAACAAACATATATGCAGGGCTGATAACAGAGCCCCAATATACACGAAGTAAAAGCTGGTAAACTCAAAGGAGAACTAGACACTGCAACAATGATAACTGGAGACTTTAATACGCACTCTCAGGACGGACACAATTAGCCAGAAGACTACCAAGGAAACAGAACAGCCGAGCAACGCTTTAAACCAACAGGACCTAACAGGCAACTGCAGCACGGCTCCCCCAACAGCAACGGGGCACACGCTCCTCCCAGGGAGACACGCTCCTCCCAGGGAGACACGCTCCTCCCAGGGAGACACGCTCCTCCCAGGGAGACAGGGGCATTTTCCAGGGCAAACACCATATGCTAGGCCCTAACACAAGCCTTGACAGGGGGCATTTTCCAGGACACAGGACTGAAAGCATCCAAGTATGTTCTCCAATCACATGGGAATGAAATTAGAAGTAACAAAAAAGTTGGTAATTCACAAATATATGGAAATTACACAACACATTGTTAAATAACCAGTGAGTCAAGGAAGAAAATCATGATAGAAATCAGCAAATACTTCTAGATAAGTGAAAATGAAGGCACAACACACTAGAATAAAATGGAGAATCTGGAAACGAACCCTTAGGTGCAGCATCAATTGATTTTTGATAAGGCTGCAAGATCATTCAATGTAGAAAGAATAGTCTTTCCAACAAATGGTGCTGGAACAACTGGATATCCACAGCCAAAAGAATGAAATGGGACCCCCATTTCACACCATGTACAAAAATTAATGAAAAATCAACCAAAGACCTAAATTTAAGAGCTGAAAATACAAAATTCTTAGGAGAAAACATACATGTAAATCTTTGTGACTTGGAATTATGTGATGATATCTTAGATATGACATGAAAAATGCAAGCAACCAAAGAAGGAATGTTAACTGGACTTCACTAAAATTAAAAACTTTTGTGCTTCAAAGGATACTATCAAGAAACTGAAAAGACAACCCACAGAATGGAGTCAATTATTTGTCAATCATATATCTGATAAGAATCTAATATGTAGACTATATCAAGAACTCTTTCAACTCAATAATAAAAAGGCAAATAACCCAGTTTAACAATGGGCAAAGGATCTGAACAGACACTCCTCCCAAGAAGATACACAGGTACATGAAAAATGCTCAATATCATGAGTCATTAGGAAATACAAGTCAGCACCAGAAGAAGGCATCAATTAAGCCCCCCTGGGGGCTTCCCTGGTGGGTCAGTCCATAAAGAATCCACCTGCAACGCGGGAGACCTGGGTTTGATCCTTGGGTTGGGAAGATCCCCTGGAGGAGGGCGCGGCAACCCACTCCAGTATTCTTGCCTGGAGAAGCCCCATGGACAGAGGAGCCTGGAGGGCTGCCGTCCACGGGGGTCACAACGAATTGGACACAACTGAGCGACTAAGCACACAGCACACACGGGATGGTATAATCAAAGAGACAGTAACAAGTACTGGTGAAGGACTGGAAACCTCACGTCCACGTGGAAACTGTACACAATGTTCACAGCAGTATACCCATGGCAGCCAAAGAGTGGAGACCACCCAAAGGCCCATCAACGAGGAAACAGATCAGCAAAAAGTGGTCTACTCATTCAGCGGGCTATACATAATTCTGGAGATGGAAATGGCACCCCACTGCAGTTCTCTCGCCTGGAGAATCCCATGGACGGAGGAGCCTGGCAGGCTACAGACCATGGGGCCGCAGGAGTCGGACACGACTGAGCGACGAAAACAGCACGTACCAAATTTCAGCCATAAGAGGGAATGAAATGCTGATTCACGCTACAACACAAACGAGTCTTGAAAACGTTACGCTACGGCCAACCATGTACTGTGTAAGTCAACTGATGCAAAACACACAGAATAAATACATCCATAGAAATGGGAAGCAGATTAGGCAGTTGCTAGGGTCTAAAGGAAGGGGGATATGGAACAGCTAATGAGTATGGCGTTTCTTTGGAGGTGACAAAGGTTAGTGGTGATGGTCACACCCTCAGTGAATACACTAAAAGCCACAGAACTGTACGCTTTAAAAGGATTCATTTTATGGTATATGAATTATATCAGAATAGGACAGAAAAAGGAGGGGAAGGAGGAGAGGGAGGGGAGGAGGCAGAGGCAAAGAGAGCAGCTGCTGGCCTGGGCACCTTTGGCATCGGGGATGTCCTGTTTATCTGGGGCGCTGTGGGGAAGCGCCCACCCAGGCTCATGCCCCACAGTTAGGGCAAAACTGGCTGTGCTCCCTACACCCGCCAGCAGAAGGCACTAGCCCTCAGTGGTCACCATGCTATTACATGCATTTAGGAATGTGCAACTCAGAGACTGCCAGTCTCTGGCTTATTGGCATTTCAGAAATCAGGGCAAATTTTTGATTCACTCCTTTCTGACCACTTTAGGTATAAGAGTAGGAGACAACACTCTCCCTTGCCTCAAGTGAACCAAGAGGCCTAAGTTCAAGCTACAAGGAAGTTTTATAGCCATCGCCTGTCTGACGCTCCTAACTTGGCCATCCTTTTCAGCTGGGAAAAAAAAAAAGTTTTCTCAGGCTTCCCTGGTGGCTCAGTGGTAAAGAATCTGCCTGCCAATGCAGGAGACATGGCTTTGATCCCTGATCTGGGAGCTGGAGCTTCTCTGGTGGCTCAGTGGTAAAGAATCCACCTGCCAATGCAGGAGAAGCAAGTTTGATCCCTGGTCCAGGAAGATCCTACATACTGCAGAGCAACTAAGCCTGTGTGCCACAACTACTGAGCCTGTGCCCAGAGCCTGGGAGCCGCAACTCCTGAGCCCGTGGGCTGCAACTCTTGAAGTCCTCTCGCCCTAGAGCCGGGGCTCACTCAGCAACAAGAGAAGCCACCGCGAAGAGAAGCCTGTGCACCCCAACTAGAGAAAATCTCGCGCAGCAATGAAGATCCAGCACAGCCAAAAAAGAAAACAGTTTTCCCTACTGGGCTTCACACTGCAACAAATGTGCATAATTAATAATAGTCAAACCAAGGTGGGTGTGCACGGCCCTATTTGAGTACACAGAATCAGGCTAGGCAGCACCTCTAAAGCACTTAATCTGAAGAACCTCAAGTTTACAGGGTTGAAGAAATGGATTGGAACTTCCTCATGTACAGGAAATCCACATTGGCCGGTGCTCAGCTTCCCTCTCTTCGGGCAGCCCTGACTGCCCAGCACGGCGTCAGTCTGCACCTGTCCTATTTGCCGCCGACTGTCGGCAGGTCCTTGCAGGCCAGGACCGCCCCAGGGCTAATGCTGGGTGAGGCTGAGAGCTTCCGCCGCTCTCCCACATATCTCCTTCTTCAGCCAGACACACTTGACTGCATTGAAACCTAGAATCACAGCACTGGTAAATTTCCAGAAGAACGTGGCTCTGTACATGCTCAGTCAAAAGGTGCTTGTTAAGCTCCTTCTAGACTGGAGCCTTCAGAGTCAGACACGACTGAAGCGACTTAGCAGCAGCAGCAGCAGATTGAAGCCTTGCGGCGGGGTGGGGGGTTGGTCAATGAACAAAACTGGCAAAATCACGGCCCTCGGGGACCTTAGATTCTAGTAATGGAAGACATACAGCAAATAAAATAAGTAAATTAAACACGAGTGGGCTTCCCAGGTGGCACTCGTGGTAAAGAACCCACCTGCCAATGCCAGAGATTCAAGAAAGGCAGGTTGGATCCCTGGGTCAGGAAGATCCCCTGGAGAAGGGGATCCGCTCCAGTCTCCTTGCCTGGAGAGTTCCATGGACTGAGGAGCCTGGGGGGCTGTGGTCCACGGGACTGGAAAGAGTCGGGACACGATTGAAGCGACTTAGCACCAGCACTGTACACATGCGTAAATGCTGTGGGGATAAACAGAGTAGAGGAGGAGAACAGGAGACACTGAGCAAAGGTCTGAAGGGAGCAGAAGGGAGCAGAGCCGCCAGGAGGGCAAAGAGGCAGCAGGCGGCAGACGGACGGAAAGCACTGGGCCCCGTGAGCGCTAGGCTGTGAAGACGCTGAGCGGCTGGAGGGTTAGGCACAGGATTACGCTCTGGCCTCTGTACTTGGAGGATCCCTCTGGTTGCATGTCAAGAATGTATCGACAGAGGCTCAAGAGAGGAAACAGGAAGACTGGTTTCAAGTCTCCTGCCATCGTCCATGCAAGAGGAGCTGTGGTGGGGAGTGGGGTCCTTCTGGGGAAAGTGCTGAGGAATGATCAGACTCCAGGCACATTCTAAAGAGCCAGTGTACTCCCTTACAGATCTGATCTGCTGTGCAAAAGAAAGGCTGGATCGAGTGGCTGTGAACTGAAATGGGAAAGATAGCAGGTAGACTGTGTCTGGAAGGGAAGATCAGGAATTCCTCTGGACATGTTACATCTGAGATGCTTACTAGATAGCCCGGTGGAGATACTGAATAGGCGGCTGGATGCACGAGGTTTGATAAAGATAGAAGTTTGGGGATCATCAGCACTCAATGCACGTAAAGGCATGCTATCGGACCAGCCTACCAGGAAAGGGGGTGTAAGAAAGAAGAGCTGCCGGGGCCAAGCCTTGGGGTACACTGACTTTCAGAGCTCAGGGACATGAGGAACCGGCAAAGGAGACTGAGGAAGAGCAACCAGCGGGAGAAGAGAAAAACCGGGGGACCGGAGCGTCCAGGGAACCGAGTGAAGAAAGTGTGTCAAGGAGGAGGGGGTGATGCTGTGTGTCAAAGGTTACAGGGTTAATCACGCAAGATGAGGACCAAGAACTGCCCCGGGACGAAGCCAGGCAGGAGCCACCGATGGCCTGAACAGTAGCCACACTGGTGGAACCGGGTGGTTGGCAGGAAGCTTGCTGGAGTTCAGATGAACTCAGAGAAGAATTGGTAACAGCAGACAGGGGCACCTGTTTCCAAGAACTCGGCTATAAAGCAGCAGTGGGGTGGGGGGCAGCAGAGGAGAGATGGGCAGCCACAGAGAGCCGTCTTTATCACAGGAGAACTGGCAGCAGGTCTGAATACTCGTGGTCGTGACCAGCCTTGGGGGCCAAGAGGGATGAAGCGGGAGAGAAGGGAGGGAATGGATGGTTCCAGTGGGTTTGCCAGTGGAGACAGGATCTCCTTGGGTGCCGGAGCCTCTTCTAGGCACAGGGATGGCTCATGACAACCAAGACAGCAGAGCGTGTGAGCAGACACAGAGCAGAAGGCACGCAGCAGTCCCCTCCTGCCGGCTCTCTCTTCTCGGGGAAAGGGAAGTTGGGTCAGCAGCAACACATGAGGACGGGGACAGGTGTCTCAGGACTGAGGGGGAAGGGACAGCCAGCTGGATGGGAAGGCGAGTAGGAGGGCAGGAGAAGCAGCACGCATGACTGGCAAAGGGCTGAGAGAGCCCACCCGAGGCCCGTGGACAGGAACCTGAGGGCCAGGGCAGGCGGAGGCGGCACAATTAGCCACAATTAGCTGCTGGACGGGGAGGCCACCGAGCTGGGTTTCATCTGGGTCCGCGTTTTGGACAGCGGACTTCCCTGGTAGCTCAGATGGTAAAGCATCAGCCCATGATGTGGGAGACCAGGGTTCGATCCCTGAGTCGGGAAGATCTCCTGGAGAAGGAAATGGCAACCCATTCCAGTACTCTTGCCTGGAGAATCCCATGGACAGAGGAGCGTGGTAGGCTACAGTCCATGGGGGTCACAAAGAGGCAAACACGACTGAGCGACTTCACTTTCTTTCTTTCCTCTTTGGACAGCACGTGTGAAGCGGCAAGAGGAGGGCATGTGTGAGGGAAGTGAGGACACGCCACAGCGTGCTCGGGAAGGAACACCGAGGGTGCAGGAACGATGAGGCACGTGAGAGCCAAACCCGGACCGCTGTGAGCGCGGAGCCTGCCTGGGAGTCCCACCTAAACATCCTTGGTGCAAGCACAGGCTGAAGAAGAGACACAGAAGCTCCAGCTTATGAAGAATTTTAAGGGGGAAAAAAAATTATTCTAATCCTATTAGCATTTAATAGGGATTCCTTTGAGCCGGGAAATGCGCTTAAGATTTATGAAAAAAAAAAAACAACTCATCATTTAACCCTTCCCAGCCCAACTACCTACGGCTCTTCCCATTTCATAGGTGAGGACTCGGGAGCGCAGAGCGGGAAGCGACTGGCCCAGGCACACAAAGCGAAGCCCGAAGCTGGTGCCCAAGACAGGCCCCTCCCAGGTACAAGTCAACAGCCAAGGCTTTCCTGCTGCTTTTTTGCAAAATAAACAACAAGCCCCTTGAAGGCAGTGGTGCTGCGCCTCTGCCCGCCCCCGACCGCCACCTGCACGGTTAGGGTACCGAGCTCCCGCCTGCCCTGCGCTCCGAGCACGGGGGTGGGGGGATTGGCCGTGACCGCGCTCCTCATTGTGGTTATCGCTGATGCAAACAGCCACTTTCTTTATTTTGTCCATAAATTCCCTTCCTAATAACAATAAGGCATGCCAGGGCTCTGGCCTCCTGCCTTATTACGCCACCTGAGGAGTGAGATAATCACCCAGAAATGGACTGCCTGTTGTGCATTTTATTACTTGAATGCAAAGTGATTCAATTCAAGAAACACTTAGTTGAAGACAGAATGAGAAAAAAAAAAAAAGTAATCATATGAAAAGTAATTCCTCCTAATGCTGCTGAGTGCACTGCAGGGAATAAGCCTCTTCCAGCGGGAGAATGGTCTGGATGACCTGTTGGGTCTTCTCCAATCCTCATTTCTACCAACTGCGGGACTGTGAAAGCTAGTGAGACTTCAATTATGACATGAATATTTCAGACAGCCAAATCCGGACAGCTCTGAACACGGAGCCTCCTGACTGGGTGTCCCACCTAAACATCCTTGGTGGGAGCACTTGCCAACCAACTCTGCTCTCGACCATTCATCCTCCAGCCAGTGCTGCAGGTGAGAGTGGAGGGCCAGCGAGAAGAGTATGACCCACCCGGCCCCCCAGGAGCACGAGACCTAACTCAGGATTTGAAGAAAATGGCACGTATTTTCAAAGAGCAGGAACGAGGTACCCCCGCAGCATGTCCGGCTACCCGGACGGCGCACCTAGAGTCACGGTGATGCCTGTCTCCCTGACCTGCATCTCCCGGCGCAGGGGCTGACTTCAAGACTTTGCCCAAGAGACGTCCTCGGGGTCCATCTCAACAGGACTGGAGCTATTATTCCATTTCCAGATTCCTCAAGCAGACAGAACATGGTTTTCTGTTGTTACTAATACTATTATTTTCTCTGTGCATTTCTTTTCCATCAAAAAAAAAAATTAGTTTTAAAAGGTTACTGAAGCAGACATACAGCTTTCAGTGGTTCTTCAAATGTGGTCCCTGAACCAGCCATACCAACATCACCTGGGGCCTTATCAGAAATGCAAATTCCCAGGCTCCACCCAGACCGACCAACCTGAATCTCCTGAGCTGGGGGGCCCAGCCGTCTGTATTTTAATAACAAGCTGGGACCACTGCTTCACAAGACTCTGAAGCTGATTTACAAGGACAAGTCTATAGTTTTTAAGGAAGCTCATGAGGAAAGTTCCCAGTTTGACATCAAAATGGAATTAAAAGACCAGCACATGCTGTATTTAGGGGATTCAACCACCGTCACCTCACAAGAACCCATTTTTCTGGCCACTGGTTAATCATCAACCTTGTGAGTTAGATACCACTATGCACATTTTTAGCTTCCCTGGTGGCTCAGATGATAAAGCATCTGCCTGCAAGGCAGAGACCCAGATTCAATCCCTGGGTCGGGAAGATCCTCGGGAGAAGGGAATGGCAACCCACTCCAGTATTCTTGCCTGGAAAATTCCATGAACAGAGGAGCCTGGCAGGCTACAGTCCATGGGGTCACAAGAGTTGGACACAACTGAGCAACTAACATTTCATTTCATTTTTCATCCACATGTTTAGAGGCAGAGAAATGAAAGGCAGGAAAAGCCAGATTTACTCATGAGGCCAAGACCCAGAGTCACCGAGCTTTTTGCCCAACTGTACCAGGGGTGTGCACTGGCCCAGGTGCCTGTGCGTGGCCTGCGGGCAAGCTCACACAAACACGGAGATAAGAACCATGAAGTCTGTACATATTAATAGAGCGATAAGAAAACCTATCAATTGTCAAGAAAGGATACCTTGCATTTGCAAAGCAGTCTAACAATTCTGCAACCTACTCAAAAGAACATGCAGAAAATTAAGTGAGTCATCTACATAATGGAGAAGGCAATGGCAACCCACTCCTGTATTCTTGCCTGGAAAATCCCATGGACAGAGGAGCCTGGTGGGCTATGGTCCATGGGATCGCAAAAGAATCAGACACAACTTGGCGAATAAACATCTACATAAACAACTAGTCAAATATGAGGATTCCTGGGTTCATGGCACTAACATGTGAAGCCCAGTCTGCCTCCCTCATCTGGTCCCATACTCCCTTAAGATCTTAGAATTGGCTGGCAACCCCTCACTGCTCTAAACATAGGAATTATAAGAATGCAAGTTGATTTACAAATATATTTCAAATGATAGGGTATCGTAAAAAACAATTTAGCCAGTCATCTGAATTCAATTTAGTGGAAAATTCCGTTTATAAACTGACCTCCTTCCCAGCCAGCACCCAGACAGTCTGAGCATCTCAGCCTTCCTCCATCCAGGGTCCCCACCCTCCGCTACACCAAGGTCTCCTCAGACCCCAACATGGGCTTTCACCTTCCTCCCAAACCTCATTTTCACAAATACATTCTTTTGCAGTGTAAATTTCACGTCTGCCCATATATGCCACGAGACCCACCCGCATCAGCTCAGAAGTTAACTCAAAATAAAACACAAGGGACTCTCCTGCCGGTCCAGCGGTTGAGAATCCGCCTTGCAATGTAGGGGACGTGGGTTCGATCCCTGGTCGGGGAACTAAGATCCCACAATGCCTCGGGGCAGCGAAGCCTCAGCCGCCACGGAAGACGCCCCTCCCCACCGTATGACATGATGGTCCCGTGGGCCACAACTGAGACCCAACACAGCCAAATAAATCACAAATAAATATTTCAAAAATATATATAACACAAGACTCGTCCAGTCTGAGCAGGTGATTATTTACCACTATTATAAATAATATAGAACACGTGGAAATGGAAAAACATGTTTAGGACAAGGTTAAGAGGAAAAGGTATACATATACACATGGTATAAAAATGTTATTTCCAAGGGTGGACAGGGTCTATTTTGTAGACAAAATAGCTATGTTGGGATGTTGCTAACATCAGTCTTTAAACGTTCTCTAATAAACATGCATCAAATTAACAGACATGAGTTTGAGCAAATTCCAGGAGACAATGAAGGACAGGGAAGCCACAGACAGGCGTGCCTCAGTCCATGGGGTGTCGGGGAGCCGGACACAGCATAGTGAACTGAACGACAATAAACGTACATTAGATACACGACACAGCGTGCCTGCCAGGGCCTACCCGGCAGCACAGGACCCAACTCCGGCCTTTGTCACCCTCCCCGCCTGCTTCCCTCGGCCCCACGGGGCCCTCTGCCCAGATCCCCCGTCCTACTCCTCACCCGGCTAACTCCTCTCTCCTCCAGATCCCAGCGTGCCCACCCCCTCCTTGGAGACGTCTCCCGGCTCGCCTCGTCCACCTCCTCCTGGTAGAGTCTCTCATCACAGTCTGTCCTTCCCCTGAGCTGCACGCATCTCAGTAGGTAATTATGCTTGCATTTGGGAAATTATACACTTCATTATAGACTGCATGAAATAAAAGAGTGGTTCGGTGCTACGGTACCCTCTGCCCCAGTGTACCCAGCACACCTCTGCAGCTCCAAAAGTGTTTGTCAAATTAACGAAGGGAGGATTTTCACAGCCCAGTCATCCAAATAGCATTCTCCTCCCAAAATGCACACATGCACGCACGCACACACACACACACACACACACACACACTCTCTCTCTCTCTCTCACCCTGCCACTCCTGGCTTTTGTTCCAGATCCTCACTCTTTCCCGTCAGCCAAGGTACAAGTCTTGGCATCATCTGGGATTTCCCATTCCCATCCCCTGTACTGAGAACCAGTGGCCTGAGTGAAAGGTTTTCCTAATTCACACCCATGACCTCAGGATTGTTTGATGTCTGTTCCCTGTAAGAACCAGCAGCGCCACGAGAGCAGGAACCACACCTGAAGGCAGCGGTCCAAAAATCATGCTTCCTGAGTTTAACTGAATTGAGTGTTGTGGGCTCGGGATCATTTATATCAGCATGAATGCCTTGCTGGCCCAGAACACAGAGCCTTAAAGAAAAAGAAAAAGCTTATTGCAATTGTTTGTAATACGCCTTCTCTACCATGGACACAAACACCTAATCTCCGAAAGTGCCTCAGAAACTCACTCTTCTAACGAACACTTCCAGGCTCTCACCACACCTAACGTGCTGACAGATACGGCAACAGACGACAGAAACACAAGTTGCGTCGGAGGAACTGACCGCACGTCGGCTGTCAAACGGTTGTTCCCAGCTCAAACACGGTCTCCCTGGCAGGCTTTTAAGATGTAATTGCTGGAAACCACTGGGCCCTCCCCGCTCCTGTGAGCCGACCAGGAGTGTTGAACGCATCCTGTTTTTATCGCAGCCGGCCCAGCAAGTCCTCGGATGCTGGCAAAGGGGACACGCGATGGATTCCCAGCTTGAGCTTGGCACCGGGAAGTCGGGCAGCTGCTGCCACCTGCAGTAGGACACGGGGACCTGCGCCATCCAGAGGGCTCTGCCAGCCTGCGGGGAGGCATTTGCCGAGTTCACCGTAGCTGTCTGACAGCTGGGGTCACGTGGAGCACCCAACAAAGGACCCCGACTTTAAAACGTACAGGCCGATGCTTGCTGATATGATATGTAAGTTTCTTAGACAATTCCAAGAAGCAGCATTTGGCACACGCCTGCTGGGTGAACAATGGAAACAAAGCAGACAGAAGTGATCCCGGTTATCACCACCAACTTTCTGAGCCTGGCACCGTTGAGGGAACCCACCGCGCTCCTCCGAGCCATCAGCTGACACAGAGCTTCAGGAAGAGCGGCGGCTCACTGGCCTTGGGACTGCTCCGTGCGGTACTGGGGATGGTGAAGGTGTTTGTTTGGGTGCTATTTTGTTTCATTTCCTTCAAGAAAAACTATTTCTGAATTGGTGAATTCTGGAAATTAAGAAAGCGGCGGAGTTAGGCGGATTTTCTTGTTTAGCTCACCAAACCATGGGAACAGAGCCTTCAGGTCTGCAGAGCAACCCAGCAGTTTTGCAGGTTACTGGAGAACTGTGCCCACCGCCACAGGCAGGTCCTGTACATGAATTTCACACTATATTTTGGGTTTCTCACATAGAGATATTTTATGCCAGCACCATGAGCACCACTTCTCTTCCCATAACTCAAACTCACACACACTATACATACACACACCACACACACAAGCACACATACACCAAAACCATATACACACATCACATACACAAATCACACACACACACACACACAGACTACCGCCACATTTTAAAATGCTGATCTCTTGTTACTTCCTTGCTTTAAGAACTCCAACTGCTTCCTACTGCCCTTAGAAAACTGACCATGGTCCGTAAGACAGCTGAGGTCTGCTGCTTTCTCCATGACTGGGATCTGGCCCTTTCTAAATGGCAGCATGGAGAAGGCGATGGCACCCCACTCCAGTACTCTTGCCTGGAAAATCCCATGGATGGAGGAGCCTGGTGGGCTGCAGTCTATGGGGTCGCGAAGAGTCAGACACGACTGAGCGACTTCACTTTCACTTTTCACTTTCATGCATTGGAGAAGGAAATGGCAACCTACTCCAGTGTTCTTGCCTGGAGAATCCCAGGGACGGGGGAGCCTGGTGGGCTGCCGTCTATGGGGTCGCACAGAGTCGGACACGACTGAAGTGACTTAGCAGCAGCAGCAAGCGGCAGCAGGGACTGTCTGGGGTACCTGGAGGACACCTGTGACGTTGGTCCCCTCGCCCTCTCCACCCCTCCCTTCACTACCTGAGTTCATCCTCATTCATGTAGATTCCAGAAACAGCCCCTTAGATCGCATCAGGTCTCCAGCTCCCTTCTAATCCATCCTCCTCTGTGGCCAGGATCTCTCTTGCTAAAGCACACACACACACTTACGTTACTCCCTGGCTTAAAAAACATGCAAGGCAAAATTACCCATGTGCTAAAATTTCACATAACTATGCACCAAGAGAAAAAAGACTGAGTCCTGTCAAGACAGGTGAAATCTGAATAAAGTCTCTATTTGTTACTAGGACTGCAGCAGAGACAGCAGCCTGGTTTTGCTAAGTGTATTGTGGTTATTCTGTAAGATGGTACCATGGGGGAAGCTGGGGGCACATGGGAACTCTCTGTACTAATTCTGCAACTTTCCTGTGAATCTACATTTTTTAAATTAAAAAAAAAAAAACCCACAACATGCATTTGTATGACTACTCCAGGTATACAAACTGAAGTCAGACTCCTAATTGTGGTTTGTATAAGGTCATTCACATTGTTAATAACCTGGCCACAAGAAACTTCCAGACACCACAGCTTCATGCCCGCCGGATTTCACACAAAATCCAAATGAATATACCATGCAGGTCCTCACTTCATCTTTCAAGACTGAGGGTGGAGTCCCCCCTTTCATGAGGCCTTCCTATCCTCCTTAAAACTAATCATGCCTTATATAATCCAGAAAAGAAGAAAACCCTAATTCAAAAAGACACATGTCTTAGCAGCACAACCTAAGTGTCCATTCACAGATGAATGGATAAAGAAGTTGTGAGACATATATAAATATATAATATCCCATTTTACTCAGCCATAAAAAGGAATGAAATAATGCCATTTGCAGCAACATGGATGGACGTAAAGACTGTCATACTAAGTGAAGAAAGTCAGAAAAATGAGTATCGTATGATACCTTTTATACATGTAACCTTTAAAAAAAGTATAGAAATGAACTTATTTACAAAACAGAAATAGAGCTCACAGACACAGAAAATAAACGTATGGTAACTAGATGGGAAAGGGGGAGGGATAAATTAGGATTTAGGGGTTAACAGATACACTCTGCTACATAAAAAGCAGGTCAACAGCAAGGCCCAGGGGGAATGGCCTACACTCACGGTCTGTGTGGCCGGTACATGAGGGACTTCCCTGGTGGTCTAGTGTATGAGGCTCTATGCTCCCAATGCAAGGCAGGGCAACCAGATCCCACACGTGACAGCTAAGTTCATACACCACAACTGAAGATCCCACATGCCGCAACTAAGACTCAGTACAGCCAAATAAAATTTAAAAAAAAAAAAAAAACCTATAATGAAGAAGGATCTGAAGAAAGATGGTAGGTGTATAATCGGATCACTTTGCTGTACACCTGAAACTAACACAACATTGGTTTTTGTCTGTTTTTAATTTTTGTCTGTTTTTAATTTTATTTTTGGCCACAATGAATGGCATGCAGGATCTTAGTTCCCCAACCAGGGATCAAACCCATGCCTCCTGTGGTGGAAGCACAGAGTCTTAACCACTCAGCTACCAGGGAAGTCCCAATTCAACATGGTTAACCAGCTGTGTGTGTGTGTGTGTGTGTGTGTGTGTGTGTGTGTGTGTGTGAGAGAGCGCCCAGTCGCTTAGTTGTGTCTGACTCTGTGCAACCCCATGGACTGCAGCCTGCCAGGCTCCTCTGTCCATGAGATTTTCCAGGCAAGAGTACTGGAGTGGGGTGCCATTTCCTCTAGCCCCACATCTACCTTCACTTTCATTCTCCGCTTCCAGGCTTTTCTCTTGGCTGTTTATCTGTGGCCCCTCCTCGCCAGGGAGCCCCGCCCGTGGAGGCAGTCAAGTGCGCTCACCATCTTTACGCAGCACCTACCACCATGCCTAGCACACAGGGGCGCTCTGTTCATCTCTGTTCTGGATGGACCACGGCTATTAACAGCGAACACTGCCAGGGTAAGGAGCCTGGACTCATTTCACCCTCAACCTTGAAACCTAAACAGTGTTCTTAGCATGAGCAAGGCCCTGTGATGAGTTCTTTAGGTCACCCCCGGCCTGACGTCAACCTCAGTTTAGGTTTTCTAAATAAAGAGAATTCTAAGCCATTCATGAGTACGAGTCTATCAAAACGTAGAGTAAGGTTGAAATTAGCAAGGAAAATAAAACCAGTGCCCCCCAAACAAGCACCAAGTCACAGACCATCAGATACACTTATTAACCACCGGCAAAAAACACGATTAGAAGGCTATCCTACTGATGTATTTGTTTATTTGTCAGATGAGCACGGGTGTCCAGTTTTTAACAGATGCTATTTATATCAAAATCATAACAAAAGTGCCATCCATCTGCCTTGGCATCCAGAGAAGACATAATTCAACATGAGAGTAAGAAATGTGCACAGCCCAACAGAAATGGCATCAGAAGCAAAAACTGTTGGAACTGAAATCATGGGGGGGAAATTATCACTTGACAAAACTGGGAAAAAGTTGCAAGCAGCACAAAAGATTTTGGCAGCTAAATCCAAACACTTGAGAAAAATCTTCTCCCCATCTATTCTGATATCAAATGATGTTCTGTCATAGTAGGAGCATATTCACTTTAAAGCTCCCTTTTGGACCTTCTACACACTCACTCCCGCATTTACTGAGCATCAAGGGTTTAGAGTTAAGAAGACGTGGAGTCAACATCGGCTCCATTACCGACCATGCAAACTTGCGAGGTAATTAACCTTCTCGTCACCCAGTTTTCTCATTTGCAAAACAGAGATAATATCTCTCTTTAAAGCAAGTGTTCTTACCAGGTGGCTCAGTGGTAAAGAATCCACCTGCTAATCAAGACACAAGTTCAATCCCTGGGTTGGGAAGATCCCCTGGAGAAGGAAATGGCAACCCACTCCAGTGTTCTTGCCTGGAGATTCCCCATGGACAGAGGAGCCTGGCGGGCTGCAGCCCATGGGGCCGCAAAGAGTCGGACAGGACTGAGCGACAGCATGCACGCACACTCTTAATCTGGGATCTAGGGACAAGGTTCACGTGTGTGCACTTCCGGACCTTCAAACTCTCTGAGATTAAATTCCAAAGGGCGCGAGAGGTGATTTTTCCAGAGGGAGGACACATGGCTTCCACCTGGCCCCAAGGGGCAAGTGGCCCACGGTGGCCAGTGCAACCCTCTACAGGCTGACGCTAGCATTCCCTGGTGGTCCAGTGGTTAAGACTTGGCCTTCCAAGGCCGGCGTGTGGGTTCGATCCCTTGTTGGAGAACTAAGATCCCACATGACACGGGGCATGGCCCAAAACAACCAAACAAACAAACAAGGCTGCCGCGGGACCCAGACAATGTATCTAAAGAGACTGACGCACGTGGGCTGTGCTCACTCCTTGATGGCTGTCACAGACTCTAGGTCCTGGGAAGGCAGAGAAAGAAAAATCAGAGCCCAGGTGGAAGGCAGGGAGACCATTATGGTGCAAGGTGCTGAGTATGGTCTTGGCTTTTACAGAAAGGGCAAAAAAGGATGGCAAACCAAAGTCAGTCCAGAAACGGTCCAGCAGGAGAAGATGAGAGGGTGGAGACCCCAGGCAAAGGAGGGTGGCAGGCCATCTCTGCGGTGTCCTCACTGCCTAGACCGGGGCCTGGCGCGTGGCAGGTGTTCAACAGGTAACTGCTAAGCAAACAAATGGCTGGAACCAACCCCGGGGACCAGATAACACCTTTCACCGAAAAACAAAATTCAGACGGTGTTCCTGAAAATTTCTATGCTGCTGGCTATTGTTTAATCTTATTTTGTTATGTATTTTGTGAATTTTGACTCTGATTTGTGCCTTGTACTACTCAATAATTCTATACAAATGCAACAGTCTACATTTCTTTCCCTTAATAGCTAGGACACTGAGCCTACACCCTGGGCACTCTGTGTTAAACGGATCATCTGGGACTTGCCGATGAACCCCAGGAGAAATGTCCTTTCGATGGAGGCATTAGAAACACTTTCTTTTTTCCAGAGGAATTAAAATGCCTTATTTGCCTGGACAAAAGGAATTCAACTTCTTTCTTTTTTTGGTTGTTTTGTTTTTAATTTTCTTTTTCCTGAGCTTAAGAAGTTCATAGCTAATAAAACAAAAGAGAGGAAGACTCACAAATACAGAGAAGAAACCAGTGGTTACCAGTGGGGAGAGGGAAGGGGAGACGGGCAAGATGGAGGTGAGGAGGAAAAGGGGGTTGTTATGGGATTACGTGAAATCATGTGTGTGAAATTTTAAAAGATTATAAACCACTATAAAAAATTTAAAGAATCTTTTATTTGATTAAAAACAAACAAAAAAAGAAGCTCACAGCCAAATTTGCAGCCCAACTATATTAATCATTACGAATTATCTGACTATTCTCTTCTTGAAGTTACTTTCCTATTTACCATATTGTATGTATTGTTACAAGTCCCCTCAAAGCCCAGTAGGACGTGCAGGGCACACACATCTCTGAGAGTGTGAGAGGACTGGCTGAGAAAGCAGGCTCTGTCACCAGGCAGTCCTGGAGCAGAGGTCACATGCCACCACCTATCTGTTTTGCAGCCCCTTAGCTTCTCTACATCCTTGCTACCTCATCTGTAAAATGGGATAATAAGTGTACTGTTTCATAGGCAAGAAGCACTCAATTTAAAAAAGGTAATAAGAGGTTTCAAACTGTGCCTGGAACACAGTGAGTGCTCAGTATTAGCCAGGAGGAGCAATGGTAATAGAAATAGTTAAACTGCAGAAAAACAGGTGAAAAGATAACAGTGGAGCCTGAAACAAATTAAACAAAATAGCAGTAAAAGATTGAAACCAAGAGAAAAAAGTAGAAAACGAAGCTCTTTTGTACTGGAAGTGTATCATGTTCATATGTTATCTCCATTCACAGAGTTTCCCCCAACACTCCTTCCCTTTACATCTCCTCTTCTGAATGGCATCGATGTCCTAGACAGCACTGTGTGGAAAGTGAATCAATATTTAACTAGTACAAGGATCCAATCTGTCTCACTGTACAAACCTAGATCTGGAGTGAAAGTCGCTCAGTCACGTCCAGCTCTTTGCAACCCCAAAGACTATACGGTCCATGGAATTTTCAAGGCCAGAATACTGGAGTGGGGAGCCTTTCCCTTCTCCAGGAGACCTTCCCAACCCAGGGATCAAACCCAGGCCTGCTGCATTACAGGCGGATTCTTTACCAGCTGAGCTACAGGGGAAGCCAGGTCTGGGGGTAATTTTAGATAAATACATTTTACAAAAAGGTCAGCTCTCTTGTGATATTTAAAGGAAGAAAGTGACTTTAGCTTCTTGCCTCATCACACTTTCTCATCTATATTAAACAGCTGATTTTTCAACCCTGGCAGGGGAAGGAGTCGCCCAAGAAAAACTTCAGTGACTCTCCTCATCTACTAACCTTAAACATTCACTTGATCCCAGTCAAGAGGCTTTACGAAAGCAACTGTCTTATTAACAGCCAGTGGGCTCCCAGTGGATTCCTGCTCCGGGCGGGCCCCAGACTCCTGAGCATTCTGCTAGAGCTGGTTCTGTCTCCATGTGCCAGTCAGCTGGAGGGATCACAGCAAGGGCGATGCAGAGATCTCTGCACGGGAGAGGTGGACAGCTGCAAAAGGGTACGGACACAGAAGACAAAGTGGACAGCAGATTTAACGTCTCAGGTAAGCAATTCTTGACAAATACCTACAAGCACAAGCACCTGCCATGAGCCAGGCCCTAAACTCATTGTGTCGTTCCCATGAGCACAGCTAACTGAAATAAATCCTTGCCCTCCTAAAGCTTGCAGTAAGGCTGAGGAAGAGACAAACATGTTCACAGATAATCAAAGGGCCCTTGCCTGATTCACCTTCAATTCCCCAGATTTAGCCAAGTAGATACATCTGTTGAAGACAATGGATAAAAGAGAAGGAACAGCAGCATGTGAAAGTCGAAAAAAAAAAAATTTTTTTTACAGCATTTCTGTAGGTCCACTCATTTAGCGGCACACACAATTTAAGAAACATTATTAAATTATTCCTCTTGAAAATGAAATAAGAGTCTTCTTAACAGGGGCAAGACATCTTGAAAGGCAAAGATTTTCAGGACAGAAGGAAAAGGAAGTATGGGGTAATTCAGCCAGTGGTCTTAAATAACCGCTGAACATTTCAGAGAGTGCTTCCAAACAGAGTTCTGAGGGAGGCAGGGATCACTCCTGCGGTTTGAGGAAGAGGAATGTTCCAGAAAGCCTGAAGATTCTGATATGAGACAGAAGTGCTCAGTTTGAATTCTGGCTCTGCAACGTCTAGTGGTGTGATTCTCAGGGACAGCCCCCTTCACCCTGCGGGGTTCAAGTCCTCATTCTCAAGGCGGAACTTAAAATATTCGAAAAGCTGCTGTGGGGACAAATGGAAGAAGAAAACATGAGATATTCTGTAAGTCGGAGTGATGTGACCCTCAGAGAGACTGGGAGGCAGATTCACCACCTTCTACGTTGTTTATAGTCGGTCTTTATAGAAATATAAAAAGGATGGGGCTATTCACTGCAAGAGAATATTCACTCTGGGAGATAGTGAAGGACAGGGAAGACTGGCGAGCCGCAGTCCATGGGGTCGCAGAGTCAGATGTGACAGCGACTGAAAAACAACAACGAATTCACTTCAGGAGCTCCCAGACCCGACAACGGCTCCTGGCACAGGCAGGTGCGCCACATACACACGTGCGTGAAACGAGTAAACGGGTCACTACCGCTCCTTGGCCACAGACAAGGAGGGGATGCGACGTGTCCCGGGGATGTGGCACCCCAGAGCTGTCCTCCCGGGCCCTCCTCAGCGCCCCCCACACTCGCCGCTCCGGGCTCGTGCGCTCTTGCCGAAGCCGCTCCGCCTTACCCCAGCCCCTTTCTCAATCCTCCGACTCATGGGAGCCAACTCGGCGCGCGGACTCCAGGGCCCCCTGGCCACAGAGGCCCAGCCCACGCGGTGTCGCTAGGACGCTGTTGCCCGAGCGACGACGGCGCTCGCTGACTGGAGAACACGTTTCCCCACCCGGCAAGAAACGGAGCTCCAATTGGCCAAGTCGGCTAGGAAGTTGTCGCCGAGGGGCGTGGCCAGGCCTGCCCGGTGGCTCCGCCCCCCGCCCCGGGGGAGGAGCTTCCGCTGGAGGTCAGGTCCTCCGCGGGGCTGGTACCCCGGCGAGAGTCAGGGTGGTGGGCATCGTGGGAGCGCTTTTCTGTTAACCTGGCCGTCGCGCGAGCTGTCGGACGGGTCGCAGAGTACCGCTTCGAGCCGCGTGGCCGGGGGAGGTTAGTCTCATCCTGCGAAGCAGACTCCTCACCTGTTAAAAAACCAAGCGTACCCACCCAGAGCCTGGGCTCAGGATGAACAAAGTCCAAGTGAAAGTCTCTCAGTCGTGTCCGACTTTTTGCAACCCCATGGACTATACAGTCCATGGAATTCTCCAGGCCAGAATACTGGAGCGGGTAGCCTTTCCCTTTGCCAGGGGATCTTCCCAACCGAGGGACTGAACGCAGATCTACAGCATTGTAGGCGGATTCTTTACCAGCTGAGCCACAAGGGACAGCCTCAGGATGAAGGCAGGTGTCTAAGCCACGACCACGTCTGCGCCCTTCCTACGTGTTAGCACTTAGCGATTCTGATTGTTGCCTCCTGTATCTAGTTGTGTACTGCTGGCCTCCTCCTGGTGATCTGGGGAAAAGGCAGGACAAGGTTGCTGTCCCCAGCCTGGTGTCCTCAGCACTCACATCCCGGTCTTCCTCCAACCCCAGTAGATAGTAAATAAATAGTTATCCGATGAGCCAGTTTTTTACCATGCTCACAGGCTGAGTAGAAACTCAGTAAGTCATGTGGATAATAATGTGGTGTGGTTTAGTCGCTTCTGTCCGACTCTGAGGACCCCATGGACACCAGCCCCTCTGTCCATGGGATTTCCCATTGGAAATACTGGAGTGGGTTGCCATTCCCTCCTCCAGGGGATCTTCCTGGACCCAGAGATCAAACCTAGGTCTTCTGCATTGCAGGCAGATTTTTGACTGCCTGAGCCACCAGGAAAGCCCAGTAATAGTAGCAATAACGTGGCTGACTCTTCGGAGCACTGCCCTTACCAGGCACCCATCTAAATACTCTATGTGCACCTAGTCATCATTTATCTTCATAACAGCCCTAGGATGTAGGTTCTAGGAGTAATTATTCCCGTTTTACAGATAGGACACTAAGGCACAGAGAGGCACAGTGAGTCAGTGGCAAAAGCAGGATTAGAACCCAGGCAGGCTAAGTCCCAGGCTTCCCTGGTGGCTCTGTGGTAAAGAATCTGCCTGCAATGCAAGAGACCCAGGTTTGAAGTCGGGAAGTTCCCCTGGAAGAGGGCATGGCAACCCACTCTAGTATTCTTGCCTGGAGAAATCCCATGGATGGAGGAGCCCGGCAGGCTACAGTCCATAGGGTTGCACAGAGTCGGGCACAACTGAAGCAACTAAGCAGCAGCAGGCTGAGTCTCAGGTCCTGCTATGCGTCACCCTGTCCGTCATTGTGTTAACTCACAGGTGAGAGAGAAGCAATGTCCCCAGAGGCACAGCCTTACTGAGGAATCCCAGCCACGTGGTTCTGTCAGTTAGTGAGTTACAGGGTGACCTGCCAAGAGCCCCAGAGAAGGATGTTTTATGATCCCTCTTGTCGATCTGATTGTCCATCACTGGCTAGCTAGTTTTCTACTCACCGAGAGAGTCAATTCATGTCTTCTCTCTGCTCAGACCTCCCACACCCTTTAACTCATCACCCTGAGTGAGTGACCTCACCTCAGGTCCCACTGAGAAAACCAGGCCATAAGAAGGGAACGTACGTTTGCCTTACAATCACTTTGGCCCCCCCATCTCTTCTGCTTTTGTTCCAAAAGAGGCTTTGGAACTTTGGAACCAAAAGGGAGCTTTCCACAGAGGCCACTTCTCCCCTTGTGTCCTAAACCCCATGGCCATTCACCAGCTCTTGGACTGAACTGTTCAGGTCAGCAGGTCTCCAGGGGTGGTCTGGGGACCCCTGAGTGTGCTGAGACCCCCTTCAGAGAGTCCATAATTGTCAAAACTATCTTCGTAGTAAGATATTGTTTGTGTGTTCACTCTCACTTTCTCGTAAGTGTACAGTAGGGTTTTCCAGACACTGCATGATGTATGACATTGCAACAGACTGAATGAGAACAAAAATAGGAGAATCCAGCTGTCTTCTGTTAAGGCAGATATTAAAGAATTCGTAAAAATATAAACGGCCTTTCTTCACTCGTTCTTTTTGTTTTGGAAAATACAATTGCTTCATAAAATGTTACTATGTGACAGGTTTATTGTTATTTTAAATGAATTGGTAAACAAATGTTTAAACTTTTTATCACTTTTACTGTCTAGTATGATAAATAGTGATAGATATAACTCACAAAAAACAAAAGCTTTGGGGGATCCTCAGTACTTTTCAAGAGTGTAGGACTTCCTGGCCATCCAGTGGTTAAGACTCCATGCTCTGGTCTTATTGGGGGGCTCAGGAGTAAAGCATCCGCCTGCCAATGCAGGGGACACAGGCTCCATCCCTGGTCTGAGACAATCCCACTTGTCATGGAAAAACTAAGCCCGTGCCCCACAACTATTAAGCCTGTGCTCTAGAGCCTGAGAACTGGAACTGCTGAGCCCGAGGGCCATAACTACTGAAGCTCAAACAGCCTAGAGCCTGAGCTCTGAAACAAGAGAAGCCACCGCCTTGAGAAGTCCAAGCACCACAGCTAGAGGGTAGCCCCGCTCACCGCAACTATAGAAAAGCCTGCACAGCAGTGATGACCCAGCACAGCCAAAAATAAATAATAAATAAAATTTTAAAACCCCAGGTGGCGCTAGTGGTAAAGAACCTGCCTGCCAAAGCAGGAGACAAGAGACTTCAGTTCAGTCCCTGAGTCGGGAAGATCCCCTGGAGGAGGGCATGGAAACCCACTCCAGTATTCTTGCCTGGGAAATCCCATGGACAGAGGAGCCTGGTGGGCTACAGTCGATGGAGTCTCAAAAGAGTTGGGACACGACTGAAACAATCCAGCCCACACGCACGCAGGTTTGATCCCTGGTCAGGGAAGATCCCAGATACCGTGTGGCACAGCCGAAATGAAAAAAAGATCCATTTCAGCACCACTAAAACCAGTTACATTCCCTGCTGGAGAAATTGCTACAGCCTCTACTACACAACCACTGTGAGACTTTGAAAACCTTTGATGAAATCTGAGGACGCAAACCCATGGAAAGGTGAGGGCAGTACATGTACGCCTGTGATAATCCAGCAGCCAGCTCATCCCTCAGTGATCCAGAAGAAACTCGGGGTGGCGGAGAGCTATGTGTGCCCTCCGGGTGCTGAATACTCGCGGCTACGTTTTCAGCACAGCTCAGTACCTCTGGGAGACCAGGCTGTGAGATCAAGGCTGTGATCATCTCATGGTTAATCAACAGCGATGTTCTAAGTGGAGGTTATGCTTTCATGTAGAGTAATAAGTAGCAGGAACCGATTGACCCCTCAGAAGTTAAGTGCTGTTTCCCACCTCGTCTATTAATAAAGGGTGGACGAGCTGGCCCGTGCCACGAATGCATGGTCTGTCGAAAGAGAAGCGGAGGACCCCCCTGGGAAGCCCACTTGAGATTTCTCTGGCGGTTGTGCTTTCGGTGGCCTTGCAGAATGGAGACCGGACTCTCCTGAGCTGTCCTTAGGCGAAGATAAAATTACACGAAAAGAAATGAGGTACAGGCGTCTCTTTGGGAAGAACCACCGTGGTTATTTTTTTCTTTACTAAAATAGGTGCTTCCTCTCCGGGCGGGATATGTACCTTGACAGATGACGCAGCTGCTCATTTTAGTTCAATCAGCCAGAAACCAAATTGCACATTTTAAACATTGTCGCTACAAATAATTGATTATCGTCTGTAAACAGGGCACCATTTTAGGATCATCTGTGGAGAGACGGGTAGCCGCTCCTGGGTTTCTTTCCCCTTTTGTGCGCCAGTAGATGGGGACGCCTTTCATTTCCCTGAACAGTTACTGCCTGTCTCTGTTTGCAAAGACAGGAATCAAAATCCACTTATCTTACCCCTGAACAAGATTCCACGGTGAAGAATACCAGTGTTTAGAATTTTAATGAATTCTGCCCTCCGAACGTCTTATTGCAGCAATCTGAGAGGAACGGCCCACCCTCCGGAACAAAGCAGCAGTTAGAAAATAACAATTTCTTGTTTCTTACACCTGGGCAACTAGCAAACCCCTGACAACCACAAGCAATTCTCTCTGCCGAGAGCCAGGATCTCGCGACAGCTTGTAATTAGTGCTGTTTAGCATTTAATTTGCCTTTAGTTAGGTAACAAGCATTTATTGATTACCTGATAGGAGGGGAGCACTGTGCTAAACACAGGATGGGGACAGAGTGATGAATGAGGCGCAGGCTCTACTTACGGTCTACATGCTGCTGAAAACACATCCTCGGGAAAGGAAACTTGGAACCAGGAACAAAATGTTTTCTTAACAAATGTAAACCAATATCCCATTATAGAGAGTTATTACTCTTTGAGAATTCAAGGCACACTCCTGGCACACTCCATTCTAAGGAGAAAAGTACTTGCTGCCACGGCTTGTCTCATGGAGAGAGTGGGGACACCTGAGTCACTCCTTCTCTGGACTAAGGAAGGTTCTGGCCTTTTCTGCTGCAGAGTCCCAACTGTGGTAGGGACCCAGGAGGGAGAGAGCCACCAGCCCCTGACAATCCGTCTGCCCCAATCTGCAACCCCTCTGACATCTTTGGTAAAAATGGAAGCCTGGGTACCCACAGTATGGCAGCGTCAGAACTAAGTTAATTCATGATGGCCTCCTGGAGACTGTTTTTTGAGGCCAGCTTGCGGCAGGTGGTGGACATGAATTGGCAACACTTAGAAATAGCAGCAGAGAAGGCAATGGCACCCCACCTCCAGTACTCTTGCCTGGAAAATCCCATGGATGGAGGAGCCTGGTGGGCTGCAGTCCATGGGGTCGCTAAGAGTCGGACACAACTGAGCGACTTCACTTTCACTTTTCACTTTCATGCATTGGAGAAGAAATGGCAACCCACTCCAGTGTTCTTGCCTGGAGAATCCCAGGGACGGGGGAGCCTGGTGGGCTGCCGTCTATGGGGTCACACAGAGTCAGACACGACTGAAGCAACTCAGCAGCAGCAGCAAAAATAGCAAAGGGGGCTTTTCAAGAGGGCGAAATGGCCTAGCTGGGTTGAGGAAGAGCTTGCAAGGGGCGTAGGAGTGAGCTGTGTGGCCAGACCGGAGAGGGCCCAGGCAGCGAGTCACAGATGACGTGCTTGCAAAGTCTGAGGCTGTTGAGACGACCAGGGTAGGCTGAATTCAGTGGCCAGTCGGGACGCTCCGGACATCAGCATGTCTTTTCTGAGCTGACTTCTCGGCACCAAGGAGAGTGAGACATGGTTTGATTCTTAAGAAGCAGATAGTCCCTGGGTTCGGGATCTGTTAGAAGGGGCATGGCAGTGGTCCCCACCCCTGGGAGGAGGTGCAGCGGGAGACACCAGGGATTTCTCCGAGTAGACCGCACCTGAGCTGAGCTTCAAGCTTAAGTCAGTGTCATCTGGGAGGAGTCCAGGCAGAGGGGACAGACTGAGTTGGACACAGGGGACCAAACAGCCAGGGGTTCTTGGGCAGACTGAGATGGGAGCCAAGGTACCAGCTGCATTTGAGTAAAAAAAAAAAAAAAAACAATTTTTTCTGGAAATCACATGTACTGTGAACTCTAAAGGGGAGAAATAAGAGACGAGAAAAATAGGGTGGGGGTAGATTTTTAACCAAATCACTTAAGGTTTTTTTGAGGATGCAAAAGACTGGAGAAGAGAGTCTTATTGGCTTTGGGAGTTTTTCCTTCTGCAGAGATGGCCTTGCTCGCGATATTTTAAGACTTCTGTTCCCAGCTGGTGCCCGACACCACGGATACATGTAAAGATGACAACTCTCAAGAGGGGAAAATGCATTTTCTGGTTGATTTTTTTTTTCATATTTTAAACACATTTAGCATTCTCTGGTTTTTAAAGAAGTCTTTTAATAGAGCACAGATTCCTTTCGTCAATGGTGAGGGGGACAGATTTAAAGACTGCAGCTCAGATATCCAGTGCCAACTAGCTTACAGGGATCCAAGTGTGAGAATCAGGCTGTCATTTGATGTGTAAGCTTGGCAAAGGCTCAGCGCGCCTCGGAGAAGGCGCTGGTGGGCCCAAGCCGTGTGCTGGGTGCTCCCGCAACCAATCCTCTCTGCCCTTGCCGGCAAAGTCCATCCCTGGCTAAAAACGTCACGCTCTCCCCCCTGGATCAGCTCCTCCGGGGTTGGATGGATAGGCAGTTTGACCACTTAAGAATCACAGCATGCTTGGACAGGGTAGGATTTCAAAACACTTGAGATGAGACCTCCTCGTTACGAGATGAAAAGGGGACGTCCCCTCGGTCCCACCACCAGTGGTGGCAGAGTGGGCTAGAGCCGAATGCCTGACTCACTGCAGTGAGTCCTGTTTCTTTCCACCTGGCATGCCCCTCTCTGGCGCCCGCCCTACTCACATCCCACCTGTTACAGACCATCTCTCGCCTTGTCTCTTCCACTCAGCCGTCTCCCTGCTGTCACTGAAGTCGCCTCTCCTTGCTCGGCATCTTCAGAGGGCTGGCTCTCTGCACCACTCCTGTTCCTGACTGGGGAGGAGGCAGGGCACCAGCCTAGGTCTTTCTTGGGAAGTTCTGGCCCCCGAGGGCAGGACCAGGAGCAGTGCGTAGAAGGGGCAGGGCAGACGGTGTTCAGAAAAAATGAAACCCACTCCAACAGTGCAAGATGCCTCTCAGCAAATATTAGGTGCTAATTATATGCCATATTCTGACCTAGGAATATACAGCCCCGCTCTGCTTGCAGGGTGTCGCTGTCCGCATGGGGAGACCAGTGCAGAGCAGTAGGTGGGGCAGGGTGAGAGGAAGGCAGGGAACACCTGGGAGTGGAGGGGTGACACTCACCAGGTCGGGCAGGGCTGGGCATCTCAGGGAGGCCAGAGAGGAGGGAGGCTGAGACGTGGGGGTCTGCTTAAGTGGCCGGAGAGGACCATCAGCAATGAAATGACCGTCCCAGAAGGTGGTGAGCCTGTGGGGACTGGACATCCAGGGATTTCAGAGGGCATTCCTCACTGAGGGAGCCTGGACCGCCTGGCCGATGTGCCACCCCAGTCTGAAAGTGCTTGCTCAACAGGGAGGGGTAGAAGGCGATGCCTTGTGGGACCAGGCTCTACGGGAGGACGCGATCCACAGGGCGGAGTCCTCCGGACACCCAAGGACCCCCTCCACCATTGCAAACAGCAGCCACCCCGCTCAGAAAGGCGACAAAGCTGTGTCACACGTGGGGCCTCCCAGGACAGGGGCTGCACACCGCCTGCATCCACAGGCCTGGGGGGCCTCCCCATGGACTGACGTCGGCCGTCGCCTGTGACTTGGCCACTAGGGGGCGCTCACCAGCAAGGCCAGGCACAGATCTGCGATTCTTTGAATTACATTCGTGTTTTCAAAGCCACTTTTAAATCCTGTGACCATCCCATGAAGTTAGCGTGATGGAGATTGTATATAAATTGTCACAATGGATTGGAGAATTTAAGTGGCTTACTGGCTCAGGTGAGAGGGCCTTCTTAGGTATTTCAGATGAAGGGACTGGGTGCGTGGTAGGGGGTTGGGGGGAGGTGGTTGATGAGTCCTGGATGGCTGTGTCAGAGCCTGGAGGCCACGGGGACAGGTCCAGCTGGTGGGGGGCTGTGGCTGCATCCAGCTGCTTGGGCGTTAAAGCCTATGCAGGTCCCCCAAGTGCCTTTTGGAATCTTTTCAGTCTGCTAAGTCCAAAGGCCAGGCAGCCCGGGACTTCCCTGGAGACGGGGACATGCAAGAACCCCATGGTGAGATCCGTAAGGTCGGCCCACTGCCCAGGCCTCTCTGGTCCTGTCCATCTGTCCAGATGTTCCTCACCTTGGTCCCTCAAACCCCACCCACCCCCAGGGGCTACTACCCCCTGGGCCACTCTGCTCTCTAACCTGGCTTCACTCGGAGGATCCACAGCACCTTTGGCCTCAACTCATTTTGCCTTTAACCTTGCCCCAAGTGCAAGAGGCAGCAACAGCTCCTACCACACGACGCCCTAGAGCATTCAGAGCCAGGGGCTGGGGCGGACGGTACCTCAGGGATGTTCTGACACGGCCGACCACCCCCTCCTTCTGTGGATCCGGTGAACCGGGAGGCCGGTACCGGCCCCTCACCCTCTACCTGCAGCAGGGTTGAGGGTGGGGGGCACCCCCAGGCAGCATTCCTTCGGTTAAGCCTTCTTGGGCCTTCATTTCTTCTTACAAAATCCAACTCTCATGACCCCTGAGGCCTTCTGGGAGCTGGGCTCCTGCCTGCGCCGGCTGCCAGCCTCTGAGCACTGACCAGCACACACCCCCTCCCCCAGGCGGCCTCCAGCCCGGGGCCCCTCTCTTGCCCCCGGCCTCCACTCAGGGGGCCTCTTCTTGTTGGCCTCCCTGGTCCTTCAGGAGTGCACAGGCCCCCAGCAGCACATTTGGGCCTGAACGCACCCCGGGTTTTATGACATCGCTTCCCCGCCAGAGCAGGCAGGCCACACGGGCTGGGGACCCTCGTGCCACCAGCAGTGCCTGCGGCCGTCCGAAGGGTCCTGAGTGGATCCGGGCTGCGGTGACGCGGCCCCACCCTGCCTCTCTACTCAGCGGCTCCGCCTTTATTATAATCTGCCTGCTTTTAGGTGATCTGGAGGTGATTTAGGAGCAGAGCCCTCCCACCCTGGAACATAGCAGACTGGATGTGGGCCCAAGGTGGGTCTAGGTCTTCCCAGACACCAAAGTAAATTCTGGGACTTCACCAGAGACCCAAAGGAGCTAGTTCATTTGAAAATCAGCATGACTTTTCAGAGTCCAGGCTTTTTATCCAATAAAAGAGCATCCTGGACTTCCCTCCCACAAGGCATCAGTTAGATGGGCTCTGGAAGTCACGGAGGCAAAGGAAAGTCAGCAGGTCAGACTGTACACCACCATCTGCCTTGTTGAAGGGGACCTTCCCAGACTGAGCCCAAAAGGCCTGGACTCCACACGCGGCAAAACCTCTTCCCACTTCTCTCCTCCCCCACCCTCCTTCTCACTTCAGCTTCAAAGAGATACCAAAAGGTGGTGGGACCCACAGCGAGGGAGACCCAGCCCACCCGACCCAGGCTGAGACCCTCACCCCAGGGGCAGGGGTCAGTGGGCTCACTCTTACCGCCCTGAAACCCAGAGGGGACCATGGCGGGGCGGAGGGGCCCCCCAACTGCCCCACCCCCGTCAGCACAGGCTGGACACGAGGCATGGGATATGTCTTTATTAAAGATGCAAGCAAGCACAGAGAAGTCTCACGCGTGGTGCTCAGTAACATCCATACAGTACTAAAAATAGAAAAATAGAAAACAAATTTCACAGAAAGCAGCCGCCCTCGCAGATACACAGAAGAAAGGTGCTGCCAAGCCCACCGTGCGATGCCACGGACCACCTGCCCCGTCCAAGCTGCTCTCCTGGACAAAACGACTGAAGCGCTCGCGTCCGCCCTCAGCACAGACCCTCCGGCGGAGGCAGTGACTCCTCTGGCCCCACCACCCCAGGCACTTCCCAGCCATGCGCAGCCGGGACAGCCCAGTGCACAGGGGCGGCGACACGCGTGCATGTCGGCAGCCGGCCCTACGGCTCGCCCGCCGCCTCTTGTCGCTCCTCCGGCCTGGCGTGGACCCCTGCCTCCGGGCCCTGGAGCAGCACCGAGGTGACCCCACCGGCCCATTCGGGCCAAGACGGGGCACCACACGCACTGGGTGGGTCTGCGGGGCTGAGAGCCGCAGGCCCAGACGCAACAATGAACGGTAGGTATAGACCCAGGAGTTCCAGAAAGTACTATCAAGCCATCTGTTTGCCAACATAAGCAGGTTTCTGCTTTGGGGAATCAAAGACCGTGGAACAAAAAGTCAGGTTCTGAGCAGGTCTGTCTCTGCTGAGGTGGGGGGTAGGGGTGGGGGGCGGTTCTTGGGTCACCGCGTCACATGCCCATCCCTCCAGGTCCTCTGCATCGGCCTCAGGGCCGCTGGCCGGAGGGCAGCCTTTGAAAACGCCCCCCGCCCTGCGAACAGCTTCTGCTGCAACTCAGGGCGACTGCTGAGAACTGAGCGCCACCAGGGAAACGGGCCCCCCACCCCAGCCTCACCCCGGTCCTCACCAGGGGAGGACCAAATGGCTGTGCCGTGTGAACAACAAAAAAAATAAAGTCAACCCTGAGCGCTTCCTACCACCTGGGTGTGGCTCTCCTGAGCCCCTCGTAAATGAACTTTTATTTGGTTTACTGACATTTATTTAGGTTTCCAGTGAAAAGCTCTATAAAATACAATACGTAGTGTGGGTTGTAATAAAGGTAGACACTCTAGTTGCATATGTTAACAGACGTGACACATGTGGTCCACCAGAATCGCCATCTTTGTGGGCAGACGTTTAGACTTCAAAGGCGAGACAGCTGCTCTGGATCAGAACTCAAACCCGCTTTCTCCAGCTTCTCCAGCCATGTCCCCTCCCTCCCCCGGGGTCTCACTTCCAGAGTCTGTCCAGCAAGGAACAAATGAGTGCAAACGGGACTCTGAGCTATAGTGTCTGGGTACTGTGAGCATGCAAGTGTGCGGTTGCTGATATTATAAATAAAAGTCGAATGTGAGGTCGCACTTCCCCATCTTCTGCTTGTACACCAGGTCGAACTTCTCGTTCATGGACACGGTGAAGATGTCCTTCCACAGCCCGACCCTTCCTGCAACACAGACAGGGGCGGGCGAGCTGAGTTCACTGGCGGTCAGGCCAGCTGCCAAGCCACCGGGAGCTGGGGAGAACAACCTGGAAGGCTCCAGATGAATCCCGGACCCCTCTGAACCTGTCCCGCAGGGATCACCACGGCCATGTGAACCACAGGCTAGCTAAGCCACTTCCCTGAGTCTGGCCATCCCAGCATGCTTTCACCCAGGACCAGAAATGTGCAGAGCTGAGGCCCTGGGGAGGGCCTGCCTGTCCACTGCTGGGCCCCAGCACCAGGCAGAGAGGGGGCGTGTGTCCCAACACCCCCGAGGACGGGCAGTGTCCGTGGCCCGGGTCTGCGGTTCAGGGGCCACGTGGGATCTGTGTGCTCCGTGACACCACCACTCATGCAGCTCAACAGCTCCACCAAGGCAGCTGTTGCTTCTGGAGAATTTTAAAAGGGAAACAGAAAATCATCCCCACAAAGGCAGAACGTTTCATGGTGGGCAGGCAGCTGCCGGGGCCAAGTCAAGGGTGGAGATTTCGAGAAGCCTGCCCATGTGACGTCACGGGAGAACTGACAGGGAATAAAACCATCAAAGCTCCCAACTCGACACCAAAACCAGTCCCACCCAGGCCCTCGTGGCTGCTCTATCACAGCAACATCCCAGTGAGGCTTGGTCCGACCCCCTTTGCCCACCCCTTGCAGGACATGAGGAGCCTGGAGCCGACAGACTGATGGGCCGGCACAGGCCTTCCCCTTCTTCATGAAGGGAGAGAGATCAAAATGACGAAAACTGCTGAACCCGCTCTCCTTGAACTACAAGATCCTCGGTTCTGGGCACTATGAATGGTGACTGTGAAGAAGTCAGGAGCGGGTCCCTGCCCTCCGTCTGCAGTAAGTGCGTCACCCGGAGCACCGCGGCCGAGCTTTTTACACACCGGCCTCAGGGCACTGAGCGCTCGCCTAGAATTCTGTTCACCGTCGGCATCTCTGACGGCAGAGCTCTGCCTGTCCCAGCAAGCATCTCTCGTTAAGCTGCGCTGTTAACGGTCGCCCCTGTCCTGGCAGGACCTAATGTGTGAAACTGCAACCCTGCAAACGCTGAGCTAACAGATCCAAAGTGACATGGATTTTCTTTTCGGTGATGAAAAATTATATGTTGGTGATGGAGAGGAAAAAAAAACAAGAGACTGTTCTTGCTACCCTCTAAGGACACCTCAGGGTCAAAATTACAAGCTCAGGACCCACCACACCGTATATTTTTTTCCACGATTATTTTTCTCAGCTGAGGCAGCCGAGAGCTCATCAGAGGAGTCACCCACCTGGTTTAGGATTTGGACTCAAGACAGTGCAATTTATGCTGTGACATGAATCAAATCTAAGCAATGCAGCTGGCTACTCAAGCCCCTGCATTCTCACCAACGCAAGGAGGTCTTCCGAGCAAAGAGGCAATGTGCTAAAAGAAAACAAAACCAAAGAACTGAAATAAAGCAAAACCAAGGTAAACGATGATAAATGCAAACACAGCGGAAGGAGCATATGTGCATGCAGCATGTTCTTGACACTTCTTAACCACACGAGTGAACCGAAAGGGGGGCTTCTGGAGAAGGTCACACCCAGGCGTAACAGAACACAGAGAAAGCAAAACTAAAAAAGAGCAAATAAATTTTAAATTATAAACATTCATGAAGATGCAGCCAGGAAATAAACGGCAGGGTGACATGGCTCGTTAACTAACGTCTTCCCAGAGAGTGGCCTGCCTGCCTTGACAGGAAGGCGCCCAACCGCCTGACCTTCAGGACAGCCTGGGAGCCACACAGGTCGGCAACCCGAACGGCCCTCCGTATAGGGAGGATGAAGGGCCAGAGCAGCCCGGCCACGCCGTGGAGGAGCTCCTCTCTCCCCTCTGGGCGGCTGCTCATGGAGTCCGGTGTCATTCCGAGCCCTCCTCTCCAACCCGGGAGCTGGGAACCAGCCTCGGCCATGGATTTGAGGTGCCGCGGATGTGAATGCCTGAGCCCTCTGCCAGGAAGCAGCTGCAAACAGCACGAGCCCTCGGGGCACAGACAGCAGCCTCCGTGGATCTGGGGAGGACTCCTGCGGGAACACCTGCCCGCACCTCAGAAGGCTCCACCCCCAGCACCCTGCTCTTGGGCTGGGAGGGCCCCCTGGCCTCTGTGACAGCTGCCCGGCCAGCCCTGGAGAGGCCTGCACTTCCTGCTTGCTGTCACTCTCTCACATGCGTACACACACACACACTGTGCACACATACCCGTCACATATACACACAGCACATACACCACAGACACACACACACCCCTTCCCTGGGATGCGCTGCACCTCACCTGTGTGGCTGCCTCCCCTGGGGAACAGAGGGAGACGGCCCTTGCTCACACGGACCCCTCGAGCCAGCTGGAGCTCGAGGAAGCCGTGTGCACACTCTGTGCTCCTCAACTCCACAGCCCCAAACCCATCGCCAGGGTGGGGGCCATCTGAGGAGGTGTCTGCCTGAAAACCTCTTCCCCAAAGAACCTGAGACATGCCCCCCCCCAGCAGCCACCCCCCCGTGAACTCCACACCCTGTGCAGGGCCACAGGCCGACTCCAGCGGGGGCTTCCAGGATCCTCAGTGGCCCATTTTGGGTTACCTTCTTGCCCCCCACCCTGGGGAGCAGAAGGCTCTGGAGATATGAAGCTGAAGCATGACTCGGGGCCGGGGGGAGAATAGGCATCCGGAAAGCATGAGGATGCCGGCGGGGGGGGGCGGGGGCCCGGGGCCGGGCGGGCACGTACCCCGGCCCACGGGTAGGGCCTCGGCGTTGCAGCACTGGTCCAGCAGCTGGTGGCAGTGCTCGGTCAGCGACTCCAGCTGTGCCTTGTCGCAGGACACCCCCAGGAACCTGGCCAGCTGCTCCACCAAGGTCACCAGGTCCTGGAAGACAAGAGCAGAGACGCGGGAGCCCATCAGAGGCGGCGCCTTTGTGGAACACCACTCTGGGGACCTTTTATCCACGGCCTGACTCAAGTCCTCGAGACAAATCGGACGCCATCATCATCAAGAAATAAGGATCCGGGTTGAGAGACTGCCCAAGGGGGCTCAGCTCCCGCCCCGGCCCTCTAGGAGTCTGGAAGCAGATGTGAGGCCTTGACGTAGCGGCGGCCATGTCCAGCAGCAGCAAGCAGTAAAGGAAGGCGCTTGGGCGCTGTGCCAGGGGCAGGACCAGCTCGCTCTCCCCTTCCTTCCCCACCATCAGCTGGAACCCAGACGGCGCTCGGGAGAGCCTTGAGGAGGCCCCGGGGGCCCCGGAGGCCCCAGGGCCAGCCCACCTAGGGGGGCAGGGCACCTGGCTCGCTGCGAAGATTCGGTGACGTGAAGCCGTCTCTGGGCCCCGGCGCCCCGGCACCGCTGACGGCACAGCTGCCGCTGCCTCACCGTCTCCGAGGGGCCCTGCCCACCTGCTCCCACACAGCCCCGCCCCTCCGCAGCCATGCCCCGCCCCAGGAAACACTGAAGCCCGCAGCGGTCTCCGCCCCAGCGTCGCCGTGCCCAGCGTCCTGCCCATAGCCTGGGCTGTCTGTCAGCAGACCAAACACCGGCAGGCAGTGGCTGGGTCACGTGAGGAGAACGCTAGAGGCTGTCTCCTCTCCCACAGGCCTGCAAGGCAGACACAGCCTCGCGGCGAGTCTGGAGAAGCGGGGCACAGGGCTGTGTTTCAGCTCTGACGTTTTCTGTAAACTGCACGCCCTGCTCCCTTGGGATGAAATACTAAGTGACTCATAAAACCGAGGCGCTGGGAGCAACCTGCCAGCTGGCACCGCGCCCTGCAGGTACGTCTGCAGCTGGATGGGCGGGCTCCTCCTCATCCCACCCTGCCATGGAGCCCCGTGCCCCCCCATCCCAGAACAGGGGTGGAGGGAAAAAAAGATGAAAAGACAACTCGTGTCCACCCAGACACAGGAACACCCACAGCACTCTGCTCAGTTACCCAGAATGGGAACAGCCCGAATGCCCGAAGCCCTGAGTGGATGGACAAACATGCGACGGTGGACACGCTGCCAAGAACACACCCCAGGGAGCAGGGGAGCTCACCAAGGGGAGCAGAGGCCAGACACCAGCACACACCCGCCAGGTGGTCAGCAGCCTGCAAACCAGCCCCCCGCCCCCCCACAGACAGACAGCCTGGATGAGAAATGCAGACTCAGCCACCTCGGCCTTTGCCCCGAGCTGGTCCCCTCACCTCGGACAGGGTGCTGGGTGGTGCTCTGCCAGGAGCCAGAGTGAGGAACTCCGCCTGTGGCAAAGGTCATGAGGAAGGAGGCTCGGCATATGCAAAGGCGGGATCGAGCCTCAGGAGCCCCTTGGAGATTCTCGAGCATCTACCCCCAAAACCAGAGTCTGCCTACTTTACTGCTTTGTGCTCTCACCTACACCTCTGACTTTACAGGGGGCTGTCCCCCACCACCTCTCTCTGAAAAAGAGTTAACTTACAGCTCCAGTTAATAAAGTTCCTGGGCATGATAAGAGTGTTTTAACCTACAAAATCCTTTGGAAGTCCTCTAGCCTGCCTGAATAAGTTCTTCCCGCCACATGTGATTATCCACAGCCTCCCAACCGTGAGAGGCATGAGATGTTCTAAACTGTCTAAATACAGATTCCTTTGAGCAGTTAAAAGATTGATTAGAAACTATATTGGTGAAGGGTTTTTCACTTGTTGGGCCAATGTTTGCTGCTAAGTCTCCATATCCCTTACCTGCTGTGTCCCTGGCAGTGTATTGATTAATATAATTGGTGTAAGTAGTAGCTTTAATGTTTGTAATCTTGGACCCTTGAGTTAATTCTTTTTCTTGTTATAGCCCACCACATCTTTGCCCTATAGGAATGCAACTTTATCTAATGCTTTTGGAGGGTGGTGCCTGACTAATCACCTTTAGAGAAAAATAAGTTTTCTTAAGAAAGGGTCTTAAAATGTTAACAGGCCTCTGGGCCAGAAGATGATGCAAATCACCTAAACTTTTGCATATGATAAGTTTGCAGGAAGAAAGCCTGGCTTACTGCATGACTCTACCCCTTCCCCCATTATCCTCTATGCATAACTTAAGGTATAAAAACTACTTTGGAAAATAAAGTGCGGGCCTTGTTCACCGAAGCTTGGTCTCCCCATGTCGTTCTTTCTCTCGCCTTCTGGCTGAATTATTCAGCCTCTTTTCTCCACTAAATTTTCTCACTGAGCTATCCTTATTCTATTACTCTTTATGTCTCTAATTAATATTTAATTAAAGCTATTGTATCCAGTAGCAGGAGGGCCTAGAGAAGCTATCCCACGTTGAAGGTCAGGAAGGGAGGCGGTGAGGAGATACCCCTCGTCCAAGGTAAGGAGCAGTGGCTGCGCTTTGCTGGAGCAGCCGTGAAGAGATACCCCACGCCCAAGGTAAGAGAAACCCAAGTAAGACGGTAGGTGTCGCAAGAGGGCATCAGAGGATAGACACACTGAAACCATATTCACAGAAAACTAGTCAATCTAATCACAATAGGACCACAGCCTTGTCTAACTCAATGAAACTAAGCCATGCGCATGGGGAAACCCAAGACGGGCGGGTCATGGTGGAGAGATCTGACAGAATGTGGTCCACTGGAGAAGGGAATGGCAACCACTTCAGTATTCTTGCCTTGAGAACCCCATGAACAGTACGAAAAGGCAAAATGATAGGATACTGAAAGAGGAACTCCCCGGGTCAGTAGGTGCCCAATATGCTACTGGAGATCAGTGGAGAAATAACTCCAGAAAGAATGAAGGAATGGAGCCAAAGCAAAAAGAATACCCAGCTGTGGATGTGACTGGTGATAGAAGCAAGGTCCGATGCCGGGAGCCGGCGAGAGACATTCCACTCGTGACAAAGGTCATGAGGAAGGGGGCTCGGCATACGCAAAGGCGGGATCGAGCCTCGGGAGTGCCCCCGGATATTCTCGAGCATCTACTCCCCAAAAAACCAGAGTCTGCCTACTTTATTGCTTTGTGCTCTCACCTCTGACTTTACTGGGGGCTGTCCCCCACCACCATCTCACTCTCTCTGTCAAAGAGTTAACTTACAGCTCCAATTAATAAAGTTCCTGGGCAATTAGGAGTGTTTAAATCCAAACCCCTCAGATGGCTCTCTAACTCGCCTGACAAGTTTACCCGGACACCTACAGCTATGCATACGATTGTTTACAGTCTCCCAGCCTCCAGAGGCACGGGAAGCTTAAGATATTCAAATAGCTTAGAGCCTCTCAGAGAATTAGAAACTGTCAGAATAAAACTAGTAAAAGATTTCATTGATGAGCCAATGTTTGTTGCCAAGTTTTCACATCCCCTGAATTGTATCCTTGAATGTGCATTAATTAATATAGTTGGTATGTAGAAAAAATAAGTAGTGGCCTGGTGTTAGTAACTTTAGACCCTTAAGGTAGTAAATTCTTTCCTTTGTAAACCCATTACACATCCACCCTATAGGAACGTAATCTTATCTTCGGAAGATGGCGCCAAACCTTAAAATAATTACTCTTAGAGAAAATAAGTCTTTGTTGATAAGTGCTTGTCAAGAGTCATAAAATGTTAATAGGCCTCTGGCCAGAAGATGATGTAAATCACCTAAACCATTTGTATACGATAAATCTGCAGGAAAGAAACCCTGGTTTTTGATAAGCATCAAAGACTGCTGATTTTGCATCCCCTATTATCCTCTATGTGTAACTTAGGGTATAAAAGCCCCTGTTGAAAATAAAGCTATGGGCCTTGCTCACCAATGCTTGGTCTCCCCATGTCATTCTTCCCTTTAACTTCCAGCTGAGTGTCCATCTGGAGCGTGGATGTCCTCTGCGACCATTTATTTGCCTGGGCTTCTAAGACCCACTCGAGAAGGTGTCTAAGGTGGGGCACCTTCCGCTATTCGAGAGGGCGCCTGCGGCCTCCGTGGTCAGAGCTAACCTGGTGTCACGGGTTATATTGATTTTCCGCGTAAACCAAGCCACTCAGCTTCTTTTCTCCACTGAATTTTCCTACTGAGCTATCCTCATTCTATTCCTCTTTATTATCTCTAATTAACATTTGAATAGGTCGCCTAGCCGTCTCTCCTTCGAATACCCTGGATCAGCTGGGGCTGGACCCCGGCAGTCCGATGCTGTAAAGAGCAATATTGCATAGGAACCTGGAATGTCAGGTCCATGAATCAAGGCAAATTGGAAGTGGTCAAACAAGAGATGGCAAGAGTGAATGTCGACATTCTAGGAATCAGCGAACTAAAATGGACTGGAATGGGTGAATTTAACTCAGATGACCCTTATATCTACTACTGCAGGCAGGAATCCCTCAGAAGAAATGGAGTAGCCATCATGGTCAACAAGAGAGTCCGAAATGCAGTACTTGGATGCAATCTCAAAAACGACAGAATGATCTCTCTTCGTTTCCAAGGCAAACCATTCAATATCACAGTAATCCAAGTCTATGCCCCAACCAGTAATGCTGAAGAAGCTGAAGTTGAATGGTTCTATGTGAACCGTGAACTTCCTGATGTTCAAGCTGGTTTTAGAAAAGGCAGAGGAACCAGAGATCAAATTGCCAACATCCGCTGGATCATGGAAAAAGCAAGAGAGTTCCAGAAAAACATCTATTTCGGCTTTCTTGACTATGCCAAAGCCTTTGACTGTGTGGATCACAATAAACTGTGGAAAATTCTTCAAGAGATGGGAATACCAGACCACCTGATCTGCCTCTTGAGAAATTTGTATGCACGTCAGGAAGCAACAGTTAGAACTGGACACAGAACAACAGACTGGTTCCAAATAGGAAAAGGCTGTATATTGTCACCCTGCTTATTTAACTTATATGCAGAGTACATCATGAGAAATGCTGGACTGGAAGAAACACAAGCTGGAATCAAGATTGCCGGGAGAAATATCAATAACCTCAGACATGCAGATGACACCACCTTTATGGCAGAAAGTGAAGAGGAACTAAAAAGCCTCTTAATGAAAGTGAAAGTGAAGAGTGGAAAAGTTGGCTTAAAGCTCAATATTCAGAAAAAGAAGATCATGGCATCTGGTCCCATCACTTCATGGGAAATAGATGGGGAAACAGTGGAAACAGTTTAGACTTTATTTTTCTGGGCTCCAAAATCACTGCAGATGGTGACTGCAGCCATGAAATTAAAAAACACTTACTCCTTGGAAGGAAAATTATGACCAACCTAGATAGCATATTGAAAAGCAGAGACATTACTTTGCCAACAAAGGTTCGTCTAGTCAAGGCTATGGTTTTCCCTGTGGTCATGTATGGATGTGAGAGTTGGACTGTGAAGAAGGCTGAGCACCGAAGAATGGATGCTTTTGAACTGTGGTGTTGGAGAAGACTCTTGAGAGTCCCTTGGACTGCAAGGAGATCCAACCAGTCCATTCTGAAGGAGATCAGCCCTGGGATTCCTTTGGAAGGAATGATGCTGAAGCTGAAACTCCAGTACTTGGGCCAGCTCACGTGAAGAGTTGACTCATTGGAAAAGACTCTGATGCTGGGAGGGATTGGGGGCAGAAGGAGAAGGGGACAACAGAGGATGAGATAGCTGGATGGCTTGATGGACGTGAGTCTGGGTGAACTCCGGGAGTTGGTGATGGACAGGGAAGTCTGGCGTGCTGTGATTCATGGGGTCTCAAAGAGTCAGACACAACTGAGAGACTGAACTGAACTGATTGTATCCAGTTTGCCAATGCCGTCCCTGCTTCGAATTCCCTGGATCCACCGGGACTGGACCCCAGCAGTGCTCCACCACTGTCGAAGCAGAAAACTAAACAGGCCTTTCAGAAGCACTGCAGGCCACCCCTAACTCGGGAGTTGCACACGGCCCAGGCCAGAGCAAGGGCCTGGGGGCCTGCATGGGCCGGAGGCGAAGCCCTGTCAGGGGCTCTGGGCCCACCTGGAACCCTGAGGTCCAAGACGCACCCCTGATGACCAGGCACTGCAGGCCCCACCCTCCCTGAGGGCTCCACTGTGGGACAGACGGCACGGAGCCTGGAGCATCACCCCTGCCCCTTGGCACCTAACCACCAGGGCACACAGCCCTCAGGACACGCCCCTCAGGACACACCCCCTAGGCACCCACCCCCTCAGGACACACCCCCGAGGCACCCACCCCCTCAGGACACACCCCCGAGGCACCCACCCCTCAGGACACGCCCCGAGGCACCCACCCCCTCAGGACACACCCCCGAGGCACCCACCCCCTCAGGACACACCCCCGAGGCACCCACCCCCTCAGGACACACCCCCGAGGCACCCACCCCCTCAGGACACACCCCCGAGGCACCCACCCCCTCAGGACACACCCCCGAGGCACCCACCCCTCAGGACACGCCCCTCAGGACACACCCCCCAGGCACTCACCCTGAGGCGCCCACCCCCAGGCACTCACCCGGTGCATGTCTTCGTACTTGAGGAATAGCACGTTCGAGTCCATGTGGTGTTCCCAGAACTCCTGCACGTGCTCAAACCAGGAGCCATAGCCCACTGTGGACACAAGAGGACAGGAGAGGTCACAGGAGGGACGGGCGCGTGGATGGCGGCTCGTTCCTCTGCCCAGCACCTGCGACGCAGCTCCAGCTCCTCAGGCAGCCGCACGTCCCCTGGCCGCCTGCCCCACCGCTCCCACCTGCCAGCCTTCGCCCCACCTCCCAGACGCCCAAGGCCCGACCCTGAGCGGGGAGGCCTCTGTCCCCTGGGTGCGCAGGTGCCAGCTCCAGGAGCTTCTCAAACCCGTGGTGAATGCAAGAGAGGGCCACCTAGAGGAGCTGGGCCCAGGGCCAGTCGGTCTGCAGCCGGGGAGGACGGAGCTGACATGGGGCCAGACACAGGCAGGACCGGGAGGCACAGTGTGAAGAGGGGCAACGGGCTGTCCCGACACACGAGCTCACGCCTGCACCACAGCCGGCATGTCCCACGACCCTCCAGGCTGTGGCCTAGGGCTGGGGTCCCACGGCCACAGGGGGACCCATGTACCAGCCAGTGTGGCCAGGCCTCTTCACAGCATTCTTCATAAAAACTATGGGTTCTCGTGACCACGGGTTCACACTGATGCCCCCCACTGTGAAGGCAGCTTCCAAGGGGGCTTCCATGTGGACTAGAGGGAGGTCTCGGCCAGAGAACGTGGGGGCCCCTGGGCCAGTGGAGCCTCGAGAAGCAGGTCCAGCTGGACAACAGAGGCCAGTCAAGAGGAGTGGCCACACTGCCAGGGCCCTCACTTAGCTGAGCGCCCATCCACCTCCCGAACCCTAGGACACGACACATGGCCCAAGGCCAGAGGAGCTCCCGGCCTGACAGCAAAGCCCAAGGACACTGGTGACGGCCACATGGGAGTGACCAGCACTGGGAGGGAGCCCCAAGGCCTGGGGCAGGCGCCTCCCACACCAGGCAAGCTTGAAGCGATCCACGAGGGCTGGGCGGGAAGCAGGGCAGGGTGCTGCAAAGGGGCCTCAGAGAAGCGGGGGGGCACGGGCGGAGGGGGTCAGAGGCAGACGGCACCATCAGACGGAGGCCAGGCAGGGGGGCAGAGGACAAGGACTTGGATCAGAGGCAGCCAGCCTCTCACACCCTCACTGGCCATGAGACAGAGCAGGCCCTGAACCTGTTTGCACCTCCTCCTCTGTGAACGGCATGACTACAGAACCTGTGCTCCGCCACCGCCTACCGCTGGGTTGCCGCCCCAAGAGAAGCAGATACAGGTCTCTGCCCCTGGGGACCAGTGGGGGCATCGCTGTGTGTCCTCTCTGGTGGGAGGCACTGGGGGTCCCATGTGTACTACTGAAGTCCACCGAGTGGCAAAGCCATGAGTACACGCGTGACCAAGGCTGGGAAATGGGGACCCCGACCCCACCAGCCCAATCCATCAGCAGTCTGCCATCCCACCAGCAGGGCGCAGCGCAGCAGCAGCCTAGGCCCACAGTCCGACGTGGGTCCTGGGAGTGGAGGTATTGGTCAAGGGAGCATTGGTGGTGGGGGTGGAACAGAGCAGAAGGCCCTCTTCAGGCCATTTATGGAGAAGGAAGGGGGCGCTCTGGAAGGGGATGGGGGGTGAGTGGGCAGAAATGAATCAACAGTGCAGGCTACAGCCAAAGGCCTCACTAGGCCCACTACTGGGTGAGCCCTGGCCCTCCTGGCCTGGCCCCCCCACGGCCAAGGTTTCAGGCTCCAGGTCTCGCACCCTCCCGTCGGCCTGGCACATCCCCACTCCTCCCACACCAGGAGGAGACCCACGCACAGGGCAGGACATGAGGGCCAGGCCAGCCTTCCCAATCTTCAGCATGGGGGTGAGTCCAGAGAAGGAAGGGACCTGACCAACTCGCTGGCAGGCTGGTAACCCTGGGGGCCCCGAGCAGACGCTCCCAAGTCTGGGCCCACAGCTGGCACACAGACCGGCATCCTGGGCCTGAGCAGTCCATTGGGCATGGACATGGAGACCAGAACACTCCCATCCTCCCAGAGAACACTCGAAGACAGACAACCAGGGCCTGAGGATGGGGCGGTGGCGGGGGGGGGGGACTCGGGGACAGGGAGGCCGAGAAGACAGGGAACGCAGGCACTCCTCCACCCTGCTCCTGGGGGGGGGGACTCGGGGACAGGGAGGCCGAGAAGACAGGGAACGCAGGCACTCCTCCACCCTGCTCCTGTCCCCTGGCACTCGGGCCCAGGCACCACCCCCCCCACCCCTGCCCTGCAGTGTGTGCGTCACAACCCCTGACACAGGCCTCGGGGCAGCGCGCCCAGACTGTCAGTGGACGGACAGCGAGTTTCACTGCCTCTTCTGCACGGCACTCAAGCTCTTCAGCACCTTGGACAGGGAAGGCAAGCCTCCTCAGAGCAGGAAATAAACGGGACCAGGTGCTCGGGTGCAGGGGCTGTGGGGGACCACAGCAAGCGTGTGCAGCCTTGAACGTCAGTGCTGGGCAGTGCCGTGACCTTCACAAGGTGGAGGGGCCTGTACTGAATAACTTTTAACTCCTCCGGCCTGAGCAGGGGGCTTTTAAGGTCTGTACCGTGGGGCAGTGTGAACGCAGTGGACACCCACTGTTTGCAGTGGTGGTGTTCCCATGCTGGTGGCTGCTTTAAAAGCAGGAACGCAAATCAGGACTTAAAACACAGCTTTGGGAACCAAATACCTGACAGACCAGGAGGGGCCCGAGCCAGCTGATGGGCTGGGCGGAAGGGAGGTTGAACAGAGGCCTTCAGCAGGTTCCCAGGGCCTTAAGGCACAACTGCTGAGGCCACCTACACTTGTCCCTTCCCATTCGGGGTCCCTCCTCCCCAGGCTGGGCTGAAGCAGAGACGCAAGGGCAGGAATGAGAGGGCCTCAGGCACAGTGGGGAGCTCACTCAGGAGGTCTGGTCTTCAGCCAGGCTCCAATCCAGCCGTCCCAGGTCCCATGTAAACTTGGGGTGCTGCGCTCCTGTACTGCCTCTATGCGCTTTATCATGCTCTTGCCACGTAATCTCATTGCAGAACCCCTGCCCTGCCTGGGCTGGACAACAAATGGACAACCAGGCTGAGGGTTCCCCAAGCTGGGAAATAAAACAGCAAGTGTATTTGCAGGAGAGTCTCCGGACAGACTTAATTCATTTCAAAACTCTCCTGAGCACAAAGTCTTAAGCAGCAGGGTGTGCAGAGAAGCCAGGGTTGGCGGGTAGGGGAACAGAATCAACACCACGGCCAAGGGGACAGCTCCCTCCCTGGTCTGCTCCTCCCCAGGGAGGGCAGACATGGATGGAGGGGCCCTGGCAGGCTCGGCCCCTGCCGAAGCCTCTCCCCTGGGAACGTGATTCCTGCCTAGAGCACTGTCCCGTCCCTCCCTCGGAGTGAACCCCACCTGCCACACTGGCCTGGGGCTGGCGGCCATGTCTGACCCTCAAGTCCAGCTGAAGGCCTGGGGCCCTCACACAAAGCCACAGCCTCCACACTGGCCTCAGGCACCAATAACGGGGGGATCTAGGTCACTGTTCCCACAGCTTGGAATCCAGGCAGGGATACAGATGCTTTTAACCAGGAGACTTCTCAGAACCCCAAGGGTATGGGGAGAGAGATGGGCTTCGGCATCGAATGCCCACTCGGCCTGGCACAAGCTTCCTGACCTCCCTCAGCCCGAGCTCCGCTGCCCACCAGCAGGGAAGCAGGCCAGCCCCGCGGTTATCACAGTCCTGGGGTGATGGGAAGCACCCCTGCGGGAACATCACACAGAGACACTCACACTTGTCGTTCATGAACCTCCGGCAGAACTCCTGGAACGTGCCTCGGTAGCTCATGGTCCGCAGCGAGCGGTGGAACTGGTAATAAGACACCACCAGGTCCTTGGGGTTCCGGGCCATGTAGATGACCTGCGGTGGGGGGGTGGGCAGGGGGAGGAGGAGGCACAGGCGGGCAGACGGGGGAGGTTAGTCTGCGATCCTCCGGCCCAGGAAGGCCGCCCTGAGCAGGCTCTGCTGACCTACAAGCTACTCTCCTAGCCCATTACCCATGGTGAGGTCAGCCCTTCACACGCCAGGACCAAGTGCCTTCTCACCGTTGCTCTGTCTCAGCAGAGCTGCACTCCTGTCCACACAACAGCGTCAGCTAGGACAATCACTTGCGTGTTTGATCACACTTCTGTCCTCTAGCACTACTTGTTTTTTTAAACTATAGTTGATCCTTTAGAGAAGACTCTTGAGAGTCCCTTGAACTGCAAGGAGATCAAACCAGTCAATCATTAAGAAAATCAGTCCTGAATATTCACTGGAAGGACTGATGCTGAAGATGAAGCTCCAATACTCTGGCCACCTGATGCGAAGAGCTGACTCCTTGGAAAAGACCCTGATGCTGGGAAAGACTGAAGGCGGGAGGAGAAGGGGCCGACAGAGGCGGAGATGGTTGGATGGCATCACCGACTCAACGGACATGAGTTTGAGCAAGCTCCGGGAATTTGTGATGAACAGGGAGGCCTGGTGTGCTGCAGTCTATGGGGTCATAAAGAGTCGGACACAACTGAGTGACTGAACTGATAGTTGATATACAGTATTATATGTCACATGTATAAAATACAGTGATTCAAAATTTGTCAAGAGTACACTCCTTTTACATAAGATATCTGCTATATTCCTCGCGATGTACAATATACCCCCGTAGCTCGTTTTATACACGTTGTTGCTGTTGTTCACTCGCTCAGTCGTGTCCGACTCTTTGCGGCCCCATGGACTGCGGCAGGCCAGGCCTCCCTGTCCCCCACCATCTCCCAGAGTTTGCCCGAGTTCTTGTCCATTTTACGTAACAGTTTGTATCCCTTAGTCCCCATTCCTATCTTGCCCTGCCCGCTTCCCTCTCCCCACTGGTAACCACTGGTTTTCTTTTTATCTTTGAGTCTGGTCGCTTTTATTACATTCACTAGTTTGTTGCAGTTTTTCAGATTCCACTGAAAGAACCATATAACGTGATACCAAGCAGTGTTTGCCCTTCTCTGCCTGACTTGGCATAATGCCGCCCAAGTCCAGCCCCCCTGCTGCAAGTGCCAGAATGCCCTTCTCTTTTTACGGCTGAATGGTTTTCCACTGTACACATCTACCAGACCTCTCATACCCATGCATCTGGTGACGGGTGCTGAGGGTGCTTCCGCAGCCTGGCGATAGGACACTGGGCTGCTATGAACGCTGCGGTGTCTCCAGCACTACTTTAAAATCAGCAGAAGACAGAAAAATTATGGTCCTGACCCTCCTGGTGATGAGAACTATAGACCTCAAACATCTCATGCAGTTGAGAAAACAGAAAAAAGCAGAGACAATGAAAGCAGCCGTGAGTCCTTAAGTCTTAAACAGGAAGAGGCTGAGCCCTGGCTGGTGAAGTTCAACTGTGAGGAAGAACCCAGATAAGCAACATGGATATAAAACACTAGCGACAAGGCTCAAGGACATCTCTCCGGGGATCCCACCCCACCGAGGTTCTCCGGGAACTCGTGCCTCTGACAGACCACAGCTTGGACTGGCACATGTGTCCCTGGTTCCAGGAGTGGGGAGCGGCTGGGAGCAGTGGGGAGCCAGGGTTACCTTGGAATCGCCGTTGTGGAGGTCGGAGGGCAGGAAGCGGTAGGGGAGGTGGCTTTTGATGAGGCGGGGAGATGTCAACTCCTGTGGCAGGCAGAGAGGGGAGGCGGTCAGAGGAGGACAGGCAGACTTTCTGACCAGCCCAGGCCCAATGGGGCCTCGGACGAGTCAGGACCAGCACCCCTGCCCCAGAAACGTCTCCCTGAGATACAACCCCCAGCCCTGCCCAGGCTGGACCCTGGGGGGCAGACATGAGCCAGACACAGGTACCAACAGCCTGAGTCTAGGTGTACCAGCAGGGGTCTGCTCAGAGGACACAAGGGTGGGCTGCAGACTGGAGTGGCCAAGAGCGGCCGCAGGACGGGCCATGAAGGGCCACGGAGGAAACAGAAGCACAGGGAGGGGGGCTGCTGGGCTCTGCAGTGGTCTCAGCGCAGGGTTCCCCGCTGCTCCTGGCCACCCCTGGCCCCTCCATCGGCCAGCGCTCCGCCCCCAGGCCCTGACTCAGGGGTCCCTGCCGACAGGCCCTAGCCTGTCCATGTTGCTCCTGTCCGGAGGGGCCACCGTTCGACCACTAGGACCCTTGGTTTTCCTGTCCTGTGGGCTCTAAGTGCTGCAAGGGCTCTGACGTCACAGGGTCAGCTCAGTTCTGGGTGGGACCCCAAGGCCAGGAGCAGGGCAGCAGCAGCAGGCGCCCACCCAGCTCCACAGGGGGGCTTGGCCAGCGGCAATGCAAACACTGACCTCTCAGAGCTTCAGAATGCCCATCTCACAGGAGAATGGACAGGGAGGGACTACGCGGGAAGTGAGGCCTGAACTGAGAGGTGGCGGAGGGGAGAGTGGGGAGAGTGCAGAGAAAAAACCCAGGTAACATGAGCGGTGGGCCGGACGGGACTCGGGGATGTTTGTTTCACTCTTGGTACCAAGTATTTATGATGCAAACACATCCTACACAGTCCCCACAACAGGCAGGATGAACCACAGGAGGAGGCCCCTCACCCCACCTTCCCCCCTACTCCCGGCAGCTGCCGCCTTTCCTCCTCGAAGTCACCCCCTGTCACCCTCTGGTTCGGTTCCAGGGTCACCGTCACCAGCTCAGGCTGGCAGTCTCTCCCTGCCGGCCACCTGGGACCCCAGGAGCTCGCTGTTTTCCTTCTAACCAAAGGGGCCAGGAACCCCTCGGGAGCAACCACAGGAAGGCCCCCAAGGGGCTCACGTAGGCTGTGACGCCTGCCCCGAGCCCACCTTGATGATGTCCAGGCCTGGTTGCGGGTACTCCAGGACCGGGAGCTGCTCGTCGATGTTCATCAAGCCGATCTCATCAGGGTCGGCCCCCTGGCTCACCAAGTAGACCACTTCCTGCAGCAAGCTGGTGCCTGGAGGGAGAGAAGCTGGTGAGGGGGTGCCTGGAAGGAAGCCCAAGGGCCAGCCCTACTCTCAGGGGAGCACCGACCACCCCAGGAAAGGGCTGAAGGGTTGCAGGTTTTGTGGGGAGGTCTTGGCAGTGTCCTGAGTCAAATGGAAGAAGACTGGCCACCTCGATGCCACCTCTCGGGGTGACTGTGGCTGAGCCGGCCTTTCTGAGCTCCTGTCTTGCCAGCACCGAATGCAGACAGGAGATTTCTCGAGGCCGCCATGAGGGGTGAACAGGACGTGCGGTGCCTGCCTCCCCCAGGGACCCGAGGACTGTGATGAGCACATGATATCAGTCCTGGGCTTCCAGAACCTGAATTTCCATTTACCCAGGAGTGATAAGGGTCCAGGGGAATGACTGGCCAGTCAATTATTTACAATGAAAACCACATCTGCTGGTATCTACTAAAGCAAAACACGTGTCTGACCTGTAACGAGACATGTACCAGGACAACACCGAGAGACATGGACCGGAACAGCCCCACAGTTACTCAGAGGAGCAAAAGGCGGAAGCAGTGACAGATCTCCTCTTCTTGGGCTCCAAAATCACCACGGATGGTGACTGCAGCCAAGAAATCAGAAGACATGTGCTTCTTGGTCGGGAAACCACGCCAAACCTAGACAGCGTGCTGGAAAAGCAGAGACGTTGCTCTCCAACAAAGGCCCTGTGGTTGAGGCTGTGGTCTTCCCGGTGGTCACCTAGGTTATGAGAGATGGACTGCAGAGAAGGCAGAGCGCTGAAGAACTGATGCCTTCAAACTGTGGTGCTGGAGAAGACTCTTGAGAGTCCCTTGGACAGCAAGGAGATCCAACCAGTTAATCTTAAGGGACATCAACCCTGAATACTCATTGGAAGGACTGATGCTGAAGTTGAAACTCCAGTATTTTGGCCATCTGATGCTGAACAGCTGGTTCACTGGAAAAGTCCCTGACGCTGGGAAAGATTGAGGGCAGAAGGAGAAGAGGGCATCAGGGGATGAGATGGCATCACCGATGCAATGGACATGGACTTGGGCAAACCCTGGGAGATGGTGACGGACAGAGAGGCCTGGCGTGCTGCAGTCCATGGGATCGCAAAAAGTCAGACACGACTGGGCAACTGAGGAACAGCAGCAGCCAGGACCACGCTGAGAGACACAGACCAGGACAGCCCTGCAGCGCTCCTCAGAGGAGCAAGCCTTGGGAACAGCGGAAGCGTCAGTGAGCAGCGGGATGAATGAATCAGCCCCGAGACTCGGACGACGGGAGCCACAAAGGGCGGCAGCACCCGGCAGGGCCGGGTCCAGACACGACACTGAGCACAGTGAGCGAGACGCCAAAGGAGTCTGCCCCGTGGCTGTGGCCGCCCTCCAGCCTGAGACGTGGGGACCACCACCCCATTTAGAGGTGAGGTTCCTGAGGCCTAATGGCCCAAGGTCACAGCGCCAGTGTGTGGCTCCCATCCGCCTATTCCTCCTGCCGAGGCCCAACCACCCAGCAGCTCAAGACAGCTGCACTTGGGTGGGGCAGGCGGGGAGAGTGGGGGTGGGAACTGGGGGGTTACCCTTAGAAATCAGACCGTGAGCAGTTTCCTCCCAAGGAGGTCTTCAGGCTTCCCTGGTGGTTCAATGGTAAAGGATCTGCCTGCAGTGCAGGAGATGTGAGTTTGATTGCTGGGTTGGGAATATTCCCTGGAGGAGGAAATGGCAACCCACTCCAGTATTCGTGCCTGGGAAATCTCATGGACAGAGGAGCCTGGCAGGCTACAGGCCACGACTGAGCGGCCAAACCACCACCACCAAGGAGTTCTTCAGGATCTACATTTAGTGCTCCCCCCCCACCCCAGGAACCCCCACAGGCATGACCCAGACGGCCATTCCTGCACATTAGTATGTCTAACATCAACACAGCAATTTCACAGGCTCCATGAGTGCCTCCATTAAGGAGCTGCGCCGGAAGGCCAGCCTCGTTAGAGCCCACAGGAAGCTCTCTGCAGCCTGTCCCTCACAGCCCCCTCTCCAGGGCAGCCCTGTAAGTCCATTTCCTGGTGGGGCACCACTTGGCCCTCCAGCTCAGGAGGGCACACCATGCCCCTGCCGGGCACCAGGGAGGACGGGGAGTGGGGGACCCGGGATCAGCTCGGGCAACAGCCCCTGGTGTCCCCAGGCCAGCCGGATATGAACAAACCACACGGAAAAGAGCGACCGGGGATGATGACTCTACCAGGCAGTCACCACCAGGGTCCAGACAAAGCCCCTCAACCGAAGTCCAAATGCAGGCCCTGCAGGCAGCCCGGCTCTGCAAGCTCTCCACCTGGTGCCTCCCCTGCCCACTGGCACCTCCAAGTCCCGCCACTGAGGTGTCCCCCCTGCCCAGCCCATCCACCCACTCTCCTGGCTACCGTGGCCAGGAAGCCTGGGCCTGGGCCCTGCCTGCTGTTCTCACGTCCAGGGACGCCGTCCTGCTCAGCCTGTGGCCTCCTCTCCCCGGCTCTGGCCCTCTGTGCTGCAGCCAGCCTTCTCCACCACCCACTGCACCCAGCACCCAGGGCCCAGGCCTGCTACGGGCTGCCCTTCTGCCTAGTCACCTTGGACTTGCGCTTTGGACCACCACTCAGAGGCCTCCCTGGACCCTCCAAGTCTCCCTAGCCCCGTGGACACCGGGCACCCTGGGCTTCCTGTCCAGCTGCACGCAGCACTCTGGGCACCGCTGGGGAGCTGACGGAGGGGCAGCTCACGTGGGCAGGGAGCAAGGCCGTGTCGTGTTACTGGTTTCTACAGCAGCTGTAACCAATTACCACCAACTCAGCGGCCCAGAACAACCCAGGTATCGTTCTGGGGGGCCAGGAGGCCAGCACAGGTCTCACAGCACTAACACCAAGGTGGTTGGCAAGGGTGCGCCCTGTTCTGGGCTCCAGGGAGAAGCTAGACCCCTGCCTCCTGCCGCCCCAGGTCACATCCCCTAACACCTGCGGGCACCGCTCACCTGGACCGCTCACATCGGAAATACCTCAGCCTCCTTGCACCCCAAGCCAGGTCACCTTCCCGCGAAGATGGGCTGATGGGTGACACCGGGGCAAGGCCCGACACAGCCAAGGCAGGGTTGACAAGCACCCCCTGGGTGGATAAAGAAGCTCAGGGTTCAGGTTCCGGGCCAAGGTCACAGAGCTGGGGAGGGGAGAGCGACCCCTGGAGTGGTGGGAACCACAGCCCTACACCGACGGCCTCTCCAGCACCCCTGGGGGTGCACGGGGGGGGCCACAGCCAGCCACCCGGACGGGATGGGCAAAAGCAGGTGGGGGTGAAGCCGGGCCTCAGCCCCCTCCCCGCACCCCTCTGCGTCTGATCCCCCTGGGGAGAGGTGCCCAGGAGGCCAACCCGCCGCCCAGCAAATTCAAGGTGAGGTGGAGGAGAGCCAGGCTTTCAACCCAGGGATACACGGGACTGGCCAGGCGGGAGTAACATGAGCCACACGCTTTCCGGCAGCTCATTTTCAAGTCAACAGATGCGAGTCAATGGCTCACAGGCGTGCTTCTGCTGACGGCAGGGAAACTGCTCCCAGGCGGCTCTGAGGCAGCGGCAGTGACTCTGACCTGCGGAGAACACTGAGGGTTCAGGTGGAACTCCCTGGGGATGGCTGGCGCAGAGCCCGTCAAGATTCCCACCAGAACCCTTGGGGACAGGACGGACCAGCACGCCACGGTCGGAGTCAGTCGGAACTGGACCCCCAGGCGCCAGGATCCCGGGGCTGGGAAATTTTGGAATTCTGTTCTTTTCATTTTTATTCTTTACCAAAGATCACACGTGTACACCTGGTTTAAAAGTCAGGAGAGGATTTCCCTGGCGGTCCAGTGGTTAAGAACCCGCCTGCTGATGCAGGGGACGCAGGTTCGATTTCTGGTCCGGGAAGACTCCACAAGCCAAGGGGCAACTAAATCTGAGCCACCAGGAAGAGGAGCCCCCCATGCTCAACGCAACTAGAGAAAGCCCGCACGCAGCAAGGGCGATCAGCACAGTCAAAAATAAATTTAAAAAAGAGTCAAAAGACTGAGGTCAGAAATCTCACGCCCCTCCCCAACCCACTCCTGTGAACATAGCAAAGCCCTGCTGATTCTTCTCTTACCCTCCAGTTTCTGACGTGCTTACACTGTTATTTCACGTCTGTACGTTCTGATGGGTTACTGACTTCTGACTGAGCCGCCTTCCTTCCTGCAGGCTTCTCTCCCCCACACGGTCCTGGCACAATTCTCGGTCTAATCCAAAGTACAGCGTGTAGTGGTAGCGCTTCCTCGCTCATACGAGACTGTGTTTCCTTTGCTTGCTCGCTCACTGTTTTATGTGCCTATTAACAATTCCTTGCCCGACTCTAGATAATTATTCCTGGCAAACACTCCCCACACAGCCAAATGCAGGGGCTGCGCTCACACCCCATGAATCTCTGAGGGTTGTGCCCTGCCCCCCGGCGCCCCACGAATGTCTCCCCGTGTCTCCGTGGGGCTGGAGGGACCCAATCTTCTAGCCGTGTGCCCCTTGGTGTCCGCGTGCACGGCGGCAGAGCCCACCCTCTATGAGCTGGAGCCTGATGACAAGCGTCTGATTCTACCTCGCTCGGGACGGCTGGCTGAGCTGGGTATGGGATTCCAGGCGGGGGACCCTGAATGCACTGTTCCCATCTTCCAGCTGCCAGCGCTGTGCTGAGAAGTCTGAGGTCCTGGTTCCTCGTCCCTTGAATGTGGCCCATTCTTATCTCTGGAAGCTTTGCGATCTTGTCTGAAATTTCACAGTTAAGTGCTTTAGCCAGGTCTCTCATTCGTGGTGCCTGGAGGCACATTCAGGCACGAGGGGGCCTTTAACTCAAGCTCCAGTCTGGAAATCCTGACTTCCAGTATCTTTCTCCCGCTGTCTTATCCCTCTTTCTGGAACTCTGAGATCTTCTACTTTTCCTACCTCTTTGCTCCCACTTGTCATCAATTTGTAACAATTTCTGTTCCACTTTCCGGGACATTTGCTCTGCTTCACCATCCAAACCTCACAGCTGACTTTTTAAAATTTCAGCTACAATGTTTTTAATTCCAAGAGTTCTTTCAGGATCCTTACTTGCTCATTCCTGGTGTGACTGCCTTCTTCACCAAAAGCGTACCTGACTTCACTCTCTTACAGTGGGACAGAGTCAAGAGTGCCAGGGTGGTTCTTTTTTTAGGTTTTCTTCTGCTCTGCACATTGTGTTGGATTCTGCTGAGTGCCTTTTGCTGCTTTTTGTCTTCTTTTGGCAGGTCTCTGTCCTTCCTGTTGGAGATGCTAAGATCTGGAGACCTTGAGTCCACCGACAGGTGAGAACAAGCCCCAGGACACAGTTCTCTGCAGTGAACACGCCTACCGACCGCAGGGCCTCACATGTTTGAGTGCAGCCCAGCCCAGCACCCTCACGGCTATGACAGCAGATGCCCGCGTGGCAGCATTTCTAAGTCTTCACTTTGGGGTCAATTTCTCCAGAGGAGACGCCTCTGCTCTCTGCCCTGGGGGACCACAGGCATCCCAGAAGAGCCGAGCAGGAGGGCGAGGCTGTGGTCTTCACCTGATGTCCATTTCCGACGCAGCACTGTATCCCACCCTATTGCTGTGTGTGACAGTCCCAACTCCATGGCCTCTCTGGACCCACTTCCCCCAAAGAAACGTGTCTGTCTTTGCAACAGCCTCCTGCCTTCAAACTCCTCCAAGGGGCACAGCGTACGACTCCTGGGCCCTGCAGTGAAAGGGTCTATGTACCTGCTGCCCTCCCCTCTGCTGGCATTAGGTTCTCTAGCTGCTAAGTCAGCTAACACTGAGCTTCCGAAATCCACAGTCATCGCACTCCTCCTCCCAGGGGCTCGGACCTTCCTACTTCTGGTCATCACATAATGAGGTCTGAAGAGGACACAGGGACAAGCACCTGTGCTCAGTCCACCCCATGGGTGCTCTGCAGGCACCGGACACAAAGGTGCCACAGCTGGGGTCAGTCTAGCTCCCCCAGGAAAACAGAAAACCTCCTGGAACCCTCCTCCTCTATGGGAAGAAAGCATTAAGCCACTGGAGGAGGGGCAGCAAAACCTGCTGCTCCGCCCCAACCCCAGGTGCTGGTGAAGACCCACCGTGGCTGGAGACTGGGTGAAAGAAAAGAACTCTGGCCCTATGGGCAGGGCAGAAGCCCATCCGTGGGATCTGAAGACCCCAAATGCAGAAAGAGCAATGTGAGACTCTTTCCCGCATAAGACCCACCATCAAGGCAGAGTTGGCAGCCACTGGAGGGCATCACTGAGAAAGTTCCATCAAGACCAAGAAACCCAGAGCCTACCTAAGGCTGCAGCTGGACCAGGCAACGCCCTCAAAACCCTCCTCTTTCAGCCAGTAACAGAGCAACAAGTACCCTGAGGGAGAGGACAGGGTATGGGGAGAAACCCCTCTTAAGATTCAGACCAAATGCTGAAGGTAGGGCTGGGAAAGACTGCAGGCAAAAGGAGATGGGGGCAGCAGAAGATGAGATGGTTAGATGGCATCACTGACTCAATGGACATGAATCTGAGCAAACTCCGGGAGACAGTGGAGGAAGCCCCTTGTGCTAACCAGTAGGTCCAAACACAACCTAGCACCTGAACAACAGGACAGGAACACTGGGGAAAGAGCTTCAGCACCAGCCCCACCACGCGAAGCACAGCTGATGCTACGGGGTTAACACTCAAGCGACCAGAGAGATAACAGAACTCAGACACAGCCCAGCTCCTACCAGACGGACTCCGTGCCCACACTAATGGCCAAGAAGAGACAGGCTGGTTTCAAAGCGTCAATACAAACTGAGCGTCATCTCCTAGGCAGGCTGATAGGAAGTCTAGGGGTCCCCAAGGAAGAGGGCTCTGGAATTCTCAAGGAGGAAGAAAGGACAAACTTTTTCCTCTACATTCCTTAGGATTATACAGTGCCTGATGAACTATGGACGGAGGTTCGTGACATTGTACAGGAGACAAGGAGCAAGGCCATCCCCATGGAAAAGAAATGCAAAAAAAGCAAAATGGCTGTCTGGGGAGGCCTTACAAATAGCTGTGGAAAGGAGAGAAGCGAAAAGCAAAGGAGAAAAGGAAAGATATAAGCATCTGAATGCAGAGTTCCAAAGAATAGCAAGGAGAGATATGAAAGCCTTCCTTGGCGATCAATGCAAAGAAATAGAGGAAAACAACAGAATGGGAAAGACTAGAGATCTCTTCAAGAAAATTAGAGATATCAAGGGAACATTTCGTGCAAAGATGGGCTCGATAAAGGACAGAAATGGTATGGACCTAACAGAAGCAGAAGATATTAAGAAGAGGTGGCAAGAATACACAGAAGAACTGTACAAAAAAGATCTTCACAACTCAGATAATCACGATGGTGTGATCACTCACCTAGAGCCAGACATCCTGGAATGTGAAGTCAAGTGGGGCTTAGAAAGCATCACTATGAACAAAGCCAGTGGAGGTGATGGAATTCCAGTGGAGCTATTTCAAATCCTGAAAGATGATGCTGTGAAAGTGCTGCACTCAGTATGCCAGCAAATTTGGAAAACTCAGCAGTGGCCACAGGACTGGAAAAGGTCAGTTTTCATTCCAATCCCAAAGAAAGGAAATGCCAAAGAATGCTCAAACTACCGCACAATTGCACTCATCTCACACGCTAGTAAAGTAATGCTCAAAATTCTCCAAGCCAGGCTTCAGCAATAAGTAAACCATGAACTTCCAGATGTTCAAGCTGGTTTTAGAAAAGGCAGAGGAACCAGAGATCGATCAAATTGCCAACATCTGCTGGATCATTGAAAAAGCAAGAGATTTCCAGAAAAACATCTATTTCGGCTTTATTGACTATGCCAAAGCCTTTGACTGTGTGGATCACAATCAACTGTAGAAAATTCTGAAAGAGATGGGAATACCAGACCACCTGACCTGCCTCTTGAGAAACCTGTATGCAGGTCAGGAAGTAACAGTTAGAACTGGACATGGAACAACAGACTGGTTCCAAATAGGAAAAGGAGTATGTCAAGGCTGTATATTGTCACCTTGCTTATTTAAGTTATATGCAGAGTATATCATGAGAAATGCTGGGCTGGAAGAAGCACAAGCTGGAATCAAGACTGCTGGGAGAAATATCAATAACCTGAAATATGCAGATGATACCACCCTTATGGCAGAAAGTAAAGAAGAATTAAAGAGCCTCTTAATGAAAGTGAAAGAGGAGAGTGAAAACGTTGGCTTAAAGCTCAACATTCAGAAAACTAAGATCATGGCATCTGGTCCCATCACTTCATGGGAAATAGATGGGAAAACAGTGGAGACAGTGTCAGACTAATTTTTCTGGGCTCCAAAATCACTGCAGATAGTGATTGCATCCATGAAATTAAAAGACGCTTACTCCTTGGAAGGAAAGTTATGACCAACCTATTTAGCATATTAAAAAGCAAAGACATTACTTTGCCAACAAAGGTTCGTCTAGTCAAGGCTATGGTTTTTCCAGTAGTCACGTATGGATGTGAAAGTTGGACTGTGAAGAAAGCTGAGCTCTGAGGAATTGATGCTTTTGAACTGTGGTATTGGAGAAGACTCTTGAGAGTCCCTTGGACTGCAAGGAGATCCAACCAGTCCATTCTAAAGGAGATCAGTCCTGGGTGTTCTTTGGAAGGAATGATGCTAAAGCTGAAACTCCAGTACTTTGGCCACCTCATGCGAAGAGTTGACTCATTGGAAAAGACTCTGATGCTGGGAGGGATTGGGGGCAGGAGGAGAAGGGGACGACAGAGGATGAGATGGCTGGATGGCATCACTGACTCGATGGACGTGAGTCTGAGTGTACTCCAGGAGTTGGTGATGGACAGGGAGGCCCGGCGTGCTGCGATTCATGGGGTCGCAAAGAATTGGACAGGACTAAGTGACTGAACTGAACTGAACTGAACTGAATGTATCCTGCCTGAGCACAGTCTCTGGATTAAACCTTCTGGCTAATTCTGTTATCTTAAAATGTAAGTTAAGGAGTAGGTCTGGTGAGGTCTTTAGAACCTCCAGACATTCTTTGGATTCACTGGAGAGTGTATAACTCCACTGCTAACACTAGCAAGCGGGTACTCTTTCTGCCCCCTTCTGATGTCTATGTCAGAAGCTTTCTCTATCTTCTTTATACTTTAACAAAACATTATTACACAAAAGCTCTGAGCGATCAAGCCTCGTTTCTGGCCCCAGATTGAATTCTTCTCCTCCGGAGGCCAAGAATCCCGGCATCTTTTCAAGGTTCAGCAACAACCTTTCAAAACGATTCCAGTCTCTAATGCTGGCACAGCGTCCAGCATTCAATCAAAGAGTAGTAAAGAGTAGTGCACATCAAAAAAAAAAAAAAAAAAAAATCCCAGTCAGGAGATGAACAATCAACAGAATCAGACTCAGAGAATATTAAAGGATTCTGACTCAAATGTTGAAGGATTTCATGGAGAAGATGGACAACAAGCATAAACAGATGAATATTTCAGCAGAGAGATGGAAACCACAACGGAAATGCTAGAGAAAAAAATAAAAACACAATAATGGAAATACAGAATGCTTTCAGTGGGCCCATCAGTATACCTGATACAGTGGAAGGGTCAGTCAACCTGAAGACTGACCAACAGTAGTTACCCAAACTGAGACACAAAGAGAGAAACAGGGTGAAAAAATACAATGTCCAAGAGCTATAGGACAGTATCAAACCATCTAACACATATGTAATTGGCATCTGAAAAGAAGAAGAGAGAACGGGACACTAGAAATAGTTGCAGTGGTGATTGAGAATTCTTCCAAAATAAGGAAAGGCATCAAAGCACAGCACTGAGATGCTCAGGAACCCCAAGCAGAATAAGCATCCTCCTCCCCTAAAAAATATATATATCTGGACACCTAATATCCAAGCGCTGAAAACCAAAGACAAAGCGAACATTTCAAAGGCCACCACAAGGGGGAAAAAAGATCCATTCCAAAAGGAACAAAGAATTACAGCTGACTTTTCAGCAGAAGTGATGTGAGCCAGCAGACAACAGCATGGCACCTCTGAAGTCCTGAAAGGTGGGAGGGGGGAGGCACAGGAGGATGCTCAGTCCCACAGTGAACAGATGAGAGGCGTTCTGGAAACAGAGGTCCACATCAGGTAATCAGAGGGGAGGGAAAGGGAGAGGAAGGGAAGGGAAGGCAGGAGCACCCCAGACAGAGGCAGCCAGGCTGGAGGGAAGGGACAGCCAGGCGTGCTCACCGTGCTGGTGAGTAAGGGCAGGACAGCTGACCACCAGAGGACGGCTACGGGGTGGACTTCACCACTGCCCGACGGCCATGGCGGAGTCAGGGGAGAGATCGAACCCTCGAGGGCGTGCTCTGGCGTTCCTAAGAGGTCACTTTGGCTGCAGAGTGAAAGGTGAACCCAGGAGGCAGGCCACACAACAGTCCAGGTGAGAGAGGAAGGCTCCTGAGACTGCAGCAGGGCTGAGAGGGGTGGGCAGGTTTGAGTACTTCCTGGGGGGAGGAGCCACAGAAGCACAGTAAGGAGGTGCATGTGGGGGCAGGGGACGGCAGTCCTCACTGCCTTGGAGGAAGGAGAGGTAAGGAGCCCCATGAGACCCTGGAGCTCAGAGCTGGCTCGGGGCCTCCTCCTAATTCCACGAGTGTCAGCAGATGTTCGTCCCGGTGGCCCTGCTCCTGTCTTCCTCCAGAACCTTGTGGGTTCCTCTGGAGGCTTTCAATCCAGGTCTCATAGGGTGATGAGAAGACTGCTCCCCCAGCTAACCCTGGCTCTTGGGACCAGCCATCTCCTTCCTCAAAGCCAAGCCTTCTCGAGTATGGGTGAACAGCTGGAGTCAGCAAAGGGAAGGAAGAGGGAGGAGGCAAGGGAGAGGGAGGGGAAGGACAGAGGAAGGCGACAAGTCATCTGGAACCAAACCTCTGGGGACGTCTTCAGGGAGGCGGGTAAGCAGGTGCTAGCTGGGGAGCACTCATCACCCTGGAGCTGGAAGGCAGGGATGCTGACTCTGATCTTGGCACAAACGTGAGCTCAGGGTGGGTGGCGAGTTCCTCCCCAAAACTTCCTAGCCTGCTTCCGGATCTGGATTTGAGGCCAGTCTCCTCCCCAGGCTGGGGGAACATGATAACCATCCCTGGAAACCTGGGAGCATCCAGCCCAGAACCGAGGCCAGGTCACCGCTTTCCCTCTGTCCAGCTCTTCTGGGGCTGGCTCCTCCCCACCGTCCGCAAGTCAAACCTGCATCCTCGGGCGCTGACACCACCCTTGCCCCTCAGGGGGCCTGTTTCTATCCAAGGGAGGCAACAACGAAGAACATGAAGCTGCTCCGAGGCTCAAACACGATGGACAGGGAGGCCTCACCAACTCTCACAGCCAGGTCCCGCCACCTCCTCCATGCAGCCCCCCTGCAACCCTCCTCCTCAGAGCCCCTCTTCCTGGGCCCCTGACCTGACCCCGAGAATGAGCACCCTGGCCCGTCGGGCCGCTGTCAGCATTAGGAGCCTGGCTTTCCAGTGTCCAAGTGAGCTCCTTGAGGGCTGCGTTCACGACACTCCCTGCGCCCATCTCCCGGGCCTGGGGATGCTCTCAGCCAAAGATCATCCAGCCTGGGGCCTGTGGGCCTCCCCGCCCCAGGGGGGTCTTAATGCTTAAGACTTACATGAACCCATCAGGTCTAACCCTCTCATTTTTCAAGAGCAAACTGAAGTCACACAGCAATAGGGCTGGAGTTGGGCCAGGCTCTCCCGTCCCCCCGGGAGTGACTCACTGCCCCCTGCCCCCTACCAGTGACCAGAGAACGGGGGTGCACTTCAAGACGGGTGGGAGCCAAAGGAAAAAAAAACCAGGAGCGGGGATGCCCAGGTCGAGCCAAGGAGCACATTCCAGAGCCCACGTGATCTCCACGGCTTCGGGGACAGACGTCGCCCAGACAAGATCGGATTTAACACTGGACACCCTGGGCTTCCCTCATGGCTCAGTCAGTAAAGAAGCCACCTGCAATGCAGGAGACCCCGGTTCGATCCCTGGGTCAGGGAGATCCCCTGGAGAAGGAAATGGCAATCCGCTCCAGTATTCTTGCCTGGAGAATCCCATGGACAGAGGAGGAGCCTGGCAGGCTACAGTCCATGGGGTTCCAAGAGTCAGACATGACTTAGCGACTAAAGAGAAAGAGAGAGCCTGGGACCAGAGGCTGTAAGAAAGAAGGACCGTCAACACTGGACAGCAAGGAGAGTCCCCGGACACTGGAGGCACCACGGGCTCCCACCGTGGGGTTGCAGCGCGAACTGGCGCCATCCCGCAGGACCTCCGTGACGATGGCAACGGCTACAGCCCTGCTGTCCAGCGTGATGACCACTAGCCACGTGCGGCTCCTGAGCTCGTGGAGTGTGGCCAGTGCTACTGAGGAACTCAATCTCTATAATTTTATTTCAATTCCTTAAACTTCGATACCCCCCTGGGAACTAGAGGCTCCCGAATTAAGACAGCACAGTCCTAACCTGTCACCTGAGCTCCAATGTCAGAAACACAGAAAAGTTCTAGAAGTACTGGAGTGCTGTGGAGAAGAGCAGGGTCCGATTGTTACGGCCTCTCCCATCAGACGTTCCCCACCAGAGGAGGCAGGTGGACAGGGGCCTGGGGCCACCTGCAAGTTCACTATGACCCCCCCCCAAGGGGTCCCGTGGGTCCACACTGGAGCCGTCCGTCCCCTGGCAGACAGAGCACTCCCTGAAGACAGGCACCCAACGGGACTTTTCTCTGCATGCCCAGCCCCAAGGAAAGGTCTGGGCGCCACGGGTGCTCAGGGAGTGAAAGCTGGCATTGACGACACCCTGCCCTCTGCTTATGGCGCATCCGGTCCAGGCAGGAGCCCTGGCTCATCACCCCACTCATCCTCACAGCTGCCCAGCAAGGCGCCGAGGCGGCCTCTCCCACCCTCAAGGGCAGCACAGCTCAGACCAGTAGTCTCACCTGCCCAGGGCCAGCCAGCAGGTGAGTAGCACAGCTGCATTCAAACGCAGGCTCCAAAGCCAGGCTCTCAATGTCCAAGCCAGAGCCTCCTGCAGACCCACTCCTGGTGGGGAGGAGGAAACAGGGAGGCGGGGACGGGAAAGGAATGGAATCGTGAAGTGGGCCGATTGAAGTCCCCGTGGTCCAGGACTCAGAACTCTGACAAAACCCCTAAAACCCTGAAGCATCCTCAGACTTCCACCCCAGAGCAGGGGAGAGAAGGTGGGATCCTCCCTCCTCCTTGGGGCCTGAGTCCAGCTCCCTCCTCCAGAGGGGCAGGGGCGAAACTGGCTGTGGACCAGAGGACGGATTAGACCTGACTCCCTCAGCTGCTGTGTGACTCTGAGCAAGTTCCTGCCTTCTCTGAGCCTCTGGATTGACACGGCAGAGGGCCGGGCACACGGGATTCGCCAAGGGGCCACTTCACCACTTCATGGGCCCAGGCCAACTACACCTGGCCTGCGTTCAAAGTAACAGCCCCTTCAAGGGCCCAGGAGCAGAAGTCGCCTCTGTGACTGCGCGGTTCACCATGTGGATTTCACAGCAGGGGAATCGCCTGAGGGCAACTGCCCGGGGTGGGGTGGGGGACACGAGGGAACCCAGATCCTGCCCCCAGGCAGCTCCTCCTGCCACACCAGATGCCACTGAAGAGGACCTCCAGGGTGTGCCGTCTTTGGTTGAGTGAAAACTAGATTTGGGGGACTGATTCTTCGGGCCCCTCTGGGATCATTTTGAGTAATGAACTTTATAGGCAGTGGGGGCTGAGAGGACATGGGACCTCCAGAAGCACTGGTCTCAGCAAGGTCATCCTTCCCGAGAAAACGTCTCACTTTTCCTGTCACCACCCCACGACATGGACAAGCAGGGTAGACTGGGTGAAGGTTAAGAACCAGGAGGAAAGCAAAAAAGGAACAGCAGATACTGGTCTACACAAACCCGTGACACTCTGCTGCTTCATCCCGGGCCTGCCGTCAACTCAAACAAGCCTCGTCCCAGGCACTTGAGCCTGGGCGAGGCACTGCACCTCCCAAAGTTTCTGTGCCGGACTTCTGAAATGGAGACCACCTCTGGTCAGAGAGGTCCGCAGACAGCTTACTGCCATGAACACAGGCCTTTGTAAGTGACAAAGCACGGAGTATGGCAGGTCGTCAGCTGAGCGCTACTAATGTCCTTTCCCTCTGGCTCACACACAGTTCGAACAAGGGCATCTTCAGGCTGCCTGTGCACACGCTCAGTCGCTTCAGATGTGTCCAGCTCTCTGCGACCCCATAGACTGTAGCCCGCCAGGGTCCTCCATCCATGGGATTCTCCAGGGAAGAATACTGGAGTGGGTTGCCATTTCCTTCTCCAGGGCGGGTCTTCCCTACCCAGAGATCAAACCGGAGTTTCCTGCATTGGCAGGTGGATTCTTTGCCATTGAGTCACCAGGGAAGCCCTTAAAATGGGTTTGTGTTTTCAGTTGTGTCCGACTCTTTGCAACCCCATGGGCTGTAGCCCGGTGGCCTCCTCTGTCCATGGGATTCTCCAGGCAAGAATACTGGAGGGGGTTGCCATGCCTTTCTCCAGGGGATATTCCTGACCCACGGGTCAAATCCACATTTCTTACGTCTCCTGCATTGGCGGGCAGGTTTTGTTTTGTTTTTTTTTTTTACCACTAGCGCCATCTCAGGCTGCCCGGTCCGCAGGTAAAAGGCAAAAGGACCCAGCAGGGGGCAGATGGAGAAACAGTAAGGGCCTGGAAAGACCGTAAGGGGAAAAATAATTTTAAGCTTTGAAAAGGAGGCTCTTTCGGGCTGTGTGCAAAGGGACCCCACACCAGGATCTCTGGCCAAGCTGGGTTCTCTGTTTCCGAAGGGAAGAGCCAGTCTTTGCTCTCCTTCTGAGAGGAAACTCAGAAGGACATGTTTTTATCTTTGAAAGATGCAAGTTACAAACAAGATGTGAGGTTTGGTTATCCAGAAAACTTCCTTAAACTAACACCTCATTCCCATCAAGGTGCCCAGCCAGGTCCCTGCAGAATCCCAGCAGGCCCCCAACACTGGGCCCATCTAAAGCCTCCCCACAAGCTTCAGGGCCGTGCCTTTCAAGCAAGCTCTATGCCCGGGGCCTCCCCAGCCTGCCAGCGGCCGAGCTTCTCCGCCACCATCTCCTGCTCACGAAATGGAGGGGCATAACAGAGAACCACAACTGCCCATCTGCCACTCCGAAATCCTCAAGGGTGCCCACATTTTTCACAATTCAGAGGTAGGCAGACCCTGCCCTAAACAGACAGGAGGCCATTTTCAGCCTTCAGTGATCCCACATAACAGGAGGGAAGCGAAGTGCTCTCCCGCCCACACCCAGCTGGGGGTCTTCTATATATGAATGACATCCCTGGCTCTAAAATCTGACCAATTGTGAATCCCCACACTTCCTTTCCTTCTTCCCAAAGACAGCCCAGCAGTGCCTCCAGACTCCTCTCCACCCCTCCACTCACAAGCCCCTTTCTCAGCCTTCCTGGGAGGACCAGGCCTACCCCCTGGGCATCTGGGACCCTGTACAGTAAGGACAGCCAAGCCTACGGGCTCTCCCAGCAACCTGCCGGCCTGCTCCTCCGACCACACGACCTCAAGGCCACCACCCTGGACACCAGGCCAAAGACGCACTGCACAGTCTGGGTTCAGAGCAGCGAATCCCTCTCTCTTCAGGACAGCGGCAACAACGGAAACCCGCAGGAATGTTCAAACAGGAAAGTTGCCCCTTTTCCCTACAAACCTCGGAAGAGGCACTACATCAAAAATCTCTTACATCAGGTCCTGGGCACATGCACACCCCCCTGGCCTTAAATCTCAGCTCCTCCTGCTCAGCAGCTGTGTGACCTTGGGCGAGCAACCTCCCCTCTCTGAGCCTCAGTGCCCACCACAGAGTGGAAGTGGGAACGATCACCTGGACTTCACACAGTGGTCATGAAAGTCACATCTTAATGCTAGGAAATGTGACTGCCCTGGGTCCCGGAGGCCAAGATATACCAGGGTGAAGGAGGCGGCCCTGAATCAGGGGGGACGCATCGGACACGGCACTCTGGGCACGGGCCAGTCCCATCCCCCAGCCAGTGCCCACGCAGGAAATGGGGGAAGCACGCAGCCCTGACGCCCGTTTCACCCCCTCCCCAAGATCATCACCAATACAGCCCTGACGCCCCGTTTCACTCCCTCCCCAAGATCATCACCAGGACTTGGCGCTCATCAAAGGGCTGAACCGAACCCAAGAACAGAGAGGTTGAGTGATTGTCCAAGGTCACACAGCCAGCTGGACATCGGGAGGGGAGGCAGGGAAGGGTGGCGGGCCTGGGCCTGTCTGCCTGGCAGCTGCTGCCGCCAAACAAGGCTCCATCCCCACAGGACGCCACCTGGCCACGGACACCGGGGGCTCAACCTCCAAACACCTGCTTTTCCCCCAAACCCTCGCCGACCACCCCCACCCCGCCCTGTCGGGCTCCAGGCATCGCGCCCCCGCCCTCAGCCCCCCACCCCCAGTCGGCCCCCCGCCTCCCCGGGCGCGGGCCGCAGGGTCCACGCCGGCGTGCCGCAGAGCCAGCCGGGGCGGGGTCCGCGCAGGACTCACCGGACTTGGGGTAGGTGACGATCCACACGTCGCTGGGCCGCACCGGGAAGTTGGCGATCTCCTCCATCTTCCCGCGGCAAAAGGGCGGCAGCCGCACGCCGTGGAACTCGAAGTACTTGCTTTCGAACTCGCCCGGCGTACTGGGGGTCTCCGCCTCGCTCTCCGCCATGCCGCCGCCCGGCCCCGCAGCCCCGCAGCCCCGCAGCCCCGCCGCCGCCGCCGCCCCGCACCCTAGCCCGCCGCCCCGCAGCCGCCGCGCGGCGCTCCTCCGCAGGCGTGACGTCACGGCGCTCCTCCGCAGGCGTGACGTCACGGCGCCGCCCGTCCCGCGCCCCGCCCCAGCCGGCGCGGGAGGGCGGGGGCGCTCCGTGTCGTGACGTCACGACGCCGGCGTGGATGCGGGCACGACGTCAAGGCCCGAGCCCCGCCCCAGCCACCCCTCGCCCACCCTCCCTGAGGGCCGTCCAGGACCCCGCCCCCCGCCCTCCTCCTGGCCGGTAGTCCGCATCACCTTCATCACTCATGTGTTAACCAACCCAGGGATTCCAGCGATTCTGTCCTTCAGCAAAGCTTCAACACAAACTCAATAAACACTGCAACTAGCAATGACCCGAAAGATTCATTCATCGTTCATTCAACAAATATTTAGGGAGCCTCTGATCTGTACCCGCCACGGGTCGAGGGTCCAGACCAGTGATACTGGCAACAGCCCAGCCCCCTTGGAGCTTACATTTGTGAATAACCAAGACAATTTCAGATCAGAATAAGACCTGTGAATCACACGCTTACAATATCCTGAGAGCAGGAAAGGGTTAAATCTGTTAATTGAAGATTTCCAGGGCCCACCCCAGAACTCATGATACCCAGGACCCTTGGGGTAGTGCTCCACAAGTCTGTATTTAAAACGTACTTCTTAGGCAGACTACAATTAGAGAACAACTGAATTCTATAGAGGTTTTAGAACAACCCCTCATCCATTCACTCAAAAAACACACACAGGCAAAGCTCATTTTATTGTGCTTTGCAGATGCTGTGCTGTTTACAAATAGAACATTTGTGACAATCTTGCATTGTCAAATGATGGTTAGCAATTTTTAGCAATAAAACATTTAATTAAGTTATTGTACATTCGTGACTTTTTTTAAGAAACAATGCTATTGCACAGGTTCAGTGTCCCTGACTGTGAAAAGGGAATGATACTCTCTACTTCTAGGTACTGCAGTTGAGAGGACAGAGATAATTATACCAGCAGGAATTCAGAGCTGTGGGACTTCCCTGGTGGTCCAGTGGTTGAGACTCTGCACTCAATGCAGGAGACTCAGGTTCGATCCTTGGCCAGGGAACTAGATCCCACATGCCACACAAAGATCAAAGATCCCGCAAGCTACAACTAAGACCCAGCATAGGCAAATAAATAAATTAATTAATTTAAAAAAGAATCCAGAGCAATGCAGGTGGATAGGACCTACCTTCTCTCTCTCCTTCTTCCCCGGGATTGAGACACTCACAGTCTGGCAAGGGGGACATTGGCCATGTGTACACGGTGGATGAAAAGTGCAAAGAGAGCATTAACTCTGATTCAGGGGGCTTGAGGATGTCTTTACAAAAATGCAAGAGAAGATTCCAAATACCAAGACATCATTAAGAACAATTAGGTAATGGCACAAAGACAGACAGCCAAAGGCTGGAGGAACTGAGCAAAGAAATGAGCTGGTGTTTCAGGTGAGGGTCTCACTATGGAAGAGCAAGGAGGAACCCCGTCCTTTTAGATTAGAATCTAAGCTATTTCATGAATTTATAATTTATTTTAAAAATCTATTCCTTATCTTTGCTGAAAAGGCCTTTAAGCACTGTATTCCAGCAAAACCAGGCAGAGCCAGTGCCCAGATCTTGGTTTCTAAATACTTCCCCACAAAAAGGAACCAGTTTCTCAGAGAGAAGGCCACTTCCACGGCTGGGCAAAGAAAGTACAAGATGAGCCTAAAATATCTTTGGGGCAGAAGAAGAAATCATTAAAAATGATGGGGCTAGGTCAAAAGAACACAGGAGCTAGCTTGAAATTAGGAACAAATTAACACTTTGTACCTATTAGACAAGAATTAGAAACAACTCAAATGTCCATCAACATTAGACTGGATAAATTGTGATATATTCATACAATGGAATTCTTACTATACAGCGATTTAAAAAAGAACGATTGGTGTATGCAACAACATAGGTGAATTTCACAGTCAAAATGATGAATAAAAGAAGCTAAACATATAAGGTGGTATGTTGGATTACTCTATTCGTATACAATTCAAGGACAAACAAAACTAATCTATGATCAGAGGTCAGAAAAGTGTTCAATTTGAGGCAGCAGAGGGGGTTGACTGGGCAAAGACACAAAACTACCCTCCAAAGTATTGGAAACACTGTGTTAATGTCTTGCTTTTAGTGATGGTCACATGATGATATAAGCATAAATACAGATGAATACAGATGTGGATATAAATTTAGATGCGGACTCCATACCACGTTAAAGATCCCAAATCACCTACATGGTTTTCCCACCAAAAATTCATATCCTGGATCTAATAAATCAGGACAGAATACAAAACCGAAGGAAAGGAACAGTCTGTGTAACAACTCACCTCTACTCTTCAAAAATGTCAATATCATGAAAGACAAAAAAAAAGTTGAAAGAACTTGTTCTAGATAAAAGGACTAAAGATAATTGAAAAGGACATTCTTGGGGCAATTTGCAACATATGAATGTGGACTCTTTATAAGCTGGTAATATTGTATTATTGTAATATAATATTGACAGAATCTCCTGGTGGCTCAGCAGTAAAGAACCCACCAGCAGTGCATGTGGGCATACTCAGTCACTTTAGTTGTGTCTGACTCTTTGCCACTCCAGGGACTGTAACCCACCAGGCTCCTCTGTCCATGGGATTCTCCAGGCAAGAATACTGGAGTGGGTTGCCATGCCCTCCTCCAGGGGATCTTCCTGACCCAGGGATCAAACTGATGTCTCCTGCATCAAAGGTGGATTCTTTACCACTGAGCCACCAGGGAAGCCCTCACCTGCAGTGCAGGAGACGTGAATTTGATCCCTGGGTTGGGAAGATGCGCTGGGGAAGGAAATGGCAACCCACTCCAGTATTCTTGTCTAGGAAATCCCATGGACAGAGGAGCCTGGCAGGTTACAGTCCATGGGGTCACAAAAGAGTCAAACATGACCTGGTGACTAAGCAGCATTGTATTAATTTTAAATTTCATGAACTTTAAAACTGTACTGTGGATATGTAAGAGAATGTTCTTTTTCTTAGCGGGGAGATGCTGAAGTCTTTGGGAGTGTAGAATTCTGTCTGCAACTTATTTTCAAATAGTTTTATGAAACAACACAATTATAACACGAATGTGTATACATACATTGAAAGAGAAGAAAATGTGGCAAATGTTACAACTGGTGAATGTAGGTGATAGTGCATATTAGTTGTTGTCTTCTTTTTCTATCACTGCTATAGTGAATTACCACAAATTCAGGGGCCTTAAAACAATACATATTTATTATCTTACGGTTCCGTAGGTTGTACATCTAATGTGGGTGTCACTGTGCTAAAATCAAGGTGTTGGCAAAACGCCATTCCTTTCTGGAGGTTAAGGATGAAGCCAGTTTTCTGCCTTTTCCAGCCACTAGAGGCCGCCCGCACTCCTGGGCTCATGGTCCCTTCCTCCCTCTTCAAAGTCAACAACTCTGGGTTTACTGTTTCTCACGTCATTTTACTCTGACATTGACTCTTCTTCTATCTCCCTCTTCCATTTTAAGATCCCTTATAATTATATTAGGTCTTCTCAATAAATAATCCAGGGTAATCTATTTTAAGGTCAGCTGATTAGCAAGCTTAATTCCATCTGCAACCTTAATTACCTTTGACATATAGTCACAGTTTCTGGGAAGACATGGACATCTTTTGAGGGGGTGGGGAGGTGTTATTCTTGCCTACCACAGTTGTATTACTTCTTGAAACTTCTCTTTTGACTTAATTTTTAGAATAGAAATCTAAAGAAAAATCTCTGTTAATATAGAAAAACCTGAGGACCCTACCAAAAAAGCTACTAGACTGAATGAATGAGTTTAGCAAGCTCATAAGACACAGGACCAGCAAACAAAAATCAAATACCAGCAATAAACAACTGAAAGTTGAAATTTTAAAAATACTGTTTGCAATATCATCAAAAAACAATAAATGCTTGTGAATAAATCTAAGAAAACATATGCAAGATTCATATAACAAAGCTACAAAACATTGATGAGATAAATTTGTAAAATTTCAAGAAATGGTGACATATATCCTGGTCATCAGTTAGAAGACTCAATATTGTTAAGATACAATTATTTCTAATATTTCAAAATATTTCAAATATTTCAAAATTCATCTGTAGAGTCTATGCAATCCCAAGAGAAGTGTCAATGGGCCCTTTTGTAGAAATTAACAAGCCAGTTCTAAAACCTATATAAAAAAGCAAGGTCACTAGACTAGTCAAAACTATTTTCAGAAAGAATAGCAGAGCTGGAATGCTCACAGTACTTGATTTCAAGACTTACTATAAATCTATTTACCTTAAAGCCAAAAATCAAAAGAGTGGGATTGGCATAAGCATAGACATATAGATAAATGGAACAGGACAGAGAGTCTAGAAACAGACACAAATATCTGATTGATTCATTTTTGACAAAGGTATCTCTAAAGAGCAAGAAACAGAAGATTCTTATGAGCCGAAAGTATCCACCAAGTCCTGGTCTTCCCCATGGGTAGTGAGCCCCTCTTCTCTAAGGATTAGTAAGAGGCTGGATAGTCTTTTGTCCTGAAGAAACTCTTCCTAAGTAACCTGGATCCGAAGTTCTCTGCCTGTGAGATACCCAAGGCTGTATAGAGACTGCGGAGCGGCCGCCGGTCGCTGTCCGCGGTGCTGAAAGCGCACAGCTCACCAGATCCTCATGATCGCCCAAGGCAGGACTCTGGGTAGACACGACACCCAGTGGCTCTGGTTTTGCTCTGTTTTATGTTCTGTCTTGATGCATATTTTCCTATTTGTACGAACTATCAAATCTTTAAGATTATGCTGTCTTTTATTAGGGAAATATGCAAGCATACGCAAAATAGGTCAAACATATGCAAAAATAAAAAGAATAGTAGAATGAATTTCTACGTACCCATCACCCACTGTCAACTGTTACCTACTCAAGTTTCATCAACTCTCACCCACTCCTCCCCACTCAGATGATTTTGAAGCAACTCATGTGTTATGCCATTACTTTAATATAGATCTCTAAGAGATAAGAACTCTTTGAAATCATATTCCCAATACATTAACACAACTAAAAAGTAATGATTATTCCTTAACATCACCAAATATCCAGTTAGTGTACAGTTTCAGACTTGTGGGTGGGATGCTAAGTTCAGAAGGGTTGAGGTATCTGAGGATATCTAATGAAGCCAAGATTTAGTGCTGGGGCAGAGGTCACCCAATAGCATCTCATGACCCCAGACACAGATGGGCACACACCAGCCTGTTGCCACAGATGACCTTAAGAAAGTCTGAGCCCAGGGTGCTGGCTCAGGCAGATGGTCACACCCACAGAGTGGCCCCTGAGGACACTAGTGCCCAGGAACTACCTGCTTCAATCACATTCCTGCCTAGACAGGTCTAATTCAATACCAGAATTTCTGAAGAAAGTCCTGAGCTTCAATATTTATACCCAGCATTCTAGTGGGCAGACAGGATGGAACCACAGCCTGAACTAGTCTTTTTTTAATGATCCTATTTATTTTAGATTATTTACTGCTAATATTTTTATTTATTTATTTGGCTCCCCTGGGTCTTAGCTGCAGCATGTGGGACCCAGTTCCCTGGCCAGGGATTGAATACAGGCCCTCTGCACTGGAACCTGGAGTCTTAGCCACTGGGCTACCAGGGAAGTCCCGTGACCTAGTCTTGAATGCTAACTCCATCAATGATTTGCTGTGGGATCAGGTGCTTCACATATCTGAGCCAGACTCCTTGTCTCTTTAACTTACCAGGGGGCACCCCAAACCTGTCTTTACACCAGCAGCCACACTCCTGGAGCGACTTTCTGCCAACCTAGAATCTAGGCTTCCATAAAGACCCAGTTCAAACACCTAGCCCTCTGTGGCTAATCCCCTCCTGGAATCATCTCTCCTCCCCCTGAGCACGGTAGTATTAATTGTCTCTGTAGTGGGAGCTGGAGGCCCTTTAGAAACAAACTAGTCATTTTAAAGGCAAGGAAATGAGGAACTGATGGAGGAAAGAACTTGTTCAGCATTGCACAGCAGGTGCACAAAGAAGCTGTGATTTTTCCAGAGATCCTTCTGCTGCTTGGAGCACACACTTGGACATTTACAGCTTTACCACTTACCCCAACGCACAGAACCACTCTGCGCTTTGGTTTCCTCACCCATAAAATGGGGCAGAATAATGCTCACCTCCCAGAGTTGCTGTGAGAATTAAGTGAGGTAACTGGCTTTGAAAACTGTAAGTGGTGGGCACTTGTGAGGGTCAGACTCCCTATTACCTTCACAGAAATAGCAATAGAGGAATGTGAGCTCCCTGAGGTGGGGATCTGCCTCGGGCTCAGTTCACACTCAGCAGACGGTTGGCACTCGGAAAGCCAGGACTGGGAGCTGGAGAGCCACTCACCTTTCTGTCCCACCCTCATGCCCAGACCCTCCTGGATTCTACTCACCCTTCAGTCACCTTTTGCTTCTCTGCTCTCACCATCCCGCAATGACTGTGCAATCCAAACAGTACCCTCCATGCCCCAACCGCCTCACTGCCCACAGTGTACCCCTTCACCCCCTCTTCATTCTCAACTCAAGGCCTTTGCAAGCGCAGGTCCCCCTTTGCATGCGCTGTTCCCCTTGCTTGCAAAACTCTTCACCGGCTCTCAAGTCTCATCTCAGACTTCCCCTCCAGTGCCACCTCCTCAAAGAGGCCCTCCAGGACCACCTGGTTCCAGGTTGCTCCCCACCCCATCAGTCTCGCCCTCCTGTCTCCTCACAGAACTGCCATTCCTGGAGATGATCTTATTTTCACCTTTTCCTGTTTCCTGTTTAGCATCTGTTCTCATGCCCCAACCAGAATACAAGTTTTGTTCACAGCTGTGTCCCCAGAGCCTATAACTCGTTAAGTCAGATGAATGAATGAATATGTCTCTTGTTCACACATTTATTCCTTGGCTTCTTTTTTTCTCAGGCCTGCCTCCAAGTCTTCATCCTTCCCAGCCCTCCTCGGGCTGAGTGTCTCTTAAGGGCCTGGCCAGGGGCATGGTGTGGGCTCTGCTCTCAGGATGGGAAGAGGAGCAATTCCTGAGAGAGGCTGGAGGAGGTCTGATGTCCCAGCACCTTCTGTGCCCAAGAGAGGGAGGGGCCAGGCTGGAGGCACTGCTCATCAAAAATCTTTTTAAGGAACACATCGTTTCGATATTTGGCAAAACCAATACAATATTGTAAAGTTTAAAAATAAAATAAAAAAGATATTAAAAAAAAAAGGAACACATCAGGGAGACCTGTGGTGGTGGCAGCCAGGGGCCTTTGGGAACCCCAACAAAAGCACACATAGCTGAGATTCTGAGATTTTAATCCCTCTCTCTCCTCCCACCCTCCCATCTCCTGCTGGGGGTTCCCTGGGGAATAGACCCAGAGGAAGTCAGAGGTCAAGGTTTCTAGAGTGATGCAGAGCACAGAGATTACCCCCCGAGGGCTAGCGCAGGACAGAGAAAGTCAGAAAGGGTCAGAGAGGTGGCGTTCCTCACCCTGACATTTCCATTTGTTCCCTGTTCTGTGCAAGTGAAAGTATCAGTTGCTCTGTCGTGTCTGACTCTGCGTTACCCCATGTAGCCTGCCAGGCTCCTCTGTCCATGGAATTCTCCTGGCAAAGTTCCTGGAGTGAACTTTGCCATTTCCTTCTCCAGGGGATCTTCCTGACCCAGGTCTCTCACGTTGCAGGCGGGTTCTTTATTGTTTGAGCCACCAGGGAAGCCAGGGATCTGGTATGCCCGTAGCATTTTCTCCACCTTCCCTGAAGTTCTCTGCATGCTGCTCTATGACACACCCAAGCCCTGATTCCCCGAGACGCTGCCCCAAGTCCCCCAAATGGAAATTCCAGAACCAGACATGTGTCTCAGCCCCTGGCTTCCTTCCTCCCTGTGATGAGACAGGAGGATGACCTGGTTGTACCAAGAGGCTGTGCCTCACCCAGAAAAAAAGAACCTGAAGACCCAGGAGCGGGGGCTATGGAGAGACTCAGGGGGGGCTCTTCTCGCTCCTGGGGGCCACCTGCCCACATGGCCTGGGACAAGAGTCTCTGTCCTCTCCACCCTCCATGTGGCTGACAATTCCAGTGCCCACCTAGGGCTAGGCTCAGGCTCTGAGCTCCAGGAGATGGTCAGGACTCAAGGACTAGGGGCAGATGTGGGCATGGGACAAGGGCCATGATGGGAGTCAGGGGAGGCCAGTCACTGGGCTGGGCTGGCACGGTCCCCTTAGGCCTGATGGGTGGGTCTGGGCTCCTTGGCCAGGTCCTTGGGAGGAGCAGCCTTAGGCTGGAGGGGGCTGGTGACAAGCAGGCTGCAGAGGAAGCAGAAGCCAGCAAAGGCGAATTTTCAGAGCCTGGGATTGGGTGAAGCCCTGGGTTGCTCTTCTCCTAAATTCTGCAATAAACCCTTATCCTGGCCAAGCGGGGGTAGCAGGAAGGTTCCAGGGTAGCCGCTCCCTGGGAACAAGGTGCCGACTTCCTTGTTTAGCAAATGGTGCTGAGTGGGTATAAGGGGCAGGGGGTGGAATGCTGGGGTCTCCAGCCAGGAGAGAGGGAAGGTTGGGGAGACCCCACACCAGGCCCGGGGGATGTCTGGAAGGATGGCAGGGGATCTGGCAGAGCAGAGAGACCCACTCATCCCCCATGACTCAGGCCATCCCTGTGGATGAAGGGGGCAGGTGACCCCCCCCAAGACTGATGGATGTGACTGGCCAGCTCCTGCCTCAAGGCCATCACAGGTCTGGCCCACAGCAGGGACCCAGCATGTGTTCCGGGGCTGTACGAACGGGTGGATGGGGACATGGACGATGCGACTGCACGCCCAGGGTCTGGGGAACCAGCGGCACCTCCCTCCGCCCGTCTCACCCAACCAACCTGAGGAGCTGGTCCTTCGTCCTGGAACAGACCTCAAGGGCCAAGCTCCTCAGCAAGCCTTGCATCCACCACAAGTCGGCGGGCATATCCGGCAGCCACTCCACGAATCTGGAGGGAGAGGCAATGACAGTGGCCCCGGTCTGTGCCCAGCCTGGCAGAGCCCACCCTCCCCATGGGGCTGGCGCAGAGCTGGGGGCCCCCGCACCCAAGCACCAGGGCTAAGGGAAGGAGGAAGCGGGGTACGGAGCTCCAGCCGCCTTGACTGCACTGTGGAGCAGGTCGGCACCTGCAGAGGCACCAGGGGGCGGGGAACGCTCCCCAAGGACCATGGACTTGACGGAGACCACCAGGCCCTCAGGGCCATCGACTCCAAAGGGCACAGGTGGGAAGCCCTGGGGTGGAGAGGCCCGGGCCCTGGGGTCAGGCTGGCTTGCACTGCAGCCCCGCTGCCCTATTCATCCGCTGTGTGGTCTAGGCAGGCCAGGGAAACTTCCTGGGCCTCAGTTTCTCACCAGCCAAGTGAGGACCATCCCCTTACCGCCTCCACGTTTCTATCCCCCCTCCTCCTCCCCATAACAGCCCCTGCCCTCCACCCTTCATGCCCCTTCATCCACGCTCCTTTAGGCTGCCAGCGGCTTCCTAAACACATCTGAGCCTGGCCTTCCCATGCCCAGTGCCCTCCTGGGACTCCCCACCTAAACCACTCAGGATCAGCAGAGGGCAGCATCACCCAGCTACAGCTGAGAGCACGCCTGGCCAGGCACTTTCTGAGACTCAGGCAGCCCACCGCATGTACTGCGACAAGCCAAACACGAACTGAATGTCCCCTCCCTTGTTTCTGGACCTTCTGCCCCTATTATTGTAACCAATATGTCGAGTACATGCGTGCTCAGTCGCTCAGCTTTGTCTAACTCTTTGCGACCCCATGGACAGGAGCTCGCCAGGCTCCTCTGTCCATGAGGTTTTCCAGGCAAGAATACTGGAGCAGGTTGCCATTTCCTGATCCAGGAGATCTTCCTGACCCCGGGATCAAACTCCCTTCTCCCTGCATTGGCAGGTGGATCTTTACAACTGAGTTACCAGAGAAGCCTCAAAACATCACCCTGCTTTGGCCAGTAATCAAACCCGGGCCTTCCACATGGCAGGCGAGAATTCTACCACTGAAACACCAGTGCTGTGGTTGAGCATGTAGTTTACAGAAAAGACCCCTGCGGTCTAGGCTGGCAACTCCATCAACACTCATACATTGATCTTCTTTTTGTAACTGAAATGGCTAGAATTTGCATTTGTCTTTTTCTATTTTAACTTGTGGTTGCAGTCTAAAAGCTCTGCGTAAGAAAAAGTCCACATCAGCAGAAAGCTGTCTCCCAGCTTTGGGTTACCAGCAGTTCAGACAGCAGGGCTGACCCTGTCATGGACTCTTCATGGAGTGGGCCAGAGACAAGTGGCTCGCTATCACAGACCTTCTTCCAGGGAATGGGGAATTTTTAAAAAATACAGATCTCTGCATGACAGTTTCCTGCCAAAATCCTCCACGGCCTTCCTGTAACCATCAGGATAAAGACCACACCCCTCACCTGGCCACAGACCCCTGTGTGTCTAGCCCCTGCCAGCTTCCTCAGCTCCATCTTGTACACACTCCAGATTTTGGCTTCAGCCACACTAGCCTCCCTTTCTGCTCTTCAGACGAGCTTTACTCCCTCTGCCTTCTGCCCCAGGACCTCTGCACATGCTGCTCCATCCTTCTTGGCCTAGTGGACTCCTACTCATCCTTACTCATCAGATTATAGCTCAGAAGTTACCTCCTCTAAACAGCCTTTCCTGATCACATAGCCCCTCTTGTGAGCTGCTCCAGTTCACAGCCACTGTACACCTCTCCTAGGAGTCCATAGCCACTGTCGATCTCTCTAGGTATCCGCAGGCACAGCCAGATGGCACAGATAAATAGTGACGATGGGTGGGCTGTGATCCCCAGAAGGTCAGGGCTGGGTCTCTGTCAGTCCTGCCTCCCGGCCCCCAGACAAGGCCTGACCCTTGACGGACCCTCAATAACTGTTGGTGGAATGAATGGACAAACAATAGGGAGTGATCCATGAACCAGCAAAGTTAGACGGTTAGTGAGGGCCTATCTACAGCCAGTCTGCTCTGGAAAGGCCTCGTTTTACAGAAAAGGAATCTGGGGCCCAGAGAGGTCAAGATACCTGGCCTGGGCCACACAGTTAATATGAGGCAGACCAACCCCTAGAGCTACCCTCAGAAAGAACTAGTTTCCTCTGAGGCTCTGACAGGTGCAACAGTGGACCAAAGATCCTAGAAACAGGAAGGTCCAGGCTGACCACGAGGCCCCGTTTCCGGTGGACTAAAGTCACAGCTGTTACCCAACCACCCCATCAGTCCCATCTTCCAAAGGAGACCAAGACTCCTCAGGGCCTGCAGCCAGCGTCAGGCAGTTTGGGGACACCAGCCCTGCTCTGCCCCTCGCCCCAGTGCCCCAGTGCCCTTCCTGCCATGGGCACCAGTCTCAACGGGTCAGACCCTTCCCAGGACCCCTGGCCATGCCTCACCTTCTGCTCTGGAAGTAGACGTACTCAAAGGGCAGCAGCAGGTACGTCAGTGCCCACCCAGGCCCTGAGCAGCGAAAAGAGGCCCAGGCACTGGGGTCCCGCATGCAGGCTTTCTTCAGTGCTACGAGAGAGGCCACGGTTGCCCCTCACCCCTCCGGCCACCCCCTCAAGGTCACCCTTAGGGAAGAGAGCCCGAGCCCCGTCTCTACCTCCCACGGCCCACAGAGGATGCCCCCACTCCCAGCCAGTCTGCAGGGGAAGCAGCTGCATTGATGGAGCCCCGCCCAGGCTCCCTCATTAGTCCTGAAACGGCAGAATGTGCCCCTTTCACAGATGAGTAGACTGAGGCTCAGAGTGGAGCAGTGACTCGCTCAAGCCCATTGCCAGGAAGTGATGGGGCCAAGATAGAGGCTGTTGGGATCCCTGCACTTCTTCCACCTCTCCTGCCCCTCTGGAAAGTCTGCTTTGGCCCCTGGGGGGACAAGTGCCCACCACACCTCCTTCCCATAACATCAGCGCTATTGATGACAGAAGCTGTGACCACATGACCACTTCCTAAGCTCCCAACTCCTTAACTGATCAGCATGCAAGGGCCCAGCATCCTGGCTGGGACACAGACAGAACCCGAATCCTGACCTCCAAACTATGGCTTGGCCATGCACACACCACCAGCCTCAACTCCAGGTTCCTGAAAACACAGTCCCAAGACCTAGCTCCCTGTAACCTGCCATGTGGCCTAGGGTGGGTCCCTTCCTGTCCCTGAACCAGGTCACCGCCTCTGAAAAATGGGATACAGGTAGTATCTCCATCAGTAGAGGAGACCAGGATTAGGATTAGGAGATGCTGTAAAGGCCTTCAGAGAAGCTCTCTGGTGCCCCCTTGTGGCTGCAGGGACACCGCCGGGGGTTCCAGAGCCCCAAGGTGGGACCTCAGGAGCTCAGCGTAGATGCAGACTTCCGTCTTTGTGCCATATGTGGTCTCCCAGGCAGAAAGAGGGGCCCGCCTCATTTCCTCACCCACCCCCTTGCCCCTGCTCTGGGCTCAACCACCATCACCTCTCCTCCCAGCTTCCCACCTCTTCAGCCTGTCCCCTCCCAGCTGGGTGTAGCCAACACTGGGACCCAGAGTTCAGAGCAATCGTGAACTCTGAAAGTGAGGGGTCGCCCCAGTGGCTCCCAGTCTCTTTCTTCCTGCAGCTTTGGAGGCCTTCTGCCCCAACCTCCAGTCGTCCCCAAGCTGATCTCTGCTAACCCACCTCGCCCTCAGCCGCAGGGCACCCCCCCCTCCCCACCAATCCCAGGACATTTGCACAGGCCACACCCACTGCCTGGATGCTCATCTGGCCCCTCTTTTGCTTGGCCAACTCCTCCATTCACACTTCACTTAGGTGCTGCTCAGACTCCCGCTCCCACGACCACACGTGTCTGCCCTTTCCTGTTGCTGCCTTTGTGACATTTAGATCACTGAGCAGGAGGGCTGACCAATTGCTTTGCCAGCTGGGTGACCTTGGGCAGTTGCTTAAGCTCTCTGTGCGATGGTTTCCTCAACTGTCCAGTGGGGACCATTCAGCACCATCCTCAGAGTATCTGGGGCGGGCGGTGGGGCGGGGGTAAAATGAGTCCGTCTCCACCTGGAGAGCCTGTGTGTGCCTCTCCTTTGTCCCTCGGCACCTTCTGCCCTTCTTTGGGCAGTGGGCAAAGACCTGGCTTTCTCAGGCACAGACTTGGGTTCGAATCCCCCAGTTGTAGGTCCTGAGACCTTGGTGAGCCCCTTCCCTTCTCTGAGCTTCAGTTTCCTCATCAGCGAAAAACACTCAGGCCCGCTCGGGTTGTGGTGAGGAGTGAAGTGAGTCCTGTCCTCTCGCATATCACGAGCACCTTCAAGGTGAGGTCCCCAGCCCCAGGCCCCTCACGTGCAGGGCACCTGGCAGGTGAGCATGGATGGGATGGGAGGGGCAGTACCAGCCTCCAGCTCTGGGGAGAGCTGCTCAAAGTCGGGCACATTCTTGACCAGCTCTTTGGGCACTGCCCAGTTGAGCGACAGGCCTCTGTCATGGGCAGCGTCTGGGGTCCCATCAGCTGGGGCTGGGGGCTCCTTAGACACCAAGCTCCACAGCACCGGCTCCTTGGTGAGTCCTGGGTTGGGGGAGAGGAGGGACGCAATGGTCAGCACAGCTGGAGCGTCCCAGCGACAGTGACCGCCCCCCCACCCCGCAGCGCTCCATGCTGCCCTCACCACCCGCACGCCTCGACGCCCGAACCCAGCTCTGGGGACCCGTTGACCGCAGGATGAGTGGACCCTTGGCTGGTCCTGAGTGACTTTGTCCTGAGCTCCCCGGCCCTGCTCTGTCTGCCGTCTGATTCCTGTGCACTTTCTGGTGGTTGACAGAGCCCAGGCCCAGAAGACCCAACCCAAGGTTCAGATCCTGGGGTCACCACCCGCCAGCTCTGTGATCTAACAGCTCCGTACATGGTTTCCCTCCCTAGAAAACGGGGGGAAAATTAAGGCCTGCTGTGTATGGTTGTTTGGATGCAATGAATCAGACACAATTAACACACAAAGCTTGAGCCCGGGTCTGAGCTTTCTATGTCTGAGCACATATTATGTGCTCCGTGAGTGCTTCCTGCTGCTGAGGGTTTGGGGCCATAGAGTGGGGATCAAGTGTCATGGACCCTGGAGCCAGAAGGCCTGAGTTCAAGTCTCAGCCCTACCGTGTTGAAGAGCATGGCCCTGTGGGATGACAGCCAAGCTCTCCAGCTAAGAAGACCTCTCTGACCCTCCCAGTGCTCCATCTCACACACACACACACACACACACACACACACACACACACACAGACAATCCTATGGCCCCACTGAGGTATGCACCCTCGAAGTGCCAAGTTCTGTTCCTTTGCTCTTGCTCTTCTTCTCCCTACCTAGAGTGCCCTCTTGTCAATATTTCTGCAGCCTTCATGACTAGTTAAAACCCAGCTTCTCAGTCACCACCTCCAGGAAGCCCTCGTTACCCACCCAACCCACCAGACGGGGTCAGGTGCCCCCGCTGGGCTCCCGTGACCCTGAGCATCCCTCCATCATCCCTGGGGGATGTCTCTTTCTTGATCTGTTCCCCTGGCACCAGGCAGCAGGCAGCTGGAGACCAGGACACGTGTGCGATTTCTCCCTGGGTCCCCAGCATCCGGCACAGAGCAGATGCTGAGGAAGAGAATGAACGAGCCAAGGTCCTTGAGAACTCAAATGGCTGAGAGGCGGAGCCACCTGGCACTCACATAGCGGGGCGATGCCCAGCTCCTGTGGGGGGCCACCACCTACCGCGTCTCTCCAGGAACCTCAGGGCATCCAGGTAGCCTTGTCTGCAGCTGTCGGCCATTACCTGCCAACACACGGGTCAGGCTGAGGGGCAGCAGGCCTGCGCCTACCCCTCGAGCCAGTAGCCACAGGCCAGAGACTCATCTTCAGCTGGACCCCAGGGCAGCCTGTGCTTCCCGAGACCCCCTCTCAGCAGGGCTTGAGGACCCCAAGGGTCCCTGGCCAGCACTGGACAAGGAAAGTCCCAGGACCTCGGGGAGACATGTCTTCTGCAGCAACTCCCTCCCTGCAGCTTCATTCACCTTCCCACTCTGAGACGCCCTGGCTGGGGGCTTTTGCTCCAAACTCTCCTTTCTCTGGCCTCAGTTTCCTCCTCTGGAAAATGGGATCACAAGGCCTGGCCAGGGATGTCTGGGCCCCTACAGATCAGTACACGGCAGTGCCCTTTGCCCTCGGATGTTCTTGGCCAGGACCACCCTCAGATGGCCAAGGCTGTCAGTCAGAGCCCTGCCAGGAGCAGGGAGTCCCCTGCAGGCCCAGGAAAGCCTGCGAGTGACCTCTCGACGGCTGCACCACCTTTCTGAGAGCCTCACCTTCCTCGGTTGTAAAATCGGGCTGAGATTTTCTGTCCACTCCACGGGTGTAGGGAGGATCAGCTTAAATGAACAGGACTTTGTTTCTTGAATTACAAAATGCACACAACCGTAAGAGAAGTGGAGGACCAGGGGAGGCCCGGGTGACTGGTGTGAAGGAGCTTGTTAGGATCACAAACTGTCAAATCACCCACGTCCCAGAAATCCCAAAGAGCAAAAAGCAGGAAACGAGGCTCTATTGTCCACCTTTTTCTGTGCTTGTACCTTGCTGCCATACAGACAGTCAATCTGGCCACAGTCTAGGGCAGCCGTTAAGACTAAGCATGGGTTTGGACTAGCTGAGGATTTGAAGTCTGGCTTTGTTGTTTCCAGGCTGGGTGACTTTGAAGAAGTTTGCCTACCGTCTCTGAGCCTCGGTGTCCTTCCCTGAGGAGCAGAGATGACCACATTACCTGGTCATGAGCCTGACCCTGAATAGCACCTGCAGAGCCCTGGCTTAAACCCCAGTTCAGCAGAGGTTGCCTTGGGGTGCTGCCCCGATATGAAGCATGAGGCAAGACACATCGGGAGCCCAGGCTGAGTTCAAGGGCTTGACCATGAGACTCAGGACACACGTCCTAACTGCCCCGAGCTTGTGGGGAGGGCTCCCGGGCACAGAATCTGACTCACCAGGCACTAGATCATGGCCAAGCCTCTAACACCTTCAAGGCTGGTCACGGGGTGGAGGCCAGACCTACCTCGGGGCTGGAGGGGATGAAGCAGCTGATGCCCCGGAAGAGGTTCTTGGTGGAGATCTGGAAGTTGGCACTGAAGGTGTTCATCTCGTGTATGCTAGCCGAGCTGCTCTGGGGACAGATGTCCACCGTCCCGTGGAAGGGCGACACGGTGATGGTGGAGGGTGAGTCCGCGAAGGGCATGCTGTTGCTTAGAGCACCGTCAATGTAGCGCTGCAATTCAGGGGGCCTTGCTGCCCTCGGGGTGCTCTCTGCCCACACGGCCACGAAGCCACCCCCAGACACTGGCAGGTCCCCTCCAGCTTCCCCGAGCCACTAGGTTGACCCCTCACCCAGGATGCTCTGAGCACCCCTGGGACCAGGGTGCGGGGGCTGACACACCCAGGAAGTGCTCCAGGGGCCCTGGGTCCTCCACCCACACACCTCTCGGTAGGGATGGGCTGGACTGGGTCACTGAGCCCCCGAAGTGCACTTACCTTCCCTCTGAACGTGGGAGGAATCGTCCCACAGTAGAAAGGGAAGTACGCGGTGCAGACCAAGGCCTGGGAAGATAAGCCAGTGACAACACAGTTGTTTACGCTCCTGGCGTTCAGAACCTGCTCTGGGAGTGGAGTCTAACCCAGAACAGCCCACACTGGTGTCAGGAGAGCTGTGTCCAGGGAGGGGAGGTATCACCTCGTCCCAGCCTAGCTCTCAAAGTTAAGAAGGGATTTGAGAACTGCGGTTCGGTGCTTAGGGCTCAGTGCTTCCACTGCAGAGGCAAGGGTTCAATCTGTGTTCAGGGAACTAAAATCCTGCAGGCTGTGGAGTGCAGCCAAAAACCAGAAACATAAGAGGGTTTTAAACAGGAGTCCACCTGCCCTCCTCTTCCTGCTAAGCCCCTTGCTGACTCAGGACTGCTTCTGGGACTTTCCCCTCAAGGATAGACACCAAGCACCATTTCTCCTTTATCCAACTGCCAGGAATTCTCCACCGAGAATCTAGGTATATGTCCTAAAGTGTGTTCCCTAGACCAGGGGTCATCCTACGAGGGGCATCTCTGACAAGAAACCCTGATTCTCTCCTCATTTGGAAAACACTGTCTACTCCTCCCAGTAGAGGCTCTGACAAGTCCTGCAGTGAAAAAGAAGCTTAACAGACCCTGCTACGGGTGATGTTTGGGGGCTGGAGGCGTCTCCGCTGGGGGCAGGGCCGCTCCCCTGTGCATTGCAGAATATTTAACAGCATCCCCAGCTTGTACCCTGTAGCTACCAGTACTGTGTGTGCATACGCACACACACACACACACACACACACACTCACATAGAGCTGTCACAGCCAAAAGGGTCTCCAGTGTTGCTAAATGTCTCCAGGGGGAAATATCACCCTTCGTTGAAAACTGCTGACCTAGAGCTTACCAGACTCATCGAGCATAGAACACTGTCTCTTGGGACTCAACTCCTGGAAACATCCCTCCAGCCCTTTCTGAGAGATGCAGAACCCATCCCACCTCTGACAGGATAGAGGTGCAGGTGAGAGCTTTGTTTCCACGGATTCATCATCAGAGCAACAGCAGCTAGTGTTTACTGAGTGCCTACTGACTGCCAGGCCCTGGACTATGTGTCATCCAGGCCAGGATGCTGGGACACTCACTGGAGTCCCAGGAGCCCATGGACATGAATGCACAGCAAAGGACTGGCCCTGCTCTTGCACACACTGGGCTTCCCACCTGCCAATGTGGCAGACATAGAGACGCAGGTTTGATCCCTGGGTCAGGAAGATCCCATCGAGGAGGGCATGGCAACCCACTCCAGTATTCCCGCCTGGAGAATCCCATGGACAGAGGAGCCTGGTGAGCTACAGTCCATAGGGTCACAAAGAATTGGACATGACTGGAGTGACTTAGCACAGCACCCCATACACCCGTCAGCACCCAGAGATGGTCCCTGTGCTGGGCGATGGGGCACCACGGTGAAGAGGATACTGCTGCAGGGACCCGGGTGGCAAGGCTGAGCAGAGATGTGCCCGACACCTCTCTGAGCTCCCTGTAGACCCAGCCCCTCTCTGACCATGGGGCTCCCTGTCATATCCCCTTCTGATACTGGATTGCTTCTTATTTCCTTACACGAGCTTGTGGCCACTATCTGCACCCTCACAGGTTTGAATAGGAGCCCCCGGAAGACAAGGATTTTTGTCTGTCATTCTGCTGCCCCACTTGGGGTAGTGACTGGCGCATAACAGAGAACCGATGCTTCTCTGCTGCATCAAAAGGCACCTGGAGGACCAGGTTGCGGGTGCACAGGCACCCCCTCTTCCAGGAAGAGCAGACCCAGCGGGGGCTCTGACTAAAGAAGCCTGACTTTGCCCCCCACCCCCAGCCATATCCCTCCATGTAGAGCCAAGAGGCCTCCGAACAGCAGGCTCGGGAGCCATACTCACGTGGCTGCCCCTTTGTGCAACTCAACTCCCTCGTTAGTAAACAAAATGAGGTCCATCTCCTGCTTGATCCGCTCCCCCCTCCCCAGGGCCCCAGAGAAGTGTCTGCTCTGGAAAGCGCCTGCAGGTCACTCGGGTAGGAGATGGCACTCACCCACCTGCTGCCAGGCCCTGCGTCCAGCCCCCTGCTCACCTCAATGACCTCATCGCGGGTGGCGAAGTCAGTGACAATGAAGTTCTTGCCGTCAGGCCAGTGGGTCAGCGAGATGCCCAGCCGCTGGGAGGCCAGGATGTGAATGTCTGTGGGCAGCGAGTCTTGCAGGTCCTGCCTGATGGTCTTGATGGGCATGAAGGCGGGGTGGAAGATGCCCAGGCTCAGCTGCTCCACTTGCTTGACCATGGCCAGGAAGCGAGAGCAGCACAAATCTGCAGGGTGGGGGAAGGAGGGGGCCTTCAGCCCCTGGCCTCCCTCCCAGGTGCCAGGAGAATGAATGCTCTCCCCGCTCCAACTCCAGCTCAGAATTTCTGTGTCCAGCACTGCCTTCAAACGCTCTGTGCAGGGGGCTTCCCTGGTTGTCCAGTGGCTAAGACTCTGGGTTCCCAAAGCTGGGGGCCTGGGTTCCATCCCGGTCAGGGATCCCTAGATCCCACACACTGCAACTAAAAGATTCTGTATGCCACAACTAAGGCCAGGAGCAGCCAAATAAATAAATATTAAAATAAATAAATCAATGAATAAACGCTCTGTGCAGCCTCTTGACCTTGGGAACAGTTTTCCAGGCTCTAAGCCTCAGATTTATCCTCTAGAAAATGGGGATGCCCATGGTCCCACGTCCTAGGGGTTCTCATAAGGATTAAGTGAGAACAGGCTGGCTGTAGGGAGCGCAGGGCACGGCGCCAGGCTCCCTGAGACACTCCTCTCCGCTCCCACCCTCTCAGGTTGGAATCAGCCTCAACTCGGGCAGGTAAGCCGATGCTCCCTGCGCTCCTGGTCCACGCAGTCAGTCCCCGGACTCACCAACGGACAGACCGCTGACGACGCTGACGGCGATGAGCGCCCCGGACGAGGAGCCGTAGAAGCGGCTGGCGCCGCGGAGGAGGCGCGGGGCGCGCTGCCTCAGGCAGTGGATCACCCCCACGTGGTAGAGACCCAGGAAACCCGCCCCTGAGAAGGACAGGTTCCAGCTGCCCTCCTTCTCGAAGCAGCGCATGGCAATGGGACCAGACCCAGGGGTGCGGCTGGAACAGGGCCGGGAGGGATGATCGCTGGCCGAAGGGGCAGAGAGGGGAGTCTCCAGCGGGAAGTTTCACAGGTTGAGTGCCGAGTTGGACTTGGGGCCAAGAGGTGAAGCTCAGGCCTGCCGGAGCCCAAGCCCCGCCCCCGGGCTGCATCACCCACCAGCCAGTGAGGTCCCTCGAGCCGAGGCCCGCCCCCCCACCCCCCCCCCCCCCGCCCCATCCCCATCCCCGGGTGTGCACCAGGTGTGCCCTGGCAGCGTCTGCAGGATGTGGGCACCTTAACGCGCCCCCCACACGCACGCCCTCGGTCCGGAGCACAGTCCCAGATTTCTGGGTGATGGGGCCCCCGGTGAGCGGGACCAGCTCTTCTGCCAGGTCTCTGACACTCGTGACGGAAAGGCTGTTCCTGCCCCCATTTCGCAGATGAGGAAACTGAGAGCGCAAGGGAACCTGGTAGCCGGAAGTGGGGGAGTTGGATACACAATATCCATGGGTCTTGGGGGTCAAGTCAGACTTAATTCTGCAGCTGTGCTGGATCAGGGACCTGGGAGAGCCCTGGGAGGGGGAGTCTGGGTTCTAAACTCCGCTGCCCCCCCACCCCCCACCTGTGCCTGAGACTTTGCTCAAGTTCCTCACTCTGGGTTGCAGTTTTGCAGTATAATGTGAGGGCTTGGATGAGCATCTACAGAGATCTTTCTGCTCTGATTGCTGCTCCCCCAAATACAGATCTGTTAATGGACGTTTAGGTTGCTCCGTTTCTTGGCTGTTGTCAATAGTGCTGCTATGAACATTGGGGTGCATGGGAGAAAGAGAATTCCAAAAAAACATCTACTTCTGCCTCATTGACTATGCTAAAGCCTTTGACTGTGTGGATCACAACAAACTGTGGAAAATTCTTAAAGAGATGGGAGTATCCGACCATCTTACTTGCCTCCTGAGAAATCTGTGTGCAGGTCAAGAAGCAAGAGTTAGAACCAGACATGGAACAACAGACTAGGTTCAAAATTGGGAAAGGAGTACATCGAGTCTGTATCTCAACACCTTGCTTATTTAACTTGTATGCAGAGTATGTCATACAAAATTCCAGACTGGATGAATCACAGGGTGGAATCAAGATTGCGAAGAGAAACATCAACCACCTCAGATGTGCAGATGACACCACCCTTATGGCAGAAATCGAAGGACTAAAGAGCCTCTTGATGAAAGTGAAAGAGGAGAGTGGAAAAGCTGGCTTAAAACTCAACATTCAAAAAACGAAGATCATGGCATCCAGTCCCATCACTTCATGGCAAAGAGAAGGGGAAAAAGTGGAAACAGTGACAGATTTTATTTGGGGGGGGGGCTCCAAAATCACTGTAGGAGGTGACTGCAGCCATGAAATTAAAAGATGCTTGTTCTTTGGAAGGAAAGCTATGACAAACCTAGACTACGTACTGAGTAGGAGAGACATCACTTTGCCAACAAACATCCATATAGTCAAAGCTATGGTTTTTCCAGTAGTCATGTACAAATGTGAGAGTTGGACCATAAAGAAGGCTTAGTGTTGAAGACTTGATTTTTTTGAATTGTGCTGGAGAAGGTTCTTGAGTGTTCCTTGGACTGCAAGAAGATCAAACTAGTCAATCCTAAAAGAAATCAATCCTTAATATTCACTGGATGGACTGATGCTGAACTCAAAGTTCCAATACTTTGGTCACTTGATGCAAAGAGCTGACTCATTAGAAAAGACCCTGATGCTGGGGAAGATTGAAGGCAGGAGGAGAAGGGGACGATAAAAGATGAGATGGTTGGATGGCATCACCAACTTGATGGACATGAGTTTGAGCAAATTTGGGAGATAGTGGAGGACAGAGGAGCCTGGTGTTCTGCGGGAAGTCCATGGGGGTCACAAAGAATCAGACCCAACTTAGTGACTGAATAACAACAACAACAAAATACTTTTCTGCCTTGTATTTTTAAAATAATGCATCGGTGGGGCCTTTTTGCCAGAGCATGAGTGGAGGGGCCGTTATTGCTGGCCCTTTCCTCTTCCCCACCATCCAGTTAGTGGGTTGATTAGGCCATCGGTTCTCAGGCCAAAGCTTGTTTCTTATTTAGTTCCGGGGAGCACCTGGCCGGCATGAATGATGTAGGGGAGAACAACTTTGAAGCCAGAGAGGCGATCTCGAAGTAGGTCCGGTGCACCAGGATCCCGGCGGCGAAGGAGCCGACGTCACTCTCCAGCGTCTAGCAGGAGGAGACATACAGGCAGCAGGGCGAACCCCTCAGCGTGCACACTCAGTGGTGTGACCACTGAGTGGCGGCAGTGTGGTTCATGACCAGCGAACTGGACGATCCTGAGGATATGCTTTCGTTTATTTCGAGAGAGTAGATGACTCAAGGGAGGCTAAGGAAAGGGCAGATGGACCGGAACTGGATGGTAGGAGCGTTTGTGTGGATTGTTCTGTCACCCAGGGGGGCCACACACCTACACCAGGTGTATATATACACTGGCAGCCCACCTTGTAGTGGTGGCCGTGGTGGTGGAGGCGGATGAGGTGGCAGAACCGAGTTTCTTACTCTGATGGAGGGTGTGATCGTGGGCACAACAGATATGAAGACTGTGATTACCGATACAGAAGACCCCTTCTCCTTACTGTAGTCGATACAGATCATGGTCAAGCGCTCCGTCCTACAGCCCAAGACGCTATTGATAAACAGAGGGGTCGCAGTTGAGGACATCTTTTTCTCTTTCAAATTTTGGATTTTCCCAAGCTTCTAATCCTTCCTACTCCTTAAAAAGAACCCTTAAAAAATCTTATTTAACATCTACACTTGTCGATTGCATTGCTGTTTTCCACCCCTTTTATTATATTCTTACAGATGTAATTGTTGTCATTTTGAGTAGTAAACATCTTGAGTGAAAAAGGAACCCTCGGTGTTACAGTTTGTAAATGATTTTTTTTTTTTTTTTTTGCTTTTACAGAAAATTAACTCCTGGCAAATCAAATGAGGAAAGAAATAATCTTTTTAAATCTTTTGTGTTAGATATTGCATTAAACATTGTATTAGAGATTTGCATTTACTGCAAACTCCTTTTTTAACTTTCTTTTGGGAAAGTCAGTAACACATAAAGCAGTTCAGTCATGTCAGGTCTGTCTGGGGTAGCATAGAACAGTCAAATAGTTGAGTGTAGAAAGTTTGAAACCACAGAAGAAAACACTTAGTTATTTCTTTTGAAGAACACAATTTTTGAATCCTAAAAATTATGTCGCTTTTTTAAAGATGTAAAACTTGTGGACTCCTGAAAAGCATTTTGTATTTAAAATACATTTGTTAAAAGTTAAAAAACATAATGTATTAACTGCCTGCAAGATGGGTTGGAAGGTCAGATATTACGTATATCAGCAGGTGTGACTATGGGGAGTGGATGACAAGAGAAACAGAAATGGGGAAGAGGAGGCAAGAAATAAAATATTAAAATAACACAGAGAACATGCATCTGAGGACCTAAGAAGAAGGGATGGGGCACAGTTAGGAGAGGACTGATAAGATGCCTTTGCTGGTATTTACCTTCTGCCTGGCACTGGGTCAGGCCTTTTTCCTAGGTCATCTATTTTATTTTCACAACTGCCCAGTGAGATATAATCAGTCCCATATTACAAATGAAGGAGCTGAGGTGTAAACCAGGAGCCAGGGTAGGGCAGGAAGCAGATGGGGAAGTGTATCTTTCAGGTTGGAGGACTCCAGAGGGGCTGGCTGGAGGGCATGGGGCTTCAGAATTTAGGGAGCAGAAGCTTCTCTATAGGAATCGGGGTAGAGCATTCTACCCCGATTCTCAGGGAATCCTGGAAGCCTGAACCCAGGACATCTTCTTATGCCAGAAAGCAAGCAAGTGTTCAAGAAATGACGAAATGGTGGCTTGTCCACATCCCAATACTCAGAACCTGCGAATATGTTGTCTTACATGTCAAAAGGGTCTTTGCAGATGTGATTAAAGGAAGGATCTTAAAACAGGGAGATTATTCTGGGTTATCTGGGTGGATCCATTGTAATCACAAGGGTCCTTAAAAGACAGAAGAGGGTGGCAGAAGAGTCAGAGAGAGATTTAAAGATCATGAGATGCTGACTTTAAAGATGGAGGAAGGGGTCATGAGCCACAGACTGCGTGGCTCTAAAAGGCAAAGAAACCAATTGTCCTCTAGGACCTCTAGAAGGAACAGACTCTGCTAACACTTTGATTTTAACCCAGTGAAACCCCTTTTGGACTTCCAAGCTTCCAAACTAAAATATTCCATACCATCTTATGGAAAAACCTGAATGGACTTTTTTGCCAACCCAATAATAAAATTGTGCTTTTGTAAGCCATTAAGCTTGCTAAGTTATAGCAGCAATGAGATACTAACACACATCACCCCTGTAGCCTTCTGTGTTCGATCCCTGGGTTGGGAAGATCTGCTGGAGAAGGGATAGGCTACCCACTCCTGTATTGTTGGGCTTCCCTTGTGGCTCAGCTGGTAAAGAATCCACCCACAATGCAGGAGACCTGGGTTTGATCCCTGGCTTGGGAAGATCCCTTGGAGAAGGGAAAGGCTCCCCACTTTAGTATCCTGGCCTGGAGAATTCCATGGACTCCATGGGGACTCAAAGAGTCAGACAGATTAAAGGACACCAGAGATGGGGCATCTGAGCAACACACAGCTCTGGATTTGATCCTGGCCTGGAGGGAAAACAGCCCTAAATGACGTTGTGCGGACGATTGGCAAAGTGTGCATGTAAGCCATGAATGAAACCACAGAGCTGCACTGATGTTACACTGGCGATTTAGAAAACTGTACTGTGGATACATAAAAGAAATTCTGTTCTTGGGGAATACATCGAGATATTCAGGATCGAAGAGGCATGGTATCTGCAACCTAATTTCCATGCGGTTAAAAAAAAATCACTATCTTTCTATAGCTCAAAACCACATCTATTTGTCTCTGTCTGTTATCTAGAGAGAGAAGCCAAACATGCCAAATGTTACTGATCCCAGAACCTGAGTTACGGGGACATGAGAATTTTGGGGGGCCCAATTCTTGCAACTTCTCTGCAAGAAAACATGAGATCATATCAAAAAGAAAAAGACAGGAGACAGTTATCCCTTTCTGGTCTGGCTCAGCGGACTTGAGATGGGGGGGGTCTATCTTCAGCCGTAAGTGGTGAGTTCTATTCAGCATCAGTGTTTGGATGGGGGTTTTAGACTCACCAGAGATCACGGGCTCACTGAGGGGACAGTGGTGCCTTTTTCAGAGATTCTGCAGAGAGCTGGTTGCTGAAGCAGTAAATGTCCCAAGCAGGAGGCCAAAAGAGGAAATAAGGAAACCTTTCCAGTGGCTCCCTAACTGAGCAAGAAGGAAAAGATAAGGAGGAGGAAAAAAGGAGGGAAAAAAGGAGGGAGCAGAGGGAAGGCCAACGTTGCGTGTGAGAGGAGGGGTGAGCTGGGAGGCGAGGACAGGGACACCCTGAAAAGAAGAGAAGACAGAAGTGGGGAAGTGGTTTATGAGCCTTGAAGACGGCTTTAAGCAGCGTGTCTGTTACAGGGAAGGACCAAATCTGACTCTTTGTTGGATCTGTGTTTCTTTAACCTTTTCTTCCCGTGGCTTTTGTTCACTAAAAGGATGGTGTCTATACATAACGGCCTGCCTTGGGGAGCCCTGCCCCTCTGCCTGAATGTTGAACCAAAGAGTGTTTGCTCAGGAAGTCATCCTGACCCTGTCCACCCATGAATGATTGAAAGAAAGAAGAAATTAGCTCATCCCCTCTCTGAGACTGGCCATAACAGGAGGTATTTGCAAGATTAATGGCCTTTTTATTTCACTTCCTCTCCTCTTCCTCCTCTATGTTCTATAAAAGACACTGGACCGATAAGACCCTGGTAAGATGGTTATTTTAAGATGCTAGGCTTCCATCTTCTCGATCTGCTGGTTATTCCTTGCCTTAACACCTTGTCACCCGATTCACGGGCCTGTTGTGTGGCTAGCAGAGTGAGCAGGGACTCAGTAACTTGCCCTCTACTCGAAGGAATGGGACTCTGGTCTAGAAAGGGCACAGGTGGCTACTCCCTGAGCCTCAGGTAATGTTACCTGCTGTCCAGGGCAGGGATCTAAAGATCACTGCCCATGCCTCCCCGACCCTGGGATTCATCAGCGTTCCTCTTCCCGGCCCCCACACCGCTGGGACTTCCCCTGGCTCCTCCAAGCCCTGGATCTCTTTTTTAAATAATAATAAAAAATACATGTATTTGTTTGTCTGTGTAGCATCTTGGTTGCGGTACTCAGAATCTTCGATCTTTTGCTGCAGTGTGTGGGATCTAGTTCCTTGACCAGGGATTGGTCCTAGGACCCCTGTATTGGGAGCTCAGAGTCTTGGCCACTGGACTACCAGGAAGTCCCTCGCTGTCTCTTTTTATAAGGGTTGATATTGATCGGTCAGGCCTTCCTGAGGCTCAGATCTGCACTCTCTATTCTCTTTTTAACATTAAAAGGGGAACAAGTAAACTTTAATAAGTTACTGTATTCTTCTCCCAGCCATGAGTGATCTCATCCTTTAAAAGTGGGTGAAGGTCACCACCAGAGCTACAGAACGGTCTGACTTCTGGCTGGACCACAAGCCTCCAGATGGACTTAGGTGATGGAGGCGGCTGGCACAAGCTGTTGGAAGTGAAAAGGGGCTGCCAGGCTGCAGGGCACCGTGGGCACCAGGAGTCCTTGCCAGGTCTGCACCCAATGGGGAAGATGTCCGGCGAGCACTGTGATTGGATGGCTGTTGTTTCACAAAGCAGACTTCATTTCTACAAGCTTTGAAAACTGGGAATGCAGTTTTGTGGGTGGCAAACCAAGGGAGGAGGAGGATGTTGAAATGGCCCGTGGTCAGCGGCTAGGCAGTGCTGGGTGCGAAGGCCAGGCTTTCTGACATAAACCGGCACAGGAGTCAGAGGCATCAAATCTGCCTCCTTCACTGCCCATATTCTTAAAATAGGAGAAGATGGGTTGCTTGACTGGCGGCATGAAGGACCGCGTTGGGGCAGGGAGAGCAGAGCGGTGAAGGCTGTGAAAGGCTGTGAACGCACAGCGCCCGTCGGTCACGTGGTCCAGGCCACTGGCAAAAGGGGAGAAGGAGGCAGGGAAGGTTGCTGGGCCACGGGCAGAACCTGTTCCCCACCCACCCTCAGGCCTGCCTCCATCCTGACTGTTGCATCTGGTCCCTGGGGTTGCGCCGGGATCTTCCAAGAGCCTTTCACCCAGGACCCAAGACCCAGATGTAAGAAGCGGCCACCCACCTACGTGGGTTCTGGAGTGGACTCTGTCCCTGGGGCTTGAGACAAGTAATTGCCTCTCTCTTCCCACCTGTGAATTGGGGGAATCATTACATCATAGCCTCTAACCTTTTCCAGAATGAGAGTGTCGCTTCACACACATGCACACCTGAAGAGTCACCTGACCTTTTAGTCGCCTGAGTCAATTGACCTCTTAGCACCCACTGATGGAGAAAATCCCGAACCACCGAGAGCTGCCCTGAATTCAGCAACACTTGGGAAAAGGTGAGCAGAGTATCAGTTGTACTGATACTCTGTACAGTACTTTCCAGACAAGGACTGGAAAACGCTTGTCCCTGTGTGTGCAGTCATCTATTTACCTCCAAACCAGGCTCACATGGTGTGGACCCAGGTCCGGGGCCTCCGCCAGTTCCCTTCTGCCCAACACGGAGGCTGGACACAGTAGGTCCTGACTAAGTCCAGAGGCAACACGGCTGAGTCCAGGTCCAAGGGAGGTGGGTGTTGGGATCAGAAAGTCCATCCAAGTCCCACTTGAAGAAATCCAGGAGAATGATTTCCACGGCTGCTGCTGCTGCTGCTGAGTCGCTTCAGTCGTGTCCGACTCTGTGCGAACCCATGGACTTAGCCTACCATGCTCCTCTGTCCATGGGATTTCCCAGGCAAGAGTACTGGAGTGGGGTACCACTTCTCCCGATTTCCACGGAGTATCTATCAAAAGACTTCAGGCCATCAGCGCGGAGGCTTTGCCTGTGAGATATTGGGAGTTCGAGCTATTCTGGACAGATGGGACTTGAGAGGCTGGCAGGGCTGTCCCAGGTCCCTCTCTCAGTGTGTTCAGGGCAGAGAGGCTGACAGAGACCCAGCAGAGGTCCATAGAGGATGGGGAGGGGCTGGGATGGCGCCCCAGGCCTCCTTCAGGGTGCAGTGTCCAACAGGAGACCAAGGATGGAGGTCCCCCCTTTCCAGGGCCAGGCACAGAGCCCTTCCTTGGCAGCCCCCCTCTGATGTCATGAAGTGGGGTTAATTATCTCCTTTTCACAGATGAAGGGACTGGAGCCCAGAGATGCCAAGGGACTTGCCTGAGTCACACAGCGGGTTAGGGTCCTGCCAGGACCAGGTTGCTGGGCCTCTAGACCTGCCTACTCCCGAAATGCTGCCTCAATTCTGCCAGGGAAGAGGGGCCAACTCTTCACAATGTCACCAAGGCCCGGCCCCGGAAAGGGGAGCATGCAGCCCTGGGGCTGACCTGCTAACCAGACGGCCTCAGTGTAGTGAGGTGCCCGCGTGTGGCCTGGGATTGTCCAGGTTAGTGGATTTCCACCGGACGGCCCTGGGATGGGGAGGACTTCTGAGTGCGGTGACTCCGCGCTTCAGCCTTTGCTCCCAGCCCACTCCTAGGGCGCCAGGTGCAGGGCGCTGACCTGACTTCCATGCCCCAGCCCCAGCCCTGGGGAGAGGCCAGTGGCCTCTACCTGCCCTGCTCCCACCCAAGATGGGACAAAGGGGCCCCTCAGCTCGGGACACCCCCCAAGATGACCGCTGGAGCTCTGAGGGGACGGGAACCATGCGTCTTACAGATCTAAACACCAAGCCGGTCTTCCTTCCTCTTCTCATCTCTTTAGTCCACCTCCATCCACAGAGGACTTAAGGAGGACTTCCCAGGAGGTCCAGTGTTTAGGACCCTGCACTCTCACTGCGGAGGGCCCAGGTTCAATTCCCGGCCCGGGAACTAAGATCCTGCAAAGCCACACAGTGAGGCAAAAACAGAAACAGAGGTGTGAACACTGAGCCACTCCAGTCTCTTGGGGGTCTCTTGGTGAAGCCCAGGCTGGCCCACAGCCAGTGCCCTTTTCCCTATAAGCTGCTCTTCCCTCTCTGTGCTCTTCACCCCTGAAAGGGGACCAATCAGCGAAGGCTGCTTGGAGGAGGGGTTTGAGTAGGGCCTGGAAGGGAGGAGGAGCAGGGAGGGAGGGAGGCAGAGAGATTCAAGCAGGGAATTCTAGAGCAAAACCACATGGGCAGGAGAGCGTGGGATGTGCCTGGGACTCGATGAGGGGCTCTTAGAATGGACGGGAAGGAAGAGATTGCAGATGAGGCTGGTGAGGCAGATGGGGCTCTAGTGGCCAGGCAAGGCTGGGCAGGGGTCCGTGCAGGAAGTGCCCTGTTAGCAGCTGGGCCCAGGTTATGTGGGAACAGATGAGAGTCGGGCCTCCCTCCCCCCACAGGCATGCCCCTCTGGGGTCCAAGGGCCCAAGGGCCCAAGCCTCCAGGAAGGGAAGCAGGGCGGTGTCTGGGCAGCTGGGACTGGCATCCTCGGCCTCCCCATGGCTCCAGCCTCCCTTGTAGGGTGGGGACACCGTGGGGGTGGGGAACACTGGGCCCAGCAGGGCTGAAGTGCATCCCCTGCCCTCTATGAGCTTATCTCTGCCCCTGTGAAAAGGGAAGAGCCGTGCTGCCTCCAATTGGCAAGCGTTTTGCAAAAGATGCACGTGTATGAAAGATGGTGACTGGGCTGGGGTCTCTGCCACCGCTGCCCCCTCCCTGTGGTCGGGGAGCTGGGCTTAGGAGGCCTTCAGGGTGCGGGAGGAAGAAGGGCCAGGACAGAGCTCTGCAGACTCACCAGCTACCAAGGCCAAGGGCGGCCTGCTGGTGAGGAGAAGGGTGGCTGTAGCCAGACCACCTTTGTGGGCTGGGGCAACGCGGCGGGGTGCGGGGCGGGCAGAGTCCATTGGGGGGCAGCACAGACCACTGGGAAAGGCACCCCTCCCCGAGAGTGGGCGACTGAAAACCCCTGTCCTTGTGGCTGCCAGGTGCCCGCTCCCGGGCAGCCAGGTGCCCAGTCAGCTCCCGATGAACAGGCTGCCGGGGGGCGGCTGGGAACACATGTGCGTTTCCCACCCCCCGAGAGGCGTGCTCTTCTCCTGGCCCCAGGTCATCATCCAGGTTCTCTCCCCGCCTATCTCCCTGAAGGCGGCGGCCCTCGCTCAGCCCACCCCCATCTCCCTCTCTTTATTTTCGGCTGTGCCACATGGCTTGTGGGATCTTCGTTCCCGGTCAGGATTTGAATCTGCAGCCCCTGCAGTGGAAACACATTGTCTTAACCCCTTGAAAATCCCCACCCCATCTCTTTCGGAGATGCTCCCCCAGCCTCAAATTTTCCATCCCCTAGAACAATCTCCCCCTACCTCTCCACTCCCTCTCATCCTCTCCCGGGGCTGGAAATCAAGCATCAAGGGTCGCTGGGCCTCCCCTCCCACCCCACCCGCTGCCGGCTCCCTGGGTTCCCTAAGCATCTCACCTCTTCCCTCCTCCCCAGTGCCTGGCAGGGCCACGTTTCATCGCCTCTCACCCCATCACCTGCAGCTGCCTCCCACTGCCTCCCAGTCTCCGAGGTGGCTCACAAACCTCCCCTGGACCCCTCGCCGACCTATTCACGCAGGTGTCAGCCCAACCCTTCCAAGACAGAACACCCCCATGTGCCTCCGGATCCTGCCATGATGGCTGAACCCCCACCCCACTCCTGGCAGGCAGGTCTTGCTGCTGTCTCCATAAAGAGCCTTACGGAGAAGGCGCTGGCCGGAGCCTGGGGCCGCACATCTGAGCTGGGTCCTGGCTCACACCTCCCAGGTTGGGCCACCGCAGGCAGGTCAGCGCCCCTCTCTGAGCCTGATCGGGGTTGATGGTGCCTATCTGCCTCACTGCTGGCTGACAATGGGTCTTCCGAGTGATCAGAAGGAACACGCACATACACACAGCAGAGAACATCTCACACCATAGAGGGAACGATTTCAAAAGATGCGCCACAACCAAAAAGGGGGCCCGAGAAAGAACCGAACTCGTCCAGAGGCAAACAGCAGCATCGTCAGGGAGTGTCTGGCTTGAGAGGAGCGCGGGTACGTGAAGCCACAACGGCGCACCCGAGGGGAAGAAGTGCAACAGGGTACTTCAGTGTGCATCAGGTTCCACCTCCTGGATCTTGTTCTTCTTTCTTTTTTCCTTTTTTAAGCTGGGTCAGTTGCTGCCCGCAGGCTTTCTCTAGTTGCAGTGAGCGGAGGCTTCTCTGGTTGCCGAGCACTTTGGATCGAGGGCTCAGTAGTCATGACACTCGGGCTCTGGAGCACGCAGGCTTCAGTAGTCGTGGCATACAAGCTTAGTTGCTCTGGTATTTGGAATCTTCCCGGACCAGGGATCAAAACCATTTCCCCTTAACTACTGGACCACCAGGGAAATCCAAGTGATTTTTTTTTTTTTTAAGGAGAATTATACAGAATATAGAGAAGGAAATGGCAACCCACTGCAGTACTCTTGCCTGGAAAATCCCATGGATGGAGGAGCCTGGTAGGCTACAGTCCATGGGATCGCAACAAGTCGGACACGACTTAGCGACTTCACTTTCACTTTATACAGAATATAAACACGTAAGAATATACGGGTAAACTATCTCTGGGGAGATCCACAGGAACTATAACGCTGATGCCCCTGGGGAGCAGAGATGGAGGGATTTATCAGGGGAGACACACGTTCCTGCTATCCCCTTCTATTCTGTGTATGCATAATCATCTTCAAAGAATTAGAACATAGGAGAATGGCCCCCTTTCCCTAGAAATATGGCTTACCTGAGATTCATACAGATCTGTGGAGAGAATGGAGAGACCAATAAATACACCCCAAAGTGCTTTATGAACTGTTCAGCCAGTCCACCCTGGCTGGCTTTACAATGATTCACGCGGCCTGGATTCTGGTTCTGCCCCGAGTGCTTCTTGGCCGGTGACCTTCGGTAATTTAGCTGATCCATATCTCCTCACTCACTGCTGTTGTTCGCTTGATCAGTTGTCTCCGACTGTGACCCGATGGACTACAGCATGCTGGGCTTCCCTGTCCTTCACCATCTCCCCGAGTTTGCTCAGACTCATGTCCATCGAGTCGGTGATGCCATCCAACCATCTCCTCCTCTGTCGCCCCCTTCTCCTCATGCCCTGAATCTTTTCCAGCGTCAGGGGCCTTTCCAACGAGTCGCCTAAACCCCCGCCTATGCTGTAGGACCGAGGTGGGGACTGAATGAGTCAGAGCAGGGGAGGCGTCACTCCTCACACGTGGTCAGCATGTAATCCACCTTGCCGTTGTGTTATTATTTTAATCACGTGACACATGCCGCATGCTCTCAGGGACCATGAGCCCCTCGAGGGAGGGGCCACACCGCCACCGGTGCCTGGAGGAAGTGGGGCTCAGAGAAGGTGGACGGGATGCCTGATCCGCCGCCTGGATGGGTCATGTTCACAGGAAGAGAAGGGAGGTTAGGATTCCTGGGGCAGTGAAGCTGCCCTGCGGGTGCTGGGCACAGCAGGTACCAGTCTGGAAGCCAGCTAGGCCTCAACCCCTCCTCCCCACCTCGGCAGAGCTAGGTGGTCCCCGTTTTGCTGATCCCACGCAGGGCACCACATCTGGAGCCGAACCTCTCCTTCCTGGTGCTGAGCCCAGCCTGACGGGGAGCCTGACCGCCCGCCCCAGGGAGTAGTTCCGGCAACGGCAGGGGCTCACTGGCACTGTCCCAGGCCAGGTGTCGGCCCACGGAAACACGGCTGGCTCACCCCCAATTCTGGAGGAGCCCCTTGGGAGCGTGGGAAGAGGGCAAGCTGGCAGCAAGACACAGCCCTTGCCTGCCTGCCCGACCCCGGCCCTCCCACCCCTGACAGACAGAGGGCCCGGCATGCACGTTTGGCCCATATAGACAGACAGATGGGGGCCCCCTAATAGAAGCCACATGGAAGGTAAGAAAAGGGGGGCCCAAAAAAATCCCCTGCTGCAAGTCCTCTGAGCAGACCTGGCACCCAGGCCTGAGTGGCAGCAGGCAGCTCTGGAAAGGATGGGGCGGGCGGATTAAAGGAATGCATCCCTTAATGCCTTAAAGGAATGTATCCTTAGCAGAAGGCAGCTTGGCCCTGGGGGCCGGGGGGGGAGCCTGCTCACACTCTCGTCAGCCGACATGGTCCCACAGGGGTGTGAAGGCGGTGGGGACACTGCAGAGGCACCCCCGAGGGAGCCACCGGCCAGACAGATGTTGGAGGAAGCTTGGAAAAGACGTGGCCACCGCTGACCTGTGAGCTGGTCCCGAGCGGCGGGAGGCTCCCAGCCCCTCTCCTGTCCTTAGCATGCACCTTCCACTTGCCCTCCCAGCTCTCAAAAGCTGCTTTTAATTTTTCTGTGCTTTCATTGAGATACAGTTACTTTTCAATACCACATAAATGATAGGCATGCAGTGGGGTGATTCGCAAGTTTTCAAGGTTAGCAAGTGAGCACAAGCATGATACTCCACTTATAGTTATTATGAAATACTCCGTGTGCTATACAATATATCCTCCTAGCTTACTTATTTTATGCATAGTAGTTTGTGCCTCTTAACCCCAACCCCATCCTGCCCCTCCCCCTTCCCTTCTCCCCGTTGGTAACCACCAGTTTGCTTTCTACATCTGTGTCTGCTTCTTCGTTGTTATATTCTTTAGTTTATTGTACTTTTTAGACTCCACATATAAGTGATATCATCCAGTATGTGTCTTTCCCTGTCTGACTTATTTCACTTAGCATAATGCCCTCCAAGTCCATCCATGTGACTACAAACGGCAAAATTTCATTCCTTTTTATGGCTGAGAAATATACATCCCACATCTTCTTTATCCATTCATCTGTTGATGGACCCTTCAATTGCTTCCAAATCTAGGCAATTATAAATAATGCTGCTATGAACATTGGGGTGTATGTATCTTTTCCTATTAGAGTTTTTGGGTTAGGGGGATATATATCAAAGAATGGACTTGTTGGGTCATATGGTGATTCTATTTTTGGTGTGTGCATGTGAAACCTCCATCCGGTTTTCCATAGTGGCTACACCAATATACTTTCTCACCAACAGTGCTCAAGGGCTCCCTTTTCTTCACTTCCTCACCATTATTATTTGTGTGTTGTTATTGCTGTTGTTTTTTTGATGATCATCATTCTGACATGTGTAAAGTGCTGTCTCAGTGTGGTTTTGATTAGCCTTTCTCTGATGATTAACACGGTTGAGCATTTCTACATGTGCCTGTTGGCCCTCTATATACCTTCTTTGGAAAAATGTCTATTCAGGTCCCCTGCCCATTTGAGAATTTTTTTGATATCAAGTTGGATGAGCTGTTTATATATGTTGGATATGAGTCCCTTATCAGCTATATCATTTGCAAATGTCTTCTCCCATTTGGTAGGTCGTCTCTTTGTTTTGTCGATGGCTGGGGCTGGTACATTAGGCAGCAGGGACGATGATGGTGGTGGAGCTGAGATTAAGATGGCCCCGGCAGAAGACACTCAGGAGGGAGAAGGGGCAGGGCCCGTGGCTGGAGGGAGGTGAAAGAGAGGGAGCAGTCTGGAACACCCAGGTTTCTGCTCTGGGTGCCTGGGGGCACAGCAGTAGGTGGACTGAGCTAGGGATCTGGGGGACAGAGCAGGTTTGGGGACAAGTGGTGAGTTCAGCTCCGGATGTCTCTGGGGTCTGGAAAACATCTAGGTCAGGCCCCCCAATTCCAGCTGAGGCAGGTGAGACCCAGAGAGTAACCTGCCCCAGCCCCCACACAGCAAGGCGCTGGCCATGACAGGGATGTCGTGCCTCACTTCCTCACTATTGTTTAAAATGTCTCATGACCAGAAGAGAGCCTGGCTTCTATAAGTGGAACCCAGCTCCCCTAAACTGCCCCCAGACGCAGCTCCATCAGGGCCCATGGCTGGTTGACAGATGCATCCAGGTAACAGTCTGTGAGGTCTGTGGTACCAACCTCTCCACTTCAGTCTCCCATCTAAGTACTAACCAGGCCTGACCCTGCTTAGCTTCCAAGATCAGACACGATCAAGCGCATTCAGGCTGGCATGGCCGTAGACTCCCCTTGGGTCTGTCTTTGAAAATGTCCATAAGAAGAGTTCCATCCAGACGTGTCTTGTGCATGAACAAATACCCTATTGTTTAACCCAGTGACACCCTCTGTAGGCCCTACTGTCTGGGGTTGGACTCTGAATTTCTTGGTCTCTTTGTCCTTCTGTCCGGCTCGAGAACTGAGCTGCTTTGGGAAGCCTGCATTAGCAGCATCCTCGATTTAGAGACTGTGAGCTGAGTGTTCACACTGTCTGTCCTGAACTAACTTACCTGGCCTGGTGGCAAATAACCCAAGGCTGTCTCTAGAATGGGCCGCAGCTGGAGGTCAGTCAGAGGCCCCAGCTGATTCTGGCCCCTGGGGAGGAATCCGACCACATCAAACAAAGCCCAGGACCACCCACAACCCCACACACACACACACACACATAAGGGAACACAGGTCTAGAATCCAAAGTAGAAATTGACATCTCCCAGCATGCACTGCCTCCCAGACCCCTGGTGTCTCTGAGAGGCGTGAGCAGGTGGCTGCCCCCAGGGAGCCCACCATCCACAGAGGAAAACACACACGCAGGAGTGACGGGCTGGAGGAGAGTCGAGGTAGGCTGGGTGGGTGGGGAGCTAGGGCAGCCGGTGTGCGTTCAGAATGGTGGGGGTCACAGGCCAGCCGTCCCAGGGCTTAGAGGCTGTGAGGATTCCCCTAGCAGGGAAAGGGGGTGGCTACGGAAGGAAGAATAGGAGCAAAGGCCCTGGGGCAGGGAGGAGAAGGGAGAGTGACACTCCAGTGCAGCCCGTGTGAGCAGGAGAGCGGACAGGGCAGCTGCAGGCCTGGACGGCAGGTTGGGTGTCTGTGGCTGCTGTCGGATCCCCGCAGTGGGTCTGCCCCGTCCTCACCCATCACCCTGGTGAATTACTTGGGGAATGACCTTTAGCTTCTGTGTTCTTTCAAGTTCTTGGCAGAGGTCGGGAGTCCTTTGCATTGGCTCTGTGTGCTCCTTATGGCCCCAAGCTTTGACTCCTACTTCGAAGAGGTAAACTCATCTGGTGATGACCAATGGGCCCTGAGGCCACCAATCCCAGGCTGGTCCCACCTTGCCTGAGAGACCCAGAAAGCCCCAGCCCTGCCCTGTCCTCCTGCAAGTTTAAAATCTCACGCACAAAGGAGGAGGCTAGCCGGTGGCTCCTGCCCCCACCCCCGGCGTCTCTGGGTAACCGGGCAGGCCCGCCCTGTCTCAGGGCTGTTTCTAGCGACAGAGTCCTGCCAGAAATTCCGTCCCTGCAGTCTTCTGTTACCCGAGGCTCTTCACGTGGGGGCAGCTATCTGCATCCTGGTGTTTCAGATCACTGCGTCCTCCACCTCTGTGCCCTGCCAACTGGGACAGTCCAGGTGCTTCTGGTTCCACTCAGCTGCCTTTTTTCCAGAAGCAGGCCAACTGTTCCAAAGGCCTGTCTGGGAAGGCCTCCCTCCCTCCAAAGTCCACGGCCATCGTGACCAGCATTCAGAGTCACCCCACATCTGCAGCCAGCATGCCTCCTTGCTGGATGTTCTAGAAGCAGGCATGTGTTCTCAAGGCTGGCCTTGCCCCCCTCCTCCCTCTGCAGCTCTCCTTGAAGCTTCTTCAAAAGCAACCTGTTGCCAGGATAAAAATGCCCTCAGATCTCTTTAAATAGATATGAGGGCTTTTTAAAAGTAAAATTAAGTGTATCTGTGGGCCAACCTCCATTTAGAAACACACGTTCCAGTTCACCATAGACTTCCCTTGGAAGGAACGCCATGGCAAACCTGGATGGCGTACTGACAAGCAGAGACATCGCTTTGCCAACAGTGATCCGTATAGTCAAAGGTATGGTTTGCCTAGAACTCATGCACAGACTGTGGTTTTCATTCTGTCTGCCCCCTGATAGATGAGGATAAGAGGCATGTGGAAGCTTCCTGATGAAGCTTCCTGCTGTGGGGAAAACTGGGTCTTGTTCTGATGGGCAGGGCCAGGCTCAGTAAATCTTTAATCCAATTTTCTGCTGATGGGCAGGGCTGTGTTCCCTCTCCTGCCATGAGGGTAATGGGGTAATGGCGACTTCCTTTAAAAGGACTTACACCAGCATGCCGCGGCTCCCAGCACTGTTATAGCCAGTGCCCCTGACCCCACAGCAGGCCACTGTCAACTCAAGCCTCTGCCGGAGATCCAGGACACTCACGGGCAAATCTGGCTCCGTCTCGTGTGGGGTCACTGCTCCCATCTCCTGGGTCCCAGTGCACACCAGGTTTTGTTTGTGCCCTCCAAGAGTCTGTTTCTCCCAGTCCTGTGGAAGTTCTCCATGCCTCCACAGGAGACACTCAAACATGCAAAGGCAGGTGTGGCTCAGTCTCTTGCAGAGGTCGCTGCTCCTTGCCCTGGGCCCTGGTGTGCACACGGTTTTGCATCCTCCGAGCATCTCCATGGTGCTGGAGAAGACTCTTGAGAGTCCCTTGGACTGCAAGGAAATCCAAGCAGTCCATCCTAAAAGAAATCAATCCTGAATATTCATTGGAAGGACTGATGCTGAAGCTGAAGCTCCAATACTTTGGCCACCTGATGCGGAGAGCTGAATCATCGGAAAAGACCCTCATGCTGGGAAAGATTGAAGGTGGGAGGAGAGGGCATGACAGAGGATGAGATGGTCGGATAGCATCACTGACTCAGTGGACATGAGTTTGAGCAGGCTCTGGGAGATGGGGAAGAACAGGGAAGCCTGGCATGCTGTAGTTCATGAGGTTGCAAAGAATTGGAGATGACTTAGCGACTGAACAATAACAACACTAGACTGTCACAGTTTTTAAAGTTGGATTTCCAGCTGAGGAGGGTGCATCAGAAGCACCTGGGGTCCTTTCTCCAAGCCATGTGGCCCCAGTGTTCCTCCCACCCCTCAACACACGGTTTCTGAAATATCTGTCCCCTCCTCAATCTAGGCCCTGCCTCTGTCACCTGTGGGCTGATGGCTGGCACCAAGGTGAGCTCTGTAGTCACACAGAGGAAGAAGCTTAGGGGCCAGCATTTGCAGAGATTCACGGAGATTCATGGAGATTCACAGGGAAAGGAAAGGGCCAGTGATGATGGTGGTGGGGGCGGGCGGTAGGGCTGATCTGAGGGTCTGTGGGAGGTGGGCTTGTCTGAAGGTTGCGGGGACTGGAGTCAGCTGAGGTGGCAGCTGGATGTGGGGTCCTCGCTTCACAAGCCAGACCCTCCTGTTGCGAACATCAGCCTGAGGGAAGCAGTCACCTCAAGCACAGACCTGTCCTCACGTTGCTGCTCCACCCTCTGCCTTGTCCCAGAGGAGCTGGCCCTGCCATGGGGCTGGCACCTGATGTTCCAGAGCAAGGCTGGTAGCGGGCTGTCCTAGTGGGCAAGAAATTCTGGCAACAAGGCCCTTCGTGAGGCCACAACTGGGTCAGAGTGGACACCCCTAACACATTTCTTCATCAAAGTCACCAAGTCCCCTTGACTACCCCAGGGCCTGCGCTGGGCACTGGGGACAAGATGTGGGTCAGCTTGCTTGTGTCCCTGCTTCTGGGGGGAAGTGGGGTTGCTGAGATGTGCTTGGGTAAATAAATCGAGGTCACCTCCTCTCAGAAGCCCTCTCTGACTCCCTTTCCTCCTCTCCAGTGGAGGTGCCCTTTGTCTCAGTGAAGAAGAAATTTGACTGCCTGGGTTCAAGCCCTGACTCCACCTCCTGCTGGCCATGGGCTCTGGACCAGTTACTCCACCTCTGAGCCTCGATTTCCTCATCTGTAAGAGAAGGTGACAATATTCCTTACCCCACAGAGTTATTGCAAGCATGAAACCAAATCCAGATACAACTCCTAGCATAGGGGCCATCATACAGCATGTTCCGGATAGTACTCCCTACTATTATTGCTGCTGTTATTAAAATCACTATTGCCCTGTATTTCTGTCTGCTATAGGACTTCCTATCTTTGATTATTCATGCGTATGTCTTGGTGTCTAAGCTTCCAGAGAGCAGGGACCATGAACCATTCATTTCTGCATTCCCAGAAAACTTCCTGGCAAACAATAAAGTTAATAGTAGTAACAATGAGATTGACCGATATACACTACTAAGGATAAAATAGATAACCAATGAGACCCTATTGTAGAGCACAGGGAGCTCTACTCAGAGCTTGGTGGTGACCTAAATGGGAAGGAAATCCAAAAAAAGATAGGACATATGTGTGCGCATAGCTGATTCACTTTGCTGTAGAGTAGAAACCAACGTGACAATGGAAAGCAACTGTGCGTGCTCATTGACTCAGCCGACCCTTGGCGACTACACAGACGGTAGCCCTCCGGGCTCCCCTGTCCATGGGATTTTCCCAGCAAAGATCCTGGAGTAGGTTGCCATTTCCTCCTCCAGGAGATCTTCTTGACTCAGGGATCGAACCCAAGTCTCCTGCATCTCCTGCATTGGCAGGCAGAGTCTTTACCACTGAGCCACCTGGGGAAGCATCTGTAGTCCAGTAAAAACTAATAGAAAAAAATTTTTAAGATGATGAAAATAAATTTAAAAATAAAATGATTCTCTACAATGCTGAAAGAAGAAAAAAAAACCCAGCAGCAGGAATGATGACCGTCACACCAGTTACCATTTCTTGAGCGCTTACTCCCTCCTGGATGCTGTTGCGCGTGCTCCAGGGGGACTTGCGTTCATCTCGGTGACCCCCCCCAGGGAGGGTCTGTTTCTCAGCCCTGACCCAGGTACTTACGACTCCTGTGCCATCTACAAACCACAGCAGGTCTGGGGTAAGGGGGCCTGTGAGGAGGCCTGGGTCCTGATCAGCCCCCGTGCAGCCCCAAGAGATGACGGGATCCTGCCCCTCTGGGTGCCACCCCATCCGGGTGTCAGGGCCCTTGCTGACGCAGAGGGCACAGGGTGATGCAGGGGGTCTGTCCTGCTGAACCCCCTCCCTTCCTTCTTCACAGGTCCCAGCTCTGGAGCTTCACCTTCTGGATGACATTTGGGGCCCGTGGGGGCCCCCTCCATGCCCAAACCTGGGAACAGCCACTTGCACGTGGGAGGCAGTGAGGCTCCACGAGGCCCAGCCTCGAACATCTTGATGGGGTGGGGCTGTGGCCCGAAGTGGCAAGGGGTTGGCCACAGTCACACAGCAAAAACCCGAATAGCCTCTGGTCCTGTCTGAAGGGGCCCTCAGAGGGGCTTCGAGAAGCCCTTGGAAAAGGCCCTGGGGTGGGGCAGGGCCCACCTGGGCCGGCCTCTCTCTGCTCCTGCCCTTGGCAGACTTTTGCTTCATGTCAGCCTCCAGGCACAGACAGGGCAGTGGGGTCTGCATCCTCTTGGGGTCTCATATGCTTGATAAGAGTGTAAAGAAAGCCCCGAGCCCTGTGCACAGACTCACCCGCAGGGGCCACAGTATCAGGGACCCCGAGGCCCACCTCCAGAGTCAGCTTAGAACCTGTCTGTGGCCGGTCAGCAGGCTCTCACCTGAGAAACGCACTCCCACGGGTGGGAACAAAATTACCGGTGCCTCCTCAGCATGTATATAAAGACCAGCAAAGACCTCCTGGTTTCCAGAGTTGTGTCTCTGCATGAGGTACATGGACAGAGCGCTCTTTTGAAGAGGGAAATGTCCAGAAGGGTTGAATTGAGGGTGCTCCCCTTTCCCAGCTGAACTAGTTCCTGAGACGAACAAGCAGGGATTCACTTCTCAGGGGATTGAGGGGCACCAACGAGCTGGTGTCTCTCATTCAACACAAAACTGAGGTACCTAATGAGCCACAGACTGTTCAGACTCCATCATCTTCCCACCAAATTCCAGATTCGGGGCATTTTCTGTCTCTGAGCTTTGCGCTGAGTTGAACACTGAGCCTCCAGGTGCAGAGCACACACCCATTTTACAGATGCAGAAACTGAGGCTCATCAAGGCTGTGCGACCTGCCAAGGTCAGAGCAAGTGGTGGAATCCAAAGTCCAGCTGGGATGTGCCTGGCTCCCCCTGGCTTGGCGAGGGGAGTGGAAGAGGGCAGGGAAAGGGCCCCGGAGAGAGGACCAAGGGTGACCTCAGCCCGAAAGCACGGGTAGGGGGTGAAGGTGCAGCGTGACTGGCCCACAGTCCCAGGCAGTGGGTTTTTGTTTTGTTTTATTGTCAGTGGTGGGTCTTTGTTGCCGCACCAGTTTTTCTCTAGTTGTGGCAATGAGCGCTACTCTTCACTGACTGAGGTGTGGGGGCTTCTCATTGTGGTGGCTTCTCTTGTTGCAGAGTGTGGGCTCTAGACTCACTGGCTTCAGTAGTGGCGGCCCACAGGCCACCTTCCCAGACCAGGAATCAAACCAGTGTCCCCTGCTTTGCAAGGCGGATTCTTAACCACTGGACCCCCAGGGAAGTCCCCGGGCCATGTCTGAAGCTCTCCACCGTGTACAGGCTGGACCTAGGCAGCCTTTCTGCATTCTGAGGCCAGGCCGACCTGGGCTGGATCTTTGGGCTCCATCATCTCCCCTCACTCACTCTGGAAGGCTCTCTGTCAGGACAAGGCCTCAGAGGCTGCTCGGAGGAAGGCCTGCAGGCAAGCGAGAATCCAGGGAGAGCCAGGGTCACGGTGACGCCAGTCTGGATGTGTGGAAAGAGTCTGAGCTTCTGCAACCCTAGGTCTGCAATTGGCTCCAAGGAAGGTATGATTCTATGGCTCAGGTGTAGATGGTAAGTTGTGTCTGAGTCTTTGCGATCCCATGGACTGTAGCCTGCCAGGCCTCTCTGTCCATGGACTTCTCCAGGCAAGAATACTGGAGTGGGTTGCCATTTCCTTCTCCAGGGGATCTTCCCCACCCAGGAACTGAACCTATGTCTTCCTGCACTGAAGGCAGATTCTTTAGCCACCAGGGAAGCACCTGTGGCTCAGACATTGCCTTGTAAACACCAGAGAGGATGGTGGATGATGGGGGAAGGATGGGAGGCTGGCCCTTCACACGCCCCTGCCCTCAGTGCTCCCAAACCCACACCTCTTCCCATGGCAAAAGTCCTGTCCTCCCGAAAGCACCTGACTTACAAAACAGCAGGCAGGACAGCAGGCGGTTCCTCCTTGGGAGACAGACGGGGACGCTGCCAGCTAACTCTCACTGGGCCCCAGTCTGCGGGCCGCTCTCCAAGGACAGCTGCCACACTGTTGCTGTTGGTTGAACACATAACACACATTTTTAGGGAGAAGCCCTTGTCTCAGAATCGTACCAGCTTGTGCCTGGCTGGACCTTCCAAGGTCGAGTGGCCCCATGGTGGACAGTCAGCAGTGCCTGGCCTGGCCCTCTCCAGGGTGTGTTTCATGCCACCCCGCCAGAAGAGCTGGGGGTGCCCCATGGTCTCAGATGCACTTTAAAAAGCAGACTCCTTGCAGGGCAGGAATGGCGATGCAGATGTAGAGAATGGACTTGTGGCCACAGGGAAAGAGGGTGAGGGTTGGCTTGATCAGGAGCACAGCATTGGCATCTATACACTTGCTGTTCCATTGCTCAGTCATGTCCAACCCTTTGTGACCCCATGGAGGGCAGTGTGCTAGGCTCTTCTGTCCATCACTGACTCCTGAAGCTTGCTCAAACTCATGTCCATCGAGTCTGTGATGCCCTCCAACCATCTCATCCTCTGCTGTCCCCTTATCCTCCTGCCTTCAATCTTTCCCAACATCAGAGTCTTTTCCAGTGAGTCAGTTCTTTGCATCAGGTGGCCCAAGTACTAGAGCTTCAGCATCACATATACCCTGTGAAAGTGAAAGTCGCTCAGTTGTGTCCAACTCTTTTCGACCTCATGGACTATATGGTCCATGGAATTCTCCAGGCCAGAATGCTGGAGTGGGGAGTCTTTCCCTTCTCCAGGGGATCTTCCCAACCCAGGGATCAAACCCAGGCCTCCCTCGCAGATTCTTTGCTAGCTGAGCCACAGGGGAAGCCCAAGAGTACTGGAGTGGATAGCCTATCCCTTCTCCAGGGGATCTTCCTGACCCAGGAATTGAATCGGGGTCTCCTGCACTGCAGGTGGATTCTTTACCAACTGAGCTATGAGGGAAGCCCAATTCAGCTGTGGAGAATGCAGTATATATACCCTGCGGCTGCTGCTGCTGCTAAGTCGCGTCAGTCGTGTCCGACTCTATGCGACCCCATAGACAGCAGCTCACCAGGCTCCCCTGTCCCTGGGATTCTCCAGGCAAGAACACTGGAGCGGGTTGCCATTTCCTTCTCCAATGCATGAAAGTGAAAAGTGAAAGGGAAGTCGCTCAGTCGTGTCCAACTCTTAGCGACCCCATGGACTGCAGCCCACCAGGCTCTTCCATCCATGGGATTTTCCAGGCAAGAGCACTGGAGTGGGGTGCCATTGCCTTCTCCAATGCATGAAAGTGAAAAGTGAAAGTGAAGTCGCTCAGTCGTGTCCGACCCTCAGCGACCCCATGGACCACAGCCCACCAGGCTCCTCCGTCCATGGGATTTTCCAGGCAGGAGCACTGGCGTGGGGTGCCATTTGAAACAGATAACTAGCAGGAAGCTGCCTCACAGCACAGGGAGCTCCGCTCGGGGCTCTCTGATGACCTAGAGGGGTGAGAGAGAGGCTAAAGAGAGGGGATATATGAATACATATAACTGATTCACTTTGTTAAACAGCAGAAACTAACAATGTTGTAAAGCAATTATACTCCAATAATAAAATAAATTTAAGCAGCAGCATGAGCCAGCACTGCGCAGAGGCCGACGAGGCGTGGAGGGAACTGGGGTCAGATCAGTCACCCTGTGACAGGCCCCGGGGCTCCTAGCCTCTGAATTGCAGCCTCTGTTCAAAGAAGGAGAATGAGGTCTCTGGCACTCACACCTGATTTTGACCAACTCTAACCCACCTGCCTCAGCCCCTGCCCCTGAGCTGGTGACCTGGGCTCCTCCCTCCAAAACCGATCTCTGAGTCAGGGTCTCCCCGTGCTTTGTGTTCTGACGTCTAGAAAACTGCTGCCACACCTCAACCCTCTCCCAGGAGGGGTTTCAGCCCCTTCCCACTCCAGCTGCTCTCCTACTCCAGCGAGGCTCCAGCCCCACGACCCCCACCCAGACTCTGACCCTACAGCCTTGCCACGACCCACAACACCTTTCAGGTCCTCCCTTTCCACCTTCCTCAGCTTATGTTCTGTGGTTGTCTGATGGCTCAGTGGTAGAGAATCCGCCTGCAATGCAGGAGACACAAAAGATGTGAGTTCAGTCCCTGGGTTGGGAAGATCTTCTGGAGGAGAACATGGCAACCCATTCCAGTATTGTGTCCAGAAAAGCCCATGGACAGAGGGCCCTGGCGGGCTACAGTCCATGGGGCCGCAAAGACTCAGCATGGACACACACCCTTAATCTGGGCTCCAGGAACAAGGTCCACATGTGTGCAGAACACACCACCCTTACGGCAGGAAGCGAAGAGGAACTGAAGAGCCTCTTGATGAAAGTGAAAGAGGACTGTGGGAAACCTGGCTTAAAACTCAGCATTCAAAAAACAGATCATGGCATCTGGTCCCCTCATTTCGTGGCAAATAGGTGAGGAAACAATGGAAACAGTGAGAGAGTTTTTATTTTATTGGGCTCCAAAATCACTGCAGATGGTGACTGCAGCCATGAAATTAAAAGACGCTTGTTCCTTGAAAGAAAAGCTATGACCAGCCTAGACAGAATATTAAAAAGCGGAGACAGTATTTTGCTGACAAAGGTCCATCTAGTCAAAGCTATGGTTTTTCCAGTAGTCATGTGTGAATGTGAGAGTTGGACTATAAAGAAAGCTGAGCACCGAAGAATTTATAGTTTTGAAGTGTGGTGCTGGAGAAGACTCTTGAGAGTCCCTTGGACTGCAAGGAGATCCAACCAGTCTATCCTAAAGGAAATCAGTCCTGAATATTCATTGGAAGGACTGATGCTGAAGCTGAAACTCCAATACTTTGGCCACCTGATATGAAGAACTGACTCATTGGAAAAGCCCCTGATGCTGGGAAAGATTGAAGGCAGGAGAAGGGGATGACAGAGGATGAGATGGTTGAATGGCATCACCGACTTGATGGGCATGAGTTTGAGCAAGCTCCAGGAGTTGGTAGATGGACAGGGAGGCCTGGTGTGCTGCAGTCCATAGGGTTGCAAAGAGTCGGACATGACTGAGAGACTGAACTGAACTGAACTGAACTGTGTGCAGTCCAAAGGGTCGCAAGGTCACAAAGAGTCAGACACGAGTGAACGACTAAGCACGTGCTCATTAAAAGGATAAACTGAAGTATATAAAAAATGTTGAGTTTTTTGAGCAAAATCAATTTGACCTGGACAGTGCCAAATGGGGCGTGGTTAGGAGCACATCACCCACAGGAGACAGGGAGGCAAAGCCTCGCCAACAGGAGAGTCCTGGGTGGGCTGTGTCCTGGGCGAGCCTTATGTGGGAAGCCCCCGGGGTGCTGTGGGGTTGGCTGCCCTCAGACTGCCATCTCTTCACCTAGTGGTCTTTCTGGCTTAGGTCTGGGTTTAGATGCTGCCTGGAAACTCCCATGGATGGAGGAGACTGGTAGGCTGCAGGCCATGGGGTCGCTAAGAGTCAGACACGACTGAGCGACTTCACTTTCACGCATTGGAGAAGGAAATGGCAACCCATTCCAATGTTCTTGCCGGGAGAATCCCAGGGACGGAGGAGCCTGGTGGGCTGCTGTCTATGGGGTCGCACAGAGTCGGACACAACTGACGTGATTTAGCAGCAGCAGCTAAATCTAATCTAAGTGAACCTGCCTGCTCCCTTTCAACGAGGAGGCTCGGGTCTCCTGGCTGAGCATGGCCAGACAAAACCTGCACCCCATCTCACCTCTACTCTCAGTCCCTACAACCCACCCACTCCTCCTCACACTCATTGGTGAGCTGGCTCTTGCCAGAAAGAGCGCAGTCCCTTCCCATGTCGACAGCACTCACGCCTGTCCCCACAGCGCCCGACCCCATCACCGAGGTTGAGTGCTTCCTGGCAACGGCCCATTTCAAAGGCAGTCGCTCCCTTGGGACCCTCCACCTCCTCCCGGCTCCTCTTCTGTAAGCCCTGGCTCCAGCCTCCTCCCCGGCAGCTTCTGCAACAACCTCACCTCTCTGCTTGAGCTCCTGGCAGGCACCTCCCTCCCCAACCCCCTGCTCTATCTTCCAGCCTGGGGAGATTTGTGCGGACTTGAATTTGCCAGATTTTCCAATGCAGCTGGACTGGGTCTCCCTCTGGCTCCTTCCCTTTCATTCTCTCAAGGCTGATCCATCTTATCAGACATGTTGTTAAAGCACTGATGTTCCGAGAAGTTTCGCCTGGTCACCCCACAATGACTTCCCCTGACACCGTGTAGCTTATCTATTGTGGGGACAGCTCTTTTTTCTGTTTAACTTATTTGACTGAAGTATAGTTGATACACCACGTTGTGTTAATTTCTGCTGTACAGCCAAGGGATTCAGTTATACGTATGTACACATTCTCTTTCATATTCTTTTCCAACTGTGGTTTGTCACAGGTTACTGACTATAGTTCCCACGCTATACAGTAGAACCTTGTGGTTTATCGATTTTATGATAGTTAATATACAGTTTATATAGTTGGAGAAGGAAACGGTAACCCATTTCCGCATTCTTGTCTGGGAAATCCTATGGACAGAGTAGCCTGGCAGGCTATAATTTCTGTTTAGTTCAGTCACTCAGTGGTGTCTGACTCTTTGTGACCCCATGAACACCAGGCCTCCCTGTCCATCACCAATTCCCGGAGTTTACTCAAACTCAGCAATGGCAACCCACTCCGGTACTCTTGCCTGGAAAATCCCATGGATGGAGGAGCCTGGTAGGCTTCAGTCCATGGGGTTGCTGAGTCAGACATGACTGAGCTACTTCACTTTCACTTTTCACTTTCATGCCTTGGACAAGGAAATGCCACCAGGGCAGCCCTGATCACGGACAGCTTCCCCAATTTCTGTCTTGCTTCCAACTAAGAACCAGAGAAAGTCAAATACACTTCAGTGCTCTTCAGTTCAGCCACTCAGTCAGGCCCGACTCTTTGCGACCCCATGGACTGCAGCACGCCAGGCCTCCCTGTCGATCACCGAGTCCCAGAGTTTTCTCAAACTCATGTCCACTGAGTCGATGATGTCATCCAACCATCTCATCCTCTCTCATCCCCTTCTCTGCTTGCCTTCAGTCTTTCCTACCATCAGGGTCTTTTCCAATGAATCAGTTCTTTGCCTCAGGCGGCCAAAGTATTGGAGTTTCAGCTTCAACATCAGTCCGTCCAATGAATATTCAGGACTGATTTCCTTTAGGATGGACTGATTGGATCTTAAAATCGGTTAAAATAGGGAATTTTACATCCTGCGCATTTTACCAGGATTGGAATAAAAAAGAAGGTCTTCCCTGATGACCCAGTGGCTAAGACGCTGCCCTCCCCATGCAGGGCGCTGAGGTTTGATCCCTCATCAGGGAACTAAATCCCACAGGCTGTTAATACAACTGAGAGTTCAAGTGCCTCAACGTGCCTCCCATGCCTCAACTAAGCGTTTGCACACTGCAGCTAAAGATCCCTTTGATGCTGCATTGAAGACCAGGGGCTGCAAGATGAATCAACAAATACTTAGAAAAAACGCAGCCTTGTGTGATGGGTGCTTCTGTTTAAAGACACCTCATGTGACGCACATATGACTCATGGATGTGGAACCGCCACTGGCGCCGTTCCTAAGCTCACTGACACGCCATCGTCTCCACAGTGAGGCCAACACAGCCTTCTTGAGCTTGGCCGCACCAGGTGGCCCACAGCTCTACGCCTGGGGACCATTTTAAGTTGCAAAATCGCCACCAAAGGGCACCAAAATGTGAAACAAAGAAGTAACCGATGACAGAAAGGACCCTTGTTTATAGCAGTGAAAGAGCGATATTGCATAGGAACCTGGAATGTAGGGTCCATGAATCAAGGAAAATTGGAAGTGGTCAAACAAGAGATGGCAAGAGTGAATGTCAACATTCTAGGAATCAGCAAACTCAAATGGACTGGAATGGGTGAATTTAACTCAGATGACCATTATATCTACTACTGCGGGCAGGAATCCCTCAGAAGAAATGGAGTAGACATCATGGTCAACAAAAGAGTCCGAAATGCTGTACTTGGATGCAATCTCAAAAACGACAGAATGATCTCTGTTCGTTTCCAAGGAAAACCATTCAATATCACAGTAATCCAAGTCTATGCCCTAACCAGTAATGCTGAACAAGCTGAAGTTGAACGGTTCTATGAAGACCTACAAGACCTTTTAGAACTAACACCCAAAAAAGATGTCTTTTCCATTATAGGGGACTGGAATGCAAAAGTAGGAAGTCAAGAAACACCTGGAGTAACAGGCAAATTTGGCCTTGGAATACAGAATGAAACACGGCAAAGACTAATAGAGTTTTGCCAAGAAAATGCACTGGTCATAGCAAACACCCTCTTCCAACAACACAAGAGAAGACTCTACACATGGACATCACCAGATGGTCAACACCAAAATCACATTGATTATATTCTTTGCAGCTAAAGATGGAGAAGCTCTATACAGTCAGCAAAAACAAGACCAGGAGCTGACTGTGGCTCAGATCATGAACTCCTTATTGCCAAATTCAGGCTTAAATTGAAGAAAGTAGGGAAAACCACTAGACCATTCAGGTATGACCTAAATCAAATCCCTTATGATTATACAGTGGAAGTGAGAAATAGATCTAAGGGCCTAGATCTGATAGATAGAGTGCCTGATGAACTGTGGAATGAGGTTCGTGACATTGTACAGGAGACAGGGATCAAGACCATCCCCATGGAAAAGAAATGCAGAAAAGCAAAATGGCTGACTGGGGAAGCCTTACAAATAGCTGTGAAAAGGAGAGAAGTGAAAAGCAAAGGAGAAAAGGAAAGATATAAGCATCTGAATGCAGAGTTCCAAAGAATAGCAAAAAGATATAAGAAAGCCTTCTCAGTGATCATTGCAAAGAAATAGAGGAAAACAACAGAATGGGAAAGACTAGAGATCTCTTCAAGAAAATTAGAGATACCAAGGAAACATTTCATGCAAAGATGGGCTTGATAAAGGACAGAAATGGTATGGACCTAACAGAAGCAGAAGATATTAAGAAGAGGTGGCAAGAATACACAGAAGAACTGTACAAAAAAGATCTTCATGACCCAGATAAATCACGATGGTGTGATTACTCACCTAGAGTCAGACATCCTGGAATGTGAAGTTAAGTGGGCCTTAGAAAGCATCACTATGAACAAAGTTAGTGGAGGTGATGGAATTCCAGTTGAGCTATTTCAAATCCTGAAAGATGATGCTGTGAAACTGCTGCACTCAATATGCCAGCAAATTTGGAAAACTCAGCAGTGGCCACAGGATTGGAAAAGGTCAGTTTTCATTCCAATCCCAAAGAAAGGAAATGCCAAAGAATGCTCAAACTACTGCACAATTGTACTCATCTCACACGCTAGTAAAGTAATGCTCAAAATTTTCCAAGCCAGGCGTCAGCAATATGTGAACCATGAACTTCCTGCTGTTCAAGCTGGTTTTAGAAAAGGCAGAGGAACCAGAGATCAAATTGCCAATATCCACTGGATCATGGAAAAAGCAAGAGAGTTCCAGAAAAACATCTATTTCGGCTTTATTGAATATGTCAAAGCCTTTTACTGTGTGGATTACAATCAACTGTGGAAAATTCTGAAAGAGATGGGAATATCAGACCACCTGACCTGCCTCCTGAGAAATCTGTATGCAGGTCAGGAAGCAACAGTTAGAACTGGACATGAAACACCAGACTGGTTTCAAATAGGAAAAAGAGTATGTCAAGGCTGTATATAGTCACCCTGCTTATTTAACTTATATGCAGAGTACATCAGGGGAAACGCTGGACTGGAAGAAGCACAAGCTGGAATCAAGATTGCCGGGAGAAATATCAATAACCTCAGACATGCAGATGACACCACCCATATGGCAGAAAGTGAAGAGGAACTAAAAAGACTCTTGATGAAAGTGAAAGTGGAGAGTGAAAAAGTTGGCTTAAAGCTCAACATTCAGAAAATGAAGATCATGGCATCCGGTCCCATCACTTCATGGGAAATAGATGGGGAAACAGTGGAAACAGTGTCAGACTGTATTTTTTGGGGCTCCAAAATCACTGCAGATGGTGACTGTAGCCATGAAATTAAAAGGTGCTTACTCCTCGGAAGGAAAGTTATGACCAACGTATATAGCATATTTAAAAGCAGAGACATTACTTTGCCAACAAAGGTTCGTCTAGTCAAGGCTATGGTTTTTCCTGTGGTCATGTATGGATGTGAGAGTTGGACTGTGAAGAAGGCTGAGCATCGAAGAATTGATGCTTTTGAACTGTGGTGTTGGAGAAGACTCTTGAGAGTCCCTTGGACTGCAAGGAGATCCAACCAGTCCGTTCTGAAGGAGATCAGCCCTGGGATTTCTTTGGAAGGAATGATGCTGAAGCTGAAACTCCAGTACTTTGGCCACCTCATTTGAAGAGCTGACTCATTGGAAAAGACTCTGATGCTAGGAGGGATTGGGGACAGGACGAGAAGGGGACGACAGAGGATGAGATGGCTGGATGGCATCACTGACTTGATGGACGTGAGTCTGGGTGAACTCTGGTAGTTGGTGATGGACAGGGAGGCCTGGCGTGCTGTGATTCATGGGGTCACAAAGAGTCGGACACGACTGAGCGACTGAACTGATCTGAACTGAGACAGGCAGGGACAGCTGTCAGCCACGGCGGGAACGGCAGGTATGGGGCGACTTGGACGTTGTGGCTGCTCTGCAGATACCCATGAATGGCCAAAAACAGAGCTGTTCGCATTAATCTGCATTTATAAATATGCTCCAGTGAGTTCTAGGCGAGTTTGGGAATACAGAACCATAAACAGTGAGGATGGCTGAGTGTTTCTTTCCTTTCTGAGCTGGTCTCTCCTTCTCTGTGACTTTCTCACTTGTCGCCCAGCCGGTGGTGTGGCTGTTTCCTGCCCAATACGATGGACAATCCTAGGACTGTTCCTCCTGAAGATTTATAGGCCAGGCAGACCTACCCCTGACATTTGCAAGTGGCATGGGTTTGACCCACTATCCCAGTGTGTCTGGGACCAAAAGTGTTCCCAGGATGTAGGATTTTCAAGTGCTCAAACCAGGGAAGTCCCTGGCAAACTGAGCTGAGTTGGACTTTTTATACATAAATGTGTGTGTGAAAAAGATCTAAAGGTTTTAAATCTATATAATATGGCTGAAAGTTGAAACCTTAGTCAATGCTTTTATCAAGATAAAACTATTTGCAACTCCACTGGCCCACTCTCACCTAGCTGCCAAAGTAAAGAGTAACAGGTTTCGTGCCTTAGAGTCAGGCCAGTGAACTAACCAGCTTAATAGCAACAGGTGTTTCTTAATACCACAAAGTGTTCCTCAGTCTTTGGGTACCGCTGCTGCTGCTGCTGCTGCTAAGTCGCTTCAGTCGTGTCCACCCCTGTGCAACCCCATAGATGGCAGCCAACGAGGCTCCCCCGTCCCTGGGATTCTCCAGGCAAGAACACAGGAGTGGGTTGCCATTTCTTCTCCAATGCATGAAAGTGAAAGTGAAAGTGAAAAAGTCGCTCAGTCGTGTCCAACCCTCAGCGACCCCATGGACTGCAGCCCACCAGGCTCCTCCGTCCATGGGATTTTCCAGGCACGAGTACTGGAGTGGGGTGCCATTGCCTTCTCCGAGTCTTTGGGTACAGCAAATGCCAAAACAGCCCACATTTGATCAGGATACCATGATGTTTAGGACATGAAGTTCGGCAGGGAGTGGACACTTGCTGTTTCTGGGTAACACCACTTCGTGCCATGTACCTTAATTGGCCCCAGACTACCAGACAGAGCTTTGACCTGGTCATTCCTAAATGCTTTGACTCGCAGTCAAATTCTTGCTCCGTGAGCAGTTCTAGCAAGGCATAACGGAGTGGTGGGGCTCCAGGGGCCCGATGTGCCAGTGCCATCTGTAGTGGGGCCAGTCTTGTGGAGTGAGCCCTCCACCCATGGAGACCGTGTTAACTCTGGGTAACAAGCGTCAGACCTGAACGCAATGCTGGACACCCAGCTGGTGCTTCTGAGAGTTGTTGAAGTGGTGCTGGAAAAGTTGTCAACATAATGATGTCAGAAGCTTGGTGGGGAAAAACAGCATGAAAGTGTTATTCACTCCGTTGTGTCTGACTCTTTGCAACCCCGTGGAATGTAACCCACCAGGCTCCTCTGACCATAGCATTCTCCAGGCAAGAACACTGGAGTGGGTAGCCATTCACTTCTCCAGGGGATCTTCCTGATCCAGGGATCAAACACAGGTTTCCTGCCTTGGCAGGCAGATTCCTTACTATCTGAGCCACCAGGGAAGCCCATAAAACAGCTGAACGTCAGGAATCCCCACAAAGTGTTAACATAGGTTAACACTACGTGCCGCCTCTGCAGGGTGCAAGGGTTCAATCCCTGCTTGAGGAACTAATACTCTGCAAGCCTTGTAGTGTGGCCAAGAAAACCCCGCAAAACAAAAACTGCCTACCCTCACACAGCGGGATTGCTTAAAAGGAGTTCCTGCGTTACCACTTCCTGGTAGGTTTAAGTTGAGACCTTGGGTAGAATAAGCTCAAGACGTGGTGATTCAGAACATCATTTCGGTTTGGAAACAGCTCCTCCTGCCTCTTTCCTCCCATAACTTCCATTGGAATCACTGAAATGAACAGAATTTTAGCTATCAGCATTATTTCACCCTTTAGTTTATTTAATAATTGACTTTGGCTCTGGAAAACTTCTCATATGTCCATGTATATATATTTACCCAAAAGTTCAATGATAGCTTACCAAACTTGATATAGTTGTAGACTTACTGCATCAGGGCCTCCTTTTGGAGAATATTCCCAGCGTGGGAGTAGTGGTTTGCCGCCCGCTTGTCACAGTGGCATGCCAGGCTCAGTCCCTGGCGTTGGCTGTGAAGTCCTCATCTCCCTTTCTTTACCCTTGGATGTGTGGCAGAAATATCAGCATTGCCTTGTTTCCCATCCGTAGTTTGGATATTGTGAAAATGGTGTCAGTATCCGGCCTTAAAATATATTTGTGTACTCATTCTCCAAATAAGAGAAGTATTTTGAATTTTCTGTTTAATCCATCGGGAAGTAAAGAAATATCTCATTTCCCTCTTTAAATTTATACCAGGTACTAATGCTTTTAAAGACCCAGCCGTTTTAAAATTCTCCCTTTATGTCAGTTTACCAGGAACATTTCCAATAATGAACTTTTACATAGTGGTTCGTAGTACGGATGCAGGGGGGAGCCTGACCACTTTGCAAAGCAGGTCATGTGCTGTCTTCCCTTCCGTCCTTAAAACGTGCATTTATATCACATACAGGTTTGACACTGAAGGTTGAAAAGCAAAGTAGGATCTGCTACAGGTCCCTTTAAATTTTATAGAAAGCATCGAGATTTTTAAAAGGTTACTTAAATGTACACTATCTTAAAATACTTGACTGTTGTCAAAAAGTGTTAGTATTTGTGAAATTATTAGTCCCATTCAGAAATATTTCTTATATTTCCTGGAAATTTGTGGCATAATAAAGCATATCCAGAGGTTATGTGTTTATGATATTATTTTCCAAACAATAAGTTTATTATTTTTAGGATAAACATGACTTGTTTCCTTGGTTTCGGGCATATATTAACTTGCGAATCACTGAAGTTATCTGTCTCATCTTTCTAAAATCGTTACTGATTTTGTTGCACTGCAGTTACCTTTAGAGAGGAAGAGGAAGGCTTTCCGGTGTGTATTTCTAAGGGAATTTACTAAATGTAAATAGCTTGTCAATGGAGAAGGCAATGGCACCCCACTCCAGTGCTCTTGCCTGGAAAATCCCATGGACGGAGGAGCCTGGTAGGCTGCAGTGCATGAGGTCGCTAAGAGTCGGACACGACTGAGCGACTTCACTTCGCTCACCCTCACACGGTTAAGGAAACTAAGCTAAGAGGTAAAAGATCTAACTCTGCTAATGAGTGGCGAAGCCTGCATTTGGGCTCAGTCATCCCTGGCGGCTCAAATGATAAAGAGTCTGCCTGCTGCGGGACATCTGGGTCTGATCCCTGGGTCAGGAAGATCCCCTAGAGGAGGAAATGGAAACCCACTTCAGTATTCTTGCCTGGAGAGTTCCACGGACAGAGGAGCCTATTGGGCTAGAGTGCATGGGGCCGCAAAGAGTCGTACACGACTGAAGCAACTACCACAACAACACTGATCCCATCCAAAGCTCACAGCCTGCCCTGCGGGAGCACTGGGCAAGGGGCTGAGAGCTGGGACCTGGGACCCCTGCTCAGACCTTTCTTCTCTTTGGGCACGAGGGTGTCCACTTGCTGTTCATGTACCGCAGAGTCACTCTCAGCCCTGCTCCTCTCCCACCTTCATCCGGGTCACACCACAGAGCACAGATGTCCCTGGCAGCTGCCATGAATGTGTATCTGTGGATTGGAAGAGAACGCAAAGGCCAGTGGCTGTTGGCAAGACGACTCATCTGGAACCTGCATTCACAGCCTCTAATTTTAGTCGTAAGAGCAGCTATGCAACACAGGAGGGCTGGCGGAGGCAGGAGTCCCCGGTAAGGGGCAGGAGTCGTCGAGAGATTGTGGACCCAGCGGACCCTGCCAACAGCCTCAGTTTTCTCACCCAGAAATTTCATTTCTGTCCCACCCTGAGTGTAGGGTGGGTGTGGAGAGCAGTTAGTCCGGGCAGGCCTGTGAGTCGAGCCCCACCCTCACCCTAGCCAAGCCAACATGGTCCAGGACAATCAGAGGGTCAGCCCTTTCCTTGTGTTGGACTTCCATCAGTGAGGTGTCTGTGTGAGGTCGCTGTTGGTCCAGGTGGTCACTCAGGTCTGATCCCACATCCCAGGGTCTGGTCCATAGAGGTGAGACAGACTGGCTCACCCTGGGGATCTGCAGTTCCTGAAGCAGCCCAGCCTCAGCCTCTGCTCAGATCCTGTCACGGCCCTCCCCTATGGCCTATGGCCTATAGCCTCCCCCTCCAGGCACAGGCTCAACTGGAGCAGGAGATGACTCAGACTTGGGAAACTCTGTGGGTGGGAGGCAGGGGGCAGCGGGGGTGGGGGGGCATGCATAAGCGATGTGGCCAGGCCATAGGTGAGATTCGGAATCCTGGCAGCATCTCCACCAGTGGTTTTACAGATGAGGATTACACAAAGGGGGAGGTCTGATCCCAAGGCCCACACTCTGCACCCCACATGGGCTTGGTGGAGGGGGAAGGGGGTGCCTCTGACCACAAAACAGGGGGTGGGATGGCCCAGCAACCATGGGGTGGCTGCTGCCTGTGCAGCTCTGGGTGAAAGCCTAACCTCCCTTGCGGGCTGCTGTGCAAATCCTCCGTGCAGTGCCGTCACAGAGCCCAAGGGCATCCCAGGCACTTCCCAAGGGCACAAAGAATAACTCAGGCCTGAGCCTCTGGAACCCCGAGATCCTGCATGGCACTCCCACCCCCAAGCACCTGTTATGTACAATTTTGACTTAGAAGTGAAGTTTTGAAAGGGACCTTCATGTCATTATCATTCAATGAAAAATCTCCACCATTTGCCATGAACTGAAGACATCGTGCAAAAACTTGCAGGAAGTCAAAACCATGAAATTCCATTTAGACGCTGGTGCCTACTGCCAGCTTGCTTCCTCCTGTAAAAGGTAAATGAATACACTGTCAGAAGGACATGAAGAACCTAAGTGGCGGACTCCCACGGTGGTTCGTCTTATATCCCTGGTCCAGGAAGATTCCACCCGCTGCGGAGCAACTAAGCCCCTGGATCCCAATTACTGAAGACCAGGCGTCCTAAAAGCCCACGCGCTACAACTCCTGAGCCTGAGTGTTGCAACTGCTGAAGCCGGTGTGCCTAGGGCCTGCGCTCGGCAACAAGAGAAATGAGGAGAAACCCACGCACTGCAGTGAAGAGGAGGTCCCCTGGGGCAGCAAAGAAGATACAGGGCTACCGAAAATTAAAAAAAAAAAAAAAGTTGTTTTTAAACTTAAACAAAGAACGTTAAGTAGGCAGCTGTATGTTCTAACTGGTTTCCTGTGGTCACGTATAGATGTGAGATTGGACTGTGAAGAAGGCTGAGCGCCGAAGAATTGATGCTTTTGAACTGTGGTGTTGGACAAGACTCTTGAGAGTCCCCTGGACTGCAAGGAGATCCAACCAGTCCGTTCTGAAGGAGATCAGCCCTGGGATTTCTTTGGAAGGAATGATGCTAAAGCTGAAATTCCAGTTCTTTGGCCACCTTATGCGAACAGTTGACTCATTGGAAAACCCTGATGCTGGGAGGGATTGGGGGCAGGAGGAGAAGGGGACGACAGAGGATGAGATGGCTGGATGGCATCACCGACTCGATGGACGTGAGTCTGAGTGAACTCTGGGAGTTGGTGATGGACCCGGAGGCCTGGCGGGCAGCGATTCATGGGGTCACAAAGAATCGGACACGACTGAGCGACTGAACTGAACTGAATTGAAGGGGTGAAAAGGAACCGGCACTGAAGCTCTCCATCTCCACTGTCAAAGGAGCTGCAGGAACTCCCTCCTCCACCCTCACCTGGCACAGGTCTTCCGCTCTCTTCTCCGCAGGGTCCAGACCCCTCCCAGCCTCCCGCCTCCGGGGAGGGCGGGGTGGCCGCGCTACCAGCACTGGGCCGCCCGAGGCTCGCTCGCGTGGTCGGAGCGGGGCGGGGCCGGGGCCGGTGACGTCGCGCCGGGAATAGCCCGGGCTGCGGCGCCCAGGCCCGCCGGAGAACCAGGGTGGGCGCCGGACGGAGCCGAGGCGCGCTCGGACCCCGGCCCACCGCCCCAACCTGCCGCCGCTATGTACGACGCCGAGAGCGGCTGGAGCCTGTCCTTCGCCGGCTGCGGCTTCCTGAGCGTCTACTACATCGGGGTGACCCACTGCCTGAGCGAGCACGCCCCGCACTTCCTCCGCCAAGTGCAAAAGTTCTTCGGCGCCTCGTCGGGCGCGCTGTACTGCGCCTTCTTCCTCTCCGGGATCCCGCTGGGTAGGTCCCGGGCTCCGCGCCGGGATGGGGCGCGTGCTGGGAGCAAGGCTGGAAGCGGGCCCTGCGGGGGTAAAGCCGGGGTCTCCCCCAAACAGTTGCGTTGTCCAGTGCATCTTTTTTTGCCCGGCGCCGGGGAGCCCTGGAAGCGGGGCGTGGAAACCCGGGGCGCATCCTTGCCTCAATTCCCTTTTGGCGCCCGGGCTTGGAGGAAGCCCCCCACCCTACTCAGGGACTGAGAGCCAGGTGGTCTCGGAGCGACGGGGAGGAGGGACCATGACGCGGTCTGGGGAGCTGAGTTCCCATTTCCCCTGCGTGAGGCCAGGAGAGAGAGCCCACGCTGGCAACCGTCTCCATCGAGAGGGAGAGGGGCAAAGAGCAGGGAATGTGACCTCGGGGGTGACTCGACTGGACACACAGCCAGTCTGCACAGCTTGGACTTGAGCTGTGATAAAAGCCAACCCTTGCGTCTCTGGCTTGTGACCTGGAGACATGCACACAGTCCAATGTTTCATTGATTCAGATGCACAGACCCCAGCACCGGAAGTCGGCCGACTCCAGCCTGGAGGAGGTTCACAGGTAGAGGACAGGTGCAGTGGAGGGGCTGGGCTTGCAGGGGGAGGCTCGGGACCAGCAAGTCCCCCGAAAGGGTCTGAGGGTTCTGGCAAGAACTGCTCTGCAGGGTCTGGGAGCCCCGGTTTCCTGCTTTAACTGGCTGTCTGACTTTGGGGAGCTCTGGGGAGCATTCCCAGGGCCTGTGGCTTGGGCAGGGTTCCTGAGCGCACCTCTCAGCCAGGGCTGACCTGGAAGGAGAGCCTGGCAGAAGCAAGCAGCTCTGTGCAATCATGTGCCTTCTGTCTGGGCTCAAAGGGGCCACATGTGCAGGGAGAGCCCAGTGGAGTCGGAAGTAGGTCAGGGCCTGCTGGTGTGTCCGGGCCCTCTGCGTTCCGGCATCTGTGGATGACCAGGGCTTGGGGTGGCACTGCCTGCCAGGGCAGTGCAGGCCACCAGAGGGGACCAGGCCAGTGAGTGAGGTCAGATGGAGCATGAATGGGCCCTGTGTCCACTAGACGGTCTGGCAATTGTAGCATTAGAGGTTAAAAGTGTCCTTGGTGGCTCAGAGGGTAAAGAATCTGCCTGCGCTGCAGGAGACCCAGGTTCGATCCCTGGGTGGGGAAGATCCCCTGGAGGAGGGCATGGCGGTCCACTCCAGTATTCTTGCCTGGAGAATCCCCATGGACAGAGGAGCCCCGGGGCTGAGTGACTCTTTCCCTTTCCAGAAGTTAAAAGTTAAGTCTGGGGACTTCCTTGGTGGTCCAGTAGCTAAGACTCGATGCTCCCAATGCAGGGGACCCGGGTTGCATCCCTGGTTGGGGAACTAGATCCCACATGTCACAACTAAGAGTTCTCATGCTGCCCTGGGAATTTGCATGCTGCATGGGAAGAACTAGCCTGCCACAGTGACGATCAAAGCTCTTCACACAGTTCCGTGTGCCGCAACCAAGACCTGGTGCAGCCAAATAAATAAGCAAATATGTTTTTGAAAGTTAAGTCTAGTTATTTACGAGGTGCTTCCTCTGGGTTGACCGTGCACAGATTTTAGTGTACCTAACCTTCTCCTTCTCCAAAATGTAGGTGAGTGTTGTCCCACATTAAAAACATACTGTCTGAGGCTCAGAAGCAGTGATGTAACGTGTTTAAGTAGCTCAGGTAGTAAGAGGTAGAGACAGGATTCAAACTCAGGTCCCAGCCTGCACTTGCTGTCTGCTCCCTGTAGGGTTAGGCCCATCCAGGCTCAAGCTCTGATGCTGTGGGTTCCTGGCATCTGGGCTTGATGGAGGGATGAAGACGAAGAGAGGCCTCCTGGGCCTCTGGAGGCTCGTTCCTCTGGCCCGGGAGGGTCAAGAACGGCTCTGACCAACAGGATTATGTTATCTTTATTTCCTAGTTGTTGTGGTTCAGTCACCAAGTCATGTCTGATTCTTTGCCACCCCGTGGACTGCAGCACACCAGGCTTCCCTGTCCTTCAGTATTCTGGAATTTGCTCAAATTCATGTCCATTGAATCACATGGAAGAAATAAAAGACATCAGTGAAATTTGTTTTATTTATCCCAGTATAGCCCAAATATTGCCATTTTCACATCTAATCAACACAAAACATTATCCGTGAGCTAGTCAACGTTTCTGTTGTTGTTATTGTCATTCTGAGCCCTCGGGATCCCGTGCATCTTTTAGCCATCAGTGTGGACTAACCACATCTCAGGCTCAGGAACCACCGGCTGGATCCGGCGGCCCAGGCCTAGACAAAGGAGAGGGTTGGCAGCTTCCTTGCCATCAGGTTTCTGGTCCCACCGCAAAGCAATGGCCACCTCCAGGGTGGTACATTCCTTTGCATATTTCTCTCTCCACCCCTACCCCTCCCTTCTTCCCCACCCTGCCCATCCCCCATTTCACCCTCCACACAGACCAGACATTGCAGATCCTCATGGACCTCACCCGGAGAGCCAGAAGCCATAAATTGGGGATCATCCACCCAGGCTTCAGTTTGAGCAAGCACACCCGAGACAGTCTCCAGAGACACCTCCCTGAAAACATCCACCAGCTTGTCTCGGGCAAGATGGTCATCTCGCTTACCAGAGTGCCCGACGGAAAAAGCGTGCTGGTGTCGGATTTTCGTTCCAAGGAAGAAGTCGTGGACGTAAGCGGCTTATGTGGGTACTGTCAAGTCGGAAGGGCCATTTCGTTTTGGAAGCAACACAGGGAGGGGCTGTTGTAAGCCAGTCTGCCCCATTTTTTACTTAAGATGCAGGACAACCTGGCTGCCCGTGATGCTGGTTGGCTTCCTGCACCAGAGTGATGTAAGCTGTGTGCTTCCAGTGGGCTGGTCCAGAGCCTGTGCAAACCTGGGGTGTCCCAGACAGTGTCAGCTTCAAACAGTGTCTCCCCCTCCTTCACGACTTGGTTCATAACCTCCTGCTCCAGGGACCTTATGTGTGTGGCCGTCCTCCCAACGATGCCCGTTCCTTAATAAGAACCTGCCCGGTGAAGCCCAAAAAGGGTGGGAGCGTGTCTTGGTTACTTCTGTCCTCTGGCTTTAGCACAGAGAAGATCATTGGTGATATCAAAATGCCATTTGGTTTGGCTGAGTCTTTTCTGAGAATGCCTTGGGCGTCATTTCACTTAACACGGGTCCATAGGAGCCAGCTGCCTGGCGAAGATAACCAGCTGCTTCTCAGCAGCCAGTGTCGTCTTCCACTTAACCTTGTTTCCGGGAGCATTTTCTAGGTACCAGCACCTGTGTATTCCCACAGGAGCCCTTTTCTCTCATTGCACCAGTGTTACATCATGCTTAATTTAATGCTCGCCAGCTCCGTGAGATGCAGAGGGTGGTCCCCCAGGGACCTGCAGCAGCTGAATCTCCTGGGGGTGTTTTAGAAGTGCAGGCTCTCAGGCCCCGCCTCCAACCTGCCTCATCAGAATCTTAGGGGTGGGGCCCCGAGTCTGTGATTGGCCAAGCTTTCCAGGTGATTCTGATGAGTGTCAGTAATTGCAAAGCCCTGATCTAATCTCCCAGAGAAGGCAATGGCACTCCACTCCAGTGCTCTTGCCTGGAAAACCCCATGGGCAGAGGAGACTGGTGGGCTGTGGTTCATGCCGGTCACAAAGAGTCGGATGTGACCTAGCACGCAAGCACGCTGAAGTAGTAAGTGTGTGGGCAGGCTCATCTTCATCCAACCATTCAGTAAAGCACCTGCTCGGCCAGCAGCGCTTTCAGGCTTATTGCTGTCCTTGCTTGTAGAAGGCTTGTAAAGGCCCAGGGAGTAAAAGGCCGCCTGGTCTGGGCTGTGCTGTGGTTTCACTGTCTTTTGTCTTTGCAGGCTTTGTGTTGTTCCTCCTACGTCCCTTTCATCTGTGGCTGGATCCCCCCTTCCTTCAGAGGCGTGGTAAGTCCACTTTTAAACTGTGTTTCTGGGAATTCCCTGGTGGTCCAGTGGTTAAGACTCTGCACTTTCACTCCCAAGGGCCTGGGTCCATCCCTGGTCCAGGAACTAAGATCCTGTACTAAGCATCTTAAAAAGAAAAAAAAAAAGGGAAGACAAGGCACTGGGCTCAGGTACCCTGGGCCCCCAAGACCTGTCTCTAAATGAAGAAAGCCTTTTGCCTCTCAGCCTTCAGAGAGAGGTTCCACAGCTGAACCCCTTCCAAGCTCTCTTGAAGCAAAACCGACATCGTGTGGGATAATTAACTGCTCACCTGTAACATAAGCTATTCACATAATCTCCACATGAGCACCGAAATAGGTGCCCAGTGGCCTACTTAGAGTATAAGATGCTCAAGAGTCAAGTTACTCACTTAAGGTTTAATTCTGAGGAGCTGAGAGTTTCAATCCTCTCTGCCTCTGACTCTGTCTTTTTCAGTCCATGGCTTTGGGCAGAGGCTTCCGACAGGGCTGCAATTCAACTCCTATGTAGACACATGTGGCTATTCTTGAGCACTGGCTCAGGAGGAAGAGCAGAAGTTGAGGTGTTGGTCCTACAGACTCTGGGCTGGATGCTAGACCGCCTGGCAGCCTCCTTCTAGGGCAGTGGTTGTCAGATAATTCTGTCCCTTGTCCCGGGACATCTGGCGACGTCTGGAGACCGTTTAGGTTGTCACAGCTGTGGGAGAGAAGACGAGACATCCCCATGTCTCAGCAGGAAGGCACTTCAGAAGCCCTTTCGGTTCACACTTTAACAGCAGTACGGGCCTCACATTGCAAAGCGACTTGCAAAGGCAGGTTGTGAATAGGCTCACTCATGCCCTGGAGCTGCCGCCAGACAGACACACAGCTGGCCCTATTTACAGATGAGAAAACCGAGGCCTGGAGCCATGAAGTGGTCACCTGTGGTTCTCACAGCCCCTGCCTGGCAGACAAACCTAGAATCGAGTGTCTGCTTTAGCCCATGTTAGCTGGGCCACGTTGACACGTTCCTTGCTTTCTTTCTAACATTTATTTGCTGATTTGGCTGTGCCGGGTCTTAGTTGCGGTACTCTGGCTCTTCGGTGGTAGCATGCAAATGCTTAGCCGTGGTGTCCCCGGTCTAGTTCCCTGACCAGCTACTGAACCCGGCCCCCCTGTATTGGGAGTGTGGGATCTTAGCCACCGAGCCTCCAGGGAAGTCTCTGGACACATTTCTTAAGTCGTGGAATGAACTGGGAGTCAATAATAGTGTGCAGTTGTTGCGCTTTCGTGGAACTTACCTGCAATGGTGCACGGAGGTGCCCGGCACAGAGCCTGGCACTCTTAAGTATTAGGTAAATGTGGGTTTTGTCCTTCTTGTCATTGTCATCCTTGCGCTTCCCCTTGGCTGCCCCGGCCGTGGGCCGCAGAGTCACACCCTCAGTGTCCTCAGACAAAACCTGCTGAAAGTCAGAGCAGAGTGTTCTTGGGATTCCACTGAGCAAACTCAGAACGTTCCTCCAGGAAAGTTCAGGCTGGAGGAAAACCCCACACGACAGAGGAGCCATTGGACTTTACAGTAGACCTTGAGCGGCAAAAGAGGGGATGTGTGTGTGTGTATAACAGCAGAAACTGCCCATTGTTGTACAGCAGAAACTAAGACACCTAGGCTGAGAAGCACCTAGGCTCCAGCAAACATGAATTAAAAACATAAAAACAATTGGAAAAACAGTCCCCGGCTTCCGCCCATCTCATCTCAACTTTGCTGACGCTGGGTTCCGAGCCCCTTTCTGCCAGTGAGGGATTTGACGCCGACCAACAGCAGCGATACAGAGACTAGTGCTGCGCGTGCACACCTGATCACTTTGGGCCTCAAGGGGGGACTCCCCTGATGCGCAAGGCATGCCTGAACACGCCCAATCCTGTCCGGGACGCATTTTAGGCCAAAGTGTGCCCTGCATTTCTCCCTTTGGAAGGACTGGCTGGGGAAAGCCTCCCCCTTGTGATATTTGAAGGCCCCCCACCCCCACCATGGGCATCGACAGCTGGACTATGATGGTTTGAGCTCCGGGAATCATTCAAGATGTTGGTTTCATAGGTCCAGACTCGATCCAAACGGTAGCAAAACCTTGCTGCCCTCGCCTGGCCGTGGGCACTAGGGTTGTTCGAGGCTATGAATACATTAATAGGAGGACTTCCCAGGTGGCTCAGTGATAAAGAACCTGCCTGCCAATGCAGGAGACGCAAGAGTTTGGGTTTGATTCCTGGGTCGGGAAGATCCCTTGGAGTAGGAGATGGCACCCCCATTCCAGGTATTCTTGCCTGGAGAATCCCATGGGCAGAGGAGTCTGGTGGGCCACAGTCCATGGGGTCGTAAAGAGCTGGACACAACAGAGTGCCTGAGCGCTTACCATGGAATACAGGAAAATGGATTCTCACAGTGCTTACCCAGATGCTCCTTTCCTGTGGCATAAGATGCCAGTTTTTAAGAGCGCAAGTCCCAGGTTCGCCGTGTCATTTCAGTCTGCAGTGCTGGTTCTCATTGCCCAGGTGTGGACAGAGAGTCAGGACCACAGGTTAGGTGTCTCGTCCAAGATCGCTCAAGCAACAGGGGGCCTCGGGAATCGAACCCATGACCATCTGTCTGTCTTTGGCCGCATCTACATCACACTCTGCCCTGAGTGCGCACAGCGCCCCCAGTGCATGGGAAGTACATGGACTCGCCTGGGGGCGCTCATGACCGGGCCCAGCAACGTGGCCAGGCGCCAGCCTCCGTGTGCCTCTTCACCCGGCACTGTTCTGGTGCAGTGCGCACACTACGCAACAGCATGTGGCAGTCCTGAGTGACAACCTGCAGCCTGGCCGGGCACAGAAATGCTTGCTGGGGATTTGCTGCAAGAGTTGTTCCAAACTCCCTGGTCTCTCACTAGGTCTGCCTGCGGCTCTGAGAAGTCTCTATCCCTAATCTGAAGCACACAGAAAACTCCAGCCCAGAGCTTCTGACAGTGTGCCCTTTGTTTTTGTCTTCTCCCTTAAAAGCGATATGTGGATGGAGGAGTAAGGGATATCATGCCCTTCGTTGATTCCAAAAAGACCATCACTGTGTCCCCCTTCTATGGGGAGAGCGACATCTGCCCCAAAGTCAAGTCCACGTTCTTTCTTCACGAAGGCTTCACCAAGCTCAAAATGCACTTCTGCACAGAGAACCTCTACCTGATGTTCCGGTCGCTGCTCCTGCTGGATGTCAAGGTGAGAGGGGGCTGTGAGTTTTGGGGGTGCTGTACTCCTCTTTGCATCCCTCTTTTCCAGGGGACCCAGCAGCTGTTCAGGCTTCCCGGATGGCTCACTGGGTAAAGAATCTGCCTGCGATGCAGGAGACGCGGGAGATGTGGGTTCAGTCCCTGAGTTGGGGGAAGGAAATGGGAAGCCACCGCAGTATTCTTGCCTGAAAAGTCCCACGGACAGAGGAGCCTGGCGGGCTACAGTCCAGAGGGTCACAAAGAGTCGGACATGACTGAGTGAGCAGAGCAGCAGCTGTTCCCCACACTGACGGACCAACAGCAACAAAGCCCATCCTTGAAAAGGAACTCCGTTCAGGGCTGCCTCCCGCTGGCCACCGGAATCCCCTGGGGCCACTGAAACGGAGGGGTGGGGTTGCCACTGAGATCCCTCTTCCAGGGGTTGTGGCTTAAGTATCCACAGCCTGAATCCATCTGCCAATGCAGGAGATGCAAGAGACTCGGGTTTGGTCCCTGGGTTGGTAAGATCCCCTGGAGAAAGAAATGGCAACCCACTCCAGTATTCTTACTGGGGAAATCCCAAGGCAAAGGAGCAAATGAGTTGGACACGACTGACCACAGCACATCACAGCCTGGGCAGTAGGGTGTTTTTGTTTTTTATTTTTTTAATTATCCCAGTGATTCTTTTTAAATTAATTAATTTGGCTCCACTGGGTCTTAGTTGTGGCACACAAGATCTAGTTCCCTGAGCAGAGGTTGAAACCCCCTGCCTCGGGCGTGCAGAGCCTGAGCCCCCAGACCACCAGGTAAGTCCCCCAATGATTATTGGCAGCCATGGTCAGGAATTACACTGCGTTTGGTGGTTTAATCTTTTCCTTTTCTCCCCAGCTGTGCCATGAGACTTGTAGGATCTTGAGGGATTGAACTCGAGTCCTTGGCGTGAAAGCATGGAGTCTTAACCACTGGACCACCGGGAAATTCCCCGTTTAATCTTTATTTTGACTGTCGCTCTAGTGTGGTGGACCTTACCACCGTAACATAGTAAGAAAGTTGGTAGAATCTGCACAGTGACAGCTCTCTGGGGAGAAAGAAGGCCATGCCATACAGCCTACGTGATGGCGTGTCTCATGGGTAGAGATAAGGCTGGACCACAGCATCGGGAGCCCATGTGGTTTGAGTGCAGAGGAGGCAGCTCAGTGTCCCATGACAAGCAGATCGGGCCCTGGTATTTGTGAGGATGGAGGCTCATCCAGGGACCAAAGGACACCAGAGGAACCAGCTCCCGTCATGCTGGGGCGCCAGTCCAGGCTGCGCGCGGAGCGGGTGTCCTTCGAGGGGAGTCCTGCCAGGAAGCGGGGCTGCCTCTTCCCAGGAGCGCAGAACCCTGTCCACAGGAGGCGTCGACTCGGAGCTCCGAGGGTTCCTGGCTCTGCGCCTGCCGTCTTCAAGCGCTGCTGGAAGGATTGGTGCGTGGTGACTCCGCCTGCGGTTCACGTCACGTGGTTTGTCCACAGGTGCTTGGAGAGCTGTGCCTTCAAGGATATGTGGACGCGCTCAGGTTCTTGGAGAAGAACGGTGCGTATGGCGACGGCGGCAGCCGTGCCCTTTGAGTCCGTTTTCTGTTCATTCTTGGTCACCAGGGGAGCCGTGCTGGTGCCATCACTCAACGCTCAGGACATTCACCTGCCATCTGGCTCGGCCCTGAGAAATAGGAAATCATTGCCCCCATTTTACAGATGGAGAAATGGAGGCAGCCACGGCCCGCACTCTGGGAAGCAGGGCTGGGGTGAGCCTGGCTGACCCTGCAGCCCCAGGGTTCCTTTCCCTCTGCAGTGTCCCTGTCTGCAGCTGAAGGCAGCTCCTTTGCTTTTCATTTTTGCTTGAACAATTGTGAACCTTTACTTTGATGGGGAGAAGGCAATGGCACTCCACTCCAGTACTGTTGCCTGGAAAGTCCCATGGATGGAGGAGCCTGGTAGGCTGCAGTCCGTGGGGTCACACAGAGTCGGACATGACTGAAGCGACTTAGCAGCAGCAGTTTGATGAGGAAGGAAGAGAAACGGTTTCTGGGTCTCAGGTGAAGCCATCAGGAGAGCTGCCTCCAGCCAGGTGTGGGCGGTGCCCACCAGCCCAGCTGTGTTCTGGGGAAAGGTCCTGGCTGGTCTGGGCTGGGGAACTTGGGTTCTTCACATGTTAGTGTGGAACCAAGTATTAGTTATGTCTCGAGCTATTTTTCCCCGACACTAGCGGTTGCTACAGTCACTGATCCCCTCTGAATTAGTCTTTGTCCGAGGCCGAGGAGCTGGTGTGGTTCATGGGACATTCGTGTATTTATCTGCTCAGAAAGTGCTTACCGTATACCTTCTGGGTGCTAAGCAGTTGGCTGTGTGCTTGGGACTCCACAGTGGGTAGACAGATGTAGCTTCTGCCTTCCTGGAGTTAGTTTTGAGATTGGGGAGGGGCCAGGTACCTGAATAGAAGGCTGCCAGAGGGCTCAGTGCCCTGGCCGGAACGTACAGGATGCTGTAGATTCAGGTGGGGTTCAGTTAGGGGAAGGGGGGTGGGGTTCTGCAAGGCAGCGGAAAGCAGGGCTCCTGGAAGGTGCGAATCTGCAGTGATGCCTTGAGGGTGAACAGGAATGTTCTAGGCATGGGGGGGGTGTGAGCATGAGTCCTGCTGACAGGTAGTCTGTTTGAGGTAGAAAGAGGCATGTATCACTGGAGTGGTGGGGGTGGGGGACAGAGGAACAGATCAGAGCGGGGCAGGAATGGGGGTGAATGGAAAGAGGGGCAAGGCTGGGCCTTGTGGAGCTGGAGACGGGCTTGCATCTCACAGCCATAGGGACCCAGGGAGGGCTGCTGACGTGGGAGTGAGGGCAGGCAGAGGGAGCTTTGCCAGGGCCCCTGGCTGCAGTACAGAGAGGATGAGGCCAACATCCCTGGTCAAGGTGGCCACCATGGGTTTGGCTGGGGTCACGGCAGCAAGGTGGAAGGGGCCGGAGGGGACAGGACTTGGAGACGACCCACCAGAGATTGCCGAGGAGGAGGACTCGGGGATGAAGTCCTGCCCCTGGTTTCTGTGGCTGGGACCAGAGCAGAGGGCGGTGCTCATGGTTTGGGCCCTTGGGAGGGCATGGGTCCTGCAGGAAAGCTCGAGAGCCCCGTGTGTGGTGCCCTGGGACAGATTTGGGTGGTTGGCAGAGGGGCTTGGCCTTCCCAGGTGGCACTCGTGGTAAAGAACCCACTGGCCAATGCGAGAGTTGCGGGAGATGCAGGTTTGTTCCCTGGGTTGGAAAGACCCCCTGGAGGAGGGCCTGGCAACCCACTGTAGTATTCTAGCCTGGAGAATCTCCATGGACAGAGGAGCCTGGTGGGCTACAGTCCACGGGGTCTCAGAGTTGGACACGACTGAAGCGACTTGGCACACATATACACAGGAGGCATAGTGATGTCAGAGTTCGAGGTTCTAGAAAGCAGGTCTGAACTGGGATTGGAATTCGGAATCACCTGGGAATAAAAGACAATGAGGGACCCTCTAGAAGTTGGTAGGTGACTTTGGGCAAGCCCCTTCTCTCTCTGGGCCTCTGTTTCCACATCTGTAGCAAGAGGAGTTTGGAGTAAATGATGCCGACTGATTCTTAGTCATTCTAAATCCTGGCGTGGGGCTGGGCGCTTGCAGCATGGGTGCTGGGTTTGGGTTTAAGGATCTAAGCCAGGTTCTGCTTTGGTCCCCCTGGCTTCCTTGGGGTTCAGCAGAGGATGCATGGGGGCGAGACAGGTGTTCCTTGGAAACAGATTCTCTGACACATTCCTCAGACAGAATAAGTCCCCAGAGGCTGAGCTGTGTGTCTGTCAGAGGCTGGAAAGATGCAAGGGAGTCAAAGTGGGAGGTGTAGCTTGGGAGTGAGGCGGGGGGCATGCAGGGACAGCCCCTGGGCTTTTAACCTGAGGTTGGAAGCGAGAGGTTAGATGGGGGAGGTGTGGGCATCCAAGTCTACCCTTCCCACCGTTCCCACGCAGCGTGAGAGCAGGAATCACCCACTGGGATCAGCCCCTGAGCCCTGGCACCCAGGGCAGGGCCAGCACAGACTCCCCGACCTGTGGCTTCTTTTCAAGGTCGGGTGATGGAAGGGTGCCATCTTTGATATCAGACCTGGGTTTGAATATCACTCTGCCGCGTGTCGGCTGTGTGACTTCACCTCTCTGGGCTTCTGATTCCTCAGCGTTCAGCTGGGAGCAGCTGCATGGGTCGTGCAGGGCCTGAACACTGGGCTTCTCCAGTGGTTCAGTTGTTACAAATCCTCCTTTCCTCTGAACCTCATGAATCCACATGTGGCTCTAGAGCCCACACGGCTGGTGCGTGACAGAGCCAGCTGCCCGCCTCATCCGTCCTCTTCAAAGGACCACACTGCGCTCTCCCTGTTAGGAGTGGTGGTCCCTGTTCGAGGTGGAGCAGGGGGGATCCCAGGCGGATTATTTCCAGGTGGATCCACGTTGCGTACCTATAACAGGCTTGTTAGCTTCCTCTAACTGGGTGGGCAGGGTGGCTGGGCGAGTAGTGGCTGTGCTGACTGAAATCGCCTGATGGGTTTTGTTTCCGTGCCTTTCGCAGGCATCCGTGAAGGGCCCCATCCGTGCCTGAGCGCGTCCCCCGCAGAGTCGGAGCCCAGGAGCCTGGAGCCTCTTCTGGGTGTGGCCACGTGGGAGGCGGGGCCTGAGGCAGTCGAGCTGCTGGACCACCTGCGCCTCAGCGTGCTGACCTGGGACGAGAGCGTCCTGGACACCCTGTCGCCCAAGCTCAGCATGGGTACTGGCTCTGGGGGCGGGGAGGCGGGGGGCGCAGAGGAGGCGGTGGTCGGTGACCCTTTCAGAGGAGGAAGGGCGGCTTCCCCGTGAGCCGTGGAGGAAGATCCAGCTGCTGCCCCGGGAGAAACAGGGCGGAGCAACCAACGCAGGTCGGTTGGGACCCCCACCTCCGTGCATGGACCTCCCATCCCCCTGGGTCCTTGCTCTGTCTCCCTTCCCATTTGGTCATGGACAGAGGAAAACAAACTCCGGCTGAGTTTTTATTTTATTTATCTATTTATTTTTAACACCAAAAACATTTTATATTGGGGTAGAACTGATTTACAGTGTCCTGATATTTTCAGGGGAACAGTGAAGGAACTCAGCCATACAGGTATCCATTCTCTGTCAAACCCTCCTGCCACCCAGGCTGGCACATAACATGGCAGCAGGGGTGTTTTTTTTTTAATTTAATTCATTTTTGGTTGCACTGGGTCTTCGTTCCATCTAGCCAAGGCTATAGTTTTTACAGGTATTATGTATTTATGTAAGAGGTGCGACTATTAAGAAAGCTGAACGTGGAAGAATCGATGCTTTTGAACTCTTGTGTTGTAGAAGACTCTTGAGAGTCTCCTTGGACTGCAAGGAGATCCAACCAGTCCATCCTAAAGGAGACCAGTTCTGAATACTCATTGGAAGGACTGGTGCTGAAGCTGAAACTCCAATATTGTGGCCACGTGATGTGAAGAGCTGACTCACTGGAAAAGACCCTGATGCTGGGAAAGATTGAGGGCAGGATTAGAAGGGGGCGACAGAGGATGAGATGGTTGGATGGCATCACCGACTCGATGGACATGAGTCTGAGCAAGCTCCCGGAGTTGGCAGTGGACAGGGAGGCCTGGCGTCCTTCAGTCCATGGGGTCACAGTCAGACACGACTGGGTGACTGAGCTGAACTGGGTCTTCGTTGCTGTCCCTGAGCGAGCAGGGGCTACTCGTGGTTGTGGTCCCCAGGTTCCTCACTGCGGTGGCTTCTTTTGCTGCGGAGCACAGACTCCAGGTGCGTGGGCTCCGTCACTGCATCGCGAGGGCTCAGTGGTTGTGGCACACAGGCTTAGTGCTCCACAGCATATGGAATGCCCTGGGCCAGGGCTAGAACCCATGTGCCCTGTGCTGGCAGGAGGATCCTGATCCACTGGACCAGCAGGGAAGTCCTCTATCTGAGTTTTGAGTTAACCTGCTGTGCTCTCTGCTCAAAAGTCCCAACACATTGGATTTCTAGGGGGACTCCTAGGGGAGGCCTGTTCTTTGACGATGCCGTTTGCTGTCTGTACTCCCATCTCAAAGCCTTCTCTCTCTTGAGGAGCCCCTCCTAACGCCTTCCTCCTCCCCAAACCACAGTTTTGAACCTTCACTGAAGGTGATGTATTTTATCGCGTCATCACAAACTATCTGATGGACAGATGAGTGCACCGTCCAGTTTCCAGTCAGGCATTTGGGGAAAGTGAAGGAAATGGCAACCCAGTCCAGTACTCTTGCATGGAGGATCCCATGGACGGAGGAGCCTGGTGGGCTACAGTCCACGGGGTCGCAAAGAGTCAGACACGACTGAGCAACTTCACTTCACTTCAAAGCTGACTTATTGGAAAAGACCCTGATGCTGGGAAAGATTGAGGGCAGGAGGAGAAGGGGGCGACAGAGGATGAGACGGTTGGATCGCATCACTGACTCGATGCACATGAGTTTGAGCAAACTCCGGGAGACGGTGAAGGACAGGGAAGCCTGGCGTGCTGCAGTCCATGGGGTCACTAAGAGTCGGACACAACTGAGCCGCTGAATAAAACAAAGATGAAAGGGATGCTGTTTCTTGCCTCAGGTACTAACGCCCTAGGATTCGCACTGACCAGCAGCTGCTCAGGTTATTGTGATCTGAGGCATCGTGAGGTCATCACACAGGGGAAAATAGAAGGCTAGGGGTCCCAGGTGGCAGAGTGGAATCCAATTACAGATGCAAAGAAAAGCTCATGAAGCCTGGGCTGGGGAGATTTGAGACATTTGTGTCTGCCTCCAAAAGTAATGTAAAGTAGTACTGAAGTGGGATTTCCAGTCTGGAAGACTCAGTGCAGTGCCTAAGAGTCAATGCAGCTCTCAAAGCAGGGCCCCAGGTTCAATGCCTGGTCCAGGAACTGGATACCACATGTCACAGCTAAGACTCAGCACAGCCACATAAATTTAGTAAATAAAAGATAAAGTAAAATGCAGTAGTGAAAGCTGCTCAGTCGTGTCCAGCTCTTTGCGACCCCACGGATTGTAGCCCAGCAGACGCCTCTGTCCATGAAACTCTCCAGGCGAGAAGACTGGAGTGGGTTGCCATTCCCTTCTGCAGGGAGTCAGTTTAAAGGAGACTCTTTAAAAGGGATCCTGTGTCCTGTTGGCGATGCAAGGGCTGTGTAGGCACATCCCACATCTGACCTCAATTGTCAGAGCTTCTGATTCCTTCCCTGCTGACTCAGATGGTCAAGGACCCACCTGCAATGTGGGAGACCTGGGTTCGATCCCTGGGTTGGGAAGATCCCCTGGAGAAGGGAAAGGCTCCCCACTCCAGTATTCTGGCCTGGAGCACCCCATGAACAGAGGAGCCCGGCAGGCTACAGTCCATGGGGTCACGAAGACTGGGGCACGACTGAGAAACGTTCACTCTCACTTTTTCCCTTTCTGATTGCTTAGCTGCCAGGTTTGGTAGGATTTATAGAAATTCCAGGCACCAGTTGGGGAAGGTGGCTTGGTTTTTACGCTGGTGGGAAACAGACCTCCAACTTGTGTTTTTCAGCACTGAGGAAGGCAGTCAGAAACCCAGATGGGTACAGAAACAGGATTTGCAACTTCTTACCAGTTAAGATCATGTCCTACGTGATGCTGCCCGTGGAGTCTGCCATCGCTGTGGTCCAGAGGTGAACGCTTTCCGTGGCTGTCTGGCTTCCTCTCGGGGCTTGGAGGTAGGGTGAGGATTCAGTGAGAGGAGTCACGCTGGGCGCTCAGCCCAGAGCCTGGCTCCTTGCACATCTGGGTGGAACTCGCCGTCTGCGGGGAACACCCTAGAAAGGTGCCTGGTTGGCGAGCCCCTGGCCACCCCAGCTCCTTTCTCATTGCTCCCTCAGGTTTGTGGCTTCTTGTAGGTCTCTGTTTTTGGGAGGGAGGGGGATTTATTCCTGGTGTGTTAGAAGGATCCTGAGGCCTATGCTGTGTGGCTGCTAGATTCCTGGGCATTTGTTTTCCCTGCGTTTTCTTCAGATTTTCTTTAGTGTTTCTTTTCTTTTTAGCAACGTAGTCAGCATGTCTTTCAGTCTGTCTTTTTAAAAGTCCCGGAGTGAAAGTGAAGGTCGCTCAGTCATGTCCTATTCTTTGTGACCCCATGGACTATACAGTCCATGGAATTCTCCAGGACAAGAATACTGGATTGAGTAGGCTTTCCCTTCTCCAGGGGATCTTCCGAACCCAGGGATCAACCTGGGGTCTCCTACATTGCAGCAGATTCTTGACCAGCTGAACCACAGGGGAAGCCCAAGAATCCTGGAGAGGGTAGCTTTTCCCTTCTCCAGCAGATCTTCCCTACCCAGGGATCGAACCGGGCGGTTTCTTTACCAACTGCGCTATGAGGGAAGCCCCTAAAAGTCCCAGCCATCCTTCAAAATCTGGCTCAGTTCTCTGGCTCTGCTGGACCTCCCAGATCACTCCCCAGCCCTGCCAGTCAGCCACCTGCCTTGCCCTGGGAGGAGGCCTGGCTGCTCTGGCATAGTTTTTCTTTCCTTTTCTTTTGTTTTAAAAAAGTACTTTGATAACTTCTCTTATTTGTTTATTGTGTTTGTGCTTGGTTTCCAGACCAGGATGCACGCGGGCTTCTCTAGTTGTGGCGAGCGGGCTTAGTTGCCCTGGGGCATGTGTGATCTTAGTTCCCTGACCAGGAATTGAACCCTCGTCCCCTGCAATGGAGGGCAGATTCCTTACCACTGGACCACCAGGAAGTCCCTTGACATTTCTCTTTTTTTTAATGTTTTTAACACCAAAAACATGTTTATTGGGGTATAGTTGATTAACAATGTTCTGATAGTTTTAGGTGAACAGTGAAGGAACTCAGCCATACATATACACGTATCCATTCTCCCCCCTCCCCCCCTCCCAAGCAGGCTGGCACATAACATTGAGTAGAGTTCGATGTGCTATACAGTAGGTTTTTCTTTCTTTCTTTCTTTTTTTAATGCAGGAGACCCAGATTTGATTCCTGGGTTGGGAAGATCCCCTGGAGAAGGGAATGAAAACCCACTTCAGTATTCTTGCTTGGAGAATCCCAGGGACAGAGGCTCCAGTCCACGTGGTTGCAAAGAGTCGCACGCGACTGAGCAACTAACAGTTTCACTTTTAAAAAATATTTCTTTATTTTTGGCTGTGCAGGGTCTTCACTGCTGCGTGGGCTTTTTTCTAGTTGCGGTGAGTGAGGGCTGCTCTCCAGGTGCAGGCATGGCTTCCCACTGCAGCGACCTCGTTGCTGAGCCCGGGCTCTCGGGCACGTGGGCCTCAGTAGTTGCGGTTCCCGGGCTGGAGAGCACAGGCTCAGTAGTTGTGGTGCACGGGCTTAGGTGATCCTCGGTGTGTGGGATCTTCCTGGAGCAGAGCTCGAACTCATGCTTCCTGCATTGGCAGGCGGGCTCTGCCACGGAGCCACCAGGGAGTCCTCCGCTGACATTTCTTGAAGCCCGAGACGTGGGGTCCTTTTTGTGTCCGGGGTGTTGGAAGCCTGGAGGGCAGAGGTCAGGCCTCCTTGGCGGCCTCCTCTGCGGGCACGCATGTGGCCGAGCACCTTCGATGTGGGTGCAGGGGGTCGTGTCTCAACCAGAAGATGTTGTGTCCCAGGGTCCACGTTGCCCTAGAGGAGTGGGCTCTGGGATAGACCCAGGCCTTTTATCTCCATGTAAGTCCCTTGAGCTTTTCTGAGCCCAAAGTGGCCTCATTTTGCTTTAGGCTTTTAGGTGGGCTTGCCTTGTGGAATTTATCAGCTTGGGGTTAGAAGTGACCCTGGCAGTACCTGAACGACGGTACTGGCGTCAGGTGTCTGCCTTCGGGGTGGGTTTCCTCTCGTCCTTTCTGCTGTGGCTCGTCTTCATCCACGTACGAGGTGTGCGTCTCTGCGATTTCCTTCCTGCAGACTGGTGACGTGGCTTCCAGACGTGCCCAGTGACATCCAGTGGCTGTGGTCGGCCACCTCCCACGTGTGTTCTCAAGCCATGGTGCGTCTGCTCCCCGTTTCCAGGTAAGTGATTTGGTTGTGGGTCTGGGGGTCCACCCGGCACCCTCTCATCTGCTCAGGCCTCACGCGCCATCCTAGGAATGTCATCAGGCCCCGGAGAGGGGGCAGGGACCGTGTCCCCTGGTGCCAGAGGCCCTGCCTTACGGGAGGCAGCTGGGCTCATCAGAGGTCCCAGTGTACCTGCTGGAAGCTAGTGACCGAGACTCCCCTGCAGAGGGTGTCCTGAAGCCCAGGGAGGTGTGTCCGTGGAGCGTAATTTAAAAAAAGTTGTTTATTTAGCTGGGCCAGGTCCTACTTTCAGCACGTGGGATCTTGAGTTGCGACATGTGGGGTCTAGTTCCCTGACCAGGGATCCAACTCCGGCCCCCTGGACTGGGATCACGGAGTCTTAGCCACTGGACAGCCAGGGAAGTCCCCCACTGAGCCCATGTTGAGGGCAGAGGAGGGAGGAGCTGGCTGATGGAGCAGGAGCAGGGCCAACGGACAGGTAGCATTGGTTTGCCTGAAGGGAGTGGCTCGGGTACCGGTAGCACGGGCAGGGGGTGAGGCAGGGAGAGAGGGGCAGGGCCCCTCTGTGTGTGTGTCTGTGTGTGCATGTGTGCGCATCTGTTAATGCAAATTCCCGCCTGACCTTAGACCCCCTGAATTCCGGTCTCTTGGGCTGGAACCCGGCCACCCACACTGTTCACATGGCCCGGGCGCTGCTGCCACCGCTCACTGAAATCTGAACACTAATGAGGAGCAAGGAGGGCCTGGTCCTGTCAGGATTCTGGGACTTTTGTCTTGAAAGTCGTGGACCTCGCCTTCCTCCTCCTTCCCCGGGGGTGATCCTCCTCGCCTCATTAGGTGTCTGCGAGGCTTTTGGGGGCCCAAACTCAGTCCTGACACGTGGCAGGTGCTTGGGAGATGAGCCCTCCAATGTTTCTATTAATACATGTGGAAGGTTCAAAGTAGGGACGGAGGGGTCTGGCTTGTGCGGGGAAAAGGACAGGAGTGGGCTTGCGGAGGCCAGATCCCCAGAGAGGGCAGAACTGGCCCAGCGAGGGGAAGGGCTTGCTCTCCAGAGAAACTGCAGGGCTGAGTGCGGTTCGTAGGCTCCAGTCAGAAGGATGATAGCAGCTGGGAGGCACTGCTGAGCTCCAGGCTGGTCGACAGGCAGGAGCAGGGGTGGGGGGGATGGCAGTGTGGCTGCAGAGGGCCACCCTGGCGGGTGAGCTGGTGTGCCTGGAGGTGACCGATGGGCTCCTCCGGGCCTGTGCACGTCCAGTGGGAGGTGTCCAGGTGGCTGGGAGGGCCACAGGTTTGGAGGCGTGGGATGGTGATGTCAGCCCAGCATGGGGATGGGGGATCCGAGAAGGTGGTGAACTTGGGCTGGGCCACCCTGCATACCCCAGACCATGTGACAATGTCCCCCCTCCGGCATCCCCACTGGCACTGCAGACCAGAGCGGCAGGTCGGCGGCTGAGTCAGAATTCTTCATTTGTTTCAGATCCCAAATCCCGGCAAGCGGCCAACGGCCTTCCTCCACAAGCCAGAACACCGTGGGCGCCGCCGGGCTCTCTGCTCCTCCAAGGACCCAGACACCCACCCTGTGGACGTCCCGCAGAGGCCAGAGCTGACACCTATGATGTATGCAGAATGACCTGTGAGCTGAGTTTATAGTGTCCTGAAACCAAAGACAATCTTTCTGTCTTACAAAAAGCTAGGAAGCGACTCTTGGTGTGCACGGTGGGTGCAGAGCTCAACCAAATCCAGGATATGAGGCTCTAAGTATCGTTGGCTTGGTTGGGAAACTGCACAAGGGAGCCCGGCGTGGGGGCGTCTGTGGCTGACTCATCACCCACTCGGCTGTCCCAGGGCAGGTTCCTAGGGTGACTGGTGTTTGGATCGGGGTCCTTACCAGGGGGAGCTGGGCTACCCTTTGTGCAGTCTCGGGGGTTGAGGGGAAGGACTGTGGTCCCATCTCTCCGTACAGAAAGCAGCCTGTGTCGGGCGAGGTGGGGTGCCATCCTCCCAAGGACACCCCTGGTTTTGGGGGGCATTACGAGGTGGTATCTTACGTGTGCTCTGGTACATCTTGCTGCTGCAGCTTCTGCTAAGTCGCTTCAGTCGTGTCCGACTCTGTGTGACCCCATAGACGGCAGCCCACTAGGCTCCTCTGTCCCTGGGATTCTCCAGGCAAGAATACTGGGGTGGGTTGCCATTTCCTTCTCCAATGCATGAAAGTGAAAAGTGAAAGTGAAGTTGCTCAGTCATGCCCAACTCTTAGCGACCCCATGGACTGCAGCCTACCAGGCTCCTCCGTCCATGGGATTTTCCAGGCAATAGTACTTACCTGTGCTAAATATTTGGTGGCGTTATATTAAACATAACTTTCGGCAGGCACTGAGAGAGGGCCTCAGAGGGCAGACAGACGGAAACCACAGTCACAGACAACAGGCCAAACTGATCACACGGACCACAGCCTTGTGTAACTCAATGAAACTAAGCCATGCCGTGTGGGGCCACCCAAGACGGGCGGGTCATGGTGGAAAGGGCTGACGGAGTGTGGTCCACTGGAGAAGGCAATGGCAAACCACTTCAGTCTTCTTGACTTGAGAACCCCATAAACAGCATGAAAAGGCAAAAAGATAGGACACTGAAAGATGAACCCCCTAGGTTGGTAGGTGGCCAATATGCTACTGGAGATCAGTGGAGAAATAACTCCAGAAAGAATGAAGGGATGGGGCCAAAGCAAAAACACCACCCAGTTGTGGATGGGACTGGTGATAGAAGCAATTTTCGACGCTGCAAAGAGCAGTATTGCATAGGAACCTGGAATGTTAGGTCCATGAATCAAGGCAAATTGGAAGTGGTCAAACAGGAGATGACAAGAGTGAATGTCAACATTCTAGGAATCAGCGAACTAAAATGGACTGGAATGGGTGAATTTAACTCAGGTGACCATTATATCTACTCCTGTGGGCAGGAATCCCTCAGAAGAAATGGAGTAGCCATCATGGTCAACAAAAGAGTCCAAAATGGTGTACTTGGATGCAATCTCAAAAACAACAGAATGATCTCTGTTCGTTTCCAAGGCAAACCATTCAGTATCACAGGAATCCAAGTCTATGCCCCAACCAGGAACGCTGAAGAAGCTGAAGTTGAACAGTTCTATGAAGACCTATAAGACCTTCTAGAACTGAACTAACACCCAAGAACGATGTCCTTTTCATTCTAGGGGACTGGAAAGCAAAAGTAGGAAGTCAAGAAACACCTGGAGTAACAGGCAAATTTGGCCTTGGAGTACAGACTGAAGCAGGCCAAAGGCTAATAGAGTTTTGCCAAGAGAACGCACTGGTCATAGCAAACACCCTCTTCCAACAACACAAGAGAAGACTCTACACATAGGCATCACCAGATGGTCAACAGCGAAATCAGATTGATTCCATTCTTTGCCGCCAAAGATGGAGACGCTCTATACAGTCAGCAAAAACAAGACTGGGAGCTGACTGTGGCTCAGATCATGAACTCCATATTGCCAAATTCAGACTGAACTTGAAGAAAGTGGAGAAGACCACTAGGCCATTCAAGTATGACCTAGATCAAATCCCTTATGACTATACAGTGGAAGTGAGAAATAGATTTAAGGGACTAGATCTGATAGAGTGCCTGATGAACTATGGACGGAGGTTCATGACATTGTACAGGAAACAGGAATCAAGACCATCCCCAAGAAAAAGAAATACAAAAAAGCAAAATGCCTGTCTGAGGAGACCTTACAAATAGCTGTGGATAGAAGGGAAGTGAAAATCAGAAGAGAAAAGGAAAGATATACCCATTTGAATGCAGAGTTCCATAGAATAGCAAGGACAGATAAGAAAGCCTTCCTCAACAATCAATGCAAAAAAATAGAGGAAAACAACAAAATAGGAAAGACTAGCGATCTCTTCAAGAAAATCAGAGATACCAAGGGAATATTTCATGCAAAGATGAGCTCGATAAAGGACAGAAATGGTATGGACCTAACAGAAGCAGAAGATACTATGAAGAGGTGGCAAGAATACACAGAAGAACTGTACAAAAAAGATCTTCATGACCCAGATTATCACGATGGTGTGATCATTCACCTAGAGCCAGGCATCCTGGAATGTGAAGTCAAGTGGGCCTTAGGAAGCATCGCTAAGAAAAAAGCTCGTGGAGGTGATGGAATTCCAGTTGAGCTCTTTCAAATCCTGAAAGATGATGCTGTGAAAGTGCTGCACTCAATATACCAGCAAATTTGGAAAACTCAGCAGTGGCCACAGGACTGGAAAAGGTAATTTTCATTCCAATCCCAAAGAACGGCAATGCCAAAGAATGCTCAAACTACCGCACAATTGGACTCATCTCACACACTAGTAAAGTAATGCTTAAAATTCTCCAAGCCAGGCTGCAGCAATATGTGAACCATGAACTTCCAGATGTTCAAGCTGGTTTTCAAAAAGGCAGAGGAACCAGAGATCAAATTGCCAACATCCGCTGGATCATGGAAAAAGCAAGAGAGTTCCAGAAAAACATCTATTTCTGCTTTCTTGACTATGCCAAAGCCTTTGACTGTATGGATCACAATCAACTGTGGAAAATTCTTCAAGAGATGGGAATACCAGACCACCTGACCTGCCTCTTGAGAAATCTGTATGCAGGTCAGGAAGCAACAGTTAGAACTGGACATGGAACAGACTGGTTCCAAATAGGAAAAGGAGTACATCAAGACTGTATATTGTCACCCTGCTTATTTAACTTATATGCATAGTGTATCATGAGAAACGCTGGGCTGGATGAAGCATAAGCTGGAATCAAGATTGCCAGGGGAAATATCAATAACCTCAGATATGCAGATGACACCACCCTTATGGCAGAAAGTGAAGAAGAGCTAAAGAGCCTCTTGATGAAAGTGAAAGAGGAGAGTGGAAAGGTTGGCTTAAAGCTCAACATTCAGAAAACTAAGATCATAGCATCCGGTCCCATCACTTCATTGCAAATAGATGGGGAAACAGTGGAAACAGTGGCTGCCTTTTTTTTCTGGGCTCCAAAATCACTGCACATGGTGATTGCAGCCATGAAATTAAAAGATGCTTACTCCTTGGAAGGAAAGTTATGACCAACCTAGACAGGGTATTAAAAAGCAGAGACATTACTTTGCCAACAAAGGTTCGTCTAGTCAAGACGATGGTTTTTCCAGTGGTCATGTGTGGATGTGAGAGTTGGAATGTAAAGAAAGCTGAGCGCAGAAGAATTGATGGTTTTGAAGTGTGGTGTTGGAGAAGACTCTTGAGAGTCCCTTGGACTGCAAGGAGATCAGTCCTGAATTTTCATTGGAAGGACTGATGTTGAAGCTGAAAATCCAATACTTTGGCCACCTGATGTGAAGAGCTCCTCTGAAAAGACCCTGAAGCTGGGAACAATTGAGGGTAGGAGAAGTGGACGACAGAGAATGAGATGGTTGGATGGCATCACTGACTCAATGGACATGGGTTTGGGTGGACTCTGGGAGTTGGTAATGGACAGAGAGGCCTGGCGTGCAGCGGTTCATGTGGTCACAAAGAGTCGGACACGACTGAGCGACTGAACTGAACTGAACTATATTAAACATATAGGATTCTTAAAATCCGTTGAATTATCTATTATGAGAATCAATAAAATATTCAGAGAAGAAGCCTTGAAAATAAAAATCCAGCGCATAAGACAGTCACCCTGGCACCTGCCTCCCCCTTCCCCCGCCCAAGCTCTAATGGAGACGAGCAGGAGGCAGGCATGCACCGTCTCTCCAGGGTGGTAATCTGTTGGCAGGCACAGATTACATGGGCCCCCTGCCCCGGGTCATATGACCCAAGGAGCAATGTGTGCGTGTTTTTCTTATTTATGCATTTGAGGATACCAAAAAGGAAAGGAACAATAAGCTCAAATCCTACTTGTGGGCGTGAAAAGTCGCAGCTCTGACCCACATCGTGTAGGTGTCCTGGAGCCGAAGAACCAGCAGGGCCAGACAGAGCACCTCACCGTGAGGGCAGCAGGCAGGGGCTGCCTGTGAAAACACAGGGTCGGCTCGCAGAGCAGGGAAGTGCCCCGTGGCTGGCTCCTCACGTTTCTGGGGCCTCCTGTGCTGGTAACCCTCACTTCCCGAGTGAGGCAAGGCTGAGTGGTGGGCTCCCTGGCCACCTGGGCCCCAGGTCAAAGCACTGTCCCCTTGCTGAGCTGACCTGGACTCCTGGTGACGCCCTCACACCTTCCCCGAGCCCGGAGCTCGGGGTCCCAGTGGCCTTCTCTGCCAGAACCATGGCCCGGGTCTAAACACATGCAACCCCACCTTAGCAGCATTTTACAATAACCAAGACACTTCCATTTAGATAGTATTCTCTGCCTTGGCTCCGACATCTTTGTAAGGAAAGAGACGTGTTAAGATAGGATTACATGGGACTTATTTTCTTACTATCTGTGATTATTCCACCTTGTTACGATGAGCATGTGTTTATTAATTTGTTTCAAACGTGCAGTAAGACGAGGAAGTGTTATTACTTTTTCTTAGGAATATCCAGGGTTCCACCTCACTGCTGCCTCGTCTCGTCCTCATTGGCTGACCCCAGGCCACCCCCCGACATCCTCACCGCCCCCCAGGCCCTCACCTCTCCAGCACTGCGGGTTTCTCATCAGCGTGTGAAACATTCTCAAGTTTCTCCCACCTTGTCATATATTGATGATCCGCTCGGTACGCCTGGATGCTCCAGTATCAGGAATCTGCGGTGTGCAGTCTGATTCATGCCAGGGAGCAGCCGTCTGTTTGGTAAACAGAAAGCAGAGCCTGCTGAGAAGCATGAGCCCAGTCTTGCTAAGGAAATAAAATGTGTGTGTAGAGTGGAGACGGAAATACTGTTGGCCTGGTTACCGACGGTGGTTACCATGATGCCGTTCCCCGTAATTACATTTTATATTAAATTTCTGCGTTCATCAGGAAATAATTCATAATAAATGTGATTGTTGAACCGCTTCCCCGTGTCTCTGCATCCTTCGTGCTGTGCTGCTGTCTTCGGCTCACGGCCAAGCTCCTTTCATCTCTTCTGGGACTCCCCACCCAATCCCTAAGCGGGTTCACGGGCCCGCTGCTCCAGATGGGCCACGCCAGGCCAGGCGGCCTTCACCTGCTCTGTCCTGGACACTGAGGCCCAGACCCTCCTTCCTCTGGGACCCCAGACTCCCCGATTTCCTCCTGGGAACCTGGCTCTTCCCCAGGGCCTGGACATGCTGCTCTGTGGAAAGAATCCAGCCACCCCTGGGGAGGCCTCGCTCACTCTGAGGACTCCCCAGTCTCTGGTTCAGGGGAGAGCCCACCTAACACCGCCCTCCTGCATCAGGTGGCCAAAGTATTGGAGTTTCAGCTTCAGCATCAGTCCTTCCAAAGAACACCCAGGACTGTTCTCCTTTAGGACGTACTCGTTAGATTACCTTGCAGTCCAAGGGACTCTCAAAAGTCTTCTCGAACACCACAGTTCAAAAGCATCAATTTTTCAGCGCTCAGCTTTCTTCATAGTCCAACTCTCACATCCATACATGACCACTGGAAAAACCATAGCCTTGACTAGATGGACCTTTGTTGGCAAAGTAATGTCTCTGCTTTTTAATATGCTGTCTAGGTTGGCCATAACTTTCCTTCCAAGGAGTAAGCGTCTTTTAATTTCATGGCTTTAGTCACCATCTGCAGTGATTTGGGAGCCCAGAAAAATAAAGGCAGCCACTGTTTCCTCACCTATTTGCCATGAAGTGATGGGACCGGATGCCATGATCTTCGTTTTCTGAATGTTGAGCTTTAAGCCAACTTTTCCACTCTCTTCTTTCACTTTCATCAAGAGGCTCTTTAGTTCTTCACTTTCTGCCATAAGGGTGGTGTCATCTGCATATCTGAGGTTATTGAGATTTCCCCTGGCAATCTTGATTCTAGCCTGTGCTTCTGTAGCCCAGCATTTCTCATGATGTACTCTGCATATAAGTTAAATAAGCCGGGTGACAATATACAGCCTTGACGTACTCCTTTTCTTATCTGGAACCAGTCTGTTGTTCCATGTCCAGTTCTAACTGTTGCTTCCTGACCTGCATATAGGTTTCTCAAGAAGCAGGTCAGGTGGTCTGGTATTCCCATCTCTTGAAGAATTTTCCACAGTTGATTGTGATCCACACAGTCAAAGGCTTTGGCATAGTCAAGAAAGCAGAAATAGATGTTTTTCTGGAACTGTCTTGCTTTTTCGATGATCCAGTGGATGCTGGCAATTTGATCTCTTGTTTCCTCTGCCTTTTCTAAAACCAGCTTGAACATCAGGAAGTTCACGGTTCACATATTGCTGCAGCCTGGCTTGGAGAATTTTGAGCATTACTTAACTAGCGTGTGAGATGAGTGCAATTGTGCGGTAGTTTGAGCATTCTTTGGCATTGCCTTTCTTAGGGATTGGAATGAAAACTGACCTTTTCCAGTCCTGTGGCCACTGCTGAGTTTTCCAAATTTGCTGACATGTTGAGTGTAGCACTTTCACAGCATCATCTTTTAGGATTTGAAATAGCTCAACTGGAATTCCATCACCTCCACTAGCTTTGTTCATAGTGATGCTTCCTGAGGCCCACTTGACTTCATATTCCGGGATGTCTGGCTCTAGGTGAATGATCACACCATCATGGTTATCTGGCTCATGAAGATCTTTTTTGTACAGTTCTTCTGTGTATTCTTGCCACCTCTTCTTAATATCTTCTGCTTCTGTCAGGTCCATACCATTTCTGTCCTTTATTGAGCCCATCTTTGCAAGAAATGTTCCCTTGGTAGCTCTGATTTTCTTGAAGAGACCTCTGGTCTTTCCCATTCTATTGTTTTCCTGTATTTCTTTGCACTGATCCCTGAGGAAGGCTTTCTTATCTCTCCTTGCTATTTTTTATAATTTATCGCTATAATATGGGGTCACAAAGAGTCAGACACAACTTAGTGACTGAACAACAACAGCAAGAACCCCAAACTCTTAATTGAGCGCTCTCACACCCCCTCGCTCCTTTGGTGACCATAAGTCTGTCTTCTGTGTCTGGGAGTCTGTTTCTGTTTGGTATACAAGTTCATTTGCATCACATTTTAGATTCCGTGTATAAGTCAGGTCATATGGGACTTGTCTTCCTTTGCCTTCACTTGGTGTGATCATATGGGACTTGTCTTCCTTTGCCTTCGCTTGGTGTGATCGTCTCTAGGTCCATCCATGCTGCTGCAAATGGCATTGTTTCATTCTTTTTTAATGGCTGAGTAATATTCCATTGCGTATATATACACCACGTCTGTATCCATTCATCTGTTGATGGATATTTAGGCTGGTTCCATGTCTTGCATAAGCAAAGTTTCTGTCTGCCTTCCCCCACTGCAGACTAAATATAGGAACATACAATAGCCAGACCACACATAAAAAGAGAATTCTGACATATGTAGCAACCAGCCAAGAAACCAACGCAGCATCTGAAGTAACTGGCCCCGGACACCCGCCACAAGGGGAGTCAGACTTGTAGGCGGTCAGATCACTATCTCTAGCAACCGGTCCAGGAAGCCAAACAAAAACCCGGTGACCACCATCCTCACAAGACCAGGATCTGTGGGCAGAGTCTTTGCGTCTGAGCCACCAGGGCAGCCCTGATCACGGACAGCTTCCCCAATTTCTGTCTTGCTTCCAACTAAGAACCAGAGAAAGTCAAATACACTTCAGTGCTCTTCAGTTCAGCCACTCAGTCAGGCCCGACTCTTTGCGACCCCATGGACTGCAGCACGCCAGGCCTCCCTGTCGATCACCGAGTCCCAGAGTTTTCTCAAACTCATGTCCACTGAGTCGATGATGTCATCCAACCATCTCATCCTCTGTCATCCTGCCGGGGACCAGCCCCGGCTGATCCAGGGTATTCGAAGGAGAGACGGCTAGTCGAGGGTCAGGGAATAACTGCTTAATTACACTTTAATTAAGGATACAAAGAGTAATAGAATAAGGATAGCTCAGTGAGGAAATTCAGTGGAGAAAAGCGGCTGAAATAAGGATAGCTCAGTAGGAAAATTCAGTGGAGAAAAGAAGCTGAGTGGCTTGGTTTACGCGGAAAATCAATATAACCCGTGACACCAGGTTAGCTCTGACCACGGAGGCCGCAGGCGCCCTCTCGAATAGCGGAAGGTGCCCCACCTTAGACACCTTCTCGAGTGGGTCTTAGAAGCCCAGGCAAATAAATGGTCGCAGAGGACATCCGCGCTCCAGATGGACACTCAGCTGGAATTTGGGAGAGAGAGTGACATGGGGAGACCAAGTTTCAGTGAACAAGGCCCGCACTTTATTTTCCAAAGTAGTTTTTATACCTTAAGGTATGCATAGAGGATAATGGGGGAAGGGGTAGAGTCATGCAGCAAGCCAGGCTTTCTTCCTGCAAACTTATCATATGCAAAAGTTCAGGTGATTGACATCATCTTCTGGCCCGGAGGCCTGTTAACATTTTAAGAAACTTATCTTTCTCTAAAGGTGATTATTCCAAAGTCAGGCGCCAGCCTTCCAAAAAGCATTGGACAAAGCTGCACTTTACATTTCTATACACCCATTATATCAATCAATACACTGCCAAGGACACAGTAGGTAAGGAGTATGGAGACTTAGCAGCAAACATTGGCCCAACAAGTGAAAAACCCTTCACCAATACATTTTCTAATCAATCTTTTAACTACTCAAAGGAATCTGTGTTTAGGCAGTTTAGAACATCTCCTGCCTCTCACAGTTGGGAGGCTCTGAACAATCACATGTGGCCGGAAAAACCCATTCAGGCAGGCTAGAGGATTTCCAAAGGAGTTTGTAGGTTGAAACACTGTCACATCCAGGAATTATTAACTGGAGCTGTAAGCTAACTCTTTTTTTTTTTTTCAGAGAGAGGTAGTGGGGGACAGCCCCCCGTAAAGTCAGAGGTGTAGGTGAAAGCACAAAGCAGAAAGTAGGCAGACTCTGGTTTTGGGGGTAGATGCTCGAGAATTTCCAGGGGGACTCCTGAGGCTCGATCCCGCCTTTGCGTATGCCGAGCCTCCTTCCTCATGACCTTTGTCATGGGCGGAGTGCTCACGCTGGCTCCCGGCAGTGATAGAATTCCAGTTGAGCTATTACAGATCCTCACTCAATATGCAATATGCCGGCTCCCAGCATCTCCCCCTTTTTTATTTCTTAAAACAGCCAGATGCAGCTCAGTCGCGAGCTTCTGAATGTTCTGCCGAAGAATCCTGACAATACAAGGAAGAATGAATATGAGAAGCAAAATTAAAGCACCAGCAGCGATGTATCCAAGGATATTAGACAGAATGTTTTTTCCTGAAATGAAGTTAGAGAAAGTGTGAAAAAAGTCATTAGCTGCCCCAGCGGCAGTAAAATCCAGTCAAGAGTGTTTCAGGGTCTGTATTTGATTATGAAGTTTCCCTAAGTCCAGGCCAATGTCAGAGCTGTTCCAAACACCTGAGATATGATTTTTGATTTTTTCCTATTCATAATCTGTCTCGTTTACCTTTAAAGATGTCATGCATATCCACCAGTAATCAGCGTGGCAAGACAGAGCCATTTTCACTTTTAAAGTCTGTAACTCAGTCCCAATATGCATTATTGCCTCTTCTAAGGCGTCTACTCTCATCTCTAATTTCCTATCTATAGCTTCCTGTGTTGCTAGAGTTAGTGAAACATTTTTAGACATGGTATCAACATATTGGGCAGTATGCACTTGTTGAGTCAATGATATTGCTGCCACAGTAACAGAAGTAATTGCGGTTATTAAAGCCGATATTCCTAAAATAAGTAAGCCCACAAATCGCCGTTGTTGCATTAAATCTCGTAGTTGTTGTAACACGGCAAGACTATAGTTATATCAATAAGTGGTTACATTATAAGATAAGGTGGATGTTGTAACGCTTACAAAGGAGCAAATATTATATTGAGGGTTTAAACAAGATGAGAGCATACATTGTTCACAGGTCACTACATTGGGTCCACCAGTTTAAAGTCACATGTACATTAAGTTTTCCAGAATCGTTGGTAAAGAGAAAAACATAAGGAGAGGGTAGACAAGCCAAATCAGAATAAGTAGAATTATTTTCTGGTTGGAGTTCGCGCTGCAGCAGCCCCGTCGGTCCCGCCGGGATCTCGATGTTTATCTTGCCTCCCCTTCTGGCGGGCTCCTCTTTTGCGATCGAAGCAATGGGGGAACTGGATGTCTGGGGGTCTGCAACATGGTGAATCAGCCTGTCTAAATTGGAGAATCTGTATTCTGTGGAAAAATATAAGCACATCCTCGACCGATAGTTAATAATGGGTCAGGACCCTTCCATTGTCCTGAGAGGGCCTTCCATTTGACTAATGGTTTTGTATTTAATTGCTCTGGGCACCAATGGGAAGCATTGCAATAATTCCAGCTGAATCAGTATTTAAAATATTTATTACGAAAAGAGCATGTTGCAAGATTTGATGGGAGAACTATACTTAAACTCCCCTTCTTTTAGTTTTTTGAATTATTTGGATTTTTAATGTTGGATGTGTTCTTTCAACAATGGCTTGTCTCTGTGGGTAATAAGGGATGCCTGTATTATGTTTAATTTGAAACTTTATGCAAAATTTCTGAAAAGACTTAGAACTGTAAGCAGGAGCATTGTCAGTTTTCAAAACTTTTGGCAGGCCCAAATATGAAAAACAAGTAAAGAGATGTTGTATTACATCTTTACCTGCCTCTCCGGTACAAGCAGTTGTAATAATAACGTGAGAAAAGGTATTTATAGTTACATGAACAAAAGACAGTTTTCCGAATGAAGAGACATGAGTTACATCCGTCTGCCAGAGTACGTTAGGTTTGAGACCATGAGGATTAACTCCCATAGGTAGATTATTATAAACAGTGGGGCAGTGTAAGCAAGAACGCACAATCTCTCGAGCAGTCTCTCTGGGAATTTGGAATTGATGTCTTAAAGCAGTAGCGTATTGATGATGAAGTGAGTGAGAGGCTCTGGCCTCCTCAATCACAGTAGCCACTGTATTTCTGGTTAACAAGTCAGCCAAATCATTAAAGGCATTTAAAGGGCCGGGCAATCTGGAATGAGCCCGAATATGTCCAATGAAAAATATTTTATTTCTTTTCCAAATTTGTTGTTGTAATTTAGTTAACAAATGAAATATGGTAGTTTTATTTTCAGGCAGGACCGCAGTCTCAATGTGTGTAAACAGCCTGACCACATACTGAGAATCAGAGTAAAGATTAAATTCCTCATCTGCAAACATAGCAAAAGCCTCTATGACTGCTGTTATTTCAGCTCTTTTAGCTGAAGTTTTTTGTGTTTTTAAAACTTTTTGGTGATTTTTAGTAACTATGAAGGCTTTACCATTTGTTGACCCATCAGTAAAAACTATTTGAACATTTGGAACAGGAGATTGTTTATATCTGACAGGAAAATTAACTGGATGTCTGGATATAAAATTCAGCAAAACATGTGAAGGTAAACAATGCAAAAATTTTTGACCAAAATAGTTTCCTATAGCAATCTGCCAATTTTCATCAAACATTAGAAGCACATCAAGTTGTTCTTTATTATATGGAATTACAATTTTTGATGACTCTTTACCAAATAATTTAATGTTCTACTTTTTTCCTTTAATATCAAAGTAGCTATCAATCCTAGATAAGAAGCCACTACTTTTTTAGTTTGAGCGGGAAGATGGACCCACTCTAGGGAGCCGTTTTGCCATAAAACCAATTTTTTGTCTGGCTTCCCCAATTACACCTATGGGGGTTTTATGGCAAAGGAATTGTCAAGCAGTTGTCAATTTAATTTTTTAATTTTTACATTTTAACAACATAAATTTAGAGATATGTTAATTTAGGTCTAATGTTTAGTTTAGGTCTCTGTACAAATTTAAATAATAAATGTATAACCTCCTTATCTCATTTTAGTATATAGATATACCTAAATGCAAAATGTATTTATATATGTATTTATATATGGCAACAAGTATAAAGTTATTGACATATAATATATATAAATCAATATACTTGAATTAATCTTTATAATTAATATATTAATTAATATATATTACAGCAATACAACACGTACACAGCTAATACCAACCAACACAAACCAATGCACTGCAATAATACATGTCACACATATATAATTATACAGTATATAGAACATATATCATCACAGCACATCAATCCATACCAATTAATATCAGCCACTCACACATTATATTACTGTAATATATATTTAATTATACAGTATATATATAATATGTATATATAGCATACATATTTATATACAAATTAATCAAGTATAGATCTATAAATAGAATTAGGTATACCTTTATTATATTTTATTTATACCCATACCTAACTAGGCAAACTGCAATTATGTAAATATATTTATATTATGTATTTATAACAACATATAAAGTATTGTTAATTGTACCGCCTGTTGATGACTAAGAAATTGAGAAAACCCTTCTCTGAGTATCTCCTATTTGAGACAGCACGTCCCTCCCCCATAGGGTAAAGGGGAGCATAGGAACTACATAGGGTTGAAAAGTTCCACAGGTATCCTCAAACTGCCAATCTAACATTTTTGAACTTTTAACTACTGTGGGGGCTAGAGGGCAAATGAAACAAAATTTGACCCCTGAAATCTATCAGGGCAACTTGCCAATCATCACTATTTTGTAAAAGACTTGCAGTTGATCCTTATTGAGTGAAATTATTATATTTGCTACTTCTTTTCTAAAAAGTTCTACACTTCTTTTTTCCTCATTTTATAATTAATTGTGTCACCAAGCTGGGATAAGATAAAACTATTTTTCTTGGGGTCACTGATAGATGGAACCAATGGGCCTTTTTGTCACAAGCGCCTTGTAGGTGTATGTTTTGTGGCAAGAATAATTTAATCTCATCTTTTGGTAATATTAATCCTAATTAACTGATCATTTAAAGTCTCATCTACTTTAACAAGAGCAGTCTGTCATCTTAGTCAACTTTCGCTTAGATCTGGAATTAGGATCGCTTTTTAAGTAATCAAACAAAGGCTTTAAATCTGCAGTAGTCAGTTTTAAATGTGGGTGTATCCAATTACTGTCCCCTAATAACCCCTAATAATTTTTGGAAATCATTTAAAGTTAGTAAACAATCTCTCTGCAGCTTCAAATGGGCATTATCAATTTTTAAAACTTTTGGCACCTAAATATGAGAAGCAAGTAAAGAGGTGCTGCACAACATCTTTATAACTTCTCCAATTATCGTTTTGTAAACTAAATCTGGTCTATAGCTTTTTAGATGACAAGTAACCATCTAATCTTTGCTTGAATACTTCCAGCAACGGGGAACTCACTACTCTTCAAGGTTTTAAACTCTCCCTCACCTTTTTTTCTATAGCATTCCCACTCCGCTTTTTCTAATCCCACCAACTCATTTTCAGTAGTATGTGTTGGCCAGGAGCTGGGTCAGTCTTTCCCAGAAATGTTAAGAGACGTCTGTTCTTGTGTCTAATAGCCCTGACATTTTACTTTCTTGAATTAAAAGATCTTTTAAAGGCCTTGGAGCTGTAATTTCCTGCACCCAAAAGGCTAGATCACTAGATCTAAACGCTCTGTGGCTCTTAGCTTGAGAAGTCAAGTTTTTTCCTGTCTGATAAGGTAAAAGCAAAAACTGTTATTCTTTTGACCTTTATTAATTTGCACAGTTTTAGTAGGCTGCGAGATCAAAACTTTAATTTCTCTAATATAATCAGAATCTACTACACCATGCACCACCGAATTTTTTTTTTTTTTTTAAGAAAGCGAGCTACGCCCTAGCACAAGTCTTACAATGCCCTCAGGCAGGGGGCCAGCCACTCCCATTGGAATTGGAGTAACCAGCTAGTCAAGGGTTAATATTGTTGCTAAATCCCCTTATGGTTTTTCTCTTAGCCTGGGTGAGACCCCCCTGAGGGGGTTTTCTCCAAGGAGCACGCTCTGCATATTGTGCATGCAGTCTTGTTTTAAAAGCTCCACTGTTTAAAAAACTTTTTTTTTTTTCTCAGGCTTAGGTAACACTTTGAGAGGCTTTGGGGGCAAAGCGGGGAACTCTTGGGCCCTGAAAAGCGCAAAAGGAGGCGGCGGCGATGGCCTTAAATCATAAACTGGTGGATAAGTTTTTTGTTTTTTAAAGGTTTGTGCAGAGCGGGAGGGAGCTCGCCAGGGCACCTGGTCACAGTGTCTCTTACTGTCTTTCTCTCTCTCTTCCTGCCTTTCTCACTTTTTTTTTTTCACCCTTCTTTTTTCGCTACCCTTCTTTCCTTCATTTCTTTTTCTTTACCCTCTTCTCTTCCTTAATTTTTTTTTTATCTTTTTCTCTGTATCTCCTTTTTTAACTTCCTTTTTCTATCTTGATGCGTTCCCTGATTCCTTCTTTTTCCGTTCCTCTCCTTTTCACTCTTTAGCTCTTTTTCTAGATCTTTTTCTATTTTCTTTCCTTTTTTTTTTTTTCCACTTTTTTTTTTTTTCTTTTTTTTTTTTTTTTGCTTGGGTGAGGCCCCCCGAGGGGTTTTTCTGCAATGAGCAGGCTCTGTATATTGTGTATTCTTTAAAAGCTCCTTTGTTTTAAAAAAAATCTTTTTTATCTTTTTCAGCTTTAGGCAATTGTCTGGGAGACTTTGGATGTAAACTGGGGAATTCTTAGGCCCTGGGAGGTGCAAGCGGAGGTGGGGTAGTTGCCTTAAATCAGAAATTGTTGGATAAATTTTTAAAGGTTTGTGTAGAGGGGGAGGGGGCTCGCCAGGGCGCCCGGCCGCAGCGTCCTGTAAGCCCTCTCCTTCCTCGGGAGGTAGAGCACAGTCTCCCTCCTTTCCTTTGTCAATGGCAGAAAATATGATCTGCGCAGAAGGTGGAGACCCACTACCATCCACCGCTATAGCTTCTCCCATAGGCTATCCCACAGCCTCATGAGGAGGGTCCAGAACATTTTTAATCATATTTATAGGATAAGTTTTTAGTTGTTTTTTACCTTCACCCAAGTATCTAAATTAACAGTAGCCTCTTTATCAGTTTGAAGATTACTTGTATAAAGAGTTGTCATTCTTAGTTTCAGTGTTACCCATGTCAGAAAATTAAGTATAATAGAAGATAAAGCTTTTAGCTTTTAAAAGATCAGGCTTTTTTTTGGCCTTTTAACTTCAGAAACCGTTTTCTCTAAGTCTTCAACACTTTCAACACTTCCCACTCCTCAGCCCTGTCTATCCTACAGGGGGGTCCGCGGCACCCTTGAGTGGGGTCCTAGCCGTCCCGAACATTGGAAGGACAATAGGGGCTGATGACCCAGATTGTCCCGGGGGGGGAAACAGAAGGCTGATGACCCAAACTGTTTCGAGGGGGGAGCAGTAGAGCTGATGACCCAAACTGCTCCGTGGGGGAACAAGAGAGCTGATGACCCAGTTGTTCCGAGAACGGGGGAGCAAAAAGGGCTGATGACCCTAATTGCTTTGGGGAGCTTACCTTCGAAGTCCCTGTCTCGGGCGCCACCTGCCGGGGACCAGCCCCGGCTGATCCAGGGTATTCGAAGGAGAGACGGCTAGGCGAGGGTCAGGGAATAACTGCTTAATTACACTTTAATTAAGGATACAAAGAGTAATAGAATAAGGATAGCTCAGTGAGGAAATTCAGTGGAGAAAAGCGGCTGAAATAAGGATAGCTCAGTAGGAAAATTCAGTGGAGAAAAGAAGCTGAGTGGCTTGGTTTACGCGGAAAATCAATATAACCCGTGACACCAGGTTAGCTCTGACCACGGAGGCCGCAGGCGCCCTCTCGAATAGCGGAAGGTGCCCCACCTTAGACACCTTCTCGAGTGGGTCTTAGAAGCCCAGGCAAATAAATGGTCGCAGAGGACATCCGCGCTCCAGATGGACACTCAGCTGGAATTTGGGAGAGAGAGTGACATGGGGAGACCAAGTTTCAGTGAACAAGGCCCGCACTTTATTTTCCAAAGTAGTTTTTATACCTTAAGGTATGCATAGAGGATAATGGGGGAAGGGGTAGAGTCATGCAGCAAGCCAGGCTTTCTTCCTGCAAACTTATCATATGCAAAAGTTCAGGTGATTGACATCATCTTCTGGCCCGGAGGCCTGTTAACATTTTAAGAAACTTATCTTTCTCTAAAGGTGATTATTCCAAAGTCAGGCGCCAGCCTTCCAAAAAGCATTGGACAAAGCTGCACTTTACATTTCTATACACCCATTATATCAATCAATACACTGCCAAGGACACAGTAGGTAAGGAGTATGGAGACTTAGCAGCAAACATTGGCCCAACAAGTGAAAAACCCTTCACCAATACATTTTCTAATCAATCTTTTAACTACTCAAAGGAATCTGTGTTTAGGCAGTTTAGAACATCTCCTGCCTCTCACAGTTGGGAGGCTCTGAACAATCACATGTGGCCGGAAAAACCCATTCAGGCAGGCTAGAGGATTTCCAAAGGAGTTTGTAGGTTGAAACACTGTCACATCCAGGAATTATTAACTGGAGCTGTAAGCTAACTCTTTTTTTTTTTTCAGAGAGAGGTAGTGGGGGACAGCCCCCCATAAAGTCAGAGGTGTAGGTGAAAGCACAAAGCAGAAAGTAGGCAGACTCTGGTTTTGGGGGTAGATGCTCGAGAATTTCCAGGGGGACTCCTGAGGCTCGATCCCGCCTTTGCGTATGCCGAGCCTCCTTCCTCATGACCTTTGTCATGGGCGGAGTGCTCACGCTGGCTCCCGGCAGTGATAGAATTCCAGTTGAGCTATTACAGATCCTCACTCAATATGCAATATGCCGGCTCCCAGCATCATCCCCTTCTCTGCTTGCTTTCAGTCTTTCCTACCATCAGGGTCTTTTCCAATGAATCAGTTCTTTGCATCAATGTGGCCAAAGTATTGGAGTTTCAGCTTCAACATCAGTCCGTCCAATGAATATTCAGGACTGATTTCCTTTAGGATGGACTGATTGGATCTTAAAATCGGTTAAAATAGGGAATTTTACATCCTGCGCATTTTACCAGGATTGGAATAAAAAAGAAGGTCTTCCCTGATGACCCAGTGGCTAAGACGCTGCCCTCCCCATGCAGGGCGCTGAGGTTTGATCCCTCATCAGGGAACTAAATCCCACAGGCTGTTGATACAACTGAGAGTTCAAGTGCCTCAACGTGCCTCCCATGCCTCAACTAAGCGTTCGCACACTGCAGCTAAAGATCCCTTTGATGCTGCATTGAAGACCAGGGGCTGCAAGATGAATCAACACATACTTAGAACAAACTCAGCCTTGTGTGATGGGTGCTTCTGTTTAAAGACACCTCGTGTGACACACACATGGCTCATCCATGTGGAACCGCCACTGGCGCCGTTCCTAAGCTCACTGACACGCCATCGTCTCCACAGTGAGGCCGGCACAGCCCTCCTGAGCTTGGCCGCACCAGGGGGCCCTCAGCTCTATGCCTGGGGACCATTTTAAGCTGCAAAATCGCCGCCAAAGGGCACCAAAATGTGAAACAAAGAAGTAAACCCATGACAGAAAGGACCCTTGTTATAGCCGGGACTGAGACAGGCAGGGACAGCTGTCAGCCACGGCGGGACGGCAGGTATGGGGCGACTTGGACGTTGTGGCTGCTCTGCAGATACCCATGAATGGCCAAAAACAGAGCTGTTCGCATTAATCTGCATTTATAAATATGCTCCAGTGAGTTCTAGGGGAGTTTGGGAATACAGAACCATAAAGAGTGAGGATGGCTGAGTGTTTCTTTCCTTTCTGAGCTGGTCTCTCCTTCTCTGTGACTTTCTCACTTGTCTCCCAGCCGGTGGTGTGGCTGTTTCCTGCCCAATACGATGGACAATCCTAGGACTGTTCCTCCTGAAGATTTATAGGCCAGGCAGACCTACCCCTGACTTTTGCAAGTGACATGGGTTTGACCCACTATCCCAGTGTGTCTGGGACCAAAAGATTTCCCAGGATGTACGACTTTCAAGTGCCCAAAGCAGGGAAGTCCCTGGCAAACTGAGCTGAGTCGGACTTTGTATATATATATGTGTGTGAAAAAGATCTAAAGGTTTTAAATCTATATAATATGGCTGAAAGTTGAAACCTTAGTCAATGCTTTTATCAAGATAAAACTATTTGCAACTCCACTGGCCCACTCTCACCTAGCTGCCAAAGTAAAGAGTAACAGGTTTCGTGCCTTAGAGTCAGGCCAGTGAACTAACCAGCTTAATAGCAACAGGTGTTTCTTAATACCACAAAGTGTTCCTCAGTCTTTGGGTACCGCTGCTGCTGCTGCTGCTGCTAAGTTGCTTCAGTCATGTCCACCTCTGTGCAACCCCATAGATGGCAGCCAACGAGGCTCCCCCATCCCTGGGATTCTCCAGGCAAGAACACAGGAGTGGGTTGCCATTTCTTCTCCAATGCATGAAAGTGAAAAGTGAAAGTGAAGGTGCTCAGTCCTGTCCGACTCCTAGCGACCCCATGGACTGCAGCCCACCAGTCCCCCCCGTCCATGGGATTTTCCAGGCACGAGTACTGGAGTGGGGTGCCATTGCCTTCTCCGCAGTCTTTGGGTACAGCCACTGCCAAAACAGCCCACATTAGATCAGGATACCTTGATGTTTAGGACATGAAGTTCGGCAGGGAGTGGACACTTGCTGTTTCTGGGTAACACCACTGCGTGCCATGTACCTTAATTGGCCCCAGACTACCAGACAGAGCTTTGACCTGGTCATTCCTAAATGCTTTGACTCGCAGTCAAATTCTTGCTCCGTGAGCAGTTCTAGCAAGGCATAACGGAGTGGTGGGGCTCCAGGGGCCCGATGTGCCAGTGCCATCTGTAGTGGGGCCAGTCTTGTGGAGTGAGCCCTCCACCCATGGAGACCGTGTTAACTCTGGGTAACAAGCGTCAGACCTGAACGCAATGCTGGACACCCAGCTGGTGCTTCTGAGAGTTGTTGAAGTGGTGCTGGAAAAGTTGTCAACATAATGATGTCAGAAGCTTGGTGGGGAAAAACAGCATGAAAGTGTTATTCACTCCGTTGTGTCTGACTCTTTGCAACCCCGTGGAATGTAACCCACCAGGCTCCTCTGACCATAGCATTCTCCAGGCAAGAACACTGGAGTGGGTAGCCATTCCCTTCTCCAGGGGATCTTCCTGATCCAGGGATCAAACGTAGGTTTCCTGCCTTGGCAGGCAGATTCCTTACTGTCTGAGCCTCCAGGGAAGCCCATAAAACAGCTGAACGTCAGGAATCCCCACAAAGTGTTAACATAGGTTAACACTACGTGCCGCCTCTGCAGGGTGCAAGGGTTCAATCCCTGCTTGAGGAACTAATACTCTGCAAGCCTTGTAGTGTGGCCAAGAAAACCCCGCAAAACAAAAACTGCCTACCCTCACACAGCGGGATTGCTTAAAAGGAGTTCCTGGGTTACCACTTCCTGGTAGGTTTAAGTTGAGACCTTGGGTAGAATAAGCTCAAGACGTGGTGATTTGGATCATCATTTCGGTTTGGAAACAGCTCCTCCTGCCTCTTTCCTCCCATAACTTCCATTGGAATCACTGAAATGAACAGAATTTTAGCTATCAGCATTATTTCACCCTTTAGTTTATTTAATAATTGACTTTGGCTCTGGAAAACTTCTCATATGTCCATGTATATATATTTACCCAAAAGTTCAATGATAGCTTACCAAACTTGATATAGTTGTAGACTTACTGCATCAGGGCCTCCTTTTGGAGAATATTCCCAGCGTGGGAGTAGTGGTTTGCCGCCCGCTTGTCACAGTGGCATGCCAGGCTCAGTCCCTGGCGTTGGCTGTGAAGTCCTCATCTCCCTTTCTTTACCCTTGGATGTGTGGCAGAAATATCAGCATTGCCTTGTTTCCCATCCGTAGTTTGGATATTGTGAAAATGGTGTCAGTATCTGGCCTTAAAATATATTTGTGTACTCATTCTCCAAATAAGAGAAGTATTTTGAATTTTCTGTTTAATCCATCGGGAAGTAAAGAAATATCTCATTTCCCTCTTTAAATTTATACCAGGTACTAATGCTTTTAAAGACCCAGCCGTTTAAAAATTTTCCCTTTATGTCAGTTTACCAGGAACATTTCCAATAATGAACTTTTACATAGTGGTTCGTAGTACGGATGCAGGGGGGAGCCTGACCACTTTGGCAAAGCAGGTCATGTGCTATCTTCCCTTCCGTCCTTAAAACGTGCATTTATATCACATACAGGTTTGACACTGAATGTTGAAAAGCAAAGTAGGATCTGCTATAGGTCCCTTTAAATTTTATAGAAAACATCGAGGTTTTTAAAAGGTTACGTAAATGTACACTATCTTAAAATACTTGACTGTTGTCAATAAAGTGTTAGTATTTGTGAAATTATTAGTCCCATTCAGAAATATTTCTTATATTTCCTGGAAATTTGTGGCATAATAAAACATATCCAGAGGTTATGTGTTTATGATATTATTTTCCAAACAATAAGTTTATTATTTTTAGGATAAACATGACTTGTTTCCTTGGTTTCGGGCATATATTAACTTGCGAATCACTGAAGTTATCTGTCTCATCTTTCTAAAATCGTTACTGATTTTATTGCACTGCAGTTACCTTTAGAGAGGAAGAGGAAGGCTTTCCGGTGTGTATTTCTAAGGGAATTTGCTAAATGTAAATAGCTTGTCAATGGAGAAGGCAATGGCACCCCACTCCAGTGCTCTTGCCTGGAAAATCCCATGGACGGAGGAGCCTGGTAGGCTGCAGTGCATGAGGTCGCTAAGAGTCGGACACGACTGAGCGACTTCACTTCGCTCACCCTCACACGGTTAAGGAAACTAAGCTAAGAGGTAAAAGATCTAACTCTGCTAATGAGTGGCAAAGCCTGCATTTGGGCTCAGTCATCCCTGGCGGCTCAAATGATAAAGAGTCTGCCTGCTGCGGGACGTCTGGGTTTGATCCCTGGGTGGGGAAGATCCCCTGGAGGAGGAAATGGAAACCCACTTCAGTATTCTTGCCTGGAGAGTTCCATGGACAGAGGAGCCTAGCGGGCTAGAGTCCATGGGGCCGCAAAGAGTCGTACACGACTGAAGCAACTACCACAACAACACTGATCCCATCCAAAGCTCACAGCCTGCCCTGCGGGAGCACTGGGCAAGGGGCTGAGAGCTGGGACCTGGGACCCCTGCTCAGACCTTTCTTCTCTTTGTTTGGGCACGAGGGTGTCCACTTGCTGTTCATGTACCGCAGAGTCACTCTCAGCCCTGCTCCTCTCCCACCTTCATCCGGGTCACACCACAGAGCACAGATGTCCCTGGCAGCTGCCATGAATGTGTATCTGTGGATTGGAAGAGAACGCAAAGGCCAGTGGCTGTTGGCAAGACAACTCATCTGGAACCTGCATTCACAGCCTCTAATTTTAGTCGTAAGAGCAGCTATGCAACACAGGAGGGCTGGCGGAGGCAGGAGTCCCCGGTAAGGGGCAGGAGTCGTCGAGAGATTGTGGACCCAGCAGACCCTGCCAACAGCCTCAGTTTTCTCACCCAGAAATTTCATTTCTGTCCCACCCTGAGTGTAGGGTGGGTGTGGAGAGCAGTTAGTCGGGGCAGGCCTGTGAGTTGAGCCCCACCCTCACCCTAGCCAAGCCAACATGGTCCAGGACAATCAGAGGGTCAGCCCTTTCCTTGTGTTGGACTTCCATCAGTGAAGTGTCTGTGTGAGGTCGCCGTTGGTCCAGGTGGTCACTCAGGTCTGATCCCACATCCCAGGGTCTGGTCCATAGAGGCGAGACAGACTGGCTCACCCTGGGGGTCTGCAGTTCCTGAAGCAGCCCAGCCTCAGCCTCTGCTCAGATCCTGGCATGCCCCTCCTCCGTATATACCTCCAGATACGGGCTCAGCTGGAGCAGGGGATGACTCAGACTTGGGAAATTCTGTGCGTGGGGGTGGGGCATGCATAAGCGATGTGGCCAGGGCATAGGTGAGATTCGGAATCCTGGCAGCATCTCCACCAGTGGTTTTACAGATGAGGATTACACAAAGTGGGAGGTCTGACCCAAGGCCCACACTCTGCACCCCACATGGGCTTGGTGGAGGGGGAAGGGGGTGCCTCTGTCCACAAAACGGGCTGGGATGGCCCAGCAACCATGGGGTGGCTGCTGCCTGTGCAGCTCTGGGTGAAAGCCTAACCTCCCTTGCGGGCTGCTGTGCAAATCCTCCGTGCAGTGCCGTCACAGAGCCCAAGGGCATCCCAGGCACTTCCCAAGGGCACAAAGAATAACTCAGGCCTGAGCCTCTGGAACCCCGAGATCCTGCACGGCACTCCCACCCCCAAGCACCTGTTATGTACAATTTTGACTTAGAAGTGAAGTTTTGAAAGGGACCTTCGTGTCATTATCATTCAATGAAAAATCTCCACCATTTGCCGTGAACTGAAGACATCGTGCAAAAACTTGCAGGAAGTCAAAACCATGAAATTCCATTCAGACGCTGGTGCCTACTGCCAGCTTGCTTCCTCCTGTAAAAAGGTAAATGAATACTCTGTCAGAAGGACATGAAGAACCTAAGTGGCGGACTCCCTCGGTGGTTCGTCTGCCCACTAACGCAGGCCACAGGAATTATACCCCTGGTCGAGGAAGATTCCACCCACTGCGGAGCAACTAAGCCCCTGGATCCCAGTTACTGAAGCCCAGGCGTCCTAAAAGCCCACGCGCTGTAACTCCTGAGCCTGAGGGTTGCAACTGCTGAAGCCGGTGTGCCTAGGGCCTGCGCTGGGCAACAAGAGAAACGAGGAGAAACCCAAGCACTGCAGTGAAGAGGAGGTCCCCTGGGGCAGCAAAGAAGATACAGGGCTACCGAAAATTTAAAAAAAAAAAAAAAAAGTTGTTTTTAAACTTAAACAAAGAACGTTAAGTAGGCAGCTGTAACGTTCTAACTGGTTTAAGGGGTGAAAAGGAACCGGCAAGGAAGCTCTCGATCTCCACTGTCAAAGGAGCTTGCAGGAACTCCCTCCTCCACCCTCACCTGGCGCAGGTCTTCCGCTCTCTTCTCCGCAGGGTCCAGACCCCTCCCAGCCTCCCGCCTCCGGGGAGGGCGGGCTGGCCGCGCTACCCGCACTGGGCCGCCCGAGGCTCGCTCGCGTGGTCCGAGCGGGGCGGGGCCGGGGCCGGTGACGTCGCGCCGGGAATAGCCCGGGCTGCGGCGCCCAGGCCCGGCGGAGAACCAGGGTGGGCGCCGGACGGAGCCGAGGCGCGCTCGGACCCCGGCCCACCGCCCCAACCTGCCGCCGCTATGTACGACCCCGAGAGCGGCTGGAGCCTGTCCTTCGCCGGCTGCGGCTTCCTGGGCTTCTACCACGTCGGGGTGACCCGCTGCCTGAGCGAGCACGCCCCGCAGCTCCTCCGCCACGCGCACAAGTTCTTCGGCGCCTCGGCGGGCGCGCTTCACTGCGCCTTTTTCCTCTCCGGGATCCCGCTGGGTAGGTCCCGGGCTCCGCGCCGGGATGGGGCGCGCGATGGGAGCCGGGGCTGGAAGCGGGCCCTGCGTGGGTAAAGCCGGGGTCTCCCCCAAACAGTTGCATCGTCCAGTGCATCTTTTTTTGCCCGGAGCCGGGGAGCCCTGGAAGCGGGGCGTGGAAACCCGGAGCGCATCCTCGCCTCCATTCCCTTTTGGCGCCCGGGCTTGGAGGAAGCCCCGCTCCCCATTCCGGGACTGAGAGCCAGGTGGTCTCGGAGAGACGGGGAGGAGGGAACGTGACGCGGTCGGGGGAGCGGAGTTCCCATTTCCCCTGCATGAGGCCAGGAGGGAGGTTTGGGGCTGTGTCCCAGGCAGGGGTGAGTACCTTCTTCCCTCTGGGGACTCGAGGGGCTGAGACAGCCCCCCCTCTCCGCCGCCGCCAGGGCCCTTTGAACTCCGCCCAACCCTGGGGACTGGGGGGCGCCAGGGTGCCTCTGAGGTAGAAGGCAGCTTGCTGGTTTGGGGTGAAAGGGGGTTGAGTAGAGCTGTTTTGGGGAGAGGAGAGGAATTAATAAAGTTGTCTCCTCTCCTCCTTTCCTGGTGTTGGAGACCCTTTGGGGGACTGGACATTCCCATCCCATCCTCCCCACCACGTCCCTGCACAGTGCCCTGGAAACAGGTCCTGGCTGTTTGAATCTTGTCCTAGTGAAGGTCTCCGTCCACGTAGAGACGGGAGGGAGGGGAGGACCGAGGCTGGTGGCCAGCGGGCCTGAATCACTAGGGCCTGGTGTCCTTGGCCTATGGTTCTGGCCAGGGAGCAGAGCCTGGAGCGGGTGAGGCTGTTGGTGCCCACACTGGGCGACAGAGCTTCTTCTCACCGGCCCCTGTTTTACTGGGCTTCCTCACCAGTTTACTTTTTGCTCTACCCGGGGACAGCTGTGTTGGGCACTGCCAGCAGGAACTGACTGTTCCTGGAGGCCAGGAAACCCTTGCCAATACTCACAGCCCTGCCATTGGATAGGATCAGTGAGCAGACCCTGGGCTGATTGAGGTGGGGATTGGGAGAGGCCACGCTGGCAACCCTCTCCATCGAGAGGGAGAGGGGCAAAGAGCAGGGAATGTGACCTCGGGGGTGACTCGACTGGACACACAGCCAGTCTGCACAGCTTGGACTTGAGCTGTGATAAAAGCCAACCCTTGCGTCTCTGGCTTGTGACCTGGAGACATGCACACAGTCCAATGTTTCATTGATTCAGATGCACAGACCCCAGCACCGGAAGTCGGCCGACTCCAGCCTGGAGGAGGTTCACAGGTAGAGGACAGGTGCAGCGGAGGGGCTGGGCTTGCAGGGGGAGGCTCGGGACCAGCAAGTCCCCCGAAAGGGTCTGGAGGTTTTGGCAAGAACTGCTCTGCAGGGTCTGGGAGCCCCAGTTTCCTGCTTTAACTGCCTGTCTGACTTTGGGGAGCTCCGGGGAGCATTCCCAGGGCCTGTGGCTTGGGCAGGGTTCCTGAGCGCACCTCTCAGCCAGGGCTGACCTGGAAGGAGAGCCTGGCAGAAGCAAGCAGCTTTGTGCAATCATGTGCCTTCTGTCTGGGCTCAAAGGGGCCACATGTGCAGGGAGAGCCCATTGGAGTCGGAAGTAGGTCAGGGCCTGCTGGTGTGTCCGGGCCCTCTGCGTTCCGGCATCTGTGGATGACCAGGGCTTGGGGTGGCACTGCCTGCCAGGGCAGTGCAGGCCACCAGAGGGGACCAGGCCAGTGAGTGAGGTCAGATGGAGCATGAATGGGCCCTGTGTCCACTAGACGGTCTGGCAATTGTAGCATTAGAGGTTAAAAGTGTCCTTGGTGGCTCAGAGGGTAAAGAATCTGCCTGCGCTGCAGGAGACCCAGGTTCGATCCCTGGGTGGGGAAGATCCCCTGGAGGAGGGCATGGCGGTCCACTCCAGTATTCTTGCCTGGAGAATCCCCATGGACTGAGGAGCCCCGGGGCGGAGTGACTCTTTCCCTTTCCAGAAGTTAAAAGTTAAGTCTGGGGACTTCCTTGGTGGTCCAGTAGCTAAGACTCGATGCTCCCAATGCAGGGGACCCGGGTTGCATCCCTGGTTGGGGAACTAGATCCCACATGTCACAACTAAGAGTTCTCATGCTGCCCTGGGAATTTGCATGCTGCATGGGAAGAACTAGCCTGCCACAGTGACGATCAAAGCTCTTCACACAGTTCCGTGTGCCGCAACCAAGACCTGGTGCAGCCAAATAAATAAGCAAATATGTTTTTGAAAGTTAAGTCTAGTTATTTACGAGGTGCTTCCTCTGGGTTGACCGTGCACAGATTTTAGTGTACCTAACCTTCTCCTTCTCCAAAATGTAGGTGAGTGTTGTCCCACATTAAAAACATACTGTCTGAGGCTCAGAAGCAGTGATGTAACGTGTTTAAGTTGCTCAGGTAGTAAGAGGTAGCGACAGGATTCAAACTCAGGTCCCAGCCTGCACTTGCTGTCTGCTCCCTGCAGGGTTAGGCCCATCCAGGCTCAAGCTCTGATGCTGTGGGTTCCTGGCATCTGGGCTTGATGGAGGGATGAAGACGAAGAGAGGCCTCCTGGGCCTCTGGAGGCTCGTTCCTCTGGCCCGGGAGGGTCAAGAACGGCTCTGACCAACAGGATTATGTTATCTTTATTTCCTAGTTGTTGTGGTTCAGTCACCAAGTCGTGTCTGATTCTTTGCCACCCCGTGGACTGCAGCACACCAGGCTTCCCTGTCCTTCAGTATTTCCTGGAATTTGCTGAAATTCATGTCCATCGAATCACATGGAAGAAATAAAAGACATCAGTGAAATTTGTTTTATTTATCCCAGTATAGCCCAAATATTGCCATTTTCACATCTAATCAACACAAAACATTATCTGTGAGCTAGTCAACGTTTCTGTTGTTGTTATTGTCATTCTGAGCCCTCGGGATCCCGTGCATCTTTTACCCATCAGTGTGGACTAACCACATCTCAGGCTCAGGAACCCCCGGCCGGATCCGGCGGCCCAGGCCTAGACAAAGGAGAGGGTTGGCAGCTTCCTTGCCATCAGGTTTCTGGTCCCACCGCAAAGCAATGGCCACCTCCAGGGTGGTAAATTCCTTTGCATATTTCTCTCTCCACCCCTACCCCTCCCTTCTTCCCCACCCTGCCCATCTCCCACTTCACCCTCCACACAGACCAGACATTGCAGATCCTCATGGACCTCACCCGGAGAGCCAGAAGCCATAAATTGGGGATCGTCCACCCAGGCTTCAGTTTGAGCAAGCACACCCGAGACAGTCTCCAGAGACACCTCCCTGACAACGTCCACCAGCTTGTCTCGGGCAAGATGGTCATCTCGCTTACCAGAGTGCCCGACGGAAAAAGCGTGCTGGTGTCGGATTTTCGTTCCAAGGAAGAAGTCGTGGACGTAAGCGGCTTATGTGGGTACTGTCAAGTCGGAAGGGCCATTTCGTTTTGGAAGCAACACAGGGAGGGGCTGTTGTAAGCCAGTCTGCCCCATTTTTTACTTAAGATGCAGGACAACCTGGCTGCCCGTGATGCTGGTTGGCTTCCTGCACCAGAGTGATGTAAGCTGTGTGCTTCCAGTGGGCTGGTCCAGAGCCTGTGCAAACCTGGGGTGTCCCAGACAGTGTCAGCTTCAAACAGTGTCTCCCCCTCCTTCACGACTTGGTTCATAACCTCCTGCTCCAGGGACCTTATGTGTGTGGCCGTCCTCCCAACGATGCCCGTTCCTTAATAAGAACCTTCCCGGTGAAGCCCAAAAAGGGTGGGAGCGTGTCTTGGTTACTTCTGTCCTCTGGCTTTAGCACAGAGAAGATCATTGGTGATATCAAAATGCCATTTGGTTTGGCTGAGTCTTTTCTGAGAATGCCTTGGGCGTCATTTCACTTAACACGGGTCCATAGGAGCCAGCTGCCTGGCGAATATAACCAGCTGCTTCTCAGCAGGCAGTGTCGTCTTCCACTTAACCTTGTTTCCGGGAGCATTTTCTAGGTACCAGCACCTGTGTATTCCCACAGGAGCCCTTTTCTCTCATTGCACCAGTGTTACATCATGCTTAATTTAATGCTCGCCAGCTCCGTGAGATGCAGAGGGTGGTCCCCCAGGGACCTGCAGCCGCTGAATCTCCTGGGGGTGTTTTAGAAGTGCAGGCTCTCAGGCCCCGCCTCCAACCTGCCTCATCAGAATCTTAGGGGTGGGGCCCCGAGTCTGTGATTGGCCAAGCTTTCCAGGTGATTCTGATGAGTGTCAGTAATTGCAAAGCCCTGATCTAATCTCCCAGAGAAGGCAATGGCACTCCACTCCAGTGTTCTTGCCTGGAAAACCCCATGGGCAGAGGAGACTGGTGGGCTGTGGTTCATGCCGGTCACAAAGAGTCGGATGTGACCTAGCACGCAAGCACGCTGAAGTAGTAAGTGTGTGGGCAGGCTCATCTTCATCCAACCATTCAGTAAAGCACCTGCTCGGCCAGCAGCGCTTTCAGGCTTATTGCTGTCCTTGCTTGTAGAAGGCTTGTAAAGGCCCAGGGAGTAAAAGGCCGCCTGGTCTGGGCTGTGCTGTGGTTTCACTGTCTTTTGTCTTTGCAGGCTTTGTGTTGTTCCTCCTACGTCCCTTTCATCTGTGGCTGGATCCCCCCTTCCTTCAGAGGCGTGGTAAGTCCACTTTTAAACTGTGTTTCTGGGAATTCCCTGGTGGTCCAGTGGTTAAGACTCTGCACTTTCACTCCCAAGGGCCTGGGTCCATCCCTGGTCCAGGAACTAAGATCCTGTACTAAGCATCTTAAAAAGAAAAAAAAAAAAGGAAGACAAGGCACTGGGCTCAGGTACCCTGGGCCCCCAAGACCTGTCTCTAAATGAAGAAAGCCTTTTGCCTCTCAGCCTTCAGACAGAGGTTCCACAGCTGAACCCCTTCCAAGCTCTCTTGAAGCAAAACCGACATCGTGTGGGATAATTAACTGCTCACCTGTAACATAAGCTGTTCACATAATCTCCACATGAGCACCGAAATAGGTGCCCAGTGGCCTACTTAGAGTATAAGATGCTCAAGAGTCAATTTACTCACTTAAGGTTTAATTCTGAGGAGCTGAGAGTTTCAATCCTCTCTGCCTCTGACTCTGTCTTTTTCAGTCCATGGCTTTGGGCAGAGGCTTCCGACAGGGCTGCAATTCAACTCCTATGTAGACACATGTGGCTATTCTTGAGCACTGGCTCAGGAGGAAGAGCAGAAGTTGAGGTGTTGGTCCTACAGACTCTGGGCTGGATGCTAGACCGCCTGGCAGCCTCCTTCTAGGGCAGTGGTTGTCAGATAATTCTGTCCCTTGTCCCGGGACATCTGGCGACGTCTGGAGACCGTTTAGGTTGTCACAGCTGTGGGAGAGAAGACGAGACATCCCCATGTCTCAGCAGGAAGGCACTTCAGAAGCCCTTTCGGTTCACACTTTAACAGCAGTACGGGCCTCACATTGCAAAGCGACTTGCAAAGGCAGGTTGTGAATAGGCTCACTCATGCCCCGGAGCTGCCGCCAGACAGACACACAGCTGGCCCTATTTACAGATGAGAAAACCGAGGCCTGGAGCCATGAAGTGGTCACCTGTGGTTCCAACAGCCCCTGCCTGGCAGACAAACCTAGAATCCAGTGTCTGCTTTAGCCCATGTTAGCTGGGCCACGTTGACACGTTCCTTGCTTTCTTTCTAACATTTATTTGCTGATTTGGCTGTGCCGGGTCTTAGTTGCGGTACTCTGGCTCTTCGGTGGTAGCATGCAAATGCTTAGCCGTGGTGTCCCCGGTCTAGTTCCCTGACCAGCTACTGAACCCGGCCCCCCTGTATTGGGAGTGTGGGATCTTAGCCACCGAGCCTCCAGGGAAGTCTCTGGACATATTTCTTAAGTCGTGGAATGAACTGGGAGTCAATAATAGTGTGCAGTTGTTGCGCTTTCGTGGAACTTACCTGCAATGGTGCACGGAGGTGCCCGGCACAGAGCCTGGCGCTCTTAAGTATTAGGTAAATGTGGGTTTTGTCCTTCTTGTCATTGTCATCCTTGCGCTTCCCCTTGGCTGCCCCGGCCGTGGGCCGCAGAGTCACACCCTCAGTGTCCTCAGACAAAACCTGCTGAAAGTCAGAGCAGAGTGTTCTTGGGATTCCACTGAGCAAACTCAGAACGTTCCTCCAGGAAAGTTCAGGCTGGAGGAAAACCCCACACGACAGAGGCGCCATTGGACTTTACAGTAGACCTTGAGCGGCAAAAGAGGGGATGTGTGTGTGTGTATAACAGCAGAAACTGCCCATTGTTGTACAGCAGAAACTAAGACACCTAGGCTGAGAAGCACCTAGGCTCCAGCAAACATGAATTAAAAACATAAAAAACAATTGGAAAAACAGTCCCCGGCTTCCGCCCATCTCATCTCAACTTTGCTGATGCTGGGTTCCGAGCCCCTTTCTGCCAGTGAGGGATTTGACGCCGACCAACAGCAGCGATACAGAGACTAGTGCTGCGCGTGCACACCTGATCACTTTGGGCCTCAAGGGAGGACTCCCCTGATGCCCAAGGCATGCCTGAACACGCCCGATCCTGTCCGGGACGCATTTTAGGCCAAAGTGTGCCCTGCATTTCTCCCTTTGGAAGGACTGGCTGGGGAAAGCCTCCCCCTTGTGATATTTGAAGGCCCCCCACCCCCACCGTGGGCAGCGACAGCTGGACTATGATGGTTTGAGCTCCGGGAATCATTCAAGATGTTGGTTTCATAGGTCCAGACTCGATCCAAACGGTAGCAAAACCTTGCTGCCCCCGCCTGGCCGTGGGCACTAGGGTTGTTCGAGGCTATGAATACATTAATAGGAGGACTTCCCAGGTGGCTCAGTGATAAAGAACCTGCCTGCCAATGCAGGAGATGCAAGAGTTTGGGTTTGATTCCTGGGTCGGGAAGATCCCTTGGAGTAGGAGATGGCACCCCCATTCCAGGTATTCTTGCCTGGAGAATCCCATGGGCAGAGGAGTCTGGTGGGCCACAGCCCATGGGGTCGTAAAGAGCTGGACATAACAGAGTGCTTGAGCGCTTACCATGGAATACAGGAAAATGGATTCTCACAGTGCTTACCCAGATGCACCTTTCCTGTGGCATAAGATGCCAGTTTTTAAGAGCGCAAGTCCCAGGTTCGCCGTGTCATTTCAGTCTGCAGTGCTGGTTCTCATTGCCCAGGTGTGGACAGAGAGTCAGGACCACAGGTTAGGTGTCTCGTCCAAGATCACTCAAGCAACAGGGGGCCTCGGGAATCGAACCCATGACCATCTGTCTGTCTTTGGCCGCATCTACATCACACTCTGCCCTGAGTGCGCACAGCGCCCCCAGTGGATGGGAAGTACATGGACTCACCTGGGGGCGCTCATGACCGGGCCCAGCAACGTGGCCAGGCGCCAGCCTCCGTGTGCCTCTTCACCCGGCACTGTTCTGGTGCAGTGCGCACACTACGCAACAGCATGTGGCAGTCCTGAGTGACAACCTGCAGCCTGGCCGGGCACAGAAATGCTTGCTGGGGATTTGCTGCAAGAGTTGTTCCAAACTCCCTGGTCTCTCACTAGGTCTGCCTGCGGCTCTGAGAAGTCTCTATCCCTAATCTGAAGCACACAGAAAACTCCAGCCCAGAGCTTCTGACAGTGTGCCCTTTGTTTTTGTCTTCTCCCTTAAAAGCGATATGTGGATGGAGGAATAAGTGATAACATACCCTTCGTTGATTCCAAAAAAACCATCACTGTGTCCCCCTTCTATGGGGAGAGCGACATCTGCCCCAAAGTCAAGTCCACGTTCTTTCTTCACGAAGGCTTCACCAAGCTCAACATGCACTTCTGCACAGAGAACCTCTACCTGGTGTTCCGGTCGCTGTTCCCACCGGATGTCAAGGTGAGATGGGGCTGTGAGTTCTCGGGGTGCTGTTCTCCCCTTTGCATCCCTCCCTGCCAGGGGACCGAGCAGCTGTTCAGGCTTCCCGGATGGCTCACTGGGTAAAGAATCTGCCTGCGATGCAGGAGACGCGGGAGATGTGGGTTCAGTCCCTGAGTTGGGGGAAGGAAACGGCAAGCCAGTGCAGTATTCTTGCCTGAAAAGTCCCACGGACAGAGGAGCCTGGCGGGCTACAGTCCAGAGGGTCACAAAGAGTCGGACATGACTGAGTGAGCAGAGCAGCAGCTGTTCCCCACACTGACGGACCAACAGCAACAAAGCCCATCCTTGAAAAGGAACTCCGTTCAGGGCTGCCTCCCGCTGGCCACCGGAATCCCCTGGGTTCACTGAAACGGAGGGGTGGGGTTGCCACTGAGATCCCTCTTCCAGGGGTTGTGGCTTAAGTATCCACAGCCTGAATCCATCTGCCTATGCAGGAGATGCAAGAGACTCGGGTTTGGTCCCCGCGTTGGTAAGATCCCCTGGAGAAAGAAATGGCAACCCACTCCAGTATTCTTACTGGGGAAATCCCAAGGCAAAGGAGCAAATGAGTTGGACACGACTGACCACAGCACATCACAGCCTGGGCAGTAGGGTGTTTTTGTTTTTTATTTTTTTAATTATCCCAGTGATTCATTTTAAAATAATTAATTTGGCTCCACTGGGTCTTAGTTGTGGCACACAAGATCTAGTTCCCTGAGCAGAGGTTGAAACCCCCTGCCTCGGGCGTGCAGAGCCTGAGCCCCCAGACCACCAGGTAAGTCCCCCAATGATTATTGGCAGCCATGGTCAAGAATTACACTGCGTTTGGTGGTTTAATCTTTTCCTTTTCTCCCCAGCTGTGCCATGAGACTTGTAGGATCTTGAGGGATTGAACTCGAGTCCTTGGTGTGAAAGCAAGGAGTCTTAACCACTGGACCACCTGGAAATTCCCCGTTTAATCTTTATTTTGACTGTCGCTCTAGTGTGGTGGACCTTACCACCGTAACATAGTAAGAAAGTTGGTAGAATCTGCACAGTGACAGCTCTCTGGGGAGAAAGAAGGCCATGCCATACAGCCTACGTGATGGCGTGTCTCATGGGTAGAGATAAGGCTGGACCACAGCATCGGGAGCCCATGTGGTTTGAGTGCAGAGGAGGCAGCTCAGTGTCCCATGACAAGCAGATCAGGCCCTGGTATTTGTGAGGATGGAGGCTCATCCAGGGACCAAAGGACACCAGAGGAACCAGCTCCCGTCATGCTGGGGCGCCAGTCCAGGCTGCGCGCGGAGCGGGTGTCCTTCGAGGGGAGTCCTGCCAGGAAGCGGGGCTGCCTCTTCCCAGGAGCGCAGAACCCTGTCCACAGGAGGCGTCGACTCGGAGCTCCGAGGGTTCGTGGCTCTGCGCCTGCCGTCTTCAGGCGCTGCTGGAAGGATTGGCGCGTGGTGACTCCGCCTGCGGTTCACGTCACGTGGTTTGTCCACAGGTGCTTGGAGAGCTGTGCCTTCAAGGATATGTGGACGCGCTCAGGTTCTTGGAGAAGAACGGTGCGTATGGCAACGGCGGCAGCCGTGCCCTTTGAGTCCGTTTTCTGTTCATTCTTGGTCACCAGGGGAGCCGTGCTGGCGCTCAGCACATTCACCTGCCATCGGGCTCGGCCCTGACAGATAGGAAATCATTGCCCCCATTTTACAGATGGAGAAATGGAGGCAGCCACGGCCCGCACTCTGGGGAGCAGAGCTGGGGTCAGCGCTGCTGACCCTGCAGAGGTCACATCCCCAGGGTTCCTTTCCCTCTGCAGTGTCCCTGTCTGCCAGCCAAAGGCAGCTCCTGTGCCTTTTTATTTCTGCTTGAACAATTGTGAACCTTTAGTTTGATGAGGAAGGAAGAGAAACGGTTTCTGGGTCTCAGGTGAAGCCATCAGGAGAGCTGCCTCCAGCCAGGTGTGGGCAGTGCCCACCAGCCCAGCTGTGTTCTGGGGAAAGGTCCTGGCTGGTCTGGGCTGGGGAACTTGGGTTCTTCACATGTTAGTGTGGAACCAAGTATTAGTTATGTCTCGAGCTATTTTTCCCCGACACTAGCGGTTGCTACAGTCACTGATCCCCTCTGAATTAGTCTTTGTCCGAGGCCGAGGAGCTGGTGTGGTTCATGGGACATTCGTGTATTTATCCACTCAGAAAGCGCTTACTCAATACCTTCTGGGTGCTAAGCAGTTGGCTGTGTGCTTGGGACTCCACAGTGGGTAGACAGATGTAGCCTCAGCCTTCCTGGAGTTAGTTTTGAGATTGTAGAGGGGGCCAGGTATCTGAATAGAAGGCTGCCAGAGGGCTCAGTGCCCTGGCCGAAACGTACAGGATGCTGTAGATTCAGGTGGGGTTCAGTTAGGGGAAGGGGGTAGAGTTCTGCAAGGCAGGGGAAAGCAGGGCTCCTGGAAGGTGCGAATCTGCAGTGATGCTTTGAGGGTGAACAGGAATGTTCTAGGCATGGGGGGGTGTGAGCATGAGTCCTGCAGACAGATAGTCTGTTTGAGGTGGAAAGAGGCATGTATCACTGGAGTGGTGGGGGTGGGGGACAGAGGAACAGATCAGAGCGGGGCAGGATTGGGGGTGAATGGAAAGAGGGGCAAGGCTGGGCCTTGTGGAGCTGGAGAGGGGCTTGCATCTCACAGCCATAGGGACCCAGGGAGGGCTGCTGACGTGGGAGTGAGGGCAGGCAGAGGGAGCTTTGCCAAGGCCCCTGGCTGCAGTACAGAGAGGATGACACCAACATCCCCGGTCAAGGTGGCCATCATGGGTTCGGCCGGGGACACAGCAGCAAGGTGGAAGGGTCCGGAGAGGACAGGACTTGGAGATGACCCACCAGAGATTGCCAAGGAGGAGGACTCGGGGATGAAGTCCTGCCCCTGGCTTTTGTGGCTGGGACTGGAGCAGAGGGCGGTGCTCACGGTTTGGGCCCTTGGGAGGGTGCGGGTCCTGCAGGAAAGCTCGAGAGCCCTGTGTGTGGTGCCCTGGGACAGATTTGGGTGGTTGGCAGAGGGACTTGGCCTTCCCAGGTGGCACTCGTGGTAAAGAACCCACTGGCCAATGCGAGAGTTGCGGGAGATGCAGGTTTGTTCCCTGGGTTGGAAAGACCCCCTGGAGGAGGGCCTGGCAACCCACTGCAGTATTCTAGCCTTGAGAAACTCCATGGACAGAGGAGCCTGGCGGGCTACAGTCCACAGGGTCTCAGAGTTGGACACGACTGAAGCGACTTAGCACACATGTACACAGAAGGCATGGTGATGTCAGAGTTCGAGGTTCTAGAAAGCAGGTCTGAACTGGGATTGGAATTTGGGAGCCACCTGGAAATAAAAGACTACGAGGAACCCTCTAGAAGATGGTAGGTGACTTTGGGCAAGCCCCTTCTCTCTCTGAGCCTCTGTTTCCACATCTGTAGCAAGAAGAGTTTGGAGTAAATGATGCCGACTGATTCTTAGTCATTCTAAATCCTGGCGTGGGCTGGGCGCTTGCAGCATGGGTGCTGGGTTTGGGTTTAAGGATCTAAGCCAGGTTCTGCTTTGGTCCCCCTGGCTTCCTTGGGGTTCAACAGAGGATGCATGGGGGCGGGACAGGGTTCCTTGGAAACAGATTCTCTGACACATTCCTCAGAGAGAATAAGCCCCCCAGAGGCTGACTGTGTGTCTGTCAGAGGCTGGAGTGATGCGAGGAATCGAAGTGGAGGTGTAGCTTGGGAGTGAGGCGGGGGGCATGCAGGGACAGCCCCTGGGCTTTTAACCTGAAGTTGGAAGCGAGAGGTTAGATGGGGGAGGTGTGGGCTTTCAAGTCTACCCATCCCACCGTCCCTACGCAGCGTGAGAGCAGGAATCACCCCCTGGGATCAGCCCCTGAGCCCTGGCACCCAGGGCAGGGCCAGCAGAGACTCCCCGACCTGTGGCTTCTTTTCGAGGTCATGTGACGGAAGGGTGCCATCTTTGATATCAGACCTGGGTTTTAATATCGCTCTGCCACGTGTCGGCTGTGTGACTTTAGGCAAATCACTTCACTCTCTGGGCTTCTGATTCCTCAGCTTTCAGCTGGGAGCAGCTGCATGGGTCGTGCAGGGCCTGAACACTGGGCTTCTCCAGTGGTTCAGTTGTTGTAAATCCTCCTTTCCTCTGAACCTCATGAATCCACGTGTGGCTCTAGAGCCCACACGGCTGGTGCGTGACAGAGCCAGCTGCCCGCCTCATCCGTCCCCTTCAAAGGACCACACTGCGCTCTCCCTGTTAGGAGTGGTGGTCCCTGTTCGAAGTGGAGCAGGGGGGATCCCAGGTGGATTATTTCCAGGTGGATCCATGCTGTGTACCTCTAACAGGCCTGTTAGCTTCCTCCAACTGGGTGGGCAGGTGGCTGGGCGAGTAGTGGCCCTGCTGACTGAAATCGCCTGATGGGTTTTGTTTCCGTGCCATTCGCAGGCATCCGTGAAGGGCCCCATCCGTGCCTGAGCGCGTCCCCCGCAGAGTCGGAGCCCGGGAGCCTGGAGCCTCTTCTGGGTGTGGCCACCTGGGAGGCGGGGCCTGAGCTAGCGGAGCTGCTGGACCACCTGCGCCTCAGTGTGCAGACGTGGGACAAGAGCGTCCTGGAGACCCTGTCGCCCAAGCTCAGCATGGGTACTGGCTCTGGGTGTGGGGAGGGCGAGCACAGAGGAGGTGGTGGTCGGTGACCCTTTCAGAGGAGGAAGGGCGATCTTCCCCGTGGAGGAAGGTCGAACCGCTGCTTGGGGAGAAACAGGGCAGAGCGACCAGCGCAGGAAGGTCGGGACCCCCACCTCCTCGCATGGACCTCCCATCCCCCTGGGTCCTTGCTCTGTCTCCTTTCCCATTTGGTCATGGCCAGAGGAAAACAAACTCCAGCTGAGTTTTTATTTATTTATTTATTTTTAACACCAAAAACATTTTATATTAGAGTAGAACTGATTTACGGTGTCGTGATATTTTCAGGGGAACAGTGAAGGAACTCAGCCATACAGGTATCCATTCTCTGTCAAACCCTCCTGCCACCCAGGCTGGCACATAACATTGCAGCTGGGGTGTTTTTTTTTTAATTTAATTCATTTTTGGTTGCACTGGGTCTTCGTTCCATCTAGCCAAGGCTATAGTTTTTACAGGCGTTATGTATTTATGTAAGAGGTGCAACTATTAAGAAAGCTGAATGTGGAAGAATCGATGCTTTTGAACTCTTGTGTTGTAGAAGACTCTTGAGAGTCTCCTTGGACTGCGAGGAGATCCAACCAGTCCATCCTAAAGGAGACCAGTTCTGAATACTCATTGGAAGGACTGGTGCTGAAGCTGAAACTCCAATATTGTGGCCACGTGATGTGAAGAGCTGACTCACTGGAAAAGACCCTGATGCTGGGAAAGATTGAGGGCAGGATAAGAAGGGGGCGACAGAGGATGAGATGGTTGGATGGCATCACCGACTCGATGGACATGAGTCTGAGCAAGCTCCCGGAGTTGGCAGTGGACAGGGAGGCCTGGCGTCCTTCAGTCCATGGGGTCACAGTCAGACACGACTGGGTGACTGAGCTGAACTGGGTCTTCGTTGCTGTCCCTGAGCGAGCAGGGGCTACTCGTGGTTGTGGTCCCCAGGTTCCTCACTGCGGTGGCTTCTTTTGCTGCGGAGCACAGGCTCCAGGTGCGTGGGCTCCGTCACTGCATCGCGAGGGCTCAGTGGTTGTGGCACACAGGCTTAGTGCTCCACAGCATATGGAATGCCCTGGGCCAGGGCTAGAACCCATGTGCCCTGCGCTGGCAGGAGGATCCTGATCCACTGGACCAGCAGGGAAGTCCTCTATCTGAGTTTTGAGTTAACCTGCTGTGCTCTCTGCTCAAAAGTCCCAACACATTGGATTTCTAGGGGGACTCCTAGGGGAGGCCTGTTCTTTGACGATGCCGTTTGCTGTCTGTACTCCCATCTCAAAGCCTTCTCTCTCTTGAGGAGCCCCTCCTAACGCCTTCCTCCTCCCCAAACCACAGTTTTGAACCTTCACTGAAGGTGATGTATTTTATCGCGTCATCACAAACTATCTGATGGACAGATGAGTGCACCGTCCAGTTTCCAGTCAGGCATTTGGGGAAAGTGAAGGAAATGGCAACCCAGTCCAGTACTCTTGCATGGAGGATCCCATGGACGGAGGAGCCTGGTGGGCTACAGTCCACGGGGTCGCAAAGAGTCAGACACGACTGAGCAACTTCACTTCACTTCAAAGCTGACTTATTGGAAAAGACCCTGATGCTGGGAAAGATTGAGGGCAGGAGGAGAAGGGGGCGACAGAGGATGAGACGGTTGGATCGCATCACTGACTTGATGCACGTGAGTTTGAGCAAACGCCGGGAGACAGTGAAGGACAGGGAAGCCTGGCGTGCTGCAGTCCATGGGGTCACTAAGAGTCGGACACAACTGAGCCGCTGAATAAAACAAAGATGAAAGGGATGCTGTGTCTTGCCTCAGGTACTAACGCCCTAGGATTCGCACTGACCAGCAGCTGCTCAGGTTATTGTGATCTGAGGCATCGTGAGGTCATCACACAGGGGAAAATAGAAGGCTAGGGGTCCCAGGTGGCAGAGTGGAATCCAATTGCAGATGCAAAGAAAAGCTCATGAAGCCTGGGCTGGGGAGATTTGAGACATTTGTGTCTGCCTCCAAAAGTAATGTAAAGTAGTACTGAAGTGGGATTTCCAGTCTGGAAGACTCAGTGCAGTGCCTAAGAGTCAATGCAGCTCTCAAAGCAGGGCCCCAGGTTCAATGCCTGGTCCAGGAACTGGATACCACATGTCACAGCTAAGACTCAGCACAGCCACATAAATTTAGTAAATAAAAGATAAAGTAAAATGCAGTAGTGAAAGCTGCTCAGTCGTGTCCAGCTCTTTGCGACCCCACGGATTGTAGCCCAGCAGACGCCTCTGTCCATGAAACTCTCCAGGCGAGAAGACTGGAGTGGGTTGCCATTCCCTTCTGCAGGGAGTCAGTTTAAAGGAGACTCTTTAAAAGGGATCCTGTGTCCTGTTGGCGATGCAAGGGCTGTGTAGGCACATCCCACATCTGACCTCAATTGTCAGAGCTTCTGATTCCTTCCCTGCTGACTCAGATGGTCAAGGACCCACCTGCAATGTGGGAGACCTGGGTTCGATCCCTGGGTTGGGAAGATCCCCTGGAGAAGGGAAAGGCTCCCCACTCCAGTATTCTGGCCTGGAGCACCCCATGAACAGAGGAGCCCGGCAGGCTACAGTCCATGGGGTCACGAAGACTGGGGCACGACTGAGAAACGTTCACTCTCACTTTTTCCCTTTCTGATTGCTTAGCTGCCAGGTTTGGTAGGATTTATAGAAATTCCAGGCACCAGTTGGGGAAGGTGGCTTGGTTTTTACGCTGGTGGGAAACAGACCTCCAACTTGTGTTTTTCAGCACTGAGGAAGGCAGTCAGAAACCCAGATGGGTACAGAAACAGGATTTGCAACTTCTTACCAGTTAAGATCATGTCCTACGTGATGCTGCCCGTGGAGTCTGCCATCGCTGTGGTCCAGAGGTGAACTCTTTCCGTGGCTGTCTGGCTTCCTCTCGGGGCTTGGAGGTAGGGTGAGGATTCAGTGAGAGGAGTCACGCTGGGCGCTCAGCCCAGAGCCTGGCTCCTTGCACATCTGGGTGGAGCTCGCCGTCTGCGGGGAACACCCTAGAAAGGTGCCTGGTTGGCGAGCCCCTGGCCACCCCAGCTCCTTTCTCATTGCTCCCTCAGGTTTGTGGCTTCTTGTAGGTCTCTGTTTTTGGGAGGGAGGGGGATTTATTCCTGGTGTGTTAGAAGGATCCTGAGGCCTATGCTGTGTGGCTGCTAGATTCCTGGGCATTTGTTTTCCCTGCGTTTTCTTCAGATTTTCTTTAGTGTTTCTTTTCTTTTTAGCAACGTAGTCAGCATGTCTTTCAGTCTGTCTTTTTAAAAGTCCCGGAGTGAAAGTGAAGGTCGCTCAGTCATGTCCTATTCTTTGTGACCCCATGGACTATACAGTCCATGGAATTCTCCAGGCCAAGAATACTGGATTGAGTAGGCTTTCCCTTCTCCAGGGGATCTTCCGAACCCAGGGATCAACCTGGGGTCTCCTACATTGCAGCAGATTCTTGACCAGCTGAACCACAGGGGAAGCCCAAGAATCCTGGAGAGGGTAGCTTTTCCCTTCTCCAGCAGATCTTCCCTACCCAGGGATCGAACCGGGCGGTTTCTTTACCAACTGCGCTATGAGGGAAGCCCCTAAAAGTCCCAGCCATCCTTCAAAATCTGGCTCAGTTCTCTGGCTCTGCTGGACCTCCCAGATCACTCCCCAGCCCTGCCAGTCAGCCACCTGCCTTGCCCTGGGAGGAGGCCTGGCTGCTCTGGCATAGTTTTTCTTTCCTTTTCTTTTGTTTTAAAAAAGTACTTTGATAACTTCTCTTATTTGTTTATTGTGTTTGTGCTTGGTTTCCAGACCAGGATGCACGCGGGCTTCTCTAGTTGTGGCGAGCGGACTTAGTTGCCCTGGGGCATGTGTGATCTTAGTTCCCTGACCAGGAATTGAACCCTCGTCCCCTGCAATGGAGGGCAGATTCCTTACCACTGGACCACCAGGAAGTCCCTTGACATTTCTCTTTTTTTTAATGTTTTTAACACCAAAAACATGTTTATTGGGGTATAGTTGATTAACAATGTTCTGATAGTTTTAGGTGAACAGTGAAGGAACTCAGCCATACATATACACGTATCCATTCTCCCCCCTACCCCCCTCCCAAGCAGGCTGGCACATAACATTGAGTAGAGTTCGATGTGCTATACAGTAGGTTTTTCTTTCTTTCTTTCTTTTTTTAATGCAGGAGACCCAGATTTGATTCCTGGGTTGGGAAGATCCCCTGGAGAAGGGAATGAAAACCCACTTCAGTATTCTTGCTTGGAGAATCCCAGGGACAGAGGCTCCAGTCCACGTGGTTGCAAAGAGTCGCACGCGACTGAGCAACTAACAGTTTCACTTTTAAAAAATATTTCTTTATTTTTGGCTGTGCAGGGTCTTCACTGCTGCGTGGGCTTTTTTCTAGTTGCGGTGAGTGAGGGCTGCTCTCCAGGTGCAGGCATGGCTTCCCACTGCAGCGACCTCGTTGCTGAGCCCGGGCTCTCGGGCACGTGGGCCTCAGTAGTTGCGGTTCCCGGGCTGGAGAGCACAGGCTCAGTAGTTGTGGTGCACAGGCTTAGGTGATCCTCGGTGTGTGGGATCTTCCTGGAGCAGAGCTCGAACTCATGCTTCCTGCATTGGCAGGCGGGCTCTGCCACGGAGCCACCAGGGAGTCCTCCGCTGACATTTCTTGAAGCCCGAGACGTGGGGTCCTTTTTGTGTCCGGGGTGTTGGAAGCCTGGAGGGCAGAGGTCAGGCCTCCTTGGCGGCCTCCTCTGCGGGCACGCATGTGGCCGAGCACCTTCGATGTGGGTGCAGGGGGTCGTGTCTCAACCAGAAGATGTTGTGTGCCAGGGTCCACGTTGCCCTAGAGGAGTGGGCTCTGGGATAGACCCAGGCCTTTTATCTCCATGTAAGTCCCTTGAGCTTTTCTGAGCCCAAAGTGGCCTCATTTTGCTTTAGGCTTTTAGGTGGGCTTGCCTTGTGGAATTTATCAGCTTGGGGTTAGAAGTGACCCTGGCAGTACCTGAACGACGGTACTGGCGTCAGGTGTCTGCCTTCGGGGTGGGTTTCCTCTCGTCCTTTCTGCTGTGGCTTGTCTTCATCCACGTACGAGGTGTGCGTCTCTGCGATTTCCTTCCTGCAGACTGGTGACGTGGCTTCCAGACGTGCCCAGTGACATCCAGTGGCTGTGGTCGGCCACCTCCCACGTGTGTTCTCAAGCCATGGTGCGTCTGCTCCCCGTTTCCAGGTAAGTGATTTGGTTGTGGGTCTGGGGGTCCACCCGGCACCCTCTCATCTGCTCAGGCCTCACGCGCCATCCTAGGAATGTCATCAGGCCCCGGAGAGGGGGCAGGGACCGTGTCCCCTGGTGCCAGAGGCCCTGCCTTACGGGAGGCAGCTGGGCCCATCAGAGGTCCCAGTGTACCTGCTGGAAGCTAGTGACCGAGACTCCCCTGCAGAGGGTGTCCTGAAGCCCAGGGAGGTGTGTCCGTGGAGCGTAATTTAAAAAAAGTTGTTTATTTAGCTGGGCCAGGTCCTACTTTCAGCACGTGGGATCTTGAGTTGCGACATGTGGGGTCTAGTTCCCTGACCAGGGATCCAACTCCGGCCCCCTGGACTGGGATCACGGAGTCTTAGCCACTGGACAGCCAGGGAAGTCCCCCACTGAGCCCATGTTGAGGGCAGAGGAGGGAGGAGCTGGCTGATGGAGCAGGAGCAGGGCCAACGGACAGGTAGCATTGGTTTGCCTGAAGGGAGTGGCTCGGGTACCGGTAGCACGGGCAGGGGGTGAGGCAGGGAGAGAGGGGCAGGGCCCCTCTGTGTGTGTGTCTGTGTGTGCATGTGTGCGCATCTGTTAATGCAAATTCCCGCCTGACCTTAGACCCCCTGAATCCCGGTCTCTTGGGCTGGAACCCGGCCACCCACACTGTTCACATGGCCCGGGCGCTGCTGCCACCGCTCACTGAAATCTGAACACTAATGAGGAGCAAGGAGGGCCTGGTCCCGTCAGGATTCTGGGACTTTTGTCTTGAAAGTCGTGGACCTCGCCTTCCTCCTCCTTCCCCGGGGGTGATCCTCCTCGCCTCATTAGGTGTCTGCGAGGCTTTTGGGGGCCCAAACTCAGTCCTGACACGTGGCAGGTGCTTGGGAGATGAGCCCTCCAATGTTTCTATTAATACATGTGGAAGGTTCAAAGTAGGGACGGAGGGGTCTGGCTTGTGCGGGGAAAAGGACAGGAGTGGGCTTGCGGAGGCCAGATCCCCAGAGAGGGCAGAACTGGCCCAGCGAGGGGAAGGGCTTGCTCTCCAGAGAAACTGCAGGGCTGAGTGCGGTTCGTAGGCTCCAGTCAGAAGGATGATAGCAGCTGGGAGGCACTGCTGAGCTCCAGGCTGGTCGACAGGCAGGACCAGGGGTGGGGGGGATGGCAGTGTGGCTGCAGAGGGCCACCCTGGCGGGTGAGCTGGTGTGCCTGGAGGTGACCGATGGGCTCCTCCGGGCCTGTGCACGTCCAGTGGGAGGTGTCCAGGTGGCTGGGAGGGCCACAGGTTTGGAGGCGTGGGATGGTGATGTCAGCCCAGCATGGGGATGGGGGATCCGAGAAGGTGGTGAACTTGGGCTGGGCCACCCTGCACACCCCAGACCGTGTGACAATGTCCCCCCTCCGGCATCCCCACTGGCACTGCAGACCAGAGCGGCAGGTCGGCGGCTGAGTCAGAATTCTTCATTTGTTTCAGATCCCAAATCCCGGCAAGCGGCCAACGGCCTTCCTCCACAAGCCAGAACACCGTGGGCGCCGCCGGGCTCTCTGCTCCTCCAAGGACCCAGACACCCACCCTGTGGACGTCCCGCAGAGGCCAGAGCTGACACCTATGATGTATGCAGAATGACCTGTGAGCTGAGTTTATAGTGTCCTGAAACCAAAGACAATCTTTCTGTCTTACAAAAAGCTAGGAAGCGACTCTTGGTGTGCACGGTGGGTGCAGAGCTCAACCAAATCCAGGATATGAGGCTCTAAGTATCGTTGGCTTGGTTGGGAAACTGCACAAGGGAGCCCGGCGTGGGGGCGTCTGTGGCTGACTCATCACCCACTCGGCTGTCCCAGGGCAGGTTCCTAGGGTGACTGGTGTTTGGATCGGGGTCCTTACCAGGGGGAGCTGGGCTACCCTTTGTGCAGTCTCGGGGGTTGAGGGGAAGGACTGTGGTCCCATCTCTCCGTATAGAAAGCAGCCTGTGTCGGGCGAGGTGGGGTGCCATCCTCCCAAGGACACCCCTGGTTTTGGGGGGCATTACGAGGTGGTATCTTACGTGTGCTCTGGTACATCTTGCTGCTGCAGCTTCTGCTAAGTCGCTTCAGTCGTGTCCGACTCTGTGTGACCCCATAGACGGCAGCCCACTAGGCTCCTCTGTCCCTGGGATTCTCCAGGCAAGAATACTGGGGTGGGTTGCCATTTCCTTCTCCAATGCATGAAAGTGAAAAGTGAAAGTGAAGTTGCTCAGTCATGCCCAACTCTTAGCGACCCCATGGACTGCAGCCTACCAGGCTCCTCCGTCCATGGGATTTTCCAGGCAATAGTACTTACCTGTGCTAAATATTTGGTGGCGTTATATTAAACATAACTTTCGGCAGGCACTGAGAGAGGGCCTCAGAGGGCAGACAGACGGAAACCACAGTCACAGACAACAGGCCAAACTGATCACACGGACCACAGCCTTGTGTAACTCAATGAAACTAAGCCATGCCGTGTGGGGCCACCCAAGACGGGCGGGTCATGGTGGAAAGGGCTGACGGAGTGTGGTCCACTGGAGAAGGCAATGGCAAACCACTTCAGTCTTCTTGACTTGAGAACCCCATAAACAGCATGAAAAGGCAAAAAGATAGGACACTGAAAGATGAACCCCCTAGGTTGGTAGGTGGCCAATATGCTACTGGAGATCAGTGGAGAAATAACTCCAGAAAGAATGAAGGGATGGGGCCAAAGCAAAAACACCACCCAGTTGTGGATGGGACTGGTGATAGAAGCAATTTTCGACGCTGCAAAGAGCAGTATTACATAGGAACCTGGAATGTTAGGTCCATGAATCAAGGCAAATTGGAAGTGGTCAAACAGGAGATGACAAGAGTGAATGTCAACATTCTAGGAATCAGCGAACTAAAATGGACTGGAATGGGTGAATTTAACTCAGGTGACCATTATATCTACTCCTGTGGGCAGGAATCCCTCAGAAGAAATGGAGTAGCCATCATGGTCAACAAAAGAGTCCAAAATGGTGTACTTGGATGCAATCTCAAAAACAACAGAATGATCTCTGTTCGTTTCCAAGGCAAACCATTCAGTATCACAGGAATCCAAGTCTATGCCCCAACCAGGAACGCTGAAGAAGCTGAAGTTGAACAGTTCTATGAAGACCTATAAGACCTTCTAGAACTGAACTAACACCCAAGAACGATGTCCTTTTCATTCTAGGGGACTGGAAAGCAAAAGTAGGAAGTCAAGAAACACCTGGAGTAACAGGCAAATTTGGCCTTGGAGTACAGACTGAAGCAGGCCAAAGGCTAATAGAGTTTTGCCAAGAGAACGCACTGGTCATAGCAAACACCCTCTTCCAACAACACAAGAGAAGACTCTACACATAGGCATCACCAGATGGTCAACAGCGAAATCAGATTGATTCCATTCTTTGCCGCCAAAGATGGAGACGCTCTATACAGTCAGCAAAAACAAGACTGGGAGCTGACTGTGGCTCAGATCATGAACTCCATATTGCCAAATTCAGACTGAACTTGAAGAAAGTGGAGAAGACCACTAGGCCATTCAAGTATGACCTAGATCAAATCCCTTATGACTATACAGTGGAAGTGAGAAATAGATTTAAGGGACTAGATCTGATAGAGTGCCTGATGAACTATGGACGGAGGTTCATGACATTGTACAGGAAACAGGAATCAAGACCATCCCCAAGAAAAAGAAATACAAAAAAGCAAAATGCCTGTCTGAGGAGACCTTACAAATAGCTGTGGATAGAAGGGAAGTGAAAATCAGAAGAGAAAAGGAAAGATATACCCATTTGAATGCAGAGTTCCATAGAATAGCAAGGACAGATAAGAAAGCCTTCCTCAACAATCAATGCAAAAAAATAGAGGAAAACAACAAAATAGGAAAGACTAGCGATCTCTTCAAGAAAATCAGAGATACCAAGGGAATATTTCATGCAAAGATGAGCTCGATAAAGGACAGAAATGGTATGGACCTAACAGAAGCAGAAGATACTATGAAGAGGTGGCAAGAATACACAGAAGAACTGTACAAAAAAGATCTTCATGACCCAGATTATCACGATGGTGTGATCATTCACCTAGAGCCAGGCATCCTGGAATGTGAAGTCAAGTGGGCCTTAGGAAGCATCGCTAAGAAAAAAGCTCGTGGAGGTGATGGAATTCCAGTTGAGCTCTTTCAAATCCTGAAAGATGATGCTGTGAAAGTGCTGCACTCAATATACCAGCAAATTTGGAAAACTCAGCAGTGGCCACAGGACTGGAAAAGGTAATTTTCATTCCAATCCCAAAGAACGGCAATGCCAAAGAATGCTCAAACTACCGCACAATTGGACTCATCTCACACACTAGTAAAGTAATGCTTAAAATTCTCCAAGCCAGGCTGCAGCAATATGTGAACCATGAACTTCCAGATGTTCAAGCTGGTTTTCAAAAAGGCAGAGGAACCAGAGATCAAATTGCCAACATCCGCTGGATCATGGAAAAAGCAAGAGAGTTCCAGAAAAACATCTATTTCTGCTTTCTTGACTATGCCAAAGCCTTTGACTGTGTGGATCACAATCAACTGTGGAAAATTCTTCAAGAGATGGGAATACCAGACCACCTGACCTGCCTCTTGAGAAATCTGTATGCAGGTCAGGAAGCAACAGTTAGAACTGGACATGGAACAGACTGGTTCCAAATAGGAAAAGGAGTACATCAAGACTGTATATTGTCACCCTGCTTATTTAACTTATATGCATAGTGTATCATGAGAAACGCTGGGCTGGATGAAGCATAAGCTGGAATCAAGATTGCCAGGGGAAATCTCAATAACCTCAGATATGCAGATGACACCACCCTTATGGCAGAAAGTGAAGAAGAGCTAAAGAGCCTCTTGATGAAAGTGAAAGAGGAGAGTGGAAAGGTTGGCTTAAAGCTCAACATTCAGAAAACTAAGATCATAGCATCCGGTCCCATCACTTCATTGTAAATAGATGGGGAAACAGTGGAAACAGTGGCTGCCTTTTTTTTCTGGGCTCCAAAATCACTGCACATGGTGATTGCAGCCATGAAATTAAAAGATGCTTACTCCTTGGAAGGAAAGTTATGACCAACCTAGACAGGGTATTAAAAAGCAGAGACATTACTTTGCCAACAAAGGTTCGTCTAGTCAAGACGATGGTTTTTCCAGTGGTCATGTGTGGATGTGAGAGTTGGAATGTAAAGAAAGCTGAGCGCAGAAGAATTGATGGTTTTGAAGTGTGGTGTTGGAGAAGACTCTTGAGAGTCCCTTGGACTGCAAGGAGATCAGTCCTGAATTTTCATTGGAAGGACTGATGTTGAAGCTGAAAATCCAATACTTTGGCCACCTGATGTGAAGAGCTCCTTTGAAAAGACCCTGAAGCTGGGAACAATTGAGGGTAGGAGAAGTGGACGACAGAGAATGAGATGGTTGGATGGCATCACTGACTCAATGGACATGGGTTTGGGTGGACTCTGGGAGTTGGTAATGGACAGAGAGGCCTGGCGTGCAGCGGTTCATGTGGTCACAAAGAGTCGGACACGACTGAGCGACTGAACTGAACTGAACTATATTAAACATATAGGATTCTTAAAATCCGTTGAATTATCTATTATGAGAATCAATAAAATATTCAGAGAAGAAGCCTTGAAAATAAAAATCCAGCGCATAAGACAGTCACCCTGGCACCTGCCTCCCCCTTCCCCCGCCCAAGCTCTAATGGAGACGAGCAGGAGGCAGGCACGCACCGTCTCTCCAGGGTGGTAATCTGTTGGCAGGCACAGATTACATGGGCCCCCTGCCCCGGGTCATATGACCCAAGGAGCAATGTGTGCGTGTTTTTCTTATTTATGCATTTGAGGATACCAAAAAGGAAAGGAACAATAAGCTCAAATCCTACTTGTGGGCGTGAAAAGTCGCAGCTCTGACCCACATCGTGTAGGTGTCCTGGAGCCGAAGAACCAGCAGGGCCAGACAGAGCACCTCACCGTGAGGGCAGCAGGCAGGGGCTGCCTGTGAAAACACAGGGTCGGCTCGCAGAGCAGGGAAGTGCCCTGTGGCTGGCTCCTCACGTTTCTGGGGCCTCCTGTGCTGGTAACCCTCACTTCCCGAGTGAGGCAAGGCTGAGTGGTGGGCTCCCTGGCCACCTGGGCCCCAGGTCAAAGCACTGTCCCCTTGCTGAGCTGACCTGGACTCCTGGTGACGCCCTCACACCTTCCCCGAGCCCGGGGCTCGGGGTCCCAGTGGCCTTCTCTGCCAGAACCATGGCCCGGGTCTAAACACATGCAACCCCACCTTAGCAGCATTTTACAATAACCAAGACACTTCCATTTAGATAGTATTCTCTGCCTTGGCTCCGACATCTTTGTAAGGAAAGAGACGTGTTAAGATAGGATTACATGGGACTTATTTTCTTACTATCTGTGATTATTCCACCTTCTTACGATGAGCATGTGTTTGTTAATTTGTTTCAAACGTGCAGTAAGACGAGGAAATGTATTACTTTTTCTTAGGAATATCCAGGGTTCCGCCTCACTGGTGCCTCATCTCGTCCTCATTGGCTGACCCCAGGCCACCCCCCGACATCCTCACCGCCCCCCAGGCCCTCACCTCTCCAGCACTGCGGGTTTCTCATCAGCGTGTGAAACATTCTCAAGTTTCTCCCACCTTGTCATATATTGATGATCCGCTCGGTACGCCTGGATGCTCCAGTATCAGGGATCTGCGGTGTGTGCAGTCTGATTCATGCCAGGGAGCAGCCGTCGGTTTGGTAAACAGAAAGCAGAGCCTGCTGAGAAGCATGAGCCCAGTCTTGCTAAGGAAATAAAATGTGTGTGTAGAGTGGAGACGGAAATACTGTTGGCCTGGTTACCGACGGTGGTTACCATGATGCCGTTCCCCGTAATTACATTTTATATTAAATTTCTGCGTTCATCAGGAAATCATTCATAATAAACGTGATTGTTGAACCGCTTCCCCGTGTCTCTGCATCCTTCGTGCTGTGCTGCTGTCTTCGGCTCACGGCCAAGCTCCTTTAATCTCTTCTGGGACCCCCCACCCAATCCCTAAGCGGGTTCACGGGCCCGCTGCCCCAGATGGGCCACGCCAGGCCAGGCGGCCTTCACGTGCTCTGTCCTGGACACTGAGGCCCAGACCCTCCTTCCTCTGGGACCCCAGACTCCCCGATTTCATCCTGGGAACCTGGCTCTTCCCCAGGGCCTGGACATGCTGCTCTGTGGAAAGAATCCAGCCACGCCTGGGGAGGCCTCGCTCACTCTGAGGACTCCCCAGTCTCTGGTTCAGGGGAGAGCCCACCTAACACCGCCCTCCTGCATCAGGTGGCCAAAGTATTGGAGTTTCAGCTTCAGCATCAGTCCTTCCAAAGAACACCCAGGACTGTTCTCCTTTAGGACCCACTCGTTGGATTACCTTGCAGTCCAAGGGACTCTCAAAAGTCTTCTCGAACACCACAGTTCAAAAGCATCAATTTTTCAGTGCTCAGCTTTCTTCATAGTCCAACTCTCACATCCATACATGACCACTGGAAAAACCATAGCCTTGACTAGATGGACCTTTGTTGGCAAAGTAATGTCTCTGCTTTTTAATATGCTGTCTAGGTTGGCCATAACTTTCCTTCCAAGGAGTAAGTGTCTTTTAATTTCATGGCTGCAGTCACCATCTGCAGTGATTTGGGAGCCCAGAAAAATAAAGGCAGCCACTGTTTCCACTGTTTCCTCACCTATTTGCCATGAAGTGATGGGACCAGATGCCATGATCTTCGTTTTCTGAATGTTGAGCTTTAAGCCAACTTTTCCACTCTCTTCTTTCACTTTCATCAAGAGGCTCTTTAGTTCTTCACTTTCTGCCATAAGGGTGGTGTCATCTGCATATCTGAGGTTATTGAGATTTCCCCTGGCAATCTTGATTCTAGCCTGTGCTTCTGTAGCCCAGCATTTCTCATGATGTACTCTGCATATAAGTTAAATAAGCCGGGTGACAATATTACAGCCTTGACGTACTCCTTTTCCTATCTGGAACCAGTCTGTTGTCCCATGTCCAGTTCTAACTGTTGCTTCCTGACCTGCATATAGGTTTCTCAAGAAGCAGGTCAGGTGGTCTGGTATTCCCATCTCTTGAAGAATTTTCCACAGTTTGTTGTGATCCACACAGTCAAAGGCTTTGGCGTAGTCAATAAAGCAGAAATAGATGTTTTTCTGGAACTGTCTTGCTTTTTCGATGATCCAGTGGATGTTGGCAATTTGATCTCTTGTTTCCTCTGCCTTTTCTAAAACCAGCTTGAACATCAGGAAGTTCACGGTTCACATATTGCTGCAGCCTGGCTTGGAGAATTTTGAGCATTACTTAACTAGCGTGTGAGATGAGTGCAATTGTGCGGTAGTTTGAGCATTCTTTGGCATTTCCTTTCTTTGGGATTGGAATGAAAACTGACCTTTTTGCAGTCCTGTGGCCACTGCTGAGTTTTCCAAATTTGCTGACATGTTGAGTGTAGCACTTTCACAGCATCATCTTTTAGGATTTGAAATAGCTCAACTGGAATTCCATCACCTCCACTAGCTTTGTTCATAGTGATGCTTCCTGAGGCCCACTTGACTTCATATTCCGGGATGTCTGGCTCTAGGTGAATGATCACACCATCATGGTTATCTGGCTCATGAAGATCTTTTTTGTACAGTTCTTCTGTGTATTCTGGCCACCTCTTCTTAATATCTTCTGCTTCTGTCAGGTCCATACCATTTCTGTCCTTTATTGAGCCCATCTTTGCAAGAAATGTTCCCTTGGTAGCTCTGATTTTCTTGAAGAGACCTCTGGTCTTTCACATTCTATTGTTTTCCTGTATTTCTTTGCACTGATCCCTGAGGAAGGCTTTCTTATCTCTCCTTGCTAATTTTTATAATTTATCGCTATAATATGGGGTCACAAAGAGTCAGACACAACTTAGTGACTGAACAACAACAGCAAGAACCCCAAACTCTTAATTGAGCGCTCTCACACCCCCTCGCTCCTTTGGTGACCATAAGTCTGTCTTCTGTGTCTGGGAGTCTGTTTCTGTTTGGTATACAAGTTCATTTGCATCACATTTTAGATTCCGTGTATAAGTCAGGTCATATGGGACTTGTCTTCCTTTGCCTTCACTTGGTGTGATCATATGGGACTTGTCTTCCTTTGCCTTCGCTTGGTGTGATCATACGGGACTTGTCTTCCTTTGCCTTCACTTGGTGTGATCATATGGGACTTGTCTTCCTTTGCCTTCACTTGGTGTGATCATATGGGACTTGTCTTCCTTTGCCTTCGCTTGGTGTGATCATACGGGACTTGTCTTCCTTTGCCTTCGCTTGGTGTGATCGTCTCTAGGTCCATCCATGCTGCTGCAAATGGCATTGTTTCATTCTTTTTTAATGGCTGAGTAATATTCCATTGCGTATATATACACCACGTCTGTATCCATTCATCTGTTGATGGATATTTAGGCTGGTTCCATGTCTTGCATAAGCAAAGTTTCTGTCTGCCTTCCCCCACTGCAGACTAAATATAGGAACATACAATAGCCAGACCACACATAAAAAGAGAATTCTGACATATGTAGCAACCAGCCAAGAAACCAACGCAGCATCTGAAGTAACTGGCCCCGGACACCCGCCACAAGGGGAGTCAGACTTGTAGGCGGTCAGATCACTATCTCTAGCAACCGGTCCAGGAAGCCAAACAAAACCCCGGTGACCACCATCCTCACAAGACCAGGATCTGTGGGCAGAGTCTTTGCGTCTGAGCCACCAGGGCAGCCCTGATCACGGACAGCTTCCCCAATTTCTGTCTTGCTTCCAACTAAGAACCAGAGAAAGTCAAATACACTTCAGTGCTCTTCAGTTCAGCCACTCAGTCAGGCCCGACTCTTTGCGACCCCATGGACTGCAGCACGCCAGGCCTCCCTGTCGATCACCGAGTCCCAGAGTTTTCTCAAACTCATGTCCACTGAGTCGATGATGTCATCCAACCATCTCATCCTCTGTCATCCCCTTCTCTGCTTGCCTTCAGTCTTTCCTACCATCAGGGTCTTTTCCAATGAATCAGTTCTTTGCCTCAGGTGGCCAAAGTATTGGAGTTTCAGCTTCAACATCAGTCCGTCCAATGAATATTCAGGACTGATTTCCTTTAGGATGGACTGATTGGATCTTAAAATCGGTTAAAATAGGGAATTTTACATCCTGTGCATTTTACCAGGATTGGAATAAAAAAGAAGGTCTTCCCTGATGACCCAGTGGCTAAGACGCTGCCCTCCCCATGCAGGGTGCTGAGGTTTGATCCCTCATCAGGGAACTAAATCCCACAGGCTGTTAATACAACTGAGAGTTCAAGTGCCTCAACGTGCCTCCCATGCCTCAACTAAGCGTTCGCACACTGCAGCTAAAGATCCCTTTGATGCTGCATTGAAGACCAGGGGCTGCAAGATGAATAAACACATACTTAGAACAAACGCAGCCTTGTGTGATGGGTGCTTCTGTTTAAAGACACCTCGTGTGACACACACATGGCTCATCCATGTGGAACCGCCACTGGCGCCGTTCCTAAGCTCACTGACACGCCATCGTCTCCACAGTGAGGCCGGCACAGCCCTCCTGAGCTTGGCCGCACCAGGGGGCCCTCAGCTCTATGCCTGTTTAAGCTGCAAAATCGCCGCCAAAGGGCACCAAAATGTGAAACAAAGAAGTAAACCCATGACAGAAAGGACCCTTGTTATAGCCGGGACTGAGACAGGCAGGGACAGCTGTCAGCCACGGCGGGACGGCAGGTATGGGGCGACTTGGACGTTGTGGCTGCTCTGCAGATACCCATGAATGGCCAAAAACAGAGCTGTTCGCATTAATCTGCATTTATAAATATGCTCCAGTGAGTTCTAGGCGAGTTTGGGAATACAGAACCATAAAGAGTGAGGATGGCTGAGTGTTTCTTTCCTTTCTGAGCTGGTCTCTCCTTCTCTGTGACTTTCTCACTTGTCTCCCAGCCGGTGGTGTGGCTGTTTCCTGCCCAATACGATGGACAATCCTAGGACTGTTCCTCCTGAAGATTTATAGGCCAGGCAGACCTACCCCTGACATTTGCAAGTGACATGGGTTTGACCCACTATCCCAGTGTGTCTGGGACCAAAAGATTTCCCAGGATGTACGACTTTCAAGTGCCCAAAGCAGGGAAGTCCCTGGCAAACTGAGCTGAGTTGGACTTTTTATATATAAATGTGTGTGTGAAAAAGATCTAAAGGTTTTAAATCTATATAATATGGCTGAAAGTTGAAACCTTAGTCAATGCTTTTATCAAGATAAAACTATTTGCAACTCCACTGGCCCACTCTCACCTAGCTGCCAAAGTAAAGAGTAACAGGTTTCGTGCCTTAGAGTCAGGCCAGTGAACTAACCAGCTTAATAGCAACAGGTGTTTCTTAATACCACAAAGTGTTCCTCAGTCTTTGGGTACCGCTGCTGCTGCTGCTGCTGCTGCTAAGTCGCTTCAGTCGTGTCCACCTCTGTGCAACCCCATAGATGGCAGCCAACGAGGCTCCCCCATCCCTGGGATTCTCCAGGCAAGAACACAGGAGTGGGTTGCCATTTCTTCTCCAATGCATGAAAGTGAAAAGTGAAAGTGAAGGTGCTCAGTCCTGTCCGACTCCTAGCGACCCCATGGACTGCAGCCCACCAGTCCCCCCCGTCCATGGGATTTTCCAGGCACGAGTACTGGAGTGGGGTGCCATTGCCTTCTCCGCAGTCTTTGGGTACAGCCACTGCCAAAACAGCCCACATTAGATCAGGATACCTTGATGTTTAGGACATGAAGTTCGGCAGGGAGTGGACACTTGCTGTTTCTGGGTAACACCACTGCGTGCCATGTACCTTAATTGGCCCCAGACTACCAGACAGAGCTTTGACCTGGTCATTCCTAAATGCTTTGACTCGCAGTCAAATTCTTGCTCCGTGAGCAGTTCTAGCAAGGCATAACGGAGTGGTGGGGCTCCAGGGGCCCGATGTGCCAGTGCCATCTGTAGTGGGGCCAGTCTTGTGGAGTGAGCCCTCCACCCATGGAGACCGTGTTAACTCTGGGTAACAAGCGTCAGACCTGAACGCAATGCTGGACACCCAGCTGGTGCTTCTGAGAGTTGTTGAAGTGGTGCTGGAAAAGTTGTCAACATAATGATGTCAGAAGCTTGGTGGGGAAAAACAGCATGAAAGTGTTATTCACTCCGTTGTGTCTGACTCTTTGCAACCCCGTGGAATGTAACCCACCAGGCTCCTCTGACCATAGCATTCTCCAGGCAAGAACACTGGAGTGGGTAGCCATTCCCTTCTCCAGGGGATCTTCCTGATCCAGGGATCAAACGTAGGTTTCCTGCCTTGGCAGGCAGATTCCTTACTGTCTGAGCCTCCAGGGAAGCCCATAAAACAGCTGAACGTCAGGAATCCCCACAAAGTGTTAACATAGGTTAACACTACGTGCCGCCTCTGCAGGGTGCAAGGGTTCAATCCCTGCTTGAGGAACTAATACTCTGCAAGCCTTGTAGTGTGGCCAAGAAAACCCCGCAAAACAAAAACTGCCTACCCTCACACAGCGGGATTGCTTAAAAGGAGTTCCTGGGTTACCACTTCCTGGTAGGTTTAAGTTGAGACCTTGGGTAGAATAAGCTCAAGACGTGGTGATTTGGATCATCATTTCGGTTTGGAAACAGCTCCTCCTGCCTCTTTCCTCCCATAACTTCCATTGGAATCACTGAAATGAACAGAATTTTAGCTATCAGCATTATTTCACCCTTTAGTTTATTTAATAATTGACTTTGGCTCTGGAAAACTTCTCATATGTCCATGTATATATATTTACCCAAAAGTTCAATGATAGCTTACCAAACTTGATATAGTTGTAGACTTACTGCATCAGGGCCTCCTTTTGGAGAATATTCCCAGCGTGGGAGTAGTGGTTTGCCGCCCGCTTGTCACAGTGGCATGCCAGGCTCAGTCCCTGGCGTTGGCTGTGAAGTCCTCATCTCCCTTTCTTTACCCTTGGATGTGTGGCAGAAATATCAGCATTGCCTTGTTTCCCATCCGTAGTTTGGATATTGTGAAAATGGTGTCAGTATCTGGCCTTAAAATATATTTGTGTACTCATTCTCCAAATAAGAGAAGTATTTTGAATTTTCTGTTTAATCCATCGGGAAGTAAAGAAATATCTCATTTCCCTCTTTAAATTTATACCAGGTACTAATGCTTTTAAAGACCCAGCCGTTTAAAAATTTTCCCTTTATGTCAGTTTACCAGGAACATTTCCAATAATGAACTTTTACATAGTGGTTCGTAGTACGGATGCAGGGGGGAGCCTGACCACTTTGGCAAAGCAGGTCATGTGCTATCTTCCCTTCCGTCCTTAAAACGTGCATTTATATCACATACAGGTTTGACACTGAATGTTGAAAAGCAAAGTAGGATCTGCTATAGGTCCCTTTAAATTTTATAGAAAACATCGAGGTTTTTAAAAGGTTACTTAAATGTACACTATCTTAAAATACTTGACTGTTGTCAATAAAGTGTTAGTATTTGTGAAATTATTAGTCCCATTCAGAAATATTTCTTATATTTCCTGGAAATTTGTGGCATAATAAAACATATCCAGAGGTTATGTGTTTATGATATTATTTTCCAAACAATAAGTTTATTATTTTTAGGATAAACATGACTTGTTTCCTTGGTTTCGGGCATATATTAACTTGCGAATCACTGAAGTTATCTGTCTCATCTTTCTAAAATCGTTACTGATTTTGTTGCACTGCAGTTACCTTTAGAGAGGAAGAGGAAGGCTTTCCGGTGTGTATTTCTAAGGGAATTTGCTAAATGTAAATAGCTTGTCAATGGAGAAGGCAATGGCACCCCACTCCAGTGCTCTTGCCTGGAAAATCCCATGGACGGAGGAGCCTGGTAGGCTGCAGTGCATGAGGTCGCTAAGAGTCGGACACGACTGAGCGACTTCACTTCGCTCACCCTCACACGGTTAAGGAAACTAAGCTAAGAGGTAAAAGATCTAACTCTGCTAATGAGTGGCAAAGCCTGCATTTGGGCTCAGTCATCCCTGGCGGCTCAAATGATAAAGAGTCTGCCTGCAGTGCGGGACGTCTGGGTTTGATCCCTGGGTGGGGAAGATCCCCTGGAGGAGGAAATGGAAACCCACTTCAGTATTCTTGCCTGGAGAGTTCCATGGACAGAGGAGCCTAGCGGGCTAGAGTCTCTGGGGCCGCAAAGAGTCGTACACGACTGAAGCAACTACCACAACAACACTGATCCCATCCAAAGCTCACAGCCTGCCCTGCGGGAGCACTGGGCAAGGGGCTGAGAGCTGGGACCTGGGACCCCTGCTCAGACCTTTCTTCTCTTTGTTTGGGCACGAGGGTGTCCACTTGCTGTTCATGTACCGCAGAGTCACTCTCAGCCCTGCTCCTCTCCCACCTTCATCCGGGTCACACCACAGAGCACAGATGTCCCTGGCAGCTGCCATGAATGTGTATCTGTGGATTGGAAGAGAACGCAAAGGCCAGTGGCTGTTGGCAAGACAACTCATCTGGAACCTGCATTCACAGCCTCTAATTTTAGTCGTAAGAGCAGCTATGCAACACAGGAGGGCTGGCGGAGGCAGGAGTCCCCGGTAAGGGGCAGGAGTCGTCGAGAGATTGTGAACCCAGCAGACCCTGCCAACAGCCTCAGTTTTCTCACCCAGAAATTTCATTTCTGTCCCACCCTGAGTGTAGGGTGGGTGTGGAGAGCAGTTAGTCGGGGCAGGCCTGTGAGTTGAGCCCCACCCTCACCCTAGCCAAGCCAACATGGTCCAGGACAATCAGAGGGTCAGCCCTTTCCTTGTGTTGGACTTCCATCAGTGAAGTGTCTGTGTGAGGTCGCTGTTGGTCCAGGTGGTCACTCAGGTCTGATCCCACATCCCAGGGTCTGGTCCATAGAGGCGAGACAGACTGGCTCACCCTGGGGGTCTGCAGTTCCTGAAGCAGCCCAGCCTCAGCCTCTGCTCAGATCCTGGCATGCCCCTCCTCCGTATATACCTCCAGGCACAGGCTCAGCTGGAGCAGGGGATGACTCAGACTTGGGAAATTCTGTGCGTGGGGGTGGGGCATGCATAAGCGATGTGGCCAGGGCATAGGTGAGATTCGGAATCCTGGCAGCATCTCCACCAGTGGTTTTACAGATGAGGATTACACAAAGTGGGAGGTCTGACCCAAGGCCCACACTCTGCACCCCACATGGGCTTGGTGGAGGGGGAAGGGGGTGCCTCTGTCCACAAAACGGGCTGGGATGGCCCAGCAACCATGGGGTGGCTGCTGCCTGTGCAGCTCTGGGTGAAAGCCTAACCTCCCTTGCGGGCTGCTGTGCAAATCCTCCGTGCAGTGCCGTCACAGAGCCCAAGGGCATCCCAGGCACTTCCCAAGGGCACAAAGAATAACTCAGGCCTGAGCCTCTGGAACCCCGAGATCCTGCACGGCACTCCCACCCCCAAGCACCTGTTATGTACAATTTTGACTTAGAAGTGAAGTTTTGAAAGGGACCTTCGTGTCATTATCATTCAATGAAAAATCTCCACCATTTGCCGTGAACTGAAGACATCGTGCAAAAACTTGCAGGAAGTCAAAACCATGAAATTCCATTCAGACGCTGGTGCCTACTGCCAGCTTGCTTCCTCCTGTAAAAAGGTAAATGAATACTCTGTCAGAAGGACATGAAGAACCTAAGTGGCGGACTCCCTCGGTGGTTCGTCTGCCCACTAACGCAGGCCACAGGAATTATATCCCTGGTCGAGGAAGATTCCACCCACTGCGGAGCAACTAAGCCCCTGGATCCCAGTTACTGAAGCCCAGGCGTCCTAAAAGCCCACGCGCTGTAACTCCTGAGCCTGAGGGTTGCAACTGCTGAAGCCGGTGTGCCTAGGGCCTGCGCTGGGCAACAAGAGAAACGAGGAGAAACCCAAGCACTGCAGTGAAGAGGAGGTCCCCTGGGGCAGCAAAGAAGATACAGGGCTACCGAAAATTTAAAAAAAAAAAAAAAAAGTTGTTTTTAAACTTAAACAAAGAACGTTAAGTAGGCAGCTGTAACGTTCTAACTGGTTTAAGGGGTGAAAAGGAACCGGCAAGGAAGCCCTCGATCTCCACTGTCAAAGGAGCTGCAGGAACTCCCTCCTCCACCCTCACCTGGCACAGGTCTTCCGCTCTCTTCTCCGCAGGGTCCAGACCCCTCCCAGCCTCCCGCCTCCGGGGAGGGCGGGCTGGCCGCGCTACCCGCACTGGGCCGCCCGAGGCTCGCTCGCGTGGTCCGAGCGGGGCGGGGCCGGGGCCGGTGACGTCGCGCCGGGAATAGCCCGGGCTGCGGCGCCCAGGCCCGGCGGAGAACCAGGGTGGGCGCCGGACGGAGCCGAGGCGCGCTCGGACCCCGGCCCACCGCCCCAACCTGCCGCCGCTATGTACGACCCCGAGAGCGGCTGGAGCCTGTCCTTCGCCGGCTGCGGCTTCCTGGGCTTCTACCACGTCGGGGTGACCCGCTGCCTGAGCGAGCACGCCCCGCAGCTCCTCCGCCACGCGCACAAGTTCTTCGGCGCCTCGGCGGGCGCGCTTCACTGCGCCTTTTTCCTCTCCGGGATCCCGCTGGGTAGGTCCCGGGCTCCGCGCCGGGATGGGGCGCGCGATGGGAGCCGGGGCTGGAAGCGGGCCCTGCGTGGGTAAAGCCGGGGTCTCCCCCAAACAGTTGCATCGTCCAGTGCATCTTTTTTTGCCCGGAGCCGGGGAGCCCTGGAAGCGGGGCGTGGAAACCCGGAGCGCATCCTCGCCTCCATTCCCTTTTGGCGCCCGGGCTTGGAGGAAGCCCCGCTCCCCATTCCGGGACTGAGAGCCAGGTGGTCTCGGAGAGACGGGGAGGAGGGAACGTGACGCGGTCGGGGGAGCGGAGTTCCCATTTCCCCTGCATGAGGCCAGGAGGGAGGTTTGGGGCTGTGTCCCAGGCAGGGGTGAGTACCTTCTTCCCTCTGGGGACTCGAGGGGCTGAGACAGCCCCCCCTCTCCGCCGCCGCCAGGGCCCTTTGAACTCCGCCCAACCCTGGGGACTGGGGGGCGCCAGGGTGCCTCTGAGGTAGAAGGCAGCTTGCTGGTTTGGGGTGAAAGGGGGTTGAGTAGAGCTGTTTTGGGGAGAGGAGAGGAATTAATAAAGTTGTCTCCTCTCCTCCTTTCCTGGTGTTGGAGACCCTTTGGGGGACTGGACATTCCCATCCCATCCTCCCCACCACGTCCCTGCACAGTGCCCTGGAAACAGGTCCTGGCTGTTTGAATCTTGTCCTAGTGAAGGTCTCCGTCCACGTAGAGACGGGAGGGAGGGGAGGACCGAGGCTGGTGGCCAGCGGGCCTGAATCACTAGGGCCTGGTGTCCTTGGCCTATGGTTCTGGCCAGGGAGCAGAGCCTGGAGCGGGTGAGGCTGTTGGTGCCCACACTGGGCGACAGAGCTTCTTCTCACCGGCCCCTGTTTTACTGGGCTTCCTCACCAGTTTACTTTTTGCTCTACCCGGGGACAGCTGTGTTGGGCACTGCCAGCAGGAACTGACTGTTCCTGGAGGCCAGGAAACCCTTGCCAATACTCACAGCCCTGCCATTGGATAGGATCAGTGAGCAGACCCTGGGCTGATTGAGGTGGGGATTGGGAGAGGCCACGCTGGCAACCCTCTCCATCGAGAGGGAGAGGGGCAAAGAGCAGGGAATGTGACCTCGGGGGTGACTCGACTGGACACACAGCCAGTCTGCACAGCTTGGACTTGAGCTGTGATAAAAGCCAACCCTTGCGTCTCTGGCTTGTGACCTGGAGACATGCACACAGTCCAATGTTTCATTGATTCAGATGCACAGACCCCAGCACCGGAAGTCGGCCGACTCCAGCCTGGAGGAGGTTCACAGGTAGAGGACAGGTGCAGCGGAGGGGCTGGGCTTGCAGGGGGAGGCTCGGGACCAGCAAGTCCCCCGAAAGGGTCTGGAGGTTTTGGCAAGAACTGCTCTGCAGGGTCTGGGAGCCCCAGTTTCCTGCTTTAACTGCCTGTCTGACTTTGGGGAGCTCCGGGGAGCATTCCCAGGGCCTGTGGCTTGGGCAGGGTTCCTGAGCGCACCTCTCAGCCAGGGCTGACCTGGAAGGAGAGCCTGGCAGAAGCAAGCAGCTTTGTGCAATCATGTGCCTTCTGTCTGGGCTCAAAGGGGCCACATGTGCAGGGAGAGCCCATTGGAGTCGGAAGTAGGTCAGGGCCTGCTGGTGTGTCCGGGCCCTCTGCGTTCCGGCATCTGTGGATGACCAGGGCTTGGGGTGGCACTGCCTGCCAGGGCAGTGCAGGCCACCAGAGGGGACCAGGCCAGTGAGTGAGGTCAGATGGAGCATGAATGGGCCCTGTGTCCACTAGACGGTCTGGCAATTGTAGCATTAGAGGTTAAAAGTGTCCTTGGTGGCTCAGAGGGTAAAGAATCTGCCTGCGCTGCAGGAGACCCAGGTTTGATCCCTGGGTGGGGAAGATCCCCTGGAGGAGGGCATGGCGGTCCACTCCAGTATTCTTGCCTGGAGAATCCCCATGGACTGAGGAGCCCCGGGGCGGAGTGACTCTTTCCCTTTCCAGAAGTTAAAAGTTAAGTCTGGGGACTTCCTTGGTGGTCCAGTAGCTAAGACTCGATGCTCCCAATGCAGGGGACCCGGGTTGCATCCCTGGTTGGGGAACTAGATCCCACATGTCACAACTAAGAGTTCTCATGCTGCCCTGGGAATTTGCATGCTGCATGGGAAGAACTAGCCTGCCACAGTGACGATCAAAGCTCTTCACACAGTTCCGTGTGCCGCAACCAAGACCTGGTGCAGCCAAATAAATAAGCAAATATGTTTTTGAAAGTTAAGTCTAGTTATTTACGAGGTGCTTCCTCTGGGTTGACCGTGCACAGATTTTAGTGTACCTAACCTTCTCCTTCTCCAAAATGTAGGTGAGTGTTGTCCCACATTAAAAACATACTGTCTGAGGCTCAGAAGCAGTGATGTAACGTGTTTAAGTTGCTCAGGTAGTAAGAGGTAGCGACAGGATTCAAACTCAGGTCCCAGCCTGCACTTGCTGTCTGCTCCCTGCAGGGTTAGGCCCATCCAGGCTCAAGCTCTGATGCTGTGGGTTCCTGGCATCTGGGCTTGATGGAGGGATGAAGACGAAGAGAGGCCTCCTGGGCCTCTGGAGGCTCGTTCCTCTGGCCCGGGAGGGTCAAGAACGGCTCTGACCAACAGGATTATGTTATCTTTATTTCCTAGTTGTTGTGGTTCAGTCACCAAGTCGTGTCTGATTCTTTGCCACCCCGTGGACTGCAGCACACCAGGCTTCCCTGTCCTTCAGTATTTCCTGGAATTTGCTGAAATTCATGTCCATCGAATCACATGGAAGAAATAAAAGACATCAGTGAAATTTGTTTTATTTATCCCAGTATAGCCCAAATATTGCCATTTTCACATCTAATCAACACAAAACATTATCTGTGAGCTAGTCAACGTTTCTGTTGTTGTTATTGTCATTCTGAGCCCTCGGGATCCCGTGCATCTTTTACCCATCAGTGTGGACTAACCACATCTCAGGCTCAGGAACCCCCGGCCGGATCCGGCGGCCCAGGCCTAGACAAAGGAGAGGGTTGGCAGCTTCCTTGCCATCAGGTTTCTGGTCCCACCGCAAAGCAATGGCCACCTCCAGGGTGGTAAATTCCTTTGCATATTTCTCTCTCCACCCCTACCCCTCCCTTCTTCCCCACCCTGCCCATCTCCCACTTCACCCTCCACACAGACCAGACATTGCAGATCCTCATGGACCTCACCCGGAGAGCCAGAAGCCATAAATTGGGGATCGTCCACCCAGGCTTCAGTTTGAGCAAGCACACCCGAGACAGTCTCCAGAGACACCTCCCTGACAACGTCCACCAGCTTGTCTCGGGCAAGATGGTCATCTCGCTTACCAGAGTGCCCGACGGAAAAAGCGTGCTGGTGTCGGATTTTCGTTCCAAGGAAGAAGTCGTGGACGTAAGCGGCTTATGTGGGTACTGTCAAGTCGGAAGGGCCATTTCGTTTTGGAAGCAACACAGGGAGGGGCTGTTGTAAGCCAGTCTGCCCCATTTTTTACTTAAGATGCAGGACAACCTGGCTGCCCGTGATGCTGGTTGGCTTCCTGCACCAGAGTGATGTAAGCTGTGTGCTTCCAGTGGGCTGGTCCAGAGCCTGTGCAAACCTGGGGTGTCCCAGACAGTGTCAGCTTCAAACAGTGTCTCCCCCTCCTTCACGACTTGGTTCATAACCTCCTGCTCCAGGGACCTTATGTGTGTGGCCGTCCTCCCAACGATGCCCGTTCCTTAATAAGAACCTGCCCGGTGAAGCCCAAAAAGGGTGGGAGCGTGTCTTGGTTACTTCTGTCCTCTGGCTTTAGCACAGAGAAGATCATTGGCGATATCAAAATGCTGTTTGGTTTGGCTGAGTCTTTTGTGAGAATGCCTTGGGCGTCATTTCACTTAACACGGGTCCATACGAGCCAGCTGCCTGGCGAATATAACCAGCTGCTTCTCAGCAGCCAGTGTCGTCTTCCACTTAACCTTGTTTCCGGGAGCATTTTCTAGGTACCAGCACCTGTGTATTCCCACAGGAGCCCTTTTCTCTCATTGCACCAGTGTTACATCATGCTTAATTTAATGCTCGCCAGCTCCGTGAGATGCAGAGGGTGGTCCCCCAGGGACCTGCAGCCGCTGAATCTCCTGGGGGTGTTTTAGAAGTGCAGGCTCTCAGGCCCCGCCTCCAACCTGCCTCATCAGAATCTTAGGGGTGGGGCCCCGAGTCTGTGATTGGCCAAGCTTTCCAGGTGATTCTGATGAGTGTCAGTAATTGCAAAGCCCTGATCTAATCTCCCAGAGAAGGCAATGGCACTCCACTCCAGTGTTCTTGCCTGGAAAACCCCATGGGCAGAGGAGACTGGTGGGCTGTGGTTCATGCCGGTCACAAAGAGTCGGATGTGACCTAGCACGCAAGCACGCTGAAGTAGTAAGTGTGTGGACAGGCTCATCTTCATCCAACCATTCAGTAAAGCACCTGCTCGGCCAGCAGCGCTTTCAGGCTTATTGCTGTCCTTGCTTGTAGAAGGCTTGTAAAGGCCCAGGGAGTAAAAGGCCGCCTGGTCTGGGCTGTGCTGTGGTTTCACTGTCTTTTGTCTTTGCAGGCTTTGTGTTGTTCCTCCTATGTCCCTTTCATCTGTGGCTGGATCCCCCCTTCCTTCAGAGGCGTGGTAAGTCCACTTTTAAACTGTGTTTCTGGGAATTCCCTGGTGGTCCAGTGGTTAAGACTCTGCACTTTCACTCCCAAGGGCCTGGGTCCATCCCTGGTCCAGGAACTAAGATCCTGTACTAAGCATCTTAAAAAGAAAAAAAAAAAAGGAAGACAAGGCACTGGGCTCAGGTACCCTGGGCCCCCAAGACCTGTCTCTAAATGAAGAAAGCCTTTTGCCTCTCAGCCTTCAGACAGAGGTTCCACAGCTGAACCCCTTCCAAGCTCTCTTGAAGCAAAACCGACATCGTGTGGGATAATTAACTGCTCACCTGTAACATAAGCTGTTCACATAATCTCCACATGAGCACCGAAATAGGTGCCCAGTGGCCTACTTAGAGTATAAGATGCTCAAGAGTCAATTTACTCACTTAAGGTTTAATTCTGAGGAGCTGAGAGTTTCAATCCTCTCTGCCTCTGACTCTGTCTTTTTCAGTCCATGGCTTTGGACAGAGGCTTCCGACAGGGCTGCGATTCAACTCCTATGTAGACACATGTGGCTATTCTTGAGCACTGGCTCAGGAGGAAGAGCAGAAGTTGAGGTGTTGGTCCTACAGACTCTGGGCTGGATGCTAGACCGCCTGGCAGCCTCCTTCTAGGGCAGTGGTTGTCAGATAATTCTGTCCCTTGTCCCGGGACATCTGGCGACGTCTGGAGACCGTTTAGGTTGTCACAGCTGTGGGAGAGAAGACGAGACATCCCCATGTCTCAGCAGGAAGGCACTTCAGAAGCCCTTTCGGTTCACACTTTAACAGCAGTACGGGCCTCACATTGCAAAGCGACTTGCAAAGGCAGGTTGTGAATAGGCTCACTCATGCCCCGGAGCTGCCGCCAGACAGACACACAGCTGGCCCTATTTACAGATGAGAAAACCGAGGCCTGGAGCCATGAAGTGGTCACCTGTGGTTCCAACAGCCCCTGCCTGGCAGACAAACCTAGAATCCAGTGTCTGCTTTAGCCCATGTTAGCTGGGCCACGTTGACACGTTCCTTGCTTTCTTTCTAACATTTATTTGCTGATTTGGCTGTGCCGGGTCTTAGTTGCGGTACTCTGGCTCTTCGGTGGTAGCATGCAAATGCTTAGCCGTGGTGTCCCCGGTCTAGTTCCCTGACCAGCTACTGAACCCGGCCCCCCTGTATTGGGAGTGTGGGATCTTAGCCACCGAGCCTCCAGGGAAGTCTCTGGACATATTTCTTAAGTCGTGGAATGAACTGGGAGTCAATAATAGTGTGCAGTTGTTGCGCTTTCGTGGAACTTACCTGCAATGGTGCACGGAGGTGCCCGGCACAGAGCCTGGCGCTCTTAAGTATTAGGTAAATGTGGGTTTTGTCCTTCTTGTCATTGTCATCCTTGCGCTTCCCCTTGGCTGCCCCGGCCGTGGGCCGCAGAGTCACACCCTCAGTGTCCTCAGACAAAACCTGCTGAAAGTCAGAGCAGAGTGTTCTTGGGATTCCACTGAGCAAACTCAGAACGTTCCTCCAGGAAAGTTCAGGCTGGAGGAAAACCCCACACGACAGAGGAGCCATTGGACTTTACAGTAGACCTTGAGCGGCAAAAGAGGGGATGTGTGTGTGTGTATAACAGCAGAAACTGCCCATTGTTGTACAGCAGAAACTAAGACACCTAGGCTGAGAAGCACCTAGGCTCCAGCAAACATGAATTAAAAACATAAAAAACAATTGGAAAAACAGTCCCCGGCTTCCGCCCATCTCATCTCAACTTTGCTGATGCTGGGTTCCGAGCCCCTTTCTGCCAGTGAGGGATTTGACGCCGACCAACAGCAGCGATACAGAGACTAGTGCTGCGCGTGCACACCTGATCACTTTGGGCCTCAAGGGAGGACTCCCCTGATGCCCAAGGCATGCCTGAACACGCCCGATCCTGTCCGGGACGCATTTTAGGCCAAAGTGTGCCCTGCATTTCTCCCTTTGGAAGGACTGGCTGGGGAAAGCCTCCCCCTTGTGATATTTGAAGGCCCCCCACCCCCACCGTGGGCAGCGACAGCTGGACTATGATGGTTTGAGCTCCGGGAATCATTCAAGATGTTGGTTTCATAGGTCCAGACTCGATCCAAACGGTAGCAAAACCTTGCTGCCCCCGCCTGGCCGTGGGCACTAGGGTTGTTCGAGGCTATGAATACATTAATAGGAGGACTTCCCAGGTGGCTCAGTGATAAAGAACCTGCCTGCCAATGCAGGAGACGCAAGAGTTTGGGTTTGATTCCTGGGTCGGGAAGATCCCTTGGAGTAGGAGATGGCACCCCCATTCCAGGTATTCTTGCCTGGAGAATCCCATGGGCAGAGGAGTCTGGTGGGCCACAGCCCATGGGGTCGTAAAGAGCTGGACATAACAGAGTGCTTGAGCGCTTACCATGGAATACAGGAAAATGGATTCTCACAGTGCTTACCCAGATGCACCTTTCCTGTGGCATAAGATGCCAGTTTTTAAGAGCGCAAGTCCCAGGTTCGCCGTGTCATTTCAGTCTGCAGTGCTGGTTCTCATTGCCCAGGTGTGGACAGAGAGTCAGGACCACAGGTTAGGTGTCTCGTCCAAGATCGCTCAAGCAACAGGGGGCCTCGGGAATCGAACCCATGACCATCTGTCTGTCTTTGGCCGCATCTACATCACACTCTGCCCTGAGTGCGCACAGCGCCCCCAGTGGATGGGAAGTACATGGACTCACCTGGGGGCGCTCATGACCGGGCCCAGCAACGTGGCCAGGCGCCAGCCTCCGTGTGCCTCTTCACCCGGCACTGTTCTGGTGCAGTGCGCACACTACGCAACAGAATGTGGCAGTCCTGAGTGACAACCTGCAGCCTGGCCGGGCACAGAAATGCTTGCTGGGGATTTGCTGCAAGAGTTGTTCCAAACTCCCTGGTCTCTCACTAGGTCTGCCTGCGGCTCTGAGAAGTCTCTATCCCTAATCTGAAGCACACAGAAAACTCCAGCCCAGAGCTTCTGACAGTGTGCCCTTTGTTTTTGTCTTCTCCCTTAAAAGCGATATGTGGATGGAGGAATAAGTGATAACATACCCTTCGTTGATTCCAAAAAAACCATCACTGTGTCCCCCTTCTATGGGGAGAGCGACATCTGCCCCAAAGTCAAGTCCACGTTCTTTCTTCACGAAGGCTTCACCAAGCTCAACATGCACTTCTGCACAGAGAACCTCTACCTGGTGTTCCGGTCGCTGTTCCCACCGGATGTCAAGGTGAGATGGGGCTGTGAGTTCTGGGGGTGCTGTTCTCCCCTTTGCATCCCTCCCTGCCAGGGGACCGAGCAGCTGTTCAGGCTTCCCGGATGGCTCACTGGGTAAAGAATCTGCCTGCGATGCAGGAGACGCGGGAGATGTGGGTTCAGTCCCTGAGTTGGGGGAAGGAAATGGCAAGCCACCGCAGTATTCTTGCCTGAAAAGTCCCACGGACAGAGGAGCCTGGCGGGCTACAGTCCAGAGGGTCACAAAGAGTCGGACATGACTGAGTGAGCAGAGCAGCAGCTGTTCCCCACACTGACGGACCAACAGCAACAAAGCCCATCCTTGAAAAGGAACTCCGTTCAGGGCTGCCTCCCGCTGGCCACCGGAATCCCCTGGGTTCACTGAAACGGAGGGGTGGGGTTGCCACTGAGATCCCTCTTCCAGGGGTTGTGGCTTAAGTATCCACAGCCTGAATCCATCTGCCTATGCAGGAGATGCAAGAGACTCGGGTTTGGTCCCCGCGTTGGTAAGATCCCCTGGAGAAAGAAATGGCAACCCACTCCAGTATTCTTACTGGGGAAATCCCAAGGCAAAGGAGCAAATGAGTTGGACACGACTGACCACAGCACATCACAGCCTGGGCAGTAGGGTGTTTTTGTTTTTTATTTTTTTAATTATCCCAGTGATTCATTTTAAAATAATTAATTTGGCTCCACTGGGTCTTAGTTGTGGCACACAAGATCTAGTTCCCTGAGCAGAGGTTGAAACCCCCTGCCTCGGGCGTGCAGAGCCTGAGCCCCCAGACCACCAGGTAAGTCCCCCAATGATTATTGGCAGCCATGGTCAAGAATTACACTGCGTTTGGTGGTTTAATCTTTTCCTTTTCTCCCCAGCTGTGCCATGAGACTTGTAGGATCTTGAGGGATTGAACTCGAGTCCTTGGTGTGAAAGCAAGGAGTCTTAACCACTGGACCACCTGGAAATTCCCCGTTTAATCTTTATTTTGATTGTCGCTCTAGTGTGGTGGACCTTACCACCGTAACATAGTAAGAAAGTTGGTAGAATCTGCACAGTGACAGCTCTCTGGGGAGAAAGAAGGCCATGCCATACAGCCTACGTGATGGCGTGTCTCATGGGTAGAGATAAGGCTGGACCACAGCATCGGGAGCCCATGTGGTTTGAGTGCAGAGGAGGCAGCTCAGTGTCCCATGACAAGCAGATCAGGCCCTGGTATTTGTGAGGATGGAGGCTCATCCAGGGACCAAAGGACACCAGAGGAACCAGCTCCCGTCATGCTGGGGCGCCAGTCCAGGCTGCGCGCGGAGCGGGTGTCCTTCGAGGGGAGTCCTGCCAGGAAGCGGGGCTGCCTCTTCCCAGGAGCGCAGAACCCTGTCCACAGGAGGCGTCGACTCGGAGCTCCGAGGGTTCCTGGCTCTGCGCCTGCCGTCTTCAGGCGCTGCTGGAAGGATTGGTGCGTGGTGACTCCGCCTGCGGTTCACGTCACGTGGTTTGTCCACAGGTGCTTGGAGAGCTGTGCCTTCAAGGATATGTGGACGCGCTCAGGTTCTTGGAGAAGAACGGTGCGTATGGCAACGGCGGCAGCCGTGCCCTTTGAGTCCGTTTTCTGTTCATTCTTGGTCACCAGGGGAGCCGTGCTGGCGCTCAGCACATTCACCTGCCATCGGGCTCGGCCCTGACAGATAGGAAATCATTGCCCCCATTTTACAAATGGAGAAATGGAGGCAGCCATGGCCTGCACTCTGGGGAGCAGAGCTGGGGTCAGCCCTGCTGACCCTGCAGAGGTCACATCCCCAGGGTTCCTTTCCCTCTGCAGTGTCCCTGTCTGCCAGCCAAAGGCAGCTCCTGTGCCTTTTTATTTCTGCTTGAACAATTGTGAACCTTTAGTTTGATGAGGAAGGAAGAGAAATGGTTTCTGGGTCTCAGGTGAAGCCATCAGGAGAGCTGCCTCCAGCCAGGTGTGGGCAGTGCCCACCAGCCCAGCTGTGTTCTGGGGAAAGGGCCTGGCTGGTCTGGGCTGGGGAACTTGGGTTCTTCACATGTTAGTGTGGAACCAAGTATTAGTTATGTCTCGAGCTATTTTTCCCCGACACTAACGGTTGCTACAGTCACTCATCCTCTGATTTAGTCTTTGTCTGAGACCGAGGAGCTGGTATGGTTCATGGGACATTCATGTATTTATCCGCTCAGAAAGCGCTTACTCAATACCTTCTGGGTGCTAAGCAGTTGGCTGTGTGCTTGGGACTCCACAGTGGGTAGACAGATGTAGCCTCAGCCTTCCTGGAGTTAGTTTTGAGATTGGGGAGGGGCCAGGTATCTGAATAGAAGGCTGCCAGAGAGCTCAGTGCCCTGGCCGGAACGTACAGGATGCTGTAGATTCAGGTGGGGTTCAGTTAGGGGAAGGGGGTAGAGTTCTGCAAGGCAGGGGAAAGCAGGGCTCCTGGGAGGTGCGAATCTGCAGTGATGCTTTGAGGGTGAACAGGAATGTTCTAGGCATGGGGGTGTGTGAGCATGAGTCCTGCAGACAGATAGTCTGTTCGAGGTGGAAAGAGGCATGTATCACTGGAGTGGTGGGGGTGGGGGACAGAGGAACAGATCAGAGCGGGGCAGGAATGGGGGTAAATGGAAAGAGGGGCAAGGCTGGGCCTTGTGGAGCTGGAGAGGGGCTTGCATCTCACAGCCATAGGGACCCAGGGAGGGCTGCTGACGTGGGAGTGAGGGCAGGCAGGGGAGCTTTGCCAGGGCCCCTGGCTGCTGTACAGAGAGGATGACGCCAACATCCCCGGTCAAGGTGGCCATCATGGGTTCGGCCGGGGACACAGCAGCAAGGTGGAAGGGTCCGGAGAGGACAGGACTTGGAGATGACGCACCAGAGATTGCCAAGGAGGAGGACTCGGGGATGAAGTCCTGCCCCTGGCTTCTGTGGCTGGGACCGGAGCAGAGGGCGGTGCTCACGATTTGGGCCCTTGGGAGGGCGCTGGTCCTGCAGGAAAGCTCGAGAGCCCCGTGTGTGGTGCCCTGGGACAGATTTGGGTGGTTGGCAGAGGGACTTGGCCTTCCCAGGTGGCACTCGTGGTAAAGAACCCACTGGCCAATGCGAGAGTTGCGGGAGACTCAGGTTTATTCCCTGGGTCGGAAAGACCCCCTGGAGGAGGGCCTGCCAACCCACTCCAGTATTCTAGCCTGGAGAAACTCCATGGACAGAGGAGCCTGGTGGGCTACAGTCCACAGGGTCTCAGAGTTGGACACGACTGAAGCGACTTAGCACACATGTACACAGAAGGCATGGTGATGTCAGAGTTCGAGGTTCTAGAAAGCAGGTCTGAACTGGGATTGGAATTTGGGAGCCACCTGGATTAAAAGACTACGAGGAACCCTCTAGAAGTTGGTAGGTGACTTTGAGCAAGCCCCTTCTCTCTCTGGGCCTCTGTTTCCACATCTGTAGCAAGAGGAGTTTGGAGTAAATGATGCCGACTGATTCTTAGTAATTCTAAATCCTGGCGTGGGCTGGGCGCTTGCAGCATGGGTGCTGGGTTTGGGTTTAAGGATCTAAGCCAGGTTCTGCTTTGGTCCCCCTGGCTTCCTTGGGGTTCAACAGAGGATGCATGGGTGCGGGACAGGGTTCCTTGGAAACAGATTCTCTGACACATTCCTCAGAGAGAATAAGTCCCCAGAGGCTGAGCTGTGTGTCTGTCAGAGGCTGGAGTGATGCGAGGAATCGAAGTGGGAGGTGTAGCTTGGGAGTGAGGCGGGGGGCATGCAGGGACAGCCCCTGGGCTTTTAACCTGAGGTTGGAAGCCAGAGGTTAGATGGGGGAGGTGTGGGCATTCAAGTCTACCCATCCCACCATCGCTACGCAGCGTGAGAGCAGGAATCACTCACTGGGATCAGCCCCTGAGCCCTGGCTCCCAGGGCAGGGCCAGCAGAGACTCCCCGACCTGTGGCTTCTTTTCGAGGTTGTGTGACGGAAGGGTGCCATCTTTGATATCAGACCTGGGTTTTAATATCGCTCTGCCAGGTGTCGGCTGTGTGACTTTAGGCAAATCACTTCACTCTCTGGGCTTCTGATTCCTCAGCATTCAGCTGGGAGCAGCTGCATGGGTCGTGCAGGGCCTGGAACACTGGGCTTCTCCAGTGGTTCAGTTGTTATAAATCATCCTTTCCTCTGAACCTCATAAATCCACATGTGGCTCTAGAGCCCACACGGCTGGTGCGTGACAGAGCCAGCTGCCCGCCTCATCCGTCCCCTTCAAAGGACCACACTGCGCTCTCCCTGTTAGGAGTGGTGGTCCCTGTTCGAAGTGGAGCAGGGGGGATCCCAGGTGGATTATTCCCAGGTGGATCCATGCTGTGTACCTATAACAGGCCTGTTAGCTTCCTCTAACTGGGTGGGCAGGTGGCTGGGCGAGTAGTGGCCCTGCTGACTGAAATCGCCTGATGGGTTTTGTTTCCGTGCCATTCGCAGGCATCCATGAAGGGCCCCATCCGTGCCTGAGCGCGTCCCCCGCAGAGTCGGAGCCCGGGAGCCTGGAGCCTCTTCTGGGTGTGGCCACCTGGGAGGCGGGACCTGAGCTAGCGGAGCTGCTGGACCACCTGCGCCTCAGCGTGCAGACCTGGGACAAGAGCGTCCTGGAGACCCTGTCGCCCAAGCTCAGCATGGGTACTGGCTCTGGGTGTGGGGAGGGCGAGCACAGAGGAGGTGGTGGTCGGTGACCCTTTCAGAGGAGGAAGGGCGATCTTCCCCGTGGAGGAAGGTCGAACCGCTGCTTGGGGAGAAACAGGGCAGAGCGACCAGCGCAGGAAGGTCGGGACCCCCACCTCCTCGCATGGACCTCCCATCCCCCTGGGTCCTTGCTCTGTCTCCTTTCCCATTTGGTCATGGCCAGAGGAAAACAAACTCCAGCTGAGTTTTTATTTATTTATTTATTTTTAACACCAAAAACATTTTATATTAGAGTAGAACTGATTTACGGTGTCGTGATATTTTCAGGGGAACAGTGAAGGAACTCAGCCATACAGGTATCCATTCTCTGTCAAACCCTCCTGCCACCCAGGCTGGCACATAACATTGTAGCTGGGGTGTTTTTTTTTTAATTTAATTCATTTTTGGTTGCACTGGGTCTTCGTTCCATCTAGCCAAGGCTATAGTTTTTACAGGCGTTATGTATTTATGTAAGAGGTGCAACTATTAAGAAAGCTGAATGTGGAAGAATCGATGCTTTTGAACTCTTGTGTTGTAGAAGACTCTTGAGAGTCTCCTTGGACTGCAAGGAGATCCAACCAGTCCATCCTAAAGGAGACCAGTTCTGAATACTCATTGGAAGGACTGGTGCTGAAGCTGAAACTCCAATATTGTGGCCACGTGATGTGAAGAGCTGACTCACTGGAAAAGACCCTGATGCTGGGAAAGATTGAGGGCAGGATAAGAAGGGGGCGACAGAGGATGAGATGGTTGGATGGCATCACCGACTCGATGGACATGAGTCTGAGCAAGCTCCCGGAGTTGGCAGTGGACAGGGAGGCCTGGCGTCCTTCAGTCCATGGGGTCACAGTCAGACACGACTGGGTGACTGAGCTGAACTGGGTCTTCGTTGCTGTCCCTGAGCGAGCAGGGGCTACTCGTGGTTGTGGTCCCCAGGTTCCTCACTGCGGTGGCTTCTTTTGCTGCGGAGCACAGGCTCCAGGTGCGTGGGCTCCGTCACTGCATCGCGAGGGCTCAGTGGTTGTGGCACACAGGCTTAGTGCTCCACAGCATATGGAATGCCCTGGGCCAGGGCCAGAACCCATGTGCCCTGCGCTGGCAGGAGGATCCTGATCCACTGGACCAGCAGGGAAGTCCTCTATCTGAGTTTTGAGTTAACCTGCTGTGCTCTCTGCTCAAAAGTCCCAACACATTGGATTTCTAGGGGGACTCCTAGGGGAGGCCTGTTCTTTGACGATGCCGTTTGCTGTCTGTACTCCCATCTCAAAGCCTTCTCTCTCTTGAGGAGCCCCTCCTAACGCCTTCCTCCTCCCCAAACCACAGTTTTGAACCTTCACTGAAGGTGATGTATTTTATCGCGTCATCACAAACTATCTGATGGACAGATGAGTGCACCGTCCAGTTTCCAGTCAGGCATTTGGGGAAAGTGAAGGAAATGGCAACCCAGTCCAGTACTCTTGCATGGAGGATCCCATGGACGGAGGAGCCTGGTGGGCTACAGTCCACGGGGTCGCAAAGAGTCAGACACGACTGAGCAACTTCACTTCACTTCAAAGCTGACTTATTGGAAAAGACCCTGATGCTGGGAAAGATTGAGGGCAGGAGGAGAAGGGGGCGACAGAGGATGAGACGGTTGGATCGCATCACTGACTTGATGCACGTGAGTTTGAGCAAACGCCGGGAGACAGTGAAGGACAGGGAAGCCTGGCGTGCTGCAGTCCATGGGGTCACTAAGAGTCGGACACAACTGAGCCGCTGAATAAAACAAAGATGAAAGGGATGCTGTGTCTTGCCTCAGGTACTAACGCCCTAGGATTCGCACTGACCAGCAGCTGCTCAGGTTATTGTGATCTGAGGCATCGTGAGGTCATCACACAGGGGAAAATAGAAGGCTAGGGGTCCCAGGTGGCAGAGTGGAATCCAATTGCAGATGCAAAGAAAAGCTCATGAAGCCTGGGCTGGGGAGATTTGAGACATTTGTGTCTGCCTCCAAAAGTAATGTAAAGTAGTACTGAAGTGGGATTTCCAGTCTGGAAGACTCAGTGCAGTGCCTAAGAGTCAATGCAGCTCTCAAAGCAGGGCCCCAGGTTCAATGCCTGGTCCAGGAACTGGATACCACATGTCACAGCTAAGACTCAGCACAGCCACATAAATTTAATAAATAAAAGATAAAGTAAAATGTAGTAGTGAAAGCTGCTCAGTCGTGTCCAGCTCTTTGCGACCCCACGGATTGTAGCCCAGCAGACGCCTCTGTCCATGAAACTCTCCAGGCGAGAAGACTGGAGTGGGTTGCCATTCCCTTCTGCAGGGAGTCAGTTTAAAGGAGACTCTTTAAAAGGGATCCTGTGTCCTGTTGGCGATGCAAGGGCTGTGTAGGCACATCCCACATCTGACCTCAATTGTCAGAGCTTCTGATTCCTTCCCTGCTGACTCAGATGGTCAAGGACCTACCTGCAATGTGGGAGACCTGGGTTCGATCCCTGGGTTGGGAAGATCCCCTGGAGAAGGGAAAGGCTCCCCACTCCAGTATTCTGGCCTGGAGCATCCCATGAACAGAGGAGCCTGGCAGGCTATAGTCCATGGGGTCACAAAGACTGGGGCACGACTGAGAAACATTCACTCTCACTTTTTCCCTTTCTGATTGCTTAGCTGCCAGGTTTGGTAGGATTTATAGAAATTCCAGGCACCAGTTGGGGAAGGTGGCTTGGTTTTTATGCTGGTGGGAAACAGACCTCCAACTTGTGTTTTTCAGCACTGAGGAAGGCAGTCAGAAACCCAGATGGGTACAGAAACAGGATTTGCAACTTCTTACCAGTTAAGATCATGTCCTACATGATGCTGCCCTGTACGCTGCCCGTGGAGTCTGCCATTGCTGTGGTCCAGAGGTGAATGCTTTCCATGGCTTTCTGGCTTCCTCTCGGGGCTTGGAGGTAGGGTGAGGATTCAGTGAGAGGAGTCACGCTGGGTGCTCAGCCCAGAGCCTGGCTCCTTGCACATCTGGGTGGAGCTCGCCGTCTGCGGGGAACACCTGGAAAGGTGCCTGGCTCGCGAGCCCCTGGCCACCCCAGCTCCTTTCTGATTGCTCCTGCAGGTTTGTGGCTTCTTGTAGGTCTGCGTTTTTGGGAGGGATGTGGATTTATTCCTGGTGTGTAGGAAGGATCCCAAGGCCTACGCTGTGTGGCTGCTAGATTCCCGGGCATTGGTTTTTCCTCCATTTTCTTCGGATTTTCTTTAGTGTTTATTTTCTTTTTAGCAACGTAGTCAGCATGTCTTTCAGTCTGTCTTTTTAAAAGTCCCGGAGTGAAAGTGAAGGTCGCTCAGTCATGTCCGATTCTTTGTGACCCCATGGACTATATACAGTCCATGGAATTCTCCAGGCCAAGAATACTGGATTGAGTAGGCTTTCCCTTCTCCAGGGGATCTTCCGAACCCAGGGATCAAACCAGGGTCTCCTACATTGCAGGCAGATTCTTTACCAGCTGAACCACAGGGGAAGCCAAGAATCCTGGAGTGGGTAGCCTTTCCCTTCTCCAGCGGATCTTCCCTACCCAGGGATCAAACCAGGCGGTTTCTTTGCCAACTGAGCTATGAGGGAAGCCCCTAAAAGTCCCAGCCATCCTTCAAAATCTGGCTCAGTTCTCTGGCTCTGCTGGACCTCCCAGATCAGTTCCCAGCCCTGCCATTCAGCCACCTGCCTTGCCCTGGGAGGAGGCCTGGCTGCTCTGGCATAGTTTTTCCTTCCTTTTCTTTTGTTTTAAAAAAGTACTTTGATAACTTCTCTTATTTGTTTATTGTTCTTATGCTTGGTTTCCAGACCAGGATGCACGCGGGCTTCTCTAGTTGTGGCGAGCGGGCTTAGTTGCCCTGGGGCATGTGTGATCTTAGTTCCCTGACCAGGAATTGAACCCTCGTCCCCTGCAATGGAGGGCAGATTCCTTACCACTGGACCACGAGGGAAGTTCTTTGATATTTACTATTTTTATTTTTTTTTTAATTTTTTAACACCAAAAACGTATTTATGGGGGTATAGTCGATTAACAATGTTCTGATAGTTTTGGGTGAACAGTGAAGGAACTCAGCCATACATATACACATATCCATTCTCCCCCTTCCCCCACTCCCAAGCAGGCTGGCACAAAAGTTCGATGTGCTATACAGTAGGTTTTTCTTTCTTTTATTTTTTTTAATGCAGGAGACCCAGATTTGATTCCTGGGTTGGGAGGATCCCAGGAGAAGGGAATGGAAACCCACTCCAGTATTTTTGCTTGGAGAATCCCAGGGACAGAGGTTCCAGTCCATGGGGTTGCAAAGAGTCACCCAGACTGAGCAACTAACAGTTTCACTTTTAAAAAATATTTATTTTTGTGTTCTGGGTCTTCACTGCTGCGTGGGCTTTTCTCTAGTTGCGGTGATTGAGGGCTGCTGTCCAGGTGCAGTCATGGCTTCCCATTGCAGCGACTTCTCTGGTTGCTGAGCACGGGCTCTCAGGCACGTGGGCTTCAGTAGTTGCGGTTCCCAGGCTGTAGAGCTCAGCGGGCATGCGTATGGCCAGGCACCTTCGATGTGGGTGCAGGGGGTGGTGTTTCAACCAGAAGATGCTGTGTGTCAGGGTCCATGATGCCCCGGAGAGCAAGCTCTTGCAAGACCCAGGTCTTTTAACTCCGTGTAAGTCCCTTGAGCTTTCCTGAATCCAAAGTGGCCTCATTTTGCTTTAGGCTTTTAGGTGGGCTTGCCTTGTGGAATTTATCAGCTTGGGGTTAGAAGTGACCCTGGCAGTACCTGCACGACGGTACTGGCGTCAGGTGTCTGCCTTCGGGGTGGGTTTCCTCTCGTCCTTTCTGCTGTGGCTCGTCTTCACCCACGTACGAGGTGTGCGTCTCTGCGTTTTCCTTCCTGCAGACTGGTGACGTGGCTTCCTGACGTGCCCAGTGACATCCAGTGGCTGTGGTCGGCCACCTCCCACGTGTGTTCTCAAGCCATGGTGCGTCTGCTCCCCGTTTCCAGGTAAGTGATTTGGTTGTGGGTCTGGGGGTCCACCCGGCACCCTCTCATCTGCTCAGGCCTCACGCGCCATCCTAGGGATGTCATCAGGCCCCGGAGAGGGGGCAGGGACCGTGTCCCCTGGTGCCAGAGGCCCTGCCTTACGGGAGGCAGCTGGGCTCATCAGAGGTCCCAGTGTACCTGCTGGAAGCTAGTGACCGAGACTCCCCTGCAGAGGGTGTCCTGAAGCCCCAGGAGGTGTGTCCATGGAGAGTAATTTTAAAAAAGTTGTTTATTTAGCTGGGCCATGTTCTACTTTCAGCACGTGGGATCTTGAGTTGCGACATGTGGGGTCTAGTTCCCTGACCAGGGATCCAACTCCGGCCCCCTGGACTGGGATCACGGAGTCTTAGCCACTGGACAGCCAGGGAAGTCCCCCACTGAGCCCATGTTGAGGGCAGAGGAGGGAGGAGCTGGCTGATGGAGCAGGAGCAGGGCCAACGGACAGGTAGCATTGGTTTGCCTGAAGGGAGTGGCTCGGGTACCGGTAGCACGGGCAGGGGGTGAGGCAGGGAGAGAGGGGCAGGGCCCCTCTGTGTGTGTGTCTGTGTGTGCATGTGTGCGCATCTGTTAATGCAAATTCCCACCTGACCTTAGACCCCCTGAATTCCGGTCTCTTGGGCTGGAACCTGGCCACCCACACTGTTCACATGGCCCAGGCGCTGCTGCCACCGCTGCCTGAAATCTGAACACTAATGAGGAGCAAGGAGGGCCTGGTCCCGTCAGGATTCTGGGACTTTTGTCTTGAAAGTCGTGGACCTCGCCTTCCTCCCCCGTTCGCCCGGGGTGAGCCTCCTTGCCTCATTAGGTGTCTGCGAGGCTTTTGGGGGCCCAAACTCAGTCCTGACACGTGGCAGGTGCTTGGGAGATGAGCCCTCCAGATTTTCTTTTAACAGATGTGGAAGGTTTAAAGTAGGGACGAAGGGGTCTGGCTTGTGCGGGGAAAAGGACAGGAGTGGGCTTGAGGAGGCCAGATCCCCAGAGAGGGCAGATCTGGCCCAGCGAGGGGAAGGGCTTGCTCTCCAGAGAAACTGCAGGGCTGAGTGCGGTTCGTAGGCTCCAGGACAGGATGATAGCAGCTGCAAGGCGCTGCTCAGCTCCAGGCTGGTCGGCAGGCAGGACCAGGGGTGGGGGGGATGGTGGTGTGGCTGCAGAGGGCCACCCTGGCGGGTGAGCTGGTGTGCGTGGCGGTGACTGATGTGCTCCTCCGGGCCTGTGCATGTCCAGTGGGAGGTGTCCAGGTGGCTGGGAGGGCCACAGGTTTGGAGGCGTGGGATGGTGATGTCAGCCCAGCACGGGGATGGGGGACCCAAGGAGGCAGTGGACTTGGGCTCGGCCACCCTTCAGACCCAGACTGTGTGACAATGTCTCCCCTCCCGCATCCCCACTGACACTGCACTCCAGAGCGGCAGGTCGGCAGCTGAGTCAGAATTCTTCGTTTGTTTCAGATCCCAAATCTCAGGAAGTGGCCAACGGCCTTCCTCCACAAACCAGAACACCGTGGGCGCCGCCGGGCTCTCTGCTCCTCCGAGGACCCAGACACCCACCCTGTGGACGTCCCGCAGAGGCCAGAGCTGACACCTATGATGTACACAGAATGACCTGTGTGCTGAGTTTGTAGTGTCCTGAAACCAAAGGCAATCTTTCTGTCTTACAAAAAGCTAGGAAGCTACTCTTGGTGTGCGCGGTGCATGCAGAGCTCAACCATATCCAGGATATGAGGCTCTAAGTGTCGTTGGCTTGGTTGGGAAACTCCACGAGGGAGCCCGGCGTGCGGGGTGTCTGTGGCTGACTCGTCACCACTCGGCTGTCCCAGGGCAGGTTCCTAGGGTGACTGGTGTTTGGATCGGGGACCTTGCGGTGGGGAGCTGGGCTGCCCTTTGTGCAGTCTCGGGGGTTGAGGGGAAGGACTGTGGCCCCATCTCTCCGTACAGAAAGCAGCCTGTGTCGGGCGAGGTGGGGTGCCATCCTCCCAAGGACACCCCTGGTTTCTGGGGGCATTACGAGATGGTAACTTACGAACGTTCTGGTGCATCTTTCTGCTGCTGCGGCTGCTGCTAAGTCGCTTCAGTCCTGACCGACTCTGTGTGACCCCATAGACGGCAGCCCACTAGGCTCCTCTGTCCCTGGGGTTCTCCAGGGAAGAATACTGGAGTGGGTTGCCATTTCCTTCTCCAATGCATGAAAGTGAAAAGTGAAAGTGAAGTTGCTCAGTCGTGCCTGACTCTTAGCGACCCCATGGACTGCAGCCTACCAGGCTCCTCCGTCCATGGGATTTTCCAGGCAATAGTACTTACCTGTGCTAAATATTTGGTGGCGTTATATTAAACATAACTTTTGGCAGGCACTGAGAGAGGGCCTCAGAGGGCAGACAGACGGAAACCACAGTCACAGACAACGGGCCAAACTGATCACACGGACCACAGCCTTGTGTAACTCAATGAAACTAAGCCATGCCGTGTGGGGCCACCCAAGACGGGCGGGTCATGGTGGAGAGGGCTGACGGAGTGTGGTCCACTGGAGAAGGGAATGGCAAACCACTTCAGTCTTCTTGACTTGAGAACCCCATGAACAGCATGAAAAGGCAAAAAGATATGACGCTGAAAGATGAACCCTCCAGGCTGGTAGGTGGCCAATATGCTACTGGAGATCAGTGGAGAAATAACTCCAGAAAGAATGACGAGATGGGGCCAAAGCAAAAACACCACCCAGTTGTGGATGGGACTGGTGATAGAAGCAGGTTTCAATGTTGTAAAGAGCAATATTGCATAGGCACCTGGAATGTCAGGTCCATGAATCAAGGCAAATTGCAAGTGGTCAAACGGGATGACAAGAGTGAACATCGACATTCTAGTAATCAGCGAACTAAGATGGACTAGAATGGGGGAATTTAACTCAGGTGACCATTATATCTACTCCTGTGGGCAGGAATCCCTCAGAAGAAATGGAGTAGCCATCATGGTCAACAAAAGAGTTCGAAATTGAGTACTTGGATGCAATCTCAAAAACGACAGAATGATCTCTGTTCGTTTCCAAGGCAAACCATTCAATATCACGGAAATCCAAGCCTGTGCTACAACCAGTAACGCTGAAGAAGCTGAAGTTGAACAGTTTTATGAAGACTTTCTAGAAGGCCTTCTAAAACTAACACCCAGAAACGATATCCTTTTCATTCTAGGGGACTGGAATGCAAAAGTAGGAAGTCAAGAAACACCTGGAGTAACAGGCAAATTTGGCCTTGGAGTACAGAATGAAGCAGGCCAAAGGCTAATAGAGTTTTGCCAAGAGAACGCACTGGTCATAGCAAACACCCTCTTCCAACAACACAAGAGAAGACTCTACACATAGACATCACCAGATGGTCAACAGCGAAATCAGATTGATTCCATTCTTTGCCGCCAAAGTTGGAGAAGCTCGATAGAGTCAGCAAAAACAAGACCAGGAGCTGACTGTGGCTCAGATCATGAACTTATTGCCAAATTCAGACTGAAATTGAAGAAAGTGGAGAAAACCACTAGACCATTCAGGTGTGACCTAAATCAAATCCCTTATGACTATACAGTGGAGGTGAGAAATAGATTTAAGGGACTAGATCTGATAGAGTACCTGATGAACTATGGACGGAGGTTTGTGACATTGTACAGGAGACAGGAATCAAGACCATCCCCAAGAAAAAGAAATACGGAAAAGCAAAATGGGTATTGGAGGAGGCCTTACAAATAGGTGTGAAAAGCAGAGGAGAAAAGGAAAGATATACCCATTTGAATACAGAGTTCCAAAGAATAACAAGCAGAGATAAGAAAGCCTTCCTCAGCAATCAATGCAAAGAAATAGAGGAAAACGATAGAATGGGAAAGACTAGAGATCTCTTCAAGAAAATTAGAGATACCAAGGGAACATTTCCTGCAAAGATGGGCTCGATTAAGGACAGAAATGGTATGGACCTAACAGAAGCAGAAGATACTAAGAAGAGGTGGCAAGAATACACAGAAGAACTGTACAAAAAAGATCTTCATGACCTAGATAATCATGATGGTGTGATCACTCAGCTAGAGTCAGACATCCTGGAATGTGAAGTCAAGTGGGCCTTAGGAGCATCACTAAGAACAAAGCTAGTGGAGGTGATGGAATTCCAGTGGAGCTATTTCAAATCCTGAAAGATGATGCTGTGAAACTGCTGCACTCAATATGCCAGCAAATTTGGAAACCCAGCAGTGGCCACAGGACTGGAAAAGGTCAGTTTTCATTCCAATCCCAAAGAAAGGCAATGCCAAAGAATGCTCAAACAAACCGCACAATTGCACTAATCTCATACACTAGTAAAGTAATGCTTAAAATTCTTCAAGCCAGGCTTCAGCAATATGTGAACCGTGAACTTCCAGATGTTCAAGCTGGTTTTAGAAAAGGCAGAGGAACCAGAGATCAAATTGCCAACATCCACTGGATCATCAAAAAAGCAAGAGAGTTCCAGAAAAACATCTATTTCTGCTTTATTGATTATGCCAAAGCCTTTCATTGTGTGGATCACAATAAACTGTGGAAAATTCTGAAAGAGATGGGAATACCAGACCACCTGACCTGCCTCTTGAGAAATCTGTATGCAGGTCAGGAAGCAACAGTTAGAACTGGACATGGAACAACAGACTGGTTCCAAATAGGAAAAGGCTGTATATTGTCACCCTGCTTATTTAACTTATATGCAGAGTATATCATGAGAAAAGCTAGGCTGGAGGAAGCACAAGCTAGAATCAAGATTGCTGGGAGAAATCAATAACCTCAGATATGCAGATGACACCACCCTTATGGCAGAAAGTGAAGAAGAACTAAAGTGCCTCTTGATGAAAGTGAAAGTGGAGAGTGGAAAAGTTGGCTTAAAGCTCAACATTCAGAAAACTAAGATCATGGCATCCGGTCCCATCACTTCATGGCAAATAGATGGGAAACTGTAGAAACAGTGGCTGACTTTATTTTTCTGGGCTCCACAATCACTGCAGATGGTGACTGCAGCCATGAAATTAAAAGATGCTTACTCCTTGAAAGGAAAGTTATGACCAACCTTGATAGCATATTTAAAAGCAGAGACATTACTTTGCCAACAAAGGTCCGTCTAGTCAAGACGATGGTTTTTCCAGTGATCATGTGTGGATGTGAGAGTTGGAATATAAAGAAAGCTGAGCACAGAAGAATTGATGCCTTTGAACTGTGGTGTTAGAGAAGACTCTTGAGAGTCCCTTGGACTGCAAGGAGATCCAACCAGTCCATCCTAAAGATCAGTCTGGGTTTTAATTGGAAGGACTGATGTTGAAGCTGAAACTCCAATACTTTGGCCACCTGATGTGAAGAGCTGATTTGAAAAGACCCTGTTGCTGGGAACGATTGAGGGCAGGAGAAGTGGATGACAGAGGATGAGATGGTTGGATGGCATCACTGACTCAATGGACATGGGTTTGGGTGGACTCTGAGAGTTGGTAATGGACAGAGAGGCCTGGCATGCTACGGTCCATGGGGTCCCAGAGTCGGACACGACTAAGCGACTGAACTGAACTGATATTAAATATAAAGGATTCTTAAAATCTGTTGAATTATCTATTATGAGAATTAATAAAATATTCAGAGAAGCCTTGAAAATAGAAATCCAGTGCATAAGACAGTCACCCTGGCACCTGCCCCCCACCTTCCCCCGCCCAAGCTCTAATGGAGACGAGCAGGAGGCAGGCACGCACCATCTCTCCAGGGTGGTAATCTGTTGGCAGGCACAGATTACATGGGCCCCCTGCCCCGGGTCATATGACCCAAGGAGCAATGTGTGCGTGTTTTTCTTATTTATGCATTTGAGGATACCAAAAAGGAAAGGAACAATAAGCTCAAATCCTACTTGTGGGCGTGAAAAGTCGCAGCTCTGACCCACATCGTGTAGGTGTCCTGGAGCCGAAGAACCAGCAGGGCCAGACAGAGCACCTCACCGTGAGGGCAGCAGGCAGGGGCTGCCTGTGAAAACACAGGGTCGGCTCGCAGAGCAGGGAAGTGCCCCGTGGCTGGCTCCTCACGTTTCTGGGGCCTCCTGTGCTGGTAACCCTCACTTTCCGAGTGAGGCAAGGCTGAGTGGTGGGCTCTCTGGCCACCTGGGCCCCAGGTCAAAGCACTGTCCCCTTGCTGAGCTGACCTGGACTCCTGGTGACGCCCTCACACCTTCCCCGAGCCCAGTGCTCGGGGTCCCAGTGGCCTCTGCCAGAACCATGGCCCGGGTCTAAACACATGCAACCCCACCTTAGCAGCATTTTACAATAACCAAGACACTTCCATTTAGATAGTATTCTCTGCACTGGTTCTGACGTCATTGTAAGGAGAGAGATGTGTTAAGATAGGATTACATGGGACTTATTTTCTTACTATCTGTGATTATTCCACCTTCTTACGATGAGCATGTGTTTATTAATTTGTTTCAAACGTGCACTAAGACGAGGAAGTGTATTACTTTTTCTTAGGAATATCCAGGGTTCCGCCTCACTGCTGCCTCGTCTCGTCCTCATTGGCTGACCCCAGGCCACCCCTTGACATCCTCACCTCTCCAGCACTGCAGGTTTCTCATCAGCGTGTGAAACATTCTCAAGTTTCTCCCACCTTGTCAAATATTGATGATCCGCTCGGTAGGCTGGGATGCTCCAGTATCAGGAATTAGCGCTGTGCAGTGTGATTCATGCCAGGGAGCAACCGTCTGTTTGGTAAACAGATAGCAGAGCCTGCTGAGAAGCATGAGCCCAGTCTTGCTAAGGAAATAAAATGTGTGTGTTTACGTGTGTGTGTAGAGTGGAGACTGAGTTTGCCCAGTTACCGACGGTGGTTACCATGATGCCCTTCCGTGTAATTACATTTTATATTAAATTTCTGCGTTCATCAGGAAATAATTCATAATAAATGTGATTGTTGAACCGCTTCCCCGTGTCTCTGCATCCTTCGTGCTGTGCTGCTCTCTTTGGCTCACGGCCAAGCTCCTTTCATCTCTTCTGGGACCCCCCACCCAATCCCTAAGCGGGTTCACGGGCCCGCTGCCCCGGATGGGCCACGCCAGGCCAGGCGGCCTTCACGTGCTCTGTCCTGGACACTGAGGCCCAGACCCTCCTTCCTCTGGGACCCCAGACTCCCCGATTTCCTCCTGGGTACTCGGCTCTTCCCCAGGGCCTGGACGTGCTGCTCTGCAGAAAGCATCCAGCCACCCCTGGGGAGGCCTCGCTCACTCCGATGACTCCCCAGTCTCTGGTTCAGGGGAGGGCCCACCTAACACCCCCCCACCTGCCCCTGGTTTCCTCCCTCACACCCTCCCCCAGGGCAGAGCTCCTCAGCTCTGTCATCAGAACCAGGACCTGGTGGTGCCTAAAGTCCCGCCGCGCTTCTCCCCCAGCTAGTCCGTGTCCTGCCCGTCCACCTCCACTTCCACTTCAGGCACCTGGAAGCCAGCCCCTCTTGGCAGCCCGCCCCTGCCCTGGGCTGTGGCAACAACTTCCGGGCAGGGGCTGGTGGTCTGAACTCTGCCTCAGGCCATTCTGGGCCCCAGAATCGGTCAAGTCACCTCCCACCCCAACCCGAAGAAGCTGCCTTCCCTGCAACGGCCCCAGCCCCGGGCATCCCGCCTGGTCTCCCGCTTCCTGCTGGCACCCTTGTCCTTTCCTCTCAGCCGCTCACCTTCACTCCTCCGGTGGCAGGAGCTGGGGAGACGGGATGGAGGTGAGGCCCTCACCTCAGGGCACCCCAAACTAAGAGCAGGGGTCACCACTGCAGGGATCTGTGAAGACCCAGCGTGCCTTCCTCATGGCCTCTGAGACTCGGGGTTTGACTTTGTCAAGGGAACCAGTGTGGTCACTAACCTGCATTTAGGTCAGCCCTTCGTAAACCAAGTTTTCCAGAACGCTGATGTCCCTGCAGATGGGACTAGGGACTTTTATCAGTTAGGATAAACAGTGTTATGCTCCCCAAAGTTTCACTTCTCAGGGTGTGTACCCTTTGGACCCGGGTGGCCCAGGCTGAACCTTTCCCTGCCTCTGGACCCAGGGTCGGGTGGGCGGTGGGGGAGGAACATGGTGCTTGAAGGTTTCCATCCAGGTGCCAGCTCTCCCTTCCGCCCACCACTTGTTGACCAAAGCAAGTCACATGGATGGGGGCCATGGAAACGCAAGTCTACCTTTTTCCTCAAAGAGGAAGAGCAGAAATTCTGGTGAACAGGGCCACTGAAAACCTCAAAAAAACCACAGTCTTTATGGCAGAATAAATAACCCGGGAAATACTGGGTTAAAGAAACCCTAACAGGTGTATGCATTACAGGATGTCTCAGAGCCTTTGAAATGTTAATGTACGGGGAATTCCCTGGCAGTCCAGTGGTTAGGACTCCATGCTTCTACTTCAGGGGACATACCAGGCGGCAAGGACTTGATCCCTGGATAGGAACTAAGATCCTGCATGCCACATGGTGTGACCAAAAAAAAAAAAGCGTACATTGTGACCATCAGAGAGGGCAGAGCTGTGACTCTGTGTTCAACACGTCCTCAGCCACCCTGGCCCTTGTACACAGTAGGCTCCCAGATATTTGGCTCAGGACTTGTGTTGCAATCTGCAGGTCAAAGTCACGGCTTATCTTTGAGAGGAGGCTTTCGTAAGAGAATAACAAGGAAATGCAGGAAGAAAGCCTAGTTTATTCAGCTTCAGTGGGCCAGGCCCCGTGATCTCTCTCCGTAAATCCTCACTACACCATTATGCTTTAGGAACCACTATCTTCACCTTGTACTTGAGAAAATTGAGGTTCAGGCAACAGGAGGATGAATTTTAAAAATAAGTGTCCAACTTGTGTGACTCGTGCTTAAAATTTGCTCCTTCTCCTAGATGATCTTTGGAAATCTGTGTCCAAGTTTTCACACATCACAATCTTTTGTGTCTGAGCTGGGGATCGGTAAGACCCTCAAAGCCTCACTTTGGTGGCCAGAGGCAGGTGTCCGGGGCCCCAGGGGCTGGGCCTGTGGGCACTGAGCCGAGGGCCCTCGGGGTCTTGCCCAGAAACAATCCAGCACAGCCTGTTATATATGCTCCCCCCCTCCCTTTTAAGGGTCGGGAGGCTTCTGAGTCATATCTACTTCACTGCCCTGTCTCCAGACCCTGGGACATGTGGGCATCATTCAGACGTGGCTAGGAGCCAGTGGCGGGGCCATATCACTCTGGGTCCAGCTTGGCTATAGGGTAAGTTGCTTACTCTTTCTGGGTCTGTTTCATCCTTTATAAAAGCTCCCCTAACTGTGATGGTTAACGGTGTGTGTGTGTGTGTGTGTGTGTGTGCACACGCACATGCTCTCTCTAGGCCTGGTTTCAGGCTGTGTGTGCGTGTGTGTGCACGCGTGCACACATGTTCTCTCTCTAGGCCTGGTTGCAGCTGTGTGTGTGTGGGTGTGTGGGTGTGCACACATGCTCTCTCCCTCTAGGCCTGGTTGCAGGCACTGTGTGTGTGAGTGTGCTCACATGCTCTCTCTCCCTCTAGGCCTGGTTGCAGCTGTGTGTGTGTGTGTGCGCACACGTGCTCTCTCCCTCTAGGCCTGGTTTCAGGCTGTGTGTGCGTGTGTGTGCACGCGTGCACACATGTTCTCTCTCTCTAGGCCTGGTTGCAGCTGTGTGTGTGTGGGTGTGTGGGTGTGCACACATGCTCTCTCCCTCTAGGCCTGGTTGCAGGCACTGTGTATGTGAGTGTGCTCACATGCTCTCTCTCCCTCTAGGCCTGGTTGCAGCTGTGTGTGTATGTGTGTGTGTGGGTGTGCACACGTGCTCTCTCCCCCTCTAGGCCTGGTTGCAGCTGTGTGTGTGTGTGTGTGCACACGTGCTCTCTCCCTCTAGGCCTGGTTGCAGCTGTGTGTGTGTGTGTGTGTGCACATGCGCTCTCTCCCTCTAGGCCTGGTTGCAGTCTGTGTGTGTGTCTGTGTGCACGTGTGCACACGTGCTCTCTCTAGGCCTGGTTGCAGGCTGTGTGTCTGTGCATGCGTGCGTGTGCACCTGCCCTTTCTCTCTAGGCCAGGCAAACCCTTACATTATTTACTAACCTTATGAGGTAGATACCATCACCACCCTCACTTCACCAAAGGGGAAACTGACCCAGAGAGGTACAGGCCCTGCCTAAGTCCACACAGCTTAGCAGTGACAGAATCATGGCTGAAACCCAACCAGCGGGTCTGCCCATAAAGCCAGCTCTCGTAACCATTAATGGGGAGCGAATCTGGTTTTGATCTCCTGCCAAGGGGTGATCCAAAACGGCCTAAACGAGTACAAAAGCCCAGGACCCATTACTTCCCAGTGTGAAATATAAAACATGTAAAACAAAAACCTTCTGTTTTTGGTCCTTAGCAAGCTCATCTCTATTTTACAGTGGAGAAAAGTAACCCTTAAAGAGGGTGTGACTTGCCAGGGGTCAACTGCTAACTTACAGCCCAGTTCTTCCATCAGCTCGCTGTCCTTCAAATGTATGCCCAGACCCAGAAGCCTCTGGGCCAGACCTCTGTCACAGCCCTGCCCCGCTTGCAGATGCTCTGTTGCTGCCGCTGCCTCTGCTTCCTCCTCCCCCTTGCTGAGCACCTCTGCACTCAATTCTGGCCAAGTTCCTTATAAGCACGTGAGTAGCCCAAGTCTTCAGAGACTTTAGAAATGAGTGATAAAGTCAGACACAGACCTAAAGCTTTTTAGAATGTTGCTGTTTAATCACTAAGTCGTGTCTGACTCTTTTACAACCCCATGGACTGTAGGCCACCAGTCTCCTCTGTCCATGGCATTTCCCAGGCAAGAATACTGCAGTGGGTTGCCATTTCCTTCTCCAGGGGATCTTCCCCACCCAGGGACAGAACCCGCACCGCAGGCAGATTCTTTACTGTGGGGTTCTTAAACATAATGGCTAAAAGAATAATATAGCCCATTTTAAAAAACTCACATCTCCAGGTTCTACTTTCCGGGGGTTGGTTCAGTAGATCAGGGCTGAGGCCCAGGAATGTGCATTTTTAATATAAGCAGTGTCTTTCTGACTGCTGTAGCCTACGGTGGGAGAGCAGTAATTCGGGAAATATTAACTGAGTCCCTGCACCACGCCAGGCACCATGCAGCCTCTGGGCTCGTGGAGCGAAGGACTGGGCTCCGCCTCCAGGCACCAGTCCAGCTCAAACAGATGACTAGGTCAACTGGCAAGGAATGCAGTGTGGGAAGGGGCGCCTGGGAGGAGCTAATGTCTTGTCTCTTCCCAGGCAAGAAGGGGAATATGGACTTAATATTTACCCCAGGAAGGCAAGAGAATTAAGGTACTGCTACTTAAATGGGAAAGGGTGTCAGGGTCTCTGGGACGGGGTGGAAACGTGAGACCACGTGATAGTGAAAACCATTCTCTTGTTTCTCTCAGTGCATTTATCACCATGTGCTATTACTTATTACATGCTGTCATTTGAGACAGGAAGCTGTTTCCACCACCAAAATAAAGCCCCACGTTGCAGGGAGAAGTCAATTCTGACTCTACCTTGAAACTGTTCCACTTGCTTTCTGTTGCTTTCGTTATTACAATCATACATAATGCCCTGCCTCAGAGAATTCTGCCCCTCTGCCTGTTAAGCTAAAGTGCCTTTGTGCATAACCCTGTCCACCTGGAGAAGGCAGGAAGAAAGAAGTTAACATATCTCTCTGCCTGAGACTTGGCATTCTTATTCTAAAAGAATATTTCCAAGATTAAAGGCCTTTATTTTACTTTGTCTCCTCGCCCCTCCCCCATCTCAGATCCATAAAAGAACCTGGCATCCAGACCCCTACAAGATGGGTTACTTTGAGACATCAGTCTGCCCTCTTCTCAGTCAGCCAGCTTTCCAAATGAAGTCAGACTCCTGGCCTCATTTCCTCCTCTCCCCAGATTCACTGCCTATCCTACCAGGATCAGAGCGAGCTTAGGCTCAGTAGCACCAGAGCTGTCTTGTTTTTCAATGTGAATAGTCCCCACGTCAACCCCCGGTTAACACTCTTGACATTTACTGCAGTTGAAAGAATGGGGGCCATTGACTAGCTGCTCACTCGCCATACTCTCGTGCAAAAGCCTTGTAATTCATCCCTCCTAAGCAGGTACGACGTCACCTTCATTCTGTCAACGAGGAGCCTGAGCCCTGGGAGCTTCAGAGACCTGAAGGGTCCATGTGGCCAGCGGGAGAGGTGCAGGGCGCCAATCCGGATTTGTGAGGCTCCGCAGGCAGGGGCTGGGGAGGCCACAGCCGCAGCCAGGCGTGGAGAGCCGCGGCGCTTCGCCAGAGTGCGGGGACAAGAGAGGCACCGCGGAGCCAAGGACATGGACACGAATTTGAGCAAACTCCGAGGAGGTGGCGATGCACAGGGAGGCCTGGCGTGCTGCAGTCCATGGGGTCGCAAAGAGTCTGACACGACTGAGCGGCTGAACTGAACTAAACACGTGGTTTAAGGGAAAGACATGAGGCCCGACACGCTCACCAACTGGCGTACTGTCCCCCAGGGGTAACTCGGGGCGCCCACCCCCACTAGATACCCACGGAGACCCGCCGTCCACTCGCGGCCAGCTCCTCTGAGCGCTAACGAACGCGCGGCGCTGGGGCCGTCTCTGGGTCTCAGGGCTTCCGGGCGTCCGCGTGTACATCCGGGTCACGGACGCCTATGAGCCAATGAGCGGAAGCACCGAGAGCCAAGGGGCGGGACGAAGGCGGGACATCATGGCCGCCCCCAGTCCGCCGCGTCTAGGGGCTTGTGGGTGTTGCCCTAACCCGGAGCTCGGTCACCGGAGCCCCGCCCTCTGTCCTCACCCGCCGAGCCTTCGTCCGGCCGGGACTGCTCTGGGAGGCGGCGGCCAGAGAGGGAGCCATGGGGACGGTGCACGCCCGGGTAAGAGGCACAGCGACCCGCGCTTGCAGCGTGACCTCGGGGCGGGCGCCGCGGGGACACGCTTTCGCGGCTGCGCACGGGGCTGCCCGGGTTGACAGAGGGCGGTGGGGCCCGAAGGCTAGCGGGGAACGGTGCCGGGGTGGGGGTGGGGGGAGCCCCAGCGCTGTGCCGCCGCGGGCCGGGTGGAGGAGGCCGCAAAGATTCCTCCACCCGCTACGGCAGGCTTTCGAGCTGGAAAACCTATACCCAGAGGAGAGACCTGACTTGCCCAAGGTCACTTAGCAGTGGGGCCCGGAAAGGGCCAGTAGGCTTTCCGCGATGTCCTGCAGTGGAGGAATAAATTTTTTCTGCCCTCAGCAGTTTCGGGCGTCTGAGTTCCTTCAGTTCAGTCGCTCAGTCGTGTCCGACTCTTTGCGACCCCGTGGACTGCAGCATCCCAGGCCTCCCTCTCCATCACCAACTCCTGGAGTTAGCTCAAACTCATGTCCATTGAGTCGGTGATGTCCCCCAACCATCTCATCCTCTGTCGTCCCTTCTCCTCCCTCGTTCAATCTTTCCCAGCATCAGGATCTTTTCCAATGAGTCGGTTTCTTTGCATCAGGTGGCCCGCATCAGGTGACCAAAGTATTGGAGTTTCAGCTTCAGCATCAGTCCTTCCAAAGAATATTCAGGACCGATTTCTTTTAGGATGGACTGGTTGTATCTTCTTGCAGTCCAAGGGACTCTCTCAAGAGTCTTCTCCAACACCACACTTCAAAAGCATCAATTCTTTACCGCTCAGCTTTCTTTATAGTCCAACTCTCACATCCATCCATGACCACTGGAAAAACCAGAGCTTTGACTAGATGGATCTCTATTGGTAAAGTAATGTTTCTGCTTTTTTGATTTTTCCAGTTTCTCCCGCTCAGCTGCTGCTGGGGTCTTGCTAGGCTTTCCTAGAGCAGGAAGCATCTTCTTAAGTCTTCCAACCCAGGCTCAGAAGTCCTTAGGTCTCCTGGTTACCGCGCAAAGAGGGAACCCGGCTGAGTGGAGGCGGTAATAGTGTCCACTCACTGGGCTGTTGGGAGAATTGAAACAGAATGCATGTAAATGCACTTGCTTGCCTGCGGTGCGGTAGGCAGACTGCCCAGCTGCTCTCCTCTATCGCAATCTTAACTGAGGCCCAGAGAAAGAATATCTGTCCAAGGCCTTACCGGTCAAGCCTCAGAATGTTCTGAAACTGAATGTTCTGAACCATCTGCATGTTTCTGAGTCCCAGCCCACAGCACTTTTTCTGCAGCGTAGATAGCTGCGCTGCTCAGAAGTTTTCAGGAGTTTTCCTGAAAGAATTTAGCACAGATGTCTCAGCATGGTGTCCAGAATTGAACTTAACTTCCCTTTGCCAGATATTTCCTTCAAATAAAACACTATTTGGACCGTGCTGGTGGGCGTAGCTCCTCTCTCTCATCACTCGCAATAGCTGACGAAACAGGCCAGTCTCTTAGAAGTGAAGTGAAGGTTCCTCATTCGTGTCCGACTCTTTGCGACCCCGTGGACTATACAGTCCATGGAATTCTCCAGGCCAGAATACTGGAGTGGGGAGCCTTTCCCTTCTCCAGGGGATCGTCCCAACCCAGGGATCGAACCCAGGTCTCCTGCATTGCAGGTGGATTCTTTACCAGCTGAGCCACAAAGGAAGCCCATGGTTTTTTAGAACTCAGTTCAAATCATTTTCTACACAAACCTTGTCTCCCCTCCCTTCCTCATTTTAGATGTGCTACCAACCTCCTTGATTGACATTTCTATTCTGGTGCCCTGTTTTAGCCCTGCATTTTTCACTTAACCTTTTAGATTCTTAGTTTCTAGATGACAATAGGAACCACATCTTATTTGCCTTGGATCCCTTGTAGCATCTTGGCAAAGTAAGCATTTGTTCATTTATTCAGCTAATGTTTACCAATGGTCAGCTGTGTGCTGCCTGGCACCGTTCTAGGTGCTCAGAGTATAGGAACAAAAAGACTTTGCTTTTATCGAGCTCCTTTGACACTGAAACTGCCACTCTTTTGTTGAATATATTGACAAAAAATAATTTCAGTTCTTTAACTTCACTAGCCAGTGTTTGAATTTTTTGGTCAGAACTCACAGTAAGAAAACTTCCCATATTTGCTATCTAGTACCCTCATGCATATGTGAAACAAAAGTTTTCTGAATCAGGACTTCCCTGGCGGTCCTGTGGTTGGGATGCTGTTTCCACTGTGGGGCGGGGGGTGCAGGAAAGGTTCAATCCCAGGTTGGGGAGCTAGGATCCCACACATTTCGTGGCAAGACCCAAAAATTAAAAAAAAAATTGGAATAAAAAAGTTTTCTGAAACAGTATTTACCATCGATATCTATTATTTTTTCTGGTATTTTCTGTCTCATTCTAGTCTATATCACTTTAAAGATGGTGTTCATAAAGTTTATGTTCATTTTATGTTCATTTTCATTTATGAAATTTTATGTTCATTAAATTTATTTCATGTCCTGTTTCTTCTGTTAGCACTGCCTTGCCCAGTGCTTGGCATGTGGTGCTCGGTAAAGTTTGTCGACTCACAGTAGACATCTGCTTAAAGGTTAGAGGCTGGATCCAAATATTTATTTTAATTCATTTCCCTGACTACTTAGCCAGGCACTGCAAGGTAAATCCTGTGAAGGTGAGACTCTTGCAAGTGCTTATCACGTACTGAATGGATATTTGGTGAATGAATGAATGAATTGGTGAAGCAGTTAATCTAGGACATCAAGCTTTGGTGCAATTGGTGAGACCGTAAAGACACCATCTGTTGAACTTAAAAGTGTAAATTTCAGATTTAAGACTACAAATGGGTGTGGCAAGTCTTTGGTGAAATATGTTCTGTGCTTCGAGATTTTAGGAACCATAAGGGAATTTATTTTAGCACAATAGCACATGAACTTTATGTCCAGACAAAAATCTGTTTGTCAAGCATTCGGATTAAGAACAACGAATATGTGTGTATGTTCCTAACCATAGTATATACTCTGCATATAGGATTTACTCATCTGTAATACACTTTTTAGCACTATGTAAACGTAAATACAGAAGCATGTTCATGAAAGGTTGCATTAAAAAGTTACTATTTTAGGGACTTCCCTGGCAGTCCAGTGGTTAAGACTTTGCCTTCCAATGCAGGAGGTGTTTGTCTGATCCCTGGTCAGAAAGCTAAGATCCCACATGCCTTGTGGCCAAAAAACCAACAAACGTAAACCAGAATAAAGACTTTAAAAATGGTCCACATTAAAAAAAATCTTAAAGTTACTATTTTGATTTGTTTGCATGTTTGAGAAATACAGTAATGATCCCCTGTTTTAAATATTTACACAACAAAAGTGAAAGGATAATTATGTGAAATAAATTCTATTTCTTTGCCCAACATCATCTTCCCTTTTTACTCATGTAAATAATCCACGTCAACCCCTGAGGGAAGGACCCAGTCTGTCTTATTCACGGCTGCCTTCCCTGCTCTTAAGCAGACAGTAGGCACTCAGATATTTATTAAACGTGAGAACAAAAGAAAAAAAATCACTCACTCACCCATTCCATAAATGAGTATTTCTGATATAGCCGGGCAGGTAAAAATAAAAAGGAGTACTTGCCAAGGTCGTAAACTTCGGCCGAGGGGTATCCCTGTGAAGGAGGGACGGATTCTCGCTGAAGAAGCAGAGATGACGCCGAGGGTGGCTCTTTCGGCTCATCTCTGGGGAGGAGGCTGGTTATCCTGGGCGGAGAGGACCAGGGGCGCCCAGACAAGATTGCGAGGGTTGCGTGTGGTCGGGGTCGAGTCTGGAGTAGCAGAAGGGGCTGCGTAGTGGAGCTCCTCCGCGCGCCGCTGCGTCCCTGGGGGCGCTTTTTAGGGCCAGGATGGGAAAGCGGCCATGGTACTGTGAGGTCAGTACCTTTCCAGAGGACCAGTGCCATGATGAAGGGTGTGCTGACAGGCCATTGAACATTCCAGGGAAAAGGCGAGAACGGCCCAGAGTCCGCCTTGCTGCACGTTCCGCAGGCGGCAGATACGCCCGCGCGCTTCACAAGTGCTTCTCTATGGAGAGAGCTGGTGGAGGGAGGAAGCAGCCAGCTACGGGTACCATGGTTCTCCCAGAGCTGCCTGTGTGTGCACTCACCTGGTGCCACTCGAGCGTCTGGGAGTCCCCGTGGTTAGGCAGTCACGTTGTTCAGCCGTGTCTGATTCTTTGTGACCCCATGAAGTGAAGTGAAGTCGCTCAGTTGTGTCCAACTCTTTGCGACCCCATGAACTGTAGTCCTCCAGGCTCCTCCATCCATGGGATTTTCCAGGCAAGAGTCCTGGAGTGGGTTGCCATTGCCTTCTCCAGATCTTCCCTACCCAGGGATTGAACCTGGGTCTCCAGTATTGTATTGGCTCCGGCTTTACCATGTGACCCCGTGGACTGAAGCAATTATGTATGTAATAAATATATCATATTATATGTGCATTGTTTTGCATACTCTTATCATATCTCCATAATTATTACTGTAGAATCCTTCCTCAGAAGATGCTTGAACGCTTTTGAGGTAATGTCACTTCAGACAGAAGGACCGCTTTCTGGCATATGCCGCTCCCCTTAGTGTTTAAGTGAGACTTTCTGAACCAAAACAAATCTTACCAGAGTCCGGAGAAGTATCTTTAAATAATTTGGTTTGTTAATGTAACTATCCTAGATTGTATCTAGTTTTGATTAAAAAAAATGAGGATGCTTTCTGTAACAGGAAAGCAATTTTTGTTGTTGTTTTCACATGAGTCTCAGGTGTACAGAGCTAAGTTCTTGGAACAGTGATTGTAGTTTGTGCCTGACCCTTTTGTTGATTAATTTTCACCTTTGTTTTCTGTAATAACAGTACTCTGGACCCCGAAGGGTCACTGTCAGCCGAAGGCTCGCGAGCCGGCAGCTGCTCGCACTCTCTGTGCTCCCACCCCACTGCCACCAGCACGAGAAGGGCCTGTGGTCCTGAGTTTTCTGGAGCGCCATCTGAGACAAAAACGAAAAGATTTGGCTTTTTAATGGAAGTTCATGTATCTGTGGTTCCCCCCACTCTCTTTCAGAGTTTGGAGCCTCTTCCAGCCAGTGGACCTGATTTCGGAGCGTTAGGAGAAGAAGCTGAATTTGTTGAAGTTGAACCTGAAGCTAAGCAGGAAATTCTTGAGAACAGGGATGTGCGTATCCTGTGGAGGGCGAGGGCTCCGTCCTGTTGTTGCTAGAAGCACTCGCTTCCACAAACCGCTGGGAAAACAGACAGGGGTTAACCTTGTTGACACCTTTATCAAAGAAGAGTTTGCAGCCAGCTACATTTTAGAAAGACTGGATGCTGAGAGAAATAGCTTCTGGTTTTAGAGGAACACTTTTTTCTTGGTGATTCTTTGTGTGGAAAGGGTAAACAAACCCATTTTTGTATTTCTGTTAGAAAAAAAACCAAAAGTATTTCAAAGAGAAACTCAAGTGGTGCTAAAATTTAAACTGTGTTCCCTCCTCCCAGAAAAGACTTTGGGTTTTGAATGAAACTTTTTCTAAACTTTGTTGCCTTTGAAATTAAATACAGAAATGTAAACACATTTTCATTAGTTCTTTTTTCTATTTTAAATTTACTTAGTTTTAATTGGAGGATAATTGCTTTACCCTATTGTGTTGGTTTCTGCCACACATCAACCTGAATCAGCCATAGGTGTACATATGTCGCTGCCCTCTTGAACCTCCCTCCCGCCTTCCTCCCTTTGATTAGTTCTTTGATTACAATTGTAGTATAGTGTTCTGATCACCTATAAGTCATGCAGGCCCTAGCACTTCCCATTACGCCTGCTTGATTTTTCTGTTACTCACTACCATCTGCTCTACTATGTACATTGCCTGTTTCTCTCCCTTTTAGTATATAACCTCCATAGAGTCAGAAATTTTTAAGTTTTGGTTGCTGATATATTCTCAGTGTTCAGTATGATACTTGGTTCATAGGTAATCAGTGCATTTTCATTGAATGAATGAATGAAGTAAGTCTTTATAGACAAGGGAAAGGCTCTGAGCTGGCGTTTATCATGCCATATTGAAATCCACACAGGATCTCTGGCAAAATACTCAGTTATTAAACCAGGTCACAGTTGGCATCATCCAGAGGCCGGTGCCCCAGGGAGCATGTGGGGAAGGGGGTCCAGAGGATCTCTGCACCCTGCCTGGCTTTAGGGCTGACCTGGCCCTTGGTCATCTGGCTGCAGGGAGCTTGTAAGTCTCGTTCACAAGAAGTACAGACCTAGTCAGTTCAAGCGACCAGTTGTTTTGAAAAGGCATGGAGTTAAGAAACGTGGCTCATTAAATTAAAAAAAGAAAGTCTTTGAAAGTAGTTTTAGGTGTTGTCTTTAGCCGTGACATCTGGCCTTTTGCCGCGTCTTGTTCTCAACAATCTTTTGTCCCCTTATTGCGTTCAGGTGGTGGTTCAACATGTGCATTTTGATGGACTTGGAAGGACTAAGGACGACATCATCATGTATGAAATCAGAGATGTTTTTAAGGCTAAAAACCTTATTGAGGCAAGTATTCCCCTCTGCGTGGCCTTCTTCCCATCCCCTTCCGAAGACCCCGTGGGCCTCTGCTCGCACCACTGGGTATCCCGCCCCCACTGATGAGCTCGCTTCCTACCGGGAAGGGGGCTGAACCCCTTCTGTTCCCAGAAGCCCCCCCACAAGCTGACATGCTCTCGCATCCACCCTGACCCCAAAGAAGAGGTGTTCCCCCGTCCTGCCCAGGGCTGCCCATCCCTGTGTCCCTTGCAGCCGTCCCAGCTTTGCCGCAGAGCTGCTGGTGGGGGGTCTTGACTCTTCCTGCAGCCCCCTGGTGCTCAGCACACTTTCCCTTCAGGGCCCTCCATGACCGTGGGGGCTGGGCTGTTCCCTGCCACCCACCCCTGCCGACTCCTCGGGCCCTTACTTGTTTATGCCCCCGCATCTTTCCCGGCTTGCACCGTCCTCTCCTCTGTGGCTTTCTTGTGTCTGCTCTCGGAACCACACTTAGGTGCCTGGCAGAGTCGCCAGCAGCTTCTTCGTGACCACGTCCGGCTGGCTCCAGCCCCCATTGCATGTGATCTCTTAAGCAGTGTTCAGCCATTCCCACTTTTAAAAATATAGTTTTTTGTTTTTTTTTTAAAGATTAATATTCTTCTCAGGGAATTATCAACTTTGCACGATTGCTAAGCCGCCAGCCTGGTCTCACAGCCACCGTGTATGTCTCTGTATCTTAGAGGAATACCGTTTCTGTTTTTCTCTCTTCCAGGTTATGAGGAAGTCTCACGAAGCCCGTGAAAAGTTGCTGCGTCTAGGGATATTTAGACAAGTGGATGTTTTGATCGATACGTGTCAGGGTAGGCATCCTGGTTGCAGCTTCTCTCTGATTTCACCTAGGATCTGTTCCCCTAGGATCACAGACACTATTTACGTGTCAAGGCAGAGAGCACGTGCATTCTCAAGGAATTCACTGGGTCTTCAAGTCAGGCTGAGGGAGGTCAGGTGACTGAAGATGCTGCTTGCTGAGCCCCTGGATGGGACCAGGGTTCTGAGAAGGAGAGAGCCGGGCTTTTTCGGGATAGCCCACCCCAGCGGGTGTCTGAATGAGCTCTTGGCAGATTCCACCTAAATATGTGTTAAGAAGAGGAGGCAAGTGGGAGTCAGATTTCACTTTTGAGCGTCTATTCACTTCCTCAATTGCTATGATATTGGGCAGCTGTCTTACCTTGGTGTTTATTCTTTGGTTAATGAGTCCATGCCGTAGGAAGAGCCCGTGGCAGATAAGACATGATGTCTTTCCAAAGAAGCTTCTGGTCAAGTGGAAGAGGGTTAGGGACAGACAGAGAAGTGAGGACAGTTCAGCTGATAGGTTGTGCTGTATGGGGGCGAGGCCCTGGAGGAGGAGACCTAGTCTCTTGGTCAGCAGAGGCAAAGTGGGTCAGAGAAGACTTCCTGGACGAGGTGACACAGATGCTGAGACCTAAAAGATGCACGTGAGCACACTTGGGGAGCAGGGCTGATGAGGACTGTGCTAGGGAGAGAGAATAGGCCCTGTGGCCAGAGAGAAAGGGTCACTGGGTGGACGCCAGGGCTCCAGAGCCAGAAGGCAGTCATGGGGAATGAGTGAAGCAAGACGAGGCAGGAGAAGGATCAGGAGACAGGTTGTGAAGGACTCCGTGTGTGGCAGTTCACTCCGTTCCGACGTCCCCCGAAAAATACATATTTGGAATGAATCAGAGAACAAGTGAACTCTTCAGGATTGAGTGAAAGATAATTTTGAGAAGATGAAAATGAAACAGTATATGAAAGTGCTTGCAAAAATACAAAATGCTGTGTAAATGGAAGACGTTTCTATTACCTGGAATACAGAGCCATCTGTGACTAACAGAGGCCCCTGGTCTCTCTCCCCCAGCGGGACAGGGGTACGGCAGTGGCCCTTGCCAGTGCTCCGGAGTGCTTGTTGGTGGCGAGTCCCGGCGTGACGTTTAGATTTAGCGCTCTCCTGCCTTTGTGAATGTGATGTGTATGTGGTCAGCTGGTTCACTTCTGTCCCTGGTTCTCCACCCTGGCTGCCTTTAGAACTACCCAGGAGCTTTTAAGAAAGAATGTGGACATCATCCGTTTGTCAGATGTCTAGAATGTGCAGTGCCAAAAGTGAACTTTAGCGCAGGCCGCACTTGAGTTAACAGGAACATCTCTCTGTTGGTTCATCAGTTGTAACAAACATGGCCACCAGTGCGGCGTGTGACGGGGGGAGGGGGTGTGTGTAGAGGGGCCTTATGGGAACTCTCCGTACTTTCTGCTCAGTTTTTCTATAAACCTAAAACTGCTCCTCTAAACAATAAATTCTGCTAATTAAAAAAAAAAGTGGTGCCAAGGCTCCAGCCTGGACAAGCTGAATCTGAGAGTTTGGGAGCCCCTGCCTGGGTGTCCGTGGGTCTGACAGCTCCCAGAGGCCGTGGGTGTCCAGCCAGGGCTGCAGGATCAACCTCGGCCTTTCTGGTGCTCAGGGCCCTGCCCCGCAGGACCCTCGGTGGGTGATGGGCAGCTCTGCTGAACTCAGGCCCATGCCACTGGCTTGGGAAGGACAGAACCATCCACGTCCTACATCCGGCTCGAGCTGTTGCTTCTCCGTCAGGGTTACTCGAGCCCCTCTCACTCGAATTCCACGTTTTAACGTCCATTGAACTGAGGCCCCCCCCCAGCATTTTTAAGGAGCTCATTTGTGGGGGAACAAGTACCATAAGGAAGTAATGCAAATGACGTATGTTTACATAATACTGCTGCTGCTGCTGCTTATGACTCCTTTCAGCAAAGCCTGACCTCGCGGTCTTCCACCGCAGAAACCAGACCCATGTGTCGGGATGTGATGGGGTTTTCACGCACGTTCTTGGGCTTTAGACCACAGTGTGTGTGTTCCAAAGGAGGCTGTAAAATCAGCGGAGGCTCAGTTTGCATTCTGCCATTTATCACACCGGGACAGAAAATAAAGCTGCACACCACGCTGCCTTAACTGTTTCATCTTTTGCACTTACTAGGTGATGATGCACTTCCCAACGGGTTAGACATTACCTTTGAAGTCACTGAGTTAAGGAGGTTAACGGGCAGTTACAACACCATGGTCGGGAACAATGAAGGCAGTATGGTAAGACATGGGCTTTCCCTTCCTGAGGGTGGGACTTGCCATAGTGAACTTTGAATTTTTTAAAAAATATTTATTTATTTGCCTGTTCTGGTCTCGGCTGTGGCGTGAGGGATCTTTAGTTGCAGCATGTGGGACCTGCTTCCTTGACCAGGCCCCCTGAATGGCAAGTGTGGAGTCTCAGTCACCAGGGAAGTCCCCAGTTGTGAACTATGCTCTAAAAACTAATGGTAGTTCCAAAACTTTTCCATGACCTTTAGTCTTTATTTGTAAGCTGTCCTGTGGTTCTCATTAATCTTCCTAGAGTTGATTACAACACGCTTTGTTATGAAGATGGGTTGTTTGAGAACGGGGTGTTGATAACCCATGTTCATATTAATAGTTTCTTATTCAAATTCTCCTGAACTCCAAGCACACAGAGTCCGTTTCTCTGAGCTTCACAGTCAGCAGGATTAGCCTAACCCTAACATTCATCAGGCGTGTGCCCCCGGCAGAGGCAGGCTTTAAAGAAGAAGCGCAATTACAGATGAAAGGCGGACCCTCTGTACATCTTTACTCCGTGTCTGTGAGAGTTATTCCTTCCATCTAAACCCCTGCTGTTTTTCTTTTTTGTATGATTCCATTTTTTTTCTTAAACTTTTTATTTTGCATTGGGGTGTAGCTGATAAACAGTGTTGTGATGGTTTCAGGTGGACAGCACAGGGACTCAGCCGTACGCATACATGTATCCATTCTCCCCCAAGCTCTCCTCCCATCCAGGCTGCTGCGAAACATTGAGCCGAGTTCCCTGTGCAGGTCCTTATTGGTTATCCATTTTAAATACAGCCGTGTGTACATGTCCATCCCAAACTCGCTCACTATCCCTTCCCTCCTCCCTTCCCTCCTAGTAACCGTAAGTTCGTCCTCTAAGTCTGTGAGGGGTACGCATATATAATAGAATATTACTCAGCCATTAAGCAGGGTGAAAAAATGCCATTTGCAGCAACATGGGTGGACCTAGAGACGGTCATGCCGAGTGAAGTAATTCAGAGAAGGGAAATATCATACACCTCTTGTAAGTGGACTCTAAAAAGAAATGACATAGATGAACTTACTTACAAAACCTCTGCTGTTTTTCTTTTGCTCCCAGGTCCTTGGCCTCAAACTCCCTAATCTTCTAGGCCGGGCAGAAAAGGTGACTTTCCAGTTTTCCTATGGAACAAAAGAAACTTCGTATGGCCTGTCCTTCTTCAAACCACAGCCTGGAAACTTCGATAGAAAGTAGGAAACCCAGTGGATCGTTGTGTTCAGTGGCCTGGTTTAGGGGTTAAGGTAGCTGTAGTGGATGTTTCTGAAAAGAAACTTTGCAGGATCGGCCGACGCTTCTGTTGCGTCACCACACGCGTAGATTTCCCTGTGCAGATGAGCCCCAAGGTGTAGCTGTGAATCTGTTGATTTAGGTGGTGCACCAGGTATAATCACGTCCCAGCATGTAAAGCTCTGTCCTCTTGTTTTCTAGTTTCTCCGTAAACTTATACAAAGTCACAGGACAGTTCCCTTGGAGCTCGCTCCGGGAGACAGACCGAGGCGTATCAGCGGAGTACAGCGTGAGTGGCTTTCCCGTCCTTCTCTTTGTGTGCCTACGTGGGACCTGATCCCCAGACTCGGCCAAGGGGGCGGGGCCAGGCACGCATCCACACGTGGGCTGAAGCTTGGAGCCGGGGGCCCCGTCGCTGGGGTCACCCTCTGCTGCCTGTCCTGCTGCCAGCCGCCTCCCGGGCATCCCCTCCCTACTCGCCAAGTGCCCGTTGCCAGGGCCAGAGAGGGTGGCCAACTCCCACAGCGGCAGATACTTTGACCCGGTCACATCTCTTCCCTGCCCCTGACTTCCTGGGACACCGTCTGTTTGTCCTTCCTCGTGCATGCTCAGATCGATCGCTCCTGACAGCCAGTTAAGGTCACATCAGGTTACCGGATGCTTTCATCATTGGTTTATAGCGCGTTCACTTCCGGCGGCATGCATCGCGTGGAATTACTGTTGTTTGACCATTTTTCAATTTTACAACGAACCTTGCTCTTCTTTACCTTCCTTTCTAGCTTGTCCCCCTTCCTCCCCTCCTGGTGTAGGCTTTAGTTTGATGAGGAAAGACTTGAGGCGCATGCTTTGTAAAAGTAGCTCCTTGTGTGCGGTCTTCAGACCCACTGCTTCTGCCTCTCCTGCACGTTCATGGCCCTGCATGCCCTGCTGGGTGAGCGTCTCCAGGGAGGGGCCCAGGAAGCTATTGTGGCATGCCCCCCACCCAGTACCTCCACTCTTCACGGACTTGTGACCCCGTCTCCCTGCTCTTCTCTGGGGGCTGAGGTGGCTCACGTGGGTCACCCTGCCTGGCTTCAACAAACCAGGTGGGGTGCGTGTCCCGTGGTCTTTCGGATGGAAAAGAAACCAGGTGGTTATAAAGTTCCTGCAGCGTCAGACCAGCGATGCCCGTCTCCTGGCTCAGAGCACAGCCCTGCTGCTCAAGCAGTTTTTCCCTCTGATGGGGACCTTGGCTTTCTCCCCCAGCCCTGCCCCGCCCGCTTCCACTCCCTCCTTCCCAGTTTGCCTTGTCTTTGTCTCTTCCCATCCCATCGTTTCACAGAGTGGCTTAGTTTTTGATCGGCTAACAATCTAATGACGCGTCACCACCCAACCCTGGCTGGGATGACGCTGCGTCCACGCAGCACGAAGGCTGACAGTTCTCTGCGTTCGCTTGCAGTTTCCCACCTGGAAGACGAGCCACACGATCAAGTGGGAGGGCGTCTGGCGGGAGCTGGGCTGCCTCTCCAGGGTCGCGTCCTTCGCCGTCCGGAAGGAGAGCGGGCACTCGCTGAAGTCGTCTCTCTCGGTAAGGGCTTTGCGTCTGCCGTCAACGTGTGCCTGCCCTGGTGCAGCCAGGCCATATGCGTTGGGAGAATGGCGTTTACCTCCATCAGGAGGGACTGAGCGGTGTCACGATTGGGGCGGCTAGAACGGTGGCTAGGACTGGTCACTGTAAATATCTGGACACAGCCTCACGTCCTTTTTTCCTAAGTAACATCGGAGGTGATGGAAACGGAGGGAATAAGGGCCCACTGTGGTGTCTTAGCTGGAAGCAGGCTGAGCTGACGTCCATCAGGGCATCAAGCTCCCTGAGAAAACAGGGCTGGGGACGGGCTCGGAGTCACCCAGCCAGCAGACATGACCTGTCTCCCTGACTCCGTTGGGTCCTCACACAGAATGGGAGGTTTTAATGAAGGTGAAGCCACCTAAGGGAAAGCTCGGCACTGAGCCTGGCGAGCAGCCAGCGCTCAGGGAGTGTCATTCCATATTAAAGCGCAGACACCCTGTCCTTACCTCTTCCAGCACTCGATGGTCATCGACTCTCGGAACTCCTCCATCCTGCCGAAAAGAGGTGCTTTGCTGAAGGTGAACCAGGTGAGCATTCCCTCCCCTGTGGCCCCTGCAGGCTCCTGGGGGACTGGGGCGTCCCTCGGGGGCGGTCACGTTGTTAATACTTGCAGCTGCCTTTAGCTGTAAAGGTCATTCTGGAATGGCTTGCAAGGGTGTCCCTCCCTCCCAGGGTTCCTAGCCCTGGATTTGCTCCCTGCAGCTCAGACTCTGCCTTCACGGAGCTGAGTCAGGATGAGGTGCCAGCCTCTGATGTGTCACTTCACAGACCAGGAGCCAAGTCGTGACTTGGTGGGACTGGTTTCCTTGGTGGTCCTTGATGAGCACACAAGCCCAGGGTTGTAACCCTGACACCGGCAGGGCCCAGCCGGTGACCTCGGGGAGAAGCTGGCTGGGGAGGGGGCTCCAACCCTCTGTCTGCCTGAACTCAGTGTCAGAGGAGCAGCTGGGAATCCAGTTTTCATATGCTGTTGCTGCTGCTAAGTCACTTCAGTCGTGTCCGACTCTGTGCGACCCAATGGACAGCAGCCCGCCAGGCTCCTCTCTCCATGGGACTCTCTAGGCAAGAGTACTGGAGTGGGTTGCCTTTTCCTTCTCCCATTTTCATATGAAAATGTGTGAAATTGTGAGAGATGGGCTAATATTCTTTTTCCAAACACGGATTGGGCCAAACAAGTCATGTCATCCTGTTACTGTTCAGTTGCTAAGTCGTGCCTGACTCTTTGCGACCCCATGGGCTGTAGCCCTCCAGGCTCCCCTGTCCATGGGATTTCCTAGGCAAGAATACTGGAATAGGTTACCATTTCCTACTCCAAGGGATTTTCCCAACCCGGGGATCGAACCCTCATCTCCTGCATCGGCAGGCGGGTTCTCTACGCCTGAGCCACCATCCTTAGCAAGCTCTGTAACGAACATCGATGTTGCCGGTGTTTTCCTGGCACACGTAAGGAGCGACCTTCTCTGCGGTTGCTCTGTGTCTGGTGCCGGTGTCTCTGCCAAGCCCCTGCTGCTGTCCCGCACGAGCAGGCGGCAGCCTCTGGGGCACAGGCGTGGTCCGTTGCCTCCCCAGGAGCACAGAGCGCGGCCTGCAGTGGTGCTGCGGTCGCTGCCGCCGCGCTGTGGGCTCCGTCCCACCTGAGACCCTCCCCGACAGGAGCTGGCCGGCTACACCGGAGGGGACGTGAGCTTCCTAAAAGAAGATTTTGAGCTTCAGTTGAATAAACAACTCATACTTGACACAGTGAGTATCTCGCCAGCTGCTTGTCGCCTGTGTTTTTGGAATCTGACTAGATCCTAGTTCCCGAATATCTAAAGCTCGGAAGAGGAAATGAGAACAGTCACGCTTGAAGCTCAAGTGCGTCATCTCTTAAGTGTGGCCAGAATTGAGGCTGCTCTGGGGAGAAGCGATGGTTAGCTCCTTTAAAACTCACCTGTCAGTTATTTCACACGGAAGAGCCCCTTCCCCACTCACCATCATCTCAGGGCCGTCAAGAAGCGTGTCTGGAGGACACGTGTGCCTCCGTCTTTGCCTCCTGATGTTACGTCCCTAGAAGTTCTGCGTCTTCACCCAACTTTGCTAGGTCTTTAGGCTCTGGGTGTCTCCAGGAATCTCCGTGTTAAATGTTTTTAACCAGCTTTGGTTTAGCTCCTCCTGCTTCCCTCAGGACCTGAGGAGCGAGTGACCAGACTCTGCCCGAGGCAGTGGAGCCCCAAGCCGGGGGACACTGTGCCTGTTGTCCACTCTTCCTAGCGCCTGGGTGGCTGGGGACAGCTCTCCACACCCCACTGCTGCCTCAGAACCTGGGGGCGAGGCGCGAGTTCTGACAAAATAGGACACACGTCTGACTGTGAAGTCGTTTATCACTGCTTCCTATCGGTCCTGGACTCAGCGCACTCAGAATGTGGTCCCTGCCTTTTCTTTTTCTCTGCTTCTCTGGAGGCTGCCGGGGCTGATTTCTTGTTGAGTTCAGCGAGCTCTCTCCTGTCCCCTCCTGTGCCCACTCCCTGGCACACCACCAGCCCTCCTTGACTGCATCATGCCTTCTCCTCCCATGCCTCGATGTCTCTTCCTCGGCTTCCTTTCCCTCCGTCCATCCGTCTGCCCGCCCATCTGTCCTCCCACCTGTCCATCTGTGCGTACGTCCATCCCTCCCTTCTTCTCACACAGACTGGCTGGCTGCCAGGCACTGTCTGGGCACCAAGAGCACCCCAGTAAATAAAGCAGTCCGTGCTCTCACACGCTAGTGGAGGGGAGTCCCGCAAGCAACGAGATGGATATGTAACCCAGCAGGCAGTGATGAGAGACGTGAGGAGCAGGACAGCAGACTGAGGGGTGGAAGGCGGCCACGGGGGTGCTGCCTTATCGTCGTTGGTCGGGGGGGGCGTCTTTAATGAGCCCCTCCACCCTCAGGGGTCTCTCCCCCTGCCCCCAACCCACCCTGGGACAACCATGTGAGGTGCATAAAGCAGCTCGTTTTTAGTAACAGGCCGTGGGATTTCAGTGGAGTGAGTGGGGAGTCAGGACAGGAGGGAACCAGGGGGTGGGCTCATCGTCCTGCTGGTGTTGAAGAATTGGGGTGCCCGGTGCTGGAGGGAGCGGGTGGAGAGGCCTAGGTGTGGGGGCACCTGGGGCTCCCGTGGTCACTGAGCTCAGCGGGACAGGCGGCACGGTGGGCCTGTCTTGGGGGGGCATCAGTGCTCCTTGTCGCCCCCGCCCCTTAGGTCGTGACTGCTGGGGGGTCGGGGCAGGGAGGACAGTCTGCCAGAAGCGTCTTGTCCAGGGGGCGGCCGCCCCGCTGCGCGCCAGGCTCCAGCCCCTCGCCCTGTTGTGCAGCGGTCTGTCCCATCGTTGAGCAAAGACGCATTTCTCAGAATAGAACGTGCACTTGGCCCTCTCTGCCCACTCTGCCCCGGTTTTCATCTGCGATTCTTCCTACAGAAGCTTCTAAAAAAGAGCCCTCTGGGCAGCTTTGAAGGATGTGGACTTTACATGTCCAAGAGGACAAGTTGGGCAGAAGCCTGTGGGGAGTGCTCAGGAGATGCCGGGGTGCATGATGACGGCCAGGGGTCAGGAGCCCAGAGGGCCCACTGTGGTCTCAGGCATCACCGGGGCATTTCTGGGCGGGGATGACATGGTGTGAAGATCAGATCCCTGCATGGGATCATTCACCGCCCCGACCCTGACCTGTCAGACGAAAGTGCCGTCCCTGAGGGTTGGGTTGGATGTGTGTTTCTCTGCATTTCTTTTTTTTTTCGTTTGTTTTATTATTTATTTTTGGCCATGCCGGGCCTTCATTGCTCTGCACGCTTTTCTCTTGTCAGAGTGTGAGGGTTTCGCATTGTGGCAGCTTCCCTCACTGTAGAGTGCGAGCTCTAGGGCTCCCATCATTGCGGCTCCTGGGCCCTAGAATGCAGACTCAGTAGTTGGGGTGCACGGGCTTAGTTGCTCTGCAGCACCTGCGTTCTTCCCAGATTGGGGATCAAACCTGTGTCTCCAGCATCAGCAGGTGGATTCGTTACCACGGAGCCACCAGCAAAGCCCTGAATTTCTTACTTGTAGCATTTTCTTACCTGCTGCCTCCCTTTCCTGAGATGCCAGGCACCCTCAGGACGTGAGGCCAAGCCACAGAGGCCTTTGGATGCCGACTCTCTTGTCGGGGCCTGGTCCCCCTCCATCTGGCCGTGGCATGGCCCACTGGGCTTGGCTTCTCGGAAGGGAGGGTGTTGCCCAGTGTCAGAGCCAGCCCCTGCCGAAGGTTTAGGCTTGTTTTTTTTGCTTATGTCTCGTACGTCTTGAAATTTGAAGTTGCGAGTTACACAGATACCCTCAGAACGCTCCGAGCTGTGGCTCTTCCCCTGCCCGAGCCAGGCGTTCCCCTCTGCAGCCTTCATGCCCCAGCCCAGAGCTCCGCGCTGGACACGCAGGGCCGCGACCAGACCTCAGCGCGTTTTCTGTCTGCTGATACTCGGAAGGAAAGAAACGCTGGAAGAAAACGGTTTTTTGTTTCTATTTCAATAGGTTTTTTCAGCATCTCTCTGGGGTGGAATGTTGGTACCCATGGGTGATAAACCATCGAGCATTGCTGATAGGTAAGTGATAATAAACGAATGGGTGGTTTGCAAGTGGCTTCCTTTGGATCTTTCTGGTTGGTTTCTTACAAAAGAAGTTTAACTATTTAGGAGAGCACTTATTTCACATTCTAATTTAGTTTTTAGGTTTAAGCTAATTTCAAAATACCCTGTATAGCTTTATGCTAATTTTTAAAAAACAAGAAGGATGCAAAAATGTATGCAAAATGTAGAATGTCACCAATTTAATACAGATGTGTACATAAATTTGTATGTATATACTCTCACACAAATACACATTCACAAAAAATTGATTAATAGTAAGTACCTTTGACCCTGAACAAACGTGAGTTTGAGCACGGGGGTCCTCCTATCGGCGGGCCTCCTTCGGCAGTACACTGCAGCACTGCGTGGCCAGGAGTTGGTACATCCGTGGCTGTGCAGGAAGCCCAGGCACAGAGGACTGACCGCAGGGTATATTTGGGTTAACCTCTGAGTTGTTCAAGTGAAAGAAAGTGAAAGTCGCTCAGTGGTATCTGACTCTTTGCAACCCCATGGACTGTAGCCTACCAGCCTCCCCTGTCCATGGGATTTCCCAGACAAGAATACTGGAGTGGGTTGCAGTTTCCTTCTCCAGGGGATCTTCCCGGCCCAGGGACTGAACCTGGGCTCCTGCATTGCAGGCAGATTCTTTACCGTCAGAGCCACAAGGGAAGCCCATGGGTTGTTTAAGGATTCACTGTAATCCTAAATGTTAACCCTGCTTGCCAATGACAGGATTGTTTTATTACTTTCTTAAATGTTTCTCTGTGTTTCTATAACATATATGGGGCTTCCCTGGTGGCTCCGTGGTAAAGAATCTGCCTGCCAATGCAGGAGATGAGGGTTTGATCCCTGGATCGGGATGATCCACGTGAGAAGGAAATGGCAACCTGCTCCAGTATTCTTGCCTGGGAAATCCCATGGACAGAGGAGCCTGGCGGGCTATAGTCCATGGGGGTTGCAAAGAGTTGGACAGGACTGAGCGACTAAACGATAACCCGTATGAACTTTTTTCTTTCATACTCAAAGAGAACATACAATTTTTAATACAATGAAGTATCTCCCCACCCCCAAAGCTTGGATTTTAATGGCATCCTCCGTTCTCGCGTGCATCTCCCCAGTCCTGAGATGCGCAGCACGTGACGACGTGGGCCCCCCAGAAGCGAGCATGCCCTCCGCACTTGCGGTGTGTGACAGCGACTTCCTCTGACAGCTCTTCCCTCTTCCAGGTTCTACCTCGGCGGACCCACCAGCGTGCGGGGCTTCAGCATGCACAGCGTCGGGCCACAGAGCGAAGGTCTGTCCTTCCCCAAAATACACCACGTTGAAAAAAAACCGAAGCTGCATTTATATCTCATTTTTGAACCCTGTATTTGTTTGTTTAAATTACAAAATAATATATACTTACCACCCCCTCAGTAACAGTATATGAAAAGATGTTTATAGGAATAAGTACTTTATCATTTTTTTATGGCTGCTTATTCTATCTCATTGACAAACTACAATTTTTTATTTTTTTAATTTTATTTTATTTTTAAACTTATAATTGTATTGGTTTTGCCAAATATTGAAATGAATCCACCACAGGTATACATGTGTTCCCCATCCTGAACCCTCCTCCCTCCTCCCTCCCCATACCATCCCTCTGGGTCATCCCAGTGCACCAGCCCCAAGCATCCAGTATCGTGCATCGAACCTGGACTGGCGACTTGTTTCATACATGATATTATACATGTTTCAATGTCATTCTCCCAAATCTTCCCACCCTCTCCCTCTCCCACAGAGTCCATAAGACTGTTCTATACATCAGTGTCTCTTTTGCTATCTCGTATACAGGGTTATTGTTACCATCTTTCTAAATTCCATATATATGCGTTAGTATACTGTATTGGTGTTTTTCTTTCTGGCTTACTTCACCCTGTATAATAGGCTCCAGTTTCATCCACCTCATTAGAACTGATTCAAATGTATTCTTTTTAATGGCTGAGTAATACTCCATTGTGTATATGTACCACAGCTTTCTTATCCATTCATCTGCTGATGGACATCTAGGTTGCTTCCATGTCCTGGCTACAAACTACAATTTTTTTAAGTAGTGTACTTTATTTAAAATTTAAAAAAAATGCATATAGTAAAAGTAAGCAATAAACATGCATTTTTATAAAAATACTTAGAGAAAATATAACTAAACATTAGTTATGGTTTTATCTGGGTGATGGGACCGATGAATGATATTTTTTTTAAAGTGTGTCTCTTCACTTTGCAAATTTTTCACACGTTTACATTAAGCTTGTTTACTGAGATGTATGGTCAGCTTATAATATTACATAAATTTTAGGTGTGCAGCGTAGTGATTCATAAAATGTCGTCGACTCTATACCCTGTGTAATGGACTTTATTTTTGAGAGTAGTTTTAGGTTTAACAGAAAAATTGGGCACCGAGTGCAGAGCTCACCGTACACGCCCATAGGACCCTTTTTCACAAGCGCCCTCTGTTAGCGTGGGGCGGTGTCACAGTTGATGAGCCAGCAGGGACGTGTTGCTGCTGCTGCTAAATCGCTCAGTTGTGTCCCACTCTGTGCGACCCCATGGACTGTAGCCACCAGGCTCCTCTGTCCATGGGATTCTCCAGGCAAGAATACCGGAGCAGGTTACCATTCCCTTCTCCAGGTACTGACTTGTTACTACCAACTAAGCCGCATGGTTCCCGTGGGCATCCCCTGCCTGTGCTGTGAAGTGTCCGGGTTTTGGCAGATGGGTGACGGCACGCATCCATCCAGCGTTCACCCCCGAACGTTCGCTGTGCTCCACCTGTTCGTTCCCTCCTCCCTGCCTCCTCCTCTGCTCCTGACGGCCTCTGACCTTGACTTCCTCCCTGGTTTTGCCTTTTCCAGAATGTCATATAGTTGGAGTCACAGTATATGTGCTTTTCAGACTGGCTTTTTTGACGAAACAGTACGCATTTCAGGTTCCTCTGTATCTTTTGTTCCCTCTTTTGGTCAATGTATTTATCAAATTTTTGTTTACGTGTGTGTGCATGTGTGTGTGTATGTGTCTAAGGAGCTCTGTGTGTGTGTGTGTATATCTTAATTGGAGTGTAGCTGGTTTATAGCATTGTATTCGTTTCAGATGTCCAGTGTGTATGTATGTATGTCTAAGGAGCTCTGTGTGTGTGTGTGTGTGTCTTAATTGGAGTATAGCTGATTTATAGCATTGTATTAGTTTCAGATGTCCTGTGGGGGTGTGTGTGTGTGTGTGTGTGTCTCTAAGGAGCTGTGTGTATGTGTGTGTGTGTCTAAGGAGCTGTGTGTGTGTGTGTGTGTGTCTTAATTGGAGTGTAGCTGATTTATAGCATTGTATTAGTTTCAGATGTCCAGTATAGTGACTCGGCCCTCTGTGTCTTTTCATAGCTTGATTGCTCATATCTTTTTATCACCAAATAGTACTCCCCCCACTGCCTGGCTGTTCCACAGGGTGGTTTATCCATTCACCTGTTGAAGGACATCTTGCTTGCAGGACATCCAACTTTTCGCAATTACGAGTAAAGCTGATAGAGATATCTGTGTGCAGCTTTTTTTTATCTGGACGTAAGATTTTTCAGCTCGTTTGGGTAAAAACCAAGGAGTGCAATTGCTGGATTGTATGGTAAAATTATGTTTAGCTTTGTAAGAAAATGCCAGACTGTCCTCCAAAATAGCAATACCATTTTGCATTCCCACCAGCAATGACTCAGAAAGATAAAAGCCTTATCATTTTTAATGGCTGCATATTTCACGTTCTTGCCATACTGTGACCTTTCTAAACCAAATCCCAAGTGTTAGACATTTAGACTGTTTTCTTTTTTTCTTATTTTAAATAACTATGTGTCAGTGAATAACCTAACTCAATCTTTGTGCTTATCTAGAAGTTTTACTATATAATATAAAGTTCTAGGTTGGAATTGCTAGATTGATGGATTTTGAGTATCCTCAAGGGTTTATATTGTGCTCAATCATAGTCTGTCTAGCAGAGTGTGAGCATTCCTGTTTCGGGAACTCTCTCCAGTCTTTGACATTTTATTAGAGAATTGCCATGTGTTACGAAAAACATCATTTAGATAGGACACATGTTATTACATTATAAAATAGTCTATCCTGATTTTCTTAACTTTTTTTAAACATCTTTGTTGTTCCTATTTTATATTATTAAAAATAATGATCATCCACGGCATAAATTTTTGTACAAAATATAAATTACTTCTTTTCATTTGCTTTTAGGATGCTTTCATTAGTCTGTCCTTTTTCTCTTGGAAAAGTAACAATTTCTTTTTTCACTGTAGCAAGTATTATTTAGTGACTAGATAAAAGTTTTGGAGTCTTTGATTTGCCTGAAAATTAAAACACAGTGATGTTTTATTTAATTACCTATTAAAAGGCCATTCATTGGTAGGATTCTTTGAGTAAGGGTGTAAATCCCCATAACTTTTTATGAAAGCGGTTTGACAATATTTATCAGGAGCCTAAAACATATATATATATAAGAACTAGAAGGGAATGGCAACCCGTTCCAGTTTTCTTGCCTGGAAAATCCCATGGACAGAGGATCCAGGCTGGCTACAGTCTGTAGGGGTCGCAAAGAGTCGGACACGACTGAGTGACCAACACACGTGGATAACAGCACTGAAAACTGGAAACCCAAACGCCCGCCAGCCACAGGACAGGCAGCTAACGGTGTGTCTTCACACTGTGGTTTATCATATAGCAACGAGGACGAGCAAGTTAGGGCCACTGATGGGGTGGCCTGAACAAACTTAAGAAACATACGCCTCCCCCCAAAGAGTCAGCCCCAGCAGGTGCACGCTCTGTGTTCTACCTGCGCAAAGCGTGGCGGCCGGGTAAAGAGCTCTGTGCTGTCGGGCGACAGGTGATGGTTGCCTTTGGCGTGGGTGGTGATTAGAGGGGAGCACAGGGCCTCCCCAGCGCGCTGCGTGTGTCTGTCTCTTGGTCTAGGTGCTCACTGTATCGTGTGTTCTGGGCCTGGAAATTCACTGCATTGTACACTTAGGATGTGTGTGCTTTTTGTGTGTATATTATCCTTCAAGATGGTTTAAAAACGTGTGTGTGCAGGAAAGCCCATCACAGGTTAACATCCACTCTCAAGAAGCTGAACACCGAAAGGACAGTAGTCAAGGGTAGGCCATCACATCGGGCTTCCCTGCTGGCTCAGTCGGTAAAGAATCAGCCTCCAGTGCGGGAGACTGCCTGCAGGAGCCCAGGCAGGTGCCATCTGTGGCCCAGAAGGTACCCTGGAGCAGGAAATGGCAATCCACTCCAGTATTCTGGCTTGGGAAATCTCATGGACAGCGCAGCCTGGTGGGCTACAGACTGTGGGGTCAAAGACTCAGACATGAGTTAGCGACCGAACCACAGGTCATTGCATTATGGTCCATATATCTGATTATTCAGGCATCAAAATCACATTTTCAAAGAATAAGAAGTCTTAGAGGGAAGTGCTTTTAGTACAGTAAATGAAAAAAAAAAATCAGGACTGAAAGATATGTATATATACACTTACATTTTATTTTCTTATTTAATGTTTCCTTGTAATTCACTGAAAGGAAGGACACCAGGATGTTAGCTGGTTTTCTCTTAATGGTAGAAATTAAAGGAGAATTTCCTTTTTTATACTCCCATGATGAGAATAAAGAGGTTATTTAAGGAAGGAGAGGAGCACTTGCTGGGAAATGAAAATCAGGCCCGGTTGACCTCCTGCTCTCGGTCCGTTGTTCCCTCTAGAACTTCAGTATTGACCGGGGTGAGGAGACGCTGGAGTCTCTAATAAACAGTTCATCCCTTGAGAGGTTAATTTGGAGACAACCTGCAGTTTTCTTTGTCATGGTCGGGTCATTTTGTATTAAAGGAGACTGAGGCACTTTACAAATAGTATTTAGTAACAAAGTATAAACAGTTCAGAGGGTTTTGTTGTTGTTTTAATGTTGTGGCTATTTGTAGTTGAAATAGTAGGGACATTTGTAGAAGTAATTTGTATTATTATGCATTATGTAAGCAAACAAAAAAAACCCCAAGTGGTCATGAACCTTTGAGAACGAGCCTCTTCCGTGAAGACTTTGAGCTGGGACAGCGTCCTTGTGCAGTGGGGAGCAGGCCCTCCGTACCTTTGGGTTAATAGCTAGTCTGACCATTTCCAGAAACGACGGAGACATTTTCTGCATTTTGTCTCTCTGTAGTGAGGTCTTGAAATTTCTGCAGAATAATGCATTTCGTTTGCCAAGCAACAATGATCTAGTCATCTGCAGTTGCGGAGAAAGCGATTTCCATTAGTTCGCTTGTTCTGTTGTAAGCATTTCACAGATACTATCAATTACTGGTTTCATTCTTTCCTAAATGATGTATTAGCTTTTTTTCCCCTTCAGTTAAAGCAAATTATAAAACAAACAAAGAGAATAAGAAACATTGTTTAAAAGGAGGCCGACAGCCTCAGCGGTTAGAAGAGCAGCTGCTCGTGGCCAGGGCATGGAGTGTGTCCTGATCACAGCACACCCCTCACTCTTGTTCCTGGTGGGCCGTCGGGGTGGTCCTGAACCTGTGACCTCATTTTGATCTGTGCTCCTTCCTTGCCTAGGTGACTACCTGGGTGGGGAAGCCTACTGGGCCGGCGGGCTGCACCTGTACACCCCGTTACCCTTCCGGCCCGGCCAGGGCGGCTTTGGAGAGCTCTTCAGGACACACTTCTTCCTCAATGCGGGGAACCTCTGCAACCTCAACTACGGTAAGACTTGGACTCCTTAGCAGCCAGTCGGCACACCTGACCTTATGTTTAAAGGCACGGGATGCGAGTAGGTGTCTTTCTCCTTTAGATTGCTGTGTTTAGTTGCTCAGCCGTGTCTGACTCCATGGACTGTGGCCCGCCAGGCTCCTCTGTCCAGGGGATTTTCCAGGCAAGAATACTGGAGTGGGTTGCCACTTCCTTCTCCAGGGGATCTTCCCGACCCAGGGATTGAACCCTCGCCCCTCGTGTCTCCTGCATTGGCAGGCGGGTTCTTTACCCCTAAGCCACCTGGGAAGCCCCTGGTTTAGATTATGTCATCTTTAAATGTACCAACTATGCCCTGGAGGAGAAAATGGCAACCCATTCCAGTATTCTTGCTGGGACAATTCCACAGACTGAGGAGCCTCGTGGGCTACGGTCCATAGGGTCACGAAGAGCTGGGCACGACTGAGCATGCACGCGCGTGCTCACCTTCAATGCCTACGTCATCTGATACAATGCCCAGAGTAAAGCGATTGGCCAAATGACTGAAACATGCATGAAAATCATCTGGTGCTCTCTTGCCAAAAAAAAAAGTATTTATTTAGCAAACGTTTCTTGAGCAAACATAACTCTGTGCCAGTCGTTAAGGCTACAGAGCCGGTCTCTTCCTCTTGGAGCTCAGGGCTGGGTGAAGGGCACAGACATATCCAGCAGCAGAGACGTGGGAGGTGTCTGGAAACCAAGGCTTGGAGTCAGGCTTCCTGGGTGCTCAGGGGATACGGAAAAGGGACCAGAACGCGCCGGGCCCAGAGAACTGAGAGACCTGCGTCCTCCTGGGGCGGCGAGGTGGTGCGGTCCCCAGCCCTGTCTTGAGTTTGGACCTGGTGTCACTTTCGTGCATTCTCCTCAGAGAGCTTGACCTGGCTCTCACGATGATCGGAGGCCACGCGGAGAGAGCCGGGGCTGTCCACAGGCAGCGTGTGGGGGGCCACGTGCGGTTGGTCACGCCCCCCTCCCCTCTCTTTTCAGGGGAGGGCCCCAAAGCCCACATCCGGAAGCTGGCCGAGTGCATCCGCTGGTCCTACGGGGCGGGCATCGTCCTCAGGCTGGGCAACATCGCGCGGCTGGAGCTCAACTACTGCGTCCCCATGGGCGTGCAGCGTGGGGACAGGTAGGTGCAGGGCTCCTCTTGAGAGGCACGTGGCCCTCTCCCATCACTGTGCTCTGTCTGAACCTGCTTCATCACTGGCATCACCGACTCGATGGGCAGGAGTTTGAGCAAACTCCAGAAGATCATGAAGGACAGGGAAGCCTGGCGTGCTACAGTCCATGGGGTCACAAAGAGTCAGACACGACTTAGCAACTCAGCAGCAGCAGTCACTTCACCAACAGCCTAGATTCAGGACTTTAGGAGAAATTGAATAGTTGGCAAAGAAGTGAAAATACAGGGATTTTCCTCCGCGGGGTTTTTCTTTCCATCTGGTTTGGAGGACAGGCTGTGGGGTGTCCTCGTCCCCCCACCTCACGCTATTTGCACTTGCTGCCGAGCAGCGGGACCCCCCCGGGCGGTCTGGCTGGAGGCGGTGGCCCGTGCTGCTGGTCTATGCTGAGGGGGATGAGGTGTTGCCATGGGGCCTTTGCAGGCCGGGAGCCCGAAAGGCTGGGGTGGACGCAGCTCTGTGCCCTCCAGAGCCTTCTCTGGGCAGCAGAGGAACCAGCTGTCTGGAGTTTCTCCAGCCGTCATTGATTTGTGCTGAAGAAGAAATTAATTCTGTTTCTTAAAGTGTTTGGTGTGCATTTTAGAAAGTTCAAGAAGCCCAGAGATATCATCATCATAGTATGTAATACCACGGACTGGCAGCTTAGAGAGCAGCTGTGGATTCCTCACTGTCTGGGGGCTGGGAAGGCTGGGGTCAGGATGCTGGCAGGTTCGGTTTGTGGCCCAGGGTGCCCTTCCTGATTGGCGGATGGCCCCTTCTCTCTGCATCCTCACCTGGGGACCGAGGGAGCTCTCTGGTGTCTTTTCTCACAGGGACACTGAGCCCACCAAGGACCCCGTCCTGGCTAAGCTCCCTCATCTGTGGTGACTGGGTCACCTCCCCAGGTCCCGTCACGTGAGCTTAGGGTTCGGGCCTCAGCTTATGCGGGTGGGGAGGCCACGTGTTTCTGTTAACCTCTGAGTATCTTCACACGCACACACTTCAGAGTCTCGACGGCTGTGTGTTTTTATCCTTGGCATTCTGTCTGTGATCCGCCGTGATGCTGAGTCATCGTTGCCCAGGCGTCCAGTGCCAAGCTGTGGTCTGCGATGTTGGAGGGGGTCCCGTGCCGCCTCTGCTCCCTCCTCTTTTCGCTCAGCGCGCTGGGTGACGGTGTTCTGGGAGGAGCCGTGTCAGGGACCTTCTGACAAGGCTGTGCTCTTAGGTGCAGGTCAGCATCCATCACCCGAGTCCCCTGTGGGCGTTGGCCCAGTGCAGTCTGCCCTGCTCGTCTCGCTGGAAGGCTGGCTCGGGCCGGGGCCCCCCATGACGTCGGAGCCCTTCCTCCCCACGCCCTCGCGGGTCTGCGGCTCTGACCATGGTTAACGCCCCTCCATGCCTTGCCTGTTCTCGGCACGGAGCAGAGCCGAGGAGGGTGTGCCCTGGAGTGCAGCTCGGCCGCCGTGTGGCCTGGGGTGAGGGGCGTAACCTTTGCAGGCCTCTGTTTTCACATCTAGAGAATGGGCGCTAGCGGTAGCGGTCGCTCTGCCGGTTTGGGGACTGAGTGAGTGAGCACCCATTCACGTGCAGAGCCGTGTCCGGTGTGGTGTGAGCAGGGCTGGTTGTTCCTCATGTTGCTGCTGTGACCGGTGCAGTTGCCCCGGCCAGCTGCTCCCTTGGGAAGCACACCGGGTCCCCCCGCTCCCTCCCCGTCTGCAGTGTGCCCGGGGCTGCCGCCTGGCTCACTGTGATGGAGACATGTAATAGAGGTGGGTGACGTGTCCTGATTTCAGGGAGAGTGCAGCGTGGGGGATCGGGCACTTTGTCCAGAGCCAGGCTTGTGCGCTAGGTGACATCTTACCTGCCCGCCACAGGTGTGGCCCCGGGGCTCCCTGGCGTAATACCCAGGTGCTCACTGAATCCTTGCAGGGAGTGGCTGAGGTGTGGTGCTGACCCTGCACCCGCCCTGGGATGGAGTCACAGAGAACCATCCCAGCCGGTGCTTCTCAAGCCATAATGTGCCTGGGTGAGCAGGACGATGGTGTGTGTGTCTGTCAGGGGTGCCAGGGAGCACCAGCCCGCTGAGGCCAGAGTGCGCGCCATTCCCTCCGCCCCCGATGCCAGCAGAGGAGCCCAGCACCCCACCCACCTGCTCAGAGACCCCTGCGGTGAGGCTGTGCCACACTGCGGGCAAAAGCAAAGATGAGAACTGTCTCTGTCTCCTCATTCACACTTTGACTCGCTACCAGCTTCTCTGTCTCAGAGAGTACCCAGGCTGTTTCCATGACGATTGTTTGATGGAGATTAACCGTGTGTAATATTAGTCCCGATCATACAAGTAAATAGGTCATAGATGTTCCTTGTTTCAGGGGAGCCTGGACACGCGGGTGGGGTTTTTGCTGTAGCTCTACTGTTTCACCGTGACTGTCAGCCGCGGAGGAGTGGCCACAGCCCCTCGACTGGCTGCGCTGTGGGTGGGCTGCAGGGCCAGCCCCTGCCTGTCCCTGGCTGTGTGACCTGGGCCCACCCTGCTGGCTCTAGGGAGGCCTCCCATCCTTCCGACTGGAAGTGTGGTTGCAGCGTCCTTTGAGGCCACTGGGTGTCGCTGTGCTCCCAGAATCCGAGGCTCTGAGGAAGCCCGGCTGGGTCCACTCTCCTCGCAGACTCTGCAAGCAGGAGATGCCTGCGGGCGCCAACTTGCACCCCTTCTGCAGGGGCAGAAGCGAGGCGCGGGGCGGCCTTGATGCCGGGCGGGGACTGAGTTCCGGGCACTCTCGTCCCCTCGCGTCTCCTCTGGCCTTTTCCCCTCGGGCACACACCAGGGTCTCTGAGTTCTGGCCCTCGTCAGCCTGCCTCCCGCGGAGTCACCCGTGCCAGATTCAGGCCCGGGGCCTGCAGGGGGAGGATGGGAGCCTGATGCTGGGGGACCCTGCAGGGCCGGAGACCGTGCCGGCGGGAGGGGGCGACTGAAGACACGGGGGATTTCTGAGGCGCTTCCTGAGTTACAAGCTTACAAGTTACAGGGGACACAGAACAGGATGAGGGGTGTTTGGTGAGGCCGTCTCCACGCTCCTGGCATCGGCGACACCGTTCTGGGTATGTGTAGCGGGTATCTTTCCAATGACCTGTTTATACGGTCTCTGAACATAAACATGCACTTGTAAAGTTGTTTAATCTGTTTATATAGTTCAAGTAAATGAGCCTTTATGGGAATGCCTGCTTGTTTCTGAACCGTGTAAGCCTAGGACTTGACTTATTTTTATCTTGTAGCCTGTTTTCAGACGTTTTCCTAAATAGCGAATGTAGGCATTGGACCCCCTTTTATGGACCCGAAAATATAAAAGGTAAAGACACGTTTGGATCTCAGCGGAATTAAGCTGTGCAAACACAGTTGTGTCCTGACTGTGGGTCTTTGCCATTTAAGGACAGCGGTGAGGTTTACTCAGGGTCACGCTGGGGCTGGACTGTGGCCGTCCCTTCCGGTCAGGTGACTTCTGCTGACGCCGTCGGTCAGTGAGCACCCTTGACCCTGCAGGCGGTCACTGGCAACAGCAGTGATTCTCTGTCTCGAGTCTCTTAATTGATCAGGTTATTTTGTCTCCCCGCTCACAGTCAGGCTGAAAACCACTTTCTGTCAGCTTTCCTGCGTCTTAAGTTCTAAGGACGGGGAGCGGGAGGCACAGGCGTTGTGACAGTGGAACATCAGCTTTCCTCTCAGTGAGGGGGCTGTTCTTGTCCAGTTTTTCTGGAAACTGTCAGAACTTGCAAAAACACGCCGTGTTCCACAAACATATCGTCATCAACTGCCGGTTGGGATTTGGAACTACGCTTTCGCTGGAAGCTTCTGCTTCCTGGTGTTGTGACCCCAGGACCATACAGCCCTGGTCCTGCCTCTGAGCCTGGCCAGCAGGTGGGCAGTGCAGGAGACCACCTTCCGTGCTGGGGAGCGGTTCTTGGCCCGGTGGGCATCGACATCGCTGGGGGGGGTCCCAGGAACGCACCTCGGCTGGTGATTCTCAGCCTGTGTGCTGCGTGCGGCCGGCACAGGGGCCAGGCCGTCATGGACACGGCCGGGCCCTCAGGCACGCGTGCGGTCTGGGTGTGGAGCTCGGCTCCCAGGACCCTGCCGTGACCACAGCCGCCTCCTCGCTGCTCGGCCCCCTTGCCCATCTGAACTCGGGCCCAGGGGCCTGTCAGCTGGTGATCAACAGCGCACAGAAGGGAACCTGCGAAAGTTTCAGTGGGTGGCAGATGCTGCAACCCACGTGACCTCCTGCGTCCTTCCTTTCCTGCGAGAGGAGCAGGCTGCAAAGCAGTGGTCGGGGCAAACCCTGTGGGGCTGTGGGTTCTGCTGTTGCCAGACCCTGGGACTCTTCTGGTTTCTGCGCTCCTCCCAGCTCCCTCCCCGACCTCCCTGGGTCATCCTGGTAGCCTGGTGACCTTAGGGGAAACAAAGCTTCCCCCCCAACCCACCTCCACCGCCCACACCAGAGTTTTGTTGTTGGTGACTGTTTCGCTCCGAGGTCCCCCTGTTGTCTTCACTTGGGTCAGGACTGGGGAAACAGGAGTAGAGGAGGAAGCAGGGAGGGGGATTCGTGTTTCCCGTTTCGTTCCCTCGACCATCCTCCAAAGGTGGAGGAGGGAGCGGCCAGAGCCAGCGGGTGAGGCCGGGAGGCCAGGAGGGCCCGGGCCTCCCAAGAGGCAGGGCCGCGGGCCTTGTGTCTGAGCTGTGCACATCTCTGGCGCCGACAGCGGCGGGGCGAGCAGAGCAGACCTGGGCTTTGACTTCCTGCCTTAAGAGAAAGCACTTTGTTTTCCAGGATCTGTGACGGCGTCCAGTTCGGAGCTGGGATCAGGTTCCTGTAGTGGATGCAGCGCATCCTCCGGCCCCCCCAGCAGCGGCTCCAGGACGCAGGCAGCACTGAGATTCTCGGGGCCACACTCTCTCTCCAGACAGACACACTTCACGGATCCTTCGACTGCAGTCCTTGTGGGAAACCATGTCAATAAATTTTCAAATACAGATCCTCAGCTGTGTCGTGGATGGGATTTCCTCTCCAAGGCTGCTCGTGCCGCTTTCTCTGAGGTCAGGTGGCCTTGTGCGCCTTCCTTCATGCGTGCCGCCGGGTGGGGGGCTGGCCAGTCGCCTCCCGATTCCCCTTTCGTCCCAGACTCTTCAGGTCTCAGTGCTCAGTTGCCACAGATTAGGTGGAATCAGCAATGGGATGGCTGTGTGCAAACTGTAAAACAGCATTAGAAAGAGTTATTATTATCCTCATTCCTGGGCTTTCCTGGTGGCTGGCTCCGTAGCGAAGCTTCTGCCTCCAGTGCAGGAGATGCCGGTTCGACCCCTGGGTCGGGAAGATCCCCTGGAGGAGGGCATGGCAACCCACTCCAGTATCCTTGCCTGGAGAGTCCCATGGACAGAGGAGCCTGGCGGGCTACAGTCCATAGGGTCTCAGAGTCAGACAGGACTAACTGACTAACAACTCTCATTATCATCATTACTATTATATTTTTTGGTGGATTGACTGAAATAGTCTATCTGGGCTGTTTCTCAAAGCTTCTGTGAGCCCCCGCCTCAAATTCTCATGACCGCGATGGGCATTCTCCATGAAGCGATCCGCAGAGCCCGCCGCTAGGGGGTGTGTGTGCTCTGACTCAGTGCCGGCTGAGAAGGGCCTGTGCAGGGCTGCAGGCACAGGGTCATCTCAGCCAGTGTGAGCGCCCTGAAGGATGAACCAGCCTGATGTCAGGGAGGCAGGGAGGGAGGCGCAGTCGCCTCGTGTTAAAGACGCGTGAATCCGCTTCCGTGCTACCCTAACAAAGCACCACGGACTTAGAGGCTCAGCGTAACACAGAGCCGTCTCCTTGCAGTCCATACGCCAGGAGTCCAAAATGGGTCTTGCTGGCCTGAAACCAGGCGTCTGCAGGGCCGCGTGCCTGCTGGACGTTCCAGGGGAGGGTCGGTTTCCTGACCTTCCCCAGCTTCCTGAGGCGCCCACGATCCCTGGCTGATGGCCCCTTCCTGTGTCTTCAATGCCGCAGCTCAATCTTCCGTCTCCCTCTGACTCTTTGCCTCGTCTCTGGGCCCACCCGGGCACTCCAGGCTGGTCTGATGTTACCATCAGGTGGTCAGCAGCCTCAGTTCTACCACAATCTAATAATGCCCCAGCCACACTGAGTCAGATACCCACAGGTTCCAGGAGTTAGAATGTGGGCATCTTTGGGGAAACTTTATCCTGCCTAACACACCTAGTATCTATTTCTCAAAGTAATATTTTAGGGTAGACTTAATTAGCCACATGAGAAGAAAGTTTTAACAATTTAAACCTCCTTTGAATTCTTCTAAAAACGTAAAAATGTCCAGGGGTGCAGGTGTTGCCCCAGTGGGCCTTAGCCAGAGTTTGCTATCAGATATCCCTCCCAACCCCCACGCCCCCGGCTGGGGCTCAGTGCCCCTCAGCTTCATCCTCCCGTTACCTGGTTAATATTCCCGCCAAGGGCGCCCAAGTCCAGGGACCCACCTGTGCTCAGGCCTCCGAGGCGTATCTCCCCCCTCACAGCCCACGTGAACTATGGAGATTTTGCTGAGGATACTTAAGGAGAAAATTTTACCTCTCTTAATAGTTGGGAATCTGGGAGAATATACTTTTTTTCCCCTGAGTTGCTTTATTGTTTCCAGTTTCACATCGATACTTGTGGCAAAATTAGAAACCCACAGTAGGGCTTTGTTGTGTTCAGTCTACAAATTAGGAACAGTAAAAATCCAGGTAACCCAGACTCTCAGACTCCATGACCTTTGTGAATTCATCTCCCACTTTGGTGGAGAATCCAAAAAGAAGTCACTTTTGAAACGGTGCATCTTTAATCACGCAGGGCCGGGTCACCTCGGGCCGCCAGCCTAGCTCCTCAATGAAAGCGCAGCAGGTCGGCCATCTGCTGGGTCAGGTGCGGGTTTCAATGGCAAACACGCTTCTCAGGCTGCTTCACAGGGTGGAGTGGAAGCAGTGGAGACACGGGGTGAGATCAGAATTCTGTCCCTTCTCGGTGGGGTTCAGTGGGCAGACTGGAGCAGGAAGCCAGGAGCCCTTCACAAAGTGCTAGAAGACCAGAGCCCAGGCCGGTTCACTGTGGACTGAGCTTCATAGCTGCTGTTTAGAGCAAAAGATGTCATAAAAAGGAGCGTGAAGAGCACCACCCTGCCTCCGCTAGTCTCTGTGGCTGCGCCTCCCACCTTGTGGGGTCTTAGTTCCCCGACCAGGAATCGAACCTGCGGCCGCTGCTCAGCAGTGAAAGCACCAAGCTCTAACCACTGGACCACCAGGGAATTCCCTTTGCATCTTAATTTGACTTCATTTTTCTCTAAATACCTGAGCTTTTGGGATTAGACCGGAGTTCAATATTTGTTCAATCAGGGTTTCACGTCACTCTGCAAAGGAATGGGCCAAGACATGAAGCCCTCCATGTCTTCATTCTGAAGGGGAACGCAGCCGTCTCCCTTGCTGGAAACATGCTGGGCCAGTCATGTTGTGCATATGACCGAGGCTAGCTTCAGCAAAGATAGTTGTCTCAGTGCCTGCAGAAGAAAACCCATCTGTGATGCATCGTGGCGGTCACTGCCCTCGCACGCTGACCTTTTACACAAGTTGCATCAGCCACGTGCTCCTGGAGCTGAGCCGCCAGCCACCCGTGTCCCGCCCCGCCGACCCCCTCCCTCCTGTCTGTTGTCTGCAAGGCTTTTACTATCCAAGGAGGAGACAGGCTGTGCTACAGGGGTCTCGGTCACTGGAGCAAAGGACAGTCAAGCAGGCCCTGCTGGCGAAGGTCAGGCCACACTTCCCCTGAGGCTGATTCTGGCATAGACCCTGCACTTTTGACATCTTCCTCATACCCCCACAGCTCCTGAAGCTAAGAATTCTCTTTAGTTTGTGAGCTTGCTTTTTTTTTTTTAATATAAATTTATTTATTTTAATTGGAGGCTAGTTACTTTACAATATTGTATTGGTTTTGCCATACATTGACATGAATCCACCACGGGTGTACATGTGTTCCCCATCCTGAACCCCCCTCCCACCTCCCTCCCCATCCCATCCTTCTGGGTCATCCCAGTGCACCAGCCCCGAGCATGCTGTATTCTGCATCGAACCTGGACTGGCGATTCGTTTCACATATGATAATATACATATTTCAATGCCATTCTCCCAAATCATCCCCCCTCTTCCCTCTCCCACAGAGTCCAAAAGACTGTTCTATACACCTGTGTCTCTTGCTGTCTCGCATACAGGGTTGTCATTACCATCTTTCTAAATTCCATGTGAATTTGCTTAAGACCAGATAAACCTACCTTTAGGGTAATTAGATGTGCTCAAATGCACTGTGGGTTCAGTTCAGTTCAGTCGCTCAGTCGTGTCTGACTCTTTGAGACCCCATGGACTACAGCACGCCAGGCCTCCCTGTCCATCACCAACTCCTGGAGCCTACCCAGACTCATGTCCATTGAGTCAGTGATGCCATCCAACCATCTCATCCTCTGTCGTCCCCTTCTCCTCCTGCCCTCAATCTTTCCCAGCCTCAGGGTCTTTTCCAGTGAGTTAGTTCTTTGCATCAGGTGGCCAAAGTATTGGAGCTTCAGCTTCAGCATTATGTTAAAGATCACCAAAGAAGTAGATGCCTTAGTCTAGAACAAAAAGCAGAGAGCTGCGCTTGAAAGAAAATGAAATGTTTGAAATCAGGTGGCTGGGGACTTCCTAAGGTGGTGCAGTGGCTAAGACTCTATGCTCCCAATTCAGGGTGGTGGGGGGGGTGGGGTGGGGAGGGGCGGCCAGGTTTGATCCCTGGTCGGGGAACTAGATCCCACGTGGTGCAATTAAGAGCTCACCTGTCAAAACTAAAGATCCCACATGCAGCAACGAAGACCCGGCGCAGCCAAAAAATAAATAAATCAGGTGGCTGTACCCAAGATTTCCATTTCTAGTTTCTCTAAAGAAGTGGGTCGGATGACAAGAAGTCTTCACTGCTACAGGCAGCAGAGGGCTGGAGCTGGGAGTGGTTCTCCTTTAGCACACATCACCCCTGGGTGCCCATGGGCCCTGTTTGACTGTTTTAGCATCTATATAGTTCCTGCCATGGGCCCGTCAGAAGTGGGAGCACCTGCGCGTGTCCAGGGACGAGGCACGGAAGGTGGATAACCACGGGCCCCACGTCATGATGCTGCTCTGGTCCTTAGGGCTCTTCACCAGCCCCACCCACTCCTTCCCTCTGGCTACGGCCCTCTTCTGTCAAAGGACAGGATTTGGGTTTGGTCCCTTCAGGTGCTGTATTCCCGGGGTCCCAAGGATGCTGCCTGTGGGTTTTCTGAGGCTTTATGCCCCCGTGTAACTCGGAGCTGACATGTAACACTGTCGATCGCTCTGCCTGTGTTTCAACATTAGATACAAGGAGAAAGCAGTGGGTGCTTTGTGATTCAGACTGGACTCGAACCCCAGCCAGATGCAGCATTTTCTGAACCAGATGATGCTTACCCAGAAATTCTCTCCCAAGCCATCAGTACCGCTTCATGAAATATTTACATGGTCAATGATCTCCATGACACAACCACTTATTAGACCGTTTTTAAAAGCTTGTTTACAGCACCAACATTTAATCTCAGGGACAATAACTAAATATTGCCTCTTTTATCTTTTTACTGATCTCTTCAGATGATTGTGTACGACTGCTTTTCTCAGATTTTTTGGCCTGTGGACTCCTTCACCCTGCCAAAAATTTTGGAGGACCCTCCAAAGAGCTTTTGTTTATGTAGATGGATACAAATACTTACTGAACTAGAAATTAAGACAAAATTTTGAAAAACATAATTCATTTAAAAATAACAAATCCATTGCTTGCTAACATACATAACATTTTATGGGGTGGGCGGGAGGAAACTATTCCAAAAAATAGAGTGACGAGAGTGGCATTGTTTTGCCATTTTGCAAATCTCTTTATTAGGTGTCTTCAACAATACAGGGTTTCTTATATCTACTTCTGCATCAATCTCTTGCACTTAGCGTGGTTTAGGTATATAAGAAACGCTAACCTCATATAGATAGGTATTTGGAAAAGAGGAGAGTATTTTTTTTTAATCTTCATTGTGGTGCACGGGCTTAACTGCTCCTCAAGCCTGTGGAATCTTAGTTTCCCTACTGGGATCAAACCCGCGTCCCCTGCATTGGAAAGCAGATTCTTAACCGCTGGACCTCCAGGGAAGTCCTTAGAGGTGGTTACTTTAATAGTCTTATCAGATGATTTGGCTGAATATTCTTTGATAATTCACCAAAACTCAACAAGTGGTGGTTTTTCAAAGGTTAGTTGCCAGTTGGAATCTGAAATCACATCAGTGGCTTCTCACACTCAGTTACATCAAGTCCATGGGTCCCTCTGGCACTGTAACTGGGTCTGCTGCCCAGGCACGATTTTTGTAGCATCATACAGTGGTCATTTGGGAAATACTGGCCCACAAAGTCGTGCAAATCTTCCAAATACCGACCCATGGCATGATTATGCAAAATTAAAAGATCGCATTCTTTAATGTCACCACCGCTCTCATCAGAAGAATCGTTTAAGTATTGCGAAGCTGCCAAGCTCACGGTGGCAGATACAAGTTTCTCCAAGTTCCAATTTTCACGTGAAAGCTCCCATGCTCTCCTTGGCAGCAAATTCTGTTAGTTGCTTTCCTTGAAGCTCACTTCATTCATTTTTAAGGAAACGTCTGCCAAGCAACCCATCTGAATAACCCCAGGTCATCAGTCATTCCTTAAGTAACAATGATTGACGCTCCATGGGAAGAGTGGCTGTTTTCCCCCAGCCCAGCCACTTGGCTTTTCCCTGAGACAGACGTGCCTCTGTGCCCCCTGTGTCAGCGCACAGAATGTTAAAGGGCTGGAATTTAATGAAATCCAGTGTTCCTGCCTCACCAAGGATGTTCTCCAGTGAACCTGGCATTTTTGCTTCAGTCCCAGGGTGTAGGATACAGTGACCTCGAGTGCGGGCTGGGGCTCAGCCCTGCCCCGTGTCCAGGCCCCAGCGCTTGTACTCACTATCGTGCTTGCGTGAGTGCACGTATCACCCCAGGGAACTGAATCACCAGGGAACATCTTTGTTGTTGTTCAGTCACTCAGTCGTGTCTGACTCTTTGCAACCCCATGAGCTGCAGCACGCCAGGCTTCCCTGTCCTTCACTGTCTCCCAGAGGTTGCTCAAACTCATGTCCATGGAGTCGGTGATGCCATCCAACCATCTCATCCTCTTGCCCTCTTCTCCTCTTGCCCTCAATCTTTCCCAGCATCAGTGTCTTTTCCAGTTAAGTGGGCTCTTCACATCAGGCGGCCAAAGTACTGGAGCTCCAACTTCAGCATCAGTCCTTCCAGTGAATATTCAGGGTTGATTTCCTTTAGGATCGACTGGTTGGATCTCCTTGCAGTCCAAGGGACTCCCAAGAGTCTTCTCCAACACCACAATTCAAAGCATCAATTCTTCGGCGCTCAGCCTTCTTTATGGTCCAATTCTCGTATCTATACATGATTACTGGAAAAACCGTAGCTTTGACTATATGAATCTTTGTTGACATCTTAGTGGGCTTCCCTTGTACCTCAGCTGGTAAAGAATCTGCCTGCAATGCGGGAGACCTGGGTTCGATCCCTGGGTTGGGAAGATCCCCCGGAGAAGGGAAAGGCTACCCACTCCAGTATTCTGGACTGGAGAATTCCATTGCCCGTATAGTCTGGGGTCATACAGTCCATGGGTTTGCAAAGAGTCAGACATGACTGAGCAACTATCACTCATTCACTAGTGTTATAAAAATTGCTTTGACCTCGAAAACGCTCTGAAAGTCTCAGGGGCCCCCGGGGGCCCACGGACCACACATTGAGAAACCCTGATCTATTGTCATCCAAAGCAAGTTATTTCAGGGACTTCCCTGGCGGTTCAGTGGTTAGGACTTAAGGCTTCCACTGTTCAATCCCTGGTCAAGGAACTAAGATCCTGCAAGCCATGAGTTGCGCCCCACCCCCCAAACAAACAAACAGACAAAGTCATCTCAGCCTGTAGAGGTCTTCCCCAGAAAATGATCCAATATTTGCACTGGAGTAATTCCTAGAGTACTTGTGAGGGCCCTGTATGGACCTGAGTGAGAAGGGACTCTTGTCTTTGCTGAGGGACAAGCTGGGAATTAAAAACCCTCCTTTTATTACCAGAGATAAACCATGTTCCCCTCCCTGCCCTCACATTTCTCTTCTGTGAAATGGGGCTGGTGGAACCTCTGTGTTGGAGGAAATGTACGTGGAGGGCCTGACACACAGTAGGGGCTGAGACCCGCTATCTGCATTGGGGTGGGTGGGAGTAGGGATGAGGATGGAGTGGGTGGGCTTTAGCTTGGATTGTAAATACCATCCAGAACGTGGTGTGAGCAGGGGAGAAATTTTGAGTCTTTCCTGAATTATCACCTGGGTGTACCGTAAAGAGAAAAGATTGGTTTAAATTTGGAATAAAACGTAGGCATGTTTTACGTTTACACTCATACATGTGGGTCTGAGAAGTGAACCATGGGAAGCCGTCTCGACTCTGCTTTCCTGAGGTCAAACCAGCCGCCTTGAAGCACAAAGGATGCTCTGCCAGAGGGCCCGATGGTCACCTCGTCCCCAAGCCTGGTTGTGACTCTACATGGCGTTCCCCTGATGAATAAATTACCGGATTCCTTTGCCAAATCATTAGATAACTTTAAAGAACAAAGACGGTTCGTGCATTATCCTGCTGGGGAAATAAACAGTAATCATTTTTGAGAAGAACGTACATTCTACGAATCTGGATCAACTATGAAAATTGCAGCCTCTCTACCCAGTTTTTCCTCCTTTTCCATCAATCCATTTCTAACAAAGGAAGCATTTTCTACTCTGTCACTAGATAGATGGGCTTGGTCAATTAAAATATTCCGACTTCGCCTGGCTGAGATAATAGCCAGCCTGGCTCCATCCGTCATGTGAAATAGAAGGTGACCTCCCTAGACTGAGTCAGAGACCCAAGTACAACGGCTTCAATCTTATTATCATACCCAGAAATTACCGCTCATCTAAACGTAATTTCCCTGAAACACTAAGCAGACAGAGCCACGGCTGGAAGTATTAGAACACAGTCAGGAGACCGTGGTGTGAGTTGACATTGAACACGCAGGGGTAAAAGTGGACATGCTGTCCTTAACAGGGGGACGTGCTGAGATCCGACGGGGTGAGACTTCTGAGCTGCTGCTCCAGTAAAGGTGAGGTCGGGTTCATCCGCAAGCTTGCATGCACAGCCCTCACCTGAGCACCGATAGGAACCGGCTGCAGTGCCAGGCCAGGACCGAGCCACCGGGACTCTGACCCTTCCCATCCCCGCGGCCTCAGCTCTGGGCTCGGCCTCGCCTCCTGTCTGTCTGGAAACAGCCTCCTCTGGCCCTTCCGGGTGTGGGGAACAGGAAAAGCTCGTGCTCAGGAGCCAGGAGCCAGAGGCCTTGAATCCTCACTTCCTCTGTTCGTTTGCTCATTCACTCAACACACGTGCTTGGTGCTGGGCTTGGAGCAGGAGTGCAAGGAGCCTCCCCACCCCCAACCCGTAATCCATCCACGCGGCCTCCTTATTTATCCCCGAATACCCCGGGCCTCTCGTGTCTGCTCATCCCTCATCCCTGTCCTGCCCCGGGTGCCCGCTGCCCCTGGCCATTTCCAGTGACCTGTAGCTGCCAGCCACTGGTCCTCTGTTCTGCGGGGCCTGCCCCTCACCCTCTCTGAGAGTCAGCTCCCCCTCAGTCTTGTGGTCCCACCGCCCCCCCGCCCCCCGCCTGTCCCCAACACCCCGGGGGAGCCCGGGCTGACTCTCCAGTGGGTCTCAGAGATCCAGAAAGGTACTGGAGGAGTGTGTTGATCCTGTTCTGTGGGGTCCAAAGAGGCTTCTCTGAAGACTGGACACTTAAGCTGAGATGTGAGGAAGGAGAAGCAAGCAGGCAGGGCAGCAGGTGAAGGGAACAGCAAGTAGGAAGAGGAACAGCCTATACAAAGGCCTCAGGGGGAGAGTAGCTGGGCATTTCCAGGAGTTAAACTGTGGTGCTGGAGAAGGCGCTTGAGAGGCCTTAGGACTGCAAGGACATCAAACCAGTCCATTGTAAAGAAAATCAACCCTGAATACTCATTGGAAGGACTGATCCTGAAGCTGAAGCTCCAATACTTTGGCCACCTGATGCAAAGAGCCGACTCCTTGGAAAAGACCCTGATGCTGGGAAAGATCGAAGGCAGGAGGAGAAGGGGACGACAGAGGATGAGATGGTTGGATGGCATCACTGATTCAGTGGACACGAACTTGGGCAAACTCCAGGAGTTGGTGATGGACAGGGAGGCCTGGCATGCTGCAGTCCCTGGGGTTGCAAAGAGTTGAACATAACTTACCGACTGAACAAAGACAGGACTCTCCAGGAAAACAGAATCAGTAGGATATATATACATATAAAAGGAGATTTAATACAGGGAATTGGCTCACTCCATTACACAGGCTGAGAAGTCCCTATCTGCTGTCTGCCAGCTAGAGACTCGGGAAGGCTGGTGGCATAATTCAGTCCAAGTCCCAGGGTCTGAGAACCAGCAGAGCTGGGGTGCAAATCCAGCTGAGGGGCAGGAGAGGAGGAGAGGCGATGTTCCAGTTCAACAGAGAGGCAGGAAACAGGGCAACTTCTTTTTTCCTCCAACTTTTGTTTTATTCGGATCCTTAATGGGCTGGCTGACGCCCGCCCTGGGATCTGTCTCTGTCTCTCTCTATTTATATAGGAGAAGACTACATCTGTCTATCCCTCCTGAGACACATGTATTGATTGGTTTGGTTCTGCTTCTCCGTACACCCCCACTGACACACAGTCCTCCCCAGTCCTTGGTGTCTGAGACTCTGGAGCTGGAAAAGAGCTCATTTCTCTGCATGTCATTCTCTTGTCAGAGAACATAAGGAAACAAGTCCCACCTCTTCTGGGCTTGAGTAACTTAAAAAAAAAAAGAAACTAAGTGTTTGCTGAGGGTGGACGTCGGTCACCGAGAGGCTGAGCCAAAGGCAGAGGAAGGGCAAATGCATCTCGAGACCTGAACGCCCCCTGCCGGCAGCAGGTGCCGGGACAGGTGAGCAAGCTCTCAGGTGGACTGTTGATGTCTTTTCGGAGGGCACCCCATCTGCGCATGGCCGCTCCCCTGGGTCCCCGCAGCGTCCCCTCGGTTCGCTTGCAACTGCTCGTGTCTGCTGACGAAGCCAGAACACTCAGGAGGGTTAACACCTGAAGTCCATTTAAGGGAAATTAAGAACCACGGATCCAAAAGGATTCTAAAAATATCTAATTGATTTGCAAAGGTTTTGGGTGGGGACAGAGGACGGAGAAGGCTGCTGCCTGCTCATAACAGATTCCCCAGCGGACTTCCTTATGAGCTTTGAAAACTTGGAAAGTGGAAATCTTTCCTTTGAAATGAAGGTGAAAAGAGTAACCCAGCTCTTTAAAAATCGATGATGAACTTTTTAAAACTGAGCCTTCCGCCTTACAGTTCTATGTTTACAGATACATTTTGAAAAGAGGGCAGAGTTTCCATACCGCCCTCACCCAGCTTTCCCACATTAATGAGCCCATTAATCACATTCATTATTAATGAGCAATTATTGCAATTATTAATGAGCAATTAATTACATTCATCACATTAGTCTGGGTCCATTTGTTACAACTGATGAACCCCCACGAACACGTTACCATTAACTCGTCTAGTCTCAGATTTTCTTCGTTTTCACTCGATGTACTTTCCTGGTCCAGGTCCCACATGACCCCAGTTGTCCTGTCTCCTTAGCTCCTCTGGTGGTGACGATCTCTCAGACTTCCCTTTTTTTGGATGACCTTGACAGCTTGGCGGAGGCCTGGGCCGGTTGTGCGGAAGCAACTGGAGTTTGCCTGCTGTTTTTCTCCTGATTAGACTGGAGTTGTGGGCTTGAGGGCGATGACCACAGGGGCAAATTGTCATTTTCATCCCATCCCATCAGGGCACATGCTGTCACCGTGGCTGACCGCTATGACATCGGCCTTGATCACATGGCCGAAGGTGTTTGTCAGGCAGGTTCTATAAAAAAAATATGTTGTTTTAAAAGAAAAACTCGGATGAGATAGGCGAGGTGTGTGTTATTTAGCGATTTAAGTCGGATCCAATCTTAATGTTTATCCTAAGACGTATACATGAAAATCTATAGCTTGCCTTCTTCAGGAATGAGATGGAAATGCCAAGACAGCCTGGAAAACAAGTGGAATCGATTTGAACTGCACACAGAGCTCAGAAGATTGGTAAAGGCCAGGAAGGAAAGCAGCTCTTTCATCAAGCCTGACTCCAGATCTGACAGCTCCCACGCAAGGCTGCCGGGCGGTGCCTGTCGGAGTCCGGATGGTTCAGGGAGACACGGTGACGGGAGCCGAAGTTAGTGATTCTCTTGCAAGTTCCTGACTGCTCTGCGGGGAAATGAATAATAGATCTCTGAAATTAATAAGGCACACTAGACCCGCAAACAAAAGTCTTCAGGATAAAGAATGTTCCAAGTTCTACATAAGTTTCAAATCCAGCAATGAACATAAGCCTCGCACAGCACCCACAGTCTCTAAGGCCCCTTGCTCTGGAGTGTCAAGTGTGCAAATGTTAGTCACTCAGGCGTGTCTGACTCTGTGACCCCATGGACTGAAACCCGCCAGGCTCCTCTGTCCATGGGATTCTCCAGGCAAGAATACTGGAGTGGGTTGCCATGCCCTTCTCCAGGGGCTCTTCCTGACCCAGGGATCCAACTCAAGTTTCCTGCATTGTAAGCGGATTCTTTACTGTCTGAACTCCCAGGGAAGTAGTAAACTTCTATTTAAAAGACAGTTCTCTCAAATATTCTGGGTTAATATATCCAAATAATTGGTAGCAGAATTAAAGAAAAATCAAGCATTTAAAAGATGTGTTCATGGGACTTCCTTGGAAGCCCAGTGGTTAAGACTCCACACTTCCAACGTAAGGGGAGAAGTTTCACTCCCTGTTTGGGGAACTAAGATCTTGCTTGCTGCATGGTGCAGCCAAAAAAAAAAAAAAGATGTGTTCATTTCTCCAAGGAGCATGATTATTCTTATGTTAAAATCTGCCATAGTGGCAAAGAATCTGATTGTTAAAAAAGAAAAAAAAATAAGAAAAAGAGCAAAAAGTTGCCAGGAAACATTCTTTTGTTGATATATTTTCACTATTTAAAAACCACCCTTAGGTCTCAGATCTTATAAAACAGGCACAGGCTGGATATCTGGGCTGGTTGTTTGCTAACCCCTGAGGTTCGTGGATCTGGAGCCCAGTGGCTACAGGACCAAAGAGGGAAGTGTGGGAATCGTTAATGTCAATGTGGTGTTTAAACCCACATAATTTTTTGTTTTGGCCACGTGGCTCGTGGGACCTTATCAAACCCACACCCCAGGCAGGGAAAGCTCCGAGTCCTAAGCACTGGACCACCAGGGGATTCCCATAAACCTGCATACCTGCCCTTCACTTATGACAACCTTCCATTCGAACTCTGTGTGTGTGTGAGCTTTCGTCCCCTAGAATGGAAGCTCTATACAAGCAGGCACTTGATATGCTTGTTGAATGAATGAACGAGCAAACGAATGAATAAGTAAATGTGACAAACACCTACATCACCCAGTGTGATGACTCAACCAGAAGGGCCTCCAGGGAATGGAGAGACACCAAGAAGGAGGTAAGCCGCTGGGCCTGGGAGGGAGTCAAGTCAGAGAAGCAAGGTGGGGAGAGAGCACACTGCATGTGTAAAGCCTGGGGAGTCAAGGAGGGCTTGTTGAGGACAGCTGTGAATTGGACAAAAAGATGGAGAGTCAGGAGGTGACAAGACCATGGAGCGCCAAGGAAGGACTGAGGGTCTTGGGAAGCCTTTGAAAAATGAAGCCAGGGAGTGCCGTGATCAGATTTGGGATTTCCTGGCTGAGAGACCCTTATCTTGATCCAGGTGAGTGATGCAAAAGCATGAGCTCAGGCTTGTAGAGAGGAGGGCTGATAACGAGATTGAAGACAAGAGACCAACAGGTCCAGGAGAAGGAGGAGTCCCCGAGGACCCCATATCCCAGACAGGGGACTGGCTGACTTCACTAAGTGCTCAGTCACTCAGTCATAGCCGACTCTTTGCGACCCCATGGACCGTATCCCACCAGGCTCCTCTGTCCATGGGATTTTCCAGGCAAGAATACTGGAGTGGGTTGCCATTTCCTCCTCCAGGGGATCTTCCCAACCTTAGGGATTGAACCCGAGTCTCCTACTTGGCACACCAGATTCTTTATTGCTGAGCCACCTGGGAAGCCAGTGTGAGTGCTTAATTGCTCCAGTCGTGTCTGACTCTTTGCAACCCTATGGACTGCAGCCCGCCAGGCTCCTCTGTCCATGGGGATTCTCCAGGCAAGAAAACTGGAGTGGATTGCCATGTCCTCCTCCAGATCTTCCCAACCCAGGGATCGAACCCAGGTCTCCTGCATTGCAGGCGGATTTTTTTTTTTTTTTTTTTTTTACCATCTGAACCACCAGGGAAGCCAGACTACCCTCCAAATACATATGGTTCCTTGGAGGGTAATCACTTGGCTCCCCTGGGGCTGACTGTGGATGGCAAGTCCGAAATCAAGGTCCAAATCCACGAGGCCTCTCTGAAGCCTCTGGGAGGACCTTCCCACGCCTTTCTCTAGCTTCTGGTGTCCCAGGGGACCCTTGGTGTGTCTTGGCTTGTGGACTGCCTCCAGCTTCCCGGGGGCTCTGCCAGTCTATGGATGAAGGCCCACCCTAACGACTCATCTTAACTCCATCACATCTGCAAAGACCCTACTTCCAGGCAAGGTCCCAGTCCAAGGACTGGGCTTTAACACGCTTTGGGGAAACAATTCAACCTGTAATTAGGCTGTGCGGAGGACAGTTGAGGATGAAGGCATGAAGGGGGCAGCAGAGAACAGAACGCTCTTTCAGCAGGAGTGTCAGGAAGGGAGAGGAGGCGGAAGGTGAAGAAGGGGGTCAGAATAGGAGAGACGCCCCCCACCCCAGCCTGGCCTTTGGAGCCTCATTCTGGTGACAATGGCTCTTTTACTAAAAAGGGGAATCCGGGTTTCAAAGGGAGACCTTCACCCTTTGGTGGGGGGACGACCGACCAGCCTCACAATGGCCTTTCTGTCCCTTCCCTTGAGCAGATGGCCCAGGCGCCTCCTCCCTGGCAGGGGTCTGCCCCTCCCATCCACGAAAGGGGGAGGGCAGGAGAGCCACATGCATACATTTTTTTTTTAATTTTAATTTTTTTATTTTGGAGGCTTTTTTTAAAATTTGTATTTATTTATTTATGGCTGCACCAGGTCTCTGTGGCTGCGCACGGGTTTTCTTGGGCTGCAGTGTACGGGCTTCTCATGGCTGTGACTTCTTACTTCGGAGCAGGGACTGTTCAGTAGTTCTGGCTCATGGCCTTAGTTGTCCCACGGCATGTGGGATCTTCCTGGGCCAGGGATTGAACCTGTGTCCCCTGCATTGGCTTCTTAACCACCAGACCACCAGGGAAGTCCAACCAGCATACATTTTTAAAAAGTAATTATTTGAGTAGTTGGAGGATTTAAAAAATACATTGAGAATGCCTGAAACCTCCCAGGCCCAGGCTCGGTCCTGGGCTTCCCACTGTGCACTGGAGGATCGGTGCTGTGCATCATTTTAAAACAGTGAATGCGTTAAAGGGGAGTCTTTTAGCATCATACACTTGGAAATTTCTGAGAAAACAAGTGATATTCTGAGGAGTGGGGTGGTGGCGATTTTCTTATCCCAGAAGCCCATGGTGACCTTTTGATAAAAGAATATTGTATAGCCTTTCCACTCAGAGAGTGACACCGGAACCGAAAAGCCAGAGGCATCGGCTTCACTTGGGGGCGCATCAGCAATGCAGAGTCTCAGGCCCGGTCCAGCGCTCCTCCTCCAGGTCCTATGGTGTCCCACGGCCCCACGCAGCCAGCTGGTGTGCATTAACTCAGAAGCGCCTGGGAGGTTTGGGGTTGACGTGGTTTGATCCTTTCCAGTCCCTCCTTGAACGCTAGACCCCACTCTCCCCCCAGCACAGGCTCTGTCAGCCCCCCTTTCCTTCCTGAAGAGGCAGCCGGAAAGCAAGCGCCAGTAAAGCTTCGCTTCCTAATGTTTCCATGTCACGCCTTCTTCTCTCATTTCCTCATCCCTACATCTGTCACTGGGACTGAGTGTACGAAGAAGCCGTAAATAATTTGTGTCCGTCGATAAAAGCTTTTCTGGGTGGATGCAAACGTCACAATTATCCCAAGTGGCAGGAGTAACCTCCTGCTGTAATTACCACCAGCCTCCAGTCATCCATCATTTGCCCTTCACCCATCCATCCATCCATCCTTCCATCCTTCCAACCATCCAGCAAACACTGATTGGGCTCTGAGTGTGTGCAAGGCTCTGTGTGGGGTTCAGAAGCAGAGGCAACACTCCCTGATTGCGGGGGAAGGGCCATCATGGGGTCAGCAGGGAGCTCTGGAAAGCTGGAGGCTGGAAGACCAGGATGGGGAGGAGGGTGGGGAGGAGGGGTGGGTAGGAGGGAGGGAAGGGCAGGGACCATTTACAGCCCCTTCTTCCCAGAAGCTGGTTACTCTCTCCTGCGCTCGCTCTGCAGTTCAGCCGGGGGCCTTCTCACCAGGCCATGCATCCCACTCTGCAGCAGGATTTATGTGCGATTCTCCACATCCCCATCGTCCCCTCGGGGCTGGCGGTGTAGCAATCCTTCATTCTCTCCTTCTCCAGGGCTGGCCCTCCGGTTAACCCTCTTCTGTCTCTAGGGGACTATCCACTCTCTGTTCTTCCATCTTCAGCTGCTTGGTTTATTCATCCGTCTCTCTTTCCTGTTACTTCTCCTCCCTGGGAAAGTCTTAGCTTTTCCCACACAGTACTTTCTGTTTGTTACATTACCTTTATTTTCAGGGCCTGATTTATTTGGGGCCTTAGACATGGGCTTAAAAAATGGTGGTAAAAACATACTTAAGATAAAAGCCACCATTCCAACCATTTAAAATACACAGCTCAGAGGCATTAAGTTCACCGTTGGACACCATCACCGCCCTTCACCTCCACACTCATTTTATCCTGCAAAGATGAAATTCTGTCCCTATTAAACCAACTCCCCATTCTCTCTGTCCCTATTAAACCAGCCCCCCACGACCCCCCTTCTACTTCCTGTCTCTGGGAACTTGACTCTTCTGGGTGCCCTTGTGAGGGAAATTGTATGGTATTGCATTTGTGTCTGGCTTATTTCACTGAGCGTCACGTCCTCAGGGTGGTCCCTGCTGTTGCGTGGGTAGGCATCGCGTGTGGGTATGTTGGGTTGGACCATGTTTCGTTTATCCATTCATCTGTGATGGACACCAGGCTGTTTCCACCTCTGGGGCAGGCTTTTCTGATTCATGAAATATTTACTGAATATTTACTGCATGGAAGGCATGACGCATCTAGAGAAAATAAAGACTCATTCTGCCTTTTTCTTTCAGATGACAAGAAAACTGCCGCGTTTCATTGCAGAAAAGTGTTTTTGGTTGCAGTCTGTGGGGCTGACTTTTATAATGGTTTGTAGGTTATATCACAGGTAGCTTCATGGTCAGCCACCTGGAGGGCGAGGGCCCAGGCTACTGCTGCCTGGTTTCTGGAAAAAAAAAAATCAGCTCCATATTGTAGTAGTTTTTCATAATAAAATTTTTAAAACTTTTAAATTTATATTGGAGTATAGCCAATTAACAATTTTGTAATAGCTTCAAGTGGACAGCAAAGGGACTTAGCCATACATTTACATGTATCCATTCTCCCATCCAGGCCGCCACGTAACATGGAGCAGAGTTCCCTATGCTATACAATAGGTCTTTGTTGGTGATCCATTTTAAATACAGCTGTGTGTACACATCCATCCCAAACTCCCTAACTGTCCCTCTCCCCCACCCTTGCCCACTGGTAACCATAATTTCATTCTCTAAGTCTGTGAGTCTCTTTCTGCTTTGTAAGTAATAAATATTTAAACAGCACTGAAGATCGAATAGCCTTTTCAAGCCTTGCATTTTCTTATCTCCTTGCAAATTTGAAATTTTGACAGTCTAAGATAATTTATCACACAGAGCTGAGCTTCACGGTTTAATACTGTCCTGATTCCAGAGCATAATTTGCTTACAGCTGCTCAGCCTTCAGGTCTCAGTTAGTGATGAACTACTGTAGGTGTGATGGGTGGATAATCACGGAACATACTTTAAAACATACTTTAATATAGGAGTCGTGACCCTGAACAAATGAAAATTGGTCTCCCTTATGCACGAGATGGTGCATTTCCCTGATGATGACGTGCTTTCTGAGTATCCGCTTTCTCAATCAAAATGTATTCTGATTAGTCCTGAAATCAGTTCTATTTGCTCTGCATAAATTTCCATTTGTTATTGTTAGTACTGCCAGATAGAAAGGCAGAGTTCAAAATCAGCCGTTTCCCCTCGACAAAGTGTTTGAGGATTAAAAGGTGGATTTCCGTAAAGGTTCACATATGTGTAAAATGTACGTATGTATAACACATACATGTACTTGGTTTATTTTTTGAAAACTTCCTTTAAAGTTTTTTATTTGAAATATAGTTGATTTATAGTGCGGTGTTAGTCTTCGACGTACAGCAAAGTGATCAGTTATGCATCTGTGTATATTCTTTTTAGATTCTCCCCCTGCTTTAGGTGACTACAAGATACTGAGTAGAGTTCCCTGTGCTATACAGCAGATCCTTGTCGGTTATACATTTTATATACGTGGTGCATATATGTTAATCCCAAACTCCTAATTTCCCCTTTCCTCTTTGATAATCGTAAGTTTGTTATTTATGTCTGAGTCTATTTCTGTTTCATAAATAAGTGTATTTCATCATTTTTTTTAGCTTCCACATAAGCAATATCATGATATTTGTCTTTCTGTTGTTCATAGGTTTTTAAAATCACTGACTTTATTCCTCTGCCATGAGACTGTAAGCTCCACCGGGCAGGCCTGCTCGAGTTTGTGCCTGGTATGTCCCAAGGCCTGGAGTCATGCCCAGTACCTACCTTGACACCCAGGGTGTGTGAAATCAATGAGTGCATAAGTGTGGAATGTGGAAGCACAGCTTGCTTTTCTATTTAACCCCACATCGTAGATGGCGTCACACATGTCAGACAGCCCTGCCCTGCTGCATGTCATATGGTGTCGCTGGACTCTGCTTTAACTTATGTGTTCAGTGATGTATGTTGAAGTGGTTCCTATTTTCCAGAAAGACAATTCATCCCAGCGGTAAAGCACCCGTTTGCTAATGCAGGAGACGTGGGTTTGACCCCTGGGTCAGGAAGATCCCCTGGAGGAGGAAATGGCAACCCATTCCAGTATTCTTGCCTGGGAAAGCCTATGGATAGAGGAGCCTGGTGGGCTACAGTCCATGGGGTCGAAGAAGAGTTGGATACGACTTAGAGGCTAAACAACCACCACCACCACCAACAGCCGCAACACACTCCTACCTCTGGGTAACAGTGTGGAGAGTCTTACAGAATAAACAAATCTTATAGAATAAGTAAGACATAAGAAGCGCAGTTGTTACTGGCCCGCTTTGGAAGGCGTGCTAACAATAAATTTCCAGTGCCTGGGAAGCTTTGGTGAACTGCTTTGGAGTTATGGACTCTGAGTCACTGGCACGTTTAGGCACCGATTTTTAGTGGCGCCCTCATTATTACCACTATTAGGGCTTTCCGGCAAAAACATGCAGATAAGAAGTAAAAAAAGAAATTAAAAAAAATGCAGTTTAATGAAATGCAGTTTGGGTATGATCTGCTTCCAAATCCAGCCTGCTTTTTGTATCACCTATGAGCTAAGAATGGGTTCATGTTTTAACCGTGTTGATAGAAACATCAAAAGAATGTTTCATGACACATGAAAATTATGTGAACTCCAAAGTTCTGAATGCAGAATGAACGTGTATCGGAAGAGAGCCATGCATTTGCTTCCATATTGTCTATGGCTGTTTTCAGATTATGAGAGCAAAACTGAGGAGCTGCAAAGGCTGTCTGGCCCCAAAAGTGGAAAATATTTCCTGCCTGACTCCTTATAGATCCCTACCCTGGCTCCTGTCTTCCCCAGCCCCAGTGATGTTCTCATGATGTGCTTGGTGGCTAATTCCCCTGCTCCATCTGGCAGCAAGCTCACTGCCCTAGAGGACCCCTACCGTTCATCATTTTCCCTCCATACAAAGCACAGCTCTCAGGACTTACGTGGTGGTTCAGTGGTTAAGAATCTGCCTTCCAAGGCAGGGGACATGGGTTTGATTGCTGGTCTGGGAACTAAGATCCCATATGCTGCGCAGCAATTTACTCTGCAGGCCACAACTACTGAGCCTTTGTGTCAGCTCTACTGCTATTACGACCTGATACAGCCAAATAAATTAAAACAAAAACAAAAACAGCACAGCTTTTATTCCCTTATTGTGCCCAGTGAGACAGGAGGAGGAAAGTAAAGCCTTTTATTTTCTAGGCAGGTGACAATACATTACGATAAATGAATGGTGAAAGAAATTTAGACTAAAGTGTGACTGTCTAATAGGCCAGGCCTTTGTTCTCCCACCTGCATAAGAGATGTTGGCATTTTTCAAGGAACTTGCTCTCTGAAAGCTAGGAGTCAATCTTTTTTGAAGGGGGGCATAATCTTTTAGAGGACTTTCCCAATCTCTCCCCCATGCAAGATGAGGAATTAATAACTTGGTGCCAATCTCTCATGCATTCCTCATCTCTAACATACTTACAGGAACAAAGTGTATGTGTAGTTTAATTTGCCTACTAGGCAAAAAGAAGACTCAGAGGAGTTGCCAATAAATGAAAATCCAACTTCCCTTGTTTCAAAGTGTGCTGATGTTTCCAAAATCGCTTGAGTGAAAAGCTGTTGATCATTGCAGTCAGGCATTTGTGTTTCTCTCACACGTGGTTCTGGAAAAAAGTGTTACCACCACAGTTTCAAGATTCTGGGCAAGTGTGGTCATCTTCTCATGCTTCTAGCATTTAAAGCGAAAATCACAGGTTCCTCTCTTGCCAGATCACTAAATTAGCAAACTGATTAAATCACGCCGTTCAAAAGACTACTTTGGATGTTATGATTACAGCACGCTTGAAAATGCTGCTCCAAAGGGCAGAAAGACTGCATTGGCGTGTAACCTGGGGGAGATAAGGCATTTTCTCCATCACTGAATCAATTATTTCTATCGCTTGCCTACACACTTCTAAGTCTCCTGAAATTGCTAGGTTTGAAAATGAACAGCACAGGGGAACATTTCACAGTTTCATTCCTCCTTCGAATGAGCTCTCTTTTCTCTCCCCGAGAGCTAAAGGCCGTTTTTCATGTTTTGAAAGATATCACTTCTTCTCTGGAAGGGAAATGGGAGAAGGCGTGCAGCTTTTAAAACTCCCTTTAAGGGCTTCCTGAGCTGCCGTATTATCACAGGAGACGCGTTGAGAAGGAATGAAACCCAAATGCAGGTAAGGAACAGAACTCAAATTATCTTGCCTTGGCATGTCATCCATTTGTTTTCTTTCCCCCAAGCCTCTATGGAGGTGTAACTGACATATAGTGAAGCGCACAATTCTCCAGTGTGTGGGTGATGGAGTTGTACTTAGCAAACAACCTGTGTGACCCCCAGCCCCCCACCCCGCCCCAGCCAGCCCAAGATATGGCCAGCGTGCATCACTCAGAACTCTGACCACTCTGCTGCTGAACTTCAAATAAGTGGACTCCCCCAGTGTGTGCCTTTGCACTGGCTTTTGTTGCTGAATGCATTTTTTTTTTCTTTTTCTAATTTGGCCTCATCGCACCACCTGTGGATATTAGTTCCCTGACGTCCGATTGAACGTGTCCTCCCTGCACTGCAACCTCAGGGTCTTAACCTCTGGACCGCCAGAGAAGTCCCTGGACATGTTTTTGAGATACGGTGACTGCAGCTCTTTCTGATTGCTTGCTAGAATTTATTACATGAATATAGCCATAGGTATATTCATCCTCTTGTCTGGTTACTTTCAAGGCGGCTTGTTTGGTCTGCCGCAACTGAAGTGTTAGGACAGATGACATCCGCCTGCATCACCCAGAGCCTGTCCACCTGCAAGGAAGACGGACGGAACGGCCGGAGAACCTGGCTCTGAGTTTGCCCGAGAGCACACGGTGTGGGGCCTCCCCCAGGGCCTGGATCCGGCTTGTGCTCCTGGAATGTTAGTTTCTTATTCTTATATCCATCCACATGTGCTCAGTTGTGTCCCACTCTTTGCAACCCCATGGACCATAGCCCGCCAGGCTTCTCTGTCCATGGGATTCTCCAGGCAAGAATACTGCATTGGGTTGCCATTTCCTCCTACAGGGGATCTTCCCCACCCAGGGATCGAGCCCATGTCTCCTGCGTTGGCAGGAGGATTCTTTACCGCTGAGCCATTTGGATAAGGAGATGGAACCTTTGGAAGCCATAGTTCAAAAGTAAATCGAGGGGTTTCCCTGGTGGTCCAGCGGTTAAGAATCTACCTTGCAATACAAGGGACATGGGTTCAATCCCTGGTCCGGGAAGATCCCATATGCCAAGGAGCAACTAAGCCCATGCACCACAACTCAGGGGCCTGAGCTCTAGAGCCCCTGAGCTGCAACCACGGAAGCTACAAGATAAGCCACCACAGTGAGAAGCCCGGAGCATTGCAACTAGAGAGTAGGTCCCACCTACTACAGCTAGAGAAAGACTGCACACAGCAACAAAGTCCCAGCACAGCCAAAGTAAATAAATAAATATATATATTTTAAAGCAAATCAAATGGTTTTCTATCATAGGGGTGGCTGCATGTAACCTGATTTTCATAATGATTTTCTAAATGTAAAATGCATACCAAGCCGTGGCACAGGCGATACACATGCGGCATGCTAAGAAGTGGAACAAAGCTGTGAACAAAGCTAGTGGAGGTGATGGAATTCCAGCTGAGCTCTTTCAAATCTTAAAAGATAATGCTGCAAAAGTGCTGCACTCAGTATGTCAGCAAATTTGAAAAACTCAGCAGTGGAAAAGGTCAGCTTTCATTCCAATCCAAAAGAAAGGCAATGTCAAAGAATGTTCAAACTACCACACAATTGCACTCATCTCACATGCTAGCAAAGTAATGCTCATATTCCCCCAAGCCAGGCTTCAACAATACGTGAACTGTGAAATTCCAGATGTTCAAGCTGGATTTAGAAAAGGCAGAGGAACCAGAGATCAAATTGCCAACATCTGCTGGATCATAGAAAAAGCAAGAGACTTCCAGAAAAACATTTAATTCTGCTTTATTGACTACACCAAAGCCTTTGACTGTGTGGATCACAACAAACTGTGGAAAATTGTTAAAGAGATGGGAATAGCAGACCACCTGACCTGCCTTCTGAGAAATATGTATGCAGGTCAAGATGCAACAGTTAGAACTGGACATGGAACAATGGACTGGTTCCAAATTGAGAAAGGAGTATGTCAAGGCTGTATATTGCCACCCTGCTTATTTATATGCAGAGTACATCATGCGAAATGCTGGGTTGGATCAAGCACAAACTGGAATCAAGATTGCCAGGAGAAATATTGATAACCTCAGATATGCAGATGACACCACCCTTATGGCAGAAATCAAACAAGAATTAAAGAGCCTCTTGATGAAAGTGAAAGAGGAGCATGAAAAAGTTGGCTTAAAACTCAATATTCAGAAAACTAAGATCATGGCATCCGGTCCCATCACTTCATGGCAAATAGATGTGGAAACAGTGGAAACAGTGAACAACTTTATTTTGGGGGGCTCCAAAATCCCTGCAGATGGTGACTGCAGCCATGAAATTAGAAGGAGCAAGTGAAATTAAAGGACACTTGCTCTTTGGAAGAAAAGCTATGACCAACTTAGACAGCCTATTAAAAAGCAGAGACATTACTTTGCCAACAAAGGTCTGTCTAGTCAAAGCTATGGTTTTTGCAGTAGTCATGTATGGATGTGAGAGTTGGGCCATAAAGAAAGCTGAGCGCCGAAGAACTGATGCTTTTGAACTGTGGTGCTGGAGAAGACTCTTGAGAGTCCCTTGGACTGCAAGGAGATGCAACCAGTCCATCCTAAAGGAAATGAGTCCTGAATATTCATTGGAAGGATTGATGCTGAAGCTGAAACTCTAATACTTTGGCCACCTGATTCAAAGAACTGACTCAGTTGAAAAGACCCTGATGTTGGGAAAGATTGAAGGCAGGAGGAGAAGAGGACAGCAGAGGATGAGATGGTTGGATGGCATCACCAACTCAATGGACATGAGTTTGAGTAAACTGGGAGTTAGTGATAGACAGGGATGCCTGGCGTGCTGCAGTCCATGGGGTCACAAAGAGTCGGACACGACTGAGTGCTCAACTGAACTGAACTGAAGAAATGGAATGTCGAGTAAGTGAGGACAGGAACTAAGATCATTTTTCTGCTTCTCATTAAATTCTCTCTCTTAACAACCAGCACTTTCCAACCTTCAAGTGAATGTAGACGTTTGCTGCTCTGAAAGCAATTTGGAAAGTTGTTTTAGTTAGACTGCTCTGGACAGAATGCTGGGCAAATTCCCCAGGAGCCAGGCCTGGAGCGAGGGAAACTTTCTGGGGTCTAGTTTAATCCCTCCAGCCTCTAACCCTGCAAAAGGAACCCAAATTCATCCACAGCCACTAAGTCATTTCTTGATTGTTATCTGTAGCATACAAGAGTCAAAAATAAAAACAAATATGTTACAACTAACACAATAATTGTAAAAAAGCTTGTAAGCTGCATTTGATAAGAAACCAGGACTTCCCAGGTGGCACAGTGGATAAGAATCCTCCTGTCAATGCAGGGGACATGGGTTCGATCCTGATCTGGAAAGATCCCACACACCGAGAGGCAACTAAGTCCGGGAGCCACAAGCTCCAAGCCAGCATCTCCTAGAGTCTGTGCGGTCGGAAACAGGAGAAGCCACCACAATGAGAAGGCCAAGCACTGCAAGGAAATCCTGCTTGTCACAACTAGAGAAATCCCACCCCAGGCAATGAAGACTCAGAGCAGCAAAAAATTAAAAAAAAAAAAGGTCAAAGGTCCAAGACCATTAAAAAAAAAAAATCAGACTATCCTCCAGTCCAAGAGGTGCAAGGGAAACAGAGCCCATGGTCCAGCGTCTTTGAGGCTGCCAGACCATCCCTCACCTCAGGGGAGGGAATGACAATGAACTAAACCCAGAAGTCTCTGCTTTGCATGGATTTCTCAGCAGCACGTACCACCTGGCACTGGAAACATGATTATGTTTCTACACACATGATGTCTACAAAATTCCAGAACCCCATTGTCATGTGAGGCCCAAGTCAGTTCCTCTTCCAACTGAGAATCACTTGACTGCAGCCAATAGTCCTTTCTGAAATAGGTGGGCGGTTGGCAGGGCTTGAGTATCTTCTAGAGAGATTCTTCCATGGGGTAATGGCATCTTTTAAAGTAGGCTCCAATCTGTCCTTGTGGTGTTCAAGTTAGCAGTGACCTAAGGAAAATTGTAAATTCTGTGTGTCCGCTGGGAAGCTGGAGCCACTGATGAAATATCCAATTAATCATCGACTGGGCAATTACAAGGCGTCCAGGACCATGCCCGGGAGCTCAGCTTTTCCTATTTTATTTCCCAAGAGTTGTTTTTCCTCCCCCTCTCCTGATTGCACGCTCTCCTCCTGGGTTCTGTGGCTATGCCTGGGGCGGTGGGAGGGTGAGCTGACCGTGGGCGTCCATGAACAGTGTCCAGCACCTTGTGTGTGTTTCCTTAGAGGGGACGGTCTGTACCTCGCACCAGATTCTCAAAGTGGCCAGAAACCCCTGCCCCAGATGTCAGTCTCCTTCAGCATTCAGAGCAGTCTAGCCTTGACTGTGCCATGACGCCATCAGGATTTCAGTGACCACATTCACCACCTTTCTGTGTTATCCCCAGGGTGGTTAGTGACACCCCAAATCAGGCCGTGCAGCTAAGAAGCCTCAGAGCCCTCTGACCCTTCCCTGTCCCTAAACCAATCATCCAAGGATTCCCCACGGGTTGTGGTTTGCAGCCTTGAAAGTTTATTCTTATCCGTCCCTTCCTTCTGCCACTGCCATGGGCAACTCTGGCCTCGCCCCTTACAGTAGCTTCTGAATTGGTCTCTGGCTCCGGGTTTTGCTTTAACCATCCTCAGGGTTCCTAGGGATCCCTGATCCCCCTACCTCATCCGCTCACTCAGTCACACCGGGCAGCCTGCATCCCTGGCTCGCCTCCCCTCTCCCGGTTACCTGGGTCTTCCCTCGAGTTCTCTCCATCCTGCCTGCTGCTAATGAGAGGATGAGACATCCATATCCCTTCTCTTCTTCCTGAGACAGGCCTGGACCCCGGGACACTGTGCTGCAATGTCTGCACCGGGACACCCTTCTCCTTCAGCAACAAAATACCAAGAAACAATACAGGACTAAAAATAACTGCACGCGTGTGCAGTTAGGGCAAGTTCTGGACAAAAGACACAAAGAGACCCAAAGACCCCACTGCCACTTTTGAAGAGCCAGGAGCAAAGGCACTGCATCTGCCCCCTGCACTCAGCATCACCTCAGTTCAGTTCAGTTCAGTCGCTCAGTCGTGTCCGACTCTCTGTGACCCCATGGACGGCAGCACGCGAGGCCTCCCCGTCCATCACCAACCCCCGGAGCTCGCTCAAACTCACGTCCATCAAGTCGGTGATGCCATCCAACCATCTTATCCTCTGTGGCCCCCTTCTCCTCCTGCCTTCAATCTTTCCCAGCATCAGGGTCTTTTCCAATGAGTCAGTTCTTCGCATCAGGTGGTCACAGTATTGGAGTTTCAGCGTCAGCATCAGTCCTTCCAATGAATATTCAGGACTGATTTCCTTTAGGATGGACTGGTTGGATGTCCTTGCAGATCACCTAAGGGGTGATAAACCACCTAAGCCACCCCTCCCACCTGACCCTGGACACACCCCCTACCCTCACCCCATATAAAGAACCAGTTTGCCCACCCCCCAGGAAGTGAGGAAGGGGGCCTGTGGTTTGTTCTTGCTCCCCCTTGCTGCAGCAGAGCCCCCAGTAAAGCCCTGCCTGGAAGACTTGTCTGGCCTCTGATCAGTTTCTGTTAGTTAAACAGGGCAAGCACCCTGGTCCATAACACTCTGGCTGCCCTCCCACCTGGCTGGATTCCTAACTGTGGGGCATGAGTGTCCCCCTGGATCACCAGCTCTGGGAGGGCAAGGCTCTGCCCCTGAGGTCAGCACATTCTCCGTGGGAGGGCAGGGCCTAGCACCAATCAGCAGGCCAAAAGAAACCTCCACAGCTCCCAGGGAGACAGAAAAACAATGTTACCCACACCCGGACCTGGCCACCCCCTGCTCCTCCCCAGTCAGGCCTCCTCTGATAGTCTCTATCTGCTGGGTAAGTCCTCTGCCCCGCTGGCCTGGGCCCAGCAGGAAACAGGCTTAACTCTTCCCGCTCCTTCCAGCCTGGGAGTCCTTCCACCTGTGAACTTCTCCACAAACCTGTTCATCTCTCCTGTTGAAGCCTGGGACCTGGTCTCCAGGCTCAGTCCTTCCCCAGTCACCTCACCCAGAGTCAACTCTGCAGAACCCAAGTCCACCACATCACCTCCACAGAAAACCTCTTCCTCCTCCTCTTCTCTTTCTTCCTTGGAGCCCCCTACACTGTCCCCTCTGGTCTTCCTGCCCTGCTTTCCTCTGGAACACCAGCCCCTGATTCCACACTAGGGCTCATTCCTCTGCCGGAATCACCTCTGGGACAGGGCGAGGTGTGCAGGAGGGTACTCATGTAGCCATTGCCTACCACGTGCCAAGCTTCTAAAGGGCGGGCACAGGTCACAAGGGCTCCCCCCAGCCCCTGGCCTGGTTGTGGGGAAAAGCTCAGCAAATGCAACGACCCATTTGTGCGCTTATCTGATGTGCACGGCTGTGCAAAGGTGGTGGTCCTGGCTGCCTCGCTGATCCCCCACCCCCACCCCGGCGCCCAGGTAAGGTCACCAGAGTCCAGGGCTTAAACGAGCAGAACAAAAGGGGGGCAGAGGGCCCGTGGTCTGTCCGATTGGCGGCATTTAGGAGCGGAACTACCGCTGCGTTTGGAGAGTGAGTGTGACGCGGCGCGTGGGAACCGCCGACGGCTCTCGCGGGCTGGACGTGGTGACCCAGAGCCAGACCTCGGGTGGCGGGACGCCGCCGGGGCCAGGGGCCAGGGGCGGGCGGGGGGCGGGGGCCGGCGCCGGGGCCGCGCCCTCCCGGCCACTCCCCGGGGCGAGCGGGCGGCGGCGGCGGCGGCGGAGGCGACCAGGGCGGCTCCCAGACGCGCTGCTCCCGGCCCGGCCACCGGGGTCCCCGCGCGCCCCCATGTCCTCCGCGCCGCTGCGCTCTCCCGCCCTGCGGCCCCACAGGATGAAGAAGGACGAATCGTTCCTCGGCAAGCTGGGCGGCACGCTGGCGAGGAAGAAGAAGGCCAAGGAGGGTGAGTGCGCCCGCCGCCGGCCTCCAGCCGCGCCCGCGCCGCTCTCCGCTCCGCGAGACCCATACGGGCGGCCGACCCGCCGCGCGCGCCCGCGCGCGCACACCGCCGAGCCCCGCCTGGACCGGATGGAGCGCAGCGGGGACCACGCGGCCCGAGTCCCCGCCGGACCCGATTGAGCGGCTCGGGGCACCACGCTGCCTCTCCGCTCCGGGTCGCGCGCGCATGGTTCCCCAAGCTCGCCGGGCCCGCGCAGCGCGCCGCCGTGACCTTCAGGACAGCCCTTGACCCCCTTTAAACGCCAGACCGGGAACCAGCCGCCAACCTGGCGGCGCCCCCTCTCCCGGCGGCTCACGGAGCCCACTTTGGGCTCCTGGCGTCATCGAAACGCGCATCGCCGGCTCCTGCTAAGGACAGGACGCTGAGCAGCCGTGGGGACGAGCCCCCCGGCCCGCTGGAGACAGCCCTGCGCCCACCGCGGCCCGGGTCACCAGCCATTTCTTTAGCCTCCTCCCCCGGCCGCAGGCCCGCGCGTTCAGCCCTGCCTGGGGGCCGCTCGATGAGTATTTATTGGGCACCACTGAGGGATGAGCCTACTGCTGGGAGTCCGCTGGTTTTCGGGGTGCGGTGCACTGCACGGATTGCGCCCCCAGCCTGGGTGAGAGGGGAGGAGGAAAGGGATGCCCGAGGCCGCGAGGCCCGCCCTAACGGACTGCAGAGGCCCCTCCATGTTTGCCTCCACGTGTCCACGAAAATTATCCTAAAAAACTTCCTGCCACCTCTTACAATTTTTAAGAGCTGTGGGGATGTGACTTCGGGCCTCTTGTTTGTGTTCTTTAAACACGGCTGTTCCCTGGGCCTCTCCCTGGACTGCATTCCTGGTTTTTCCCTTTGTTCTGGCCAGGGGAGTCTTTCCCTGGGCCCAGATTTCCTGCGGGTGAGGGTGGGTAGTGCTGCGGTGGCTGTGAACCAGGCTGGTGGGAGCTGGCCACAGTCTGGACCTTGGGAGAGAGAATCCCGAGTCAGGGGTGTCCAGTGAGGTCTTTAAACCACCGGGAGCCTGACTGTGCTTTAGAGAGTCTTCCTGTGCCTGCCAGGCTAATGTACCCCCCAGGAACATGTGTACCCCAAGGACAGGCTTGCAGGCTCATGTGGTCCCATGTTAATTTCTCTCTTTGACATGTGTATTCCTGGGGATGTCTGTGACCTATTACCTTGAGGGCTGAGCAGATGTACAGACACTGACACACCTTCCGCTCGGGGGTGTGTGTGTCCGTGTGTGTGTGTCTGTGTGTGTGTGTTTGTGTGTGTGTGTGTCCATGTATTTCCCACCAGGGTGTGTGTCCGTGTGTGTCTGTGTGTGTGTGTCCTTGTGTGTGTGTGTCCATGTGTGTGTGTGTCCATGTGTGTGTGTCCGTGATGTGTGTGTGTGTCCGTGTGTGTGTATGTGTGTGTGTCCGTGCATCTCCCGCCGGGGACAGTTCTCCCACATTAGATGGTTCCCCCTGAGGGCAGGGCCTTTCACCTTTAGTTTATCAATGAAAAAAATGCTGTCTGCCGTATCAGTAAGTGAAAGGATGTGGAATTGCACCCAGAGGAGGACATTCAGGATGGAGACAAATCCTGCTGAGCAGCCCCTGCACCCCGCACCCCCTCCCCGTGACTCAGCCCCGGAAGCGCGGGACGCTGGCCTCAGGAGCTGCGGGGCGACTCCGCCGGGCGTGGGCCTGGGCAGCTTCCCGTGCACTGTTGCTGTCAGTCGCTCAGTCGAGTCCGACTCTCTGTGACCCCATGGACTGCAGCGCGCCAGGCCTCCCGGTCCAGCGCCAACTCCCGGAGTTTGCTCAAACTCATGTCCATCGAGTCGGTGATGCCATCCAACCATCTCATTCTCTGTTATCCCCTTCTCCTCCCGCCTTCAATCTTTCCCAGCATCAGGGTCTCTTCCAATGAGTCAGCCAAAGCATTGGAACTTCAGCTTCGGCATCAGTCCTTCCAATGAATATTCAGGATTGATTTCCTTTATGATTGACGGGTTTGATCTCCTTGCAGTCCAAGAGACTCTCAAGAGTCTTCTCCAGCACCACAGTTCATAAGCATCAATTCTTTGGTACTCCGCCTTCTTCACTGCCCAGCTCTCACATCTGTACAGAGAAAAGTACTAAATGCTTTAACTTGAAATATCTCTTTTTCCTTAATTAACAGTGATCTTTTGATGTTTGGATTCACTGGTCTTTGTTGCAAAAACTCCTGCGTATCCTGGCTCCTCCCTTGCCTCTTCTGGAGCCCTCTCTCAGAGCTAGCCTAGTCCCAGGCTTATGTCCTCAGTTTTGTCCACCAAGTAAAACATAACTCTCGACTTTGAGGCTGTACATTTTTTTTCAGTCGACAAGTTGCACAAAGCAGATGAGTCACTCCTCTCTGAAGCCTGACATTTAGGATCCAGACTGGCTGCGTTACTTCTATCAAGTCACACCTCCTAAATGAGATGATAAATGGCCTACCCCCACCCTAGATCATTCCCACTGTGTCTCTGATCTGCAGATCAGAGGGGCAGCGGGAATGATCTGTCACGCTCACCAAAATCATTTCGGTTCCTCTTTATGCCTTACGGCAGTTATAAACACAAATGTTATATACTCTCCAATTCATTCATTGCCTGCCATGGGACCCTAGGAAGAAAAGATGGACAAGGCTCTTCTTTCGTGGACCAGGGACTCAGTCATAATAAATAAAACAGATTTATAATAATATCTGCTAGGAAGAAAGTGTAAGAGTGCAATCAGACAGGTGCCTGGGGAAGGCCTCAGAGAAGGTGATGTTTGAGACCCGAAGGAACCAGGAAAGCCATCTCTCACAGAATAGCAAGTCAGCGGAATCTTCTGGATGATGACAGCTTTTTATAGGTGACATTTACTCCCTTGAAATATGAAGAGCAAATGCCTGAACTCATGGACTAGCCCCAAGTTCCAAAGCAAAATGTTTGTCTTTGCCTTTGTGAACTAGCATGCGTCTAGAAAATCAAGGGCGAATCTGGTTCAATTTGAATATACCAAGAGTAGTCAGAATCATCCAGTGATGAACAAAATAGTCATGAAACAGCAGAAGGAAAGAGATATTTCTGTAGTATAGCTTTTTTTTTTTCTGTTTGTTTTGGCCACACCACACGGTTTGTGGGATCTTAATTCCTTGACCAGGGATTGAACCCAGGCCTTGGACAGTGAAAATGCTGGGTCCTAACCACTGGACCGCCAGGAACTCCCAGCTGCTTTCGCTTTGCTGTGTGAGTTAGCTGGGTCCCCTGCCTCATTTCTCAAGATTGGGGTGCCTGGCACCCTCAGTGGTTCCCCCCCATGCAGACAGAGGGTCACAAATGTTAATCAAGCTTGGATGCAGGAATTCCAAGAGGACTGACCTTGGAAGGGCTCCGTGGCTTCGGTCTGTCTTGTGGGAAGAGCGGAAGGAGTGGGGAGTGGGAGGGAGGCCGAGGTGCGAAGGCTGGAGAATGAGGTCCTGAATGATTGATGGAGAGTTGCTGGTCTCCCTCTGGGCCTGTTGCCTTGGCAACCTGCCTTGGCAACCTGCCCTCTCTGCCACTCATGTGGTTCACTTGCAGCAGGTCCTGGCCCCACCCAGACCCCCCATGGGAAGGCGCTCATTTGCCTGCCAGGGACCTTCGGGAAGATGGTGATTCGAGTGCTGCCATCTGCATGGTGGGTTTCATTTCCTTTTTGTTAGAAAGTCCACGATGAGTTCAGTAGTGTGGGTGGAGGTGAAGGGGAGGGCGCCGGGACAAGGACCGCACTGCTGGGAAGTTAGAGATTCCGGTGCGTGGGGCATTTGACCCTGCAGAGCTCGGGCTGTGACAAGCACCGAGGCACGTATTGGGGGTGAATGTCCTGTCACTTGCCAGGGGAGGTCATGTTCAGAAATGTGTGCTGGGGTTTGGAGGAACCCTTGCAGGAAGTGCCCTGGGTGAGTTCATAGCATGATTAAGGCTGTGATAGTCTATGGGAGGGAAGCAAGTCGTGTCATGTGGTGGCCCGGCTTAGAAAACGGAACTGTGATGAACAGTGGGGCGCTGGGAAAAGTGGAAAGGAACAGTTAAAAAACCCCAAAACTCCCCGTAGAAAGCCCGGGGACTGTGAAGGGCCAATCACTAAAGTGGTTCAGGTTAAAGAGCTGGACGGAGCAGGTGCAGAGGAAGACTCCCCGCGGGGGTCCCCAGCAGTCCTGCAGGCCAGGATGGGGTGAGGGGGCACTCCGGGATGGATGCCCTTGCAGCTATGTAAAGTCCTTAGAGGCAGGGGTCCAGCTCTGGGGCCAGGAGGCCCTGGCTGGAAGGTGGGGATGGGCTCGCCTCCACCCGTTTGCCTGAGAGGTTCCCGCCTGCCTTGACCTCCACCCTCTGCCCAGACCCCAGGGACCAGCGCCAGCCTGTGAGAGCTGAGCCCACCACGGCCGAGCCAGAGGCTCTGTCCATCCTGCTTTTCCGGGGAAAGCAAGTGTTCAGGAAGTTGCTGTCCACTGATTGCTTTCTTTTTGTAATTATATTTTTTAGAGCAGTTTTAGGTCCTCATTCTCTAATGACATGATGTGGAGCTTCTTTTTCTAGGCTCATGTGTCATCTGTACAGCTTCTTTGGCAAAGTGTCCGCTCAGATCTTTGGCCCATTTTTTTTTTTAATGTATCCTTTATTTTTTTTGTTTTGGCCATGCCTTGTGGCATGTGGGATCTTAGTTCCCCGACCAGGGATTGAACCGTGCCCCTGCCTTGGCAACTCGGCGTCTTAACCACTGGACCTGCCAGGGAAGTCCCTTATTCTTTAAATCAAGTGGTTTGATTTCTTGTAGCTGAGTTTTAGGACTTCTTGGTGTATTTTAGATACAAATCGTTTATCAGATGCATCTTTGGTAAACACTTTCTCTGGCCCTGCGACTTGTCTTCTGATTTTCTTCACCCTGGTCGTCTTCTGAGCCCTTGATGCGCACATAGAGATAAATGAGCAAGACATTGACTGAAACCTCAGGAACTAGATCTAAAGAGACACCAGGTGGCTGCAACTTTGCACTGAGTGTTGAAAGTATTGAGTTGCTTTTCTGGGTTTTAAATAACTTCCAGGAGACACTCTCAGTCGAAACCAGCTCTGCTGACCCCAGTGTGTTCCCTTCGGTTCGCCCTGTTCTTTACAGAGGGACCAGCTGCGTGGACTCTGGGCTGTCCCCAAACACCATCCCACATCAACCCTTCTCCGTAAGAAGAGCACCTGGACAGAGGTGCCCGGCAAGGGGAAGACTTCTCACCTGCCCACAAGTTACCTGCAAGGCGGGACTTTTGCCCTCACTTTATGGTTGAGGAAACACAACCTTACCTGGTAGCTGCAGTTTAAACCAGTGGTTCTCAGCTTGGACTTCCCTGGTGGCTCAGACAGTAAAGAGTCTGCCTGCAATTCAGGAGACCCGGGTTCGATCCCTGGGTCGGGAAGATCCCCTGGAGAAGGAAATGGCAATCCACGCCAGTATTCTTGCCTGGAAAATCCCATGGACGGAGGAGCCTGGTAGGCTACAGTCCATGGGGTTGCAAAGAGTGGGACACAACTGAGCAACTTCACTTTCTTTCAAACTCTCAGCTCAGTTTCCTAAAGGGGAGAATCTGGACTGCCCACGGGAGCCAGGTACCTGTGCTGGGCCAGCTGGTTACAAGCAGGTGTGGCCCAAACACAGAGTCACCTGGAGGTAGGGGTTCTGGATCGAGATGGGGTGTCCCCGGCAGACCCCCTCCTCTCTGGACGGAGAGTGAGGAGACACGGAAGACTTCTGTGAAAGTTCAGAGGAAATTGCAGTTGAGTCCTCCATAATTGCTCTGGGTGGGAGACGGATGGGAGGTGGGGGTGGGGAGGTGAAGGCCCGCTCGCCTCCGTCCCAGGACAGCAGAGGAAAGAGGCTCCCGGAGCTCCCAGGACCTAAGGACACAGCAGGGGAGAATCTTGACCTGGCAGCTGGGAGCTGGTTGCCTGCAGGGACCTGACCCAGGCCTGTCCTCAGGAGTCTGGGTGCTGTGGGGCCGGGGGCAGGTATGGTGATGGATACCCGGGGGGACACCCAGTCTGAATCAGAGGGGCCATGAAGGAGGCCCCAGCTAATCCCGCTGGGGAAGTGCAGGCCATTCAGAGCGGCCAGACTGTGGTGTGGTTTGTGGGCCAAGGTCAGCCTCAGGACAGGCTGGAGTGGTTACCGGACCCTATCATCCTTGGTGAATAGTGGGCGCCAGTGTCCAATCGATATCCCTACTACTTTAGAGAGTCTGGTGTGGAGTGAACTGGATTGGGGCGACTGGTAAGGAAACAGCTGGAGTGTAGGTGCAGGCAGGGTGGGCTTCCTGGAGGCAGTGTACGGGGCTGGGAGCAGCAGGATTCCTGAGATGTGAGGAAGCCGCAGCTGCAGGGCTTGATGTAGGGGCAACGACCCAGAGGCTGCTCTGAGATGGAAGGAACTTTGCATAGAAACAGGTTAGACGAGGCCCCACCTTTCTCCAGGGCCTCTGACCCTGCTCCCAGTTACTCCCAGGGCTGAGGCACCTGGGGAGGTGTGGAGTTCACAGCTTTTCGGGGTCTTTTGCATAAAAAGCTTATTGGGGGCAGATGGTGACTTCGAAGTGATTTCCACATCCTCTTTTAGGCAGATCTCAGCACACCATCCCACGTACCTTTGAAAATAAGAATGGAATAGTGTCTTTCTTTGCCACAAGACGAAGGGAAGAGATTTGTACTGAGTATGGTCCCCTTTGTCCAGGGAGGTAGGACGTACCTGGGGCTCTTTACTGACATGATCACCTTGATGAGGGACAAGACGCTTAGGAAGTGATCGCTACAGATCACAGTGACTGTGGGTTGGACCTCCTGATGTGCAAGGAGAGAAAGAGGGTGGCTGGTAAGAAGGGGAGGGAGGTGAGCGGTTGAGGGACTGGGGCCATGTACCCAGTGGGCTCTAGAAGATTCAGTGGGAAGAGAAGTCAGTGTGGGTCCTGTTTGAATCCAGTGGGCTGTGAGCTTCCCAACAGACCCTGCCATGTCTCTCGCTCCAAACCCTCATGCATCCTCTCTGAGCAGGGCTGCCCCTGCCCGTGGGAGCTGCTTTTGGTCCGAGAGGGGGTCAGTCTGTCGGCCCCTGTAATGTACACGCTCCTTGGGGAGTCACTGGAAATCACTTCTCTGTCTTCCTCTCTCTCTGTGGCTGAGAGGAAGTGGCTTTCAGGGGGGCTTGGTATGGCTTTGTCAGGTTTCCTTTGCTTATTATTCTGTTTATAATCTTCAGATCCAACATTTCTCTTTGTTCCACTGTTGTCCAGATGCACCTGGGGCATTTCAGACAGAAGCACGTAGGCACGTCAGCATGTCCCACGCTGGGCTTTTTATTTTTTCCTGGCCATCTGCTGAAATCTCTAGGAAACTTTGCTTCGGTAGAGATGCTGGGCCCGGAGTGATGACTTTGTGTTCATTACCTTTCAGCAAACTCTCTGTGGTCCTCCTAGCATCTTGGTTATACCTGAGTGGTCCCAGGAGAGTCAGGTCGCCTTGGCAACCCCACACTCATCAGAGGAGCTCAGCTTTGAATTCCTGTCCCCAGTCCATGGAATTAATATTTATTGTACATCCCGAAGTTGCTTACCCTCGCGCTCCCTGTCCAGTCGTCAGAATAATTAAAGGATGGTTAGCGGATGTAAGTGGGTGAGCGCCAGCTGTGAGCGGATTTTAAGTACTCTGTGTGATGGATTTCCCCCCTGCTGTGGTCAGCAGAGGGCAGGTACTTTTACCCAGCTATTTTCTTGTTTTAAAATGTGCGGTTCCATCGCAGCAAAGATATACCTGAAGAAAGCATGTTTTCTCCTTCTATTAGCCATACGCCTGACCTTTTAGGTTTCAGATGAAAAATGGCTTTACTTCCTAATGAGTATATTTATTATTTACTAGATTATGTAGTGACTGAAGAGACATTTAGTAAGTCTGTGCAGTGCTTAGTTGCTCAGTCGTGTCTGACTCTTTGCAACCCCATGGACCGTAGCCCACCAGGCTCCTCTGTCGATGGGGATTCTCCAGGCAAGAATACTGGGGTGGGTTGCCATGCCCTCCTGCAGGGGATCTTCCAAACCCAGGGATCGAATCCAGGTTTCCTGCATTGCGTGTGGCTTCTTTACCAGCTGAGCTACCAGGGAAGCTGATGAATACTGGAGTGGGTAGCCTATGCCTTCTCCAGGGGATCTTCCCGACCCAGGAATTGAACCAGGGTCTTTTGCATTGCAGGCAGATTCTTTACCAGCTGAGCTACCAGGGAAGCCCATTAGTAAGTCCAGGAGTGCCTTACAGACATTTGTTGACCCAGTGGTGTTAATCTGATGGCCGGAACTCAGTGCTATTGGGGGAAGAGAATATAAATGTGAACTGCAATCAATTGTAGGAGCTTTTAGTCGTTTCTGACTCATTGAAATGTTGCTTTATTTTTTAAAGTATAGTTGATTGACAATGTCATCTTAGTTTTTGGTGTATAGCAAACTGATTCGGTTATATATACACAAGAGGAGAAGGGGATGACAAAGGATGAGATGGTTGGATGGCATCATCGACTCGATGGGCATGAGTTTGAACAACCTCCGGGAAATAGTGAAGGACAGGGAAGCCTGGCATGCTGCAATCCATGGGGTCTCAAAGAGTTGGACATGACTGAGTGACTGAACAACGACACATATATATGCCTACATCCGTGCTAAGTCACTTCAGTCATGTCCAACTCTTTCCAACCCTGTGGACTGTAGCCCGCCAGACTCCTTTGTCCAGGGGCAAGAATACTGGAGTGGGTTGCCATACCCTCCTCCAGGGGATCTTCCTGACCCAGGAATCAAACCCGTGTCTCTTATGTCTCCGGCATTGGCAGGTGGGTTCTTAGCGCTAGCACCACCTGGGAAGCTCACATATATATATATACATACTTTTATTCTTTTCTCGGATTCTTGTCCTTTATAGGTTATTATAAGATATTAAATATAGTTCCCAATGCTATATGGTAGGTTTTTTAGATTATTTTATATATAGCGATGTGTGTATGTTAATCTCAAACTTCAAATTTATCCTTACCCTTTCCCATTTAGTAACCATAAATATGACTTCTGTGTCTCTGAGTCCGTTTCTGTTTTGTGAGTAAAATTCATTTGTATCATTTTTTCTAGATCCCACGTGTAAGCAGCATCATATGATATTTGTCTTTGTCTGGCTCGCTCCACTCAGCATGATCATCTCCAGGTTTATCCGCGTTGCTGCCGATGGCCTTATTTCATTCTTTTTTTTAATGGCTGGAGATGCTCCTTGTTAGTAGCGTTAAAGGAGGTGCCGCTTCCTGGTTGGAAGAGCAAATGGAATGGGGGCAGGCTCTAGCACCTTCTGGTTTCTGGCACTCACAGCATCTGGGGCGTCACATGACCGGCTCCTGGAGGCCAGGGGCGCTTTCATTTTCTGCCTTCTTTCTCCAAGCGTCCGGGTCGTGGAGTCCCCTTTGATAACGCAGTGCGGTTTGCCATCTTTGTGTTACAGCTTTGGGGCATCACTTCCTCATTTGTGAGTTGGAAGAATGTGGGGGAGACACCAGCTCTGCATTTCTGAGCCACGAGGCCTCTCTGGTTCCTGGAAAGGCAGTGCATTTCTTGGGGAGACAGCTTGCCGGTGGCTGGAGCCAGCTCTACTCACATCCTTGCTCTGAGGGCCTGTTCCTCCGTGTCTGTCAGCCTCTTTGCCTGACCGAGCCCAGGTGGATCACGATGACTCTTGCCCTTAGGTGATATGAGGAGACAATGTGATGAAGGTCTTATCAGCAACTGAGTGCTCGCAAGCACATGCTGAGTCTCTTCAGTCATGTCCAGCTCTTTGCAACCCCACGGTGCCCACCAGGCTCCTCTGTCTCTGGAATTTTTCAGGCAAGAGTACTGGACTGGGTTGCCATTCCCTTCCAGGGGATCTTCCTGACCCAGGGATCGAACCCGGGTCTCCTACATTGCAGGCAGATTCTTTACTGTCTGAGCCACCAGGGAAGCAAGTGTTACTGATAATGTTGACAGGTACGATATTGACACAGAGCTGGTTCCTGGTAGGGCTGGGCTGGCAGCCCTTTTCCTTCTGACAGTTCAAGTGGTAATGACTGTCTGCCTGTGTGTTATGAAGGATTCTGAGGCTGCATCTGGGCTGGGGAAACGATGCTGGGACCAAGTTAGTCAAGCCTGGTGTGGATATGGGTGGGTTCACTGCTGAGTGAGTGTCTTCTCCGGAATAGAAGCCTCTTCTCACTCCGGTCCTGCATCATGTCAGCAGCTCTGGGCTGCTTCTCTCACGGTGTGTCCCATGCAGGTGCTAGTGGGCGGTTGGTGTCAGAGGGACACAAACCCTTTAAGTCGTTTGCCTTTCGGGGAATGTTGGGATCCTACCTCTTGTCCTGCCCAAGTGTGACCAGGAAGCATCGTGCACGCTCCCTTGAGCTGTGCGCTGCCGAGAAGTGGGAATCCCTGTGTCTGCGAGGCAGCAGGTGTTTCTGAGCTGGGGTTCAGTGGTCCTTGTGGGTGAGACCGGCTCAGCAGCCATCCTCGCCCAGCCTGGCCCCCTGATGGTGCTTCCTTGCCAGCAGCCTAAGGAAGCATCTGAGCAGATTCTTATGTTTGCAGGTTAGCAGTTGGAACGCTTGCTTGTCAAGCTTGGGTGTTTCAAAATGATTGTCCTTGGTCTGCGTCTTTGAAGCTTTACTTGCTCATCAAGCAGTGGGTCAGGGATGTTGGTTTCCCCAAGTAACACCATCTTAATAGTTGACACCTGTTGTTTTCATACTTTCATCTGAAAAGTTAGTTCCAAAGGATCTAGCTTTTAGTTTGAAAAGTGAAGTGTTAGTCGCTCAGTTGTCTCCGACTCTGTGACCCCACAGACTGTACCCCGCCAGGCTCCTCTGTCCATGGGATTTTCCAGGCAAGAATACTGGAGTGGATTGCCATTTCCTACTCCAGGGGATCTTCTCAACTAAAGCTTAAACTAAGCTTTTAGTTTAATATTGAGTTATTAACAAGGTGAAGAGGGACTGACGGTTTCCTGAGTCTCAGGGCTTCCTTGAATCCAGCAGTCCCGGAAGCAGCTGTCTGGTTTGATGGAGCCAAGGCCACCCTTGGTGTTTGCTGCTTCTCCTATCACCATGGAATCTGCTAGAAGCATCCAGGTGCTGCTTTAAGTATGGGGGCAGAGTATCCTTTGAGCAGGCTGGGAAGAGGACACCAGGCTTGTGGTGGTCAGAATTCATTGTTGGTATAAATAGACTTGGAAGGACAACTTTCCCAAAGCCTCAAAGTGTCTTCATCTCTCTGTTTTTTGTTTTGAAAATTAATATTATCTTTCAAAGTGAGACCTGAATGAAGTAAAGTCTTAACTTTGAAAGACATACCTTACTTTTAAAGTAAGACTTTAATATATACAAGCTTAAAAGGCATTCATCTAAGAAGTGAGGGAAAGATTTTTTTTTTTATTACCCAGAACAGAGTCCACTCAGGTCAGGGCTCACAGCTGAGGCTTGTTGGCACTTGGAATATTCTAGGCACAGCACTAACCACTCCACCCATGACTCAGTTAATCCTCACACACAGCTGATAAGTGGATACTTCTTAGTTATTCCCATTTTTCAGATGAGCAAACAGAGGCCCAGAGAAGTAAAGTCCTCTGCAGGAGGTTACCCTGCTGGGCCGGTGAGATTAAAACCTTGGCAGCCTTGGCTCTTGATCTCCACCAACCTTGTCAACTGGAAGAGCCATTCAGATGCCAGTAACCTTTCCAGCTGGTCTGCAGCAAAGTCATTATCATTCCTGGCATGAGGTACACTCAGCCCCGATGGTAGAGAGATGCTCTGGAGACAAACGAGATCCACTTTGTGCTGAATGGACTCGTTGCCATTTGCAGAAAGAAGGCAGAACCCTAGCAGCTTTGTGCTGCTCCGGGACCCCGGCCAGGCTGCTGCCCTCCGCGGCCCGCCCGGCGCCTGGCCCATCCCCCATATTCCTTGGCTCGGGGCCCTCACATGCCCTCTTTTCCTGCCCTGTTGGCTTGAAGGTGAGCCCCGTGCTGCCCACTTGCCCACCATGTCCCGTGCCTTCCTCCCAGAGGCTATGGGCTCTGTGGCCAGCGCCCGGCTCATCTGGGTCCCCCGGCCTGGTGTGTCACTGTCCCCTCTCCAGAGATAAGAAATGCCACTTACCACAGTCCTTGTTTATTTGCTGCATGAGCAAGAGGCACTCTGCATAGTGGTTAAGGCTGCTGACCTGGGGACCTACCTTTGAGGGTCACAACTTGTTCTGCTGCTCTCGGGGGCCCGGACCTGGGCAAGATACTTCTCTACCCCGTGCCTCAGTTTCCTCTTCTATAAAGAATACGTAAAGGATATTTGGGGGAATTGGGTTATTCAATGAAATTATATAAGTTCAGCTGGGTCTGATCAAGTGATCGCGTGGAAGGAAATATTCCCATGACTTGGGTACCAATTCCACTTCTGAGCACCGGCTGTGATTCTGACGCCAATTCTGATGTGTGTGGGGATTTTTTTTAATCCACATCATGCAATTCTCCAGAACTAGCCAGCTGCCCAACAATTCAATGCCATTCTCTCTGTATAAAGTACATAACGAACCAGGACCTACAGTGCAGCACAGGGGACTCTACCCAATGTTTTGTAATAACTTAGAAGAAAAAGAATCTGAAAAAAATAGATACAGGTGTTTGTGTAACTGAATTACTTTGCGGTATGAAGTGAAGTCAAAGTGTTGCTTCATTCGTCTCCGACCTTTTGCGACCCCGTGGACTGTAAGCCACCAGGCTTCTCTGTCTGTGGACTTCTCCAGGCAGGAATACTGGAGTGGGTGGCCATTCCTTCTCCAGGGGATCCTCTTGATCCAGGGGTTGAACCCAGGTCTCCTGCGTTGCAGGCAGATTCTCTGCCGTCGGAGCCGCCAGGGAAGCCCCGCTGTGCTGTATGCTCGGAAACTAACACAACATTGTAAATACCTCAAGTGAGAAATACTCAGTTCAGACGCCACCCAGAGACGGCGCCCGACGCCACAAGTCAAGGGTTCCGTCCCGCGAGACCGCCCCCGACTTTGGCTGCTGATCATGAGTCCAAGTTGTCACCTGTGCTTCCAACTGACTGGGTATAAAACAACCCCCTCCTTGGGTTTGATTACTTTGCTAGAGCAGCTCACTGAACTCAGAGGAACATTGTACTCAGTAGGTTGCTGGTTTATCATAAAGATATGTAACTCAGGGACAGTCGGATGGAAGAGATGCAGGGTGAGGCATGTGGGAAGGGGTGCCCCCCAGTACCTACTTTGTTCACCAACCTGGAGCCTCTCTGTACCCAGTCCTTCTAGGCTTTTGTAAAGGCTTCATTACGTAGGCACGGGTGATGAACTCCCTGACCATTAGAGACTGAGCAGGTCCATCTCTAGCCCTTCTCTCCTCCCCGGAAATTTGGTGGAGTGCCTGCAAGTACCAACTCTCTGACCACATGGTTGGGTCCCCTGGCCTCCACCCCCATCCTTAGAGTACCTAGGGGCTTTGCACAACTTGCCCCATTCACATAAGATGCCTTTATTGCTCTCATCACTTAGGAAATTCCTAGGGTTTAGGACCTAGGGCCAGGAATTTGGATGAAGATCAGATATATGTATTTCTTATTACAAATCACCATTATCACAATTTCCAAAACACATGTCTGATAAAGGACTGGTGTCTAGGATATAAAAAGAACTCCTTCAACTGATAATAGAAAGACAACCCAGTAAAAGAATAAAGGTTTGAACAGATGTTCCATCCGAGATGATATACAAATGACTAACATGCATCTGGAAAAGACCTCAGCTCAGCATCGTTAGTCACCCGGGAAACGAACCACAAATTAGAAGCAGAGAGACACACTCCACACCTGCCAGCATGGCTGAAATGATCTCACCGCAATTCAGGGAGAAAGTGGAGCAGATGGAAGGTTCATACACGCTGGAGGTGGGGTTTACAGTGGAGCCGAAACTTAGGGCATCAGTTTGGTAGTTTCTTGAAAAATTAAACCTCCCTCCTCCCTGTGACCCAGCAGTTCCAATATGAGATACTCAAGAGACACAGACACCTGTGTTCTTATGAAGCCTTGTAGCACGATGTTTATAGCAGCTCTATTCACGGTAACCTAACCCCGGAGACAGTTCGGCCGCCCGTCAACAGGAGGATAGAGAAGTGGGCGGGGCTCCCGGGATGAGAAGGAACCCGTGACCAGCGCGCACAGCGCCACGACGCTCCAAACCGCGGTGCCAGCAGAAGCCAGGCCCAAGGAGTGCACACCGTGGCCCCGTTTCTCAGGAGGAGGAGGTCTAGATGCACGCAGCTAATCTCTGCTGGTTGCCTCGGGGGTGGGCTGACCTGGCTGGGGAGGGGCAGATGGCATCCTCTGTTGCTGTGAGGATATCCTCTATCTTGATAGGGATGTCCTCTATCTTGATGTGGATTTCAATGTATGTGCATTTCAACTCGAAAAAAAGAATTATAAATAAATACAGCACTTTAGATAGAGATGTGTATGTTTAGGGGCAGAGTATCTCTGTCTGGAGTTTAGTCTGAAATGCATGAACGTTATGATGGTGTGGCAGGCTGATCACAGAGATGTCCCCAGAGATGTCCATATCCCGTTACCCAGAGTCTTAACTCCATCACCTTACATGGTCAAAGGACTTAGCAGATGTGATTGAGTTGAGGGGCGTGGGTGGGGCGATGATCCTGGATTATCCCAGTGGGCACAGGGTCCTTATAGGAGGAAGGCAGGAGGGCTGTGTAAGGGAAAGAGATGTGTCAGTGGGAACAAAAGTTGGAGTGATACAGGACCACGAGCCAGGGAACGTGGGCACCTGTAGAAGCTGGAAAAACCAAGAAACAGATTCTCCTACACCCTCCAGAGGGAACACAGCCCTCCTGACACCAGGGGTTTAGCCAGCAAAATTTAGGTCCTTATTGGTTATGTATTTTATACAGAGAGAGTGAAATTGAATTGTTAGGCAGCCAGCCAGTGCTCGAGAATTGCTTGATGTGGACAAAAACCCCATACACATTGGAACCTGTGTTAGAATCACAGCTGGTGCTCAGAAGTGGAACTGGTACCCAAGTCAATTGGACTTCTGACCCCCCAGAACTCTAAGATAATAAATATATATTGTTTTAAGCCACGCATCTGTCGTAATTTGTTAATACAGATAGATTGCTAGATAGAGTGATGGATTGATGGATACACAGTGAAATAATTACAGAAAAATGTCAGACTCCAGGCAGTGGTGTGCAGGTATTCACGGCCAAGTTCTTTATATGTTTCTGCACACTTTGAAAATTATAATTGTGAAAATTTAGGAGAATGCCTAGGCTCGAACATCATGAGCTCTACCTAGATGTCAACCATCGGTCTCATCAAAATTACCATTGTGGCCACTCCCCACTGTATCCATCAAATACAGAACAGGTGCAGAAAGTGAAGGCTGCGGGCGGCAGTAACTGAACAGAAGGAATAAAATATCATGGCCTATTAATATTTGGATGGTTGCTTGCATTTATTTAAGAAAACTTGAGAGAAGAACACAAGTGAAGGGACTTCCCTGGTGGTCCAGTGGCTGAGACTCCTCGCTCCTAATACAGGGGTGCCGGGTTCCATCCCCGGTCAGGGAACTAGATTCCGCATGCTGTAAAGATCCTAAAGATCCCTCGTGCCTCAGGGAAGGTCAAAGATGCTGTGTGCCGAGACTAAGACCTGGTGGAGCCAAATAAATAAAAAAATAAAATAAATATGCAAAAAAGAACCCAAGTGAAGGGAGGAGAGCTCAGAAGCTAGAGCACAGTCGTTGTGTTGGGCTGGCCAAAAAGTTCATTCAGATTTTTCCATAACATCTCATGGAAAAACCTAAGTGAACTCTTTGGCCAGAACAACAACTTCTGCCAGTCATCTGATCGGGTCCAGACAGCAAAAAATGTGCAGAGATGGGCCGGGAGACCAGGTGTCCCAGGGATTGCACTTCCTCCTCAAACTCCCTGCGCTGCGACCGTTTCTGGGAACGTCTCCACTTTGTTAGGGGAAGAGAGTGTTTTAGTCAAGTCGATCCAGAAAACATATTATTAGTATAATGAGATTTTAATGATTTGAAATTTTGTTGGAGACGCACACAGCATTTCAATCTTATTGTGTGCAGCTGGGCTTGGTTTTATTTTTTGCTCTGGCCCCGTCACAAGGACACATTTCTACAATTATTATTTAGATTTTCTTTCTGAGAGCCCTGCTTGTAGGCTGCTCTTAATTTTCTTGTTTAGAAAAATCCCTCGGAAGAAAAGAATATCCTTTCTGTAAGCACTTAGCTGGCTTGATCAGAAGCGGCGTGTGAGTGCTGTCCCTGAAGAGACTGGTGTTTGTTTAAAGGTCGTGTCAGGTCTTTGCTCCTTGTTCGAGATTGCCACGAAGTGGAGACAGCTCGGATGTCCATCAGTAGCTGATGGAAACACATGCTGTGCCCTCCCCATATGGTGGAAGGCGGTGATGGTTTTTTAGTCGCTGAGCTGTGTCTGATCCTATGGACTGCAGCCTGCCAGGCTCCTGTGTCCATGGGATTCCCCAGGCAAGAACACTGAAGGGGATTGTCATGTCTTCCTCCAGGGGATCTTCCTGACCCAGGGATTGAGTCCTAATCTCCTGCATCGCAAGCTGGTTCTTTACCGCTGAGCCACCAGGGAAGCCCCATATGGTGGAATTCTATTTGGCAGTAAAAAGGAGCAATGTAGTGATACAGGCTGCATTATGGGTCAACCTTGAAATCCTGATGCTCAGTGAGAGAAGCCAGACGCAAAAAAGGCCGCATGTTGTACGATTCCTTTCGAATGGCCTGTCCAGAAGAGGCAAATCCACAGAGACAGGAACTAGACTAGTGATTGACAGGGGCTGTGGGCAGGAGAGACAGGAGTGACCGCTAATGGGCCCAGGGCTTCTTTGTGGGGTGATGGGAACGTTATTAAATTGATTGCAGTGATGTTTCCAAAATTCTATGAATATACCCCAAATCATTGAATTGCACCCTGTCAAAGGGTGAATTGCATGGAATGTGAATTCTATCTCAATCAAGCTGTCAAAAAAAAAAAAAAAAAGTGTGTGGCTGAGAGCAGAATATCAGAGCTTGTCCCACTTCCTCCCTCATAGATCAGCACCCCTGCCTGTTTCCGAGCCAGTATCCTTAGCCTGGAGGGGAGGATGGGATCCTCCATGAAGCACATGGACTTCTCCTATATGATTCTGCTTCATGTCATTGGAGAAATGTGCCGATCATAGCTTATAGAACTGGTTTGATGACCCCTAGGGTCAAGACAATTATTTTAAAATGATGCTCTGAGAGATTCAGGGAGGGGGAATGAGCCCATATGTATTAGGGGCCTGAGTACTTTTGAGGGGTCTTATTGTTGGCACAGGTGTCTGGTGGGGCTTCCCAGGCTGCTAAGGAGCCTGCCTACCCATAGAGGAGACATAAGAGACGCGGGTTCCATCCCTGGGTTGGGAAGATCCCCTGGAGGAGGGCATGGCAACCCCTTCCAGTATTCTTGCTTGGAGAATCCCCATGGACAGAGGAGCCTGGCGGGCTGCTTTCCATGGGGTTGCAGAGAGTCAGACAGGACTGAACGACTAACAGTTTCCGTTTCACTGCTGACCAGTGCCCCGCTTCTCATCTCTCGTTTGTTCACTGTGATTCGTTAATGTTTGAGCCTTCCAGGCTCACCGTCATTCGTCAGCGCATTCACTGATCTCCCTCGAGACCAGCTACCACGGTGGGATCGGTGACCAGTGGAGTGACCTTGAGCTCTTGTGGTGTTGATTCTCCCTTCGCTCTTACTGTCCACTTTTTGAAAAAGGGAAAGTGAAAGTCACTCAGTTGTGTCCGACTCTTTGAGACCCCCTGGACTGTAGCCCGCCAGGCTCCTCTGTCCTTGGAATTCTCCAGGCAAGAATACTGGAGTTGGGTGGCCATATCCTTCTTCAGAGGATCTTCTTGACCCAGGGATCGAACCCGGGTCTCCCATGTTGCAAGCAGATGCTTTACCGTCTGAGTCACCAGGGAGGCCCACTCTTTGCTCCCCACTGAATGAACGCCAGTTCACTGTTGGCTGAGGGTGTGTTTTGGGCTCTGTGTGTCTAGGCTATGCGCCAGTATCACGCTGTGTGCTGTAGCTGTTTGTTCTTGCCTTTTCAAGATTGTTTTGGCTCTTCGGGGTCCTTTGAGAGTCCATATGAATTTTAGGGTGGATGTTATACTTCTGTAAGAATTGCTGTTGGGATTTTGGTAGGGATTGCATTGAGTTTCAGAATTGGGTAGGACAGTCATCTTAACAGTACTAAGTCTTCCAGTCCAGGAACACGGCACGTCTTTCTGTTTATTTAGGTCTTTCTTCCTTCGTGTCCTTCTGCAGGGATACGTAGTTCTCCGCGCGCTGGTGTGCCTGCTTGGTTAGATTTATCCCTGGTGGTCCGTCTCTGATGCTGTTGTAAGTGGAGCTGTTTTGCATGCCAGGTGTTAACTGGTTCCTGCACTTCAGGGCCCCCCTTGCTTGCCCGCTTGCCTGGTTCTTACCATTCGCTGGGGTCTTGCCTTTGTGGATGGGTATCCCTGACAACCAGGAGAGGTCGTTCGGCTGGCAGGGCTTGGCCGATGGGGGTCGGGGGCCGGCCAGGGGGCTGACTGCAGGAGGGGATAAGCCCATCGCCCTGGAGGTGGACCAAGTCAGCTCTCAAGTGGCCATGTGGCAAGTCTGATAGAGGCTGAGGTCGGGGCACAGAGGATGGTGCAGCTGACAGTCATGAAGCCAAGGCAGGCTGTCTCGGTGACACCTTATCTCCTTATGCAACCCCTGGATGCACCTGATTAAAAGAGGGGCACTTACTGCCCTGGCAGCGTCAGCCAGACTGGGTGCTAGCCAGGGATTGTTGTTGTTCAGTCGTTAAGATATATCCAGCTCTTTGCCACCCCATGGGCTGCAGCACGCCTAGCTTCCCTGTCCCTCATCTCCTGCAGGTTGCTTAAACTCATATCCATAGAGTTAGTGATGCCATCCAGCCATCTCATCCTCTGCTGCCTTCTTCTTTTGCCTTCAATCTTTCCCAGCATCAGGGTCTTTTTTTCCAGTGAGTCAGCTCTTCACATCAGGTGGCCAAAGTATCAGCTTTAGCATCAGTCCTTCCAATGAATATTCAAGGTTGATTTCCTTTAAGATTGACTTGTTTGATCTCCTTGCTGTCCAAGGGACTCTCAAGAGTCTTCTCCAGCACCACAGTTCGAAAGCATCAGTTCTTTGGTGCTCAGCCTTCTTTATGGTCCAACTCATACCCGTACACGACTACCAGAAAAACCATAGCTTTGACTATAGGGACCTTTGTCGACAGAGTGATGTCTCTGCTTTTAATATGCTGTCTAGCTTTTCTTCCAAGGAGCAAGTGTCTTCATTTCATGGCTGCAGTCCTCATCCGCCGTGATTTGGGAGCCCAAGATCCCTGTAGGGTCAGCCAAAGTGGGAGCTAGACAAGGATGGTTCTGCAGAATCCTGGGTGAGACCGCAGGGTGCTCTCACAGGCTCATTTCCTCCACTGGTTCAGGACAGAGTAGAAGGCATGGCTGGGGACTTGGAGGCTGAGGCTGAAACCGAGCACGACCCTGGGCGGCTCCTGGGCACAGAAGCCTTTTTGCACCACCGTTCCCTGCATCCCCCCCGCCCATCCTGCCATTTCTTGTAGGCAAGACTCTAGATTCCATGACCTTCCCTGAGTTCCAAAGGGCAGATTCTAACAGTTGCTAATCGAGGGAGGTGCCCCCAAGAAACCACCTGAGGCAGGATGAAAAGGGCCCTAGAAGCTTCCTTGATGAGCAGCAGGGTTTCCGTGCCAGAGTCTGCTGACCGAGCCTCAGGGCCCTCACTGATAGCGACAACAGGGGAGCGGCAGCCTGGTCTCCACTGGCCTTGAGGATAAGCGAGGGCCTGCACGGAAGGCTGGTGGGAGCTGTGGTTTGCCTTCCTTCTCGTTTTTGATGCCTTCTCTGAGCCAGCACCCTCCCCAGCCCTGCACACTATCTGCTCCTCTGTCCTCGCAGCAGCCCCAGGGCATATTATGATCCCATTTCACAGATGGGGAGCGAGGACGGAGAGGCCCCCAGGGCTTGTGCGAGAGGACCTGGGCTGCACGGGGAACCTCTGCCCACTCCTCAGTCTGGACCACACTCTGGAAGCTCAGAGACCACAGCCCGGTCACTCCAGGATGTGGTTTTAATGACATTTGGGAGAGTGGCTGCCAGAGGATGGGGCAGACTTGTGGTTCCTCTGTCGTTCAGTCGCTCAGTTGTGTCTGACTCTTTGTGACCCATGGACTGTAGCACGACAGGCTCCCTGTCTTTCACTGTCTCCCGGAGTTTGCTCAAACTCATGTCCATTGAGTCGGTGATGCCATCCAACCATCTCGTCCTCTGTTGCCCCCTTCTCCTCCTGCCCTCAATCTTTCCTGGCATCAGGGTCTTTTCCAACGACTCGGCTTTTTGCATCAGGTGGCCAAAGTACTGGAGCTTCAGCTTCAGCATCAGTCCATGCAATCAATATTCAAGGTTGATTTCTTTTAGGATTGTTTGGTTTGATGTCTTTGCAGTCCAAGGGACTCTCAAGCGTCTTCTCTGATACCACAGTTCAAAAGCATCAATTCTTCGGTGCCCAGCCTTCTTTACTGTCAACTTTCACATTGGTCCATGACCCCTGGAAAAACCATAGCTTTGAGTATATGGACCTTTGTCGGCAAAGGTGCCTCTGCTGCCTTCTTTAGGGAAAACGCAGTGAGGCACTGACTCATTCATTCATGCTTTCCTGGAGCAGCCTTGGGAACAGAGCCTATACAATGCTGGCACAGTCCCTAGGTGGTCCCAGAACAGACAGACCAGACCCTGATGCTTTCCAGGGACCAGGGGGCCTTAGCACATATGTTGGTCCAGCCCTGGCCTGGGGTCAGGGAGGCAGGCACTCCTGCAAAGGTGTATTTGAGCTCTGAGCTGGGGAATGTGTTGGATTTAGCAGGAAGTGAGGACAGACAGGGGGAATAGCATGTGGGAAGGCCGAGAGGTAGGTGTTGGGGTGGTTGATGGGCAGGGATAAAGAAGGTCATGAGGGGAAGGTTGTATCCTTCCCAGTTCGGGTGTTAAAGTCCTAACCCCTGGTCCCGCGGTGTGACCTTGCTTTGGAGGGAGGGTTTTGACAGAGCTAATTAAGTCAGAGTTAGGGTGGAGGGTGGGCTCTCATCCCATGTGAATTGCGTCCTTATTTTAGGGGAACTCGGGACACAGGGCTTCCCTGGTGGTGCTGGTGGTAAAGGACGCGCTTGCTAATGCAGGCGATGTAAGGGAAGCAGCTTCGATCCCTGGGTGGGGAAGATCCCCTGGAGGAGGAAATGGCAGCCCACTCCAGCATCCTTGCCTGGAGAGTCCCATGGACAGGTGGAGCCTGGCAGGCTAGAGTCTACCAGGTCGCAGAGTTGGACACGACTGAAGCGGCTGAGCACGCACAGGACGCAGACTCACAAAGGGAAGCGGTGAAGATGCGGGAGCAGGCTGCCGTCCACACGCCTAGCAAGGAGCCCTCAGGAGAAACCACCCTGGCTGGCGGACCTCCAGCCTCCAGGACTGTGAGACAGGACTTCCCCCTCTGTGTGCTTCCTCGGGGCAGCCCCTGGACAGGAAGACAGTGTCTGGTTGGATCACGGAGTGGGGCGGGGCTTGTGACCGGTGAGGCATGAACCACACTGAGGACCACTCAGAGGCCAGTTTCTGGCCTTGACCATCACTGGCAGAAGCAGCACTGTCCACGCAGGTTGAGGACCAGCGCCAAGCCAGTCACACACCATGGGGAACCCTGCTCCTTCCTGGGCCGCCTCTTTCAAGGTGTGTTTATTTTTAGAGAAGAGGACTGGCAAAGATGCCGAGTCATGGAGCTTTGCTGCCACGAGACAGGAGGGAGGCAGGGCTGTTAACTTGGGGGTGTGAACTTAGAGGCAGGCCCTGGGCATGGTCATCCGTCTCCCCACGGACACTCAGGGGCCTTTCCAGCCCAGTGACGGATGAGAGCAACCATCGCCGGAAACCCAACAGAGAGAAACAAAACACCCCAACCCAAGAGAAACCCGGCTGAGGGCCTTGCATTTGAATGGGGTGAGACTTAAATCCTCTTTACTTCCTTATGGAGGGAGAGTCAGCTTTGAGCCAGAGAAGCGCTGGTCAGGATCCTTTAGGTGGTAGGTGAGGGAGATGCGGCTGCCTTGTTTCAAGCAGAAAGGTTTGGCTTAGATAAACAAGCCTGAGAAGAGACAGAGGGGCTGGTCTGGGAGGACCGGCCCAGAGATTAGAGCTGGTGCTGAAACGGAACAGGCCCTATGGTCCCTGTCCCCCACGCCCTCTTCCTGACTTTTGTCTGTGGAAAAACTTTCGCCAAAGAATGAGTTTAGTCACAGAAGTGAGAAAATGCAGAAACAAAGGAAAGCAGTCAAAGGAAAGCAAATAATAAGAGTTTAGTCATTAAGCATGGGCGAGGACCTTTAGTTCCTTCTCAAGGGCTGTAGATGATATTCTGAGCTATATCCTGGGAGCTGTCTTATAGACACTGAAGCCCTCACCAGGTGGTGAAGTTAACTACCTGAGGACCAGGCTCTGGCCATGACGTAAGTGGCTGCAGTTCCAAGAACTGGCCTCAGGGAAAGGGGAAGGAGCCGACCCTGGTACAGAAGATTAACTGCACGTAAAACAATCAAGATAAGGCCGGTCAGACCACTGATGACCAATTGCAAGACGACTGTTAAAGCTGACTGCTCTTTCTGCGTGGAGCTTCCTCCCTCCGCCAGTGAAATCTCCAGCTCACTGAGGTGGCTGTGTGTGGGGAGTCTGCCTTGGACAGGCGTCCAATCCCTATCCCCACCCCCCTGGTCGTGCATGCTGAGCATGCACAGAGTCGTTCTGACTCTGTGCTACCCCATGGACTAGCCCTCCAGGCTCCTCTGTCCATGGGATTCTTCAGACAAGAATACTGGAGTGGGTTGCCATGCCCTCCTCCAGGGGATCCTCCTGACCCAGAGATCGAACCCGAGTCTCCAGTGTCTCCTGTATTGGCAGGCAGATTCTTTACCCCTAAGCCACCTGGGAAGCCCCCGGTTGCCAACATCTGAAATAAAGCAAACTTTCCTTTCCACCAGCCTTGCCTCTGTATTGGCTTTTGAGCGATGAGAGCAGCCGGATCCCACTTTCCGTGAGACCCTGCCCCGCCTGCATCACTTGCCCTGCCTCCCCTCCCGCTCCCTCCAGTCAGGTCACCTGAGCATCCTCAGCCCATCCTGTCCTGTATCCTCTGTGTCCTGCCCTGTCTCTGGAGTGGCCGGTGGGCTCCGCTTCAGATTATCTGACTCTAGCCCCGAGGTCTCCAGCTGCAAGTCCAGCTCTCTGGCTCCAAGGTGAGCCTCCTTCCAAAACACATCAAATGAGGATTGAGTCTCATTTGCAGATGAGGAAGCAGAGGCCCCAAGACGGGGTAGGAATCCAGGGCTCTGGTTGGGTTATCTTCTCAGTGTAGGTCCTGCATGAACTCAGAGTTCTCGAGTGTCGTAATGAAGGGCGCCGACCATGACTGTGATTGGCAAGCGGCGTCAAAGGGACTCCTTTTCTCCCTGGCCTTGTCCTCTTTTCCGACCCTGCCTGAGAATGGAAGATCCATTTCTCCAGGTTAGCCCGGTCTGATTCAATTTGGATGTTGTTCCACACTTTGAACCAGCTTAAAAATATCCACCTGGTGAAAATGTGAGCAGGGGGACCCTCCAAAGGCAGAGGTTGATTTGATTTCTCCAGCAGTAAAAGGCCCTGTGAGGCTGCGTCCCCGCGGCTGGAGTGGCCCCACTGATGACTTTTATTGTTCTCAGTGTTGGAGTGATCCAATTTGGAGCACGATTTCTGAGCGCGTTGCAAGGAACTTTAGGGACTGCGGTAGCCCTGGAGGTTCAGGCTGGAAATCAAACTCAAATTGATGCTTCATTCCTATTAAAGGCAGCCGATTTCCGCCCAGAACGCGGGCTCAGCCATCCGGAACACACGGCCAGTGGAGTTTGGTGCCCAAGCAGCTGGCGCCTGACTCAGCCCTTGTTTGTCTCCGTTGGGGATTGGATCTGGATGCTCCCACTGTGAACGAGCCTGGCACAGAGCTGCAGATTTGCTGTCGTGGGCATGCAAGGTCCTGGGTGTGCGCCTGGGGCTGGACTTGCCCAAATTTCTTCCTCTGCCTCCCAGCCATCATCTAGAGAGGGGTCTGCAAACCATTACTGTAAAGGGCCAGACAGCAAATGTTTCAGTCTTGTGGCAGCTACTCAGCTCTGCCCTTGCAGCCAGCAACAGCCATAGAAAACACACAACTGATGCGCCTGCGTTCCAATAAAGCTTATTTATTGAATTCAGCCAGGGACCAAAATTGGGCCCCGGGTCATAGTTGACTGACTCCTGATGTGTGTGTCTACGTGTGTGTGTGTGCGCGTGTGCCCCATCACTTCAGTCATGTCCGACTCTTTGCGATCCTATGGACTGTATGTAGCCCACCAGGTTCTTCTGTCTGTGGAGTCCTCCAGGCAAGAATACTAGAGTGGGTTGCCATGCCCTCCTCCAAGGGGTCTTTCTGACCCAGGGATTGAACCTGTGTCTCCCATATCTCCTGTATCACAAGTGGATTCTTTACCCTCTGAACCACCTGGGAAGCCCGATTCCTGATCTATGGCATAGATTCTACTCTCTGGATTTGGGGTATGTTTTTAGTCCTTTCTGACTTCTTAAATTTATTTAAAGAGAAATCCCCCACCCCCTCTCCCCTACAGTGATCTTCGGCACCCTTTAAGATTCCGTGTGCAGATTGGTGGTGAGACCTGGGCCATTTGTCCCCTCTTAGCTCGGTGACCTTGAGCCGGGCTCAGCCCTGTTCCCTTCTCTGAACAAGGGATGGCAGTGTCTCCCTCATCAATCTCCAGGATTGCTTTAAGAATCACACTCGATAACGTGTGAGGAGGGCCTTGTGAAGCGTCACGGGTCATCTGAGTGTGCACACATTTGTCTCTAAGTACCCGTGGAGGACTGCATTGGGCAGAAGAGTGAAACTAGAAGCTGAGACCAGGGAAGGGGGGGTTTATTTCTGCCTGTGTCACGCTCGCGCCCCTGGTGGCTGGCTTTGGCTCTCTAATCTGCGAGATCGAGTCCCCGGCGGCCTGTGGCTGTCCCTGGAGCAGCCGGCTTCCAGGCTCCATCTGGGCTGAGTAGCAGCCACGAAGGGAGAGGCATAGATCTCCTGTGACACTTCAAGCCATAAAAGTTCTCCTGCCGGTGAGTGGAAAAGGTCTCCTTTGACAGGTGCTGTGTAATCAAAGACATGGGCTTTGTAGCCGCAAATTCTGTGCTGCAAAATAGACATAATTCTTCTGAAGCGAGAGAGAGGGCCCGGAAGAGCTGCTCCACCGCTCGGGCTGTTTATAGGCACTGGGGGGATTATGACAAAGAGGACAGTGTTCTGCTGGCCTGGCTGGAGCCGGATATAGCCTGTGACTCTGTCCCTGGGCATATGGCCACGGGCTTGACCTGTGCCGGGTCAGTGAGCCCGTGAGCAGGGGCTCATAACAAGTGGGGGTGGCCCCAGTGGGGACGGGAGACAGGCAGCTACCCGTGTCCCCTCTCCCCTCTCAGTGGCAGGAGTCTGTGGATAATTGACTCTGCACTTAACACATTATTGACCGGAGATGTCTTAATGTGTTTTTAGAGGATGTTACAGTTAACATCTCTGGGCGAAGTTGTCAGAGCTTAAAATTGATCAAGGGTTCATTAGACAACTTATGATTGCCGTTATCAGTCACATTTTTGCTTCCTTAGGTTTTTGTTTCGACCTTGTGTATGTTATAAAGGTAAAAATTTTCGAAGATGACACATTGCAAAATTTTGATCGAAGAAGAATTTTTCGGTGAATTTCATGCAGCTCCTGTATCTGATTGTTCAAGTGATTTATATTCCAGTGTCTCAGAAGATGGTAGTTCTTCAGCATATAGTTCTGATTTAGATGATGTGAATATTAAGACCAAGAAAAAGACAAAAAGCCTAGTGATTGATTCTGATACGGAGAGTGAAAATGAAACTCATAGTGCTGGAGAATATGCCTTTGCTTCTTTCTATAGAAGAGTGGGTTGAAGATAACGTTTCCCGAAAACTAGAAGACTTTACGGCTGTGTCAGGTGTAACTGTTGAATTTAACAACCCGCAAAGTGTTAGTGAAGTAACAGAGATGATTTTTGGCTGGCCAAAATAAAAATCACTGGTCGCAGGTGTTAGTTGCTGCAAAAATCCCCTGGTCAGTAATTAGTAAATGAAGCTCAGAGCAGAAACGCTTTGCTTCCGTGAATGTCATCAGCAGACCAAGAAGGCCTGGAGAGAAACAAGGGTGAAGATCTCTGTTATGGGGCGGAATTGTGGCCTCTGAAGAGCTAGTTCTTCCTAGTTCTGGGACCTGTGAATGTGGCTGTTTAGGGTAATAGGGTCTTTGAGGATGTGATTAAGATGTAAGTAAAGGGAATTCCATGGTGGTCCAATGGCCAGGACTCTGTGGCATTGCTGCAAAGAATATAGGTTCAATCCCTAGTCTGGGAACTAAGATCCTAGAAGCTGTACACGTGGCATGCCCCTTCCCCCCGCCCCCGAAAGATGTAAGTAAAGATGAGGTCATGCTGGGGTGGGATGGGCTCTATCCAGTGTGACTGGGTCCTTAGAAGAGGAAGGGGAGAAAGACACTGTCACGTGAGGTTGGGGGGCTGTGTGAGGACAGAGCAGGGGGCCCAGGGATGCAGCCACAAGCCAAGGACTGAGGGCCACAGCCAGACACCAGGAGGAGGCAGGAAGCGTCCTCTCGGGGCCTCTGGGTGTGTGTGGGGGTACCGTCCCGCCTGCACCCTGGTCCCCAGACTTCTGGCCTCTAGACTGTGAGTGAGTGAACGTGTGTTGCTTTCAGCCACCCAGTCTGTGGACGTTGGTCGCAGCCACCCTAGGACACGCGTACAGCCTCAGCTGGCCTCTGACCTGCCGGTTGCCTGGTTCTCCAGCCAGTTGAGGTCGTGAGTGAAATCTGAAGGTCGCAGGAAGAAGTCAGGTTAAACTGGAGGCCTTGGCCAAGAGGTGGTGTGGATGGGGACAGGCAGGCCACGCTGGACTTGCTCAGATGCTACTGGCTAGACGTGGGGCGGAGGGAGGTCTTCAGCCTACTCTCCTCCCCTGGTTCTAAGAACTGAGGAAAGAATTCCCATTCCTGCTGTCACCCCAGCCCTAGATCCTCCACGCCATGGCCATATTAAAAGATGGTGTTATGATTTCTGTTAATCATTGAAAGGCCGGCAAGCTTCGTCTGTAAAGGTCCAAAGAACGAGTGCTTGAGACTTTGTGAGCCCTCTGGTTTCTATCGAAACCACCCACCCCGCCCTTGATAGTGTGAAAGCTGCCGTAGATGACAAATAGACATACAGATGTGGGTGTGTGCCAGTAAAGGCAGGTGGAGGGGCCTCCCTGGCGGTCCGCTGGATGAGAGTCAGCCTGCCAGTGCAGGGGACATGGGTTCAATCCCTGGTCCGGGAGGATGCCACATGCCGCGGAGCAGCTAAGCCCGTGAGCCACAACTGAGCCCACTCAGCGTGAGCCCACACGCTGCCAGTACTGAAGTCCGAGTGCCTCGAGCCCAGGCTCCCTAACAAGAGAGGCCTCCGCAGTGAGAAGCCCGTGCCCTGCAGTGAAGAGTAGCCCCACTTGCCGCAACTGGAGAAAGCCTGTGCATCAAAGACCCGGCACTGCCAAAAATAAATGCACTTAAAAATATATATAATAAAAGAACTACTGGTGCACTGGGACGACCCAGAGGGATGGAATGGGGAGGGAGGAGGGAGGAGGGTTCAGGATGGGGAACACATGTATACCTGTGGCGGATTCATTTTGATATTTGGCAAATCTAATACAGTTATGTTAAGTTTAAAAATAAAATAAAATTTAAAAACAATAAATAAAAAAAAAAAAAAAAAAAAGAACTACATTAGAGAAAAAAGTGGGTGGTGGGCTGGATTTGGCCCCCTGGCCGTACTTTGCCAATCCCTGCTTTAAACCAATGATAAAAAAAGCCCTGTTTGCATGACCTGTTCTACTTTCTAGAATGTTCTTAGATGACCATTTAAGGTATTGCATCATTGCTACCTCTGCCTTTTCCCGGAGCCTCTGAAGTGGCCATCAGAGCATATGGTGGGCACTGTGGGCCAGCAACCCCGGGTACTTTCCATGTGAGTGGACGCAGGGCCTGGGACCAGGAAGCACTTGGTGTGTCTTTCCCCAAACCCTCTCCTTCTTGGGAAGCTGGTGTTTAAAAATAGATCATGACACAAACTTGACTAGCAACAGCCCCAAAGTGAAAATAGCTCGTGAGTCCACGGATGGAAGAAATTAAGCAGATGTGGCTTATCCATACGAGGGAATATGACTCAGCCTTAAAAAAGGAAACCTGACACCAGGCCACACCACTGATGAACCTCAAGGACGCTATGCTCAGTGAAACGAGCCAGTCACAAAAGGATAAGTACTGCGTGATTCCACTCACACGAGGCACCGAGAAGAGTCAGGTTCACAGCGACGGACAGTAGAGTGGTGGTTGCCAGAGGCTGGGGAGGGGAAGGGGGACGTTATTGTTATATGGGGACAGAGCTGGGAAGAGGCAGTGTTCTGTGGGTGGCGATGGCCGGACAACAGTGTAAATACACTTGAGGCCACTCAACTGTCCACTTAAAAATGCTGAAAACGGTAAATGTCATGTTACGCATATTTTACCACAATTTTAAGTTTTGTTTTGTTTTTAAATTTTTGACTGCTGCCCATGGCATGTGGAATCTCAGTTCCCTGACCAGGGAATTGAACGTGTGCCTCCTGCTGTAGACGGTGGGGTCTTCCCCACTGGACCGCTGGGGAAGTCCCTGCTTTATTTTTTAGATTTTATTTTTATTTATTTTCTTGGCCGTGCTGAGCAGTTTGCAGGATCCTAGCTCCCTGACCAGCGATTGGACCCATGTCCCCTATGGTGGACGTGCTGAGCCCTAACCACTGGACCACCTGGGAAGTCCCCACCACAGTTTTTTTAAAAGTAAAAAAACTATTGTGAGATGTATTGCACTTGCAAAAAAAGTGTACATGTGTACAGTGTAAAGAATAATAGAGAAGTCCCTGGTGCCCTAACCACCTGGCTTAGATTACGCTGTCTGCACCCCTCCCTGTTGGGGCCTCTCCCTCCCAGTGGATGGGACCCGCCGCCCCTCGAATGTGCCCCCTTAGCAGGTTTTGTTTTCCTGTGGCGTGGCCACACACATTCTTGGGCTTTGCCTGACTTTGAACTTGATTTGTCTGGAGCCACGTGTGTGTGTCCCCGTGACTCTCGAGGTCACCCACGGCTCTGCCCAGCCCCGCCCGCCAGGCAGCCAGGCCCCCGGTGCCACATCACTCGCCGGGACCACTGTCACCCTGGAGCTCAGGAGAGGGTGACGTAGCTGCATGTGTTTCCTGTGGCCCAATTCTGATCCGTGGCAGGAGGGCAGCTGGAGGCAGGAGCTGACTCTGATGCTATGGAGGCCTGGCTCCTGGCTCTCCTCCTGGGAGCTACTCCATCTCTCTGTGCCATCACCGGTTTTCCAAAGCAGGTGATAAGGCAGCGTCAGGGTGTGAGGGTGACCACCTAAGACGCCCAGAGAGGTGGTGGGGTGAATGCAAGTGGTGGAATTCTTATTGGATGGGCCCTGATGCTAGCAGCTCCTCTTTTTTTTCCATCACTCCACAAGGCATGCAGAACCTTAGTTCCCCAACCAGGGATTGAACCCACGCCCCCTGCAGTGGACGCGCCGAGTGATAACCTTCGGACCACCAGGAAGTCCTCTCTTCTCCCTTTTTTGCTTCTTGTCTCAACCTGGGAAAAATGGTCAACTTGTAATCTCCTCGTTCCATTTGTGGGAAAATTAAACACATTTAAGAGCAAATTTAATTAGGGGATTTGTGATCGTTAGCTAAGTTAATTATTTTTGGAAAAATGTAATGTACCAAGCCAAATATAGCACACGGTGGCATGCTCAATAAATATTTGTTGGAACGAAGGGTAATTTTACAAGCCAGTCAAGTCATATATAACGGGGTTATTTGGCTTTAAAATTAATGAAGTGACAGAAGAGCAGTAACGGCTGCTAAAAATAATCTGTGTGCTCTTAGGACGTCCAGAGAGCCGTCAAGAGGCTCGTGCTGGGTCTCAGCCTGGAGCCAGGCACAGAGGCGTGCAGGGGGCGTCTGCGACCGGGGCCCGAAGCCTGGGCTTTCCAGCACTCTGAGCAGGCCTGCCTGGGGGCCGCGCCTGCCTTAGCCACGCTCAGGAGCCAGTGGACACAACCAGGGAGCCCACTTTGTAGTTCATGTGTGTCTCAAGTTCAGCTGGGGTCCTGGGCATGGGGTCCTGGGGGTGGGGGGCCCCTCCTTGCCTTTTCCTAGTTCCTGGTGGCTCTGGAAGTTGTCTGTGTCCTTGGCTTGTAGGCACATCACTCCAACCTCTGCCTCTGTCGTCACGTGGCCTTCTTCCCTCTGTGTGTGTTCAGATTTCCCACTTGTAAGGACACTGCCAATCCCGCTTGTAGGGCCCACCCCAATCCTGTAGGTCCCATCTGACTTTGATTACCTTGGCAGAGGCCTCATCTCCAGATAAGGTCACATTCATGGGTTCCAGGTGGATGCGAAACTTTGGGGGACCCTATTCCACCGATTCTGGGCTTCCCAAGTGGCTTAGAGGTAAAGAATCCACCTGCCAAGCAGGGGACAGGGGTTGGATCCCTGGGTTGGGAAAATCCCCTAGGGGAGGAAATGGCAACCCGCTCCAGTATGCTTGCCTGGGTAATCCCATGGATAGAGGAGCCTGGCGGGCTAGAATCCATGGGGTCGCAAAGAGTCAGACACGACCTAGCGACTCAAGAACAACAAACAACAAATTCTACCCACAGGCCACTGCACGTTGTGTCTAAAACCTGGTTATTATTATTACTACTATTGTCTTCTTGGAAGAGAGAGCCGTGGGGATAGATTGTACACACACAGTGGGTTGTGTTTCGTCTTGACTCTGCCCACTCCGAGGTCCTTCTGGAAAAGCGTTCTTGGTTTAGAAAGAGCAGAAGGAGTCGTGTCTCTGTTTTCCTTTGAAAAAGACTGTGAGGCTTGCATTTCCGTGGTGCCCACAGCTCACAAACCGACAAGCGTTTTTAGAGTAACTTCGCCTTTATCATTTCATTCTGCCTGCTTTTCCAGCCATCAGACAAACAGCCATTTTCTCGGACACACACTCCACCCACTGACGCCTCGGGACCTTCAGTGATCTGACATCGGGTCCCATCCCCGTCCTTAGGGGAGGGGAGACAGCCATCGCCACACGATGTGGGTGTTGGGGGTAAACCCAGGGTATCCCACCCTTGGCATCGCTTGTGTTGGCTGAAAACGAGATGCTGTAGGTCTCTTCCTTTTAAGACTCTCGCTTCCCTCGTTTGACAGGTAAGGAGGATTCAGCAGATGCTCAGGCTGCTGCCATTTGGATTTAAATAGCACTCGTCACGCTCCTTGGGGCTTGTGGCCGAGCACAGTGGCAAGGGAGGGGGATGCTGTCCCAGGTTGCGTTGTTTCACTGTGACACCTTCTCTGCTTGTCATGGGCGGAGACCTTCTTGTTTATGTTCTGAGAAGGTGGAAAGGACATCCAGAAATGGCAGGTGGCTTTTCGCGTGAGAATTCCGTGGCTGGTTGTCGGGGGAGCATCTTTGGCTGCAGTGTCTGGGCCACAGGAACTGCCTTCAGTAAGGACCTTTTAAACATGTGGAGCAGGAGCAGCTTGGGCTGAGCCAGAGGTGAAAGAAACCTGTGGTGAGAAAGGTGGGTGGAGGCAGGAGTTTCGGGGTCCATTCTCAGGGTTTCGGGTATGGCCTTGAGTTATACCCAGTGGGACTTCTGGGTGAATATCATCTGGTGACACAGGTGTACTGGACATCCGTGTGTGTCTGTGTGTGTGTGTGTGTGTGTGCGCGCGCGCGCGGTGCTTAGTTGCTCAGTTGTGTCCGACTCTTTGAGACCCCCTGGACTGTAGCCCACCAGGCCCCTCTGTCCATGGGAATTCTCTAGGTGAGAATACTGGAGTGGGTAGCCTTTCCCTTCTCCAGGGGATCTTCCCAACCCAGGGACTGAACCCAGGTCTCCCGCATTGCAAGTGGATTCTTTACCATCTGAGCCACCAGGAAAACCCCTGAATAGGTAACCTATCCCTTCTGCAGCAGATCTTCCAGACCCGGGAATTGAACTGGAGTCTCCTGCATTGCAGATGGATTCTTTACCACCAGCTGAGCTACCAGGGAAGCCCCAATTGAGATGGATGTAACCAGCCTGTAAACAGAATGAAACAGTTAACCTGTGTTGAAAATAAACTTATGGTTACCAGGGGGTAAGGGTGGGGGTAAGCCGGGAGATCAGGATTGACGCATAGGCACACTAATAGGTAAGTGATCGGGACCTACAGTGCAGCACAGGCCACACCACTCCGTGCTCTGTAATGACCAACGTGGGAAAACAGCCTGAAGAGTGGCTATATGTATTTGCATAACTGATTCATTTTGCTGTACACCTTCCCTGGTAGCTCAGCTGGTAAAGGATCCACCTGCAATGCAGGAGACCCTCGTTCGATTCCTAGGTCAGGAAGATCCCTTGGAGAAGGGATTGGCTACCTATCCATGGGCTTTCCTGGTGGCTCAGCTGGTAAGGAATCTGTCTGCAAGGTGGGAGACCTGAGTTCTGTCCCTGGGTTGGGAAGATCCCCTGGAGAAGGAAAGGCTGCCCACTCCAGGATTCTGGCCTGGAGAATTCCATAGACTGTATAGTCCATGGGGTCACAAAGAGTCGGACACGACTGAGCGACTTTCACTCTTTTTACCTTGAAACTAACACAATGTTGTAATTAACTACACCCTAATTAAAAAGCCAAAACCCAAACAGTTAAGCTGCAGTTGGTTTAGTGTGAGTTATCTTAGTAAGGTGTGGCTTCCACCCTCTTCCTTGCCTGTCTCCATCGCTCGGTGCATCCTCTGAAATACCGTATTTTCTTGCTGATCGGCTTCCTCCCACTTTGAAGCCGAGGCCCTTGCGCTGTCACTGCTGTGCTCAGGCTTCAGGGACACCGGCACACAGTAGGTGCACAGCGCACGTCTGGGGCGGGGCCCCGACTCCAGCAGCCCGGAGCACCACCCCCTGCCTCAGTTTTGTGCTCCATTAAGTGGGGATGGTGATGAGAACTTTCTGGCTGCCTTAGGGAGCGTGATGAGGGTCAGATGAAAGAATGGATGTAGCCCCTATTTTATTCCAAAATCGGCACATGGGGAGCAGGCTTCACCGGCCTGGCCCAGCGTCAGGGACCCCCAGCGCCTGGCAGGCAGGAGGCCCTGGATGCACAGACGCTGAGCAAGTGAAAGGCGAGCTGTCCTTCAACTCGAATTGTCTAAACCTGCCCCTTTGAGATGACACCGTGGGGCTCCTGACTCTTCTGTAATTTTTCACACACACAGCTGTTTGCTGTTATAGCCTGGGCCGTTCTCCTTTCGTGACTGATGCTCTGTTATTCTTGCCCTCCAGGAGCTGAGCACCGGCTCCCCGCATCTGCGTGGCAGAGCTGGCAGACCTGGAGGTCCTCTGGGTGCAGGCCTCCGCGGGGCGCTGGTGCCCTCGGACGTGGCCCTTCCGTTCAGGGTGGGCCAGGGCCTTCCTTTCTGAGCGCCCACAGGAGGCCCGGGCCCTGCTCGAGCTAAAGAGGTGTGCCCTTGGGCACCCACAACAGCGGACGCCTGGGCAGCTCCAACAGCAGACGCCTGTCGGCTCGCAGCCCTGGGGGCTGGCTGTGCTGTCAGGACCGCTTTCTCTCCTTGGCTTCGGGCTGGAGTCCACCCTGTGTCCTCCCTTGGTCAGCCCTGTGTGTGCCTGTGTCCCCATCGCCTCTCCTTCCCAGGCCACCAGTTGTAGGGCTTTAGGGCCCGCCCACGTGACCTTAAAGGCTCTCTCTCCAAATTCAGTCATCTTCTGAGGTCCTGGGGGTTAGGACTCCAACAAATGGATTTTGGGGGAAATGCCATTCACCCCTGAAAGGCTCCTTCATCAGGGCCCCAAGTAGAACCATTAGACCACGACCAGCTTTGGGACTGTATAAGCCTTGGGTTCCTGGCTGTGTGGGGACCCGGGTCTTGACTCTGGATGATCCTTGGTTTGCACCAAGTCTGGAGGATCCTGTGCTGCTGCTGGCCTAGCCTGGGCTGGGCTGGGTCCCCAGGCAGCCCTGTCCCGTGATCGCCCACAGCCCCAAAGCCCCTGCCCACAGAGGGCCCGCCCCAGGCACCAGTGTCCCTGTTGGGCTCACACACTCCCCACTTGAGCAAACTTGGGAATTGGTGGGTCAGTCAGGCCGCATGTACAGCAAGCATGTGTTTCCTTCCGGAATTGCTTTCTTGTTCAGTCGCTCAGTTGTGTCCAACTCTTTGTGACCCCATGGACTGCAGCGTGCCAGGCTTCCCTGTCCATCACCAACTGCCGGAGCTTGCTCAAACTCATGTCCATTGAGTCGGTGATACTATCTAACCATCTCATCCTCTCTCGCCCCCTTCTCTTCCTGCCTTCAATCTTTCCCAGCATCAGAGTCTTTTCCAGTGAGTCAGCTCTTCCCATCAGGTGGCCAAAGTATTGGAGCATCAGCTTCAGTATCAGTCCTTCCAATGAATATTCAGGGTTGATTTCCTTTAAGACTGACTGGTTTGATCTCCTTGCAATCCAAGGGACTCTCAAGAGTCTTCTCCAGCATTACAGTTTAAAAGCATCAATTCTTCAGTGCTCAGCCTTCTTTACGGTCCAACTCTCACATCCGTACATGACTACTTTGACTAGATGGAAAAACCATAGCTTTGACTAGATGGAGCTTTGTCGGCAAAGTGGTATCTTTGCTTTTTAATATGCAGTCTAGGTTTGTCGTAGCTGTTCTTCCAAGGAGCAAGTGTCTTTTAATTTCATGGCTGCAGTCACTGTCTGCAGTGATTTTGGAGCCCAAGAAAATAAAATCTGTCACTGTTTCCTCATCTGTTTGCCATGAGGTGATTCAACTGGATGCCATGATCTTAGTTCTTTGAATGTTGAGTTTTAAGCCATCTTTTTCACTCTCCTCTTTCACCCTGATCAAGAGGCTCTTTAGTTCCTCTTCACTTTCTGCCATTAGAGTGGTATCATCTGCATATCTGAGATTGTTGGTATTTCTCCCGGCAATCTTGATTCCAGCTTTGACTTATCCAGTCCGGCACTGGCATGATGTTCTCTGCATAGAAGTTAAATAAGCAGAGTGACAATATACAGCCTTGATGTACCTCATATACTCGATGAACAGCGGGACTTGCCTGGTGGCTCAGTGGTTGAGACTCTGCACTTCCAATGTAGGGGATGTAGGTTCAATCCCTGATTGGGGAACTAAGATCCCACATCTTGTGTGACAAAAAAAAAATTTTTTTAATAGAATAAATGAAAAAGAGTGAGTAGCACTTCTTACCAGAAGATATATAAATTTATTTATTCTGCCAACCCTGTTGTCAGTCCCACTTTATGGATGAGGGAACCAGGCACAGACAGGTGCCCTGCCATGGTCACCCAGCTGGTAGGTGACCGGTCCAGGCTTGAGGCCGTGCAGCGTGTCCTGTGGCTAAATCGAGGAGTTTGGGGCAAAGGTGGGCGTGGTTCTGCTTCTGCACCCTGGCCCTGCCCCCCAACACTAGCACCTTCCCTGGTCCCCCACCCTGAGAAGCCCATGTCACAGGAAGCAGTCTGCCAGTTTGAGCGGCCTCAGCTCCTGCTCTGGCTTTGTTTCTGGTATTTGATTTCTGTTGTCGTGGAAACGGGGTGACAAGTGTTCTCATTAGCGCCGGCCCTCCTGAGGCAGTCAGCGTCCAGCAGAGGCACCGTGGGGCACGTGGGCCTGCGTCCTGCGTTCTGCTTGGCGTTGGGACAGGCACCTGGGCTGAGCCCCTCGTGGACCCTCCCGTCCACCTGCCCGGCAGCCAGGCTGTGATCGAAGGCGTATTGGAGGCCAAAGTCTATTGTTGAGCTTTTTGCTGAGCCAAACACATCTTAAGTCACACACAGGAATGGATACTCCCTTCCTTCCTTCTTCTTGTGGGTTTTTTTTTTTTTTTTTCCTGGGGAGTAGTTTGCCTGCCCATGAAGCCGTTGGCAGCAGAGATAGAAATAAGACTTTGTGGTTAGCAGAGCCCTATCGTGTGAAAACGACCCCATCCTCCCGGCAGCTCTGTCCCCTGTGGCCTTCCTCAGAGTCGCCCAAAAGGGGCCTTTCCCTGGAATTGCAAGTCATGTCAGCATCCTTGATGGGGCCCTCGCGTGACCACGGTGTGTGTCTCGCCCGTCTCCCCGCCGAGTCCCCACTGGCCTCACGCTCGCCTGCACGTCTCACTCCTCCTCCTCCAATCGCGCCTGCTTCGCCAGTGAGTCCTCCCTGTTTCTTTTTTTTCCTTTAAATATTTTTTATTCACTTATTTGGCTGCACCAGGTCTTCGTTCCTGCACGTGGGATCCTTGACCTTCCTTGTGGGATCTAGTTCCCTGACCAGGGATCGATCCCAGGCCCCCTGCATTGGGAGCATGGAGTCTTAGCCCCTGGACCCCCCAGGGAAGTCCTGCTCTCTGTTTTCTTTCTCGTCATTTTCAGCAGAAGCTATGCCCAGGCCAACCTTCATTCCTTCTCTGCTTTATGGTGGAGGGTCATTCATCCCAGAATGGACCCTGGGCTGGTTCTTCAACCTTCCCCAGGAAGGTAGTGAGGATGTGGTGTGAGGTCGGTGGGAACAGGGGCCTCTTGTAGCCCCCTCGGCCCAGATGGACCGGCGCCTGATTTGCGGAATGAAGCCTGTTGGGAAGTTTTCATAGCTCCAGTGGGCCATGTGGGTCTTTGGGTCTTGATAGAGGGGTGGTGTTGGGAGCATTGTCGGGGACAAGTAGCAATTAAGAATTTTTAGCGCTCTTGAAGGTGATGAATTTCTCTTTAATGATACAATGGATTTTCTCTTTCTCTTTTGATTCTGTCTTCTCTTTAAACTGGCGGTTTGGGGCCAGTATCTGGCTCCTCTTGTTGCCACTGGATGAGAGATTTGGTCTGCCTTTTCTTCAAAGGCAGCATCAGTGGAAGGGGCGGTCTGGGGGTGAGCCCAGCTCTGCCCTGATTAGCACCGATCGCCGCAGTTGAAATGGGGGACATCGGTACAGCTGATATGTGCCAAGATCTTTGGGGCCTAGGAGCTATCCCTGTCTCTTAATGTGCTTCGTCTCATGCAATCTGCATAGCAGTTTTATTTTACAGCGCAACTGAAGCACAGAAAGGCTGACTAACCCACCCAAGGTCACACAGCAAATGGGAACAGGAGTCTGAAGTTTGGTGGGAGCTCTTAACCTCAGCTTGAGGCTTGAAGGCCATCTCCCCGGGACCTTTTGGGGGACAGAGTGAGATGATGGTTGTTCAAATACTCCTGGGCCACAGACACCAAGATGCTTCCTGCACATGCTCCTTCCCTGCTGATGGAATAAAGAACTCACGTCTTCCTTGGCCTCCGCCTGGAGGGTTAGGGTCCTTAAAGAAAAGGTCATCGGTGTCCAGGTCTGCAGGTGACCAAGATACCCCTTCCCTCAAGGAGGTCTCAGATCAATTTTAACATTAATTAATTTATTTTTGGCTCTACTGGGTCTTCATTGCTACGTGCAGGCTTTCTCTAGTTACAGCGAGCGGGGCCCACTTTCTAGTCCCAGAGCGCAGGCTTCTCATTGCGGTGGCTTCTCTTGCTGTGGGGCATGGGCACTACCTCACTGGACCATGAGAAAAGTTCACAGACCGATTTTTGCCTCGACCATTCACATAGGTGTGTTAGGATGATTCTACGAGGGGAAACCAGCCATTGAGGGAGGGGTTTAAGGAAGCTGAATGCAGGGAGGATCCTAGTTTACTCTCTGAACCCGTTCTTCTGGGACAATAGTGAAAGTCGCTGAGCTGTGTCCGACTCTTTGCGACCCCATGGTCTATACAGTCCATGGGATTCTCCAGGCCAGACTACTGGAGTGGGGAGCCTTTCCCTTCTCCAGGGGATCTTCCCAACCCAGGGATTGAACCCAGGTCTCCTGCATTGCAGGCGGGTTCTTTACCAGCTGAGCCACCAGGGAAGCCCTCATTTTACTTAGACTTGATGATAAAAGGCGTAGAGTGACTGAGCCAGGCCAGGTGGCCCTTCCCAGGTGGTGCTGGGAGGGGACGGTAGCGGGGAGGGGGTCAGACTCTGTCCACCCTCCCGGGGCTGTGATGGGCTTTGTGCCTCTTGCCTTTTCTTCCCGAAGGGGTGGATTACTGAGTTCTCCACCCTCCCCCAGGGGAATCACAAGGTGCACACAGGCACAGTCAAGCCTCTGAGAGGTCCTGCAGAAGAAAGAAAAACCTCCTGGGTAGCTCTGCTTCACCCACTTCCTCCACTTCCTTGACCCTAAATTCATACCACACCTGTGAGCGTCCTTGTCTGCGGAACTCACTTGGGGAAATAATGATGGGGATCAAGTAAATAGCGATCTTGCTCAGTAAATACTGCTGGTTTCCAGTTTTTCTCGGGTTCTGTTGGACTTCAAAAAGCTGAAAGCCGTGCTGGAATGTTCTCTCTGTCTGAAAAAGTAACAATGACTGATGCAAGGAGGAGGAGGTGGTCTGTTAAGTTTTCTGTTAGAAAAGGGGTCCCCAGGCTCTGAAAGCTCGCCCCCCTTTGTTGTGGCTCCGTGGTCATGTGCCCCCACAGCCCCCCCTCCCCCCGCCACCCCTCACAGCCTGCTGATCAGCAGCCCCGCTCTGTCTTTGCACTCGGAGGACTTTTATGGAATAGCGCTCACCACCGCTGTGCTTGGTCCTGTCTTTTCTGCTGATGAGGCTGACTACCAGGACACAGAGGTTATGCTGGGGCTCAAGTCAGCAAATGTGTATCTGTTCTGGCTGCTCAGCTGGTGGGACTGGCAGGCCAGATCCCAGCTCCGTTTCCTACTACCTGTGGGACCTTGGCTTTATCTTCCCCGTCGGCAAAGTGACAGTGGCCGAGGCAGCCCGCTTGCCCGGTCGAGGAGTCCTGCGGCCACCCCACCCGCCCAGAGCGAGACCCGGGGGAGCCAGGCGGCTGCTGGCTCTTCTGTATCACTGCCGACCTCTGCTCAGCCTCCTGCCTCTCCTCCCAGCTAAGTGTCTGCCTGCGGGATCCAAGACTGTTAAGACCTTTCTAAGATGTGTCTGCCCCACGGCTGTTACTTTGTGCTGAGGATGTCGTGGCTGGGTAGCTGGGTTCCACTAGGAATTTAGCTTCCTCCTTGGCCAGGTCACCTGCTTGCTGGGCTTCCGTTCCGTGGTCTGTAGTGGCCCCCCGCCCTGTTCCCCCAGCTGGCTGTCTCCCCAGAAGCCTGTGTGAGCTCATATATGAGGGTGTGGGATGGGCAGGCCCTCCTCGATAGAGTCAGACTTCCTTCCTTCCTGGCGCGGGCCATAGTCTCCATCCCCACCCTGCAGGCTTTTCTGGGTTGGGGAGACTTCAAGGTGGGCATGGGATGGGACAAGAGAAGGGAACTTGAGGCTGAAGAGCTGGCAGTTTGCTGAGCAGGACGTCAGAAGCATCGCCTCTCTTCCCGGCTTGTTAGCCAACCTCCTGCTACAGGACAACCCAGGGCAAAAGAACACACTTCCCGTGCCTCCTGGGAATGTGGGGATGGAGACTGGCACCCTCTCTCTCTGCCTCGTGGGCCGGGCTCCTTTAAGATTAGACTCCAAGGCTGCCTCCTCCAGGAAGCCTGCCTGGACTGCCTGCCGCTTGTTCCCTCCAGGGTCCCCAGCATCTTCATAGACCTCCATTATCTGTGTCCTGGATGCCGAGACCCTCTGCCTCTGGGCAGGGCCTGTGTCTGAGTCCTTGCCCGACCCTCCTGGTGCCAGGCCTGACTTTAGGGCACATCCACGAAGTGGTTGTCGGATGAGTGAATGAGCAGGTGCAGACAGAGCCCAATTCCATCGTGATCACACTGGCAAATGTGCATACAAATGCAGACTTCTTTTATTAAGGGGAGGAAATCTGCGTTTAAACGCAAGTTAATACTGTTGATGTCATCATCGACTATTTTCTATTACCTGGTTTAGAACTCCTTTTTAATGGAATCAAGCACTACAAGAAAAGTGAATTCATCTAACCACCCTCCTTTCCCCAGCCCCTGACCATCTAAGGTCCCAGACACACATAACGACACACAAAGGGGAACAAGAGATGACGTGTGTCCCTCCCAACAGAAGTTCGTGTGCAGCTGGGGAAGTGGGACACGCCTTTAAACTTGGGGTACACTTGGAAACAGAAGTGTTCATCCGCCTAGAAGGCCTGGCAGGGGAGGCACACCCTTCCGAAAGGGAGGAAGCCAGCAGACCCCAGAAGCTGTGTCCTGGGACAGGCTCGGGGCCCACTTCCCTTTCCTGCAGCCATGCCCATGACTGTCCTGCATGTACTAGGTCGTCAAAACTCTCCCAGCATACTTTTTTTTTCAATTTACCATCTTAACCATTTTTATTTATTGATTTATTTTCGGCTGTTTGTGGGTGCTCATGGTTTTTCTCTGTGGTGAGCAGGGGCTATTTGCTGGGGAGTGCGGACTTTAGGGCTCATGGGCTCAGTTGTTGCGGCTCGCAGACTCTGGAGGGCAGGCTCCATAGACGTGACCCACAGGCTTGGTTGCCCCACGGCACGTTCTTCTTGGACCATGGATCGAACCCGTACTCCTGCACTGGCAGGCGGATTCTTAACCGCTGAGCCACCCGGGAAGTCCCCGCACAACGCGCTCACTGAGCATCAGCTGAGGGTTTTACACGAGGTTTTTCTCATGAGTCTGCAACCCTGAGGGAGAGGAGGCATGGTTAGGATACATATTTTACTCAGGATTCAGAGGGCTTCTGTTGAAGTCCTACTGTGTGTCAGACCCCGGACTGGGCTTCCAGAGTACAGACAGAGGACCCTGGACTGTCTGTTCAAACTGGAGATAGACAATTTATTCTTTATTTTTAAAAATATATTTTATTGAAGTATAGTTGATTGACGACGTGTTAATTTCTGCCAGACAGCAAAGTGATTCAGTTACATGTACACATAATAGTTTGCATCTACCATGCAGAAGTCACAATCCCCCCTCCCCATCTTCCCCTCCTCCTTTGCAGCCGTAAGTCTGTTCTCTGCATCTGTGAGCCAGTTTCTCTCTCGTAGATGGGTTCGTTCGTGTTGTTTTAGATTCCACGTATGAGTGACATCGTGTGGTGTTTGTCTTCTCTTTCTGACTGGCTTCACGTGGTGCGACACTCTCTAGGTCTGCCGTGTTGCTGCCGATGGCATCGTCTCATTCATTTTTTTGGCTGGGTAGTGTCCCATCGTATGCACGTGCCACGCCCTTGTCTGTTCATCTGTGGATGGACAGTTAGGTTGATTCCATGTCTTGGCTACTGTGCACTTTTGAGGGCAGGTATCCTTTTGAGTTACAGTTTTGTCTGGATATATTTGCCCAGGAGACTGGATCATAGGGAAGCTCTGTTTCTGGTTTTTTGAGGAATCTCCACACTGTTCTTCATAGTGGCTCCAGTTTACATTCCCACCAACAGTGTAGGAGGGTTTCTGAGACAGACCGTTTACTAAAACATAAAGTAACAACAGTGTCATGACTTCGGGTCAGGAGTGAAGCAGGCTGCTGTGCCAGTCACCCCAGGGGCCCTGGGGTGGGCTTCCAGGGAGGGCTCCCGAAGTCTAAGAAGGGGCTGGTCATCTAAAGCTGGGGCCAGGCTTCCGGCAGATGGGCTGAAGGAAGCCTGGCTGCCTTAGGATAGGCTCTAGTTTGGAGCTCCACGGTCCATTCTGTGGACCTGGGCGAGCCAGGCCAGCAGCAGAAGGTCCCTTAGCGCTGTGATCCTGGGCTCGGGCCAGCGGAGCCTCTGGGCAGCAGCTGTCTAGGCCGTTCAGGATGTTGGCTCACACTTGGCCAGTCCGCCTGTCCTTGCCTGCCCCCAGCTGTCAGCAGAGTCCAGAGCACCCACCCTGCCAGGGCCCGTGGCTTCCTTGGGGAGGGAGGGTGCCCGATTGCCAGGGCAACCAGAGGTGGGAGGCCACGGCCTCGGGCAAGTAGCCAGCTGAGCTGCCTGCAGCCCCAGGGAGCAAGGACCAGGGCAGGTGGATCCCAGCCTGTGGCGCAGAATAGCTAGGACCCCCACTAGCTGCTCGCCCCTTAGGAAGGAAGGAGGTGTGGGATGGGGGAGTATCCCTCACTGCCCAGTCCCCCTGCCTCCCAGCTGCCTGGTCTGACCCCCGGCCAGGTTGCTGAGGGTGTTTGGGGGCTCCCTGGGGGGAGGGTCTGGGGTCCGGGACCCTGCCCAGCCTTGGTCCTGAGGCTGAAAGATGCCCACGCTTGTCCTTAGATGCTGACTCCCTGTGGGTGCCGCACAGCTGTGCAGTGTCCGGACCCCTCGCCTGTCCACCCTCTGTGGTTCCCGAGTCAGCTCCAGCAGGGTTTCCCCACCTCAGCACGCCGCACGTTTTGCCCTGGATGACCCCCCATGGGGATGGGGGTGTCCCTGACACAGCAGATGTCTAGCAGCATCCTTGGCCCCTACACACCAAATGCCAGCATGACCTCCTGTCTCCACATGTCACAGCCTAGAGTGTGTCCAGGCAGGGTGCTTGAAAGCCGGGGGCCGTCGTGCAGAGCCGCACAGCGGGAGCACTAGATTGGAGTCCCAGGCTCCAGCTCTGAGTCCTGGCCCCACACCCTACAAGCCTTGTTTGCATCCTCACTTCAGGGGCGACACTATGTCAAAGAAACTTGGCCGGGGGGCTCTCCCTCCTTCCAGAGAAGCCCTCACTTAAGGTCGTGTCCCCATTTCTCCTGACGGGAAAACTGACACCGGGAGAAGTTAACTTGCTCAAGGTCACACACCCAGATGGGTAGTTTGCCTGGATCCTCACACCCAATTGAGTCCTTATCCTTTTCCTCCCTACCCATCCCCACTCCGCCGCCTCTTTCTCTGGCCAGTGTTCTCATGCTGGGAGAAGCAAGGGAGGTACCCGGATGCAGCAGAAGGCAGTTGACTTCCTGCGACGGGCATCCTTTCCTCCATCAGCTTCCAAATGTGCTCTGGATGCAGCTGTACTGTAGACGGTACAGGAGACATAAGAGACTCGGGTTTGATCCCTGGGTTGGGAAGATCCCCTGGGCCTGGGTCCAGAGGCCTGGCAACGACTCTGACATCTGGGCTGGTATTTGCTATTTTCAGTGACTTGAAAGATGACCTGGGGAAAGAGCTTGCACTCTGCCAGTGTCTGAAAATGGCCCGAGGGCCTGGTGGACCCGATTCCTGGAAGGATGGAGGCAGGAGGGAGAAGCCGGGTGCCCTGGGGGGACAGAGAGGATACACAAAGTTCCGGGGCCGGGAGGGGTTCTGGGGCACCGTGGCCGAAAAGGTCAAGCAATTAGCACATCCCTGGCTGTTCCAGGCGGGGAGGAGAGCGGGTCATCTGACCTGCCCCCTCCTCCCACCCGCGGCTGCCGGGCTGAGAAGGCGCTGGTGGGGAAGCGACTTTGGATCTTGCTGGCGGTGAGTCAGTCCTGCTCTTGTTGCACCTGAGTACACGCTAGTGCGTTCGCCATCAAGCAGCCGGCCTCCTCCGCCTCACTGCCAGGCGAGCCACACGTGGGGGGCAGCTGTGGATTCGTCCACGGCGTTGGCCCGATGCCTTCTTCGTGCTTGTTGGTTCTGCTCCGGTGGCCGAGGCTGTGACCTATTTCAGTGACCGTTGTGCCCCTGGAGCTTGGCCAGGTGCCTCGCACAGAGCAGGCGCTCGGTAAGGCAGGTGCGGCCGGAGGGTGTCCTGGGCCCTTCTGCAATGACGAGGAGTGACTGGGGCTCCTGAGGTCTGCATGAGTGTCTCCTGGTTGCTGTGATGAATCACCATGGATCGGGCGGCTTAAGGCAGCACATTTAATATCTGAGAGCTCTGGGGGTCGTAAGTCCTAAAGTCAGGGTGCCTGCTCGGCCGAGTCCCTTCTGGAGGCTCCAGGGGAGAACCCTTTTCCAGCTTCCAGAGGCGCTCACGGCCCTTGGCTCACGGTCCCTTCCTCATCTCCAAAGCCAGCGGCCCTGCAGCTTCCAGGCTCTCTCTGTTTGCGTTGTCACGTTGCCCTTTTCTCACTCGGATCCACCTGTGTTTCTCTCTCAAGGACCTTTGTGACGACACTGGGCTCACCCCGATAATTGGGGGTCATCTCCCATCGCAAGATCTTTCACTTGATAACACGGACAGAGCCGCTTTTGTTCATAAGGTCGCCGTTTCCAGGGATTAGGACGGGGACCTCCTTGGGGGCGAGGAGACATTATGCAGCCTACATGTTGTTGTTCAGTCTCTAGGTCGTGTCCGACTCCTTGCAGCCCCATGGACTGCAGCACGCCAGGCTTCCTCCTCCTTCCCTGTCTCCCAGAGTTTGCTCAGACTCCTGTTACAGTGAATGGGTGATGCCATCCAACCATCTCATCCGCTGTCGCCTCCTTCTCCTCCTGCCCTCAGTCTTTCCCAGAAAATAGCTCCTACGAGTTCCAAAAAGAAACCGGAAAGGGAGGCTGGAGTCCTGAAACCTTCATTCATTCATGAATTCACTGTTCACGCACCAAGTGTTACTGATGCTTCCTCTGGGCTGGGCCCTGTGCAGGGAGCTGGGAGAGCCTCAGGCCTTCCGTCTGCCCTGAAGGCGCTATGGTCACGGATTCAGAAGCACAGAAGCACATGTGCGTCGAGTGTGTTAACACTGGAAAGGAAAGGAAGGGAACAGATCAGGGTAGTGGGGTCGGGGGTAGGGACCTGGCTTGGTCCGGGATAGCAAGGCGGGCATCTCCACATGCCTGTAGCCGCCTGCTTTGCTCCTCTGGGGCTTTCTCTTCAAAGGCCTGACCCCGGGAAGCACAGTGGGTCCTCAAGGCCCTTGTACTTTGTCGCCCTCAGAGTGGCATCCATTCCGGGTGGAGCCGCCAGCCCCAGAGGTGCATGGCTTCCAGCACCCCCAGAACTGGCCGTCTTTGGAAGGCGCACCTCTGCCCAGCGGCGGGTTCTCCGCGGGGCCGGGCTCCAGGCTGCAGGCGGACGCGAGCCGCCAGAGGGCGCCGTGCTTCCTGTTTCCCGCCCGCGGATCCCAAGCGCTCTTCCCCCAGGAGCGTTTGTTCCGGCGGCAGGTGCACAGAGAATCCGTTCTTTTTCTTAAAATGACTTAATGGTTTAATCTTCTTATTTCCTCAGCAGAGCACACTTTGGTCTTGCCTGGGTACGATGGGACATTAACGATCTGGCTAATTAATATGAGCTCCGAGGCTCGGGGACCGGCCCAACTTGCTTCACCAGTTTTATCTTCCCCACCATCTCTTGTTTTCTCTTACGAAGCGCATTTCTCTCTGAGTGTGTTAACCTCATCAGGCTGGTCCCGCTGAGGTTTCATGGCATCTCCGAGTGGGTGGGACACATCTCCAAGGGGCCGAGACCATGGCCGACACACGCAAGGGGAGATGTCCTTGAGACTAGGTTTTTTCTTTTTGTAATTGAAATATAGTTGATTTGGGCTTCCCAGGTGGCATTAGTAGTAAAGAACCTGCCTGCCAATGCCGGAGACATAAGAGACTCGGGTTTGATCCCTGGGTTGGGAAGATCCCCTGGAGGAGGGCATGGCAACCCACTCCAGTAATCTTGCGTGGAGAATCCCGTGGACAGAGGAGCCTGGCGGGCTACGGTCCATGGGGTTGCAAAGAGTCAGACATGACTGAAGCGACTCAGCATGCCTGCACATAGTTGATTTACAATATTATGTTAGTTTCAGGCCATTTGCAGCAACATGGGTGGATTAGAGATTATCATACTAAGTGAAGAAAGTCAGACGGAGATGAATATCATATGATATCACTTCTTTGTGAAATCCAAAGCAATGATACAAATGAGCTTATTTACAAACAAACTCACAGACACGGAAAACAAACTCATGGTTACCAAAGCGGCTGGGGAGGGATAAACTTGGAGTTTGGGATTAGCAGATACGACCACTATATATTGGAGAAGGAAATGGCACCCCACTCCAGTACTCTTGCCTGGAAAATCCCATGGACTGAGAAGCCTGGTAGGCTACAGTCCATGGGGTCGCAAAGAGTCGGACACGACTTCACTTTCACTTTCACTTTTCACTTTCATGCATTGGAGAAGGCAATGGCAACCCACTCCAGTATTCTTGCCTGGAGAATCCCAGGGATGGGGCAGCCTGGTGGGCTGCCGTCTTTGGGGTTGCACAGAGTCAGACACGACTGAAGCGACTTAGCAGCAGCAGCCATTGTTTTTGGTAATTCTAAGTTTTTCTGGGGTTTCACCCCTTTGCTTCCTCCTTCCACTTTTTCTAGACTCTCTCTCCTTTATCGTTAATTAATGATGGATTTTCATGACGGGTGATTGATATCGCGTTCAACTACTCAGAACCAGCGCGGCTGATGGGTGGAAATGTGGCAGATGGACCTTCCCCAGATTAAGAGAACAGAGCGCGCACGTCACAGGGTTGCCATCAGCTTAGGACGATGTGACCAGGGTGCTGTGACTGTCAGGGACTTGAGCCAAGGGGACTGAGAAAACAGGAGGCAAAGCGGGATGGCCCCCTGGGGGTTGGGGTAGGTTAGCTTCAGGAGTATGGTCCAGGTGTTCGTCAGAGGGGTGGGGTGATGCACACGATTCCCCAGGGGCTCCAGGAGAGCCTGCTACATGATGGTGGCCCTCGGGGTTCCTGGGGAGACCGGCGCCCTCCACGTCCCCAGACAGGCATGTCACCTGACCAGGCCCACTCGATGCCCCTGCCTCTGGCATGCGACTGCGTTTTAATGTCACTCTGAGTTAGATGAGCAATGCTTTTGAGCCTCCTGGGGGCTCTGAGCTTCCTGCTCCATGTCATGTGTTGATCACTGGGCATGGGTCCTCTGGCCCCGGCTCTGTGCTGGCTGACTTCGGGAGGCCCTTCACACTTTGCCCCTTTCAGAACGGGCATGGGGGGCTCAGGTCAGGCTGAGTGGCTGGCCCCATCCACCTGCCACCTTGATGTTCTCTGTAGAGTTGCAGTTTTGTTCTAATGCAGCCTAATTAGTGTCTGCTTGAAGTGCTCAGCGACCTGAGAGATGGTGGTGGTGATGCCTGAGCAGGGTGTGCAGGATCTTCGAGATGAGACGTGCCTGGAGTGTGGTGAGGGGGATGGAGCGACGTCTGGATTCTTCAAGAACTGGTGACCCTGGAGGTGTGTGGCCCCTTGTCATCCTGAATGCTAATTAATGAGACTGTTTCACACCTTGACACGGGCAGATAACTCGGGCTTTACGAGGTCCGCTTTGATTCTGCTCCTTTAGGGGGTCTCCTCTGTGAGCGGAGCCCACCTCTGGGGGCACAGGGGTTATTGGACTTGACCTCTGCCTCTGAGAGCTCATAATTGAACAGGAGGACATCTGCACGTCCACTCTATTGGTAAACTTGGGAGCTCTGGGCTGCGCGACCTTGAGCTGGCGTGTGCCTGGTGCACCCTCAGACTTGTCGAGCGGGTGATTCCGTAGGATGCTCAGCACTCCTGGCTGCCCAGCGCAGGTGCAGGTAAGGGGACGGGGATGGAGAGACCCAGCATTTACATGTGGCTGCTGCTGGATGCACCGCCTCGTTAAATGAGTGGTCACGACGACAGGTCTGGTTCTAACCCCTCTGCAGAGGCGAGACGGTGAAAGGCAGGAGGACTTAAAGCCCAAGGTCACGGGATGTTCTGTGATGAGTCTCCAAATTCTCCCCTCTCTCTGCTATTCTGTCTGCACAGCACGGACCCTGGGCCAGGGCGCCTCTGAGCAGGGCCAGGAAAGAAGGGGTGTTTGCAGTGGGCTTTGCAGCCGGGCTCAGCCACTGGACACGGTGCTCCTGGGGGCGGCAGAGCACTGGTGGCAAAGACTGGGACCACACCTGGCCCCGAGCTCTGCAGTGGTTGGGGGTGGGATGGCATGGGGAGGGGTTTGGGTTTTGTGTTGGGAGAAGTGGAGGACCAGGGCAGTCTGTGGGCAGAGGAGTGACTCCATGGGCCTGCATTTGAGAACAACATCTGGAGACACGGGCGGGGGTGATGGGGTGGACCGGAGTGGGGAGAAACCAGGAGCAGACACCCTCAGACCCATACCCCGTCTCAGGCCCCTGGGGGATTCTTTCTACCTGATACTTTCAGAGAGGTGACTTGAATCAGTTGACCCACTTGCTTTCGGTCTGAAAGAACTATCAAGTCATCATTGGTCCCTAAAGGATCAGCCATCGTTTTATGAGCAAGAAGCCCGGGTCTGCCCCCGTGTCCTGGTTTCTGCTTTCCGGGCGGTTCATGCGGTGCACCTGATGTTGAAGGCTCACCTAGAAGTCTTTCTTCCCGCTCTCCTTCTCACAGACAATTCATTTTTTTCTGTGGTTCTCACAGTTTTCTGATCACGCAGGGCTCAGGGGAGGAAAAGGACTGCTTCTGGGCAGAGGGAGTGATCTGTGAGAGCTCCAGCCTTTTCTGTGTTTGCACCTAAGCAGGCTTCGGTGTTGGAAGACCTGGAGTCCTGGAGCTGGAGGAGCGTTCCTTCCAGGGGGCCCCGCTGGGGATGTGAAAGCAGGTGGCCGGTGGGAGCGCGCTCTAGCGGGCGAGGTCTGGGAGTGTTGCCTCAGAGGCAGCCTGTCCCAGTAAGTCCCTAATTGCAGAGCAAATTCCTTTCTCTTGGGTCCTCACCCTCCCTGCGGCCGCATCGCAGTAATTGGGTTCTTGGTGACCCACGACTGCCAGGCTAATGTAAGCCTTAATGGAAACGCTCTTTTTCACCCAATTAAGTGGCTGGAGGTGGAATGTTTCGCAAGAACAGCCTGTTTCCAGTTCTTCTGACTTTGCGTCTCTTACCTGTATTCTCTATCCGGCTCCATTTTGCCTGCGTAAATGCATTTACAGTCCCTTATCTATTCTATGAATGTTTATCGGATGCTTGTCGTGTGCCAGCTTTTGAACAGTGCCTGGCCAGTGGGACAGGGCAGTGGACACAGCACGATTTCCTTTCGGGGGGTAAGGGATGGAAGCTGTCATGCGTGCTGGGAGCTGAGGGAACCCAGAGGAGGCACCCTAACTCTGCCCGCAGGGTGGAGGGTGCAGAGAATGCTTCCCTGAAGAATCTGGGGTCCCGGGTGGAGTTGGCTGGGCATTTCTGGTGGTGAAACAGCTGGGGCAAAGGAGTGACCTCACTGGGAGATGAAAAAGCATGGGAACTGCATCTGCCCTTCGACGGGGGGTGGGGTTCATTCACCAGGAGTCTTTGGGTACCACTCTTAGGGGTTTGGTTATCCTGGAGCCAGTGGGCGTTCTGGGCTTCCCTTTATCAGGGAGTGACAGCCAGACAGTCTGCAAATGACAGAGAATCCAACTGAAAGTGGATTAAGAATAAATGGAACTCACTGGTGCATTTGATAGAAAGGCCTTGAGGTCACCAGCCTCAGGTAAGGCTTGATCCAGCAGACAGATGGCACGGCTCAACTCTGTTCCCTCAGCTCTGCAGACCCAGTGCCTTCATTGCCAGTTTCTGAGAGGTGGTAAGATGATGGGGGCGGCTTCCACCTACATCCTCCCTAGGTCAGGGCCAAGGCGAAAGAGTGCCCATCATTTTGCATTCCTAGGGAAGTCTCCTTGCAGCTGTTAGCTCTCATTGGGCCAGTCTCCTCCCTGACTGTGTTCTGGGGAGTCAGCGTACCCGCTGGCTGAGATCTAGAATACCTGAGCCCTGCTTCACCAGAAGACAGGCACATGGATCTGGAGAGGAGAAGAAGTGGAGTGCAGATGGTCACCTGCAGAAGGGGAGAGGCTGACTTGGGGTGGGAAGAGGCTAAGAGAGGGTCTGTGGGAGGTTGGCTGGCCATCCTGGTGAGGCGCGGTCCACGGTCGCCCCAAGGGCAGGACCCGAGATGCCGCCGCTGCAGAGGCTGGTTCTAAGTCCCACGTCTTGGTGGCTGCTTCTTTCTTCTTTGCTCTCGCCCACACACTGGGGCCTTTCGCCTGCAGTCTTGGGCCTAGAATCAGCTCCACGGGCAGCCTCGCCTCCTCTGGTAGGCCTCTGATCTCCTTCCCTGTAGAACTGCTGTCTCCTTTGAGTCCCTGCTATAGAGCATCCGTTTGCTGTGCCTTCTTTTAGCTCTAATTTTCGCGAGTACTGCGTGAACGCTGCCATGGCAGAGCCTCCCTGGCCTCCTCCTGTCCTTGCGTCATGGCCCTCTCACAGGGGATGCTGTTCTGGTCATGCTGGCGCACATCCTTCCGTTCCTTTTTCTATGAATTCATTGTGTACAATAGAAATACATAGCTTTGCGTTTTCTTTTTTACAAATGAATTTTTGAGTTTTTTTTTTTTTTCCAGCTGTGCCATGGAGCATGCAGGATCTTGGTTTCCCCAACCAAGGATGGAACCTGTGCCCCTCTGCAGTGGAAGCCCGGAATCCTAACCACTGGACCGCCAGGGAATTCTCAGTTTTGAGTTTTCTGATTCCGTATTTTGCATAAATACCATGCTGTCGTATTTTGGAACCTGCTTTTTAAAAGTCAACAGCATCACAGTACTTCCCTCGTGGTCCAGTGGGTTAAGACTTCACTTTCCACTGCAGGGCGGGGTGGGTGTGGGTTCAATCCCTGATCAGGGAGTGAAGATCCCACGTGCCTTGTGGCCAAAAAACCAAAACATAAAACAGAAGCAGTATTGCAGCAAATTTGATGAAGACTTTAAAAAATGGTCCTCATTGAAAAAAAAATTCTTAAAAAAAAAAGCCAAACTCAACACCATCACATGCATTGCACTTAATTAATTGTCCATTTGTTCCTTGAGAGTCTCCTCTGTGCCAGGGGCTGAGCCAGGCAGCTGGGCGGACGAGGCCAGGACACACCCTCCCATGTGTTTTGCCCACACCAGCCTCCCCCCCAGGACCAGGGCCGGCCCCGTGGGCCGCCAGCGGTCGTTAGCTCGGCCACTGTAAAACCAGAGGCTGGCTGAACAGGACCGCTCTTCAGCTGCGGGCTCTTGCTCTGGGGTCAGCTATGCCTGTTGACCTCTGCCGGGCTTTGCCTTATTGAAATGCTCACATATTTCTCTTCGCCTCTCAACTTATTTCATCTGGAGAAATGACATGGAACCTTGTACTGCAGCAGAGCAAACCCCATCGATCAGACTGTTCAGGCTGAGTAATCCCCACGGTGCGGGCAGCAGTCACGGTGCTTCCTTATTCCCGGGGTCTTGTCAGACACTCATCCTGCCCTGAGAAACTGCGGCAGGTTAAACGTACATAAATACTCTGAGCTCGTTACGTTGGGCTGGCATCCCCGAGACGGGGCCAGCTTGTCTTCCTCAGTAAAAACAAACCAGATCGGCCACTTGAAAGGTTAAGAGGCTCTTCCTTTTACGTTTTGCCGTGTGGATGGCTGAAAGTTTCTTTCCCTATGTCTGGGTCGGGAAGGGCAGCAGCTGTCTCTGGGACTGTTAGCACTCCCTGCCTTTTACCCTGGACAGCATGCAGGCATCCATCTGTCACAATCCCGAGAATCCTGGAGCTGGAGCCTTGACTTCACGGGAAGGGTTGGGCCTCCTGTATCAAGGCCTTTAACGAGGATGATATGGCGGAAGTAGCTCATCCTCTTGAATTACGACCATCCAGTCATTTAGTCACCTGGTCTTTGGCTGTCAGGCAGGGTTGTAGAGTCTGTGTTCCCCCCACCAGCTGTCGAGTCTGTGGGCGTCATCGTGCTTGTTGAGGTCTTATTTGGGCCCTATGGTCTCTCCACTGAGCTGTGAGCTCCCCACGTAAAATACAACTTCATTTATTTTTAGAAGAGCTGCTCTGTTAGGAAGACCTTCATGGCTGATGAACTTAGTTATTCTGATAACTGTGTAACTTCTGTGAAGAAGCGATCCCTCTGAGCACAGAGAGTTGGTGGAGAGTCGTAGAAAGCTCTCCCTTCCCTGGGGAAGCATGTGTGGGTGCGAAGTCACACACATCAGTTGTGCCTGACGCTTTTGTGATCCCGTGGATGGAGAGCCTTATTTAACAGAGATTTTGTTGGGTCCTTCTAACACACATGGAGTTAACCCTGACTCTCCCTCCCCAGCCTAGGTGGGTGGGGTGGCAAGGGCAGGGGTCTGGGGGGTGGGGTAGGAAAGACAGGGGTCTGGGGGCTGGGATGGGAGATCAGGGGTCTGGGGGGTGGGATGGGAGGGACAGGGGTCTGGGGGGTGGGATGGGAGGTCGGGGTCTGGGGGGGTGGGATGGGAGGGACAGGGGTCTGGGGGGTGGGATGGGAGGTCAGGGGTCTGGGGGGGGAGTGGGAGGGACAGGGGTCTGGGGGGTGGGATGGGAGGTCAGGGGTCTGGGGGGGTGGGGTGGGAGGGACAGGGTTCGGGGGGGATGGGAGGAACAGGGGTCTGGGGGGATGGGAGGGGCAGGGGTCTGTGGGGTGGGGTAGGAGGGCAGGGGTCTCGGGGGGTTGGGGTGGGAGGGGCAGGGGTCTGGGGGGGGTTGGGGTGGGAGGGACAGGGTTCGGGGGGGATGGGAGGGACAGGGGTCTGGGGGGTGGGGTGGCAAGGGCAGGGATCTGGGGGGTGGGATGGGAGGGCAGGGGTCTGGGGGGGTGGGGTGGGAGGGACAGGGGTCTGGGGGGGGTGGGGTGGGAGGGACAGGGATCTGGGGGGTGGGATGGGAGGGACAGGGGTCTGGGGGGTGGGGTGGCAAGGGCAGGGGTCTGGGGGGTGGGATGAGAGGGGCAGGGGTCTGTGGGGTGGGGTAGGAGGGACAGGGGTCTGGGGGGTGGGGTGGGAGGGACAGGAGTCTGGGGGTGGGGTGGCAGGGGCAGAGATCTGGGGTCCGTGGACTCACATGGGAACACTCCCTCCTTTATCCTTCTTTGTCTTTCCTGGCAGCTCTGAGGACCACTCCGTTTCCTCGAGTAGGATCTGTCATAGCTGCAAGTGGGCACGTCTTGAAACGGGCTGGTTAAGTGCCCCAAATTGAGACAGCTTTCCTGCCATTTCCAAGTTCTTCTTTTAGCTGGGGAGCCGGGGGTGGGCATGCGGCCGCTTTTGTTGGGGTTTCTCTTTGATCTTGGTTCAGACGGCCCGCTGGAAACTCTCCCCCCGTCCTTTTGTTCTCTGGGAAAACCAGGACGTGGGTATATATGGTGTAAAAGCCCTCATCGGTGGCAGGCGTGCCTGCCGTGCTGAAGGGACACGCTTGGAAAAACGTTCCAGGTGCAGTTGCCAGCACTTCAGTCTCCCAGGGCGCGGCTCGCCTACCGTGGGGGCTTTGCATCTTCGCTGAACCCCCAGCAGGTCAGCCCCCGGGGAGAGTCTTGCACCCCATCTTTACAGGGGGTGAGTTGTGCTCCCCACTCCCGCCACAGTGCCCCTCATGGAGCAAGGAGCCTTTTTGTCTTCAGATCTGTGTTTTCCCTTGAGGGTAACCTTGCTCTTTAAAAAGCAGCCTGCTTTCAAAGTTGTGTTTTCTTAATAATGTCAAAAGGGGAAAGAAAAAAAAAAAAAAAGCTGCCTAAAAGCCTTTTTTGGAGGGGAAAGAGCCTGGGCATAAATAAATAAATAAGTGGAACCCGTAGGAAGAAAAAGATAAAAAAAAAAAAAATCAATGATGGAACCTTTGCGCTCAGCCTGGGGTGTAAATGGCAGGCCCTTTGTGAGACGTTTGAGGTTTTAGTTTTTGATTCTCTTTTCTCCTTTTCATGCATTTGTCATTCCAACCAGGAGAGGTGGTGTGTGTTTTAAACCTTGCCTGGTCTCTGGGTAGGGTGATGGAAGGAAGATGGGGTTTGGAAACACATAGGCCTCCCTCTGTTTGGCAGAAGCTGGAAGCTAGTGCTTACTGAGCGCTTGCTGCGTGACAGACATTGTTCTGCGTGGTCATTACCTTCTCCGTCTCTGGGGGTGAATCAGGCCCATTTCACAGATGGAAACTGAGGCATGGAGTAGTTAAACAACAGACTGGCTCCCAGGTTCCAAGCCCCTCACTGTGCAGCTTCTCAAATGTAAACACCTACTATGTGCAGGAGCCGAGCTATCACTGGTGTGGGCAGATGGTCCAGGAAAGAGGTGGGTATAGGACATGACTGAAGTGACTTAGCAGCAGCAGCAGCAGTGGGATGCGAGCTGGGCAGAAGGGAGCCTGGAATGGGTGAGGAGCACCCAGGAGGGCTTCCTGGAAGAGGCAGCCAGCAGGCTGAGGCTTGAAGATGGATAGGACATAGCTGGGCAGAGTGAGTGAAGACCAGGTAGAAATGATTCAGTCCTGCCTGCAGGGCTCATGGTTGGTGTATATCAGATGCCTTCATGTCTGATAGGCACTGGCCCAGCGAGGACCAAGCCAGGGCCAGCCACTCCCTCACAGACGTGTTGGGAGATTAGATGAGTGGAAGGCATGGAAGGTGCCTGGTACTCAGTAGGTGCTCAGGAAATGCTGGCCCTCTCCCACCGACAGGCAGGAGTGTGGGCTGGACATTTACTGTGACCTGGGATTGCAAATCGGAGGCCCCTGTCTGGGCCACAGAGTTTGAATTACTTGCTTGCATTTATAAATTGGGAGATTCTGCCCCAAACCCTAAATTTCCAGCTTTATTCTGAAAGCGCCTGGGTTTTGGTGACGGTGGTCTGCATAGCCCGCTCTGCACCCCGGGGCTGGGTGAGGTGTGGCTGTCCCCACAGGAGCACCGGAGCGATCAGGGCCTCTCCCGGATTGCCTTCTGAGCCTCTCCCAGCCTCCGGCCCTCCTGGCTCCTCCGCAGCCCTGTGTCGCCCGTGTGGCCCACTGCGCAGAGTATCACTGCGGGAAGGTGAACCTTGGTTGGGAACGCACTGCTTGCTGGGTTTAGTGTGGATATGGGCAGACCCTTAGCACAACAATGAGTCCCTGGCCCTGGGACTTTGGACCCCAGGCCCTTTGAACGCCCCCATCCAGTGTGCACACCACACGCCAGGGGAATCTATCTCTGTGATGCAAGATCATTGGCGTTTCCGGTCTTTGAAGTGTCTGACTTTCCGGCAAATGGACCAGTGCTTTCAAAGCCAAGATATTCCTGGGATTAGTGGAAAGCCACTGACCTGGCATTGATGCCTTTAAACTGTGGTGTTGGAGAAGACTCTTGAGAGCCCCTTGGACTGCAAGGAGACCCAACCAGTCCATCCTAAAGGAGATCAGTCCTGAATATTCATTGGAAGGACTGATGCTGAAGCTGAAACTCCAGTACTTTGGGCCCCTGATGTGAAGAACTGACTCTTGAAAAGACCCTGATGCTGGGAAAGATTGAAGGCGGGAGGAGAAGGGGACAACAGAGGATGAAATGGTGTAATGGCATCACCGACTCAATGGATGTGAATTTGAGTAAATTCTGGGAGCTGGTGGTGGACAGGGAGGCCTGGCGTGCTGCAGTCCGTGGGGTCGCAAAGAGTCGGACATGACTGAGCGACTGAACTGAACTGACCTGGCAGACTGTGGGCCTCGGGGAAAAGCCATGGTTTAAGGGGCGCCCTCCTTCCGGACTCCAGACTGACCCTCAGAAGATCGTCATTAGATTCGGACTGAAGGCTCCCCGGTGAAAGGGCTGTGTCCCCCAGGGTTCCCAGGCCATGAATAGTAGCAGAGTCCTGAAGAACCCTGCTGGTTTTCAGCATGGATGCGGCCGCCACGTAGGGCTTCCAGAATCCCTTCTCTGATCTGTCATCCATGGGCTTTGCATGGAGTCCCAATGTCCCTTTTCCAGGTTCTTGCCATCTTTCAAGGCCAAGTTCAGATACTGCTTCCTCCAGGAAGCCTTCCCTGGTTCTCCCTGGGATGAACTGATTCCTCAGAAGCCCCTGTGAGGTAGGTGCTGCTGCCTCCCCATGTTCCAGATGGGGAAACTGAGGCTGGGCAAGGTGAAGGGTCTTGTTGGAGGCCACACATCCACAGAGGGCACGGTGAGATCTGACCCGGGGCTCGGTGGTCACAGACCATACTTGTGTTCCTTGGGGCTTTATGCTTCACAGGCCTGCAGAATGTGCTGTTGGCCCTGAGTTCTGGGCGGGTCTGTGCGAGCATTTCTCATCCATTAAAGCCGCCAGATCCCGAGCCCTGTTTAGTGTTATCTTTGATGTTCAAGGGCGGTGTGAAAATTTCTCTGTTTTCATGTGACCCAGTTTCTCTGCTTTGAAAATGCCGTTCCCGCGCCCTCCCCCCTTCACGCCTCCTTATTGCTGAGATCAGGCGGCAGGACTTGTGGAAGCATCTCTTTATTTCCGCACCCCACCACTGGTCGCTCTGGCCCAGGCCCGGTGTCCAGGCGAGTGGATGACCTGAGAGGCAGCTCTGGGGCTTCTGGGAGGAGCTGCGGGCTCATTATAAGGACTCAGCTGCCTGGCTCACCTGGGACTTGAAGCCCGCCTATGCAGCCCTCTGCTCGTATGACACCAGGGTCTTCTGTTCTTCTTCCTCGGAGAACAGAACCACCGCAGATGGACTTGACTGGGAGGGACCTCCCTGGCCTCTCTGTTCTCCGTTGGTGACATCGGCCTAGGAGGCAGGAGTAAGGGGCCCTGGCCGCTACCCATGTCCCCTTGTGAGGACTTTTGTGAAAAACCTCCTTTCCCCGCTTCCCTTTTCTGCCTTGGAAAGCTCTTTGCAGGTTCAAAGACTCTGTAACTTAGTTCTGCAGGGAAAGTAATTGCTGAAGCTTGGTCTGTTTTCTCGGGGGTCTGAGTGACCGGTTGGGGATCTTTGGATTGGGGAGCCGGGCAGGCGTGTGTGCGTCTCAAACCCATTTGCTCGTGAAGGTGTTTCCCATGTGTCTGCTTCTTGCACAGCGTTCGGCCAGGGATGCGGGGATAAAAAGGTGGCTTTCTGCTCCTAGGATGTGGGGCGGGGGCGGGGGAGAGACTGTGACGCCTCGAGCTGCAGGGCGTCGGCCTTCCAGACTGTTGTTGGCAGGGGCCCACTTTCTCTTCTCCTTTTAAATTGTGGTAACATACACGCAACATACAATTTACCCTTTTAACCCTTTTTAAGCGTGGGGTTCAGTGGGTACATTCGCATTGCTGTGTAGCCATCAGCCCCATCCACCTCCAGACCTCTTCCGTCTGCCCAAAGTGAAGCTCTGCCCCCCTTACCCCCTGACTGCCCATAGTTGCCCTCTGTGCCCAGCCCCGGACACCCAGCATTCTACTTTCGGTGGCTCTGGATCTGGCTCTCAGGACCTCGTGTCTGTGGAATCACGCAGGGCTTGCCGTCTCGTGTCTGGGTTATTTTCCTTAGTACAGTGTCCTCATGGCTCCGTGGCAGCGTGTGCCTGAATTCCTTTCCTTTTTGTGGGTGGATAACGTTCGGTTGTGTGTTTGGACCACATTGGTGTGCCTGTTCATCTGTCGGGGGACACGTGGGCCGTTTCCACCTTTTGCTGTGAATCGTTGTGTAAAGCATTGCTGCTGTAGACTGTGGGTGTGCCGGAGAGCCTCACTCCACCCCCTGGCTTTTTAGATTTGTATCAGGGTCTTCCTGACGTTGGAAGCCGGTGTCCTGGGCCCTACTGCCTTCGTCCTCATGCAGGGCAGAGGCGGCCTTGGCCCCAGAGCTGGGTCTGTGGCTGAGTCCAGGGAGCCCACGGCGTGCCCGGCTCCGACCTCAGGGTCTCACGTTCATCATTGCATTCAGTCCTTGCGGGGGTCCTGACGTTTGAGAAGACAGGCAGAGAGGTTCCCAGATGTGTCTGCCTGCCCCGAGGCCATCGTGCCTGTCGCCTGGCTTCTCTGTCCCCCTGCCCCTCCAGGTCCCAGAATTGGAGGTGTTCAAGGTGACCTCGATTTGAACGGGGAAGTAGGTCTCTACCTCTAAGGCCTTTTCATTACACAGGAGAAGGCCTTGAAATGAAAGCAACATTGTAGATCAATGACTATTAAAAATAAATACACAAAACAGAGGAGAAAGCCTGGGCCTTGTCCTTGGAGATCACCAAGGGAGAGGCTGGTTGTGTGGTCCGTGGTGGGGGACTGTTGCCCAGCGGTCCTTAGCCAAGGGCTGGAAAGGGGGCAGATCCCAGGGCCCCCTGCACCCACCGCATGGGGGCTGGGGGCTGGAGCCTCGGGTCTGACGCAGTTGGGGCCAGTGGAAGGAACATGGTGTTGAAGGCTGAGGCTGTGAGCCCCCCGGTGTCAGGGTGACGCCTTGGCCAGTGAGACTCGAGCTACTTTCCTGGAGGGTCTCTAGCACAGGGGTGCGGTGGGGGGGGCGGCAGGGGACCTTCTCTGTTCTGTGGATGGAGGCCGCCCCACTCACTGTGGAGCCAGCCCTGCGGTCCCTGCGAAGGTTCAGGAGACTCCAGGTCTCTGGGTCCAGTTTGTTAGACTCTGCCGTGTGTTCCACTGCTCCTGAACCTGGGCATCCCCGGGCATCAGGCCAGCAGGATTCTGTCCCGTGAACTTGGCCATGGACAGCAGCGCCGCCTCTGACTCTGGGCTTGCCTGTGTGCCTGCAGGGGGGGGTCTTCACACCCAGAGTCCACAACAGGGACCCTGCCTTCTCAGACCCTGTCACTGCGATCCAAGCTGTGTCCACCCCAGCAGCCCTGGGCAAGATCTGGAAGCATCCAGAAGCTTCTGTGTCTTAGTCATGTGTTCCGAAGAGCGGTGAGAACAGCCTGGCAGGGCTTGGCCGGAACTGGGCACTCTCCGGCGTGGGCGAGGAGTTGTAGAATGTATTCTTGGTTCAGGGCATTTTTCCTCGGACTCTTTCTGGGCAACCAGCCATTTAGGAATGTTTGTTAAATGCCTTAAAAACACGAGTTGATTTCTCTTTGTTTCCACTGCCAACATGTGAGGCCATGCTAGCCCATTTATACTCACTGGTTTTGCCCTTTCTCTTTCTCTTGACAGTGAGTGACCTCCAGGAAGAAGGGAAGAATGCCATCAACTCGCCCATGTGCCCCGCCCCAGTGGAGGTCCACCCCGAAGACTCCCTGCTCGGTACTGTCGCTTCCGCCAGCTCCTTGTCCTGGGCGAGCTGCACTTCCCTGGGTGTGCGGTCAGTCTGGGAGGGGCTGACGAGGAGCCTTGTGATCAGACCTCACGCCGGGCTCTCAGCTCAAGGTCGTGTTTAGAAAAAAGTCTGCAGGAACAAAGCGAGCTTTCCCTTGTAGGTTTCGGCCTCTCTGGTTGCAAATGTCAGCTTTATTAGTATTTAAGTATGATGGGCCAAGAGAGTGGGGAGCCGACTGTCCTTGAAAAGACGGTTTGTTGCACTCACGGTTCCCCGGGTGCCAGGGGAGGGTAGCAGTGTCAGGGAAGGACGAGCAGACGCCTTTACTGTGGTTTTCACAGGACAGAGTGGGTGAGCAGAGTTCATGAGCAGGTTTAATCCGCCGGTTCGGGTAGTTTCAGGGGCCTCTGGGACACAGGAACTGCCCTGAGGAGTCTGTACCTGGTCTCAGGTGATTAGGGCAGGGGCTGTTGGCTGGGTGTGTAAGAGCCCCATGGGAGCTCAGTTAGAGAGCTGGCTGGTGCGGGGGGTGGGCTCTGGGTTGGTTGTTTGCATTGAAAGGCACTCACAGGGGACACAATTGCTGTCTTGGGAGTCAGCTGGCTCTGAGCGGGGAATCCCCGTAAGTCCCTAAGGCCCCAGGATGTCGAAGCATCTGAAAATACAGAACAGGGACTTCCCTGGTGGTCCAGTGGATAGGAATCCACCTGCCAATGCAGGGGACATGGGTTCGATCTCTGGTTGGGAGAATTCCACTTGCTGTGGAGCAGCTAAGCCCAAGAGCTACAACTGCTGAGACTTCGTGCTGCAGCTGCTGAAGCCTGCATGCCCTAGAGCCTGTAACGGGGAATTACAAGAGAACGAGGGAAGCAAGAGGAGCCATCGCAATGAGAAGCCCACACACCACAACTTGAGTAGCCCCCACGCAGCAATGAGACCCCGTGCAGCGAAAAAGAAAGACTAAGAAAGCAGTGCATACATGTCCAAAAAATTTTTTTAAATACAGAAAATCAGAAAAAGTATTAATACCTGCCCCGTCTCTATGCAAGCTGGAGGGGCCTCCCAACACCAGGGGCTTGCTGGGTGGGACCTGCCGAGTGGTCCTGGCCCTGCGCCCACCTCCCTGGGACCACGTCCCCGCCAACACTGATGAGGTGACGGCCTGGACACCTTTTTCCTTAGCGCGTGCTTTGGGATCTGATGGACCTGGAAGGCTGTCTTGGAACATTCTGCTTCTTTCCAATCCCTGGTTCAACGGGAAGTCCTGGTGAATGCCTCTGTTGTGGTTCCCAGCACAAGGCCAGGCCAGCGGGAGCTGGTGAGAAAGAAACGCAAAGGCCGTCCAGACGGCTGACCTGCAGCCAATTGCTGGGCGGGCTCGGAGATGCGTGGGTCCTCCGGGGCTTCCCCTCAGCTCTCTGAAGACCCTCTTGTGCTGTGTCCTCAGGCTGGCTGCAGCTGCTGCCCAGGCAGGTGACTCTCTCCCGGAGGAAACTGACGAGCACTGTCTGGAAATCACCCAGATCCAAAGCAGGGTTTCTCTCCCCTCCCCCGACCCTGGGTACTATGGACATTTGGAACAGCATAATTCTTTGATGTCGGGAAGACTCCTTATGCAGCTCAGTGGTAAAGAATCCACCTGCCAATGCTGGAGATGCGGGTTCGATCCCCTGGGTTGGGAAGATCCCCTGGAGAAGGAAATGGCAACCCACTCCAGTTTTCTTGCCTGGGAAATCCCTTGGGCAGAGGAGCCTGGTGGGCTACAGTCTGTGGGGTCACAAAAGAGCCGGACACGACTGAGCGACTAAACACACAGTTCTTTAATGGAGGTCTGTCCTGCGTGTTACAGGGTTTTGCTCGTACATAGTAGCAAGCTTTCTTGGTGAAGGACAACTCTTCCTCAGGTTTATTTATAGTGACTTTTCTCTGGATCTGAATCAGTGCTCCCCCAGCACCCCATCGCTTCTCCCAAAATACCAGGGTAGGTGCCCCATGGCTTCCTGGAAGATAGGCCCGCCCACCTCGGCCGTGTGCCTGGCTGCAGGGCTGCTCCGTGAGAAGACCTTGGGGGTGTCTCTGCTCTCGATCCCCCCATCCATGCAAGGGAAGCCAGCTGCCCCCACCAACGCTAACCCGTCTGTCCTTTGTCTCCACAGAGGAGAATGAGGAACGCACGGTAATCGACCCCACCTCCAGGGACGACCCCAGATTCAAGGAGCTGGTGAAGGTGAGGGTGAGCCTCCTGGTTGGGGTGTCCTGTGAGGGCAAGACTTTGGGTTCAGGCTCTTCTGGGTCAAAGGAGTGAAGCCAGGGGGCTGGTCAAGGGGCCTCAATGCTGCGTTCGGTGGACGGGATGGCTTGGAGCATCTCCCAGGGGTGCCCGGCCCCAGGGGCTCTCAGATGGCCCGCTCACCCTCCTGTGCTGTACCCAGGGACACGGGGACCCTTTTCTTAAGATTGGGAACGAGCAGCCGCAGTGAACTCTTGTAGCGCCTTGCAGACGAGATCAAGGCATTCAGATTCTGGAGCAACAGGGGCGCTCAGAGGAGGCTCTGAAAAGCGGGCCCGTGGGTCTCTCCGGACGCTCCTGCGGGTCCTCATCGGATGGTGACACCCCTGCTCTGGGCAGTGGGCAGATTCAGCCACGTCTGGACGCTCGGGGACAGGCGAGGCCAGAGGACAGCCACCTAGTTCCTGAAAGCCAGGGAAGCAAGGGTGGGGGACGGGCGCTGGCTCTGGGCTCCCTCGGGGCCGCTGCAGCCACGCGTCTCTCTCCAGGGGTCTCTCGAGCCCCGCCTCGTGGTGAGGGTTCATTGGTAGCATTAGTCAGGCTCCAAGCGCAGCTTGAACTTTGACTGCTCTGATCTCAACTTCAACAGGGCTTCAGAGGTAATCCCCCGGCTGGCAAGGGCTCCGTCCGCATCCTCACCCTGTGAGCCCCGACCCAGCAGCCTCGGGCTGGGCAGATGCCAGTTAGCACAGTGCCACTCACACATCCCATCAAAGGGGGCTCTTCAAAAGTATCTCCCCCTTAACCACTGCGGTTGGGACACAACTGCCTTTTCACGAGGGCTTCTTCAGGATAAACAGAAGCCTTGCAAGTTGTGGCTGTTTAAAACGTCGAGACAGAGAATGTCTGTTTCAGTGTGTGCGTCGTGTGCTCAGCCACTAAGCCGTGTCCCACTCTTTGCAACCCCGTGGAATGTAGCCCACCAGGCTCCTCGGTCCATGGGGTTTTTCCAGGCGGGAACACTGGAGTGGGTTGCCGTTTCCTTCTCCAGCCTGTTTTAGGGCCCATCCCAGCATGTTGGTTCTGAACGACTTAAATTGCCTCGTTTAGATTTGCCTGGTTTAGATCCCTCCCCCCGCCAAATACCACTTTGGTTTTTTCCTGAACTGAAGAATGTTGGTGAGGAATAATGACCCTGCATTTCAGCCACCATGGCGTTCTCCACGGGCAATGTGTGTAAAACGTTAGTTATTTGTTTATCTGGCTGTGTCGGGTCTCAGTTACAGCACGTGGGCTTCTCTGGTTGCGGTACGCGGGCTCAGTGGTTGTGGTGTGCGGGCTTAGTTGCTTCATGGCATGTGGGATTTCAGTTCCCCAACTGGGGATGGAGCCCCGTCTCCTGCACGGGAAGGCGGATTCTCAACCACTGGACCAGCGTGGGTGGCATTTAAGTAGGAGAAGGGGATGTTCTGTGCTTGTCAGGTTCCCCAGAGGAACCGAACCTGTGGGAGGTGGCCCTGTCTCTCTACCTCTCTCTGTCTCCATCTACCTGTCTTATCTCTCTGTCTGCCTGTGTTTCTATCTATAGCTCTGTCTCTCTATAGGGATTTATTATAAGGATCAGCTCACGTGATGCTGGAGACTGAGAAGTCCCTTAATGTGCCCTCTGCCAGTGGGGGCCCAGGAAAGTGGGTCCGAGAGGTCAGGCTACGGATGCCCCAGGCACAAAGAGGGCGGAATGTAGCCTTCCTCCACCTTTTTGTCCAGTTCAGGCCCTCCCTGGATTGCGTGCCACCCTCCCATGCTGGGGAGAGCCCCTCTCCTTTACTCAGGCCACCGAGTCAAAAGCCGATCTCTTCCCGGAGACCCCAGCACAGACACACCCAGAACAAATGTTTCATCAGCTGCCTTGGCATCCATCCTGGCCAAGCTGATACTTAAAATGAACCATCACGTGCCCGCTCTGATTTTTTCCTTCTTTGACATTTGAGCAAAGCTTGACAGCCCGTGAGCATCAACTCCTTGAAACAAGTCCCAGGGAGCTGGGTATCATCCTTAAATCCACACTGGGGCTCAGAGAGAAGTAACTCCCCGCCTCCGCCCCAGGTGATCCTGTGAACCGGTGTGAAGTGTCCAATCTTGAATGAGTCTGTCCATTTGAGGCCTCATCTCCGCCCTGGCTGGGGGTCGGGGAGCTGCGCTGGACCCCAGGGATGCAAGACAAACAAGCCACTTCCCTGCTTTATGGGATCCAGAGCTGCTTCCTGCCCCTTCCAGGTTTGCTCAGCCTCACCCGCCTCTGCTTTGCCTCCTAAGACCGCAGGCAGTTTTGGCCTCTTTGGGGTGAACGCTGGGCAGCTGTGTGTCCTTGGTCAGCCCACACGGAGTGACCACAGCATCTCTGCATCCAGGGCCAGCCCGACGGGGTCCCGAGGAGGCTTTGGCAGCTCCACGTCCCCCAGATTCCCAGTTCAGGTACAGGCCCATGTCTGGGGTGTACAGTGTGCCAACTGGAGGGGCTGGGGGTGTGGGGCATTAATACCTTGAGGGGCAAAGGAGGACTAAAGACCGGAAAGGGTGGGGAATATCCTCTTCTCCGTCTCTTACCCGATGGGCAGTTCTGAGAGCCCACTCCTCCCAGACACTGGTCCTCTCCTGCCCGCCAAGGTCCCCATGTAAACCAGGATGCTTTGTTGGGCAGAACGTGCCAGGGGCTTGGAGATCACCCCCCAGAGCAGCTCTTGGGACCCCACCACGTGCCTGGCCTCTGCGCCTGCAGCCTCTTGCCTGGAGCGCTATTTTTCAGCCTTTGGTTTTCTCTTGACTTTTCCTCCGCAGGGATGGGTTCTCTGGCTCCCTCTTTGCCTGTGCCGCCCCACCCGCCACGTTCTTGCCCTCTTTGCCTCAAATTTCTGTTGCCTGAAACACTTGCCTGTTTATTTGTTTGGTTTTGTTCTTTCTCCTCCCTCTAGAACGTGCCCCCAGCCATCAAGGACTGTCACTGTTTTGCTCCCCGCTGAATCCTGGTGCCCTGAGGTCACCGCGCACCGTGGTGCTGACTGGGGAGCTGGGCTGCTGGCTGGTTGTGAGGGTCTGCATCAGGACCACCCGGGGGAGGGTGCAGCCCAGCCCATGGGCAGGACAGGCCTTTTGCCTCAGTTCAGACCTCCAGGATCCGAATCTTGAGAAGGCGAGCTCTGGGATGAGGGGGCAAGGGCTGGGGGGACCTATGGATACTGGTGCAGGTGGTTCACCAGGAGCCCTGGGGAGCCAGGTGAGGGGGCGGATGGCCAGGCCTGGTGGTGCAGACAGACCTCTGTCCACTTTGCCTGTGTGATCCTTACTGCTTTTCAGAATGCCCATCTTGCACTGTGTGTGGGTACTAAGTTGCTTCAGTCGTGTCTGACTCTGAGACCCCATGGACTGTAGCCCGCCAGGCTCCTCTGTCCATGGGATTCTCCAGGCAAGAACACTGGAGTGGGTTGCCATGCCCTCCTCCAGGGGATCTTCCTAACTCAGGGATCCAACCCACCTCTCTTACGTCTCCTGCATTGGCAGGCAGGTTCTTTACCACTAGCGCCACCTGGGAAGCCCTAGACTCTGATTATCCAGGCTTCTGGTTGATGAAATCTGAGCAGGTCCCAGCACAGGCTGCCTCCTAGGGACCTCTGCTGGGATTCGGCCTGGAAGCGGTTGTTTTCGGTGCCGGGCTTGAACCACGTGCAGGCCTGAGCAGGTCAGGGTGAGGTCTGGCTGACCTCCTGACAGCTGGCCACATCCCAGCCATGGGACCAGCGGGACCTTTGAGAGGAAGCACAGACTCCTTGCTTTTTCTCTGTTTTCCATCACCTGCACTTTTTAACCTCTCGTCTGGGCCGCTGTCCTGTCTCTCTCTGTCAACTTAGCCTCTCTGAACCTCCCTCTTCCGGGCTGTCACCATTTAAAACATATGAGCTGCTCTCTGCTTCCCGTGAAACAAACCAACCAACAAGCCCACCAGGATCTGGCTAAGCCGGGCGTTAAGAGTGAGGTGGTTCGTTGAAGCACCGTCTTTGAGCACCTACTGTGTATGACGCAGTGTGAAGGGGTGGGCGTGGTGGGCTCTGGAGTCGGCTTCCTGGATTCAAATCCCGGTTCGGATTGCAGTAGGAGAACCGTTGTGCCCATCCACACGCATGGGAGTGACATCGGATGCTACGTGCTTGCTGTCTGGAGGGTGCTGTGTTGGGCGCTGGAACGTGGGTGTGAACAGGGCCGAGCCGGGAGGGAGGCACACGGGCAGGTCTGTGGTTCAAATTTAGAAGTGAGTGTCCTGCGGGTTTGAGAAAGACTTCTCCTGTCTCCTCTCTGCACGGGTTTCATCCTGCCGTCCTTTGAGCTGGCGTCCTCCAGGAGTGCCCTGACTCTCTTACAGGGTGAATAGCTGGTGCTTCCCCGGGGAGGATAGCAGTTTACAGATGAGATCCTTTGTATTTTTAATGATCCTCGGAAGAAGGAATGGCAGTTCTTGTGCTTTCCAGAGTAAATCGCCAGAGAGGGGCCTCCACCCTGGTGGCTGCGTTGGTCCAAGGCTGGCAGGCGGTGTCGTCCCTGGGGTTGGCATTTCTCCCCAGGAGCAGATCTCCCGTCTCATCTCCCTGTTTATTGGACAAGACTCTTCTGGGTTATTAAGTTCTGTTTGCTCCCTCCTTTCGCCCCTAAGAAGAAAGTCAGCTGCACAAGGATGGTCTTCTGGGCAGAAGACGATGCCATCCTCGCTGGGCAGAGATGCCTGGTGATGTGTCTGCAGGTTGTAATGAGCCTGAATCCTCAGTGAGTTAAGCCATGACAAGCGTATTTGGAAGTGATTAAAACATAACTGTCATAGCTTTGGGGGAGACAGGCTGCAGGTCCTGATTATCATTCAGACAGAACTCAGGGAAGTAATTTTTTATTCTAGTTTAAGCAAGCTTGTGGAAGGTCCATGCAAAGAGCCCTGTGCCCAGGGCACCATTAATATCACGTCCTAGACACGTGCCTGCGGGAGTCGGGGTTTGCAAATGAGTACATCTCGAAAACATAAGGACGGCTGCCACCTTTAAAAAGTCTTTTGTGAGATGGAGGACTGAGACGGGCGACCTGGACGGTACAAGGAGAAGGTGACTGGTGGTGGCCGGGGTCACTGCACCTCTGCTGGGTGGCAGTGAAGTGGGGCGGCTGGTCTGCTTTTGCTTCTCAGAGCTGACCTCTGTGGCTTGTTGGGTGAAATTTGACTTTTATCCCTTTTCTGTCTCGGTTTCGTATTTGCACTTTGACCAGGTCAGAGATCCAGATGGGAATTTTTGAAGTTTTCGTCTCTTCATAGCAGAGACATCTCTGTGTGTTTTCCGACAGGTCTGCGTCCTGGGTGAGGCAAAGGTCTGCGTGCCCGAGAGACCTTTCGGTCTGGAGGCAGCTCTTCAGTTGGTTTGAGAACCTTCGAGGTTCTGTTCCTAGTCTCCCTCCTGGGGTGATGGCTTTGAGCGGGCTGGCGGTCCAGCTGGGGAGACGGACATGTCCAGGGACGAATGAATATGTGACCTGGTGGTGTGAGCACTTGGGAGGAACCTAAAGCAAGAAGCGGGGTGGTTTCCTCTCCCTTCTGTTTTCGGTGGGGTGGCTGAGGGTGGGCATTTGAGTGGAGACCTGCTGTTTGGTACCTAGGGTGGCACCAAGTGCAGAGACCCCATTGGAAACACGTGCAGGCAGATATGAGGGCGAACGAGGGAGGCAGAATGGACTTCGACAGCAAGGACGAGGGTGGTCAGAGGTGGGATCAGAGAGGTGGCGGAAGGTGAATCTGGGTTTGACTCTCAGTGGGTGGAGGTGTGGTGGGGCAGGAACCAGCGCCCTCTGGTGGCTGTGAGAGGACCAGCAAGCATCTGCGACCCACGTGAGACAGAGACTGGGTCGCGTTTGTAGCTTAAACACCTCGGACGGTGTCTACATGTGCTAGGTGCTGCTGGTTATGCTGAGTAAATCAGAAAGGGGCTTCTGACACGCAGAGAGCTCCAGGGCTGGTGACAGTAACATTGGTGAGATCGCCGAGGTTTATGACCCCTGCAGAGGCAGATGCTAACACCTGCGTTCTAGAGATTAGCTTCTTAATAACAGGTGTACTGAGGTAGAATTCCCGTACTGCACAATTCAGTGGTTGTTGGTGTCCTCCCAGAGTTGTCCAACCATCACCTCTATCAATCGAGGACTTTTCATCACCCCCAGAAAGAAACCCCATATCCATCAGCACTCAGTCCTGAATCCCCCTTCCTGGCCACTGGCAACCACTTTGTCTCTATAGCATTCTCCCGTCTCTGTAATTTTCATATTCTGGGTATTTCATTTAGGGGGAATCATACAATATGTGGCTTTTGTGTCTGGCCTCTTTGATTTGGCATCGTGTTTTTTAAGATGCATCTGTGTTGTAGCATGTGTCCAAACTCCGTTCCTTTTTTATGGCTGAATAACATTCCATCATATGGATATATCATGGGCTTCCCTAGAGGCTCAGATGGTAAAGAATCTGCCTGCAATGCAGGAGACCTGGTTTCAGTCCCTTTTAGGGAAGATCCCCTGGAGAAGGGCATGGCAACCCTCTCCAGTATTCTTGCTTGGAGAATCCCAGGGACAGAGGAGCTGGGTGGGCTATGGTCCATAGAGTCGCAAAGAGTTGGACATCCATTCTGAGTTGATTTCTGCATGTGGTATAAAGGAAGGGTTCAGTTTCATTCTTTCACATGTGGATATCCCGTTGTCCCAGCACCATTTGTTAAAAAGACCGTTCTCTCCCCATTGAATTGTCTCAGCCCTCTCACGGATTATCAGTTGACTGTAACATGAGGTTTATTTCTGGCTCCCATTTCTGTTTCACTGACCTCTGTGTCACGTTTTGGTATTCTAGCTTTGTAGGAAGATTTGAAATCAGGAAGTGTGAGTTCTTCAATTTTGTTCTTCTTTCTCAAGATTGTTTTGGCTTTTTGGGGTCTCTTGACTTTCCATTTGCATTTTAGGATTTGCTTGTCAGTTTCGGCAGAGAAGCCATCTGGATAGTGATTAATTTTTATAAATGGCATCTATTATTATTCTTTCTAATTACCGAAGAATATATACTGCTGAAAACCCGGAAGATGTAAAAATCAAACAGAAGGCAGTGGCAATTGTTTAATTTGCATCCCTACAGGCTTTTTTTTCTTGTGCATTCGGCTTTTTCCACACAAAATTTGGCATCGCTTCTGAGCTAGAAAATGTCTAGGAGCACATTTGGACTGGCACCTTGGGAGAAACTTCTGGAAAGGAAGTTGCCAGGTCACATAGAACACAGGGGGATAAGAACTGATTTGTCTTCTTTTCAGTGAAGATTCTGAAGCCCCAGAGAGGTGAAGTGACTGGCTCCAGGTCACACAGCAAACACCCCAGTGGAGCTGGGTCTCGAGTGCAGACCCCAGACATCAGCAGTGCACGGTTTTTACAGGGAGTACTGTTGTGGTCTGTGAGGCTCGTGCTTGGCTTTGTGATAGTGGATTGCTGGTTGTATTAGTTTTCTATTGCTGTGTACATTAATTTTTACCAATTCAGTGGCCTAAAGCAACATCTATTAGTTAGCCCATAGTTCTGAGGTCCAGGAATCAGTGTGGTTGGCCGGGTCCTCTGCTCAGGGTCTCCTGAGGCTGAAATCAGGGTGCCAGTCGCACTGAGTGCTTTACTGGAGGCTCTGGGGTGGCGGAAGTCGACTCTGCTCCTGCAGACACCCACCTCACTCTCCAGTCACAGCCGGCGTTCCCCTTCCTGGATCCCTCTATGGCTTCTGGGTCTCTGACCTCTGGAACCAAAGTCAGAGGGCTCCCCTGATGAGGTCAGGCCCTTGGACAATCTCTGTTTCTTGAGGTCAGCTGTCCCATAACAGCCTGATCACAGGGTACAGTCCCATCATTGCGCTGTCCGAGGGATCCTATGGGCCTGACCATTGAGGTCTTAGGGGGCACTTTAAACTTCTGCCTACGAAATCTTTTAAATTGTTAGCCAAAAGTGATCAACCACCTTTGGAGCCTCATTAGCCGTCCCTGCTTACCTGGGCTTCCCAGTGGTAAAGAACCCACCTGCTATTGCAGGAGACCCAAGAGATGTGGGTTTGATCCCTGGGTTAGGAAGATCCCCTGGAGGAGGAAATGGCAACCCACTCCAGTATTCCTGCCTGGGAAATCCCATGGACCACAGCCTGGCGAGCTACAGTCCACGGGGTCGCAAAAGAGTTGGACAGGACTGTGACTGAGTCACTCAGTCACACTGCTCACTCAGTGTGACTGAGCAGGCACACACACCTGGTATTTATAGCATCTGTCGGGCTTTGCTGGGTGCTGTGGGGGGCAGTTTGAGATAGCAGACGGGGGTCCCTGGCCCCAGGGGCTTCCAGTCTCTCTGAGGCAGCTGTGAGGGCCCAAGGAAGGGCAGGGAGTTCAGGAGGAAGGGAAAGCTGCTCAGGCAGGGGATCGGCGGGTGAGAAGCAGGGAGAACTGGGGGGGAATCCCTCTGACCGGAGTGAAGCCGGAAGGGGGGCTTCGGAGACCAAAAAGGGGGTTAGGATCCCTAAGCCTGCACTTACTTTTATGCCTTAAATTTAAATCATATACTTTGCTAAAAAATTACAAGCCAATGAAATCTCATTAAGTGTCCAGAAAAGGCCCCATGGACTCATAGACACAAGAGTCTTGGGTTCGGGGGTCTGGACGCTGGGTATTCAGCCTCTGAGAGCCACCGCCGGTGACCTGCTGGGTCTCGGGTCTTAGGGGGAAAAGCGTGGTGTTTGGAATTGTGCCCCTGGTCCGGTGGCAGCGTGGCCAAGCTGTGGTTGTCTGGGACTCCAGCCCAGCGTGGAGGCTGTTTGGTGGCCTCTCCATGGGCTCCGGCCCCTCCAACCTCCCTGCTGGGTCCACGCTGCGACAGCAGATCGCTCCTCCGTGGCCGGGATCTCACCACCCGGATGCCAGGCCTGCCTGCTCCCGCCCCCCCAGGGGCCCACTTTCTGTTCAGCCATTTCCTATCCTGCCCTTGAAAGCTGCTTCCTCTGATCCTGGGGCCCTGTGACCCCTCAGGTCAGCCTTCTTCATGATGCCTGGTGCTCACCCTTCATCTCTGTCCCCCGGCTGGACCTGCACTCCCGGAGCGAGGAGGGGGCCAGTTGAGCCTCCTTTGGCCCCATGGCCTGGCACAAGAAAGGCCCTCAGTGCCGGCCCTTGAGCTGGTCCAATGTGACTGCTTGGCTCTGGTGCTGTTGTTCAGTCGCTCAGTCGTGCCCGACTCTTTGCGACCCCATGGACCACAGCACGCCAGGCTCCCCTGTCCTTCCGCATCTCTGAGCGTTTGCTCAGATTCACGTCCACTGAGTTGATGATGCCACCCTCTGCCCTCTCTAGCCCCAAACTCTGCCTAATTTTTTTCAGGAGACTATTTTTTAGAACCGTTTTCAATTTACAGAAAAATAGCAAAGATAGTGTAAGAGTTCCCATATTTCCACACCCAATTTACCCCTGTTATTAACATCTTAGATCAACATGGTACATTTGTTGTATTAATGAACCAGCATGAATACATTACTGTTAACTAATGCCCACCATTTATTCCAGTTTCCTTAGTGCTTAGCAGATATACTTTTTCTGGTCCCGTCTAGGATCCCACATGACGTTAGTCATCCTGCCTCCTTAGCTCCTCTGGGAGTGACAGTTTCTCAGGCTTGCCTTGTTTTTGATAACCATGTTGCTTTTGAGGAGGGCCAGGCAGGGGTTTTGTAGGATGTCTTCCTATTAGGTTTAGTCTGATGTTTTTCTCAGAGTCATGGGTTTGGGGCGGGAGACCACAGAGGTGAAGGTCCCTCATCTCGTCCCACCAGGGCACGTGTGACAACATGACTGACCCTGTAATGTTGACCTGGTCACCTGGCCGAGCTGTGCCTGTCAGGCCTGTCCACTGTATTCTGACGTGTATGTGTGATTGCTCAGTCACCTCCAACCCTTTGCGACCCCATGGGCTGCAGCCTGCCCGGCTCCCCTGTCCATGGAATTTTCCAGGCAAGAATATTGGAGTGGGTTGCCATTTCCTGACCCAGGGATCAAACTCACGTCTCTTGCGTCTCCTACGCTGGCAGGTGGGCTCTTTACCTCTGGTGGCTGAGATGGCAAAGAATCTGCCCGCAGTGTGGGAGATCTGGGTTCGATCCCTGGGTCGGGAAGATCCCCTGGAGAAGGAAATAGCAACCCACTCCAGGACTCTTGCCTGGAGAATTCCATGGACAGAGGAGCCGGGCAGGCTACAGTCTGTGGGGTCTCAAAGATTTGGACACGACTGAATGACCAACACACGGTTCTGACTTATTTTTCTCCATAACGTCGATCATAGCCTGACAGTGTGTGCATTTGTTTGTCTTGTAATGTCTGATTGAAAGAGAAGATCCTCAAGGATAGAGTCCTCACCTGATTCATTCCCAGAGCCTGGCACGTAGTAGATGCTCAGTAAGTTAACTGACGGGCTCGGCCTGCCACACAGTGGGTGCTCAGCAGGTTAACTGACTGGCACACAGTGGGTGCTCAGCAGGTTGACTGACGGGCTGGGCCCGGCACACAGTGGGTGCTCAGCAGGTTAACTGATGGACTCAGTGCCAGGCGGTGAGCACTGGGTGCTGGAGACAGAGCCACAGACAAGAGGTCATAGTTTCTGCCCTCATGGAACGTCAAGTCCAGCAGGGAGATAGTTACAAATGAAGTTGTGTTCTCACTGCAAACGTGAACAGGTTTGGGGAAAGGCCCTTGAGTGCAGTGAGAGCCATGTTGGGGAATGTGGCCTGGGTGGGGTGTGTGGGGAGTGCTCAGAGGATGATCACGGAGCTTGAGACCTGATGGATGAGTGAGAGCTGGCCAGCCAGTGAGGGAGGCAGGAGGAGGTGCATTCAGGCTGCAAGGATTAGCGTGTGCAAAAGCCTGGGGCGAGAGGAGCTTGGGGATCTGAAGAGCACCAGCGAGGAGGCAGCATGCTTGGGGATCTGAAGAGCACCAGCGAGGAGGCAGCATGCTTGGGGATCTGAAGAGCACCAGCGAGGAGGCAGCATGCTTGGTCGGTGGGGCTGTGGCAATGGCCTAGGGAGGTGGTTTGGACGAAGGTGGTGGGAGAGGAGACGGTGAGAAGTGGATGCAGTCAGGAAGTGGGATGAAGGAATGAAGGGGTGGAATCCAGGCTCCTGAAGCTGGAGCACAGTATTCTGTTTGCTTCTCAGATAAGGAAGAGATTTGGGAGTCGGTGGGGGGGAGCAGCAGATTCAGTCAGAGATGCTCATGAAACACACCAGCAGAGGATGGGGCAGAGATGGGGCTGGACCTTTAGGGGGTTACTGGGACCGGGAGGGAAGCATTGAACGTCATGGGATGGCATGAGCTGGCCTTGGAAGAGAATGGAGAGGAGCTGTCCAGGGCTATTTCCTTTGAAGATCCGGACGATCGGAAGGTGTCATGGGGACCCCCCAAACACACACACACACACACACACACACACACACACACACACAAGCACACTGAGAAGGTGGTCAGAGAGGAGGCGGGAGCTGGGTGATGGGAGAAGGATGCTGGAGGCGGGGAGAGAAGGCCGCTGGGCGGGGATGTCCGGCTCCCAGCCTCCCAGGCCGATGCTCCCTCCCTGAAGAAGGCGGATGGAGGAGGGCTGCAGCATGGGGCCACCTCCCTCCCACCCCCCTGCTGGGGTGGCTTTGGCAGAACCAGGATGCCACAGGGCTGCGCACCTCTTTCTTCCTCCCATCCTCCCTTTAATTTACTTTTACTTCTATTTCATGGGATTGTGTGTCTGATTTAATATTTCTGAGTTAGAGGGAAAATAGAACATACCCCACAGAAATTTGCTTTGTGGCCGGTTTTGCAGATGGCGTGGTATCAGAGGGTGACGGAGGACACTTTAGGCTGGATTTGTGTTCTTTCCGTTTCTCTCTGAGAGGACCAATCAGTGCCCATCTCCAGGAGGTCATTGGGACCAATTAGACAGTTTTATGGTTTTGCTCCACAGGGAAGCCGTGGACTACATACATTTTTGATCAAGTCTGTTCAGGGCATCGCTTTCATTTTGAGGAGAAGTGCCTTAAACAGCATCGGCCAAATGAGATTCTGTTCAGTGGGAATCCTGTGTCTCCTCTTCACAACTCTCTTCACAGTTGAAACTGTCTTCTTTTATGATATAGTAAACTCTGTGAATTGAAGGCAAGCTTGTTGAGAAAAGGCTGGTCTAGAGAAATCAACACGTGTGTTCACGTAAAGCTTGCACGCCCGTGTTCGTTGTAGCTCAGCTGACACCAGGCCCAAAGGGGTGACAAGCCCATCACCTGGTGAATGAATCCGTTAAGTGTGTCTCTCTGAGCAATGGACTGTGACTCAGCCGTAAGAAGGAGAGAGGCCCCGGCATGTGCCACAACGTGGGTGAACCTTGAAAACATCGTGCTAAAGGAGAGAAGGAGAAGGTGATAGCACCCCACTCCAGTGTTCTTGCCTGGAGAATCCCATGGACAGAGGAGCCTGGTGGGCTGCTGTCCATGGGGTCGTATAGAGTCGGACACAACTGAAGCGACTTAGCAGCAGCAGCAGCAAGGGAAAGAAGTCCGACACGAAAGATCACATGCGATGCGGTTCCCTTTCATACAAAGGATCCAGAAAAGGCAGAACCCTCGAGAGAGCAGTTTTGTGGTTGGGAGGAGCTGGTCGGGGGTGTGTGGAAGGAGGAGTGACTGCTGATGGTACGGGGTTTCCTTTGGATGGAACTGTCCTTCAGAGGGCGATGTGCCCGTTGTACAACTTTGTGAGTCTACTGACAACCGCCGAGTCGCACGTTTTAAAAGGGTGCGTTGTGTGGAATGTGACTTCTGTCTCAGGAAAGCCTTAGAAAAGTAGTGTGCCCCTGGGAGCCGGTTCTCAGAGCCGTAAGTAGCGGCCACTCGGGATCCCCTGCTCTTTGTAGCTTTAGGTCCGTGTGGTTTTGACGCGGATATTAAGGGCAGGACTGGTGTGGACATTTTATGGCTCGCTGGCCTGCCTCGGGCCGTGTGTGTTACTGATGGTTCCTCATTTGCTCCCCTTGCCTCCCACATTGTGGTGAATACCATCATCTCCTTCGGCTGAGTTTTCGCACACACCCAAGTCCCCCTCTGGGAGGCAGCTAGTTTCCCTCCAGTGCCACCCTCTGCCCGGCCTCCTGTGAATCCCGCGGGACCCCCTGCAGCCTGGTGGGGTGGGGGGTGCAGAGAGCAGCTGGCCTCTCCCCTTGGACTCGCCCGGTGCCTGACCTGGGGGCGTCTCCCCCTCTGCATGCACTCTAGTCACTGCCCCTCCAGGCACCAGCGAGGCCGTAACGCCTGTCCCCCCGCAGGTCCTCATCGACTGGATCAACGACGTGCTGGTGGAGGAGAGGATCATCGTGAAGCAGCTGGACGAGGACCTGTACGATGGGCAGGTGCTGCAGAAGCTGCTGGGTGAGTCCCCGGGAGGGGTGGCCCCGGAGCTGGACCACGCCATGCTCTACGTGGCGACATCAGTCACTTGTCCATAAGCTGTGGGCCTGAGCCCTCGGCTCCCAGGTGGCGTCCCTGGGCCTTCAGCTTCGATTGGGCTCCAGGTCCCCTCTCTCGGGTCCCCGTGAGGGTGGCCGGGAGGATTCAGTGTTCCCTTGTCCACTGGGACTCACCTCCTAGTGGTCCATCGCAGCCCTGGTGGGGTGCAGACCTGCTCTCTGGGCTCATCTACTCACTCTCCTTGCCCCTTAATGACCCCACAGATATGTGCTGTCCTGTGCAGGGGTCTCCCCACAAACCACCTGGAGGGTCACTCCTTCCAGGCGGGACCAGTACTGGGGTGGGGTCACGTTTTGCTCCGCAGGGATGTTCTGGGGGCAGAGGGGTCTGAATCAGGGACCTGGGATTTAGGGGGTGCTTTTGGTGTGGGAGATCCTGAGGGAAAGAAGACTGATGGGGAGGGGGCTGACCCTGGACCTGCAGGATGCAGCCTCTGCAGCTGCCCGGGTCGTGGACTCGGCTCAGCCTCTGCGTCCTTCCTCAAGCCCGGTCCCCACGGGCTGGTTTGCACACTCTGCACAGCAGTGCTTACAGACAGTGTGATCTTGCGTTGGGGGGGGGGTGGGGGAGGCCTGAGAGGCCGTGGGGACTTTGTCAGGTACCCGGCTCTGAAGACGTGGTGTCCTTGTTCGGTCAGTCCTTGGAAAGCATGTGAGGAAGGAGAAGGTGTGTCTCTTCTGGTTGTTCCTTCATTTGCTGAATGAACACCTTTTCACCCACAGGGTGGCGGGTGTGGAGACTCAGTGGTGATAAGAGAGGAAGGTCCCCATGCCCCACCACCGATGCCTGTTCTGCCAGAGGGGAGAAAGAGAACCATTGTGAACACAAATTGATGCTCTAAGACACAAATTGACGGTCTAAGACAATGCCTGTGATGTCCCTGGAAGTCCACTCATTAGGGCTCCGTGTTTCCACTGCAGGGCGTGTGGGTTCCATCCCTGGTCTGGGAACTAAGATCCTACCAGCCGCATGGTGTGGGCACAACAGAGAGAGAGTGCCAAGCTCTATGGAGAGAATCAGAGAGGTTTACAAGGGGCGGAGCTGGGTGGGCTGGAAAGGCTGGGCGGTCTGGGGCAGCCCCCAGGGGAGCTGACATCCCAGCCGACTTCTGCACCAGTTGGCATGGAAAGAATCTTCCGGGCCCGGACTCTGAAGAGAGGAGGAGTCTGTAGTGTTTAAAGAGCAGTGGAAGAAGGCTGCAGGAGGCGGCAGTGGATAGACCACGTGCCCTGGTGAACAGAGGCTTTTATTACACATGGCAGGAAGCCACCTGAGGATGTGAGCAGGGCCGTGATGAGATCGCAGTTTGTGCTTTAAAAGGTTGCTTGGGCTTCTGAGTGCAGGGCTTCAGAACGGCAGGGAGCAGGGTCAGGAGGGGAAGACGGGGGAGTCGGTCAGAGCGCTGACACAGCGCCCTGGGCGTTGGTTGGGGTGGTTCGGTGTGGGGTGGAAGTAGAGGATATGTTGGAGGTTAAAGCTGCCAGAGACATGAACACTGATGGCCAGGATTGTGGCCTGAGCAACCGGTGAACGAGAAAGCCCTCAGGAGTAGCGAGGAGGGGTGGGGATGGGGAGGCTGCTGTGCCATCTGCCAGGGCTGAGATGCCCATCCTACCCAGGCCAACCACAGGGAAAGAGTGGAGGCGGGCACGGCTGAGATGGTTAATACCATGGGACCAGGTGCCCCCACTCGCAGGGAGTGTCCAGATTCAGTGTTTGGCTGAACCCCCTGGACCAAGGATTAAACCTCTGTTTGGCTAAACAGAGAGCGCACCTCTTAGAACGAACTTCTTTGGCGTAAGAGCAAATCTGAATCGTTGTCAAGATTGTTTAGACACTGTCACCATTTGATTATTAAAATGCTGGTTGGAGCTTTGTTTTTTCATGCTGATCGTCGGTACAGCGGTTCTCAGCGCGTCGCGTGCTATGTTGCTCTCGAGGCCGTTGAAATGGACATCTGTGTTGATAGACGCTTACTTTCAGCAGAGGACGGAGGAGGGTGTGGGTCTTGGGCTGACCCTGTCCACCACAGCTGGTGGTGAAGCTGCCCAGGCTCATCAGCCTCCTTCCTTCCTTCTCTATGTAAAGACCTAGCTTCCCCCTGACTCCTGGACTTGAAGACTTAGCTGTTGGTGATGATGCTGCTTTATTGAAATAGTCCTTTGAACCTCTGCTTTATTCACTGCCCAAAGAACATACTTTCTAATATTTTCATAAGCAGACATAAAAGTGTGGTGCTCACTCACTCTTCTGTTTCTGATTCCTTTTGCACGCAGCCATGGCTTCACTCACTCAGCCACTTGACGAAATTGTGTCCCTAAGCCTTAGATCTAACGATGTGATCCTGGGAGTCTGGCTCTCAAGGTGCCTCCGCATCTCAGCCGTAGATGCCGGGAAAGGGTGCCAGCACCCTCTCTGGAGTAGGGCCACAGCCGCGTCTGAGAGGAGGTAACCCGTAGGAAGTCCTTGTCTGCTCAAGGCACACCCTTTGGGTCCCCTCTTCTGTTGGTCTCAGCAAATGCGAGACTTGCTCCAAAGGGGCTGTGATGTCCGTGAGCCCTGCTGCATCCGTTTTGTTATCTGTAATGTATAACAAGAGGTCGGCATTGGCTCAGGCAGCCTTTTTAGTCCCAAGGAGCTGCAGCTCCATCCTGTTTCACTATCTTGCATAAGTGCTCCTTGATAAGGCAGTTCTGAAATCTCCTGGGTGTCAAGTGGTTTGACACACCACTTTGTTTGAAGAAGAGAACAATGGAGGAGACTGTCCAGATATTAACGGAACTTCACAAGGTCTTGCCGGGTCATGTTAATGATGCTGTTGCGCTGATGAGGTGCGGTAGAAACCAACGGGATCACTGACCCTGGGGCCCAGGGCTGCCAGCAGCAACACTGATGGAGGCTCTGAGCTCTTTGCTTTCCAAAGACAGAAAGCTAAAACTTGACCTTGGCTGAAAGTCAAGGCCAAAACCTGATTTCTGGGCTTGGTAAAGAATCTGCCTGCAATGTGAGAGACGTGGGGTCCATCCCTGGGTCGGGAAGATCTCCTGGAGAAGGGATAGGCTACCCACTCCAGGATTCTTGGGCTTCCCTTGTGGCTCAGCTGGTAAAGAATCCGCCTGCAATGCGGGAGACCTGGGTTCTATCCCTGGGTTGGGAAGATCCCCTGGAGAAGGGAAAGGCTACCCACTGCAGTATTCTGACCTGGAGAATTTCATGGACTGTATAACCCATGAAATCACAAAGAGTGGGACAAGACTGAGCGACTTTCACTCACTCTGTAGAGAGAAGAGGTCTGGGGACAGAGCCCTGGGGCGGGGGGGGGCGCGGGGGGGGCGGCAGGGGGCTCTGTGGTCAGAGGAGGCACCAGGACAGGATTCTGAAAGGTGCAGCCAGGAGCGGGGAGGAGCCAGGGGGAGGGAGATGAGGACAGACAGCAGACCCAGCTGTGGGTCACCACTAGGCCCGTCCCTCTCCCTAAGAGTGGATTCCGGGAGCAGCTGCCAGACCCTCTGCCAGGGCAGGTTCCAGGTGGTGTCACTCCTGCATGGGCAGTGTTGTCCGAGGGGACCACCTGTGGGCAGTGAGGGGCCCCCGGGCTGGCTGCCGTCCTGCTCGGACTCAGGGTCTCCCCTCTCCTGGAGGAAAGGCAGGCACCTCGTCCCTTAATAAGTATCCAGAGCCCTGTATTCACCCATGTTTTCCTGCCCCCTCAAGAGCCCACCCCGTCTTCCTCTGGCTCTTCCCAGGCTCTGGAGAGAGGGGTCCTGGCCACGCCAAAGCCCTGAGCCACTCCTGCAAACCCCATCAGTGGGCAGATGGATGCGGGTGATACGGGCGGCCAAGGACCTCTTCTGTCCCACAAGGGGGAGTTTCCTGAGACGTGGCTGCAGGCAGCATCAGCCTCAACCAACTGCCTTGTTTCCTGTTATCGACTGAGCTGTGTCCCCCCTGAAGTCATAAGACCTCAGAATGGGACTGTATTTGGAGACAGCATCTTTGTAGTTAAAGTGAGGTCACTGGGGTGGGCCCTAAACCCTTCAGACTGGTGTCCTTTTAGGAAGAGGAGAGGAGGATGCATACACACACAGAGGGAAGGCCAGGTGAGGATGTCTGCAAGCCGACATCCTTGAGAAGCCTCAGAGGAGACTGACTCTGTTGACACCTTGATCTTGGACTTCTAGCCTCTGGGACGGTGTGGAAGTAACTCCACGTTTAAGTCACCCATCCCGCGGTGCTTTGTGACGGCAGCTCTAGCGGGCCCCTGCCCTTTCCTTCCCTTCTCCATCGACGGCCTCTCCTCCCCCGGGACGTTCCGTCTGCAGGTTTGGCTGGAAGGGACCGCAGAGACGTGCCCGGCTCCCCGTTTCTCCCTGGTGGGCGAGGCTGTCTGCAGCCCTGCTTCCTTCCCCAGGGGCCTCTGCTCCCTCCTGTCCCTGGCTGTTGAGCGCCTGGGGACCTTCTGTGTATTTTCAGGGTGGGGGGTCATATGGACAACCTGGAGGAGAAAACAGCAACCCACTCCAGTATTCTTGCTGGGAAAACCCCGTGGACAGAGGACCCTGGCAGGCTACAGCCTGGCAGAGTCCATGGGGGTCATAGAGAGTCGGACCAACAGAGCAAGTGAGCACGCATGTGGACAGACAGCGGTGGGTTATTCAGCTCAGACCTATTAGATACAGATGCGGGGAGATGAAAAGGCGTAAACGGAATCACTTCCGTCCTCGGTTGAGCTGCTTCGTTTTGCCTCCGGCACAGCCTGCCCTACACGAGCCGATGCCCTTCAGGTGTGGCTGACCCCCCCATGACCCCCCGTTAGAGCCCTCTCTGGTCTGTGCTGCCTCCGGCCCTAGGACCTCACCTGGACATGGCCGGTGCTCAGTAACTCTTCTGTAAATGAATGAATGAATGAGTGAAGACGTGTCCTGAGCCCAGCAGGTATTGCTGTGTCATCGTAGAATCCTGAAGGGGGCTATTAAACTGCTTCTTCTTGTGCCGGTTGAGGGAGGGGAGGGTGTGGGGAGACCATGTTGAAGTAGCAGGGGCCTCCAGAGAAGACGCCTTAAACGAACCTTGCTAGGGACCACTCGCCAAATAGAAGCCCTACCTGTGCCTGGCCTGGATGCGACGGCCTTTGCACCTCCCTCCACCAGTGCCACCGCCCCCGGCACCTCCGTGCCCAAGGCTCACAGTGCGTCAGGCTCTGTGCCCAGCACTTTCTCATCACCATCCAGGTTCCTGATCTCATTATGTCCTGTGATGTCCTGTCTGTTGCTTTGCAGAGGCGACCTATCGGGGAACCCCCGAGTCTGGGAATGACTGAATGAGGAGCCCTTCTCGCCTGCCCCTCAACAGGAGTGCCATGAGGGCTCCCTCTGGCCCCACCCAGGAGGGGAATGAAGGCTCAAAGGCTGAGGCTTAGTGAAAGTGAAAGTCGGTCAGTCGTGTCCAACTCTTTGTGATCCCATGGACTATACATTCCATGGAATTCTCCAGGCCAGAATACTGGAGTGGGGAGCGTTTCCCTTCTCCAGGGGATCTTCCCAACACAGACATGAAACCCAGGTCTCCCACATCGCCGGCAGATTCTTTACCAGCTAAGCCACCAGGGAAGCCCGAGGCTTAGTCTCCATAAACGAATCTGGAGCAGACGAGACGGTGTTTGTCGGCTCCTCCTGACTGCTTCCTGCTCCCTCTTGGTGAGAAAAGAGTCGCAGGGACCTGAATATCTCATAATCCTTCTCGCCGTGGTGTCCGAGCACTAGAGAAAGAACAACGGGGGGCATGCAAGGAGGCAGGGGCCACATCTGAGGCCTTCCTGTTTTCTCATCAAAGTCCTCCCCCGGAGCCCGCTGGCCCAGCCTCCTCACCTCCGGGCCGGACCCTGCAGGTCACCTCCTCGCCTCCCCAGCTGCACCTTGAATCATCCTGTCCATTCTCTGTGCATAGAATGTTCCCAGGTGGGACACCCACGCTTGAATCCTTGACCTCCCCGCCCCTCCTTTTCCTGCTGGCACAGTTTTCTAAGACACGGCGGTGACTTGCAAGTTCAGAATTCCGTGGCTCAGCATCCTGGCGGGCCTCACGGCCGGGGGTGATCCGATCCACTTGGCCATGCCAGGGGTGGGGAGACCTCATGGCAGCCGGTTGACTAGGCGGCCCTGAGTCCCTCCAGCTTTTCCTGACACTCTGTCCTTGTCCTTCTCATTGCAGAAAAGCTGGCAGACTGCAAGCTGAACGTGGCCGAGGTGACCCAGTCGGAAATCGGACAGAAGCAGAAACTGCAGACGGTGCTAGAGGCGGTGCAGGAGCTTCTGCGGCCCCACAGCCGGCCGCTCCAGTGGACTGTGGACTGTAAGCGGCCGGCGGGTCGGGGACAGGGAGCTGGGGGGCCTGGCCGTCGAGCTTCCCGCCTAGTCATTCATCTGCAGGTCCACCTGGGTCACTTTCTGGGTCTGAGAGAGGCAGCCAGGAGTGGAGGAAGGCAATGGTCCCGGGGGCCCATCGATAAGGGGCGAAGTCACACCCGCGATGCTCTGATGTCCCCGGGCTTTAGAGTGGAGAGGGGTTGTTTCTGGTTGGTCAAGGGAGACTTCCAAAGCCAGGGCGGGGGTTTGGGTTATAAGACAGAAGCTTGAGGGGTTCTTCCACCCCACATACCGGTGGCACCAACACCCAGCGAGCTGTACTTCTGGTGACTGGCCGAGGCAGGACCTCGGGAGAGGGTTCAGTCTGGTCCCTAGAATATGTCACTGAGCTTGCTGGCTTTAAGAATACGTGCATCGTAGTATTTCTGGCTGGAACATAAACCCGGAGGAGTGGAGCATTGACCATGAGAGGCTGGAAAGGGCTTGACCCAGCTGCCCACTGCCCAGCGTTACCCCCAGGGCGCGGCTTAGACACTCTCCCTGCCGCGTGGGGTCCCTGCCCTTGGGTGAGACCAAGACTGCAGCCCGGTTCTCCCGGCTTCTCCGCATGGAGACCCAGAACAGACCTGCCTCCTGGGTTGTGAGGCTGGGGTAGGAAATCAGTAAAGCCTGGCACAGGGCGGGTGATAACCACACCTTGGCCCACATCCTGCAGAAGAGCTAGTGGGGCTGGGTTGGCAGCCAGGGCCCCAGGCAGGGCTGGAGTCAACGTCCAACACCCCCAAGCTCCGTTTGCCCTGCTTGGCGTTCCCTGTTGGAGACGGTTGGTGGCATAGAGGAAAGGACCGTTAAGCGCCCAGATAAGAATGCGCATGGCTGGGGCGGGTTAGCGACCAGATGACTTGTTTCTCCTGAACCTCTGCCGCCTCCTGTGCCCATTGTACGTTCCTGCCCACGCGCTCTCTTTCCCCACCACCCGGTTCACTCCTTCTACGAACAGCGTGCCTTTGAACGCGGTTGCATAAGTCACCTGAGGCCAACAGGAAAGAAAAAAATGAGAAGCCAGAACTGAATGAAGCAAATTCGCACAGGCTGCTTCTCAGCTCGCTCCATGTTTCCGCGGCCTGTGGTCCCGCCTGTGGTTTTCCTGAGCTCTCATTTGCATTCAGCATCTCCATTGCCTTCTCTCCCCTTTTTCTTTTTAAAAATCGAAGGATAGTTGATTCCCAGTGTTGGCTTAGTTTCAGGTGTTTGGCAGAGTGATGCAGTTACACATACACATCTTTTCAGATTCTGTTTCCTTATGCGGGCTTGGTTACTTCAGTCGTGTGCGACTCTTTGCCTCCCCATGAACTGTAGCCCCCCTCCCCAGGCTCTTCTCTCCATGGGATTCTCCAGGCAAGAATGGTGGAGTGGGTTGCCATACGCTCCTCCAGGGGATCTTCCCGACCCAGGAATCGGACTCTCGTCTCTTGAGTCTCCTGCACTGCAAGCGGATTCTTTACCCACTGAGCCGTCTGGGAAGCCCCCTTTTCTCCTTACAGGCTATTGCAAAATACTGAGTATAGTTCCCTGTGCTTTTCAGCGGGCCCTTTGGGGTTGGTTTCACTGGCTTTGGGACGTGGGCCTGGGGTTCCTGTCTTATGATCTAAACGGTCCCCTTCTTGCCTCCCTGGCCAGCGATCCACGGGAAGAATCTAGTGGCTATCCTGCACCTCCTCGTGGCCCTGGCCATGCACTTCCGGGCCCCGATTCACCTCCCAGAACACGTCTCCGTGCAAGTGGTGGTCGTGCGGGTGAGTATCGCCAGCCTGGCAGCCCGCTTGCCCACGGCTCCTCCCCAGAGGCTCCAAGATGCACTCCTCCTCGTTCCTCTTCTGGTTCACCTGCTTTTTGTTCTTTTTCCCCTAAGAGGATACCTTCTATTTTTTTTTTTTTTTTATCCTCTTGACAAAATGCATGCCTTGCCCTGGATTCAAGGTAAATGATGGAGCAGGAACAATGGCATTGATTTCAAGAGAGGCAGATTCAAAGGCTTGAGTGCGTGGAGGTTTAATTTCCACGTTTTTGAAAAGAGCATTCATTTCTGTGCAAAGCCAAGTAGCTGGAATTCAGGCCTCTTGAATGAGTTTATTACTCAGTGGAGAGGGCTGAGACCAGAGGAATGAAATAGATACTCTGGTACCCCAATCAAAGCCTCTCTGTGTTCGCTGCCAATTACATCCATCATCCCCCATCATCTCTTTCTGAGGGTCATTTCTCTTGCTTCATTTGGAAAAATGTAACGGGGCATCAGGGTGTGCCTGATTGGAGTTGGACCTTCTGTGTCGCTTTCCTCTGAATTTAAGGGCATAGACCCTGCCTTGGCTTTGTGTGTACAGTCTCGTCCAGCAAACATGTATTAAGCACCTACTGTGTCCTGGGCCGTCGCCCTGGTGTGGGGGACGCTGGAGGAGAGCAGGCTGGGGTGTTCAAGGGTCAGCTGCTTCTGCCAGAGCACTGAGGTTACGCTTGGAACCTGATGTCTCTCGTGGAGATGTCCAGCGCCACACTCCCTTCTGGTTTTTAAACTTATCAGTCTCATGGTCTCTGCGGTCTGCAAGGCTCTGGCTGATCCTGTGTTTTTCGAAGCCGTCTGACCCCTCCATCACCCCCGCAGCCTGGCCCAGACCTGATGGGCAGGAATGCCCCTTGGGGCCCCAGGCGAGGCTTACCTGCTGTTCTGCCGTGTCTGCTTCCCAAAGGGAAATGTTTGCAGTCAGAGGTGGTGATGGACAGGGGACTGTGCCTGTTCCCTTCATCTTGGATGCTCACCTGGGGCGGTCGGCCGGGAAAGGCTTCCCAAGGACACATGAGAACGTGGTTCCCAAACCCACGTACGTCAGACTCCGGGCTCCATGAACTCTCTGCGCTCAGTAACCAGGATATTTCCTTTCAGGCCCGCACTTTTGTCCAAGAAAATCTTTGGGGTTTGCAGAATGTTTTACTGGCCCAGGCAGGCACTTGCTGGCACTTTCTTCCTTGACCAAGGTCACGGGAGGATTCTCTGGGCCATGGCCAGAGAGAAATGAAGCGGGAGGGGAGGCCCCGGGGACTGGCCCGCCTCAGGCCTTAGAGCTGCCCCTGGCCTGTTCCCTCCACGCCCAGTTATCCAGTCGAGATGGGGAGATGGGAGAAGCGTGGCAGTTCGTGGAGGGAAGGAGTGAGGGAAGGCTACATTTGCACCTGGGAACATGGCCTTGGAAGGTCACTTGGTTTTCCTGAGCTCCAGCGCTTTCCCCATAAAATTGAGATTCTGCTGTGTTGTTGTTGCTCAGTTGCTGAGTCCTGTCCAACTCTTTGCAACCCCGTGGACTGCAGCACGCCATGCTTTCCTTCACTATATCCTGGAGGTTGCGTGAACTTTCATCCATTGAGTCGGTGATGCCATCCAACCACCTCATCCTCTGTCGTCCCCTTCTCCTCCTTCCTTCAATCTTTCCCAACATCAGGGTCTTTTCCAGTGAGTCAGCTCTTCGCATCAGGTGACCAAAGTATTGGAGCTTCAGCATCTGTCCTTTCAATGAATAGTCAGGACTGATTTCCTTTAGGATTGACTGGTTTGATCTCCTTGCAGTCCAAGGGATTCTCAAGAGTCTCTACTATAGACTTCAAAATATTCAGTCTGTCTGACTCATACCCAGCTCGGGGTCCAGAGTGCGGTGGGAGCCTGATGCACCTTTGATGTCTGAGCAAGTGGATAACATGTCTCTGGGCCACACCCCCACCCCCAGCCCTCCATGGGCACTCCTGAGAATCAGCCAGGGTGAAGCCTTGGGAAAGCTGGCGGCCGCCTGATGCTGGTTATCTCCATTCACTAGATCCAGTGGTGAGAGTTCCCTGGAGGCTGAGCTCAGGAGAGCCTGGGGAGCTTGGATCTGGAGAGGTGTCCAGCAGGAAGTAAGCTCCCCGTCCATGGAGGGGTTCAAGTAGGGGCTCACAGGGGGGTTGGGTTAGACTGCCAAGCTCCGCCCTGGGACGCACAGGCTTCCCCTCCACCACCATCGTCGCCTCTCCGCACCTGCCAGGCTCCAGAACAGGTGTGTCACACACCGTGTTAGTGTCTTGGGGCTGCTGGAAGAAAATCCCACAGAGCGGTGGCTGAAGAAAGCAGACGTTTGTCCTCTCACATAACAGAGGCCTGAAGTCCAGATTGGGGTGCCGACTGGGTCCCTCCGAAGACTCTAGGCCAGGGTTCTTCCTTCCCTTTTCCAGGGCCTGCCAGCACGCTTGGCTTTCCTCAGCTTGTGGACACGTGCCTCCGGTCTCTGCCTCTGCCTCACGTGGCCTCTTCCCTCTGTGTCTCTCTTTTTTCTTCTCGTAAGGACTCCAGTCTTCGGCCAGGACTCACCCTAGTCCATTACGATCTCATCTTAACTTTATTACACCTGCGGCAACCCTCTTTCCAGATGAGGTGACGCTCTGAGGCTCTGAATGGACACGGCTCCTGGGCGACCCTGTTCAGCCCGGTGCACGTGTGTTCTTTAATCTGGTGCCTCCCTCGTGTCATGCATATTCCTTTATGCTCCTTGCCTCCCCGGCTGCAGGGCGTCCTCTGGGAGCTGGGCTGACTCTCCTGAGACCCCCACAGCTGCGTGCTCTAAGAGCAGTGTGGAGAGCAGAGGGTCTGGGGGGTAGTGGGGGGGGGTGGGGTTCCAGCCACCAAAGGGCCATCACCCCCAGGAGTGGCTGCCCCGCCAGTGATGTCCTCTTGCTCTGCCTGCCTGCCCGGGGGTTGATTTGCTTGTTCATTTTGGGGTTTTCAGAAACGGGAAGGCCTGCTGCACTCCAGCCACGTCACCGAGGAGCTGACGACGACCACCGAGTAAGTGGACCCCGCCCCCAGGCCCTGCTCCAGCCAGGGACCCTCAGACATGTGGGGGCTATTTTCCTCTGCGTGACCCTTGACCCTGGGATGGAATTTTCTCCAAGTGTCCACCCTAGCTTTCTGTCTTCCGTGCACTTTCTTCAAAGTGTTTTTGGTTTTGATTTTTGTTCTTTGTTTTCTTTTTTGTTTGTTTGTTTGTCTTGCTGAAGAAGGGCAAGACAGCAGTTTGGTTTGGTGTTTAAATGAGAAATTCCATATCTTTTATTTTCTCCCTAAACAGAAAAATGAGTCAATACCTATGGCATATGAATTAAAACTTCTTTACGCTGCTGGAAGTCTTTTCTGGAGTGAGACAGGGAATAATAAAGAAAAATATAATTGATCACATTCAAAATCTCTTGTAAGAATGAGGGGAAATTTATAACAGTGAACTCCTTGTAGTAGGCATGCTAACAACGTCCACATTTTTAATGTTTTGAAGTAAGTTATTCTCCAAAGATGTGGACTGTTATTCCTTATTTTGGAAGGTGAACTTTAAGAATGTTGAGAGAGGGAATGGGGCAGAGGTGTTTAGACTGGTCCAGGGGACCCGTGGTCCTGATTGATTCATCCATCTATCTTAGTTCCATCAGAGGGAGAGAGTCACGCATTTAAGCTAGAACTTCCTTTGAGAAAGTCCTGAGCCATCTCGCCTTTTCGAGAAGCCCAGAGGGCGATTTTTAAGAAGTCTGAAAAGCTTCAAATCTATTGAAAATAGCAAATCAATTGGATCTATTTTGCGTGTGGTTTGCAAGAGGCCTTAGGACTCCCTACAAAGAACCTTTGAAATGCACTGCCTCTGTGCCTCCCTATTAAAGCTGTTTCAGATGAAACAGGACTTTAAAAATTGATGTCTCAGCTCACCCACCTGCTCAGTTCAGGGAGTGATTAATTACTGTGTCATGAATTCATGGATGGTCTTTCAGAAATCAGGCCGGCACAGGAAGCCACCCCCGGTGTGGGAGCCGTCAGGTGGACGGGAGAGATGGGTGTTTCCTGACGTGTGTGCACAGCTGTTCGTGGCCCACAGGAGGGGAGGGGGGATGGGGACGGGGTGCTGAGCCTGGCCTGGGGAGAGGTCTCAAGCAGGCAGCTCGACCCCTTTGGGAGCAGGAGAAGGGCAGCTTGCAGGGGGAGTCTGGAGTGGGCTAGCGTCTTGGTTATCCATCATTGTGTAAATAACCACCCCAAACCTAGGGGCTTAAATCAATAGTCACTTTATTTGCTGACAGTCTGGTGGTTGGCGCTGGCCAGTGGGGGCCTCTGTTGCTCCCCGTGTCTTTCACTCTCATGGAGCAGGCTTCTTCCCGGTGTCCTCTGGGTCCCCGGAGAATGACAGGGCAACAGCAGGCCTCTGGCCCCCTGCGTGCTGTGTCTTCTGTGGGTCACAGCGTGTCCCGGGTCCCCCTGGATGGGAGAGCAGGAGGCAGATGGCCCATTGAAGGGGGTGGGAGCAGCCAGGCCTATTTGTGGTGGGGGGCTCCCTCCCTCTGATGGAGCTAAGATAGACGGATGAATCCATGAGGACCACAGGTCCTCCCGATCAGTCTAAACACCTCTCCCCCATTTCCTCTTTCAACATCCTTAACTTTTACTTGCCTGCAGTGATGGGAAGATGCTGTGTCCGTCTTCCCTGGTCTCACAGTGGATGAGGGATCCCTGAGAGGGCAGCAGGGGGCAGTGGGAGCTTTGTCTCCAGAGCCAGCCCCTGGGAGAGTGGCCCCAACGATTCACACCGGTCACCAGCACCCACAGGGCCTGTAGTGGGCTGGGCACCGTGTTGGGTGCCCAGAGGCTGAGAGGATGCGGTTCTACTCCTCCCAGGATGGCGGTCTAGCTGGCAAGAAAGATCGTGTCCATAGAAATGTGAAATCCAGCCCAGGGGCCTTGTGAGATGTACAGTGTGGCTCTCAAGGAATTTCAGGCAGTGGGGCGGGGCGGGGGTGTAGGGGTGCCCCGAAGTCAAGGTAGAGAGAGGTTTCCAGCAGAGGCTGCCCAGCCTCCTGCGTGGTCTCCCAGACTCCAGGTTTTCTCTGTGCTATGGGTCGCCTCCTTCTGGAAGCCCTCCCTGTTTGCCAAGCAGGAGTGGCTGGCTCCTTTTACTTCCTGTAGCATCTCCTGTATGTCTCATTTCTGGTGCATGTGGGCTGTGTAGAAGTGCGGGCTTAGGAGTCTCGCTCACCATCACGTGTCCTGCGGCAGGGCCATGGGGTGTTTATTTCCATATCTCTATGGCCTGTGCATGGTAGGTGCTGTAGAGACTACTTGTTAAATAAGGTGGAGGCAAGGACTTGAGTCTAGAGGGGTTTGGGGGTGAGGCTGAGGTCTCTTTGCCTCTCAGGAAGCTGGTGCACAGAAACACCTGTGCGTTTGTGCTCTCAGAGCCTCCGGGATGAACCAGCCACCCATCCTTCGTGGCTTTAGCTCTCGCCTCGAGTCAGGGCCCAGCCTGTGTTTCTCCAGGACCCTTTAGTCTCCCGCTTCCCCGGAAGAGCATTGTCCTCACATTCTCCAGAATGTGACCTCTGGGTAGTCTGCATCCTTGTATTTTAAAGGTTAAACTCGCGGCTTCCTCGATGGCTCAAGTGGTAAAGAATCCGCCTGTAATTCAGGAGACCCGGGTTCCATCCCTGGGTCGGGAAGTTCCCCTGGAGGAGGAAATGGCAACCCACTCCAGTATTCTTGCCTGGAGAATCCCACGGACAGAGGAGCCTGGTGGGCTACAGTCCATGGGGTCACAAGAGTCGGACATGACTGAGCATGTGATGGATTATAATCATTTTATTTTAAAGTTTAAGCTCAAGGTGCCAAAAGACCCGTTTTCTGCTGAAATGTTATCCGTGTTAACTACTCCCTCGATTAAATGCCCGCTCCCCCCTCACAACAAATGTCATTAAAAGGATGGTTTAGAGATGTCTATTTGCTGCCGGTCTTGTGCAAACATTTAGAATCCACATAAGCACCTCCTGTTTGTAATTAGAGCGGGAGAGAACTTATCCACGTGGGACTCACATTTTTATAACTCCGTCTCTGACTGGCCAGCTGGGGGCCCATGGGGCATCCCCACCACCCTCTGTCCCGCAGCTCACTCAGCTCTGTGGACCGTCTGATGCTTCTCTCTGCTCTTGTTTGCAGGATGATGATGGGGCGCTTTGGTAAGTAACTGGGTGGGGGAGCGGTTGGGGAGGGCATGGGGCGTCTGAGGTCACTGGGCACTGTGGGGCTGCCCCAGGAAGCCCCCAGGGTTCACACGGTCACTCAGAGGCCGCAGGGCCCAGGGTGGGTTTTGGAGTGTGGTTTGCTTCTCACAGCTGTCGGGAGGCTGGGCGGGGGGTTAGAAAAGTGAGGTGGGCGGGAGTGAACCAGGAGAAGGGGGAGGGCGGATGACCCTGTGAATACAGAGCGTCATTAGCTAGCGGGAGGTTCAGAGGTTCCTTATGGGATGTACTTTTTACCAAACGGATCATTTATTTAATTTGTTGGGCTGTGCTGGGTCTCAGTTGCGGCCCGTGGAACCTTTAGTTGCGGCGTTCGAGCTCTTAGTTGCGTCATGCAGGAAGGACCTAGATCTCTGACCAGGGGTGGAATCGGAGCCCCCTGTGTTGGGAGCGCAGAGTCTTAGCCGCTGGACCACCAGGGAAGTCCTGGGATGTACTTTCATACACAGCTTTCCACCTTAAAATCTCGGGCTTAACAGACCTTAGAGTCAGGCAGCATTGACTGTGGTCGCGGCTGGGTGACCTTTGGCCTCCTCCTTCACCTCACTGTTCCCCATCTGTAAAATGGGTCCTCGGAGTTGTTGGTGGATTTTGTGAGATAACAGACGTTCAGTCTGCTTGGCCCAGGGCCTGACTCTTTCTCTATTGGTTTTCAGTGGCTGTTCCCATAGAGCTGTCTCCTGCCCCATGAAAGCCCCACCATCCCATCTTCATCTCAGGGAGGGGTGGCATGTGCAAGGGCAGCTCATGGCAGCGTTTCAGCCCTCCGGGAGGGGAAGCCCCCAGCTCTTAGTCACAGCCAGAGGCAGCTGGAGCCAGGCTCCCCGCTTTGGTGATATTTCAAATCGAGAAGCCCTCAGCACTCCCCAAATGCCATGTTCTCCAGCGAGCAGAGAGGGGAGTACAGACGTTAGGAGGAAAATAGAGACCAAATAGAAGTTTCCTGCGTGCCTTGTGAGCCGGCCACAGGAGCTTGTCCCTAGCTGCGGGTGGGGGCCTCGGGGTGAGGGGTGCGCCTTGGGGGCACCCCTGGGCTTGGCCTCTGCGGCCTCACGGTGATTATGGGGACCAGAGGTACCCCTGCCACTTGGGTGCAAAGAGGACGAGCGGCTCTTCAGTTCCCAGAGGTCTTGAACCAGAGAAAATGCAGCAATTATATGTCCTTAAGTGTCCTTAAGTAGTCCTTGAGCTGTGCTGGGGAAATTCAGTCTTCACTTTTTTTTTTTTTAAGTAGCAGTGGAGGTCTTTTTTATGTCTATATTATTAAAAAACGTTAAAAGAAAAAGGGAGTGAAAAGGAATCCTCCTGTGTTCAGTTGCTGAGGCTGCAGAATAGGGTGGGGAGTGCAGCTCCAGGTGTGGGGGCACCTGGGTGTGCGGGGGGTGGGCGCAGGGCACCCTGCTATCCCCTCCCTGTGCCTTCGGGCTTGTTGAGGACAGAGGGGACTCAAGTGGGGCCCTCCAAGCATCTTCAAGGGTTGCCTTGGTTTCCTGTGTGTTTTCACTTCAGTGTGGGGGACAGGACTAGGGGGCCTGGACTAGTCAGGGGGCTTCAGGGGGATCGGTTCCACTGGTGTCTGTGTGCAGCCTCCCATGCTAGAAGGGGCTAGATGCTCAGTCAGGAAGGCCCTGGCAGCCCTGAGAAGGGGCGCTCGGGGGTCTGGTGGACTGGATGGTGGCTGAGAGTCCCCGGGGATGGCTGAGCGTGGTGGGGGGTGCGCCGTGGCACCCGAGAGGCCGAGGAGCCTGGAGTCGTCGCCCTCGTCACGTCCGGGGCTGCCTGTGCTCCTGAAATGCAGAACAGGCCATTAGTGGGTGACAGGCAACTTGCCCGCCCCCAGCTCTGGCTCCTGCTGACGCAGGTCCCCGGGTCTCCTGGTTACCCCGATATGCCCGTGTCCCATGGGAGCCCTCGGGCCCTGCAGCCCCAAGACCCCATCACCTCCCCCCACTGGCCCCTCGAGTTGGCTCCTCTGCACTCCTTAACCCCTCCCTCCGCTCACCCCCAGCTTGCCGAAAGCTAAAGCCTTGCAGCCCTCGCAGGGGCTTCCAAGGCCCCCTTAGACCACCCTCTGGACTCCCCTCTTCTCTGCTCTGGCCTCCTGGCCCCCCTCTTTGCACCCTCAGCAGCCCCTCACCCCGGCACTCCCCTTCCGGCTCTTGTACACGCAGTACCCTGGCCTGAAATGCTCCCCCTCTAGATTCCCGCATGGCTCACCTCCTCCAGGGAGGCCCTCCTTGATGCCGCTGCCCGAATCCCTGCCCGTCCTCTGACCCCCCTCCCCTCCATTATCTCTTTACTCACCTCTGCTCGCTGGGAACGCTTTTGCTCCGTGCCTGACAAGCATGGGGGCGCCTGGACGGTCAGGGACCCCTGCTTGGCCCTGCCCTCTTTCCCTTGGCACGTGGCTCCTTGAGTCATGGACTTCCTGGTTGGCCCAGTGGTAAAGGATCCACCTGCCGATGTCAGAGACGCGGGTTCGATCCCTGGGTCGGGAGGCTCCCTTGGAAGAGAAAATGGCAAACCCCTCCAAGATTCTGGCCTGGAGAATCCCACGGACAGAGGAACCTGGGGGGCTCCGGTCCATGGGGGTCAGAGTGGGATGTGACTGAGCACGCACACGTGTCTTGAGCTGTGAGCCTCCTGCGGGCTGGGGTATGTGTCCCCTGCGTGCATCGCCAGCCCTGACCACACATGTTCAAGGAACACCAGGCAGGCCCTCCTTGGCTCGTGTCTGCCCTGGGGCAGGGCGCGGGGTGGCGCAGGCTTCACAGGGAGCCCAGTTCTTGGCCTCAGTTTCTCACCTTAGCACTCTGAGCGAGGTAGGCGGTGGGAGGGCGCTCTGCACCTCCCCTGGGACCCTCCCCCCCCACCCGCCTTCTACAGGCTCCGCTGTCCCGGCTGGGGTGGATGGGAGGCCCTTCTCTCCCCAGGGGAGCTGGGGAGCTGCAGCCCGGTCTCCATGGTAACGGGCTTGCTGGCTGCCTCTTCTCCGCAGGTGCCCCTCCCCATCCCGGGCTTCAGGAAGTTGGAGAGAAGGATGGAGAAGCTTTCTTCTTTTTCTTCCAGGACTCCTTGCAGCCCCTGGTCTCTCCCCTTCACATCTCCCCATTGCTTCTGACGCTGCAGCTGGATCACACCATTCCTGGTCTCCGCCCTCCACCACTCACTCCTTTTACCCTCAAGGGACCTAGCCCTCTTAGCCAACACCCTCCCCACCACCCCGCAGCCTGCCCAGGCCACACCATCAGGAACCCACTCTTGGCTCTCTGTTCCCTCTGCCCAGAACACCCTCCTCTTCTTGCCCTAGCGAGCCTGGACTCGAACATCAGGGCTCCTCTGACCCCGGGCCTGTGTCCATGTCCCCAAGCTCCGGGGCCCCAGGGACCAGATGGGTCTCACGAAAGAGGGAAGTGGTGAGAATACTGAATGATGAAGGGCTGCCCCCACCCCTGCCACCTCTGTGCTGTGTGTGGTGGGGAGTGCTGGTGCCTGGGGGCGAACAGGGGAGTCTGCGCCTCCACTTCCACGGGGGGCTCATCAATACTGGGAGTAGGGGAGGGCGAATGGAAGTTCACTCTTGCCTCGGCTCCTATTTCTTCAAGAGAAGCCAGAAATTCAGGACTTTTGGACACCCTTCTGATTTCAAAAACGTAGACTCAGACAGGGCCCACTTCTTCTGGAGTAAGCTGAGCATCTTTGGAAGTTGAACTTCGGTGGACACTGAGGCCCTGGCTGATGCAGCTGCTTCCTGCATCTTTCTGGCTTTATTGGTACCCATCTGTGGACTGCCTGTGCCCTTCCTGGGGGCAGGGCTGCCCCCTGTTCATTCATCCCTGTGACTGTCCCCAGAGCCTACGGGGAGGTCAGGGTGGGGGCAGGACGAGAGGACATAAGTGACACACTTGCTTCTCCCTTTATACCCTGTGTGTGAAAGTGAAAGTGAAGTTGCTCAGTCATGTCCGACTCTTTGCGACCCCAAGGACCGTTGCCTACCAGGCTCCTGCACCCATGGGATCTTCCAGCAAGAATCCTGGAGTGGGTTGCCATTTCCTTCTCCAGGAGATCTTCCCGACCCAGGGATTGAACCCGGGTCTCCCTCATTGTAGGCAGATGCTTTACCGTCTGAGCCACCAGGGAAGTCCGTTTCTCTGTGCGTGCTGGGTGCTAAGTCGCTTCAGTCGTGTCCGTCTCTTTGCGATCCTATGGACTGTAGCCCCCCGCCAGGGTCCTCTGTCCATGGGATTTTCCAAGCAAGAACACTGGAGTGGGTTGCCATTTCCTCCTCCAGGGGAACTTCCCGACCCAGGGATCAAACCCACGTCTCTTATGTCTCCTGCATCGGCATTCGGGTTCTTTACCACTAGCGCCACTTGGGAAGCCCTTGATTCACCCTTGATTCATTACCTCGCTTAATCCTTAACGCTGGTGGTGAGCTGGGGTCTGTTTTCACCCCTACCTCATGGAGGGAGACGCTTTGCCTAAGTCACGGGCCCCAGGCTCTCTGCCAGATTAGTTGTCATTCCCCAGGCCTCGGCCGTGACGCCATCCGCCCCCCAGAGACAGGCGAGCGGGCGTGGGGGCCCCGGCCTCCAGGCCCCGCGATGGCCCCCCTGCCGCCCTGCCTCTGCTGGCCCAGCGGTGGCTCGGCTAAATATATCCGGCTGACGTCAAGGCTGTTCTGCTCCTGGGGGTTTTCTTAAGCTGCATTTAAAGTTTGTGTTTTGCTTTATGAAGATTTAGCTTTTTTTTTTTTTTTTCTTTAAAATCCCTCTTAGCAGACTGTCTTGTTGAGTATAATCGGACTTAGATGATTATAAAAATAATTTACAGCTGCCGCGGTAGAAAAGCTGGGGGGAGGAAAACCTGCAGGGTCAGGCCTTTGGGTCACTGTTGGCCTTTAGGTGAAAAAAGCGGGGTGCCCCTCCGCAGACGCACTCCCAAGCCCTGTGCACACGTGTATGTACACACCACACACACACACACACACACACACCCCATGCATACACACCTTCCTCTTTGCCTGTCACCTTCCTTCCTGCTGCCTGCCCCCAAGGTCAAGGGGGAGGCTACCTGGGCTGGGCCAGCTGCCTTCAGGGGCCCTGGCCTGTGGGTGCTGAGTGCCTGCCATTGGGGGCGGCCTCCGGGGAGTAGCTGGGATGCTTCCTCAAGGAGAAGCGCAGGCTCTGGCTCCCTCGGTCATGACCTGCCTTTTTCTCATTTCTCCCCTCTCTCAGTTGATGCGATCCTGAAGCAGGCCCTGGGTCATCTCTAGCTCCAGGTTCCAGCCCCCTCCAGACAGGTGCAGGGCTCTTCCTACCCCAGCCCTCCCCCAGACTCCATGCAGGGGGTTTGAGTCCCAGCCCCAGCTTGGATAGAGGGTCTCTCTGCTGGTTGAGGTTCTCTGAGCATTGACCACCCCCAGGCACCTTGGGGGGCCGGGTATCCTTGAGGACTGAAGGGGGCCCCCGGGCCCTGGGTCCCACCCTGAGACCTCCGCCCCCCTGCCTGGGCTCCAGGTGGCAGTGGGCTCTGTTTGCCTCCATGTGACCTGCCATGGCAGTGTCAGGCTGGAAGCAGGCCCTTGGCCCAGACAGTCTGGTCCACTGACGGCCACGTCGCCCCAGCCTCTGGTGGCCTTGCAACTGAAAGAGAAGGGGTTGATTCTGTGTTAATTTGGAGGGCATGGGTGGGCCCATGAGTGGCAGGCAGGTAGAGTGGGTCGGGGTCCCTGGGACATGGCAGGATAGGTCCCTTCCGGCCCTGGGGGTCTTCCCACAGAGGTGGATACCCTGGGGAAGAGCAGCTGGCGAGGGGTTCTGAGCAGGATTTCCTGGCCCTTTTCCTTTGTTCTGAGGACTGGCTGCAGGCCCTTCACGGTTCTGGAGCCAGTGATGGGGCAGTGAAGAAGTGAGACAGTGGTCCCGGGCTGCAAGGAGCAGACAGTCCAGCAGAGAAGGAAAACCAGAACGTGCTCGCACAGAGTGATGTGGAAGTTTAGTCACTCAGTTGTGTCCGAGTCTTGCGACCCCATAGACCCCATAGCCCGCCAGGCTCCTCTGTCCATGAGATTCTCCAGGCAAGAATACTGGAGTGGGTTGCCATCTCCTCCTTTGGGGGAATCTTCCCAACCCAGGGATTAAACCTGGGGCTCTTGCCTTGCAGGCAGATTCTTTACTGACAGCCGTGAGTAATCGCTAGGAAAGTTGCACCAGTGTGAGAGGACAGAGAGTGGAAGTGGGGTGCTCTTTTAGAGACAGGTGGTTGTAGAAGGCCCCCCAGATGACCTCAGGGAGGTGAGGCTGGTGAGGAACAGGTGCAGAGGCCTGATGATGGGCGTGTGACAGAGGGAGGCACCAGTGGGTGGAGTGAGGCGGGGGCGGGTGTTGGGAGGTGATGCTGCAGTTGTGGGCCCTGTGCGCTCATGGGAGAGAGAGAACTTTATTATAAGAGCGATGAGAGCGTGATGGAGAGTTTTAGTCCCCACAGGGATGGGGTCCAGTTCAGTTCAGTCACTCAGTCATGTCTAACTCTTGGTGACCCCATGGACTGCAGCACGCCATCCATCCCTGTCCATCACTGACTCCCGGAGCTTACCCAAACTCATGTCCATTGAGTCGGTGATGCCATCCAACCATCTCATCCTCTATCATTCCCTTCTCCTTCCGCCTTCAATCTTTCCCAACATCAAGGTCTTTTCCAATGAGTCAACTCTTCGCATGAGGTGGCCAAAGTATTGGAGTTTCAGCTTCAGCATCAGTCCTTCCAATGAACACCCAGGACTGATCTCCTTTAGAATGGACTGGTTGGATCTCCTTGCAGTCCAAGGGACTCTCAAGAGTCTTCTCCAACACCACAGTTCAAAAGCATCAATTCTTCGGTGCTCAGCTTTCTTCATGGAAAGAAAGCAGGGGTGGGGAGGGAGAAAGAAATGATCCAATTTACACTTTAAAGTGGGAAGCCTGGTGTACTGCAGCCCACGGGGTCCCAAAGAATCGGACACAGCTTAGCGACTGAACAGCAAAACTTGAAAGGGCTTACTGGGCCTTCAGGGGAGAATGGATCAGAGGAGTTGGGAGTGCAGGAGTGGAACCCATTCAGCAGGAAGTTGTAGCCACCATCCCCAGGTGAGGGCTTGTTTGGGGGTGGCAGCCACGATTACCTGGGGAGGTGGTCAGATTTATCCACGAGATGTATCAACAAGGTGTGTGGGGAAAATGGAGAGAGACTAGGATGTGATGTCTGAGTGCTTCCCCTGTATTCTGTGTTCAGAGGCAGAAACTGAGTTAGAGGGACCCTTCAAAGCGTCTTTCCCTTGATCTTGCTCCTTGTCAGCACCTGCCTCTTGGCTCTGGCAGGAGTGCAAAGGCTTCCAGGCAGGTGGAACATGCCGGGGGATTAGACACTGCTTGGTTTCAGGGATATGCAGAGATGATCAGAGCAGCACCCGCGTCTCCTTAAACCCTTCTCCGTGTCTCTGCAGAGCGGGACGCCTTCGACACGCTCTTCGACCACGCCCCTGACAAGCTCAGTGTTGTGAAGAAGGTGAGTTCTCAGTCAGGGTGTTTCCCTCCATCTCTGGGTGCTTTTTTTTTTTTTTTAACAGCATGAACTCCGTGCTGGGAAGGAGGTGGGAAAATGTTTGAAATCTCTGAAATGTTTGCCACATGGATTGAAGTGTAATTATAGTCAAAAGCGTAACTGCAGTGCATAAAATTAGCACCTTTTTAACTCAGCATCTCTGCTCCTGGGTATCTTCCTGGCCATCCTCCCCGCCACTGCTGTGGAGTGAATTACCCTGCCAGCGCTGGGGGGCAGTTCATTTCCGAATCAAGGCTTTTTTTCAATGTGTTAATGTTTTTCAGCATGTCAGCCTGCTGGCTTGTGCTGGCCTCGTTACCGCGAAGCTGCATCCACGACGTGCCTGGTAAACAAGCAGGCACTGTTGGCAGAGCTGTTCTGAGCTCCATTTGGCCTGTCTCCCCAGCTGGGAGCGCAAAGGGGAGGCAGCCTGCTGGTCAGTCTCCGATGGAAGAAACCCTGTGAAAAGGCTCTGGAGTCAGGGGCTGGGGAATGGCGAGCTTCCAGGCGGATGGCTTTCTCTCCCCCTGGAGGAGTCAAGACTCAGTACACATCAAGTTATTTGAGCGCCTGCAGAATGCTCAGGAAGGCAGCTGTGGGATGGATCTCTGCTTGTAAAATCTGAGCCCTTGACCCTGCGCAGATGGCTCTCGATCTTGAATAGTTTTCCCACACAGGTTGCTTCATGCAGGACTTCTCAGAGTCTGTAATATGCTGACATGCTTTGCAGTTCTCCAAGAGGGGGCTTGGGCTTCCCTGGTAGCTCAGCTGGCAACAAATCTGCCTGCAATGCAGGAGACCCTGTTTTGATTCCTGGGTGGGAAAGATCCCCTGGAGAAGAGATAGGCTACCCACTCCAGTATTCTTGGACTTCCCTTGTGGCTCAGATGGTAAAGAATCCACCTGCAATGCAGGAGACCTGGGTTTGATCCCTGGGTTGGGAAGATTCCCTGGAGAAGGGAAAGGCTATCCACTCCAGTATTCTGGCCTGGAGAATTCCATGGACTGGATAGTCCATGGGGTCACAAAGAGTCGGACACAACTGAGCGACTTTCACTTCACCAAGAGGGGGCTTGGTGGGGTGCATTTCCCCAAGCTTGTTTGTCTGTAGTGAGATCTGTTGATTTAAATATGTTGGGATAGATAGAACACATTAAATTCCCATGGAACTCGCGTTTGAAAAGTGTTGGTCTAGGCTGGGATGATGAGACTGTTAGTTCTTGAAGCACTTTGCAGAAGTGGGCGAAGCCTACTGAACGTGCTTGGATAACAAGCAGCGTACTCTGGGCCCTCGGAGCAGTGCCCCCAGCCCAACTCCGGCCACACCCGGCCCCTGGACTCCGTCCAGCGCACACACAACTTGCTGTTCCCTAGCTCAGTCATGTCCAACTCTGCGACCCCACGGCCTGCAGCATGCCAGACCTCCCTGTCCATGAGACTTTCCAGGCAAGAATACTGGACTGGGTTGCCACTTCCTTCTCCAGGGGATCTTCCCTACCCAGGGATCAAACCTACCCTCTCCTGCATTGGCGGGTGGATTCTCGACCGCTGAGCCACCAGGGAAGCCCTGGCTTGCAGTAGATCTGATTCATTCTTTGAGAAGGCGTATTGTGGGGATCCCAGCAATGACCAAGGAAGAATCCTTTTGTTTCCCTGACACCTTCCTGCTTCCAGCCTGGCCCTTCCCTACCCCCACACTGGGAGTCGTGTTAGTGTCTCCTGAATCCCAGAATAAAAGCAGGGGGACCCTGTCCAGCTCTCCAGGTCCCTCCGAGATCACACCCGACTCCTCTCTCCCATCCCTTCCACCTCCTGGAGGGCTCCCACAGATGTACACGGCCTGGGTGGCTGCTCCGCCCACTCCACCCCCCAGCTGAGATGCTCCCCTGCGCCCTCATCTTCCAGGGATCCACGTGCTTCTTGTCGACATCCCACCACCACCCTGACATTTGAGTTTCATCTGCTTTGCTGCATCTCTGGATTCCCCATTGCCTCCACTGGGTGTATGTATGGAGAATCGTGCCCCAGATGTCAGGGTGGGGCTCTGTCTTACTGTCTTGCATCCCCAGCACCAATCAGAGTGCTGGGCACATAGTATATCTGGGTTAAATGAATAGGAAATGACATCATGTCCAGGGTAGGGAGAGATGGGGTTGATACTGAGTTTCCATGAAAGTTGAGTTTGATTACTGAGACAAGTTGTAGGCGACAAGTTTTAAACTTTCACCAAAGAGGAGAAGCCAGTGGCCCTGTGTAGGTACACACCAGGACTCAGCAAGTCTCTGAGGTCTCTTCGTTTACTGAAACTCTGATGGAGGTGGCTCCGGGCAGCCTTTCTGTCTCAGTCTTTTGTAGTTCAAGGCTACAGCTAGCCTACGTTGAAGCAGTTAAGTATCTCCCCCTGAGTGGGAGTCGGCACATCCATCTTGGGGGCGCAGATCGCTCTTCTGCAGGGCTGTTAAGTATGGTACGTGCACACATTACGTGTGCACATGGGCTGGTGGACAGAGTTGTGCATTTCTTTACCAGCTGGGGTAGATTTAGGTTTTATCTCATTAAAACCAAGGGTGATTGTAAGAACATTTCATTTTCGACTCGAGCCTTTCGTTCCAGCCAACAGGGGAGGTTACGGAAGCATCTCCCAGAGCCAGAGATGGCACCTGTCGGGACTGTCCCGTGATGTGGGAGCCGAATCTTGCCCTCACGTTTCCCGCGTCTCTTTGCCTTGCAGTCTCTCATCACGTTTGTGAACAAGCACCTCAACAAGCTGAATCTGGAGGTGACGGAACTGGAGACCCAGGTGAGCCGTGTTCTGGGTTGAAGGATCCTTTGTCTGGTGTGGTTTCCAGCCAGCTCTCTGATCTTCAGTGGGCTGCGTGAACAAAATCAGACAGCGTTGTGTTCGTCATACAGAGAATGTCCATCACGCAGTTGAAATAGTCCCAGCCCCAGCCTCCTGGACCTTCTCCCACACCCTCTGTTTTAATTCCTGGGGCTTCTGGAACAAAGCCCCTTAAACAACACATATAACCTCATAGTTCTGGAAGCCAGAAATCCCAGATCAGGGTGTCTACAGGGCTGTTCATTCCAAGGCTCTGGGTGGGGGGTGGGGTGGGGGGCAGGGACGTGGTCAGTGCCAGGCCCCTCCCCCAGCTTCTGGTGGCTTGCTGGTAACTTTGGGCCTTCTTGAGTCATCAGATGTATTGTCTCCATCTTGGCTTTCACATGGATCTGTATTCAAATTTCCCTCCTTTTTTGGTAAAAACGCAATTGTGTTGGATTAAAGCCCACCCTAACGAGCTTACTTCTGCCAAGACCCTATTTCCAAGTACATTTACACTCACAGGTTCGGGAGGGGGGGTCAGGATTCCAACACATCTTTTTTGGTTGTTGTTATTGTTCAGTCGCTCAGTCGTGTCCGACTCTTTATGACCCCATGGACTGCAGCACGCCAGGCCTCCCTGTCCATCACCAACTCCCAGAGGTTGGTCACACTTGTGTCCATTGAGTTGGTGATGCCCTCCAACCTTCTTGTCCTCTGCTGCCCACTTCTCCTCCTGCCCTCAATCTTTCCCAGCATCGGTGTCTTTTTTGGTGCAGGGATGCAATTCAACCGCAGCGCCCTCCAAGGTGCCGGCACCCCCACCAAAGAGCCTCTGCGTGTGCGTGTCCCTCAGACTAGAATATGTGGCTGCCTCTGCTTCCTTTTTTAAAAATTTTTCTAAAATTGTTTTGCCTGCACAGCATGTGGAATCTATTTCCCCGACCAGGGATCGAACCCCAGCCCCCTGCACTGAGAGTGAGGAGTCTTAACCTCTGGACCACCAGGGACATCCCTGGCGGCCTCTGCTTCTGCTGTCCGTGGCCGTCCTACCCTTAGTGCTGAGCCAGCAAATGCTGGCTGGCGTCCCTCTAGTGAATACACACCACATATTTCTCCTGCCGCAAGTATAGAAAGTATACCTCCCCACCCCCACTCAGAGCGAAAGCTGCAGCGTGAAAATATGTTTTGAGCACTTGGCAAGCATTAAAGACAAAACATAATTTCCCCGGGATTAGCTGGGTGCTTGAGTTTGACGTCTTTCGCGTTCTCGGTGCCCGTTTCTCTAATGTGCAGCTGATCCTTCTTAAACCCCTGGGTGATTGCATTCATTCCTTTCTCTTTCTTTAACTTTTCTCATTTGCTTTTCTAATTAAAAAAGTAATTCAGGTTCATTGTAGAAACGTCTGAAAATGCAGATAAGCAAAACAAATAAAAATCACCCGTAATCCCCTCACCCAGAGATAACGACGCTGGGGGTTTACTCCAGATCATTTCTCCACACGGATGGCTCCTCGTGGGCAGCTCGCTCTATGTTTGAAAGCTGAATGGCCCGTTTTTTAACGTATATATTTATTTGTGTGTCATTGGCAAGAACACTTTTTTTTTTTAAGCAGTTTACTAATATCACGCGTTAAGCCTCTGATTATTTGCGGCCTGATGCATTAACAGTCCAGAAGTGTACTCATTTGAAAAGGAACCATCCTTTTAGTCTGCCCCTGCCCCAGCTCCCTCACCGTTCTCTCCAGAGGTAACCAACTGCAGTTAATGGTTGGGTGTGCATTTTTCTAGATGGTTTGTATGCATGAGTGTGTTTTTTGAAATGGCTGAGGGTCAGGTTTTTTTTTTGTTTGTTTGTTTGTTTTGCAAAACAGCTGTTTTGTAAAGTGTTACTTAATAGTGTGGGCCTCTTTCTGTGTGAGTGAGTGGGTTTCCGTCGCATCCCTTTCGTGTTGTCTGGCCTGTGTGTGTTCGTCACTTTAGTAGTTGCCTCCTATTCTGCGTGTCATTAAATCCAGTCCTTGTGATAGGACGTTTCCTGATCTGGTAGATACATACCGTGTCCAGTATCTTTGGACACAGCTGTTTATACCTTTATCTGCTTCCTCAGGATAAACTCCTACAAATGGGGTTGTTAGAGCAAAGGTGGATAGTTACACGGAGGGCCCGGAAGCTTTGCCCGCCTGAAACTCTAATCGGCAGTGGTGAGAACCCACATCCTCGCCAGCTGTCCCTGATGGTCACTGCTCAGATGGCTCTGCCTGCTGGTATCAACAGCCACGCATCTTAGGCTGACTCTAAGCTTAAATTTGCATTGATCTCTGTCTGCTCTGTGTGTCCATTATTTTTTTCTGTCACTGCACAGTAGGAAGTAATGGGGCTTCCCAAATGGTGCTAGAGGTAAAGAACGCGCCTGCCAGTACAGGAGACATGAGAGACCTGGGCTCGATCCCTGGGCCGGGAAGATCCCCTGGAGGAGGGTATGGCAACCCACTCCAGTATTCTTGCCTGGGAATCCCATGGACAGAGGAGCCTGGTGAGCTATAGTCCATAGGGTTGCAAAGAATTGGACATGACTGGAGTGACTGAGCAAACACACATGAAGTAATATCTTAAAAATATTTTGAGCCAGTGATCCACCAAAAGAGATACCCGGCCCCCGAAATACAGATTTTTCTTTTTGTTGTTGCAAAGGACTCTGAGTATTTTCATAAATATGTTCATTGTTAAACTTCTGATGTCCTGGAAGTCAAAGCACACGGCTCCAGTTCTTGCTCTGGGGGTGTGTATGTGTGTGTTTTCCTTTCTTTTTAAAACCACTTTAGATTGTGGGGCAGCTTCCTAGTTCTGTGACACTGAGGCAGTTCCTCAACCTCTCTGAGCTTCTCCCCACATGTTTAAACTTGAAATAAGTCAGTATCATTCAAAAGCCTGTGAAAATTTTCAGCTGGCACTTGTGGCCAGTGGAAACTGTGTTGGACCACACAGCTTTAGAATCTGGAGGCTGGGTTCGTCACAAGTCCTTGATCTGCAGGAGATGTCCTCTGGGAGGGTGGGCGGACGGGTCCTGCCCCCTCCCCGCCCCGCGTGCTGGTCCATGTCCCAGAGATCAGGCCCCGCCTCCTGCACCTTGGTCCTCTCCTCCCCCTGGGCTAGTTGCTCTGCCTTCATTGGTCTCCGTTGGTTTACCTGCAAAAGGAGCAGTTGCCCCCTGTCCTGGCTTATTGGGAGCAAGGGAGCCCAGGCAAAGAGCAAAGTCTTTGGATCTAGATTCCTGGCCGCTTCCTGTGCATGGGAGGTGCTGCTGGGCCATGTAGCAGGTCAAGGGGCTGGGATCTGGGGAGAGACTGTGGCCTACCAATTAGGACCCAGCTAGGATGGACCTGCGTGCTGGGTGCACACAAAAGCCCTCCATCACAGGGCATGGGAAAGTCTTGTCCCGCCGTGAATACCTCTAGAAGAAGACACCCAGGCAGCTTACCAAGTGAGCGAGCAGAACAGGGCAGCAAACCCCAAACCAAAGCCTAGGGCACCCTGCAGGCTGTGGATTAACTGTGCCCACTGCTGGCACAGGTGGAGCACTCCCTGCGTGTCCGGTGCTCCCTGCCCCCCTCCTCACAGGGTCCCCACGACAACCCAGAGAGGTGGGACCCAGCGTTATCCCCAAGGTCAGTGGTCTGGTCCTCCCCACTTGGCCACACTTCATGTGATCACATACAGTCTCAAGTGCCCGCTTTGCACCCTGGCCCTTCACCTGACTGCAGGCTCGAGTTCCTCAACAAGAGATGGATTTTTTTTTAACTCTAAAGCACTTTTCCTCCGTTTGAGGGGCTGCAGAGCCTTTGCTGACTCCGTGCACAGCCCAGAACATGACGCGTGTTCCTCTGTAGTTTGCAGACGGCGTGTACCTGGTGCTGCTCATGGGGCTCCTGGAAGATTACTTTGTACCCCTGCACAACTTCTACCTGACCCCCGACAGCTTCGATCAGAAGGTACGTGTGTGCGCGGTCTCCATCCTGGGAGTGGCCCGGGACACGCGCATCCCGGTGAGCAGTGTAGAGTCCCTGGGCCGCTCTTTGGGAAGTCCAGCCTGCCCAGAAAATGGTGTGGTGATGACACGTGACCCTCAGGAAAGGAAGGAGCCCTGTGGGCAGCGCCTAACGCATCCAGGGGTCGTGCGCCACGTTCTCGTTGGACTCTTTCCCTGGGACGATGCTGGTCTTCATAATTGTGGCCGAATGTCAGTAGAGTTGCAAATCCTTCCCCTGTTCGTGCCGCGTGGTCTGCCTGCTGCTTCATGAGCTTCCTAGACACCATCTTCAGTGGCTGCACAACGTCCATGGAGCGGCTCTGATGCCAGTGTCCCTGTTTTCCACTCTAGGGCAGTTCATTTGTTTCTTTTTGGCTATTAAAACAATAAGGTATTGTTGTGAATATGTTGTTGTCCTGTTGCTAAGTCGTGTCCGAATGTTTGACCCCCATGGACTGCAACATGCCAGGCTTCCCTGCCCTTCACTAACTCCCAGAGCTTGCCCAAGCTCATATTCATTAAGGTGGTGATGCCATCCAACCATCTCATCCTCTGCTGCCCACTTCTCCTCTTGCCTTCAGTCTTTCACAGCATCAGGGTCTTTTCAAATGAGTCGGCTCTTCACATGAGGTGACCAAAGTATTGGAGCTTCAACTTCAGCATAAGCATTAGTCCTTCCAATGAATATTCAGGATTGATTTCCTTTAGAATTGACTGGTTTGATCTCCTTGCTGTCCAAGGGACTCTGAAGAGTCTTCTCCAACACCTCAGTTGGAGAAAAAAAACATCAATTCTTTGGCATTCAGCCTTCCTTGGAGAAGGAAATGACAACCCACTCCAGTGTTCTTGCCTGGAGAATCCCAGGGACGGAGGAGCCTGGTGGGCTGCCGTCTATGGGGTCGCACTGAGTCAGACACGACTGAAGCGACTTAGCAGCAGCAGCCTTCCTTATGGTCCAACTCTCACATCCATACATGGAAAAACCATAGCTTTGATTATATGGACCTTTTTGGCAAAATGATGTCTCTGCTTTCTAATATGCTGTCTAGGTTGGTCATAGCTTTCTTTCCAAGGAGCAAGTGCCTTTTAATTTCATGGCTCTGCAGTCACCATCCACAGCGATTTTGGAACCCAAGAAAATAAAATCTCTTATTGTTTCTACTTTTTCCCCATCTATTTGCCATGAAGTGATGGGACTGGATGCCACGATCATGAATATGTAAATGTAAATATATGTTTCCATTCCTGTGGATTGTTTTCTAAGAAAATCCTCAAAGAGGATTGTTTGGGTCAAAGGGCATGGCCTTCACATTTGGGACACTCTTATGACCGGGCGTTTGCCTCCTGCCAAGGGCTTCCGCAGGCCCAGCCATCCCAGCAGTGTTTAGTCCCTCGTCTTTAGAAACCTGGCTCGTGGACTGACCGTATTGCTTGAACTCGAGAGCATCTGTCATTTTATTTTCTCGAAGTGCTAGACCCATGAGTCAGGGAGACAGACGAGGCGAGCAGGCGCGGCAGCCAGAGACGCATCCGGAAGCCGGGCCAGTGTTTACCAATCAGCCTGCTTCTGGCATCGCGAGGGCTGCTTGCTCGCGGCCAAATGTCGTTGCCGTCTGGCCTGCTGAGATGGATCAGAGCAGATCAGCGAGGTTCTGGCACGGTCCCCTCCTCGGTGCACAGAGTGGGTGAGGGGGTGCTCGGGGCTTCGTGGGGCAGGTCAGGAGGCAGGAAGACAGACAGCTTGGTCACGGAGTTCATCTTGCATTTCCTGCCCACGTGGCCGGCTGCAGAAGGATTTCTGTTTGTTTGTTTTTTGACCTGGACCATTTCTAAAGTCTCTATGGAATGTGTTACAATATTGCTTCTGTTTGATGTGTTGGTTTTTTTGGCTGCAAGGCATGTGGGATCTTTTGAACCCATGTCCCCTGAGCTGGTAGGCAAAGTCTTAACCACTGAACCGCCAGGGAGGTTCCCAGAAGTCTTAGCCACTGAACCACCAGGGAAGTTTCCAGAAGCATTGTTCTGGAGAGATCTTTTCTTTGTTCATGAAGCTGAACAAAGAGCTGAACAAAAATGAGCACGAAGGCTGGTGAGAAGGGTGAGGTCAGCCAGGCCGACTGGAGCTGGGCTTCTTTCCGGGACAGGCTCTGTGCAGTAGCGGGGCGGCCCCTCCCAGCCCCGGCCTCCTTCCCTCTGAGATGAGACGAGTCTCTGTCCATCACCCTCTGCCCTGGGAGGCTCAAGGCCTATTCGGTCCACCTTCACCTCGAGCAGGAGGCGGGTGGCTGCTGTAGGGGACAGCATCCCGCGTGGTGTGAGACCGTCGACGCTTGTAGAGTCCAGTGGTGGCCCAGTGGCCTCCAGAGCTCTCCTGGCTGGAAGCCGTTGTTCTGGAGGGTCTTTCTCCAGCCATGTTAGCCCCCAGCCCCACCCCTGGATTCTCTGCCTTCCTCCCCACGAGTGATGGCCTCATGGTACCATTGGGAGGCTCCTCGTTGGCCGTGGGGCTTCCTAACCTCCAGGTCCTCCCACCACCTCGCAGGTGATGGCCTTTCTGTGCTACACCGACCAGAACCCACTTCTGGCCGGGGCCGGGCACCTCGTCCCCGCTGTGGCCGGGCAGTGGTGTCTCATGCTGAGAGACCCTCTCGAAGCATCCTCGGGACCCCAGACTCTGCCAGGCACTGAGAGTCCTTGTAGCAGTGATAGGAGACTGAGATCAGTGAGCAAACTCCGAGATGCATCGTGGGCGTGTGCTTTTAAATGATCACATTGGAGTTTAGAAAGATGAGATGGGACGTCTCCAACCCTGAGGTTCCTGCAAACAGCCGAACAGCCCCATCGAGCCGTCTCAGAGGCGTGGGTGCCGCCCGCGCTTCTTGTTTGAGCCCCACCATTGAGCCTTGCTCTGTGCTGGTCACTTTGCTGGGTACCTTGGGCCTGTGGTCATCTTCTGGAAGATTCCACAGTGTCCCTCTCTCTCTGGGGGGTGGCCTGTGTTCTGGAGACTTGAAGGTTATTCCTGGAAGCAAGTCCCAGAAAGGGCTTTGCAGTTTCAGGGTGCTTTCCCATTTGCTTCCTCATCGGAGTCCCTGTCCCCAGGGAGGAAAGGGGTCCTTGGGGTGTGGATGGATCATCAGCAGGGGCGGAACCAGGAGACCCCATTCTTTTCTGGGACCCTCTGCCCTTCTCTCTCCCCACCTGGTTTTTTGAAACTCCTTTGCAGCACAGAGAGAAAGCACTTTGGGGGTCTGGCTGTGGACTGCCTCCTGGGAGCAGTGAGGGGCTTTGGGGTTCAGAGTGTGGCCTGGGGTGGGGTCTCACTCTCGGGGATCATGGTCAAAGAGGGGGCCCCACGTCCTGTCGGGAGGTGTTTGCTATTCTTTGTGCCAGGTCCGTGGAGCCGGGCTCCGAGGGTGCTTCTCTGCAGGGGCAGTGAGGTTGTGGGGTTGAGGCTTAGGTCTGTGAGAGAACGGAAGGGGAAGGGGCAGCTTCCTGTCTGCTGGTTTCCTCGGACGGAGAAGAAAGCAGAGGAAAGTCTTGCTCAAAACCTATCACTGGTTGCGCTGAGCAGCTGCAGAGAGGTGGGCCTTGAAAGGATGTTCCCCCGACCCCTGCACCTCCCCGCCTCCCACACCCCCACCCCCCTGCCAGCCAGTCTTTCCTTGGGGCAGGGAGGGGCCTCGTGAACTTGACCATGCTCCACACCCGTGATGGGGGTGCATCCTGCCAGCCTGGGGGCCACGGAAGATGTCTGTTCCCACGTTGGGCTGATGGTCTAACCCGACCATTACCCTGTTTCTCCCTCTTGGCCATCCTGGCTCCGTCTCGACTCCAAACCTGTTGTGTGTATGACTCAGGGATCCGGATCTCAGCGGATGGTGGAAGAGGCAGGATGTTCCCAGAGGCAGGGCACAGGTTCCGATCCAGACTTGTGTGGGCTGAAGCCCGGCCCTGCCTCTCGGAGCCTGGGAACTTTCTCAGCACAGATGATAGATGGTCTCACCCGTCTCGCCCAGGACCTCCTTTGGGAAGTGGGAGATTAAGACCCTCCGGTCATCTCCCTTGCGTGTCCCTGCTCCAAGGCCCAGCTGGGTTCAGCCCTCTCTCCGGGCTGGGTCCGGACCCTGCAGGTGGGACTCTGACAGCCTGCATCCTGTCTCCCCTCGGCGTGGCCCGCGAGCCTCAGGTCATTTGCAGCTCACCCAGGTCTGGGTGTGTGTCCTGCACCCACTCTGGGGCGTGTCCCCCATGCCAGGGCCGGGCTCCTGTTTGATGCTTAGCGGATGGTGGCCTTCTCTATGTCTCTGAGTGCTGCCCACCCAGTGCCTCCGTGGCCCGGAAGCTTCTCTGCTGTGCCCCGAGCTCTCGTGGTCTTGACTAAGGGAGGAGTATTTTGCCAAGTGTCTTTTTCCTGGTTAATCATTAAACCACTTTGCAGGCAAACTTGTTGTGGTGTTTCTGATTCATTGGCAGGGAAATCATGAAACCGTTGCTGTTTAAAGGGTGTTTGATGACAGGAGAGCCCTAAAGTCCTTTCCAGCTCTGACATCTGTGATTTATTTTACTTTTTGGTTTCCCTGCCCTCCTCCTTCCCCCAGCCTCCACCAGCCTTCACTCAATGCAGACATCTGGCTGGCTGTGATTTGGTTGCTCATCAGTATCTCCGCGGTTCAGGTGGACTTGAAACTCAGTGGAGGTGGCTCTGTGTCTAACCTCTGCAGCAGCCATTAATAGAAATGAGCAAACTGCGAGCATCCTTGGGGGCTGAGTGCAGATGTGCCCACCTTTCCGGGGCATCGAGCAGGTCGAGGGTCAGGACCAGGCTGTGCAGCACCCACCAGTGGCCTGACTTCAGGTCCAGCAGGGTCCACGGCACCTGCTCTGGGTCAGGGCTACCGATATACCCCTGTCGAGGGCACGCCATCACACTCAGCTGGCTTGAGGCCCTTCTGACAGATAGCAGGTGACTGCTGTGTGCTGGGGACAGGGCCCAGGGCCAGGCGCCTTCAGAAGGTGACTTGCCCTCTCGGAGTCTCGGTTCCTTAGCTGTGAAAGGAAGCTGCCTTCACTTGTCTTCACGAGGGCGTGTCGGAGCCTGGGGACGCCCACTCCTTCCTGTGTCTCCCGGCCCCCCCACCCTGGGAAGGGGAGTGAGGCCCACCTGGCAGGTGTGTGTTGTGCTCCGCAGACTCCCTCCCCCTCCCCACCCCTGGTCCTTGTGGGCCGAGTTATTCCAAAGGTTCCCCTGTCCATGCTTGCTTCCATCCCCTTAGAAGAAAATTGGTGGAGATGGAGGGCAGTGGACAGGCCTGGGACCAGTTGCAGCCCTGACGCTAACTCTGGCTTCCTTGGCAGGTCCACAACGTGTCGTTTGCCTTTGAGCTGATGCTGGACGGAGGCCTTAAGAAGCCCAAGGCTCGCCCCGAAGGTAACCCAGGTCTTCGAGGGGCTGGGTGACCAGCCGTGTCTCTCCCATCAGGCCCCGAGTGTGTGGCTCAAAGGCCGGGCTCTGCCGACCCCAGCTCCCTGTTGCCCTCAGGGCTTCAGGGACCTAGAGTCCTGTGCTGGCGAAGCCACCAAGGCCAGTTCTTCAGTAATCACTTGACTTGGAGGACGCGGCCTCTGCCCCACGGGCTCAGGGTTCGATTGCCTCACCAGATGCCCTTGCTCAGACTGGAGACGCTGCTTCATGTCTTGAGACAATATTTAAGGTTGGCTGCAGTTTAATGCCTGTCGGGTTGCTGTCCTGATGGCCCAGTGGTGCCTGTAAGCAGGGCCGTGGCTCGGTCATGGCCTGTGAGGTCTGAGTGGCAGTGGAGGCTGGCAGATCCCCAGCGAGAGGCCTCCTCGCTGCCGCACCTGACTCCTGTGTTAAATGACCTCTACCAGGAATCTCTTAACTTGAGAGGACAACTGAAGCCCTGGGGTGGGTGAGTGGGGTTGCGGGGGGGTGCTTCTCAAAGCATCTTCCAATTCAGGGACTGTGGAACGGGCCCTCCAAGTCCCAATGATAACAAGTTTGCAGGTGACTCCAGCGCTCCTGGACCCCTGCCCAACAGTGACAGCTTGAATCCTGGGTGGGGTGTTCTCATTACCCGCCACCCACGCCCCCGGGAGGCTCAGCAGTCACTGCTGAACACCCGTCCGAGGACAGGAACTCTGTCCCGTGACCCATGACCGCAGCCCTCCCCAAGCCCTTGTCGGAGCTCAGAGAGCAAGGGAGGAGCAGAACCAGGCGCCTCAACCCCCAGGGGCGACAGGGCCCCTTCCCACCAAACTAGGTGCTTGGACTTCCTGGGCCACACCTTGGTCCTGACCTCGAGGGGGTAGGACCAGGGCTCCCGCCTGCCCTGCCCCAGGAGGCCCGCAGGATGGCCCGCGATCCCCAGTACGTGTCCTTGGCTGTCCTAGACCCCGTACCACGCAGACTTGTCTGGTCCCATCTTGGAAGGGATGAAGGAGAATCCTCGCCACCCCAGTGCTCATCCTGTGGGGTGGCGGCCTGGGGGCTCGGGAAGTGGCCTGTGAGTGGTGGGGACAGCAAGAGTGCTCTGCAGGGGGACGTAGAGGGTGTCCCCGTGTCTCCCAGGTGTTGGCACCAGGACTTGGGGCAGCTTCTCTCACCCGCAGTGGTTTCTCTGTTTTCCTTCTGCAGATGTGGTAAACCTGGACCTCAAATCCACCCTGCGGGTTCTTTACAACCTGTTCACCAAGTACAAGCACCTGGAGTGACAGCGAGGAGCCACAGTGACCTCAGCGGGGACCGTGCTTCGGGAGGTGCCCTGGCCTCCCCTCCCAGCCTGTGGTTGCTCCCCACCCCACCCCACTTTTTTTTCCTGATAGATTCTCTTCACCTCCTTTCCTTGTAATTCCACAGCGGGTGGCATCCTTAGAAATGCAGGTTCCCAACACCAGTGCTTTGGCCAGTTTGCAGCCTCGCCTCACCTGGGGTGCCACAGGGGGCCAAGTCAATTGTTGATCAAAAGATGGAAAAGAAAAAAAAAACCAAAACCCCGACGGTCAGCCCCTGGGAGGCGGGGGCGGGGTGCCTGGCCTTCCAGCTGACAGCCCTCAGTGATCACAAGTCATCAGAAACACACTGCAGCCTTGCAGCAGGGCGATGGCTTGACTCCCCTGGTGGCATCTCCTGGGCAGGACTCTCCTGGGCAGCCAGGCCTTTTTACAAAAAAGCATTTTTCAGTTTGAAAAAAAAGTCCCTCCGAGCTCTTGGAAGCCTCAGCTGTGACCGGAGTGTCCACTCGCATCCTCACTCCTTGTCTGCTCCGTGTGGCTTGCATTTCGCTTTTGCGCAGACATCTGGGACCCAGTGGACCCAGCGGCCACGGTCCGTGGGAGGAAGGGTTTCTGAGGCGTTTCTTCATCTCTTGCTTCGGCTGAGTGGGCTGTGTTGGAGCTGGCTCTAAAAGGCAGCTGGAGACAGCTCCACTGGGAAGTCTCCAATCCCAGAGGCCCTGTTTGAGGATGGATGCCTTTCCAAAAACCTTTGGAAAGCAGGGTGTTTCAGTTTTCAGGGGCTGCTGTAACAGAGTGCCACGGGTTGGGGGGTGAGTTAGAGCATGGACGTTTATTGTCTCAGTTCTAGAGGCTGGAAGTCGAGACAGTGGTATCAGCGGAGCTGGTGCCTTCGGAGCCTCCTGGGCTTGTAGACGGACACCGTCTTCCCTCGCTTCCTACGCTTCTCCCTCGTCTGTGACTCTGTGTCTCATCTCTTATAAGGACACCAGGCAGAACGGATTGGGGTGGACCCTAATGACCTCACAGTACCTTAATTACCTCTGTGAAGACCCCTGTCCCCAAATACCGTCACCTGCTGAGGTCCTGGGGGTTAGGACTTCAATATGTGGGGTCGGGGGTGGGGCACAGCTCAGCCTGTAAGAGGGAAGGCGAAGTGTTCACCTCTGTCCTCCGCGACTCCCAGCTTTCTGCAGCCTGTGGCATCCTTGGGGCACCCTGTCGAAGGAAATGCGATCCCTCATTTGTATGCCCTTCACTCCTCGCCCGCCTCATCTCGGGAGAGAAAGGGGTACCCCTAGGCTGGGTATCAGGTGGGTCTTCCACTGGGTCACCCCCACCCCCACCTCCCTGTGGAGCCGGGATTTTCATGACACCTGGACCCCCGAGTTTGCTCAGCACCCCGGCAACATGGGCCTTTCTCTTCTGTGATATTCGCCTTCCTGCTGTAGGTCAGAGCTGTTGAGCATGTCATTAATATTACATCGCGTACCAGTGCTCAGGACTTAAAGAACAGCTGTCTGTTCTGCCTGGGCTCTGGCGGCTGCCAGCCTGGGGCTGGGTTCAGAATAGCCAATTTGATGGAGGAGGTTACCCAGCAGGGGAAAGAAATAATTAAAACGGCATTACAGCGTCTCCTGCGGGAGGCAGTGACATTAAAGATCCACGTTGACAAAATTGCCGAGGCTGGAACATTCTGTGCTGCCTTCATTACACGCGTGGAACCACGGTGCCAGGGAGGCGAGGCCCCTCCACCTGCTGTGGGCACTCGTGGGCCTGGCGGGGCGATGCCAGTTCCTGCGGGCCTGCGGGGGTGGGGCTGGGGGTGAAGGAGAGGAGGCCTGGGTTTGGAAAGAAGCCTGGGGTCTTCAGCCCAGGTGGGCAGCTCCCCCGGCCTGTTCCACATCCTGAAAGTGTGGGTGAGGGGCGTTGGTTCTTCTAGGGAGGGAGGTGGTGGTGGGGTTCAGCTCCCAGGGCAGTGAGCCCACTTCAAGCCCACTTGTGTTTCAAGCAGGAGAGTAACAGGAATGATAAATATATGGGAAAACTCTAGACAGGCACTTTTATCTCATAATGCTGACTCTTTAAAGCCCTGCTCCAGCAAAGCATGTCATCTGGTCTCCAAATTACTTTTTCTCAAACTGGCACCAAGGCGTGGGTGTGCCTTCTGCCCACCTGTGCAGGACCCCTCGAGCCGTCCGCGTCACTTTCCTCCCTTTGCTGTCTGGACGGAACCAGAATTGAAAGCCCATGTGGGGTGAGGGCTGGGAAGCAGTTTTGAGGCCGAAGCCAGGGTGACCTCTGCAGTGGCTAGATTCCTCCTCTTGGGATCCGCCCGCCGTCCCTGGTGGCTTGGGGACAACAGCTGTCAGGACACGAGTGTCAGGGCCCGGGACCTCCCCGCTGCGGAGGCCCACACGCTGCAGCATCTTCTGGGGTAACTGTGGCAACAGAAACAACTTTCTTCTGACACTTGCTGGGGGTTCCTTGGAATGCAAAAGCTTCCCTCTTAGTCCTTAACTGAGGAAAGTTCTAGAACCCGTCCTCCTCCACTGATTCCCATTTGTAGTGAATGACCTCCCCACCTTCGCCCCGAAGAGGGACCTTCATCCACAGGAACTAAGTGAAAACAAGGCCATCGGTAGCCATGCAGTGATGGATAAAGGTCATGACATGCCTCCTCTTACTGTTCTCCGGGTGGCCTGTCTTTTGAACGCCCTCCCCTCCCCTGGTTTTGGGGCGCCTGCTTGCAGCTCTGGTTCCCCCTCGAACACGGCATCACGAAGTGCTGAGCCCAGAGCCCCACGTGCCCTGAGGTCCTAACTGGATGTGACTCCAGAGCTGTGTTGTTTTAAAGCAGCCAAATTCTCTCGCCCGATTTGTGTGCCAGTGTCTTCGTGTCCTTGATTTGTTTTAAGCAGTGTTTACTTTGGATTTCTGGGTATTAAATAAAAACCACTGAGACCCTGGCTGTGTTGTTACCTGCCCCGCGGGCGGGCGGCGGGAGCCGGCTTTCCAGGCGGCGTGCGGTGGTTTATCCCAATAAAGGCCGCTGTCTCTGTCTGCATGCCGGGCTTTCTTTTGCGCCTTTAGCCATCATGCCTTGGCCACCCCGTGCTCGGCGCTGGCTCCGTGACGCCAGTGCAGCCCTGCTTCCCGCGGGGCTGCCGATGGACGAGGGAGGAGACAGCTTGCATTCTGGGGGGAAGGGTCCCCGGGGAGGGGGCGCTGCACGGAGGGTTTCCTGGGTGGGAGCAGAGGCTGGCGGCTCACAGCGGCTGAGTCACACTACTGAACGGAGCGGGCGAGTCTGCCCAGGCGCCTGGTTCCAAACCCAAGCGAGAGATGCCAGTGGCCAGTGGCACGAGCTGCTACAGGGCCCTGGTCCCCTCCCTACCCTTTGGGGCCAGGGACCCTGAGGTGACCCCTGACGGGGCCAGATCTTTGGGGTTCCACGCTGGCCTTGCTATCAACCCTCCCCCGCAGAAGTCATGGGACACTTCAGGTATATCAAACTTTTCTCCACGTCAGAATTAAAACAGTGACTGTGGACGTGTGGCTAGCCTGGGGGGTGAGGCGAGAGCACTCTTTAAACATGCTGAAATGACAAACTTGCTGGAAAGACCCTGGGCTTTGGAGAAAGCCCTGAGCTCACATTTGGCTTTGTTCCCACGCGACTGCTGGCGAGGTCACGGACCCACAGTTTTCCAGAGGGCACGTGTGTTCAGTCGCTCAGACGTGTCCAACTCTTTGTGACCGCATGGACTAGCACCCCGCCAGGCTCCTCTGACCACGGGATTTTCCCAGAAAGAATCCTGGAATGGGCTGCCATTTCCTTCAGGGGAACCTTCCCAACCCAGGTTTCGAACCCACGTCTTCTGTGTTGGCAGGCAGATTCTCTGCCACGGAAGCAAGCCCCCGACTGCCACCCTATTTACTGCCCCGTTCCTTAAAATACTGACGAGGGTGGTTCTCCGCCACCCCAGCCCTCACACTTGGCAACAAGAGCACACCGTTTGGGTTGTGGAATGGGAGGAGGTGGGAGGTGCAGGTGGTGGCTGTGGTCCCAGGGGGCTGGTCAGCATTCCAGGACACACAGGAAGGCTCCCCCAGCTCAAAAGGTCCACTGGTGCTGAGCGTGAGAAACCTGCTGTGACTCGCCAGCTCCTCGAGTCTGTCTTACCGGTGGTTTTCTTGGATGGGATTATCTGTTAATACTGATGAGGCTAAAGCTTCGTCCTGCAACAGTTCTTCAGGCCAGCAATGATGCCTTGTCTCCCAGGAGGGGTCTTCTGGTTGGTCTTGTTCCGGAGACGTTCCTCAAAGGCTTGTCCGAGTGGCCAGGGACAACAGCCATGGAGAGAGAGAGAGACAAGTGAGTGGATCATTCCCAGGGAGAAGCGCAATGATGGAGGGGTGTGGCGGGGCGAGGTGAAACGCTGTCTGGGGAGAGGCAGCAGGCACTCCTGGAAAAGGATGGAGTTCCTCGGGTCCACCTGGAGTGGGGGTGTGCTCGTTCTGGTTGGCGTCTTTTCCGAGTTCTCTCCCCCTTCTTTCCGGCTGGCCCCATGGCGTCAGTGGAAAGCCTCCACGTCCAGCCATCCCTCCCCACAGGGCTGTTGCTGGGTGTTGGGGGCAGGACCGCTGTTCCCATCAGGGTCTCTGCCTTGTGATCAGTCTTTGGGGAACCATGACATTGCGTGGCCACCTGACCTCAGCAGGATGTGTAGACCCTGAGAACTCAGAGCAGGAAGGGACCTCCTGAGGTCATCTGGTTTAAGCCTTTCCCAGGCTGACAGCTCGGGTCATGCACGCTGCAGGGGCGGGGATGGTTCCTTCTGCAAGGACAGCATCTTGTGCTTGGGAAGCTCAGATTCTGTGTGGTTTCGTTTCAAGTGGAAATCTGCTCCTGCGGGTATAATTTGATTCAATGAATCCTTGTTTCCCTCACTAGCGGCCAGGGTTAGCCCTTACCCTGGGGTGGGATGTGGGGCCCTCCACGGGCTCAGCACAACAGGGACTTCAACTGTGCTCATGTGAGTGTGCATGCATGCTGTCGCTCCTGTCATGTCCAACTCTATGACCCTCTAGACTGTAGCCCCCCAGGCGCCTCTGTCCATGCGATTCTCCAGGCAAGAATACTGGAGTGGGTTCCCACACCCCTCCAGGGGATCTTCCCAACCCAGGGATCGAGCCCACGTCTCCTGCCCTGGCAGGCGGGTTCTTTACCACTGGTGCCACCTGGGAAGCCTGAACCGTATTTAGTAGCAGCAGTGTTAGTCGCTCAGTCGTGTCCGACTCTCTGCGACCCCATGGACTGTGGCCCACCAGGCTCCTCTGTCCACGGGATTCTCCAGGCAAGAAAACTGGAGTGAGTTGCCATGCCCTTCTCCAGAGGATCTTTCCGACCCAGGGATCGAACCTGGGTCTTCTTCATTGCAGGCAGATTCTTTACCATCTGAGCTACAGGGAAGATCCGATAAAGAACCTGCCGGGGTCCAGCCCCAGCTGATCCAGGGTATTCGAAGGAGAGACGGCGTAGGCGAGGGTCAGGAAACAACTGCTTAATTAAACGTTAATTAAGGATATAAAGAGTAATAGAATGAGGATAGCTCAGTAGGAAAATTCAGTGGAGAAAAGAGGCTGAGTAGCTTGGTTTACGCGGGTGACCAATAAAACTTCAAGACAAGAAGCTTGCACCACTTACGTAGGCCGCAGGCGTCCTTCCATTCTCCCGAAGGAGAGGAGACACTGAGGCCTCCCCGGTCGGATCTTAGAAGCCCAGGCATAATTAGTAAGCATGGTGGGTTCCGCGCTCCAGATGGAGACTCAGCCAGAGTGAGAGAGAGAGAGAGACATGGGGAGACCAGTCTTTCGAGGAACTGATCCCAATTCTTTATTTTCCATGGTCTACTTTTATACACTGAGATGTTATGCAAAAGTCACGTGGGGTCAGCAGTCCTGACTTTTATCAAAGTCAGGTGCTTCATACAAATGTATACAGAGGTCTTAGGGGTGTTACATCATCTTCTGGCCAGGGGGCCTGCTGACAATTTACGACCCTCTCCTTGTGACAGCGGTCAGTCAACCAGGACACTTATTTCTCCAGGGGTGATAATTCTTAAAACAGACGCCACCCAAATAAAGTTACATTCCTATAGGGTGAGGGTGTAGTGGGTTTTAGTTAAGGAAAGAATTTACTTAGCCTAAGGTCTAACGTGATTTATATCAAAGGTTAATACTTATTTCTTCTATATATTCATTAATGTGTGTAAGGGCAGGGGATATGGAGACTTAGCAACAAACATTGGCTCAACAAATGAAAAACCCTTCACCAATACAATTTCAAATCAGCCCATTATACTTATACTAATAATTTTCTAACTTTTCTAAGGAACCTGTTTTAAGAAGGTTTAAAGCATCTCATGCCTCTCACAGTTGGGAGGCTGTGAGCAATCACATGTGGCCGGACAAGCCTGTCAGGCAGGCTAGAGAACCTTCAGAGGAGTTTGTAGGTTGAAACACTCCTATCACGCCCAGGAATTATTATTAACTGGAGCTCTAAGTTAACTCCTTCTCCGAAAGAGGTGGTGGGGGACAGCCCCCCGTAAAGTCAGAGGTGTAGGTGAGAGCACAAAGTAGTAAAGTAGGCAGGCTCTGGTTATGGGGGTAGATGCTTGAGGATTTCCAGGGGGACTCCTGAGGCTTGATCCCGCCTTTGCGTATGTCGAGCCTCCTTCCTCATGACTTTTTCCATGGGCGGAGTGCCTCACGCCGGCCCCCAACAAGAACCTTATTTAGTCAGTACTTATTGAGGGCCTACTGTGTGCCAAGCTGAGTCCTGAGGATGCAGCAGGGAGCAGGGTAGACACCAGCCCTGCCTCAGGAGCTGAAGTGTGGAAGGGTGTGCAGCTAGGGTGGGGTGGGCAAAGTCAGTGCAGACAGGGCAAGTTCTGGGCAGAAAATAAGGCCGTGATGTACTAGAAAGATGCAGGAAGGGTGGGAGACTTTGGAGGCAGAGGGATTTGGCCCATGTCCTCCGTCCCTGTGGACCAGGGAGGGCCCTGTGGCTTGGCCCAGCAATGGGCTGAGGACAACCAGATAGGGTCTCGTCAAGTGAAACTTTGAAGTCACATTGTACGTTTAAGCCCACAGCTCCCTTGCTGACATAGGCGCGCCCTTCCCTAACACGTGTGCAGGATGCTGATTTTCTGCATATGTAGAATACGGTTTGGGATCTCCTCCCACATCACGTTTCCTCCCACAGCTGCACACCCGTCCACACTTCAGCTCCCGAGGCAGGGCTGGTGTCTACCCTGCTCCCTGCTGCACCCTCAGGAGTCAGCTTGGCACACAGTGGGCCCTCAATCAGCACTAACTTCAAGGTTGTTTAAACGCACTGGCATTGCGCCAGATGGCCCGAAGGAGCATGCAAAGAACGATGGGACGCTTCACGGGGCCCAGGAGCTGCCTGACAGCCTGTCCACACTGTGGACAGGTGAGCATCAGAACATATCAGTTCAGTTCAGTCGCTCAGTCGTGTCCAACTCTTTGGAACCCTATGAACCACAGCACGCCAGGCCTCCTGTCTATCACTGACTCCCAGAGTTCACTCAAACTGATGTCCACTGAGTCGGTGATGCCATCCAACCATCTCATCCTCTCTCATCCCCTTCTCCTCCCATCTCCAATCTTTCCCAGCATCAGGGTCTTTTCAAATGAATTAGTTCTTCTCATCAGGTGGTCAAAGGATTGAAGTTTCAGCTTCAGCATCAGTCCTTCCAATGAATATTCAGGACTGATCTCCGTTAGGATGGACTGGTTGGATCTCCTTGAAGTCCAAGGGACTCTCAAGAGTCCTCTCCAACACCACAGTTCAAAAGCATCAATTCTTTGGCACTCAGCTTTCTTTATAGTCCAACTCTCTCATCCATACATGACCACTGGAAAAGCCATAGCCTTGACTAGACAGACCTTTGTTAGCAAAGTCATGTCTCTGCTTTTTAATATATAGTCTAGGTTGGTCATAGCTTTTCTTCCAAGGAGTAAGCATCTTTTAATTTCATGGCTGCAGTCACCATCTGCAGTGATTTTGGAGCCCCAAAATATAAAGTCAGTCACTGTTTCCACTGTTTCCCCATCTTGCCATGTGGCCTTGCCATGTGCATGTGGGATCTTAAGTTCTCTGACCAGGGATGCAACCCATGCTGTCTGCAAAGGGAGAGCAGAGTCAACCACTGGGCCACCAGGGAAGTCCCTCAATTAACATTTTGTGCTTACATAATTTCAGAGAGTCCCTTGGACTGCTAGAAGATCCGACCAGTCCATCCTAAAGGAAATCAGTCCTGAATATTCATTGGAAGGACTGATGCTGAAGCTGAAACTTCAATCCTTTGACCACCTGATGCGAAGAACTGATTCACTTGGAAAGACCCTGATGCTGGGAAAGATTGAAGGGCGGGAGGAGAAGGGGATGAGAGAGGATGAGATGGTTGCATGGCATCACTGACTCAATGGACATGAGTCTGAGTAAACTCCAGGAGCTGGTGACGGACAGGGAGGCCTGGCGTGCTGCAGTCCATGGGGTCGCAAAGGGTCGGACACAACTGAGTGACTGAACTGAACTGAACTGAATTTCAGACCTAGGATAAAGTTGTTGCAATGGTATAAGGAATTCCTATATTTATCCTGATCCCCATAAACATGAACGTTTTACCATATTTGCTTTATCCTTTCTACCTTCTCAAAATAGATATAAATGCAGATATTTAGATGTTGGTCGGCCATGTGGATATCAAGCATCTGTCTATCTGTCTAGATAATTATCTCTTTCCTGAATCCTTGAGAATAAGTCGCATATATTATGCCCTTCTATTTCTAAGTATGTTGATGTATGTTTTCTAAAAACCAAAACGTTCTCTTCCGTAATTTCAGTACACGTGTCATTACCGGAAATGACATCGGTACAATAGCATTATCTAACCCAGCGGCCTGAATTCTATTTCTCCAGTTGTCTCAGTAATGTCCTTTTACCCAAAGAAATGCACTGACATCTTGTCACATCTCTGCAGCCTCCTCTAATCTGGAGCAGTTCTTCAATCTCTCTTTACCCTTCGTGACGTTGATGGAGAAGAATGCAGGTCGGTTACTGCCTGGAATGTCTCTCAGCGTGCCTTTGTCTGATGTTTCCCTCATGATGAGATTCAGGTTCTGCATTTTTGGCAGAAGCCAGGTGTTCTTCTCAGTGCATCTTCTCAGGAGACATAATGCGTGGATCCCTCCCATTTCTCAGTATATTTATTTATTTTAATTATTTAGTTAAACTGATGTTGATCATGTTTGTCCACTGAAAATGTACCTCTTCTTTCTAATTAAGTATCTCATGGGAGAAGGATTTCTATGTTTAGAGTTACCTTTCCAGCAGAAATAACTGGAAAACTGGGCAAAATGTAGGAAACAACTATTTTAGACATTAGAATAGAGGCAAGGCAGGTCTGTGAACCTTAATAAAAGGGACACAAATGAGGTAAACCCTACCATCGCCTAGGCTCCCTGCCTGGACGTGAGTCCTGGACTGGGGTGCAGCTTAAATAGAGCTCAGTGGTGTCACTGAGTTGAGGAGACAGAGCTCAGAGTTTGAGGAGGTCAAGGTTAAAAGCAATTTAAAAGTATCAGAGTAATTCACAATTAACTGCCTGCCAGAAAACTTCTTTCAAACCATGGTGCCAGGGAAGACTCTTGAGAGTCCCTTGGACAGCAAGATCAAACCAGTCCATCCTAAAGGAAATCAACACAGAATATTCGTTGGAAGGACTGATGCTGAAGCTTCAATACTTTGGCCACCTGATGCGAAGAACTGACTCATTGAAAAAGACCCTGATGCTGGGAAAGAAGAGGGCAGGAGGAGAAGGGGACGACAGAGGATGAGATGGTTGGATGGCATCACCGACTCCACAGGCATGAGTATGAGCAAGCTCCGGGAGATGGCGAAGGACAGGGAGGTCCGGTGTGCTGCCGTCCACGGGGTCACAAACAGTCGGACATGATTGAGCGACCGAACAACAACAGAAGAAAAACGCCAACACTCTTCAAAGGAACGCAACAAAACTTGCCCAATAACGTAAAATCCTTGATATCTAGCATTCGGGCAGAAAAATGTGACCCATAACCAGGAGCAGAATCAGTCAGTAGAAGCAGATGAGGAAATGACAGATATGGTGAAATTAGCATTCTACAAGACAACCGACCTGGGTGCTTTAAAAATATTCATGTTATAGAAGACTGTTCCAGATTAAAAGCCTGACAAGACATGGCAGACGAGTGCAACCAAGAGATACCTATGATTCCGAGTGGATCTTGGAGTAAAAATAATACAAACAAAACCCCTGTAAACAGCATAATAATATTTGGGGAAATTTGAGTGCGCATGAAAATATTACTATTTCAGTGTTAATTTTCTGGAGGGTCCAATGGAAGAATATGTTTGTTTCTAGGAGATAAATTCTGAAATATTTGGAGATGACATGTCACAATCCCTCCTTGGAATTTATTTTTAAATGGTTCAGAAAAAAAAGTGAAAGAAAAAGCAAATGTAGTAAGATGTCAAAAAAAGAAAAAAATAACAAGCAAAACTTCTTGAGATTTGGTAATGTAATTTACATCCTTTACATAGTCCATCATCGTCCTTTAGTGCTAAGTCGTGTCCGACCCTCAGGACATCGTGGACTGCAGCCTGCCAGGCTCCTCTGTCCATGGGATTAGATAAGGAAAATTAAGCTATGATGTGTATGTATACTTAGTTGCTCAGTTGTATCCAACTCTTCGCAACCCCTTGAAGGGTAGCCCCCCAGGCTCCTCTGTCCATGGGGTTTTCCAGGCAAGAATACTGGAGTGGGTTGCCATGCTCTCTTCCAGGGGATCTTCCCCACCCAGGAATCGAACCTGCATCTCTTGCACTGCGGGTGAATTCTTTACCTGCTGAGACACCGGGGATGTCCAAGCTATGACAGATAACTCTAATACAGTTATATAAAATAATTATATAGTTTTCTATATGAAATTCAAATTTTAAAAATTGTATTGAGTGACAGCCTCTTTCTCACTGCATTTTGTCACAAACCCCAGTCTCATACAGGTGGGACAGAGCGGCAGACTAGACCATGCATCTCTGTGTCTTCTTCTGTAATGTACAGATGTAAGAGCATCTGCCTGCGAAGCTGGGTCCTAGTGAAATTAAAGCCCTGACCATTATCCTTGCTTCATCATCAGTCACTCAGCAAATATTAGCATCAGTGATACCTTTTGTCATTTTCATGACCTTTCATGAGCAGCCCCACTTTCCTGCTCACCCGCTTCCCACGTGCTCTGCCCCCTTTTCTGCAGGATCTGTCAGCAGAGAAAGGCTGGTTAGTCTCTGGTCACCCAGCACTGTCACCTGTTGCTATGGAAGCTCAGCCTGGCTCGTAAAGACTCAAGCTCAAGAGACCAGCTTGAGTCCGCCCCGCTGTCCTGGGACCTCGCCTTCTTGTGTTCCTCTAGTCCTTTGCACAGGCTGTTCCCTCCACCTGGAACATTCTTACCCATCTTTCTTCAACTGGCAAACTCTTATTCATCCATCAAAGCCCACATCTCCTCGGAAAAACTTCCTGATCCCCTTAGGCAACAACAGCCATCAATGTTTATCCAATGAGCCCACTTCAAGCCAGGCATTGCTCTAGGCACTAGGACTCAGGAGCCTTAAGGGGCTGTGGTATGGGATCATGAGAGGATCTGCTTCTTAGATAAGGCAGTTACGGAAGGCTTCCTGAAGGAGGAGGCACTTAAGCTGATGATAACGATGCAGACTCAGCCATTTTAAAAGCTAGGTAGAGGGCACAGTAAGTGTGACCACCCTAACGCAGGAAGGTAGGTGGCACTTTCAGGCAATAGAAGGGTTGTCGAGTCTGGGAGGGCATGAGGATGGGAGAGGTCAGGAGATGAGAATGGAGAGAAAGCCGGTAGGTCCCATGAGGACCTTGGGCTGGGCCGGGAAGACTGGATTTCATTTTAAGGGCTACTGGATCCTGCTGTTGGGTTTTAAGTGAGTTGAGATGTGAAGGGGGTCCTCTGGTTGCTTATGGAGAACAATTCAGAGGTAGGAGGTGGGGTTTGAGCAAGCAGTGTGTTCCCAGCTAGGAGGCTCCTGTGTGGTCCAGGCGAGAGGACAAGGTGGGCCCTGGCCAGGTGGGGACAAGAAGCTGGAGGAACAGCCTGGAGGCAACTCTGACAGCTTGCTGATGGAGGGGCTGGGGCCTCGGGGGAAGCTGACTCCCAGCCTCTGGCCTCAGGAACTGGCTTGGTTTGCATATCTGGGAGGGGAGAGGGACAGAAAGAAGAAATGTAAGCTCTGAGCTGCCTCTGGGGAGCGTGGAGGTGTGGCTGGGCCCATACGCCCAGGGGCAGAGCCTTCCGGAGGGGCTTGCGGTGGCATCGCTTTCAGAGCATCAGGTTCTACAGCCCCGCCAGGAGGAAGCGCCCTGCAGACGCAGCCTGGATGGCTTTGCAGAAGCCACAGGCCCCGGAGGAAGTGAGCCGCTTGCCCCTGCCTCCAGGGCGGCCCCTGCCGACCTAGGGCACCGGAACTGGCTTTGCTTTGGAACCCGGGGACCACCAGCGCTTGAGCTCCGTGGCCTTCATTTCCCTGCATGGAGGAAGCAGCCAGGTGAGTCCTCGGTTCTGAGCCTGAGCTCAAGCACACAGAGAGGGAGGCTCTGGGAGGCCTCGTGGAAACGAGGCCGGGAGAACCCGGTCTTAGCCGAGGTCCCACGGGGACGATGCCGGGCGGAGCACTCCCTGCGCCCAGCTGGTCCCCCTGCCTCTTAGGCTTGGAGGCGGCCACTCCCCCAGTCCAGAGTCCCAGGCAGACAGAAGGGCACCCTCCCAGCTCTCGTGTAGCCAGGGAAAGTTTCCCTTTCCAGCCTGTCATCTCCCCTAACCTTCAGCCAAGGAGACCAGCCACCCCAAGTCTTCCAATGAAGAAAGGGAGGCCCAGGTCTGGCAAGGGACGGCCCCTGGGGCTGCTGATGGCTGGAGGGAGCTCCCAGCTCTGTGGACACTTGCTGCCTTTGGCGCCCATCAGGTTCAGCCCCTCCCGGTAAAGGAGCATCAGGAACAGAGAGGGGAGGTTGTTTGCCCAAAGTCACACAGGAGGAGGAACCCACCTGGAACCCAATCTCCTGACCTCTCCCCCTTCCCCAGGCCTAGTTCCCGCCTTTCCTCTGGTCCCGTCCTTTGAACAGAACCCCGTCCAAAAGGAGGCTTGGGAATTCGGGGGGATGAGTCGGCCCAGTGGCTGTGCTCTCCACACCCCCACGATTTAGGGCAGGATGGAGCCGCAGACAGTGCCCCGGAGTCCCCAGGCTGGCTGCCCATGTCACAGCATCTTGTGAGTGCCTCCATCTCACGGCAGCTCTGGGCCCTGCTAATCCAGCCAGGCCTCCCCCGGGGCCAGAGCTGACCACCAGCTTCTGTTGCAGGAGGCCCCTGGCCCCAAATGTCTTGTTTGGGGCTGAAAGTGCTACGGGAGGCCCAGGGGCCAGAGCGGAAGTGGGGGGCGGGGCCGCACCCGTCAGGAGAGGAAGTGAGTCCAGGGGAGCAGGAAGGAGGCTCTGACTCTGCCGGGCACCCTCCCCCACAGCGAGGTTGAGGAGGGCCGGCTCTGAAAACTCTGGCCCTTCCCGGTGAGCGGAGAGACCCCTGAGCTCCCTTGACAGGCCAGGATGATAAGCCCCACTATGGAGAAGCTCGCTCAGAACTTGAGCCAGGCAGGACCAGCCCACACCCCCGAGAGCCCAGCCTGCACCCCAGTCCCATGTCCACTCACCCAGAGGCTGGGGGGCTGCTCTGTGCCCCCTGACTCAGGCTCAGGGCCCAGAGAGGACAGGCCTGTCCCCCACCACTGCCCCGGTAGGAGCTCCTGGTCTGCAGACATCACCTGTCAACATGACCACCGCCACACTGCTGCCCTCGCCCCTCCAGCAGATTTGCCCCCAGAGGTCAGCCAGAGGGTTTTCTGGATCCAAGAAGCTCTGAGCAGGGGGTTGCCCCCTTGGTCCTACTGCCCGGGTAGGGGTGGGTGGGTGGAGGTTCCTGTGTGCTTCAGGAGGGGCTGTGGGCTGGCGGCTCCGCACCCGACCGAGGAGGACCCCTCCTCCCCGCCAAGCCTCTGCACAGGTTCTGACCTCAGCCGCCGCCTATTTCCGTGGGCCGTCCCGCAAGCACTGGCTCCCAGCGACCCTCTCAGCAGGCACCCTGGCCCCTTGCCCGGGCAGTACGGTGACTTGTCCACCCCCAGCCAGCTCCCGGCCTCTCCCCGCGCCTCCTGGTGTCTAGAGGAAACAGCAGACCTCGAGTTTAGGGTGACTCGGGGGTGACGTCCTTGGTTCCCTGCCTCCCCAGGGCCGGCAAGGCAGCGATGGAGCCGGAGTCCCTCTACGACCTGCTGCATCTCCCTGGGAAGGAGGACCCACCGGCCGAGGAAGAACTCTCACAAGGTGCGGGCCGGGTGGGACGGAGCGGCAGGGCTGGCATCCTGAGACACCCCCCGGGCCGTATCAGGCCCTGCCTTGGCTGCCAGGTGGTTCGCTGAACACCCAGTTCTGTCCAGCCCCTGCCTCTACCTCCTGCTTTATACTTGACGCCCCTGCTTCTGGAACCTTCCACTGAGTTATCCCCAGATCCCGCATAACCCCACTTCTCCAGGTTAACGGGGACAGTGTTGAGGATGCTGACTGCTGTGTGGTCCCCTTGGCGTGGGGGCTGAGCTGCATCTCACCTGTTACTCTGAAGAGTGGTAGTCGCGGGCATGCTCACCTCCTTTTTACAGACGAGGAAGCAGGCACAGAGGGTGGCATTGCAGACCCGCAAGCCCGGCGCCGCAGGGCTGGCTTCATGAACTGTCTGGCATTCTCGGTTTATAAGTGGTTTCAGGTTGAAAAGCATCAGGAGGAAAATTGCTGTTAGGGTGGCAGGGCTTCGTGATTTGGAAAAGTGTTTATTTTTGGTTTTATAGTTGGTCTGGAGTTACAATTCCGGCAGGCAGAGCTGGAACATGGCGGGATTCAGAGTGGCAGGAAGGACGCTCCAGGAAGGGGCCGAGGCCGTTCAGGCACCGCCACCCCCGCCCCACCCCTGCCACCAGGCCTTTGCCGGAGCCTGTCCTTCTGTGAGGAACACACAGGCTGGGTGGGACTCAGAGGTCTTCAGCATGTCTGCAAGACTCTAGCTGGGCGACGTGAACACAGAGGCGATGCGTCCTGTGGATGTGCGCAAAGCCAGCCCCGGGTTGGCTCAGTGTCTCCCACATCCACTGAGACTCGATGACCTCAGGGGTCCGCCTGGGCCCTGCCATTTGTGGGTTCCATGGTTCTTCAATGTAGAGGAGATGCTGACCCAGGTCTTGGGCCTCAGTGGAGAAGCAGGTGCCCTCAATGCCCTGCCCACACCGGGGAGCCTGGCAGTCGTGGTTGAACGCTGCCTCGGCCCCTTGGAGCCCAGGGACCTGGGCTTAACTGGTCTGTGACCCCTTCTTATGTATGTGGAAAGAGGGTCAGATAAAATGTCCAGTTAAATATGAATTTCAGATAGACAAGAAATAGTTTTCGAGTTTACGTATGTTCCCCAAATTTGAATATTGTGGTGTCTGAAGATGGGCTGGTGTTCATGAGAGAAGTGAGGGGGAAGAGTGTCCTGGGGTAGGCAGGAACCACTTGGATGAAGGAAGGGGGTGCAGAGGACGAGGCGTGTCTGGGAAACCCAGGTCTCTGGGGATGTTGGGTGGTCAGGGCGTGTGTGTGTCTGTGTGTATGTGTGATGGCATGTGTACATATGTGTGAATGTGTATCTATGTGTGTGTGAATGCACTTGTGTGCCTGTGTGTCTGAGTGCCCTTCTGCACATGTGTGTGTACGTGCGTGTGTGTGTGTGTGTGTGCGTGTGAAGTTGTAGGACCAGTCTCCCCTCTTGGTCGAGACGCTGGCTCCAGGGCTGACCTTCAGGCCCCCATCCATGTGTCATGCCCCGCTCTGTTTCCAGGAGAGAAGAGGAAGTTCCTTCCCCCAACTTCCCGGAATAACCCCAAATTTGAAGAATTGCAAAAGGTGCGGGAACCTTCTCTGACCATCTTTCTCTGGTGGAGTCTTCCTACCTTCCTGGGGTTGGGACCGTGGGCCACCCCCTCCCCAACCTCAAGCTGGTGGGTGGGGACCCCACAGGCTCCCGGGAGGCCTGTTGAGTGGCTGCAGAAGGGATCTTGCCTGAGCACCTGTGGTGTGCCTTTCTGTGCGTGATCCCAGCAAGCCTCCTGGCGGTTGAAAGAGGTGAACTGTCACCTGCGTCCCAGGGAGCAGAGCCTCAGGAGTGGCCTGACCCACGGGGGGCACACGGTGGCCAGTGACGGAGCTGGGCTTGGACCCAGGTCATAGACCCCAGCTCTCGCGCTCCTTCTCTGGCTCAGCTGCCTGGGGCAGTGGACAGCTGACCGAGTGGTGGGAACACACGGCCACCACCCAGTTCTCAGCTGTAAGCTGCGCACAGGCTAGGGGCTTCCATTTTCCTCTGCAGTATTCCTCTAGTCTCCGTGGGGTGTTTCTGTTACCTCCTCCAGGGAGACCTCCTGACCTGCACCACCTCTGACCGCCCCCCAGAGGATTTTAAAACCCCTGTATTATCAAAACCTTACACAGGACAAAATAAAGCCCAAAGTGCTCAGGTCTGCTGGAGCCCAGAGCAGGCCCCTAACAACCTGGGAGATCAGAGCAGGCTTCCCAGAGGAGGCGATGTTTGACCTGGCCTTGAAGGGCGAGTAGGAGTTGACTGGTGGGAGGAGGGCAGAGCTGAGCCCAGCGAGAGGCCGGGTGGGGAGTGGCCCCCCATCAGCTGTCCCTCGGGGCCGCAGGTGCTGATGGACTGGATCAACGCTGAACTCCTCCCAGAGCACATTGTGGTCCGCAGCCTGGAGGAGGACATTTTCGACGGGCTCATCCTGCACCACCTTTTCCGTAAGTTGCTGCTTTCAGCCCCAGGAAGTCCTAGGGGGCAGAGTGGGCCAGCCTGGGGCTCGCTTGGCGCCCTCTGCAGAGCCCTTGGCAGACGGCTGCAGGACAGGCCCACCATCCACGGCTTCCTGAGCTCTTGCCATGGAGCAGGTACTGTTAACCCTCAGCACAGCTGTTCTGTGATCATCCCCACTTTATAGATGAGGAAACTGAGCTCCGAAAGGCCTGGTAGCTTGTCCAAGGTCTCACCATGAAGACAGTGGTGGGGGGATGGTGGAGGGAGAAGCCAGGGGTCTTGGCTTTAACCACTAGACCACACTGCCCCGCAGAGAGGAGGACTGCGGGTCACTGTGTGGAAGGAAGGGGGTGGGGCACAGGGTCTTGGTCAAGGTGGAGTGGGCTGGGGGTGTCTCCAGAGAGCCGGGCTTGCCCAGCCACATAACCAGCATGCCCTGTGACTGCCTGGAGGAAGTGGACTGGCTGTGGGTCCCCTGTCAGGAGCCCCATCTGTCTGCACCCCCCCAGCCTTTCCCACCCTTTCCCTCCATCCCACTCCTCTTTCTCTGGTCCTCAGAGAAGCTGAGTGGACTCAAGCTGGACGTGGAGGAGATCGCCTTGACCGCAGCCAGCCAGAGGCGCAAGCTCACGGCTGTCCTGGAGTCTGTAGACCAGAGCCTGCGGCTGGAGGAGCCACAGGCCAAGTGGAGTGTGGAGAGTGAGTGGGGCTGGTGTGGAGAGGGCTGGGAGTGGGCAGGCAAGGAGGCAGAATTACAGTGCCCTTACCTGGGGGTCGGGGCTGCCTCGAAGCCCAGCACGAGGATGATGAAGGCAGCCTTCTCCATAGGGCTGCCACGGCTCCCCGACTCCCAAGCACCGCACACGAGCTCAGCTGCCTTGTTGGACCGGTGCTGCCTGCCTGCTTTGTTAACTTATCTAAGTTGCATCGGCAGTGCCTGCTTGTAAGAAACGAGTGTGCAAAGTCCCACCCAGTTAGCCACTTGGTAGGATTTCCTGCCATTCCAACCTCTTCATCCTGCCCATTTTCCAGATGAGAAAAATGAGACTAGAAGGAGTTGAAATAGCCTCTCCAAGGTTGGGTGGTGAGGTGGTCAGTTCAGTTCAGTCACTCAGTCGTGTCCAACTCTTTGAGACCCCATGGACTGCAGCACGCCAGGCCTCCCTGTCCATCACCAACTCCCAGAGTTTACTCAAACTCATATCCATCGAGTCGGTGATGCTATCCAACCATCGCATCCTCTGTCATCCCCTTCTCCTCTTGCCTTTAATCTTTCCCAGCATCAGGGTCTTTTCCAATGAGTCAGTTCTTCGTATCAGGTGGTCAAAGTATTGAAGTTCAGCATCAGTCCTTCCAATGAATATTCAGGACTCATTTCCTTTAGGATGGACTGGTTGGATCTCCTTGCTGTCCAAAGGACTCTCAAGAGTCTTCTCCGACACCACAGTTCAAAAGCATCAATTCCTCGGTGCTCAGCTTTCCTTATGGTCCAACTCTCACAACCATACATGACTATTGGAAAAACCATAGCCTTGACTAGACGGCCCTTTGTTGACAAAGTAATGTCTCTGCTTTTTAATATGCTGTCTAGGTTGGTCATAACTTTTCTTCCAAGGAGGAAGCCTCTTTTAATTTCATGACTGAAGTCACCATCTGCAGTGATTTTGGAGCCCCCCGAAATAAAGTCTGTCACTGTTTCCACTGTTTCCCCATCTATTTGCCATGAAGTGATGGGACCAGATGCCATGATCTTCGTTTTCTGAATGTTGAGCTTTAAGCCAACTTTTTCACTCTCCTCTTTCACTTTCATCAAGAGGCTTTTTAGTTCCTCTTCACTTTCTGCCATAAGGGTGGTGTCATCTGCATATCTGAGGTTATTGATATTTCTCCTGGCAATCTTGATTCCAGCTAGTGCTTCTTCCAGCCAAGCATTTCTCATGATGTACTCTGCATAGAAGTTAAATAAGCAGGGTGACCATATACAGCTGTGATGTACTTGTTTCCCAATTTGGAACCAGTCTATTGTTCCATGTCTGGCTCTAACTGTTGCTTCCTGACCTGCATACAGGTTTCTCAGGAGGCAGGTCAGGTGGTCTGGTATTCCCATCTCTTTCACAATTTCCCACAGTTTGTTGTGATCCATGCAGTCAGAGGCTTTGGCGTAGTCAGTAAAGCAGAAGTAGGTGTAGGAAACAGTATGAAAGGTGAGGTGGTAACAGTTTTCAAACCCCCTTTTTTCTCCTTTTGTTTAAAGTATGGTTGGTTTATATCATTGTGTTAATTTCTGCTGTACCAGAAAGTCACTCAGTTATACATATGTATACATTCTTTTTAAATATTCTTTTCCATCATGGTTTATCACAGGACGCTGAATATAGTTCCGTGTCAGTTTTTGTTAGGCCCCCGTCATTATTCTCGCCACTGCGTTTCAAGTCTCACATTCAATAACTGATGCTTGTCATGTTGGCCCCAAGTCAGGTCGTCAGGCTCACCAGGCCCCTCTGTTCATGGAATTCTCCAGGCAAGAATACTGAACTGAGTTGCTCTTCCCTTCTCCAGGGGATCTTCCTGACTCAGGGATTGAACCCAGGTCTCCTGCATGGCAGGTGGATTCTTTACTGTCTGAGTCACCAGCAAAGCCCCTAAATCAGGTCACGTTCAGCTCAGATCTAACAATTTGTTCAGCCGGGGCCCTGCCGTAGGACATTTAGTTGTTTAAACAGCGCTGCAGTGAACATCTGTGTGTGAAAGTTCCCTCCACACATGGCTCGTGTCCTTGGGCTGTATTTGCAGAAAGGATGACTGGAGCAAGTGAGACTATTTTTAGGTTCTGAATGTAGATTTCCAGACCTCTGCTCCCCTGATGACTGGACACCGAGCTCCTTGGGCTGCAGAGGGCGGTTGTGACAATAAGGAGCCCACCGCGTGGCCCCAGGTTTGGGTATCCCGGGAGCCCTGACTTCGTGCCCCCGTCTCCTCCCAGGTATCTTCAACAAGGACCTGCTGGCCACCCTGCATCTCCTCGTGGCCCTGGCCAAGCGCTTCCAGCCTGATCTGCCCCTCCCGACCAACGTGCAGGTGGAGGTGATCATCATGGAGGTAAGGGGCGGGCCCCGGAGGATGCTTGCCTGCAGGTCGGGCATCTCAAGGCTGCGTCACCACACTCTGGACCAGGGGGTGGGTGCCGCACAGTGCAAGGGCTGAACCAGGGTGAGTTCCAGGGAGCCGGGAGAAACACCAGGTCCCACCAGGACGGTCGGGGAGCTGGGCCTGAGCTGTGGGCAAGAGATGCAGAGTCCAGGCCAGGCCACGACGAGGTCTGTGGACCGGTCAGCCCCACTTACTCAGCAGATGACACCTGCCTGGGGTGTCCTGAAGGTCCTGGCTGATGGCTACCACGTGGGCCGTAAGTGACCATCTATTCACGGCCCTCTGGAGCCTTCACACCCTGGGCCACCACCGCTGCCCTCCCGCTGTGACGACCTCGTCTACCAATGCATGGGTGTGAGAGTGGCCCCAGGGGCCTTTTGGTTCCAGCATCTACTGAGCGCTCCCTCTCCAGCACGTGTGGACTTGCGCTGTAGCTGACGGCCCAGGAGTCTGTGCCTTCTCTCTCAGACAGACCCTGAGTACCACCAACAGGGCCCCCCATGCCTGCTATCCACTCTCCCCACCCCCACCTCCTGGGCGCCTGGGGAGCAGCCAGCTTCCCTCATCCCAGAAGGCAGAATATGCCAAGTCCAGCCAAACTCATGAGAATGCATCCTGACTTTTTCAAAACCACTAACGAATTCTATGGCTATATGTAAATCAGAGGTGACTTCATTCCTTCATGCATTCACCTATTCATTCATTCACCCACCCATTCATCCACCCACTCACTCATCCATTCATTCACCCACCCACTCATCCATTCATTTATCCACTCACCCACCCACCCACTCATCCGTTCATTCATCTACCCACTCAACCATTCATTCACCCAGCCACTCATCCATTCATTTATCCATTCACCCACCCATTCATCCAACCACCCACTCATCCATTCAGTCATCCACTCACCCACCCACTCATTCATTAACCTTCCCATTCACCCATTCATTCATCCACCTACTCATTTATTCACCCAGCCAGTCACTTATATGTTATCAGGTAAACACGTGTCCATTGACGCCCTGTGAGCCAGACACTGAGTGGACTTTGGGGATACCTGGGCACCGAGGCAGACACAGTCCCCCCTCTTTGTCGGGCTCAGGGCCCGTGGGAAGAAGGACAGTTAAGCTGGTCTCACAAGGGCTGCCCAGGAGGGAGGCCGCCTTGAGGAGCAGATGCGGCAGGGTGAATTGGGTTCCTCGGGGCAGCTTTGGGCCCTCCAGTCTCCTCTGGCGGCAGTCACGAGCCCTAAAATTTTCTGTGGCTACTCCATTACGCCCCCCGTTCTCTCTCCTAGCGCACCAAGAGCGGCCTGAAGTCGGAGAAATCGGTGGAGCAGCTCACTGAGTGTGGGTGAGGCAGGGCGGGGGCGCTGGGCTTTCTTGGGAGTGGGCAGTGGGCCCCGGGGCAGGGGCAGACCTGCCTGACCTTCTTGGGCAGGGTCCTCACTCTGCCGGCCCTACTAAGTGCTGCCCGGCCCATGGAGTCCTGACCGGGAGAGCCGCTTATACCCACCTTCACTGCACACGCTCCATGGCAGGGTTGGAAACACATCAGGGTCAGGGCCGTGCACGTGGGCTCTGCAACAAGGCAACCACAGGGTCCTGGGGTCCAGGGAGAAGGGGGGCTGCTGTTAGGCACCTCTGAACTGCAGGCTGGGTGAGCCTTTAGAAGGGTCTCAGTGGCGTGGGGCCAGCTGGCCTGTGGCCAAAACTCCCAACAGCCTGGGTGGTAAAGGAAGCCATGCATGTACCATGTGCATTTCCCCTCAAGCCCTCCAACACCGCCAGCTGCATCTCTCTCCAGGGAGACCTGGCCATTTTGCATTCCTGGACTCCCCTGTGGTGGAGATTGTAACTGACCTCAGCCAAGGGTCCCCCTGCCACCCGTGGGCTCACACTTTGGGACACCTGCCCAGGTTCCAGGGGTGGGAAGGGTGGGGGGCTGGCCCTGCAGCAGGCCCCTGGGTTTGGGCCGCAGGTTCCACTCTGTGAATTGTAGAATCTCCGCCTGGTCCGGCTAGAATGTCTTTCATCCTTGCAAAGCTGCCAGAACTGCAGAGGGGCCCCGCTCCGCCCTCAGGCCTGCATTTCCCCAGACCCTGCCAGGGGCCACTGCCTGGCTTCCCCTTTTTGCCGCCCACCCCATCTGGTCCAAAGGTATTTCTGGGTTGGCCTGAGAGTGGGTTTCTTCCAGGAAAGCTGTGGATTCTTCTTTCTTGTCTAACCCTTCCCGAAGGCCTACTGTGTGCAGGGCACTTGGCTGTTTCAGCTCCCTTGACCCATTTAGCTCTCAGAGGCCCAGCTGGGTGAGTTCAGTTGTCTCCTGCTCGTAGACTGGGCAGCCAGCCCTGCCTGGGCTGAGGTCGCAGCTCAGCCTGGTATGAGCTCTGCGTCCTTGTGCAAGTCACTCCCCTTCTCCGAGCTTCTTCAGGCCTTTGATAAAGGGGGACCCCCCTTTCCTACTTGTTGGGCCTGTCGTGAGGGTTATAGATGATGCACGTAAAGGGACCTTCCCCTCTTTTGTGCCTCCAGCCCTGAGGTCCTTCCGGGTCTACACCTCCTGGGTGTCCACTGGGGCCAGGCTAGGGTGACGGGCTCGAACCCCTGCAAGCTGATGGCAGGTAATGTCTGTGGCGGAGGTGTGTGGGCCAGGCATGGCCAGGGTGGAGGGAGCAGACGTCTGTTGGCCCATCCTGCCAGTGAGGCCTGGCGCATCTGCCTTCCCAGTGACACCCCAGGAAGAAGGCCTGTTCCCCTCCCACCTGATGAGGCTAGATGCCCTCCACATCATCCGTCTTGACCCATCTATGCCGAAGCTTTAGGCTGTGAGAACAAGTTTGGGGAACTTAAGAGAGAGGGTGCAGTTAGCAGCGGTCATGGTGGCCACACCCCTCCTCCCTTCGCAGCCCTAAAGCCACGCTTCTCAGCCTCTGCTGAGCTCGGACGCTTCGGTGAGGCCCACCCCGGCCCTGGGCTTGTGTCCCAGGCGGCACAGGGCCCGTGCCCCTCCTGGCAGCAGCCTCCGTGCAGAACCCTGGGCCTTCGTCTCAGGCTGCTTCCCTCAACCCTCTCGGCCCAGCTTCCTGCCAGGGTCACGGGCAGTCGGAGGGACCACCTGGCTCTCCTGGGAGAGCCCAACCTTCCCCAGGCATGGGGGGTGGGGGGGGGGCAAGGCGGGCAGAACTGAGCTTTCAGGGTGTGCGGGGGGGCGTGGAACACTTAACAACAAAGTCCAGGCAAAACCACTCAGTGACAATAAAAAGGCGGTGAAAGAAACCAGACACGAGGGCGTGCACACGGTTTCATTGCAAACACAACAGACCAGATGAAAACACAGCCAGGCACCTGTGAGCGGCAGTGACCTTTGTGGGGTGTGAGGGGGTGGGGACCAGCTGGGGGTGCTAGAAGGTTCTGCGCCGTGCTGGGGGTGGTGACGTACAGGGGTGTGCATTGGTAAACATGCGCTGGCTCTCAAGTGAGGATTCGGGCGCTTTTATCGTGTCGTGTAACACGCCCCCACCACAACTACAACAGACTCCCAGGTGGTGCTGGTGGTAAAGAACCTGCCTGCCAGTGCAGGAGACACAGGTTCGATCCCTGGGTGGGGAAGATCCCCTGGAGGAGGGCGTGGCAACCCACTCCAGTTTTCTTGCCTGAAGAATCCCATGGACAGAGGAGCCTGGCAGGCTACAGTCCATGGGGTCGCAAAGAGTCAGACACGACTGAAGCGACTTAGCAAGCATAGCACAGCTAAAACAGCAACCACAAAAACAACACAATTCAGGCATTTCTAGGTGTGGGAGCCTCAGGGGGAGGTTTGGACCTCTGCCATTTGCTTCCCACGAGGGCCCTGCCTGCTTACGGAACTGCCAGGAAAAGGGAGCTTGCAAGTTTCTCTGTCAGCCTTGCCTCTGCCAGGTCTTGTCACACGAAGACACTACGTCTCTGAAGTTGTTGTTTTTTTTTAACCGTGTGTTTGCTTTCTCCCCACCCCCACCCCCTACCTTTTTCTCTTTAGCGCAGACAAGGACCAGCCATCAAGTGAGTACCTTCCTAATTTAGGGAAATCTTTTTCTGCTGGGTATGTGCTGAGGTAGACATGGCATTATGACTGGTGGATGATTGGGTGCGCTCACAGTTCCTCTGTGGTCCGCGACGTAAGAGATGCAGGTTCGATCTCTGGGTCGGGAAGATCCCCTGGAGGAGGGCGAGGAAACCGACTCCAGTATTCAGCCTGAAGAATCCCAGGGACAGAGGAGCCTGGCGGGCCACAGTCCATCAGTCGCAAAGAGACACGACTGAAGCGACTTAGCATGCATGCATGTGTATCTCCAGCCCTCTTGTCTTTTGTCCTCCCTTCTGTCTGTCTGCCCGTGGATTTGGCTGTTCCTTCTCGTGATGCTGCTCATATGGGTAGAGAGATTTTTAATTCCCATCGGTGGTGAAACCTGTGGATTGTTCAGCGTGTGGGCTCTGGGGCCAGGCAACCTGGGTTCAAATGCCAATTCCCCCATTTATTAGCCACGTGAACTTGGGCGAGTGACTGAACTTGTCTGTGCCTCAGTTTCCTCATCTATAAAATGGGGTTAATAATGGCACCCACCACTTAGGCTGGTGGCAGGGGTTAAAAGGTACTTTGTGGACGTGCTTAGCACAGAGAAAGTGCTTAATAGTGATTGTTCACTACTTTGGCTGCTGTTTTTGAGACAGAGTTCTTCACCAATTGACTGATTGACTCAGCCATTCCTTCTTTCATTCATTTATTCCTTAGTCAGTCCACCTGGCCAGCTGGCAGTTGGTCATCCATCTATGCATGCATCCATCTATGCATCCATCGACTCATCCATCCATCCATCCATCCATCCATCTATTCACCCATCCATTCATCTATCCACCAGCCCATCCATTCATCATCCATCCATCCATCTAAATATGATTTTTCCTCCCTGAACCTTCCCCACTTGGAACACAGCTGTATAGACAGGGGGTTCTCACCTGCAGAGGAGGCAATATGACCTGTGAGGGGCTTCTGAAAGCAAGGACTGAGAAAGGTTGAGTGGGAGAAGGGAGGTACCAGGAAGGCCGGTCTGGTGAGATGTCTGTGTGTGGGCAGGTGGAGGGGCAGCCCGAGGACCTGGGGTTTCCCAGGGAGCAGTGTTTGTTAGGGGGCTGCATGAGACTGGGTCACACAGTGAGGGGCAGGGACACGGAACAAGGCTTCCTAACACCGTGTCTAGAGTGTCCATCGTGTTCTGGCCTGGGTCATCAGAGTGGCTCCTTCAGGGGCACAGTTTCACTAACCATAGGCCAAGAGGTCTGGGGGGGCTCAGTGGCATTTCTGCCATGTTTGTCCGTTTATGGGGCATTTTAACCTACATAGTGCGGTCTGGTGCTGCTTATTCTCCCCTTCACTAATGAGGGAACTGAGGTATGGAGAGGTGAAATGACTTGTTCAGACTCACACAGTAGCTGGCTGCAGAATCAAGAGGTAAATTCTACCCAGTTTGGGTGTTCAGTGCCTTGAGGACCAGCCTCCCCAGGGAGGCATGTTAGCTGCTCATGGCAGGAATGCAGTTGGTGGGAAAGGGCCTGAGTCTGAGGACTTGGTGCCTCTGAGTCTGGACCAGGGGCCTGAGTTGCTAAGATGCTCCCGTGGGCCTGACTCAGCTGCTGAGGGTGCTGGCCTTCTGTGCACCGCGGGGATTTCAGCCTCTCTGCAAGGGCTGGATGCCCTTATTCTGCCACTCCACAGATGCTGGGGAGGAGACCTCTGGGCCAGGAGTCAGTCTGGGGCTGGCCCCTTTTCAGCCACCCATGGCAGCTCCTGTGGACTGCTGGGTGGAGCAGGGAACTGCGGGGAGGCAGGGCGAGTTCCCAGGGGATGGGGTGGTGTCCACGCTAGAAATGATGACTGTTTATTTAAGACCTATTGTGTGCCCAGCTGGGCTTTCCAAGTGGCGCTAGTGGTAAAGAACCTCTCTGCCAACGCAGGAGACATAAGAGACATGGGTCTGATCCCTGGATTTAAAGATTCCCTGGAGGAGGGCATGGCAACTCACTCCAGTATTCTTGCCTGGAAAGTCCCCATGGACAGAGGAGCCTGGTGGGCTACAGTCCATGGGGTCATAGAGTCGGACACGACTGAGCAACTAACACTTACTTATTTACTTGGGATAAAATTACATCTCTCTCTGGACTGATTCTTCTGAGAAACTTTGGTGGAAAAGAAGTCCCTGTTTGGCACAAAGATAATAGCATCGTAATGAGGTGTTTATTGGATCTGTCTGCAGAGGACGTCTTTGATGAATTATTTAAGCTGGCTCCAGAGAAGGTGAACGCAGTCAAAGAGGTAGAGATCAAAGTTCCAAGAGTGCCTCCTGCCGCCCGCCCCCCCGCCGCCCACCTGACCTGGGTCTGGGGGAGAGGGTAGGGCAAAGGGGGAGGAATCTGGCCCTCACTCTGCAGCTGCTGTGCTGGGTGCCACGCGGCAGAGGGGAGAAGCTTTCTGTGACCCTGAGTGGGAAGGTGGCAAACCTGAGCTGGGGGCCTGACGCCTCGGTTCTTCCCTGGACAGGCCATCGTGAAGTTCGTCAACCAGGAGCTGGACCGCTTGGGCCTGTCCGTGCAGAATCTAGACACTCAGGTAGGGATGCGGCTGCAGGGTCCAGGGTCGGGAAAGGCCAAAGGGAGAGGGTTCGGCAGGGCCCACCGGGAGCCTGGCCCACCTTGTGTGACCCGGGGTGTCACCTCTCAGAAACCTGGGGTCCTCCTCTCCAATGGGGGTGTTGCATGGAGGCAGCATCGCCAATCAGGGGCAGGACAATGGTCCTGTGAAGTGAGGACCTCAGGGTTTGTCTGTGCTGTTAATCACTTTCATTGTGGAACAACTGCCTTGCAGCTCGTTTTCCCCCAAACTAATCTTGGACTATGCTATACGATGACTCAAAACACACAAGCGTCCCCTGTCTAATTGCATTGTCTTCCCTGGTGGTGCTAGTGGTTAAGAACCTGCCTGCAAGTGCGGGAGATGTAAGAGATCTGGGTTTGATCCCTGGGTCGGGAAGATCCCCTGCAGGAGAGCATGGTCACCCACTCCAGTATTCTTGTTGGAGAATTCCATGGACAGTGGAGCCTGGAATCGCAGAGTCGGACATGACTGAAGAGACTTAGCATGCACACACGTATGCCTGGTGGGGTTGTGGGTGCCAGCACAGCCCCGTGTCCGAGGGCTCCCGAGTCTCCTGGTCCACAGTGCTGATGACGCTGAACAGTCCCGGGGCAGGAATAGAATCTTGAGCTGTCAGCCTCCTGCGGTGGACCGTGGCCTCCCACCAGAACTTTATGCCTCTGATTTCCCTTAACACAGTTGGGGGCAGGGAAGCCGATGGCCAGCCCAGGCCCCTCAGCACAGCAGTGGAGCTTGCTGGAGCCCAGCGGCGTTAACTGGACATGGTGGTGCAGGATTCGGGCCACCTGGCTTCTGTTTACACAACATGGTCTGGGGGGACCAGTGGCGAGGTCATCAAATGGCTAATGGTGAGCTTAGCTGGAGCTGCTGATGTCTCAGACACAGCCTGTCATTAGCCAGGGGGGAACAGGGTTTATGTAGCCCTGCGCCTGGAGCCAAATCCGATGAAGCCCTGCCCTGTGCCCGGCTGTGAGCAAAGCCCTTTGCATGTGTCAGCTCACCAACTCCTCCCAACAGCCTCCTTAGGTGGGAACTGCTACTATCCCATTTTACAGATAAGCACATTAAGCACGGAGAAGTTAATGAACTTTTCCAAGGTCACACAGTGACTAAGTGGTGCTTGTCACTCAGTCGTGTCTGACTCTATGTAACCCCATGGACTGTAGCTCGCCAGGCTCCTTGGTCCATGGGATTCTCCAGGCAAAGAATACTGGAATGGGTTGCCATTCCCTTCTCCAAGGGATCTTCCCGACCAGGGATCGAACCCGTCTCTTATGTCTCCTGCAGCGGCGGGCGAGTTCTTTACCACTAGCGCCACCTGGGAAGCCCAAGTGGTAGAGCTGGGACTTGAACCCAGGCTGCGCCATCAGCACCTTGCACGGTGGCCACATGAGAAGCCCGTGTGTGACGTGGTCTGATGACACAGCAGGGTAGAGGTGGCAGACTCTGAAGCCAGGTGGGCCCACGTTGCCCCTGGGCTTGAGCATACCTCCTTCATCTTAGCTGTGTGACCTTGGACCTGGACTTCTCTGAACCTCATGCAGGATCCCACTCTCATAGAACTGTGAGTAACAAGTGAGATGGAGACCATCGGGCGTTTTGTGGATTACCTGGCATTTGGTAAAGAATCCGCCTGCAATGCGGGAGACCTGGGTTCCGCCCCTGGGTCGGGAAGATCCACTGGAGAAGGGATAGGCTACCCATTCCAGGATTCTTGGGCTTCTCTGGTAGCTCAGCTGGCAAAGAATCTGCCTGCAATGCGGGAGACCTGGGTTCGATCCCTGGGTTGGGAAGATCCCCTGGAGAAGGGAAAGGCTCCCCACTCAAGTATTCTGGCCTGGAGAACTCCATGGACTGTGCCGTCCATGGGGTCGCAAAGAGTTGGACACGGCTGAGCGACTTTTGCTTCACTGACACACAGTGGACACACAATGAAAAGTTGTGGTTTTATTGTGTTTTATGTGGGTATGAACAGATGATGTCTTGGGTTTACATTCTGCCTGTTTCATCTTTATGTCTCATTTGGTAAAATAAAGGTGTTTGCAGAATAAATGGCACACGTGAGAGTGGTATTTAGAGACTGTTGCATAAAGGGGGATATTAAAGTCCCCGGTATTTCAGTGGCACATTAGCAGGCAAGATTTGGGGCCAAAATAACAGCATGGAAACAGACCTATTACGAGGCAATTCCATTAAGGACTTCTAGCGGTGACTTACTTCTAATATTCAATCTTGTGTTTTGTGTCTTTGAAGAGATTGAATAGGATTATATTAGCATATGATGTGATGCCGGGGTGATGGATTTATCTCTGAACGTACAGACAGAACAGACAAATATGAATGTAGCAGCCAGCAAAATGAGCCCGGTGTGATGGTCTCTGCCTTTCCCTGATGGAATAGTTTTACACTTAACTCTGTTTTCTTCTGAGCCTCTGTAGCTCATGGAACAGTATGTGGTTTAAAAAATGATTTGAGGCTATTTCACAGAAAATGTAAAAATGGCTCATCTTATCAAGCATGTGCTGTGTGCTAGGCAGCCAATAACTGCTTTATACCTGCTGCTGTTTACAACACCGCAAGGTCCAGGATGTCATCCCTGTTTCTCAAAGAGGAATCCGAGGCCCAGAGAGGCTGTGTGACCTCTATCGTCACACAGCCTGTAACAGGCAGAGCGGGATCCTCCAGGCGGCCTGTCTTCAGTCCCCTCCTTTGTAGTTTGCAGATGGCGTCATCTTACTCTTGCTGATTGGACAGCTGGAAGGCTTCTTCCTGCACTTGAAGGAATTCTATCTCACTCCCAGCTCTCCTGCAGAAATGGTAAGTTTTTGCAAAGATTTTCCTTTCCCCCTCTTCCTCTGAGTGCCCAGATCTAGGAAACTGGCATGATCAGTCTTAATTCATTCCCTTACAGGTGAAGTAAAGGGTGAAGGAAACTTTGGTTGTCCATATGTCTGCCCATCCACCCACCAATCTCACCTGCAGACTCTTACACCTATCCATTGACTTGCTGATTCACTCATCCACCCAGTTCATCTACCCATTTATCCATCCATACATTCATCTACCTATCCATCCATCCAGCCACCCACTCATCCATCCACCTACCCATTCATCTATCTATCATCCATCCACCCATCCATCCATCCACTCATCCACCATCCATTCATCCATCCACCCATCCATCCATCATCCATCCACACATCATCCATCCACCCACCCACTCATCCATCCATCCACCATCCATCCACCCACCCACCCATCCATCCACCTACCCATTCATCTATCCATCCTTCCATCCATCCATCATCCATATCCACACATCATCCATCCACCCATCCATCCAGCCAGCCACTCATCCATCCACCTATCCATTCATCTATCACCCATCCATCCATCCACCATCCACCCACCCACCCACCCATCCATCCACCTACCCATTCATCTATCCATCCTTCCAACCATCCATCATCCATCCACTCACCCACTCATCCATCCATCCACCATCCATCCACCCACCCACCCATCCATCCACCTACCCATTCATCTATCCATCCTTCCATCCATCCATCATCCACCCATCTATCATCCATCCACTCATCCATCCATCTACCATCATCCATCCACCCATCCATTTATCATCCATCCACACGTAATCCATCCATCCATCCAGCATCCATCCGTCTACCTGTCCACCCACCCATTCACCCATGCACCTGATCCGTCATTTTCTGAGGTCCTGCTTGGTGTCAGGCCCTATGGCCATAAAGATGATCCAACACAGATCCTGCTTTCAAGGACTCCTCAGTCTATAAACACTGTGCTCTCAGTGATATCTGGTCTTCCAGGCTGCAGTGAAATGTGTTGGCTCATGGTGGGTGGGCTGGTGGGGAACCTGAATGCAAGAAAATGCGGTTAGTACGATCTGCAGGAATCAGGAGAGGCCTTGTATGAGAGGTGGCCCCTGAAGTTGACTGAAGGGCTTGGGAAACCCCAGGGGAGGGGATAGCATCATCAAAGAATCAGAGGTGGCAGGGGTTCTGGCCTCGTGGCAGTCAGGAGTTCCCACGTAGACCCTGGAGTCTGGGGGGCTGGTTGGGAGATGGCTGCATTAGCCCAGGCGGGGATGGGATGGGGTGTCTATGCCTGAGTTGGGGAAGGACAATGGTGAGATTGATGCTGGTGGAAGGGACAGGGCATCGGCCTGACTGCTCCCAGCTTCTGGGCCCTCATGGGGCTCCTCCCTCCCCCTCCCCCAGGCCTGTCATGTGGAGCCTCTGCAGTTCCTTGAGCTCCTCAAGCTCTCTCACCTGTGGGCTTTTGTGCAGTCTGTTCCCCTTCTGGGAATGTCCTTTCCATGTGGGACACCTGCCGGTGAAGGGAAGGGATGCTCATGAGTCTCCACAGGAGGAAACTGAGGCCCCTGAGGGCAGGGTTCACTCCAGTCCTGAGCTGCGTGTCTCGGCAGACTTGGCAGAGAGACAAAGCCTCTGCTCTGGCCCTCAATCCACCACCAGCTCACTGCTGGCATCTCAGGCTTCTTGGCTAAAATGGGCTCACAGTCCCTGCCCTGCTGGCCTTTGTGCTCAGTCGCTCAAAGTGTCTGACTCTTTGCGACCCCATGGACTACAACAGCCTGCCAGGCTCCTCTGTCCATGGGATTCTCCAGGCAGGAACACGGGGGTGGGTTGCTGCCCCTCAGACCACACAAATAACAGAAAAGGGTTTGGAGTATCATGAAGGTGGAAGCATCCAGGGGCACGTGGTCCCTTGTCCCCTCATCCTGCCCAGGACCCCAGGTGGCCCTCTCTGAACTCTGTCCACACCAAGGTCCCTCTGGCTGATTCAGCAGCAGACAGCCCAGGGCAGGAGGGTACTCCATTCTCCCTCTGTAGAGAAGGGACACCAGGCAGGGCTGGGTGCCAGTTCCCAGTGCCAGCCTTTGGGATTTCTGGGAAAAGGAATGATTTCCATCCCTTTGATGTACCTGTGGCCCTGAGGATGGTTCAGATCTCAAGGCCTTCCCTGGGGAGGTGGGGGGTGGGAGGGGGCCCTGGGCCCTGGGCCCTGACCCAGTTGCCCTGACCTAGTTCCAAGCTTGGTTTCTGCCTGGCTCCCACATATCAGCAACCCCATCTGACCCTGCTTCTGGCTGCAAGCCTGACCCCCTTCCCCTACCAGGGTTCCTGTCGAATGTTCCAGGCCTGCCTCCCAGCCACAGCCTCCCTGCCTGCCTGTGGTCCACACCGCCCCCTGGGCCTCTGCCATCTCCAGGTCTTTGCCAGGGTGCCCCCAGCTGCGCCTTCCTCCTGCTTTGCTCTGGCTCCCTTAGCTGGGTGTTGGCTTCGACCACCTCCTCATCCCCTCTGGGCTCCTGGGCACCCACTAGGCCCCTGAACCACAGCTCTTCCCATGTTCGCAGGGAGTTCTTACCTGAGTCTGGCCTCACCAGGCCCGTTACCCCCGTTTCTCTCTCACTCCACGTTCCTGGGGGGTGGAGTGCAGGGCAGGGTTGTATTTCCATCTTACAGAAGGGAAAACTGAGGCCCTGGAGGCCGTGGGACATGCCCAGGGCTGCCCAGCTGGAACTGGAGCTGACCTCTTGACCCTCAGCCCATGTTCTTCTTTTGGCCATCTTCGTGGGTCTCATCTCCACCCTCTCAGGAGGCAGGGGTGCTCTTGACTGGAAGAGTGATTTGGGCTCAGAGTCCCCAGAGCTGGGATATTGGCTGAAGAGCAAACAGGCTGGAGCAGTGCAGTATTTGATGCTGCGGTAGAAACAGTGGTCAGCACTTACTGGACTCTCCGCCTTCACTGGGCACTGTGTGAGTCAGCTATTGCTGTGGAAATGCTGTGTAACAAACAACCCAAATACCCAGTGGCTGAAACCTGCAAACTTTCCTTCTTGTGGGTCTGCAGGTTGTCTGCTTTGGCTGCTCTAGGCGTGGCCAGGCTCCATCAGTCACCTGGGATGGGCTGGGTGCCAGGCCGTCTGGGCGGGGGTCACTAGGGCAGTTCAGCTCTGGGCCTCCTCCTGGGACCAGCAGTGAGCATGGCATGGTTTTCTCATGGCAGTGGCAGGGGACCCAGAGATGAAGCAGGACACACGAGGTGCAGGCTCAGACTCGGGCTGCTGTCACTTCCTTCTCACCCTCTTGGCCAGACAAGGCCCTGTGGCCTCGGTGCAGAGGCCCCTGCCGTGTGCGGGGCTGAGAGGACACGAGACTGCAGCCAGGGAGGTGCTTGCCCACGGGCAGCATGGATGAACTTACCAATTCCTTCCTGCGTCGGGCCTCTGAATAGGAACTATTTCCATTCCTGTTTCTCTCCAGGGAAACTGACTTCAGACAGGGCAAGTAAGCCAGTTAGCGTTGAGGTTAGAATGATGACCAGGCTCATCCGTCTACAAAGTGGAAACTACAGCCTCATGTCCTTCCTGGGGAGCCAGGGTGAGCCCCGTGGGACACGGAATCAGGGTGAGACCAAGAACGAGGTTCACCCAGAGTTGCAGGGTCAGAGCAAGGGCTTAGGTGGGTCAGAGCAAGGCTGAGACCGTGGTGCTGACTTTTATCCAGAAGTCAGGATGCCCAGGTGTGATCAATGAGGGAAGGTTAAGAGGATGGAGCCGGTGGGGTGGGTCTCATGCAGATCCCCATGGAACCAGGGGCTCAGAACTGGGACCCAAAGGAGCACAGGGGTCCCCTGTTTGTCACTCGGAGGTCAGAGCTTCACCAGATGGCAAGGCTGGCGTCCAGTATCTCGCTCACCTCCTAATCCCCAGTTACAAGCCGGAGACAAATGTCCCGCCTTCCAAGGCCCCCGCGTGCAGCCGGCCTGCTGACTCCACTGATTTCAGAACCACGTTTTGAAGATGAGCCACATTCCTCGGAGGGAAAAGAAGCAGCCTCTCAGCTCAGGCCCCAAGAATGCACTTTTATGGGCTATTGTAAGAAACCTCAGCTGCAGGAATGGGTAACAAAAATGCTGACGAGGTCATCAACTGGAAAGGGTGGAACGGCGGCCCTTTCCGGAGGTGGGACACCCGAGGAATTGTTATCTCGGTTGTGTGGCTTCTGGAAATTGAATTTCTCGTTATCAGAGCTTCTCTGCCAGTGGTGTCGATGTGACGTTGCTATTCGGTGCTGGAAGCAGAGTAGGGCTGGAGGAGCGAGGCCATTGTTGGCTCTGCAGAAATTAAAACTCCGGGGCCGGGAGCCTTCGGCTTCCTCCCACGTGCAATGACTGTTCTCTCGAACGATTTGAATGCACCCTCCTGGGTTGTGAGCTTCTCTGAGCTCCGCAGAACATGGTCATTTTCCTTTCATCATCTCAAACTGTGCATGCAAGAAAACTAATGCTTTGGGTAGACCTGGTGGGGTGGGGCTAGAGCCTGGGGCAGCTACTCCTGGTCGGACTGAGCATCGTGGAGGAGCGTGACCCGAAGAAGCTTGAGTGATTGTTGTTCTAGGGTCGACAGCGGTGATACTCAGCATGAATTCCACGAGGGCAGGCAGCAGGTCTGGGTTTTGCCCCAGTTGCGTGGCCAGCGCATAGCAGATGATCAGTAAATATTTTTTAGGGACTTCCCTGGTGGATTGGTGGCTAAGACTCTGTGCTCCCAGTGCAGAGGTCCTGGGTTTGATCCCTGGTCAGGGAACTAAGATCTCACATGCCGCCACTAAGACTTTGCCTGCTGCAATTAAAGGTCGTACAGGCTGCAACTGAAAGAACCCACGTGCCGCAACGAAGATCTAAGACCCTGCATGCCGCAACTAAGAGAAATAAACAACTAACAATAAATATTTAAAGTCAGTGAATGAAGTGTTTCTGAGAAACTGGTCCCGTGAGCTGCTCCGTGACAAATGGATCCCGTGGTGAAATCACTTGGGGAAACATGCATAGTCCCAAAAGCTCAGGATATATTGTAACACATTCAAGGCACTGAGAAGTCCTGCAGCAGAGGGTTTCCATAGGACTTTATGGAAGCCAACGTTTCCTAAAGCCATTTGGTCCCAGACCCCTTTTCCCTTCTGTCCCCTGGACCATCCTGTGAGGATGCAGGCTTGGAGGTGAGCACAAAGGCTGGGCTGAGAGGCAGGAGAGTCCAGCCCAGTGTCCTGTCTTCACTCTGGTATTTACCTTCTGTGCATCTTGTGAATGGTGCTCCTAATGAGAAGGAAAACAATAGCAACAGTAACAACCCTCGTTTTCCAGAGACAGGACGGCAGTGGAGGGCTGATTCACTCACTCTGAGGTTCGCTTCCTCCAGTCTGCACATCCCCAGAGGTGTGACCTGCCTGTTGGGGAACATCGGCACCCGTGACAGCCTTGGTCTTCGTGATGGGCTCTAGAGGGGCAGCCCTGCTGGGCTGGTGACCCAGCTGCCACCATCCTCTCCCTGGCATTTTGGATGCAGCTCTGCTACTCTGTCCATTTTTAAAAAATAATTTATTTGTGTAGGCTGTGACAGGCCTTAGCTGCGGCAGCACGCAAAATCCTTAGTTGCATCAAGCAAACTCGTAGTTGTGGCGCGTGGGGTCTAGTTCCCTGATCAGGGATCAAACCCCTGCCCCTGCATTGGCAGCATGGAGTCTCAGCCACTGGGCCACCAGGGAAGTCCCTGCTCTGTCCATCTGGTGCTCCTTCAACTCTCCTCCATGGAGAAGGACCCTGCTCACTGGATCCCTGTGGTCCCCACACGGCCTCCAGGAAGCCAGCTGTCATGGAGGACTCTGCCCCTTGCCTGGGAGGCAGCAGGAGTCCTTGGGGTGGGCTGAAGATGCTCCCCCAACCCCTGCCCCGTGTTCTTGGACCAGGACTGTGGCCTGCCCCTCTCGCTCTCTAAGAGAGTCTTTCAGGGGCTCCTGGCCTCCCAAACAGCCCACTTCCCAGCCCTCGTAGGAGCTGGGGCGGCAGAAACTTGCAGGGAGGCCTTGGCTCTGCCTTCGTTATTCCACCTTCATGTCTTGCCTCAGGATTCCAGTTCTGGGTCCACCATCACACTGGTCCACACGGCAGCTTGGAGAGGCCGCTGGGAGATGCGCTATTCCCCTTGTACGGAGGAGGGGACAAGGCCCAGGCAGGACTTGTGCCTTGTCCGACCTGTGACTTGTGACCTGTTGGGGGCTGGTGCACAGATGTCCAACCCAGATCTGCCCAGACCCACTAGGAGGGGACTGGGAGCAAGCTAGGCACCCTCGGGTGGGCTTTGCTTACCTGCTGCTCTGCCAGCCGGGCCTCCGGGCCCCTGGCTAGGTTGCCATGGGAACCTCCTGGCCTGGTTGAAGCGGGCTTTGGGACTGGGATGGGCTCCTCCAGCCCCAGCTGCTTTGCAGGCATCAGAGGGAGACAGACCTGACTCCAGCACTTTCTGTTTTGTGAGTTCAGATGGGCCCATGGCCACTCTGAGCCTCAGTCTCCTCATCTATGCTTTACCCATGGAACTCAGCTATTTATAAGGAGTCTCGATTGCACACAGGCTCCGAGGCTGCATCAGAAAAGGCAGGATGCTTCCTTCCCTGGCTAAAGTCTCCTCACCTGGCAGGACTCACTCCCAGGTGTCACCTCCACCAGGAAGCCTTCCCTGATGCCTGGGCTGGGTACCTTCCTTGGGGACTGCCTTTCCCCCTAGAAGTGGCCTCCTGGCTGCATGATGAATCATCTTGCCGACATCCGATGGGGTTCTGTCATTGTAGCTGCACAATGTCACCCTGGCCCTGGAGCTGCTGAAGGAAGAAGGCCTCCTCAGCTACCCTGTCAACCCTGAAGGTGAGTACAGGACTCTTGTAGGCAGGCAGCCTCGTGCCAGGGCCCCCGAGCGGGGCGGTGTGGGGGTGGGGTGCAGCCTCTTGCCTGGTGTTTGCTGAGTTTTCTTATGAGGGGGCCCTGTGCCCACGGTTCCCACCCACCCTAGTGGAGGACAGTCCTAGGGGGAGGAGATGGGGGACCAAGGTCCCTGGGGATGGACTGTCCAGAGAGCCGAGGTCTGGAGGAGGTGCTGTGTTGGGGGCCCCCCGAGAGGGTGCCTGGGAGGAGGCAGTGGCAGTGCCCTGTGACGGGTCCTGGAACTCAGGGCTCGCTTGACCAACTGTCCTGGTTTGCTAGGAGTTCTGCCAGGTTTAGCCCTGAGAGTTTGTGTCCCAGGAAACCCCTTAGTTTAGGGGAAACCCAGATGGTTGGTCACCCCCTCCTGGATCTGACCACTGCCCTGCTCTCTCCTGACCCGCAGACATCGTGAACAAGGACGCCAAGAGCACGCTGCGAGTCCTCTACAGCCTGTTTCGCAAGCACAAGCTGAAAGAAAGCACGGATGGGGTGCCCCAGAGGTCCCCAAATTAATCCTCACAGCCCCCCAGAGCTGCTGCTCACGGCCTGCTGCTGGGACCACTGGAGGCCCGGGCTGCGGAGGGCCTCCTTGTGGTGCAGCCCTGGGCCTCCCACTCTTGTCCTGTGTGTCTGTGGCACACCCGCCCTCCCCCGTCTCCTGTTTCCGTCCGTCTGAATATCTTTGAACCCAATTAGGCGTGGTTTCGTTCTGAGCCAACCTCTGATCTCGCCTGGTTTATTTTAACAAATGGATCTCTGGGAGGGATGTGGGGAGCCTGCCGATGTCCTGGGAAGGTCCCCCTTAAATATGCACGGATATGAGCTGAGCCCCAGTGCAGCATCCCTCCCCGTGGGGCAGGTGGGCGAGGGGTTCAGGAGCTTGTCTCCAGGGCCACCGCCAGGCAGCTGTGAGGGGCCCAGCATCGCTGACCTTCAGGGGGCTGAGGGGCTGACCCTGGAGTAGGAGGGCCCTCAGGTGTCAGTGCTGACCCGATGGCAGAGACCCGCCTGCCACACTCAGCTACTGCTGTCCACCTGCCTCTCACGTGGGGGTGACGGGCCCAAGATCACCCTCCAGAGGCAGGAGACCCACGTGGCTGCAAAACTAGCCCTGTGCCCCTCTGGAAAGTCAGTTCAGTTACTTGCCAGAAGAGCCGAGGCCCAGGCCCACCCCACAGCCACGGTGCTGAGTTTCACCCAAAAGTCACAGAGATTTCCTCGTGGCTGGTTTGCAGGTCGAACCGACTCCCTGTCTGTCCCCAGGGAGCTGCCGCGTCGCTCTCTCCAGGGAGACTGGCACTTGCTGTCTATGTTTCTCGAAGCAGAAGTCCCTGTAACAGGATGGAACAGGGGTTCCTGGAGCTGACGGCTGATGGGAACAAACCTGAAGGAGGCTCTGTGGGCGAGAGTGAGGGTCGGTGGGCAAGGTCAGTGGGGCTGGATCCGGCTGGCCTTGGGCCCCTCCCCTGCCCTCCCAGCTCCGAGTTTCTGTAAGGACAGAGCCCACTAGGTCTGAAGTTGTCACTGTTTGATAGCCTTGGATTTGGGGAGGGGCTGGTGGCTCAGACAGTAAAGTGTCTGCCTACAATGCAGGAGACCTGGGTTCTATCCCTGGGTCAGGAAGATCCCCTGGAGAAGGCAATGGCACCCCACTCCAGTACTCTTGCCTGGAAAATCCCATGATGGAGGAGCCTGGTAGGCTACAGTCCATGGGGTCGCAAAGAGTCGGACATGACTGAGCAACTTCACTTTCTTTCCTTGGCTTTGGGGCAGGGGGCCTGCATGGGCCAGGCCCTGTTTGCCCGACCAGCGAGTGGCACTCAGAGGATGAGCTCTGTATGGGGAGTGACTGACGCCAAGAACCCTTGGAGCGGGTGTCTGAGTGTGAGATAGTCTCAGGGTGGTCTTACATCTGCCCCACCCCATCCACCTGCTCCCCTCCAACTTACAGGCAATTAGGATGAGGGTGGGGCCCCGTGATGGGATTAGCATCCTTAGAAGAAAAGAGAGACTAGACTGGTCTCTGCCATATGAGGACATAGCAAGAAGGTGGCCGTCTGCAGACCAGGAAGAGGGGTCCTCACCATGTACCAAATCACTGGGGACCTCCATCTTCAACTTCCCAGGTGTCAGAACTATGATAAATAAAAGTCTGCTTTTTGGTTGTTTTCTTTTTTAATAATGTTATTTGTTTGGTTAGTTATCTTTGGCTGTTCTGGGTCTTTGTTGCTGTGTGTGGGCTTGCTCTCGCTGCAGCAAGCAGGGGCCACTCTCTCCTTGCGACGTGCAGGCTTCTCGGTGCACTGACTTCTCTCATTGTGGAGCACGGGCTCCAGGACATACAGGCTTCAGCAGTTGCTGCATGTAGGCTCAGTAGCTGCGGTTCCCAGGCGTGGAAGTTGTGGTACGGTGCACGGGTTTCGTTGCTCCATGGCATATGGGATTCTCCCGAGCCAGGGACTGAACCCATGTCTCCTGCACTGGCAGGCAGATTCTTATCCCCTGCACCACCAGGGAAGCCCTGTCTGTTTTTAGAAGCTGCCCAGTCTACGATATTTTATTATAGCAGCCAGAGCGGACTAGCAGATTCTCAATACCATTACTTAAGAGACATAAAATTAAAACCACAACGAGATTCCACCACACGCTACATTGAAAACACTGACAATAGCAAGTGTTGACAAGGATGTAGCGCGATTAGAGTCCTCATATGTTGCTGGTGGGATGCGAAACGGTACGTTTACTTGAGAGAACAGTTTGGCAGTTTCTTATAGAGTAACACATACACTCACCATACGACCTAGCCATTTCACTGCGAGGTATTTATCCAAGAAAAATGAGAACATATGTCTACACAAAGACTTAGACATGAATAGCAATACTATTCACAAAAACCAAAGACTGGGAAGAACCCGAATGCCCATTGCCAGCAAAGGCATAAAGGAATTAGAGTGTCTCCAGTCTCCATACAATGGGCTTCTGCTTAGCGACATAGAGGGAAGGGTGTTGATACAAAAACAGCCTGGATGCCGTCAACAGCGTTAGGCTAAGGGAATGAAATGGGACGCAAGAGACTACACATTTATAGGAAATTCTAGAAAAGGCACAGCCCTGGCGATAGAATGCAGATCAGTGCTTTCCCGGCTGGCAGGAGAGGAATTTGGGGTGATGGGAATGCTCTATGGGATCGGTGTGCTCACGTGACTGTCCACCTTTTTTCAAACTCATCAAATCACACGCTTAAAATTGGGAAAAGTTCCTTTTTGTACATCGTTGTTGCTGTTCAGTCGCTAAGTCGTGTCTGACTCTTTGCGCCTCCATGGACTGCAGCACTCCAGGCCCCCCTGACCTTCCTCATCTCCCGGATTTGGCTCAAACTCATGTCCATTGTGTGGACAGTATTCCTCAATAAAGCTACAAAAATAAAATTTTTTCTAACTTGTTTTCAAGCTGAAAAAGAGTGAGGACGGACAACGTGGCGGGGAGGCCTGCGGAAGGGAGGGAGCAAAGACCCTAAGGATTTGCAGTAGGAGGGGGGTTGATTTCATGGTTTCTCTCCTCGGAGCCTGGTGAGAAGCCAGCTGGTAACCTGGGGCCTCGGGGCATGTGACGTCTTATGAGTGGGGAGGCCTGAGCCTGTGTAAATGCCCATGGGAAGGCTCTGGATGAGAAAAGATTAAACGTGAGAGAGAGCATCTTATAAGAGGGAGGCACCTGGGCAAGTGGGCAGGAGCTGGGTTCCAGGTACAAGGAGGGGTGCCCGGGATGGGAGGCTGGCGGGAAGGTGGGTATGGGAACAGAGAGAGAGAGAGACCACCCAGTGCCCACCTGCCTGCTGCTCTTCGGCAATAGTCACAGCCTTTTGATCTTCTCTTAATCCCTTATAATATCTCTCTTGCTCTGAAATCCACTTTGATTCTACTGCAGCTCCTTATAAGCTTTCTTTCAGTGTTAGCAGGGAATCTTTTCTCTTCTTCTCCTTGTAAAGGATCTGTGTCTTTATGTAAGAGAGTTTTTAAGGAAAATGTTTCTGCCCACACTGAGAGGCACCTTAGCTCCCTGACCAGGGGTCAAACCCGCACCCTCTGCTTTGGAAGCATGGAGTTTCAACCACCGGACCACCAGGGAAGTCCCCCCAAGAGGCTTTCCTATAGACCCAAATAGTTATGTCTTTTTATCTGATCTGAATGTCTCTGCATTTTAATTGGAGGGTTGCAGCCATTAAAATTTTTTATTGTGATAAAATACACATAATGACATTTTCCATCTTAGGAACTGTAACATGTGCGGTTCAGTGGCGTTATCTGAACCTGGGTGGCACCATTGCCCCCATCTCCAGAACTCTTTTCATTTTGCAAAGCTGAAACTCAGGACCTGTTAGACCGTAACTCTTTATCCCTACCCCTCCGGCCCCTGGCAACCACCAGGCTCCTGCCTGACAAGACCCACATTTTGAACTGCCCAGGGCACAGGGCCCCTTGGGGTTCCCACCCCAAACTCATCAGATTGAAGTCAGAACTTGCCCCTTCCGCTGTCCTGCCTCCTGACTCCCCAGCCCTTTTTCCAGCCCCTGCAACCTCCTGGGGTTTTCCCCAATAGCTCAGTGGTGAAGAATCCGCCTGCAATCCAGGAGACACAGGAGACGTGGGTTTGATCTCTGGGTCAGGAAGATCCCCTGGAGGAGAGCATGGCAACCCATTCCAGTATTCTTGCCTGCGAAATCCCACGGACAGAAGAGCCTGGCGGGCTATAGTCCATGGGGTCGCAAAGAGTCGGACACGACTGAAGTGACGGAGCGTGCACCCCAGCCTCCAGGTTCCCAAGCCTGAGACCTGTGGCTCAGTCTGGACACCGCCGCCCCCTGCCGCCCTCCATCTCTAACCCGGGCACTGCGTCCTTTCTGCCTTTTCCTCGCCTCTCAGACCCAGGCCCTCCTCCCCTCACTTCTGCCCCTGGAAGTCTAGCCAGGGAGTTCAGTGCAGTGACTCCCCAGGTGGGCTCTCTGCATCCTTCCCCTCTGACCCCAATTCCATAGCCGAGGTTGGCGTTTTCCTGTCCGAGGAGCCTGAGCCTGTTACTGTCCTGCTGTAAAGCTCCCTGCTCCCTGATGCTCTGGGTCCTCCCGGCGCTGCTGGCTTTGTGTCTACTCACTGACCGTGTCCTATCTCCTACCCACCCCAGCCTTTCCAAGCTGTCTTCAGGTCCTTCCCTGAGAGGCCCAAGATCTTCCCAGGCCCTTTGGATGTTGTCATTCCCTGCTGAGACCCCTTCACCCTCCTCCCCTCGGGACCAGAGGGGTGGGGGCATCCATGGGGAGAGACTGGAGAAGGGATGAGGGATGTGACCGGGCGGACACCTTCGGCTGGCGGGGCTCGAGGTGGGTGGAGGGGGTGATTCCTACCAAGGAGTCCGAGAAGTGGGGGCTGCGGAGCCCACCGCCCTCTCCTCCCTCTCTCCTCAGTCCCAAGAAATCTGACCCTGGTTGGCGTTGTTGCAGCCGGAGCTGGAAGCAGGACAATTCCCGTGGGCTGAACTGGAACCCATCCAGGGCCGGGGAAGGAGCTGGCAGTCTTGGGCTGGTGTGCAAACAGCTCTGGAGTGACGGGAAATGCCTCGAAGGCCGGGGCGCCTCGGCGCTGAGTGGCTTCCCAAAATAACCCAGGGGGCAGCTGTCTCAGATTCTGAAACTGGGTCTGGCTGCCCAAGCCACAGGGAGCCCCAGGCCCCACACCAGCCTCGCTCTGGGAGCAGATGGCACTGGGAATTTTTTCTTTCTTTCTTTCTCTCACCAAAGTCAGCTGGTAAGCGAACAGCTTGTCTGCAGGAAAGCATCCCTCCCTCTCTCTTTCCATGACAGATCGAGCTGCCACCTCCCCTCCCCCAGCCCCTGCCCACCCCTCCTCCCCAACTCTTCTTCCTTTTGAGAGCCCAGGCAGCCGAGTCTGAGGGTCATCACAGGTCTTCTCACCTCAGGTCATCACAGGTCTTCTCACCTTGGAGCTGGGGGGGTCCTCGCCCACTGGCTCAGAGAGCAGCCAGGATCCCTGGGTCTCTGGGGCTCTGGACGGGGCTGGGACAACAGATTCTGGGTGGCCTGACTGATTGTAAAGCAGACCATAGGATGTCCCAGAAATGATGCTTTCAGGAAGAGTCAGCGTTGGCCAACGATTGTATGCTTTTATTCATGAATCTAGACGGTTTCAAATCCGTTGATATGCTTATTGCCTGTAAAGGGAATGTGTCAGTGCGCAGGGCGGGGTTTTGCATCTGCAAAGGTCATTGTGCACAGGCCACACTAAGAGGCCTTCCTGAGCACCAGCCGTGTGCAGCCCCGTCTCGGAGCCGGGGATACAGGGAGAGCTCAGACAGCGGCTGTATCCTGGAGGTGCTCACAGCCTGGGGCGGACAAGGCAGTGTTGCGCAGTGGTTAGAGCACAAAGCTTGAGTCAGACTCCGAGGCGTGAACATCAGGTCCATCAGCTACTTGCTCTGTGATGCTGAGTGAATCCCTTTACCTGCCTGAGCCGCCGTTTCCTTCTCTGTCAAATCAAAGCAATCAGGAATCTACTCTCTGAAGGGTTGTTATGAACGTTAAAGAAGACGATCCACCTAAAGAGCTTGGAACATTGCAGGACGCGTAGCACTCGATAATGTCGGGTGACATCACGGTCACCGTCATTACCACCCCCCCACCACCATCGTCACCGCCAGGCCCCTCTCTCCATGGGATGCTCCAGGCAAGAACACTGCAATGGGTCGCCTGTAACTATTCCAGGGGATCTTCCCAACCCAGGGGTCGAACCCGTGTCTCCTGCTGGGCAGGTGGACTCTTTACCACTGAGCCATCTGGGAAGCTGTCCTTTCTACTTAATCACTGGTAATGCTTCGAGGCTTACGTTGAAAATGGGACCCTCCAGAGATAATTCACGTCTGCTTCAGCAGGATTCCGAGGGTCACTCTGAGTTGCCACCCATTAAATTAAAGTCTTCTTTGGGGATTTGTGGTCCCCAGGGCCAGTGTAAAGCCTGTGCTGGGGCTGGCTGGTGGTTATGGCTTCAGGGAGATTCTTTTTTTCCCCAGTGCCAAGCTTGATGTAGGCTAGCGTCCTTGTTTTTTCAGGCTTTTTCCTAGTAACTTATTCCAGCAGTGAAAGCATGGCCCTCGGGAGAGTCCAGCTGTCCATGAGGTTCCCTATCTAACTCATGCTGGGCAGCCCAGGCTTTCCTCCACCCCAGAGCCAAGTGTGGTCATGGAAAAGGATGATCAGTTGTCTGACCTTGGCAAATGTCCCTGGGGCAGAGCCAGCCTCGGCAACTGCTCACCTCTGGGGACTTCCAATCTCACTCCTAGTTCTCTGGCCTAGGAGGCTGCTCCTTGTTCTTGCTTGTCCGGTGTGATGCTTTTTAATATATGTATATATGCACGCCTATAAAAGCATGTTCATATACGTAGACCCATATATTATTTTCATTGCTTTGCTGTTGGACTATTGATCAGTGATTAGTCTTCCACACTATGGAAAATGCAGGCTGCTCTCTGCTTGCACAGTGTAGATTTTTAATAAGCAGCAAAGTATCTTTAAAATTCCCTCTCCATCTCTGCCCTCCCCAAGTCCCCACGTGGAGGTAGGTCTCTGCTCCCCTACCCATTCTCTTCCATTTCCTCCTTCTTTCCATGACCCTTCCCCCACCCCAGTCTCATCTCCCCACCTGCAACCTGATCCAGCCAGATGGGGGGGCAATCAGCATTCACCCATAGATAAACTTCCCCCTCATCTTAGCCTATGCCGCCAACCAAAGGCTTCTCAAGGGCAAAATCAGCGTGGGGTGTGCAGGGGGGATGGAATCTTCTTGAATGGCCAGCGCTGGCTGTTCTGGGGGACAGAACCTGCCAGGGTGTACAAGGGGGCCAAGGCAGAAGTTCTGGGGGTAGGGCTTAGCCTGAGGTTTCAGGCTAGAGGAGTTAAGAAACATGTGCAGAGGAACCAGCAGCCTCAGGTGGAGACAAGGCCCCACACGCTCACCTGAAGTGAGGCAGAGACCCCCAGGTGTCGTGGCCAGGGCCCAGGAGGCAGGTTCGGTATCAGTATCAGGCAGAGCTTTCGAAAGGCAAGGCTGTGCGACGACTGCCTAAGGGATGCATGAGCAGAGGCGGGGCACCCACCTGCCCAGGCTTCCAGCATCCCAGGGGCGAGGTGGGAATTTGTTATTGTTTAGTCACTCAGTCGTGTCGGACTCTTTGCGACCCCATGGTCTGTAGCCCACCAGGCTCCTCTGTCCATGGGATTTCCTGGGCAAGAATACTGGAGTGGATTGCCGTTTCCTTCTCCAGGGGATCTTCCTGATCCAGGGATTGAACCCACATCTCCTGCTTCTCCTAAATTGGCAGGCGAATTTTTTTACTGCTGAGCCATTGGGGAAGCTCCAAGGAGGGAAGAGGATAGGTATGCTTAGTGGGCTGAGTGCAGCACCCTGGGCAAGATGCCCGGTGCCCTGCCTTGCCTGCCCTGGATGTAACAATCTGAGAAGAGGTGGTCAAGCAGGGCGCACCAGCCGATGTCCATCCACCACGCAGGGACCCTGGGCACAGGTGGTGCATCATGGGTAAGTGACTGCAATAGAAACCAGAGCCTCTGGGTTGCCTATTACACACCAGCACATTGTTCCAGACGGCATCTTAAAAAGCAGGGACATTACTTTGCCAACAAAGGTCCGTCTAGTCAAGGCTATGGTTTTTCCGGTAGTCATGTACGGATATGAGAGTTGGACTGTAAAGAAAGCTGAGCACTGAAGAATTGATGCTTTTGAAATGTGGTGTTGGAGAAGACTCTTGAGAGTCCCTTGGACTGCAAGGAGACCCAACCAGTCCATCCTAAAGGAAATCAGTCCTGAATATTCATTGGAAGCACTGATGCTGAGGCTGAACCTTCAATACTTTGGCCACTTGATGCGAAGAACTGACTCCCTGGGAAAGACCCTGATGCTGGGAAAGATTGAAGGCAGGAGGAGAAGGGGACGACAGAGGATCATATGGTTGGATGGCATGACTGACTCAATGGACTTGAGTTTGAGCAAGCTCCGGGACCTGGTGATGGACAGGGAGGCCTGGAGTGTTGCAGTCCACGGGGTTGCAAAGAGTCGGACACGACTGAGCGACTGGACTTAACGGACACCGTTCTTTCAGTTGGAAACTTACGTGCACATAACTCACTTGGGTGTCAGTGCAGACTGCGCACTGCTGACAAGCTCCAGGTGAGCCCCTTGGACTCGCCTGGCCCAGGACCCCGTGTAGACATTCTGAATCCCTGTTCCAGGTGCAGTGTAGACACTGGGAAGTCTAGAGCCTGCCCAGGTGATTATAACACGCAGCCAGGTTTCAGAACAGAGGCTCTAGACCACAAAGAAAAGGAGCTTCCCTGGTGGCTCAGACAGTAAATAATCTGCCTACAATGTGGGAGACCTGGGATCGATCCCTGGGTTGGGAGGATCTCCCTGGAGGAGGACATGGCCATCCACTCCAGTACTCTTGCCTGGAGAATCCCATGGACAGAGGAGCCTGGTGGGCTACGGTCCACGGGGTCACAAAGTCAGACACGACTGAGCAACTGAGCACAGCACAGGCCACGGAGAAGTGGGAACTTATTGTCCTCCTTGTCCATCCTCCGTTCCCAGGCAGAGATGGGTTTGAGGAAACATCCATCTTCTCTTTAAAAAAACAAAAATGCCCACGTGGTGCCAGGCAGTGACTGGCCGGCCTGGGACGGGGGCCAGCGAGATGTAGGGTCACAGAAAGGGACCCCCTGGACTGTGGATGGCCACTGCCAGGCAGGATGGAAAGGAGACAGCCTCATTTCTGGCCGGATTCACTTCCTCATTGCACATTCCAGGCTCCCCCGATTCCTCCCTCTTCTTGTCCTGCCATCTCTGGGTCACAGCTGTAACTTCTTGTTGCAGCCTTGAACTCACGTTGAACATGACCTCTGGGCTTTGACCCCCTCTGTTGCAGCCCAAGTCCCCGCTCTGTGAGCCCCGCCTACACAGATGGGCTCCCTCCAGCACAGGTGGGGGCAGGCAGGGGCCAGTGAGCCAGCAAGTAACAGGGACCTGCAGAACCCGTCACAGTGGGGGCACGCCGGTCACCTTGATCCTCGGTCACCACGGCTGTTCTAGTTAACTGAGGGAAACGAGTGTGTTTCTGAGTGTAGATAGGTGTGCCCACATGCTCACCCGGTCCTATGTCTCTGTACACAGGTTGCAAGAGGGAAATATTTTTGTGTTCCTTTTGTTAACTGTCCTCAGGCTTTGTCCTCAAGTTTTGGGCCCCATGATAGCAGGACCCAGTGCTACTAAGATGGGGCTACCCTGGACCAGCTGATCCTTGGGACCCCCACCCCCACCCCCTAGGCTTAAAACACTGGCAACTTCCCCTCAGTGGAGTCCAGTGACCCCCTCTTCTGCTCAGGCCCCTTTTCTGCCTTCCCATCTCCTGGGGGATCCCATCCAAAACTGCCCTCTAACAAAGCATGAACTGGACACGCAAACCCTGCCCTCTATTTGCCCGTGACCTTGGGGGAGGGACCGGAGCGTGCTGAGTCAGTGTTTCCTCTTGTAACAGGGGATCTGATTAACAACAACTTCCTCCCTTCCGGTTTCTGAGGCTGCCTGGGTAACCTCCCCATTTCTTTCAGTCCTGGCCTCTGCTGGTGAGGAATTTGGCTCAGTTCTGCTCCCAGTGTTGAGATCTCAGGAAAGGCTTGGGAGGCTATGGAGGCTGGAATCATGCAGAGGTGTCTCACTCTACCCATCTGGTCCGGGCTTGGCTGGCGCTGCTGATGGACTGAATCCCGGGGCTGCTCTGTGCGCCTCGGGCTTTACTCCTCTGGTAGGAGAGCAGGGCTCTCAGCATCCCAGGAGGAAGCTGGTGGCCTTTGGTGACCTGGACTGCGGGTTGCACACAGGACTCGGTGGCTGACACAGTCACACGCTGCTTATGAACTTAGCCACGCGGAGTCTGAGATGCGTGTGAAGCAGGTGTTTATTCAAGATCAGAGCTGGGACCTCCGAGGAGGTGTTGACTCAAATAGAGCACGTGGGGCCGTAGGGAGGTTCTGGCTCAAGATAAACATAGTCAGTGAGCCTGGCAGGGGAAGGAGCCTCAGGCAGGACCTGTGGGCAGCTGGGCTATGGCAGACTGCTTCCTGGCAGGTGGACAACCCAGGTCCTCTCTTGGGTGAAGATACAAAGTATTTTAAATGCATCTTTCCTCCAGGGCACGGCTTCTCCTGGGCCAGCTCGGCACGTGCAGGGATGCTGAGAGGAAGGTGGCCAGATGCTGGCTCGGAGGCCTCTGAGCTACTCATCCTTCAGATGCAGACAGACAGCCCCAGTTGTGGCAGGCGTGCAGGGCAGGGCGTGGGGCTGGGTCCTGCCGGACGTGGTGGCAGTGACTGATCCCGCCAGCCCCACGCCGGGGTGTGTGGTCTGACAAAGGATATTCCCCTTGATTCGTGGATGTGTTTTTAGGAAAAATCTTCAACAAGCATAGAATCCTTTAAACGCACTTAACTATGCATTCTGCAGGCTGCCTCTATCGATAAGAATGAAATTACATATAAGAAGCATCAGCTTTGGGCAGAAATACCCTCTGATCGGCATGTGTCGTCTTGGTCACTTGCTGTTGAGACTGCAGATGCATTGAAAGCTTTGTACTTAGTGGCTGCTCCCTGAGCACCTACTGTGTGCCAGCTCCTAGCTGCATGACTTGCAAGTGTTGTTTTGAATCTTCACGATAGCCTGAAGTGGGAGCTGGAACGCACTCATTTGGCAGCAGCCTAGAAAGGGTGATAACTTGCTCAGGGCCATACAGCCACCACATGACTGAGCCAGGAGACTCAAATGTGACACCCCTGGGTGGCCCAGGGTGGGGCTCTGGGGCTGGGACCTCTCTCTCTCACTGCTCTGGAGTCTCTGCATTGGTCACTAGCTCGCATCCGCCCATATTCTCTGCATTGCTCAGCACTAGCTGGTGCCTCCTCCCTCCCTTCCTTTTGCTGTCTATGAGGGTTCCTGTTTATCTCTCCACTGAGGGCAGGCACTCTGTGGGTCTTATTTATGCAACATGTGTCTAGAACTCAGCACGTTATAGGAATTCAAAATAGAAGTCTTAATTACAAGGGAAAAATCTAACATTCTGTACCATCGAACAGTGGAACAAACCTCTTGGTGGTAGTGAGCTCTCCGCCACTGGTGGTATTCAAGTGGTAGTTGGACGAGCACCTGTCAGGGCGTGTTAGACAAAAGCAGGAGGTAAAGCTCACACTTAAGGCAGTCATAGCTTCTGTCTTGGGGGCTCTGACCTTCCAGGGCTTCCCTCCATGTCCTGCTACCATCTTGCTGCAAGATGCTGGTGGATGTCCTTCCCGCCTCTGGCCCTAGTCTCTCCACAATGCTAGAAAACCAGAGGTGGCAGTATCTATTTGGTTGAGCCATCCAGATGGAAAAGGATGCAGAAGGAAAGACCAATATTTATTCATTATCATATCCAGAAATTAGACTGGGAGCCACAAATAGACGTTTCTAACGAGCACCCGTCTGGCCCTGCCTCTTGGGCTCCTGCTGCAGATCCCTCTTCATGTCACATCTTGCCTCCCGCACTGGGGTTTGGCTCCAATATTTGCCAGCCGCTGGGTTATTTTCTGAAGCGATTAACGGGAAGCCAGGAGCATTGGACAGCCAGCAGGACGGTCTTTTAAAAGGACACATGCCATTCCCGACAAGAACCCATCTGAGTGTGGTTCAGAAGCTCTCAGAGTGGGTGGTCGGGGTGGGGAAGAGCTAGGGCAGGCACAGTGAGCGTGGGGTGCCATCCAGCTGGAAAGACCCATCAAAGCTGAGAGTCTGCATGGGACAGTCCGCGTCTGTTTCAGTCCCGTCGTGCACTGGGCCCTGGTCCACCAGTGCCGCTGGGCTCGGGAACCGTGCTCAGCCACAGCTTCTCCATCAGCTCTTAGCCTCAGCATCGCACACCCAGCTATTTCTCCCATCTTCCAAAAAGCCTTTCTCTCCCACTTCTTCTAGCCTCCTCTGCTGCCTCCTTCCTCCTCTCGATAGCAGAGCTTCTTGAAAGAGCAAAACTCCTCCCCATCTTTCTGCAAACCGCCCCCCAACCCTCTCTAAGCAGGCTTTTCCTGCCACGGATTCCCTGAAACCGCTCTAAATGATGAAGTCAGCACTGCCCACCCCACTGCATCCCACCACCATCCTGGAAGCCGAAACCCGGCATCAGCTGTCAGACCCTGGCTTCCTGAGCCGTCAGCTGCCTCTGATTGCTGGTCGGTCCCTTTCTCCCCCCCGGATGCCCTCTCATTGCCTGGCTCCCGGGACCCGTATGCCCCCTTGCCAGGGCCTCCTTACTCTGCAGCCACTTCTCCCCATTTCCTTGACCTTGAATATGTTCAGGGTTCAGTCTTTGGACCTCGTCTTCTTTCATTAACCACTTGCTGCCTCAGGGATCCTGTCTGGGGGCTTGAAAACAGTCGAGATGACAGTGTCTTCCACATTACACCTCCAGACTCCTCTGATCTCTAACAGCCCTTCCAACTGCCTCTGTGATGGTTCCAGTTGCGTATCAAAGCCACCTCTTCACAAACCCAACACGACTGCCGCTGATTGCCTCCTTGTCAGCTGGAGGTGGCCCTGTCTCAGTTGCTCAGGCCAAGAGCCTCACGTTCATCTGTGGTACCCCCCTTTCTCTCACACCCCACATCCAATCTGTCAGGAAATTATATTGGCTGTACCTCCAAACGCATCCAGAACCTGACCACTTCTCACCACCCCCATGGCTTCCATCCTGGCACGAGCCACTTGCATCCTAGGCCCCCTGCGGTCTGTTCTCAGCACAGCAATCAGAAGAGTCCTTTAGAAACATTAAGCCAGAGCAACACTCAAAATTTTCAAAGGCTCCCATGTACACCCAAAACACTGGGCGGGCCGCAAAGTTCGTTCGGGCTTTCCATGTGATAGTATGGAAAGAACCCAAATGGGCATTTGGGGCCAACTCAATACAAATCCAAACCCAATACAAACCAGATCCCTCACAGGGATCTACCAGGTCTGGTATAACTTGACCTCCTACACCTTTCCTTGGGCTTCACCGTTGGCTCAGCAGATAAAGAATCCCCCTGCAAAATGCAAGAGAGGCTGGAGATCCCTGGGTCAGGAAGATCCACTGGAGGAGGAAGGGCCAACCCACGCCAGGATTCTTGCCTAAAAAAATCCCACAGACAGAGGAGCCTGATGGCCTACGGTCCTATGGGGTTGTGAAGAGTCAGACACAGCTTAGCGAACGAGCGTGCACACCCATCCACCCCCTCCTTACTGTCACCTCCTCCGCTCACTGCCTCACTCCTTAGCACCCTGTCACTATGCTGTGAGGAAGCCCAAGCAGCCATGTGGTGGGTCCACGTAGAGGAGATCGGAAGTCCACGCCTGGTATAACCAGCTGAGCTGCCACCCCAGAGCCAGCGTCACCTGCCAGCCACGCCAGCCGTGCCAGCATGCCAGCCAGGCCATGTTGAACCTCCAGCCATCCTAATGCGCCAAGCCAACACCACCCAAAGCAGGAGACCCACACACTCCACCCGCAGAATTGCCGTAGTAAACGATTATCGGCGTTTCAAGTTACTACCTTTTGGGGTGGTTTGTTAAACAACAATAAACAATCTAAACAACTGTCCATCGGAGAACTAGATTTAAAAATACATTTTCATGACATGAGCATGTACATGCATACACTACCCACAGCTGCCGAACTGTGTTAACACATGCGCGGCTTGCTTCACTGGCAGCCTTTGTGTTCTGTTTGCCTGTTTTGCTTGGCTCCCATCTCTCCTTCCCACACTTCCCACCCGATGTCCCCAGATCCTGCTGCCTGGTTCTCCATAAACACTTGAGCAACCATTTATTAGTCTGTACAGACACCTCTGGAGAGGTTTCTCTGACGGGCGGAGGGCCTTCTGTTACCCAAACGTGATCAATATTATATTCACTTGCCTATATTTTGCTTTTCTTCTCAGAGAGTTCTTTGTAAAACCCCCTCCACAACCCTTGTGGAACTCCAGTTCATTCTTTTAAGTAGTTGCATAAAATTCTCCCATCCTGTGGCCATTGCACACCAGTCAGCCATCCCAAACTTGTGAGCTGGAGCCAGCTCATCCCGGCTGGTGAAAGCCTGTCGTTAATGCTTCAGGAGTTTTGTGAGCCAGTTATTAAAATGTTCAGTTCAGTTCAGTCACTCAATTGTGTCCACCCGTGGACTGCAGCACGTCAGGCCTCCCTGTCCATCACCAACTCCCAGAGCTTGCTTAAACTCATGTCCATGGAGTCAGTGATGCCATCCAATCATCTTATCCTCTGTTGTCCCCTTCTCCTCCTGCCTTCAATCTTTCCCAGCATCAGGGTCTTTTCCAATGAGTCAGCTCTTCAAATCAGGTGGCCAAAGTATTGGAGTTTCAGCTTTAGCATCAGTCCTTCCAATGAATATTCAGGACTGATTTCCTTTAGGATGGACTGGTTGGATTTCCTTGCAGTCCAAGAGACTCTCAAGAGTCTTCTCCAACACCACAGTTCAAAAGCATCAATTCTTCGGTGCTCAGCTTTCTTCACAGTCCAACTCTCACATCCATACATGACCACAGGAAAAACCATAGCCTTGACTAGACGGACCTTTGTTGGCAAAGTAATGTCTCTGCTTTTCAATATGGTTGGTCACAGCTTTTCTTGCAAGGAGCAAGCGTCTTTTAATTTCATGGCTGTAGTCACCATCTGCTGTGATTTTGGAGCCCCCAAAAGTAGTCTCTCATCGTTTCTATTGTTTCCCCATCTATTTGCCATTAAGTGATGGGACAAGATGAGATGATCTTAGTTTTCTGAATGCTGAGAACTGTATTAAAATGTAGCCAATAAAAAAATTACATTCTATAAATGTGTAAGTAAATACATACATTATACTAGAAACAAAGGTAATACTCCAAACGAATCACTTTCTAATGATTTCACTATTCCTGATGCTCCAGGTTATTTACATCTGTTATAAAGTACAACCCAATGGCATGCTTCTGGGCCCCTCTTCGTAAGTCTGCCATCAGACGTGTCCTGTGGCTGGTTTAAAGCTGGCCATGGCGAGAGCACGCACACCACAGGAAGTGGCACACATTATGAGTCAGGGCTTGACTGATCTTTTTCTTGGTTGTCTAGACTTAAGAAATATGTAATATTAATAATGCAGATTCGTGTCTGCAGCTATTACACTGTGACTAGCAGGAAAAATGTGAGGAACTGTTCTCCCAGGATTTGGAAACTGTTTATCTAGTCAAGGCTATGGTTTTTCCTGTGGTCATGTATGGATGTGAGGGTTGGACTGTGAAGAAGGCTGAGCACCGAAGTATTGATGCTTTTGAACTGTGGTGTTGGAGAAGACTCTTGAGGGTCCCTTGGACTACAAGGAGATCCAACCAGTCCATTCTGAAGGAGATCAGCCCTGGGATTTCTTTGGAGGGAATGATGCTAAAGCTGAAACTCCAGTACTTTGGCCACCTCATGCGAAGAGTTGACTCATTGGAAAAGACTCTGATGCTGGGAGGGATTGGGGGCAGGAGGAGAAGGGGACGACAGAGGATGAGATGGCTGGATGGCATCACGGACTCAATGGACGTGAGTCTGAGTGAACTCAGGGGGTTGGTGATGGACAAGGAGGCCTGGCATGCTGCGATTCATGGGGTCGCAAAGAGTCAGACACGACTGAGCGACTGATCTGATCTGATCTGATTCAAGTCAATAAAGATGGTGAACGAGTGACGTTTCAACACATGTCTTCTTTGCTTCCCTGACATCTTGCTCTCTTTCATTAAAAATATTTATTTATTTGGCCATGCCCAGTCTTTGTAGCAGTTCTTCAGTTGCAGCATGTGGGATCTAGTTCCCTAACCAGGGATCAAACCCGTGCTTCCTGCATTGGGAACACCCAGTCTTAGCCTCTGGACCACCAGGAAGTCCCTGCTGCTGCTGCTGCTGCTAAGTCACTTCAGTCGTGTCCGACTCTGTGTGACCCCATAGATGGCAGCCCACTAGGCTCCCCCATCCCTGGGATTCTGCAGGCAAGAACACTGGAGCGGGTTGCCATTTCCTTCTCCAATGCATGAAAATGAAAAGTGAAAGTGAACTCGCTAAGTCCTGTCCGACTCTTAGCGACCCCATGGACTGCAGCCCACCAGGCTCCTCCGCCCATGGGATTTTCCAGGCAAGAGTGCTGAAGTGGGGTGCCATTGCCTTCTCCGAGGAAGTCCCTATTGTCTTCCTATTTGAGAAATATGCATGTTCATATTGAACCGACATTTATTCCTGGGTTCCAGCTATAGGTTGTCTCCATGTACAAGAGTTTGGCAAAGATCAACAAAAACATTCTGTGAAGATCAGCTGACCACATCAAGTTTATAACAAAAGGTGTTGTATATTTTATTATTACTCGTAAATGTTATGCCACACATCCTTTCCATTAATACATTTTATAATAAATACAGGTATGTACACAGATGTCTGCCTCTTTTCTCCTGGAGGCTGGGTTGTTTCTCGGGCTTCCTAGGTGGTGCTAGTGGTAAAGAACCTTCCTGTGGATTCAAGAGACACAAGCCACACGGGTTTAATCCCTGGGTCGGGAAAATCCACTGGAGAAGGACATGGCAACTGACTGCAGTGTTCTTACCTGGATAATCCCATGGATAGAGGAGCCTGGTGGGCTAAAGAGTTGTATGAACATTACCAAGACCAGATACCCAGTAGCTGTAGAAGGAATAGTAAACAGTAACACAAAAATTATGTTTTCCATAATGAAAGGTAAGTCCATGGGGTCACAAGAGGTGAACACAGTTGAAGCAACTTAGCACGCACGCACAGGTTGTTTTTCATTCAGCAGCACATTACTGATTCTCTTCCCCTGCCAATAAGCATCGTTTGGTTTCCATTCCAGCAAGTTCCATTCCACCCATGCTAGGTTAAAGGGTATATGTAATGTTCATGGATATTTTAAGGTTTCTTTCAACAGCTGATGTAATTGATCTCATGTCTAGCACCAGAGCACGAGTGCCTTTTCCCCATTCCACTGCTGACCATGGATTCACATTTGCCAGTCTGGTGTAAAGCGGCTCTGCTATCTCACTTTGCTCCCCTCTCTCATGCTGGTGAACATGCAGGTTTTTTCAGAGGTTGGTTGCCATTTGGATTCATTTTGTGAATTGCTTCTTGGTGTCCCGCCTTTTTTTTTTTTTTTTCCTATTGGGTTGTTTATTCCTTTCTACCAATTTCTGCACACTCTCCATAAATCAGATGTAAGCCTTATATGTGTTCTGTGTTTAAATCGCTTGTCCACATATTGACTTTGTATTACCTTTTGTCATGGAAAACATAATTTTTGTGTTACTGTTTATTATTCCTTCTACAGCTACTGGGTATCTGGTCTTGGTAATGTTCATACAACTCTTTAGCATTTCTGGCTGCATTTGTATCGTCTTTAATATGAAGTTTATTTTTTACATATGGCTAAAATAGGAGTCCAATTTTATTTTTTTCTGATGGGTAGCTAGTCATGCTGGTATCATTTGGAAATATTTGTGATTTAGTGCAACAATCATAATAGATATATATTAATGAATGATTCCCCATTGTACTGAAATATTACTTTTGTTATCAAACACGGGGCTTCCCCAGTGGCTCAGTCAGTAAAGAATCTGCCTGCAATGCAGGAGATGCGGGTTCAGTCCCTGGGTGGGGAAGATCCCCTGGAGAAGGGGATGGCTACCCACTCCAGTATTCACGCCTGGGAAATCCCATGGACAGAGGAGCCTGGAGGGCTGCAGTCCATGGGGTCACAAACATACTCACATATATTTCTGTATTCTAATCCATCTATTCTCAAGCCAACAGCAGATTGATTTGACCCCAGTGTCTTTATAGTCGGTTTCCATTTGGGAGATTTTAGGAAGACAACATATACAAGTTTCTGGGATGAGGTCTTTAAGAGTGCCTCTTCGTCTTGCTGCATTCCTTTCAGTGCACTTACCACCGGGCCACCGCGTTGAACTCGTGGAGACTCAAGATGAAAGCCGCTGGGTGGCCGAGTCACTTTATGGAAGAGGCTTTCTCTGCAGTGTTGCCTGTTTGCATCATCTTTGCCTGAGGGATAAATAGCCCTTTGTTTTGAACTCAGCACAGCCTATCCTCTCGGACCAATAATCAATGTTGCTGCATGTGAAAGCTAAAATGCGCAGCACTGGCCTAGTGGCTGGTGGTCAGTGCCAAGGACATCGATGCTGGAGGCTGGCAATCCAGGTTATAAATGCCAACACATTTCCTTCAATCAGTTTGCACTAATTTATAGACAACTGAGAAAAGTGAAAAATGATAGTCGCTCAGTCGTGTCCGACACTTTGTGACCCTGTAGCCCACCAGGCTCCTCTGTCCATGGAATTCTCCAGGCAAGAATACTAGAGAGGTCGCCATTCCCTTCTCCAGGGGATCTTCCTGACCCAGGGATCGAGCTCTGGCAGGTTTTTTACCGTCTGAGTCACCAGGGAAGCCAATTGAACACTAAAACAAGAGGTAAGAAAGCAGGATATTATCAGTGTGTCTTGGCTGTTGACTACCCTCAAATAGATGTTTTTTGTGAATTCAGGAAGGAAGTGGTTAGTTTGTGATCAGAAATAAAGAGAACAGAGAAATTCCAGAAATTAGGGGCTTAGCAAACTTGGAAAGCCAAAAATAACTTGATACAGGATGGAGAAAGTCGTTGAACAACAAAGGCTCAAACTACCTCAGGGCAAAAAGCAGGTTGAAAAAGAGGTCCCAGGAGACTCAAGGTAGCTGCTGTTAAATGGTGAGCAGGTGAGACTTTGGGGCGAAAAGGAAGATAAGCAGAACTGAGACCAATATCGCAAACAGGACATTTGGGTGGAGGTGTGGAGCACGGAACTAACTGGAAACAAGTTCAAAGCTTATTAGGTTTTTAAGGAAATCGTGTTGTGAAAGGAACTCAAGACTTGGATTAAAATAAGGCTTTGATTGTTCTTGACTTAAAACAAGCCTTGGGAGCAAAATTGTGCCATTTGCAGAGACGTGTATAGACCTAGAGACTGTTCTACAGAGTGATGTAAGTCAGAAAGAGAAAAACGCATATTGTATATTAATGCATATATGTGGAATTTAAGAAAACAGTAAGATGACCCTATTTGCAAAGCAGAAATAGAGATGCAGACATAGAGAATCGACATATGGACACCAAAGGGGGAAAGGGGTGGGCGGGATGAATGGGGAGGTTGTGATTGTCATACATACACTGCTATTTATGAAACAGATGACTAATAGGGACCTACTGTAGAGAACACAGAACTCTACTCAGTGCTCTGTGGTGACCTAGATGGGAAGGAAGTCCAAAAAAGAGGGGATATATGGCTGATTCATTTTGCTGTATCAGTCAGTTCAGTCAGTTCAGTCGATCAGTCGTGTCCGACTCTTTGCGACCCCATGAATTGCAGCTGCCAGGCCTCCCTGTCCATCACCGACTCCCGGAGTTCACCCAAACTCACGTCCATCGAGTCGGTGATGCCATCCAGCCATCTCATCCTCTGTCGTCCCCTTCTCCTCCTGCCCCCAATCCCTCCCAGCATCAGAGTCTTTTCCAATGAGTCAACTCTTCGCATGAGGTGGCCAAAGCACTAGCAGATACTAAAACATCATTGTAAAGCAACTATATGCCAATAGAAATTTTAAAAAACTCCCAAAACCCCCCCCCAAAAAGCCTTGGGTTCCCAGTCATCAGTGGGCAGATGGCATCACAGCCCCCAAGGATGGCCTGGCCTCCTATGTCCACTGCAGATGTGTCCAGGGAGGTGCTGGGGAACACAGAAAAGGGCTAAGGAGAATAACCAACAAGGGGCTTCTTCCCAGAGGAGCCTGATCAAGGAATCCTGGCAACGCCCACCCAGCAGGGTTTCTGAATTGTCATAGAGCCGTGACCCTACCTCCATCCTTCCCGTTTCCACTGCACGTTGTCCTGGCTGCCCATCAGTGGACCCTGGGTCTGATGATAATGCCTCTTTCAGTTTGTAGGTTGTCAACTGAAAAAAAAGCACAACCTAATAGTTGAGAATTATGTTTTATTCAGCAGACGTTCGAAGGACTTCAAGCCTGGGGCACCGCATCTCAGATAACGCTGAAACATTGTTCCGAAGAGGCAAGTGGGGAGCCAGGATATGTAGGGATTTTTGCAACAAAAGACCAGGTAGTTGGAATATCGGAGGGTTACTGTTAATAAAAGAAATCTAGATATCTCAAGTTAAAGAATTTAGTGCTTTTCAATGTATGGGAAGATGCAAGAGTCCGGGCTCACTGAAATCATTCCTTTTTTTGAAAAACATTTTAATTTAATTTTTATCTTATATTGAAGTATAGTTGATTTACAGTTATGTTACTTTCAGGTACACAGTGTAGTGATTCAGTTGCACATGTATCCGTTCTTTTTCAGATTCTTTTCCCATGTACGTTAGTACAGGATACTGAGTTCCTTGTGTAATACAGTAAGTCCTTGTCGATCATCTACTTTATATACAGTAATGTGTATATGCGAATCCCAAACTCCTAATTTACCCCCATCTTGCCCTGTTCCCCCTTTGGTAACTGTAAATTTGTTTTTGAAGTCTGTGAATCTGTTTCTGTTTGTAAATAAGTTCATTTGTATCATTTTTTTTTTTTTTAGATTTTGTGTATAAGCAATGTCATATTTGTCTTTGTCTGACTTACTTCACTTAGTTTGATCATCCCTAGGTCCATTCATGTTTTTGCAAATGGCATCATTTCATTCTTTTTTATGGCCGGGTAATATTCCTTTGTATATTCATACCACATCTTCTTTGAAATCATTCCTTTGATATGCACCTCGGCTACCGGAGCCGGCATCCTGTGCTTTCTCACGCTGAGTCCCCTTAGGGCTCACTATCAGGGCAGCTGTAATGCGATCGTTTGATGGTTGCAGCATCCTTGGTTTACTGATGTGGAGGGTGGCATTGTAGTTCACAAGATTTCCACATCAAGAGGGAATGGTACAGAGACCCTGGGGAGCACTGTGCAGGCCACTCACTCAAAGATCCAAGATTTCTACCTAGATTCAGGGACCCTGGCAGGTGGAGAAGGTATGGTGTGACCTGACTATTTGGGGACCATGGAGGATCTTACTCGTCACTTCCCAGGTAGTTAGGTGGGGCCACGTGACTGGTTCCAATCAATGGAATGTGAGGGAAATGACACCTGTTACTTCAGAACCGAAGCACGGAAGGACTGATGAACTTCACTTACTATCCATCTGTCCTTGCCATGGCAACCCTGGAGACCACGAGACAAGATGCTGGTAGACAAGAGGGTGCCTAGATCCCTGAGTGCTGTATGGCAAAGTAGGTCTAATCAACCCATATTAGATTTTGCTTGAATGAGATATGCATCTTTTACGTTTGTGCGTGTGTGCTGAGTCATGTCTGATGTTTGTGACTTTGTGGACTATATCCCGCCAGGCTCCTCTGTCTGTGGGATTTTCCAGGCAAGAATACTGCAGTCGGTTGCCATTCCCTTCTCCAGGGATCTTCCTGACCCAGGGATTGAACCTGCCTCTCTTGCATTGGCAGGCAGGTTCTTTACCACTGAGCCACCTGGGAAGTTTTTATCTTTAGCCCCTGGATCTAATTTAAATTAGATTATTCTGATTGTACCTGTGCAATCAAATCATCTTGCAAGCCAACACTTGAATCTCCTTTCCCATCTTTCCATCTTTTATTCCTTTGCCTTACAATGCTGCCAGGGTTTCATAGTCAACAGTGGATTGAGATGATGATAGCAGGTATTGTGGGCTTGTTCCTGATCTGAAAGGAAAGCTTTCAATATTTAAAGCATTAAGACCTGTAAGATGTTTTCTATAAGTTTTCCATGAGTGTCTATTGTCTGTTTAAAGAAAGCTCCCTCGTAATCCCAGCTTGTTTACAATTTTCAAACAGGTGTTGAATGTTATACTTTTTCTCTGTCTATTGAAGTGATCATATATTTTCTCTTCTTATATCCCAATGCATAATAAATATAATATGGATTATTTTTATTGCTTTTGGAGGTTAAGCCCACCTGAGACCCCTGGGGTACCCCTGATTAAGTAGAGTGCTGCATTTCCTTTGCCATCTTTTGATTCAGATTTTGCATCTCTGTTGATGACTGAGGTTCACTTGGTCAGGTTTTGGTATCAGGGTAAATCCAGCTTCATAAAATGAGTTGAGGCCATTGTATACTCTTTTATATTCATTTTATATATTTTTTTCTATTCTCTAGAGAAGATCTTGTAAGCTTCTATTCTCTAGAGAAGACCTAGCATTATTTCTTCTTTAAATGTTTGGTTGAATTTGCAGGGCCTGGGTGTTTCTTAGCGGGGAAGATTTAATTTACTTAATAATTATAGGGTTCCACAGGGTTCTATTTCTCTAGTAACAGTTTTGGGAAATTATAATTTACAAAATAAAATCATTCATTTCTTTTCAATCTTCAGATGTTTGGATGCAACTTTTTGTAACAGTCTCTTATCTTTTTTATGTTTTCCTGATGTATTGTGGTATCTTGCTTTTAGTAATAATTCCTGACATTGGGAATCTCTGTCTTCTTTTTTGTTGATGAAGTTTGCTGAGAAGTTATCAGTTTTATTAATTTTTTCAAGGAACTAGCACTTGACCTTGCCGATTCTCTGTTCTGTTTATTTCCTTTTTCATTAGTTCCATATTTATCTTCATTGTTCTTTCCTTCTTCCTTTGGCTTATTTGGCTATACTATTTTTGATTTGTGAGAAGTGTGGCTAAATCATTAGTTTTCAGGAAGTTAGTTAAACTTCTGTATTAAAAAGCAAAGACATCAGTTTGCCAACAAAGGTCCATATTGTCAAAACTATGGTTTTTCCAGTGGTCATGTATGGATGTGAGAGTTGGACCATAAAGAAAGCTGAGTGCTGAAGAATTGATGCTTTTCAACTGCGGTGTTAGAGAAGACTCTTGAGAGTCCCTTGGACTATTCATTGGAAGGCATGATGGTGAAGCTGAAGCTCCAATACTTTGGTCACCTGATGTGAAGAGCCAACTCATTGGAAAAGACTCCAATGCTGGGAAAGATTGACGGCAAGAGGAGAAGGGGGTGACAGAGGAGAGATTGTTAGATAGCATCACCAACTCAATGAACATGAATCTGAGCAAACTCCAGGAGATAGTGAAGGACAGGGAAGCCTGGCCTGCTTCAAGTCCATGGGGTGGCAGAAAGTCAGACATGACTTAGTGACTGAACAGCAAAACTTGTAAATAAATTTGGGGAGAATGTCATCCAATCCATGAACACATTATATCTTTTCATTTATTTAGAACTCCTTTGAATTTTTTAATTTTTTACCAATATATGCTCTTTAGCTTAAATTTTCCTTTAAGGACTAATTTAACTGTACCCTACAAGTTTTAAAGGGCTTCCCTGGTAGCTCAGCTGGTAAAGAATCTGCCTGCAGTGCAGGAGACCCCAGTTCATTTCCTGGGTTGGGAAGATCCACTGGAGAAGGGATAGGCTATCCACTCCAGTATTCTTGGGCTTCTGGGTGGCTCAGCTGGTAAAGAATCCGCCTGCAAGTCAGGAGACCTGGGTTCAATCCCTGGGTTGGGAAGAACCCTGGAGAAGGGAAAGGCTACCCACTCCAGTATTCTGGCCTGGAGAATTCCATGGACTGTATAGTCCAGGGGGTCACAAAGAGTCGGAAACAACTAAGTGGCTTTCACTCACAAGTTTTAATATGTATCATTTCTTTCATGCTCAAATATTTCCAATTTCAATTATGCTCTCTTCTTTGACCTTAGGCTATTTGTTTCCAAACAAGTAGGAATTCTCTAGTTATTACTTTTCTTCTTAGAGTTTTATCTTTATGGCATTGTGGTCAAAAAATGCCCTTTGAGGTCTGTTGACACTTGCTCAATTATGTGATACATGGTAGCTATTTACTTTATATTTTTCAGTTTTGGGAGAACTGGCATCTCTACCACCTTGGGTCTTCCAATGCTTCAACAAGGTACATTTTCTCACTTATTTAGATCTTTGATCAGCAGCATTTTGTAGTCTTAGTATAAAAGTCCTGTACGTGTTTTCTTAGATTTACACTTTAATTCTTGAAGATTTTTTATAGTCGTGGATTTTAATTTGTTTAATTGGCCGTGTCAGGCCCCAGTTGCCATTGTGGTGCGCGGGTTCTCTAGCTGCGGTGTGCGGGCTGCGGTAGTTGCGACTGGAAGTCTCTCTGGTTGTGGCCTGTGGACTCGGAGCGTGCTGGCTCAGTAGTTGCAGAACTACGGCTTAGCTGCCCTGATGTCACGTCGGATTTTAGTTCTCCAACCAGGGATCGAACCCATGTCCCCTGCATTGCAAGGTGGATTCTTAACCACTGGACCAGCAGGAAAGTCCCTAAAGCCTTTGTTGAATTTGTTACAATATTGCTTCTGTTTTACGTTTTGGTTTCTTGATCAGGAAGTCTGTGGGATCCTAGCTCCCTGACCAGGGATGGAACCCACACGCCCTGCCCTGAAAGGCGAAGTCTTAACCACTGGTCGGCCAGCAAAGTCCCACACTTCAATTTTTTAAAGAAATTGTAATTTTTTATGACCAGCCTAGATAGCATATACAAAAGCAGAGACATTACTTTGCCAACAAAGGTCCGTCTAGTCAAGCCTATGGTTTTTCCGGTGGTCATGTACGGATGTGAGAGTTGGACTGTGAAGAAAGCTGAGCGCCGAAGAATTGATGCTTTTGAACTGTGGTGTTGGAGAAGACTCTTGAGAGTCCCTTGGACTGCAAGGAGATCCAACCAGTCCATTCTGAAGGAGATCAGCCCTGGGATTTCTTTGGAAGGAATGATGCTAAGCTGAAACTCCAGTACTTTGGCCACCTGATGCGAAGAGTTGACTCATTGGAAAAGACTCTGATGCTGGGAGGGATTGGGGGCAGGAGGAGAAGGGGACGACAGAGGATGAGATGGCTGGATGGCATCACCGACTCGATGGACGTGAGTTTGAATGAACTCTGGTGGTTGGTAATGGACAGGGAGGCCCGGTGTGCTGTGATTCATGGGGTTGCAGAGTCGGACACGACTGAGCGACTGAACTGAACTGAAGTGACGCATATGATCATTGCTAGTACCTAGACATACAGTCGGTTTTTGTGTGTTCATCTGTGATCTTATAAACTCACTTATTGGTTCCAGTAGTCCCTTTTGTAGCTTCCTTGGCTTTTTTTTTTTGATAGACAATCACATCTCTACGAATAGAGACAGTTTTAATCCTTCCTTTTTCATCTGCATGCCTTTTATTTCTGTTTCTTGCCTTTGTTGCACTGATTGGAACTTTGGTCTCTATCCTGACAAACAGTGGTGAGAGCAGACATTCTTGCCTTGTTTGTCTTTAAACCCATTTTGTCATTGTCCAGTCTCTCAGTCGTGTCCAACTCTTTGTGACCCCATGGACTGTAGCACGCCAGGCTTCCCTGTCCTTCACCATCTCCCAGAGCTTGCTCAAACTCATATTCATCGAGTCGGTGATGCCATCCAACCATCTCATCCTCTGTTGCCCCCTTCTCCTCCTGCCTTCAATCTTTCCCAGCATCAGGGTCTTTTCCAATGAGTTGGCTCTTTACATCAGGTGGCCAAAGTATTGGAGCTTCAGTAAATTAAACCCATTTACTGAGATCTTAATTTCAGTAATTATACTTTTACTTCTACAATTTCTAATTGGCTCTTTTAAAAACTTCCTATATAATATTTTTATAATATAAAATATTTACATATTTTATGCATTTGGTTTTCAATTTTTAGACATAATTTTATGGGTTTGAGTATTTTTTGTTGTTTAGCCGCTGAGTCAGATCCGACTCTTCGCAACCTCATGAACTGTAGCCCACCAGGCTCCTCTGTGCATGGGGTTCTCCAGGCCAGGGTACTGCAGAGGACTGTCATCTTGAGCTTATTAAAGGCAGTTGTTTTGGAGCCTCTGCGGGCCTCTCCTGTGATCTGTTTCTGCTGTTTCTTATGCATATTGCTGCATCCTGTGCCTGGCTACCTCTGAGGGTGTAGAGACTTGATAAATGGTTTGCAGAAATATGTTGAAGCCTGGGATGATGAGATCCCTCTGGGGGAAGATCAGCATTTGCTGCTATCAGTTACGTGGGCGTGTTAGCAATCTGGGATCGCCTTAAAGCGATTTCAGGATTTGGGTGTCTCTGGGCCCCCAAGGGAAGCAGAACTGAGCTGCAGGGGCTCACCCTTATTCTCCTGTTACAGCCTTTGGTGTCCCCATCAGTAATGGGGGCTGCACATCCCTCCCTCCGGAGGTCCTGGACTCCCACACCTCCCCCCAGCCTCGCTCATCCTCTCAGCCCTTCCTTCAGAGTCAGTAAGTCCCCAGGGGAAAATCAGCCCAAGCCACCTCCTCTTTCTGCGTTTGTTTTCTTCCAGGCCTCAAAGTCAAAATTCTCTGCTACCTTGTCAGCTGTCTAGTGCCCTCAGGTAGTTTTAAAAAATGCATGTGGCCTAAGGTTTCCAGCTGCTGTCACGGGCTGGGCAGGGGGTCGGGGCACAGTCTGATCACTGGAGGTGCGTGGTGGGGTGTGCCTTTCGGACGGCTGAAACGAAGGCCTATTCGAACGCTGGCAGTACTGACCCAGGAGAAGGGGAAACCCGTGATACGAGATTGAAGGGGGTGTTGTCAATAGGCAATGGGGGATGGAATCTTGAGATAGGACTCAGCGTGGCTGAAGCCTTGGCTGCTTCGTTTTGTGGTGGCTCGGAGCCGGGGTGGCGTGAGGACAGTCATCCCGGGAGGACCCCTTGGCCTGCTCCCAGCGTGGAGGCAGGTGGCCCTACTTCCTGCAGACATTTCTCTAGGGGAGGAAGTAGTATCTGTCCAGTATGGACCACAGGCTGTGCTTCCCCGCTAAGGAAGCACCAGTCAGCTGTGCCCAATGGCTCAGGGGCCGAGCAGGAGAGGAAGGGGGTCCAGAGAAGCGGGGCGGGAGCCAGCACAGCTCATCTTCTCCACCGTCATCGCTGATGGCCTTCAGCCTACGAAGTCCTGCCGGAGAGCATCCTTTCCAGGCCCAGACCTTGCTTCCCCCAGGACAGATTGACCTTGCGTCTCCTGTGCCCCCGGCTTGACCACGGCTCCCCGCTGCCCATCGGATCAAGTCTGGGACATTCGACTGGGCGCCTGAGATCCTGAAGCCTCTGGAACCACCACTGTCCATTCTCATGTTGGCACCCCTGTTGGCAGCTGGAGCCGGAGCTAACCGTGGCGGGGGAAGGGACCACTGGAGACAGAAGGCAGCTTTCCAGCGGAATCTTTATTCAAAAGGTTATTCTGTCCCTCTCCCAGCACCAAGGCAGGGAGGGGTGTGTGTGTGTGTGTGTGTGTGTGTGTGTGTGTGTTTGAGTGTGCATGTGTGTGGGCATGAGGCTGCATCCTGGCCTGGCCCTCCTTGCCTGAAAACAAGGGCATGAAAGACCCTCCCCACAGCCTCTCCAAAGATCCTCAACGTACCCCAAGGACGTGCCTGCAGCAGAACAGTGACGTCAACCCTGTCCACCCCCAACCTTTGCCTGGTCCTTTTCTCTGCTCCAGCCAGGAGGCTGGGTGGGGATGCTGGGGCGAGGTTTGGGGAGGAGGAGGGTGTGTGCTGAGAGTCTGGACCTTGGGGTGGAGCTCAAGTCGTGTGGGCTGGTGGGGAGGATTTGACTAGCACCTGAGCCCGAAACTCCCAAGCTGAGCTGGACCCGGCCAGAGGGCTGCTACTGCTCTGGGCCAGGTGGGAATGATGGGGTTGAAGACTGGGGGAAAGAGGCTCCAGCGTGGCCCCCCTTGGGTTGGAGGCACAGAACCCTATTTGCCCAGTAAGAGTGTCTGTCCCTGCTGGAGCGCGGAGGCTGGTCCTCCACCGCGGACCCGCCAGCCTGAGGGCAGCCCTGCTGTTGGGGGGCTGTCTTCCAAGTGGGGCCCGGAAACCCGCTGACCAGCAGAGCCGCCCTCTGCCTGCATCGTCCACGGGCACGGGCGGGGATGGCGCTGAGTCCCCAGCAACTGTTGCTGACCCACCCGCCACCCGCCAGTGCCCCCCTGGGCGGCCCTGTCTGCTTTCCCACCTGGTTCTTGCCCTCTGCAAGGCGGTCATCATCTGCCCTCTCGATCTGCCCTTGGCTGTGGACCCTCTGAAGCTTTCTGGGGGGACCCTGTGTGACCGGCTGCCCCTAACGCCACCCCAGGCAGCTCCTCGGCTGAGACCCCCCAGGCCCTGGGGGTCCACCCTCCCTGATGGAGCAACAACAGATGTGAGTGCAGCTGCCCCTCAGGGACACGGTGGAACATGAAAACAAATTTCAGGACAGGGAAGAGTTGATGTGACACTCCTTTATTAAAACCTAAGGACATCTTTATAAAAACTACTGTATATAAAGACAAAAGCAGTGCAACAGCGGTCCGTGTAAAACACATTATTGTTATTACATTATATTATTATTATTAGGAATATTATTGGTTTTTGGTTTTCCCGGTTATCAGCTCTCAGAGAGACCCCATGCCTGCGCATGTGAAACGGGGGCTTACAGGAGAGAGACCAGTCTGTCTGTGCCCTTGTCTGGCTGGGGGCAAGGGGGTCCCGCCTGGTCAGGGGCACTGGGCCCCTCACCCTCCCAGTCCTCTCTTAGTTACTGCCCATCACCTAGACTCTGACTGGCTAGCTGACCGTGACATAGCCCACTAGCTTTAACCCAGAAGATGGGGGAGAGACAGGAAGGAACCAAGGTGAGAACCCAAGGTGAGGTTCCAAGAAGAGACTCTCTCAGGGTCACCAGTTTGGGTCCAGTTGCGTCCACGCCGGATGCCCGCAGAGGCCACGGCATCTGCAACTTTTGGTCACGTGCGTGGTGACCCTCTTGGGGGTTCGCTGGCTTCGATGGGATCCTGCACATTTCAGAGAGCACTTTAGGGCAATTCACAGGGCAGCTCACTGCACCAACCCAGGGGCGGCTGTTCACAGCGCCGTCTATAGAAATGGTGCCTCCTGGAGGCGGGCACTGCAGCAGCCCTGAATTTCAGTCCGTCAAGGGCACATGGTCAGGGCTTTGATGGGAGGATAGGAGTTTTAGGTGCAGTGTAACGGGCAGTCAAAGCCGCTGACTCACCAAGCATCTGTCTAGCACCGACTATCTGGCAGCGTCTTGGACTGGAGGCTTGGGGGCGGGGGGAACAATGTCACCTCCAAGGTCACTTATTCTCCCTGTGGATTTGAGCATTCCTAACCATCAGGCACAGCAAGTCATTTCACAGGAGGTCCCAGCCTCTCCCTCGGACACGGCAGGTTCCCCCGCCTTCTCCATCTGCAGCAGGAACTGTTCCCAGAGGGGCGCTGGGTAAATTTTTGTTGAACAGATGAATGAATGCATGTATGAGCAAAATGGATTTTCTAGACTCTTCTGTCTCACCTGACTGCTCAACTCAACTTTTGAGTTTTCAGGCCATGGGCCCCAGAGCTGCATACGATCACTTAAGTACCATCTGCCACTGCATTTATGCCCTCAGGAGTTGCTGGGGAGCTTGGAGTCGGTCACACGGTGACGCGGTGTGAAGTGTGGATTTTCAAGAGGGGACAGGATATCACCCCAGCCTGGTGGTGAGTTCTGGGGCTGCAGGCGGCAGTGACCAGAGTGTCGTCCAGTCACTGGGTGGGCGGCTGCCCCGCTGACCTTTCAGAAGGCCATTGAGAACAGGCAGACGCTATCTGATGCTCACTGATGAGCAGTAAGATAAGGATCCCCCAAAGTTGCCGCAGAGAGGGGGGCCCACCCAGACGTCTGTGTAATGACACGGCTGCCCCTCAATACTGACAAGCAACACCGCCAGCATCTCTGCTTGAGGCTGTCAGGTCAACTGGGGTCACTGCCGAATCTGCAAATTCACCTCTCAGGACCACCTAGGCCAAGACTCCTCCTACTGGTGGGGGCCAATCAGCCAAACTGAAGAAATGAAAATAAACCAATAAACAATTTTTAAAAGCCTGAGACTCTGGGAAGCTTGTCTTCTTTCATGGCATGACCTCTGGTAGACACACTAAATGGCATGTCAGAGGAGCCAGGAGACAGGGCTTGCGCAGGGATTGTGGTCTGGAGAGATAGCCAAGTGGTGGGACCCCAGCCTGGTGTGGGCAGGGGTCTGGGCATCTGCTGGGCACATGGGAGATGGTGCCAGGTCCAGCCACACCCATAATCTCGGTGGAATGGCCTCAAGGGAGCCAGGAAGCTTCTCTTAAGAAGACTGCCAATCCCACTCCTGGTCATGTTTTCCCTGATTCCCCCAAGTCCTTTCCAGCCCGGGGGCTGAACTCGCCTGAAGGTGTTGGATGAAGAAGGGAAATGCCACCACCCCAGAAACACTAGCTGCCTACCTGCTATTTCACTATAAAGCATCAGAGAGACGGGCTCTACCTGCAGATTCATGTGTGTGCATGTGTGTGCGTGTGCACGTGTGTGTGTATGTGTTTTAAGTTAAGGACTGTTTCCTATGGGTCCCGGGCAGCATCAGATGTCGGGCAGGCATCTGGTGGTCCCGGGCCCTGTATAGCAGGCTGCTCCTTGAGCTGCAGGGGGATCTCCGAGGTTCAGGCGAGGGCAGAGAGACCCATGGGTGCTACCAGGTACTGGTTCTGCGTAGAGATTCCAAAACGCACAATTACACTAAACACAGACGAGAAGGAAAGCATAAAACTGCTTGTGATAACACACGGTTCCCAGTGGGAAAAAGTCCTTACGAATACAAGGGGTTAAGGACAGATTCCTCAGCGGATATATTGCCATCTTCTTTCTCTTCTTTTTTGTTTTTCTTTCCATAGTATTATTATTATTGTTGTTGTTATTTTTGCAAAGTACGTGGTAATAGCCAGAAGCTCACAGTAAAAAGTAAAAGTAGGCAGCTTGAAAAAACAGGTTTGGGAGTCACTAAAAAACACTAAGTCTGTAAATCTCTACTTGAACCTGTAGCTACCCTGAGCATCTTCTTCTCAGGGGCGCTCTACTCACTGGCACATCTATCTGCCATGGTAGGATGGGACAGGTTTTTGCCAGGGTGGCCCATCCCCCGGGGGCTTTGAGGACCTGTAGACATCAGGAGGGACTGAACGGCATGCCTGACTTTCAGATGGGCATTCACACCACCCACATGGCCCCCACCCCTCAATCACTCCAGCCACGGCCCCCACCCCACACACTGGACAGGCGAACCTCAGAGAGGTGAGGTGACTTGCCCAAGACTACCCAGTGGGGACGGGGCAGGGCTGTGGGTCCCCAGGCTCTGCCCCTGCATCCCAGGCTGCCCGCTGCTTTGCTGTCTGTGATGGCTGCTGAGCTACATGGTGAGGGGCCCCCTGTTTACAGCAGAGCATTCTGATCCCTTACCGGCTGCGACCGTAAACACCCAAGGGGTCATCAGTCCCTCCTGGAGAGACCTCTGTGGGGCCAGGAGCAGCGTCCTGCAAGTTCTCAAGCTGAGTGGCACAAATCAGGGGGCCGCAGCCCTTGCTGGCCTCTGTGACAGTGACCCTGGGCCCGGTGTTCGTGGCAGGGAGGCAGGGCCACCAGCTCCCTCTAGGCAGAGGAAGTGTCTCCATGTGAACAGCTGCATGAGCTCCACCCGGAACCTCAGGAAGCTGGAGATGCAAGCCCCTTAAACACCTGGTCCAACCCCTTCCTTTTAGAGATGGGGCAACGGACAGTAGAGGAGGCACAGGACTTCCTGAGGCCACCTGATCTCCCTACAGAGCTGATGTCAGTCTGGGCCCGTGCCCAACCCCCTCCCCCCGGCTGTGGTTTCTCTGCATGGGATGCCGGTGTGGGCTGATCCAGCTGTGCCGAATGGCTGCTGAGCAACCCTCCATGGCAACAGCTGCCCCACTTGGACAAGTCCCCGGGGCAGGTCCGGGGATGACTCAGCATCCAGGGTGAAGGAAGCAGCGCTGATCCCTAAGCAAGAGCCAGGCAGAGGTTCTCCAGCTTGGCCTCCGCCAAACTGTGCCCCTGGGTTCTGCCAGCACTGTCTGGAGGAGGAGAGACTCAAGCTATAGGTCTGGGTCTTCCTCAGCTTGCCCTTGTGACCTTGGGCAAGTCACTTGACCCATCTGAGTCTCATTATCTTAGTCCATGAAATGGGAAGAGTCCCTTCTCTATGGGGTTGATGAGCCAAGCTGGATGCAGAATGCTTGATGCCCTTGAAATGTCCTTCTGCTTTATCAGAGGGTGGGTGTTATGTCTGTCCCGCCTCAGGTGTCTCAGTGAACCACAGTGTCTGGGCTCTCACTTGCCTCTCTTCCCACCTTTCTTCTGCATCTGTGCCAGCCTGACTTTGTCTTGGTTCCTTGAGATCATCAAGCCGGTTGCTGCCTCGGGGTCTTTGCACTAGCTGTTCCCTCTGCCTGGAAATCTCTTCTATCTTCAATGTCCACGGCTGGCTCTTGCTGACCATTCAGGTCTGGGCTTAACTTGCCCAGAAAGGCCTTCCCAGACTAGCCAAACTTAACCCTCACATACCCCATTTTGACTGAATTCTTGGCTTAGGGCTCACTGCTGTTACTACCTTCCTATTCACTGCTTATTTCTCCCCTGTCCTCTCCCCCAGCTGACCAGTACCACAGGTCTGTCTGCTCTCTGCCACGTGTGACGGATGGAGGGTCCGTTGGAGACACTGGGTCTAGCTGAGTAAAGGTACTTGAGCAGAGGAACAGGGACCCACCCAGCTGGGTGCTGGGGGAGATTCTGGCATCACTAACACCAGCGGAATGAGGGTGTCTACATTGCCAGTTTGGCCTTCAGGGATTTATGTGATCATTTCCCAGATCATGCCCTTCCATGTGTGCGCCCTGGGGCAGTGGGGTGGATGGCGGTGGTGGTGAGCTCAGTGGACAGATACTATGAACATCCAGGTTTGCATGGAAGTCTCGCCTTAAGTGGGAAGGGCTTCTAGAACCTTCCCTTCTGGGTTTCCATAGTGCTCATCACTCTGTCCAGCAAAGATTTGTGTGTCTGTTTCTTCCCTCTGGGGGCAAGGAGGAGGCCTGTCTGACTCAGCTCCTTTCCAGATCACTGCCCAGCAAGCCCGATATAAGTAGGTGCTTAAACAGAATATGCTGTAAGAGGGTCCTGGGGCAGCAGTGGTGGAAAGCTTGCAACAATGGCCCATCCACTGAGAAGCCACTGGGGAGATGCTCCAGGGACTGTACCTGTGGGTACCCTGGGCTGGGGAGATTTGCCTTTGGGTTCTTAGACCTCTGAGGTCAAGCCGAGAACTGGTCTCCTCCTGGCTGTGAGACCCAGGCCATTTCTGCAGGGAGTTCATCCTACTCACTTCCCAAGTGATGAGAGTGGGTGTGTGTGAAGACAGTCAGTCTACTGCCTGGCCCATAGATGGCCTGAGATGTGTCTCTCATTATCACTGTCATTACGGGAAAAAAATTCCATAAGAACGCATCCCCACCGGCATTTCCACATCCCAAGCACCCCCGGAGGCACAGTGGGGCTGTACCCCATGCTTGCCAACTCCATCTGGCTCACAGCTGCCAGCAAGAGCTGGCCGGGACCCCCACCACAAGTGGACCCAGGCCCATCAGAGAACTTGGGGGACCCCAATAAAACCAATCAAACAAAAAGACACCCCTAATCATACACACGCACACACACTCACACACACTCACATTCAAAATTCTGACATGGATAGGCCCACGGGCCACGACTGGAGGGAGCAGGGGCAAGGGAGCCATGGATAGGATGCACAGGCCTGAATCCTTCTGCTTGACTTGGCCTGAGCAGCCGTGTCGGTCATCCTGAGTCCACGGTGGTGCCACCTCTCAGAAGCCACCAGCCCAAAGTAGGACTACTGCTCGCAGACGGGCGGCTCAGAAGCCCCTTCCTGCTCCCTGGCCCCCACCACTGCTTGCTTCTAGTCTTAGAAGTCCAAGGAAGGGGGTTCGGGCACAGGTAGCATTTTCTCCTCCAGCACCGCCACAGCCGTCTTGGCTCTCCCTGGCGTCTTGAAGTTGTTCTTCTCGGAGGCTGAGCCAGGTGCTTTGGGTCTCACCTCCCCCATCCTGAGGCACGGCAAAAGGGTTTTCTAGGAAAGCAGAAGGGAACAAAGTATCACATGGTGTCTCCTCCATGGGGACATTTCTGTCTGGCCTCAGTGACAGGAGAAGCCAGGTTTTTCTCTGCACACATGCCATCTTTGTCTCCTAGACACAGAATTGTTTGACTTTAAGGCTGGAAGCAAGAAAAGCAGGTCTGCCATCGCTATGGTTCCATTCAGCACTACTGCCTCTGACTGAGTGAAGTCACTCAGTTGTGTCCAACTCTTTGTGACCCCATGGACTGTAGCCTGCCAGGCTCCTCCATCCATGGAATTTTCCTGGCAAGGATACTGGAGTAGGTTGCAATTTCCTTCTCCAGGGCATCTTCCCCATCCAGTAATTGAACCCGGGTCTCCCGCACTGCAGGCAGACTTTTTACCATCTGAGTCACCAGGGAAGCCTCTGGCCCAAGCAATAAGATAAGAAAAAAGCATAAAGAGTCGGGAACGAAACAGAAAAACCCTAATTACCATTATTGGCAGATCATGTACATAGAAAACCCAAGAGAATCAAAAAGCTAATTATTAGAACACAGGGTGCAGATATAGAGATACAACTTTCAATCTGTAAGACATCAGATCAACTTACAAAACCCAACAGCGTTTTTCTGCCTCAGTGATGACCAGGGTTATTATAATGTCTTGGCTAAAGGCAGTCCCAGTTAATACTTAAAATTTTCAATACTGTTCCCCTTTTACCCTGCAAAGTACTCTACTTTGGATATTAAACCATATGCTCACCCTTGTTATAACAAATAGAAGATATTAAGAACAGATGCCGATGACATCCATAATAAAAATAAAAGAAAACATTATGAATCTTGGAGTCACATCACTGAATATGACCGTTATCATACGAAGCCATGGAGAGGAAACCAGAACAATGCTGGCACCTGGATGGGTCAACAGATCATTGGGAGAAGATCAGGAGAGTAAACATCAGCCCATGATTGGCAGAGTTGAGTTGCCATTGTCCTTTCTCTCCTGGAGGTCACCTCCAAATAAGGATAATGAGGAAAAGAAACACAAACTCCATCTGCAGCAGACACAGTAAACCCCCGGTCTTATATCCATTTATAGGAGCAATGACCCAGTCACAAATATTCAGCTTCCTATACTCCCTTGCAGACAAGGGTGGCCACGTGACCCACTCTGGCCAATGCCATGTAAGCTGAAGTCTCCTGGGAAGGGAACGTGGATCCAGAGAAAGAGCACGAAAACGGCAGACCTTCACCACTGTGGGCGGAGCGGGAAGGGAGCAGGAGGAAACCTGGCTCTGGTGACAGCCCCAGAACATCTGCCTCCACACCACTGTAGCCGGGTTTCTGCTACGTGCATCTGATTGGCCAGCAAGGAGGTCGAAACAGTCATTCCTAAAGGAAATCAACCCTGAATATTCATTGGAAGAAGCTGAAGCTCGATTATTTTGGCCACTTAATGTGAAGAGCTGACTCACTGGAAAAGACCCCAGTGCTGGGGAAGGTTGAGAGCAGGTGGAGAGGAGGGCGACAGAGGATGAGATGGTTAGATAGCATCATCAACTCAATAGACATGAGTTTGAGCAAAATCCAGGAGATACTGAAGGACAGGGAAGCCCGGCGAGATGCAGCTCATAGGGTCACAAAGTGTCAGATATAACTTAGCAACTGAACAACAGATAAACCATTTTCAGTCAAGCTCTAGTGTGTGTTCCAGGGTCAAGGGTGTGGAATTGATGGAAGGGCTCTGACTGAGCCAGTAAAGCCCATGTTTCCAGAGTGAGTGATGCTCTGAAGGGCAGAGCCAACACCCCAGTATGCATTACGGGGCTCCAGGCAAGAAAGTCTGTGGAGTTGTCTCTTCTACTTCACAAAACTGAGCCAGGTCCCCCATCACCTGCTTTATCTTTCTCCCTAGATTTATCTCAATCCAGCACACCAAATATTTTACTTACTGGCCTAGCTTATCATTTGTCTCTCCCAACTAGATAATAAGCTACATGAGGGTCATGGCATTGGTGTGTTATGTTCATTTTTGTTTTGCCAGGGTCTGGAACAGTAACTGGCACACTTTGTTGAATGAATGAGTGAAGAAAGAATTTAAGGCCCAGATGAATCAGATTTTAAATATAAAGTCAGCAGAAAAACGTTTAAAACACATTTTTTAAATTGTAGCTCACATGAGCCCTTCTTGCATAAATTAATAAAGGATACTCATAGGATTTCACATGCTAGCAAGATAACGCTCAAAATCCTTCAAGCTAGGCTTCGATAGTATGTGAACCAAGAACTTCCAGATGTACAATCTGGGTTTAGAAAAGGCAGAGGAACCAAAGATCAAATTACCAACATCCGTTGGATCATAGAAAAAGCAAGGGAATTCCAGAAAAACATCTGCTTCATTGACTATGTGAAAGCCTTTGACTATGTGGATCACAACAATCTGTGGAAAATCCTTAAAAATATGGGAATACCAGACCACCTTACTTGCCTCCTGAGAAACCTGTATGCAGGTCAAGAAGCAACAGTTAGAACTGAACATGGAACAACAAACTGGTTCAAAATTGTAAAGGGAGTACGTTAAGGCTGTATGTTGTCACCCTGCTTAGATAACTTCGACGCAGAGTACATCATGCGAAATGCCGGGCTGGATGGAGCTTAAACTGGAATCAAGATTGCTGGGAGAAATATCAATAACCTCAGATATGCAGATGACACCACCCTAATGACAGAAAGTAAAGAGAAACTAAAGAGCCTCTTAATAAAGGTGAAAGAGGAGAGTGAAAAAGCTGGCTTAAAACTCCACATTCAAAAAATTAAGATCATGGCATCCTGTCCCATCACTTCATGGCAAATAGATGGGGAAACAATGGAAACAGTGGCAGACTTTATTTTCTTGGGCTTCACAATCATTGTGGACGTTGACAGTAGCCACACAATTAAAAGACGCTCGCTCCTTGCAGGAAAAGCTACGCCCAACCTAGACAGCATGTTAAAAAGCAGAGACATCACTTTGCCAACAAAGGTCCATATAGTCAAAGCTATGGTTTTTCCAGTGGTCACGTAAGGATGTGAGAAAGAAAGTGAAGTCGCTCAGTCGTGTCTGACTCTTTTTGACCCCGTGGACTGCAACCCACCAGGATCCTCTGTCCATGGGATTTTCCAGGTAAGAGTACTGGAGTGGGTTGCCATTTCCTTCTCCAGGGGATCTTGCCAACCCAGGGATCAAACCTGGGTCTCCCACATTGCAGGTAGATTCTTTACCATCTGAGCCATCAGGGAAGCCTGATGTGAGAGTGGACCATAAAGAAGGCTGAGCACTGAAGAATCAATGCTTTTGAACTGTAGTGTTGGAGAAGACTCTTGGGAGTCCCTTGGACTGCAAGGAGATCAAATCAGTCAATCCTAAAGGGAATCAGCACGGAATATTCATTGGAAGGACTGATGCTGAAACTGAAGCTCCAATACTTTGGCCACCAGATGCAAAGAGCCCCTGATGCTGGGAAAGATTGAGGGTAGAAGGAGAAGGGAGCGACAGAGGATGAGATGGTTGGATGGTACCACCGACTCGATCGACATGAGTTTGAGCAAGCTCCAAGAGATAACCAAGGACAGGGAAGTCTTGCGTGATGCTGTGCATGGGGTTGAAAAGAGCTGGACATGACTGAGCGACTGAAGAGTAACTCTGGCAAGTGGAGTAACTCTGGCAAGAGTACTGGCAAGGACAGTCTGTTTAGCTGTAGGACCATGTCTGAAACTAATGTATTGTGACTGTTATAAAAAAAGAACAAAAGAGATAACAGAAAACTGATATAAACTATAGGAGGGAGGTGGAGGTCAGAGGAGGGAGGTAATATATGTAAACTGTCTTCTGTGTTTATAGCTAGAAGTCCAGAAAATCGTTTAGAGATGGAAATAATATTAGAGGTACAAAGGCAAATGGAAAAACTAATATAATCAGCTAAAATCATTTGATGGAAGAGGGAGAAGGAGAGGGGAAAGTAGAACTATTCTAATTTGGGCATCACTCATAGTAGGGAGAAAATAAACATTGTCTAAAGAAACAGAGGATTAAAGGTGTCATATGACAGTATAATTATGAAGATAACTATGGGATGAAAAACACAGCCTTCCAAATTGTCAGAAGACATATACACAAAAAATAAAACAAAGAAAACAGAGAGCATATGGTGAAAACTGACAACCCCCACAAAAGCTATAAAAGCAGAAAGCATACCATAAACTATGATGCCAGAACTAAGACTAAATGTAGCTGCCATATTAGTAAATGTTAATGAGCCATACACACTTGCTACGAAAAAAAGACTGGATTACAAACAAAAGTCACTGAAGGTAGGATGATTCGGAAAGGTTTCCTATAGTAGGATGGGTAGATGACTAAAAATTTTAGAGATGGATGGTTGTGAAGGTTGTACAACAATGTGAATGCACTCAATGCCTGTGAAAAGTACAGTGGTTAAAATGGTAAATTTTGTTATGTGCTTTGCCATAATTACACAAAAAAGAATGGGCAGAAACAAAACAATTGCAAACCAACAATAAGTCCCAGAGCACGTTGGCCCCTCTTGCTCTCTCACGTCCACCACCAGCCCATCAGTAAAGCCTGCAGGTGTGGCCATCAACCCCGCCCTTCCTGCCTCCGGCATCGCTCCTGCTGTGGCCTCCTCACTAGCCCAGCCCTTCTGTCTTTTCTCCATACAGCAGCCAGAGGGGTCCAGTGAAAATCCACGGTATGTCGGGTCATGTCACTCCTCCGCTCAAAACTCTCACTGGCTCCCATCTCACTCAGAGTAGAAGCCAAAGACTTTCCACGCTGTCCTCTCTGGTCGCACCCCTCATCTTCCCTCTTCTGTTCACTCTGCTGCAGTCTCGATGGCTCATTCTACGTGTCAGCCTGACTGTGCCGTGGGGGTTGTTGCTGTTGTTCAGTTGCTCAGTTGGGTCTGACTCCTTGGGACCCCATGGACGGCAACAAGTCAGGCTTCCCTGTCCTTTCCCATCTCCCAGAGCTTGCTCAAATTCATGTCCATCGAGTTGGTGATGCCATCCAACCATCTCATCCTCTGTCGTCCTCTCTCCTCCTGCCCTCAATCTTTACCAGCATCAGGGTCTTTTCCAATGAGTTGGCTCTTTTCATCAGGTGGCCAAAGTATTGGAGCTTCAGTTTCAGAATCAGTCTTTCCAGTGAATTTTCAGGGTTGATTTTCTTTAGGACTGACTGGCTTGAACTCCTTGCTGTCCACCGGACTCTGAAGAGTCTTCTCCAGCCACAGTTCGAAAGTATCAGTTCTTCAGTGCTCAGCCTTCTTTATGGTCCAACTCTCACATCCATATATGACTACTGGAAAAACCATAGCTTTGACTAGGCCATCCCATCACTTCATGGCAAATAGATGGGGAAACAGTGGGAACAGTGGCTGACTTTATTTTGGTGGGGGAGAGGGGGGGCTCCAAAATCACTGCAGATGGTGACTGCAGCCATGAAATTAAAAGATGCTTACTCCTTGGAAGGAAAGTTATGACCAACCTAGACAGAAAAAAGCAGAGACATTACTTTGTCAACAAAGTTCTGTCTTGTCAAGGCTATGGTTTTTCCCGTAGTCACATATGGATGTGAGAGTTGGACTATATAGAAAGCTGAGCGCCAAAGAATTGATGCTTTTGAACTGTGTTGTTGGAGAAGACTCTTGAGAGTCCCTTGGACTGCAAGGAGATCCAACCAGTCCATCCTAAAGGAGATCAGTCCTGGGTGTTCATTGGAAGGACTGATGTTGAAGCTGAAACTCTAATACTTTGGCCACCTGATGTGAAGAGCTGACTCATTGGAAAAGACCCTGATGCTGGGAAAGATCGAGGGCAGGAGAAGGGGAGGGCAGAGAATGAGATGGTTGGATGCCATCACCAACTCAATGGACGTGAGTTTGGGTAAACTCTGGGAGTTGGTGATGGACAGGGATGCCTGGCCTGCTGTAGTTCATGGGGTCGCCAAGAGTCGGACACAACTGAGTGACTGAACTGAACTGAACTGACTGGGCCACAGGGGTGGTGCCCAGATATTTGATCAAACATGGCTCTGTGTGTATCTGTGAAGGTGTTTCTGGATGAACTTCCCCTTTGAATCCGTAGACTGAGTCAAGTGGATCACCCTCCCCAAGGCAGATAAGCCTCTTCCAATCCACTGAAGGTCAAGGAACAGCCAGGGAAAGGGAGGGTTCCCTCTCTACCTGCCCGTTTTTGAGCTGATCATCAGTCTTTTCCTGCCATCAAACTTGGGACTGGCGTTTGCACCATTGGGTCTTGTGGTTCTCAGGCCTTGCAGACTTGGACCACACCAGGCCATCAGCTCTGCTGGGTCTCCAGCTTGCCACCTACAGATCTTGGAACTTTTGCATCTCCAAATCTGCAGAAGCCAATTCCTTAGAGTAAATCTCTTTATATATATCTCTATGTAGATCTTATACATTTTATCTATATTATAGAGATATCTGTTTATATAGAGATATCTATCTATATCTAGATTTATATATAGAAACCTGCATCTGCATCTTCACTCTGTCTATATCTATCCTGTTCGTTGCGTTTCTCCAAGAACTTAGACCAATTTAGCGCCTGCACCAGCTTACTGCCATCTCTTCTCCCAGATAAACACGTGGCTGTTGATGCTTTCAAACTGCGGTGCTGGAAAAGACTCTTGAGAGTCCCTTGAACTGCAAGGAGATCAAACCAGTCAATCGTAAGGGAAATCAATCCTGAATATTCATTGGAAGGACTGTCGCTGAAGCTCCAGTACTCTGGCCACCTGATGCTAAGAACTGACTCACTGGAAAAGACCCTGATGCTGGGAAAGATGGCGAGCAAAAGGAGAAGGGGCAGCAGAGGAGGAGATGGCTGGATGGCATCACCGACCCCATGGACATGAGTTTCAGTCTACTCCGGGAGTTGGTGATGGACGGGGAGGCCTGGCGTGCTGCAGTCCATGGGGTCACAAAGAGTCGGACGCAACTTAGCGACTGAACAACAATATTCCCTTATGTCCTTCAAGTCGCCCATTACTGAGACCCTCTCTGACCACCCATCAAAAGCTGGACTCCATGATCCACTCTCTCCCTGCTCTCATGGGATTTTTATCCCTAGCACTTATCGCCATCTGACACTCCGTGTATTTTATGGATGCATTTTAAATAGTCTTTAGGCTTCATATAAGTAGGACTTTTCAGTGGTTCTGGCGCCCTGCCGTACCCCCAGGACCAACAACGACACTTGGTACAGAGCAGGCACTCCATAAAGATGGAGGGGCAGACAAATAACAGAAGAAAGAGGGGGCCCACCCCCTCAACTCTGTCCAACGAAGTCAGAAAACTCTGATGAGATGGGTGAATTTCCAAGAAAATAGAAATTACCCAAAGAATCTCAGAAGAGAGAATCTAAACAATCCAATTGCCAAGAAGAAAGAAACTGTCCAATCGCAAAACCAAAGTTTAAATGAGAGACATGCCAATGAAAGCCATAATGGGAAAGCATTCCAGAGCATAGACCAGAGGAAACTTCTACATTCCTCCACTCAGGCAAGTCCCGCAAAGGTCAGAAAGGTTGAGAGAGCACCACGTGTGTGCTGGTTTGGGGGGGCGGGAGCCTCTGCCTTCTGCGCTGGTGGGAAGCACATCAGTTCACGTCTGGAAGGCAACTTGGCACATACCAAAGTCACAGATGCACACGCCCTCTGACCCAGTAATTCCACTTAACCATCATCCAACAAACACACCCACAAGGGCAAAATTCTTATTAGCTCATTTACTGCAGCAGTGTGTGGGTACAGTCGAAGGTTAGGATCAAAGACTTGTCCATCATTCGGGAACTGGTTCAGAAACAAGGCTTCCCACGCAAGGGAGACCAAAGCAGGACGATGGCGTCCGGCAGCCCCTGCTGGTGGCATCTTCTGCCAGGCCTGGGCTGGGTGCCGGGGTACAGACCTGCCGGGCATGGGCTCAGCCCCCCAGGACTCAGAGCCAGCAGGGAGCCGCACTGGGACCCCCAGAACAAAAGCAACAGATCCACGTCAAGTCAGCGCTGAGAGCCTGGGGGCGTGGCCTAGATGGGGGCGGGGACTCAGGGGAAAACTCATTGCGGGAAGTCGGGGAGGGCACTCCAGGAACGGGAGCTGCCTTAGCAGAAGCCAAGCAGAGGGTCACAGCGGGTGACATGGGATCTTCCAGGCGGCGTGAGTCTAGGATCAGCTCAGGTGACCCCAGGACTCGGGGGTGCAGACAAGATCCTTCTTAATTCCAGGCAAGGCCAGCGTCAGGGCTGCTGTGA